>NC_053394.1:56065738-57507467 GCF_905171765.1 Bufo bufo
CCGCTCCCTCCGGTATATTAATATAAAATGTATTATTGAATAAAAAGTTATTAAACATGCCCCCCTCACTCCTAATAGTACCGTATATCCGAATTTCTCTGTATAATGCCGGCAGGCAGGCCGGCGACCGGCGCGTCCCTCAGTGATGTCACTTGTCTGCGCTGCCTGCTTTATGAATGAAGCAGGCGGCGCAGACAAGTGACGTCACTGAGGGACGCGCCGGCTGCCCGGCCCGCCTGCCGGCATTATACAGAAGAAATTCGGATATACGGTACTATTAGGAGTGAGGGGGGCATGTTTAATAACTTTAAACGGCGGCGGCGGGCACACGGAATCTGTGGATGGCACAGTTCAGGGGTGGGGGTCTGTGGATGGCACTGTTATGGGCTGGGGGGGGCACTGTGGATGGCACTGTTATGGGGTGGGGGGTCTGTGGATGGCACATATATAACAGTGCCAGCCACAGATCCCCCTGTAACAGTGCCAGCCACAGATCCCCCCCATAAGTGTCCGTGATCCACAGATCCCACCATAAGTGTCCGTCATCCACAGATCCCCCCATAAGTGTCCGTCATCCACAGATCCCCCCATAAGTGTGTGTCCGTCATCCACAGATCCCCCCATAAGTGTCCGTCATCCACAGATCCCCCCATAAGTGTCTGTCATACACAGATCCCCCCATAAGTGTCCGTCATCCACAGATCCCCCCCATAAGTGTCCGTCATCCACAGATCCCCCCATAAGTGTCCGTCATCCACAGATCCCCCCCATAAGTGTCCGTCATCCACAGATCCCCCCCATAAGTGTCCGTCATCCACAGATCCCCCATAAGTGTCCGTCATCCACAGATCCCCCTATAAGTGTCCGTCATCCACAGATCCCCCCCATAAGTGTCCGTTATCCACAGATCCCCCCATAAGTGTCCGTCATCCACAGATCCCCCCATAAGTGTCCGTCATCCACAAGCGGCGTCCCACACGGCGTCGGTTGCCTAGCAACTCTACGGCTGGAGAGAGGGAGCCCCCGGCCCCCGACAAATTATACTATTTACAGTCGCGCGGGGGGCGCAAAATGTTTTCTTCTTCCTAGGGGGGGGCATGACAGAAAATAATTGAGAAGCACTGGCGTAGTGGTAGGACCCTTTGCCATGCTGAGTGACCGTGACGTTGTGCATGAAGGGCTCCGATATTTTCCTGACAGGAATATATTGGCGAAAGTCTCAGCTTTTAATATCTGCATTTATGACTAGCCAGTATAGTCAGTGGCATATCCGTTTGGTGCATTTTTTCTGTGATTTATATGATTATATTTTCGTCCGCACAATGCTCCGTTTTGTGTAGGATGCCCTTGTGGTGCATGTGGACTGCGCCGACATCCCCCACCGTATGCATTTTTTGCTGGGGATAGTCGTTTGCTGCGGTCCACATGCGGTGGGGCTGCTCCCCCAATGAAAAACACGCTACAGTGTTAGGGGTTGAGCAGCTCCTCCAGAATTGCCACTATATTTCTGTGTTTTTGTCTTGTTTTATATGTAGCGTATGTGCCTTTTACCTGGCATTCAAACATTCTTTTGCACCTGGTAACCTCCATCACATGGTCTGATATGGGTGTGGCTTACAGTCTGGCTTTGTTCACATTGCACTAGTTGTCCTGCTAGGCGGTTGTGTGGAAGCTTGGCTGTGAGCTGGATTACATCACCTTCAGACCGTGTTCACACCATAGTTAGCGTAGTGGTAGGACCCTTTGCCATGCTGAGTGACCGTGACGTGGTGCATGAAGGGCTCCGATATTTTCCTGACAGGAATATATTGGCAAAAGTCTCAGCTTTTAATATCTGCATTTATGACTAGCCAGTATAGTCAGTGGCATATCCGTTTGGTGCATTTTTTCTGTGATTTATATTAAGTTATTTACACTAAATTTATAAAAAAATATTAGGATTTTACAAAATACCTCAGCCCGCAAGCCCACGTCAAGGGTCCTCATTCTCTTGCGAGTCCCTAATCTAAACTAACAATTTTTTGGCGGAATGGACCATTGGGTGCAGATCGTGGATCCCATTCAAGTGAATGGTTCCGCAATCAGCATGCGGCTGTCCCGCGGTCGGTGCCCATGCATTGTGGACCACGTGCAAGAGGCTTTAAACATCTTTATTGTTTTTGGTGGTACCCTAGCAACATCTATTCCTCCTTCCTTTATTTTTACGGAAACACGGAACGGATGTGGATGCACTTTTGTAAAAAAAAAAAGGAAGGTTTTTGCGGAAACATGGATCCGCCAAAAAACGGAACGTAAGGAAAAATACGGACGTGTGAATGGAGCCTTAGAGGTGTGGATTGGTGTGTAAAAAAAATTGCCGTGGCAATCTTTGCATTTACAAAGTTGGGAGGTATGGAATAAAGTTGCTAACAGCAAATGTCGGCATAATGGATATATTTATCATGCGCCATTGAGATAAATATGGCGCCCGCTCAGCCAAGTGCCAACTGTAATGTCTACGATCAGTCTATTGACTGATTGTGGACATTTAACCCTTCAGATTCTGTGGTCAATACGGACCACAGTATCTGAAGGGTCTCCGCCATCTTTGATGCCCCTGATCACCCCTTCCTCTTTTTTATGGTGGACAAGGCTTCATAAATGTCTTTTTCAATTTTGCCCAACAAAAGGAGAACCTACAGTAATGATTTAAAACCCACAGCACAAGACACTTTAGCTACCGTCAAGCACAGTGGCAATTATATCAGCACCTTTAGGCCCCTTTCACACGGGCGAGTATTCCGCGCGGATGCGATGCGTGAGGTGAACGCATTGCACCCGCACTGAATACCGACCCATTAATTTCTATGGGGCTGTTCAGATGAGCAGTGCTTTTCACGCATCACTTATGCGTTGCGTGAAAATCGCAGCATGCTCTATATTCAGCGTTTTTCACGCAACGCAGGCCCCATAGAAGTGAATGGGGTTGCGTGAAAATCGCAAGCATCCGCAAGCAAGTGCGGATGCGGTGCGATTTTCACGCATGGTTGCTAGGTGACAGTCTATTCACTGTATTATTTTCCCTTATAACATGGTTATAAGGGAAAATAATAGCATTCTGAATACAGAATTCATAGTAGAAGGTCAATTGAGGGTTAAAAAAAAAAAAAAAAATTAACTCACCTTATCTTCTTGTTCGCGTAGTTCCCGCTCTCTTCTTTACTTCTTAAAAGATGAAAATACCGGCTAGGACCTGTGGTGACGTCAGATCACATGCTCCAATCACATGGTCCATCACCACGGTGATGTACCATGTGATTGGAGCATGGGATCTGACGTCACCAAAGGTCCTTTAGCCCACACCATGTTATAAGGGAAAATAATACAATCTACAGAACACCGATTCCAAGCCCGAACTTCTGTGAGCATCTGATTGGCGGGGGTCCGACACCGATCAGCGCCGCAGCCTCCTCACTGTTTACCGCTGGCCAAGTGACGTCACAACTAGTATCAGCTTGCCTGGGCGGGGCTAAGCTCTGTTCACTTGAATGAAGCTTAGCCCCGCAACCAGGCAAGTTGATACTAGTCGTGACGTCACTGGGCCGGCGGTAAACAGTGAGAAGGCCGCGGCGCTGCTGGAGCGCCACTGCCTTCTCAAACAGCTGATTGGTGGGGGTCCCGGGTGTCGGACCCCCGCCGATCAGATGCTGATGATCTATCCAGAGGATAGATCATCAGTTTAAACAAACTGCAGAACCCCTTTAAGTTGTCACAACGACTGTTAAAGGGCCAGACACCTACAAAGTAGCGGTTGCCCATAGCAACGCAAAAAGTGTGTAAGACTGTACTTAACCTGCATTTTATTGAAAGCCTGTCACTGCCATGTCTGAACAAGGAGATAGTGAGCAGCCTGACCTTAGCAGGTCCCCTGCAGCAGCCGCAGCTGGTCCTAGTGCATCACCAGCCGCTGCAGCACCAAGCATCATGCCTTAACAATGCCTTATTATCTAGGAGCTCCCTGGTTCCCACAATACGCAGGGGAAGCTCATACTTTAAGGGAATTTAAAGAAAAAATGTTGGCTATATTCAGATTGTACCCTGTGTCAGCGGAACAGCAAATGGAAATCCTCATTGCACAATGGGAAGGAGCCGCCTTTAGAGAAGTGAAATCCTGGCCAAGCTCAGAGAGAAAAACACTGGAGCAGATATTTGAATGACTCTACACCACTTTTGAACCCAGGACTATGTCCGAGGTCAAGATGAGATTCTTCAGCAAGAGACAGCAGCCTGGTGAGTCACTTCGAGACTTTGCATTATCCTTGCAGGAAACCCTGCGAGCTGTTATACAGATAGATCCCCACGAGGCAGAGGATCAAGATAAAACACTGAGGCAACAATTCATTGAAGGTGTTAGGACAGAAACCTTAAAATGCCAGTTAAAAATGTTAGCTGCACAGCACCCAAGTTCTACCTTCCTAGACTTCAAAAAGCTAGCTATCAGTATTCTGGAGAAAGACCCACAACCAGAGCCTGCTAGGCCTGTTGAAATGTCTGTGAATAAGCCAGCTATATCTCCAAAATATCACCCTATAGTTGGTCAGGAAGCCCAAGCTCCGGTTCCTGATGCAGTTGCTGCCTCGACAGAGCAAATTAACTTCCTAACCAAAAGTCTGGAGAAAGTATGGCAAAAACTAAAACACTGGGAGAAACCCTTATTGCTGGAGGATGAGACACCATTACCAAGGTAGCATTTCCCTCCTGATTATAAAGAGACATCCCTGAAACTCTGGTAGATGCCCCACTGACCGCTTTAATGAACAAAAGCGACCCATTTGTACATACTGTCACAAGCCATCTCATACAGAAATGATGTGATGGCAGTTAAAAGGTCGACCCCCGAGGCCAAGGACCGCCCCTCAGGAGGTAGAGCAGTAGGTCCAGAAGATAAGTGCAAGATAATGGACCTGGGGCATAAAAACCCAAGAGCAGAATATAAAATCAGTGATACAGTCCTAACCTCATTATCTGAGGAAAGGGATTTAGGGGTCATTGTTTCAGAAGACTTAAAGGTAGGCAGACAATGTCATAGAGCAGCAGGAAATGCTAGCAGAATGCTTGGGTGTATAGGGAGAGGCATTACCAGTAGAAATAGGGAGGTGCTGATGCCGCTCTACAGAGCACTAGTGAGACCTCATTTGGAGTATTGTGCGCAGTACTGGAGACCATATCTCCAGAAGGATATTGATACTTTGGAGAGAGTTCAGAGAAGAGCTACTAAACTAGTACATGGATTGCAGGATAAAACTTACCAGGAAAGATTAAAGGCCTTAAGGCCTCATGCACACGACAGTTGTTTTTATCGGTCCGCAAAATGGGGTTCCGTTGTTCCGTGATCCGTTTACGTTTTTGTTTCCATGTGTCTTCCTTTAGTTTTGGAGGACCACCAGACATAAAGGAATGTAAAAAAAAGTCTAAGACAGGTTTGCCATGCAAATGATAGGAAAAAAACGGACGCGGATGACAATCTTGTGTGCCTCCGTGTTTTTTAGCGGTCCCATTGACTTGAATGGGTCCACAAACCGTTTTCTGCGAAAATAATAGGACAGGTTATATTTTTTTAATGGACTGGAACCACGGATCACGGACGCGGATGGCAAACGGTGCATTAGCCGAGTTTTCAGCGGACCCATTGAAAATCAATGGGTCCGCAGAAAATCACAAAAAACGGCGCAACGGACACGGAATAAAACAACGGTTGTGTGCATGAGGCCTAAAATGTATAGCTTGGAAGAAAGACGAGACAGAGGGGATATAATAGAAACTTTTAAATACATAAAGGGAATCAACAAGGTAAAAGAGGAGAGAATATTTAAAAGAAGAAAAACTGCTACAAGAGGACATAGTTTTAAAGGGAACCTGTCACCAGGATTTTTTGTATAGAGTTGAGGACATGGGTTGCTAGATGTCCGCTAGCACATCTGCAATATCCTTTGCCCATAACTCTGTGTGCTTTTATTGTGTAAAAAAATCGATTTGATACATATGCAAATTAACCTGAGATGAGTCCTGTACGTGAGAGGAGTCAGGGACAGGACTCATCTCAGGTTAATTTGCATATGCATCAAATCGGTTTTTTTTACACAATAAAAGCACACAGAGCTATGGGGACTGGGTATTGCGGATGTGCTAGTGGCCATCTAGCAACCCATGTCTTCAGCTCTATACCCAAAATCCAGGCGACAGGTTCCCTTTAAATTAGAGGGGCAAAGGTTTAAAAGTATTATCAGGAAGTATTACTTTACTGAGAGAGTAGTGGATGCATGGAATAGCTTTCCTGCAGAAGTGGTAGCTGCAAATACAGTGAAGGAGTTTAAGCATGCATGGGATAGGCATAAGGCCATCCTTCATATAAGATAGGGCCAAGGGCTATTCATAGTATTCAGTATATTGGGCAGACTAGATGGGCCAAATGGTTCTTATCTGCCGACACATTCTATGTTTCTATGTTTCTATCCCAGCTGTAAGCCCAGATATGTAGGATCCCATCCAGGAGTGGTTCTCCGAATCAATGGAGTTCCCTTTGTTGCCTTATTGGATACCGAGTCTCAAGGCACAACGATCCAACAGACTGCATTTGAGGAATACTGGGACCACAACCAGCTGACGCAGCCACCAGAATCTTGGCTGAACATTATAGCCAGCAACGGGAAACCCGTGCCAGTGCATGGGTACTGGGAGCCAACTCTTCAAATGGGAGGAACCACACTACCCCAACGAGGTATCATTGTTGTGCAAGTTAGGGAAGATAACAACCCTCCAGTAGTCCTAGGAATGAACGTCCTTAGGAACTGTTATACTGAAATGCTTGAGGCTTTGCACAAGTCTATGCCTACCGCTTCATCTGCCTCCAAAAAGGTGATACAACAGACCATCCGTCTATTAGGTGCACAACAGAAAATTTGCTAATGAGAAAAGAAAGATTTGCTGTCCTCGCATCAGAGGTAACCAACCAGTGATCCTTAAACCCAATACTGAAACACTCCTATGGTGCCGAGCCGTTCTTGGAATTCAAGGCCAAGACTACCAAGCCCTAGAAGAACCTATCAACCTAGAGAACCATCCTCTAGTCTGAGTTGCAAGAAGCTTAGTGACCGTTTCTCAAGGTAAAGTGCCAATTCGTCTCCTGAACTTAAGTAGTAGCAGTATAACTTTGACCAAGCACTACCCTGTTGCTCAGTTGTTACAAGTCACTTTTCAGGATATTATCAGTGTACCTGAAACTACGACTGAACAGCCTACTCGGAAGCTGAATACTCAAGATCATACTTCAAATACATTATGGTGGAAAGAACTCAATGTGGGAGATACTGCTACACCTGAGGAACAAATTGAAGGATTCTTAAAAGTCGTGAAGGAACATCATCAAGCCTTCAGTAAACATCCTTCAGATAATGGAGAGGTCAGTATAATCAAGCACACCATCCCTACCGGTTCACACTCTCCAATTAAAGAAAGGTACCGGCCTATACCACCAACAATGTATCAAACTGTGAAAAAAATGATCCAGGAGATGAAAGATTCAAAAATCATCAAGGATAGCCATAGTCCATGGGCTGCACCTCTAGTCCTTGTCCAAAAGAAAGATGGTGACATTCGGCTTTGTGTTTACTACAGGAAGATTAATCAAATTACCCACAAGGATGCCTATCCTTTACCAAGAATCGAGGAGTCCTTGACAGCATTAGGGTCCTCAGCTTACTTTTCAACTCTGGATTTAACCAGTGGGTACTGGCAGGTACCCATGTCTACTGAAGATCGTGAAAAAACAGCATTTACTACCCCTATGGGCCTATTTGAATTTAACTATATGCCGTTTGGACTTTGCAATGCACCTGGAACTTTCCAAAGACTAATGGAATGCTGTTTAAGCCACAAGAACTTTGAAACTGTCTTGTTATACCTAGAAGATGTCATCATCTACTCTAAATCCTATGAAGACCGCTTAAAACATCTTGCAGAAGTTTTTCAAGTCCTCATCAAGCACAGACTCAAGATCAAACCCTCTAAGTGCTACCTGCTTAAAACAGAAGTCAAGTACCTGGGACATACCGTATTGTCAGTTCTGAAGGTGACAAAACAGATCCAGAGAAGATAGCCGCAGTCTGGAATTGGCCTACTCCTACCACAGTAAAAGAGGTGAGAAGTTTTCTTAGTTTTGCAGGATACTACAGATGTTTTATCCCACTTCGCCCAGATTGATGAGCCGATACAAGAACTCCTGAGAGGGCATCCCAAGAAGTACCAGAAAGCCCAGATACCAATAGAATGTAATGAAGACAGAGATATCGCTTTCCAACTTCTGAAGTAAAAGTTTACCGAACCATCAGTCTTAGGCTATCCAGATTACCAACGGCCATTCCAACTCTACACTGATTGCAGTAAGAAAGGCCTGGGAGCTGTCCTGTTTCAACTGCAAGAAGGTAAAGAGAGAGTAATTGATTATGCTAGCAGATCTCTTAGAGGTGTCGAGAAAAATTACCAGAACTACAGTTCCTTCAAACTGAAATTCCTTGCACTTGTGTGGGCTGTCACTGAAAAATTTAAAGACTACCTCGCAGCAACACCATTTGTGGCCTATACTGATAACAACCTACTGGCGCACCTCAACACAGCCAAGTTAGGAGCATTAGAACAAAAATGGGCCTCACGTCTTGCCAACTACAACTTTATGGTCAAGTACCGAACAGGCAAGTCAAATGAGAATGCAGATGCTTTATCCCGTCTGCCTACCAGAGAAGATCCTACTGAACAGGAAGACATATAGGAAGAAGTAGAGATGCCGGCTTTCTATAAACATTTTGCTCAACAAGATGCTATCACCATCAAAGGCCAAGGTAAAGAAGTCTTCAACTTTCAACAGCAGAGAAATCCAGCACCCCAAGTTGAGAAAGAAAGGTGGATCAAGTTGCAAGCAGAGAGCAGAGTATTAGGTGAGCTACAAGATTTCTTCACTAGTGGAAGAACACCAGAAAGAATCCGCAGAAAGAATGCAGATCCAGAGCTGCTCAAGCTATGGAGACACAGAAAGCAACTTTTCATGCAAAAGGGACTAATGTTAAGAAGAACTCTAGATCCCATCAACAATGATCGACTGCATCAAATTATAGTACCATGACGAGATGCCAGAATTGTCCTTGAAATGTACCACGATAGTTCAGGAAACTTTGGTGTACAGAAAACGGGAGCTACCATCCGCCAAAGATTTTATTGGGTTGGAATGAGAAAAGATATTGAAAATTGGTGTTGAGAATGTTCTACTTGTGCCATTGGAAGAAGTTAAAGACATGACCAAAGAGCACGATCACATCCCATTGTAAGTCGAACAACTCTAGAAATAGTGGCCATTTATTACGTAAAGCTAGAACCAGGTCACTCAGGATATACCTACTCCATGACAATAATTGATTACTACACCAAATTTGTAGTAGTTGTACCTATTAAAGACTTGACAGCCAAAACCGCTGCAAATGTTTTCTGGAAGAATTTCCTGTTGCCCTATGGATGCCCTGAAAAGATTCTCACATATCAAGGATCTGCCTTTAAATCCCAACTCTTCAATGAACTATGTTTACTTCACATTTGTCAGAAGATGAGAACAACAGCATACCATCCTCAATTTAACAGACTTTGCGAGAAGATGAACCAATCCTTGATTGAGATGTTGAGAGCTGAACCACCTGCTAAAAGAACTGATTGGCCAACTCTACTACCTCAATTGATGTATATTTACAACAACACCATCCATTGTTCTACTGGATACACTCCATATTATATGGTAAGATTTATAAGGTAAACCAGCTCACCTGCCACATATGTTGCAGTCCTTGGGTGCACAGGAAACCATTGTGAGACCTCTTGAGACAAGGTTAAAAGAGAAAAACGATCCAGCACTCTTGTAATTTTTGAGCTGTCGGTTCTTTAATCATGTGTGGCTGAAAAAAAATCATCGCACTAGTAAACTGGATAGTAAATGGGAAAGAGAACCCTACGTCATCAAAGGTATTCCTAATCCTGAGACTGATATCTACGAAGTCACCAAAGAGAACATAGCACCACAAATAGTGCATCGCAACCGTCTCAAGTTGTGTTTAAAGGAAGTGGTCAGGAAGAAGTTCCAATCCAAGAAGAAACTCAATCCACAGAAAAATTGTCTGAAAAGTCACCTGATCCAGTAGAATCAACACAGTCTATTGGGAAACTATTATTGGACTCATATCCTCTAAACTAGTCCCTTACACCATGGCTTAAAGGGACACTGACAGGCCAAATCAGCATATATAGTTAGATATATGACATTACAGGTCTTATAGAGTCTTTTAAAAGCATATAAGTATCCCCCCTGTCCACCTTATAAAGAACGAAATATAAAGTTTTATAACCTGCTTGTCCGGTCAGCAATCTGCCCAAGGGGCGGCGTTTCATGTGAAAATGCGCCCAGCTAGCCGCTCCCAACTGCCGTTCTTAAGCCCCGCCCAGCTCATCATTATTTACTTCGCTGGGCGGCGGCTAGAACTCTCCCCAGTCCCGATCCTGCGCATGGGCAATTCAATCCTCTGGGCATCGTTCATGCCCAATCTTCTGCGCCTGCGCCCCGCCGTGGTTAGATCGCGCATGCGTACACACACAGCCTGCCTGCGTCTTGGAGGCAGCTGCAGCCTCAGCCTCAGCCATGCACTGTTCAGAGCAGCGCTTCAGAGCGCTGCTCACTCACATCGTCAAAGGGGTTAATAGTGCGTCCCAGAGGATTGAATTGCCCATGCGCAGGATCGGGACTGGGGAGAGTTCTAGCCGCCGCCCAGCGAAGTGAATAATGATGAGCTGGGCGGGGCTTAAGAACGGCAGTTGGGAGCGGCTAGCTGGGCCCATTTTCACATAAAAACGCCGCCCCTTGGGCAGATTGCTGACCGGACAAGCAGGTTATAAAACTTTACATTTCGCTCTTTATAAGGTGGACAGGGGGGATATTTATATGCTTTTAAAAGACTTTATAAGACCTGTAATGTCATATATCTAACTATATATGCCGATTTGGCCTGTCAGTGTCCCTTTAACTTTGTTGTTCCCGCCAATAATAATACAGCCCCACTTCAGCCGGAATAACTACCTCATGAAGAATCCTCAGAAGCTCAAGATGTACCAAGTTACCTTTAACCAAGGCCTATGGAGCCACAGCCACTTCGGAGATCCGACCGGACCACTAAAGATCAGCAGCCTGCCCGTTATAGGGAGTTCCAACAACAGCAGCCGAGGAGGAGACTTCCAGCCCTTCCAGTTCAACAATAATTGCATTCTTGCATCCTTTGGAGCTACAGAGCCAGAGTAACAGACTCATTGCCTTCAATATTGGCCTTGCTTTAACCCCTTAAGGACACATGACGTACCGGTACGGCATGTTTCCCGAGTCCTTAAGGACACATGACGTACCGGTACGTCATGTGTTGTTCCGATCACCGCCGCCCGGCGGGAGGTGATCGGAACAAGGTGCCTGCTCAAATCATTGAGCAGGCACCTCGGCTAAATGCGCAGGGGGGTCCTGTGACCCCCCATGTGTCGGCGGTCGCAGCAAACCGTTTGCTGCGCTTTCTGCAGTTTCTGATCAGATCAGAAACTTTAATATGCCGAAAATATCGATTTTTCACCCCCCACCTCACCCCTGAATGATTTTATGCCGGCGGGTGGTGCAGGGGGGGGGTTGCAGGCGGTGCGGGAGGCGGGCGGTGCGGCAGGTGGGATCGCGATCCCCCGCCCGCCTCCTCTTAAATATTCTTTGGCGTCCAGTGGTTATACCAGAGTGTCATCACATTGCTGACACTCTGGTATAAACGGCTGACATCTGTGCTGTGATGTCAGCCATTTAACCCTTTCCATACCGCGGTCCGTACGGTTAAGGTACGGAAAAGGTTAACAGTCAAGGGGGGCTCCCTCTCCGATCGGGGGGCCACAACTGAGCAGACGGGGAAGGTTCCCATGGCAACAGGATGCCTTGTCAGGCATTCTGCTGTCCATGGTGCTGAACAGATCTGTGCTAAAGGCATAGATCTGTTCAGACAAAGTGTAAGTAAAATACAGTACAATACACTATATAGTGTACTGTACTGTATTATACAGACATCAGACCCACTGGATCTTCAAGAACTAAGTGGGTCTGGGTCAAATTTTTTTTAAAAAAAGTGAAAAAAGTAAAGATAAAAAAAAACACATTTATCACTGAATTTAAAAATTTTTTTTAAAAATACACTACACATATTAGGTATCGCCGCGTCCGTAACGACCTGATCTATAAAACGGTCATGTTACTTTCCCCGCACGGTGAACGTCACAAAAAGAAAAAAATTAAAACTGAGGAAATTAAAATTTTGACCACCTTACTTCCCAAAAAAGGTAATAAAATTGATCAAAAAGGTTGCATGTACGCCAAAATAGTACCAATCAAACCGTCATCTCATCCCGCAAAAATCATTCCCTACCCAAGATAATTGCCCAAAAACTGAAAGAAATATGGCTCTTAGACTATGGAAGCACTAAAACAGTATTTTTTTTTGTTTAAAAAATGAAATCGTATTGTAAAACTTACATAAATAAAAAAAAAGTATGCATATTAGGTATCGCCACGTCCATATCGACCGGCTATATCAAAATATCACATGACCTAACCCCTCAGGTGACCACCGTAAAAAATAAAAATAAAAACGGTGTAAAAAAAGCTATTTTTTGTCATCTTATGTCACACAAAGTGTAATATCAAGCGATCAAAAAGTCATATGCACCCCAAAATAGTGGCAATCAAACCGTCATCTCATCCCACAAAAAATGAGACCCTACCTAAGATAATCGCCCAAAAACTGAAAAAACTATGGCTCTCAGACTATGGAGTCACTAAAACATGATTTTGTTTGTTTCAAAAATGAAATCATTGTGTAAAACTTACATAAATAAAAATAATTGTATACATATTAGGTATCGCCGCATCTGTGACAACCTGCTCTTTAAAAATACCACATGATCTAACCTGTCAGATGAATGTTGTAAATAACAAAAAAAAACGGTTCTTAAAAAAGCTATTTCTTGTTACCTTGCCTCACAAAAAGTGTAATATAGAGCAACCAAAAATCATATGTACCCTAAACTAGTACCAACAAAACTGCCACCCTATCCCGTAGTTTCTAAAATGGGGTCACTTTTTTGGAGTTTTTACTCTAGGGGTGCATCAGGGGGACTTCAAATGGGACATGGTGTCAAAAAACCCAGTCCAGCAAAATCTGCCTTCCAAAAACTGTATGGCATTCCTTTCCTTCTGCACCCTGCCGTGTGCCCGTACAGCAGTTTACGACCACATATGGGGTGTTTCAGTAAACTACAGAATCAGGGCCATAAATAATGAGTTTTGTTTGGCTGTTAACCCTTGCTTTGTAACTGGAAAAAAAATATTAAAATGTAAAATCTGCCAAAAAAGTGACATTTTGAAATTGTATCTCTATTTTCCATTAAATCTTGTGCAACACCTAAAGGGTTAACAAAGTTTGTAAAATCAGTTTTGAATACCTTGAGGGTGTAGTTTCTTAGATGGGGTCACTTATATGGAGTTTCTACTCTAGGGGTGCATCAGGGGGGCTTCAAATTGGACATGGTGTCCAAAAAACCAATCCAGCAAAATCTGCCTTCCAAAAACCATACGGCGCACCTTTCCCTCTACGCCCTACTGTGTGCCCGTACAGTAGTTTACGGCCACATATGGGGTGTTTCTGAAAACTACAGAATCGGGGAAATCAGTTTTGAATACCTTGAGGGGTGTAGTTTCTAGAATGGGGTCATTTTTGGGTGGTTTCTATTATGTAAGCCTCACAAAGTGACTTCAGACCTGAACTGGTCCCTAAAAAGTGGGTTTTTGAAAATTTCAGAAAAATTTCAAGATTTGCTTCTAAACTTCTAAGCCTTGTAACATCCCCCAAAAATAAAATATCATTCCCAAATTGATCTAAACATGAAGTAGACATATGGGGAATGTAAAGTAATAACTATTTTTGTATGTATTACTATGTATTATAGAAGTAGAGAAATTGAAACTTGGAAATTTGCAATTTTTTACAAATTTTGGGTAAATTTGCAATTGTTTTATAAATAAAAATGATTTTTTTTTACTTCATTTTACTAGTGTCATGAAGTACAGTAAAGTGTTTTAAAGTTATCACCACTTAAAGTGACACTGGTCAGATTTGCAAAAAATGGCCTGGTCCTTAAAGGGTTTCTATCACTTCATATGACATAATTAGCTGGCAGACACTAGCGATCTGCTAGTGTCTGCTCTGGCCAACCATCCTACTATAATCACTTGTGGGGCAACGGTTTTGCTAAAAAACTAACTTTTATAAATATGCTAATGAGCCTCTAGGTGCTATGTGGGCGTCATTAGCACCTAGAGGCTCCGTCTACCTTCATACACAGCGGCCGCCCAGCACGTCCCTCCAGCCCGCCCATGACCTCCTCCGTGTGACGCAGCGGCCGAATTCTCGCGCATGCACCGTGCGCGGCTGTATTCGGCGCATGCGCATTGAATGTCTGACCGCTCCGAGCTCAGACATCTCTAATGCGCCGAATACAGCCGCGCACGGCGCATGCGCGAGAATTCGGCCACTGCGTCACACGGAGGAGGACATGGGCGGGCTGGAGGGACGTGCTGGGCGGCCGCTGTGTATGAAGGTAGACGGAGCCTCTAGGTGCTAATGACGCCCACATAGCACCTAGAGGCTCATTAGCATATTTATAAAAGTTAGTTTTTTAGCAAAACCGCTGCCCCACAAGTGATTATAGTAGGATGGTTGGCCAGAGCAGACACTAGCAGATCGCTAGTGTCTGCCAGCTAATTATGTCATATGAAGTGATAGAAACCCTTTAAGGTGAAATAAGGCTGTGTCCTGAAGGGGTTAAGGACTCTCTAAAGACTCCTTTGCTGATGTTTTGCATAGTTCAAGTCATGTGCCCGGAGATGGACTTTGCCGCACTAAAACCCTCCGTGATGTTCTACAACCTTTATGCCTCATGCCCAGGGAACGGACTCATGCCCTGTGAGCCTCCTGAGAAGTTTTCCTTTTTGTTTTACATTATGGACTATCCTGGTCTTTACTGTTTCTCTGTACCAGGTCAGTGCTCCCAGTTTCCCAGTTACAAGAGAAACTACGGCACTTGTCACTCATTCTATTTTGTGATGCTCCTGATATATAAATATGCCTAACCTAATTCTCTTTTAGCCAAAGAAGGGAGAACACAAGAATGGGGTAATGGTAATGGTATTGTGTATATGCATGCATGCTCTTTTTTATTTTTTTTAGGTGATGTATCATCAGGCAATAAAGTGCATTGAGGACGACTTACATTAAAGAAGGGGGAGGATGCAGTGTCCTGAAACACACTGCTTAATGTTGTGATTGTGTTTCATGTAAATTGTGCTTATAAATGTGTTCTCATAAAGTTGCATACAGAGGGGGAGGTTCTAACAAGCCTCCCAGGGCTGACTCTGCCCTACACATAGCACACAGTGCAGAGTAAAGGAGGTCAGTGTGTGATGTCTGAGGACATCTGAACCTTAGCAGCCATTGTGGAGAGTTATCCAAACTCCATACTTAGTTCCATGTACCAGCCCATAGAAGGGTAAAGGTTACAGAGAAAACCAGGCAACCCAGAGAGGGAATGAGAATATTGACAAAGGAAGGTAACTGTCATTTATCAGACTCCAGACTCCTTTGCATTAGGTGGAGAGATCCCAAGATACAAGCTACCCACCCTGGGAGAGCACACAGGTCAGGAATGCATAAATATGGAGGTCAAAGGGAAGTACATGGTGCAATGACCAGCCCATAACCAATCACATATACAAAATGAAAGGTGAGTGAAAAATCAGCTGCAAAAACAACCACGGACATGAAACAAGGTATGTTGAGCAAAAGCTGTAAGGTAAAAGATGAACAATAAACAGCATACCACAATGGATCAAGACCAGGTGTAATAAAAGCACCCAGGTCAAAAAAAGAGGTTGCAAACAGCCGGGACTCACCTAAAAAAGACCGTGAGTGAGACAACCCAGGATGGCGTACCTCAACATACCTTGTTTCATGTCCGTGGTTGTTTTTGCAGCTGATTTTTCACTCACCTTTCATTTTGTATAGGTGATTGGTTATGGGCTGGTCATTGCACCATGTACTTCCCTTTGACCTCCATATTTATGCATTCCTGACCTGTGTGCTCTCCCAGGGTGGCGCCGTTCTTTTCTTTTCCCTGCTCCCATTTACCTTGTCCTTTGGCATCACATGTATGTAATTTTAATCATGTCTTGTTATAATATAATAAAATTTAATATTTATTATTTGGTACTTTGAGCTCCATTTTCTTTGTTTTTCTGCTATTGTACTCGGGAGCTTGTACCGAGTCACTTCCCACGGGTGTCCTCTGTGATTACATTGGGTGGGCACCGCCCCCTTCTCCCTCGGCGCACCCGGGGTCCTTTCCCCTTTTCTTCTGGAGAAATAAGAGAGAGACTGATTGTCATAGAGGACTATTCCTTATGCAACATCTGGGAACTAATGTGAATCCCTGAAAAAGCTGCCTTGATGTAAATGACTTTTGCATACATTGATGACCTGCGGATCCGCTTCAGTAAAGTGTCGGGAGTTTGTTAAAGGGTTTCTGTCATGGGAAAAATCGTTATGTAGCTGACTGACATTAGCGATGTGCTAATATCAGCAGTACATAACAGTATGTTTGTTAACTCGCTGCCTGCCGCCGTTCTCTTAAAAAACAGACTTTTATAATATGCTAATGAAGCCTCTAGGTGCTATGAGGACGTTGCTGCAGCACCTAGAGGCTCGGTCTACTTACCTTTTGGCACGCCCACGTCCACTTCATTGACGTCCTTCTTCTCCGCATCGTCCTCATAATCCTGCTCCGTCCCGTTTAGTATTCGGAGCAAGCGCGTTGAGTGAAGGATGCTCGGCTGCTGCCAGACAGGCCTGCCGGGGAGGCCTGTGACGTAATCGGCGCAGGCGCAGTGAGAAAGATGGCAGCAGCCGAGCGTCCTTCACTCACTGCACCTGTGCCGAATACTAAATGGGACAGTGCAGGTGCGGGATTATGAGGACGATGCGGAGAAAAAGGACATCAATCAAGTGGACGTGGGCGTGCCTAAAGACGAGTAGACCGAGCCTCTAGGTGCTGCAGCAACGCCCTCATAGCACCTAGAGGCTTCATTAGCATATTATAAGTCTGTTTTTTAAGAGAACGCCGGCAGGCACGGAGTTAACAAACTTACTGTTATGTACTGCTGATATTAGCACATCGCTAGTGTCAGTCAGCTACATAACTTTTTTTCCCATGACAGAAACCCTTTAAAGGCTCTAGTCTCCTTATTCTATATCATCATCATTACTACTACTACTACTACTCTCAACATTTGTACCTAACGGTGCTGGCGTCATGAACCAGGGACCCAGCCACCAAAAGCACCCTAAACACCACCACCATCAAGGGCACCTCAACTTCCATCTGGCTGCTGTTCCCTGTAACCGAGAGTGCCCCGGAAGATTTCGTGCTGTCTTCCCGTCCACTGCACGCCGGCCCCAAGGGACAACTTAACCGTGAGTACTACTATCCTCTGCACCTTATCACTAGTACGCTCACACACATCACCTCTAGGGTGTCCAGTCGTTGCACTTCTCCTCTATGTTAAATCCACCCTGGATTTGTGTCAGCATCCTTTCAATGGTGCTGTCATTTGCATAGAGCTGGGACTACCAAGTGACAAGGTACACACTGCATAATAATTATAACATTGCTTCTTAGCCTTCTAATTAAAGGCATATTTGCAACAGAAATTACTTATATTGTGGTGATTTGTAATATACTGTATTCAAATGTGCCTGACACCTGTGGTATTGGTTGATATTCCACGTGGTACGCATGGTACGCATGGTGCTCCAGCGGTTAAGAGAGAATTGGTTGTATGCCCAGTTTGAGAAATGTCTCTTTGAGAGGATCTCCCTTCCATTTTCAGGCTACATAATATCCATCCAGGGTATACAGATGGACCAAGAGAATTTATCTTGGGTTGGCAAACTATTACAGGCAGTTCATGGTGTCATAAACTCCATTGTAACCAATTTAACCACTTACTTACAATAAATACAACACTCAAAGTAGTATTAAACAATTTATTTTATTTATTTCTTTTATTTGTTGGATAAAATTGGCCACGGTGTTACTTTCGTTACTTAAAAGATATTTAAACAGAATTAAATCTGAAAAACCAATTCAAATAAATATTAACTCCACCTAGTCCACTCAAAGAGTGACTATTACTCCATATAAATAATTAAAATCCACCTAGTCCACTCAAAGAGTGACTATTACCCCATATAAATAATTAAAATCCACCTAGTCCACTCAAAGAGTGACTATTACCCCAAAGCTAACACCGTGACATTAAATTTAAAAGGGGATGGGGGGGAGGGGGTTTCTTCGCTTGCTGCTCACCAACTGACGATTAACCGTGCGATCCTTTTCTTTTATAGGTACTCACGTGCAGACCGTTGACCCATTCTCCAATCAAGAAGAAGATATTCCTCTAGTCCAGATCGCACGAGGCATCTGTTACAGCAAAGACCCAGATCGCTATAGCATCTGTTACCAGGTAAGAATATGATTATTATTAACTGCACATGCATTTAAAGGTGCCATGACACCATGTCACCCCTAATTGCATGCACAATCAGGTCTGTCCATGGTGTCATAAACTCCATTGTAACCAATTTAACCACTTACTTACAATAAATACAACACTCAAAGTAGTATTAAACAATTTATTTTATTTATTTCTTTTATTTGTTGGATAAAATTGGCCACGGTGTTACTTTCGTTACTTAAAAGATATTTAAACAGAATTAAATCTGAAAAACCAATTCAAATAAATATTAACTCCACCTAGTCCACTCAAAGAGTGACTATTACCCCACACCGCCAAATAGCGAAGCTAGATGGCTAATTAACACAGCAGCCTTTCTCCACCAAATTTTGCAATCCAACATTGAAAATATCTAATCCTAAATCAGATAATGAATTGTTTTCTATATTATATAAACCTGGTGTGAACCCTTCTAATTCAATATGTCTATAAGACAACTTATTATGTAACGCCATGAACTTTCCAATATTCCTATTGATTCGTATTCTTATTTTTTCCATAAAAGATAATTGGTGTGATTTCCAATCCCAATTTGGTATAATTTCAGAGAATGCTATTTTTGAGTATGGTAATAATGTTTGTATTTTACAAATTGTATCCTGTAAATCTTTTAATAATATATGTGTGCTTATTCTTCCCAAGTCATCAGTACCTAAATGCAAAATCATCAAATCGGGCGTAGGCCAAGTTAAAGAAAAAGAGCAACTTAACGAGTAAATTTCCTGAATTCTGATACCATAAATACCTCTCCAAAACAAAACCACTTTATTTCCAAAACCTAAATTATCTGATTTAAAACGCATCGTTGAACGATCACGTGCCAAAGAAATTAGCTGGTTTCCTATGATCCATACGATCTTTAAATCTGAAAAATATTAAAATAATAATTCAGGTCTAATACAGTATATAGTTTGTATCTGTTGGATTTCCATCTTCCAATACGTTTTATTACTTTTTCCTTAAGTCCTAATGAATGAGCATAAGTGGCTGCCCCTTCCCGAAATGAATGAGCAGAAATTTTTTCCTGCTCTAATTGTAATTGAGTCTTACATTTTGATAATATAAAATTAAATTGAAATTTCGTTAGTGGGGATTTATCTAAATGCATGAATAATGGACCAGGAATTACCCCTCTAGTTTTTAACCAATCCTTCATGGCTGAGACTGGGCATAGTTCTGGAACAGGGTATTTATTTAACATGCACCAATCGCCTTTACCCAACTGATCTGTTTTGGATATTTTAATAAATATTTTTATTTTATTTTCATATAGGCATATATCCTTGAGGAGCAGAGGGGCCTCTGAAATTCTGTTTACTGCCGTTATCTCACTGATTCGGAAAGCTCCGAAAAAAGTCAGCAAGAATACAGCTTTAAATAGAATATTTTCATATTGAGAAGAACAAATTTTTGGTAAGTATATTATGATATTTTTTAAATTTTTTTTAGATAAAGGTTTTGTTCTAACTGTGGTATTTTTTACACGTTTAATTCCTTTTATGATCTGTTTTACTAAAAAATTATTTGAAAAAGGAGGAATATTAAGAACTTTTTGAAAAAACGAAATACCGTAAATCATTTTTTGAATATAATCCCCTTTTTTATCTTCCTTAAATAATTTTAATAAATAATAATAATTGCATATAATCATTCTCCGTTTCTTCAAAATTATTGACCGAGCAAAATTGCTGCCAATTAAACCATGCAGCTGAATATGCAGCCCATGTTGTACCTGCTACCGAATTTTTTAGTAGCTTGTCTATAAATTCGCCATCAAGTCCCATAGTTGTGTTGGACATTCTATTCCTTCTTTGTCCTCATCTGTATTGAGATCCCAGAATAGTGTCATATTCTGTCGGGACAAAGCGTCGGCCATTATATTATTCCTACCTTCAATGTATCTAGCTTTAAGCCAAATATTATTTTGCAAACATGTTAAAACGATTAGTCTAAGTAAACCGATAACAAAGGTGGAATGTGCAGATAGACAATTTATAGCGAATACTACACCTTTGTTATCTGAAAATAATAATATTTGTCTATTTTTAAAATGTTCACTCCAAATAGATAAAGCAATCCAAACTGGGACAAGCTCTAAAAAATTTATGTTTTTCATGAATGGCTTTTCATGCCATTCTAATGGCCAACTGCTGGCAGACCAGTGTGTACCAAAACAGGCTCCATAACCCACTGACATGGCTGCGTCAGTAAATAATTGGAGAGAATCCGAATCCACAAATTCATATTGCCAGACAGTACGTCCATTAAAATTTTCAAGAAAACTTATCCACATGCGAATATCCTCTTTTAGTTGATAAGATAATCGTATGTGATCGTGTGGGTTTTTTACACCAGCCGTGGCAGCGTATAATCTTTTTGAAAATATTCTGCCCATAGGATATAACTCTGGAAATAAAATTCAAAGAACCTAATATTGATTGCAATCTCTTGAGTGTAATTTTTTTTGTTGATAACATATTAATAAGCTGAACCCTTGTGGCGAATAATTTTTCCTCTGGAATTTTGAATTCCATTTTTTCAGAATCAATAAAGATTCCCAGGAATTTAATGTTTGTTGTTGGCAATACGGTTTTTTCATTAGCTAATGGAATATTAAAATATTCTGCTATTCCACAAAAAGTATTCAGCAAATTAATGCATTTATCTGTTCCTTCCTTGCCGATGAATAAAAAATCATCCAGATAATGAATTGTATATCCAGAGTTATAGTACTTTTCTACCATCCATTGTAAGAAGGTAGAAAAGGCTTCAAAATAATTGCAAGAAAGAGATAACCCCATTGGAAGAGCTTTATCAAAATAAAATTTACCGTCAAAATGAAAACCTAGAGAATTGTAACCAGCTGGATTGATAGGTAATAATCTAAATGCAGACTTAATATCAGTTTTAGCCATAAGAGCATTTCTGCCTGCCCTACGTAAAAGAGATAAAGCCATATCAAAGGATGCATAATGCACTGTAGACCATTCCTTATCAATCGTGTCATTCAAAGATCCATCCTTAGGGAAAGACAGATTATGAATCAGACGAAATGAATTATTTTCTTTTTTCGGTACTAGACCAAGTGGAGAAATTCTAAAATTCTGAAATGGGGGAGAATAAAAGGACCCGCAACTCTATTATCTGAAATTTCTTTATCTATTTTATCTTGAACAATGAATTTATTTAAATCAACGGATTTAGAATTTTTTACAACAGTACAACCTGTACCTAAAAAAATTGGTACATAAAAACCTTTTGAAAACCCATTAATTAGAAGATGGGCCTTCTGTTTGTCTGGGTAATGTTTTAAATAATGTAACAGCTTTGGCAGGATTAAAGGAGTCACCTGCTCTATTAGTGTCTTTGATACTACCCTGCGATCCATGTTTTTTGAAACACTTGGATGCGGAATGGTTTCCTGAACAAAAGCTGCATGCGTGTTTGTATTTGCAATTGTTTTGCCAACGGCATGCAGATTCGTTAAACGCGAAACACAATCCTTTTTTATTTTGTTGGTTACGAAAAAGAAAATTTCTTTGTGGTAACATTAAATTGAGCCATAAGCCCACGTCTTTCGTCCCCCAACCTAAATTAGGGTAAACTGCTAATTTTTGCCTATATGATTCATCATAATTAATCCATGCTGTGCCTCCAAAATTTCTGTAAGCCTCCAAAATACTATCTAAGTAATAAAATAAATCACAGCAATGTAAAGGTTGTTTTTCCCCTAATACTGCTGCGTAAATACAGAATGATTGTACCCAATTTAAAAAGGATTTCTGTATATTGCGCTTTCTATCTTCTTCTTCCTTCTTATCACTTTTTATATCTTTTGAAGAAGGGAGTAAAGAGAATAAATCAACATATTATCTTCTCCATATTTTTTCTTTCATTTGATGGGATAGATGGAAGCCCAGCGAAGAAATTTGGCAAGGCATGGTGTCTTTTAATGAAGTCTCTTTAATACCTGTACTGTTATCTAAATATGGAATTAACTGAGGGCCAAACCTGTCCTCTGGCTTTTTTATGTTATCTAAATTAGATAATGTATTAGGAATTTCAACTACAGAATCATTTTCTTGTATTGACCAAACAGATTCCTCTTTAGTCTGAGATTCATTTTTTGATAGAAAAGAAACAAAGTCCTTAAATAACTGTATTTTTTCTCTATCAAAAATTTCTTCTGAATTGTGAGTATATCCTTGTTCTTGTATAGTGCCCTGTAGTATACAGTCACTATTGAGTGTTTGTGTGAAGTTTTTCTCACCATTAGATGATTCTCTAGTCGTTGTTGCTGTCACTGGCTTGACAGTTGTAGATATTGCTGTGGAGTTGACAGTTGATTGAAGTGGCAGTTGATACCGCATGCGATGCTTGTCGGTTGTTCTCGTGCCTTGTTGCGCAGCAGATAATTTAATCCAGCGTTTAGGAGATTGTCTGGTGAAAATCTTTTCTTTTCTTTCCTAGGTCTTTTGGCTGGAACTGGCTGAGATGTAAATACTTCCTCTTCTTGATGTCGCCTAGGGATGACGTCAATCGTTGTCGGCTCTGCGCTCCTAAGGGGAAAGGCAGCGCAGACCGAATTAGAAGAGGACCTATCCGGATGTACTTGCGATCCTGCTGCATCATCTTGTAAGCATTTTCTTAGCCAATCTTCTCCTCCAGAAGATGATGCTTTCGCAATTAACTGTTTAAGTAAATCTTCCATGCTAGTGACTTCTTTAACAGGTCCGGTTTCTTCGCTTGCTGCTCACCAACTGACGATTAACCGTGCGATCCTTTTCTTTTATAGGTACTCACGTGCAGACCGTTGACCCATTCTTCAATCAAGAAGAAGATATTCCTCTAGTCCAGATCGCACGAGGCATCTGTTACAGCAAAGACCCAGATCGCTATAGCATCTGTTACCAGGTAAGAATATGATTATTATTAACTGCACATGCATTTAAAGGTGCCATGACACCATGTCACCCCTAATTGCATGCACAATCAGGTCTGTCCATTCCTCATTTCTCTACTCTGACCGCGCCAATCTCTGCCCTGACCAGGAAAAGAATGAATCCCAAGATATGGACTTCCGAGTCTGAATCTGCTTTTCAAACAGGCATTTGTAAAAGCCCCAACACTCAATCATCGTGACATGTCTAAACAGTTCTTCCTAGAGAGGGACGCTTCCGCCATTGGAGCTATTCTTGCACAGAAAAACTCCACAGGCAAAATGGTCACTTGTGACTATTTCTCAAAGGCCTTCTCAAATGCTGAATGCAACTAATGCATTGGAGACAGGGAGTATTTGGCCATCAAGTTAGCCTTTGAAGGGTGGTGTCATTTGTTGGAGGGTGTCATTCATTCTATCATTAAACACTGACGAGCAAAATGGTAACAATGTATCGAACTTTTGACTTTTAGTTACATGACAAGAATCTGCATAACTAATCATATGCTAAATAGTTGCAAGTCCGATTTATATATGAGATAGCCAAGATGATTGCCTATAAAATGATGGTAGTTTCATCTTCGAAGCTGTAGTGGATGGTGAGATATGGAGCCTGAAAGTTAAAAGTTCAAAACATTGTTACCCTTTCGCTTGTCAGTGTATATATAGATCATACAAACTTGACATATCTGCAATCAGCTCAGAGACATAACCTTAGTCAGGCACTTTGGTTCTTGTTTTTTGCTCGTTTTACTTTTCGGTTGCTTTTCTGACCTGCAGACAAGAAGTTTAAGGTGGATGTCTAATCTAGATCTTTTGACTGCTCAGATCATGAGGAAGCTCCTCAACATATTATAGACCCTGCACCCTGCTTGCATCTCCGCTTCTCCAGTACAAATTAAAGATATTCTTCCAGGAAAGACATGTTCCCTTAGGTAGTCGGAAGAAAATTATGCTCTGGGGTCATGGGTCCAGGTTGGGAGATCATCCTGATTTGCGGAGAACATTTCAGTTCATTTCTAGATACTACTGGTGGCCATCCCTGCACCAAGATGTTCAAGATTATGTACCTGCCTACCCAGACTGTGCCCGGAGCAAGTGCTCTAGGCAGAGGCCTCTTGGGCTACTCCTTCCCTTGCCTGTACCAGATGCCCCATTGCAACACGCTGGAATGTATTTGGTTACTGATCTTCCTTCCTCATCTGGCTGGACCGTGATCTGGGTAGTGGTTGATCGCTTCTCTAAGATGGCACATTTTTTCCCTTTACCCGGATTACACAGTGCCGTATAACTAAACCATTATTAAGCTAATTTTCCGTTTGCATGGCCTTTCTAAACACATTGGGGGAGATTTATCAAACTGGTGTAAAGTAGAACGGGCTTATTTGCCCATAGCAACCAATCAATTCCACCATTCATTTTCCAAAGGAGCTTCCAGCCCATTACCTTCCCCGCCCATGCCATGCCCACTTTTTTAGACCTGGCGTAATCGTTGCGTCATCATCTGCACCAGAAATTTGCCTAATATAGGCGTATTTCTGGATAATAAATGACCCTCTAAGTCTTCTAATGCTGCTCCTGTTGGTGCTGAAGATGAATTTGAAGTCAGCAATATTTTGGATATGAAGAAGGTCAAGGGCAAGGGATTTTACTAGTGATGACATTGATCAAGCACCTTGGTGCTCGGGTGCTCTGGCCGAAAACATCAAGATGCTCGGGTGCTCTACCGAGCATCCGAGTATAATGGAAGTCAATGGGAGGACCCGAGCATTAAACCAGGCACCCCCTGCTCTGATGAGGGGAGGGTGCCTGGTTCATATGAAAAGTTCAGAAACTGATGGAAACACCACCGAAACGGTTCGGGAACAGCATGGGGAGGATGTCTGCATGCATCTTTGCCTTCCTCTGGAACAACTTGCAGGATAACAGGCCGAACTGGATTGACAAATGTCTTTTTTCGGCCTTATGTACTATGTTACTATGTATGTTACTATCTTGGACTCCCTTGTCGCTGCTGGGAGCGATGTTGTCCGAGTAGTACGCCACTTTTACAGACTGACAATAATACGCACAAAACCAAAGATAAAATCGATTGTAGAGTAAAAATTGTTAGGAAATATTCTTTCCTGTATATTTACTTCTATATAAAGTGCAAGTTCAGCCCAAAATGTTGTTGATTTTCGGAACTGGGGCCATGATTAAGAGGTACGGCTGGTGGCATCCATATTGTACCGCTAGAGGTGAAATTCTTGGACCGGCGCAAGACGAACCACAGCCAAAGCATTTGTTGCCACAAATGTTTTCATTAATCAACAATGAAAGTTGGAGGTTCGAAGACGATCCCACAAGTGATCCGGCGGCGTTATTCCCATTACTCGCCAAGCATTTTCTGGGAAAACAAACTCTTTGGGTTCCGGGGGGAGTATGGTTGCAAAGCTGAAACTTAAACGAATTGACTGAAGGGCACCACCTGGAGTGGAGCCTGCGGCTTAATTTTACTACTCATTTCCCGTTCCTTGTCCTCATTGATGTCATTGACGGTCTGTTCTTCCCACCAGCCACGTACAACACCACGGGTCCCAAATAGGTGACAACAACGAGCACCCTGGGATGCCTGCTGTGGTTGGTCTTCCTCCTCCTCAAAGCCACATTCCTCCTCTCCCTCATACTCCTCTTGCAGCGTTTCCGCAGGTTCGGCAAGCGATGATGACAAGGCTGTTTCTGGTGGTGATGGTGACCACAACTCTTCCTCTTCCTCTTCACGCTCATCTACAGCCTGATCCAGCACTCTTCGCAGGGCACGCTCCAGGAAGAAAACAAATGGGATGAGGTCGCTGATGGTGCCTTCGGTGCGACTGACTAGGTTTGTCACCTCCTCAAAAGGACGCATGAGCCTACAGGCATTGCGCATGAGCGTCCAGTAACGTGGCAAAAAAATTCCCAGCTCCGCAGAGGCTGTCCTAGCACCCCGGTCATACAAATACTCGTTGACGGCTTTTTCTTGTTGGAGCAGGCGGTCGAACATTAGGAGTGTTGAATTCCAACGTGTCGGGCTGTCGCAAATCAAGCGCCTCACTGGCATGTTGTTTCGCCACTGAATATCGGAAAAGTGCGCCATGGCCATGTAGGAACGCCTGAAATGGCCACACACCTTCCTGGCCTGATTGAGGACGTCCTGTAAGCCTGGGTACTTAGACACAAAGCGTTGCACGATGAGATTCAACACATGTGCCATGCACGGCACATGTGACAACTTGCCCAAATTCAATGCCGCCAACTAATTGCTTCCATTGTCACACACCACTTTGCCGATCTCCAGTTGGTGCGGGGTCAGCCACTGATCATCCTGTGTGTTCAGGGCGGACAGGAGTGCTGGTCCGGTGTGGCTCTCTGCTTTCAGGCAAGTCAACACCAAGACAGCGTGACACTGTCTTATCCGGGATGTGGAATAGCCCCTGGGGAGCTGGAGGGATTCAGTTGATGTGCAACCAGACGCCGCAGCAGACGAGGACTCAGCCGAGGAGGTTATCGAAGAGGATGGAGTAGGAGGAGTAGTGGAGGTTGCAGTAGGCCTGACTGCAAGTCGTGGCGGTGTCACCAACTCATTCCATGCTTGTCAGCCGTCAGCAGGTTGACCCAATGCGCAGTGTAGGTGATATACCTGCCCTGACCATGCTTTGCAGACTAGGTATCAGTGGTCAGATGGACCCTTGCCCCAACACTGTATGCCAGAGATGCCATGACTTCCTTTTCAATAACTGAGTAGAGGTTTGGGATTGCCTTTTTTGAAAAAAAAATTCATCCTCAGACTCCACCAGCTGGTATGGTAAAAGCTGGTGGGCTAAGAGTTCCGTCAAGCCAGCTGTCAGACGCCGGGCAAGGGGGTGACTCTGACGCTCAAACATTTCCTTGACAGACACCTGACTGTGGGCAGATGAGATGGAACTACTGAAGGTGAGAGGCGGAGTGGCGGGTGGTTGAGAGGGGACAAGGAGGACAGCAGTGGTTGACGTGGCTGAAGATGCTGGACCAGGAGTAGGATGGTGGCTTTGAGTTTGTGTGCTGCTTGTACTCATGTGTTGGTCCCATTGGCGTTTGTGATGTAAGATCATGTGCCTTCGCAAAGCAGTTGTACCGAGGTGGGTGTTGGACTTCCCACGACTCAGTTTCTTTTGGCACAGGTTGCAAATGGCATTGCTGTTATCAGAGGCAGACACACAAAAAAAATGCCACACTGCTGAGCTTTGCAATGCCGTCATTCTGGTGGTGGCAACAGCATGCGTTGATTGGCGTGCTGTCTGGCTGACCCCGGGTGCCGATACATGCTGTCTGACTGTGCCACTAGCTCCTTGCGACGACCTCCCCCTGCTTCCAACTCGTCTCCTCCTTCTCTCTGTCTCCACTTCTGAACTTTCCCCCTCTTTTTCTTCTCTTCGAGCAGGCACCCACGACATCCACGGACACATCGTCATCATCAACCACTTCACTTGTATCTGACACCTCAGCAAAGGAAGCAGCAGCGGGTACAACATCATCATCATCATCATCACACTGTACGTCCATGTGTGTAATTCTGCCTGACTGAGACATATCCCTGTTATCTACATCCTCTGGCAATAATGGTTGCGCATCACTAATTTCATCCAACTGATGTGTAAATAACTCCTCTGACGGATCAAGTGAAGTGGCTGTGGTGGCTGTGGTGGTAGTGGTGGTGGTGGTGGTGGCGGGCGGAAGAGTGGTAACTTGAGAGCAGGTGACCGAAGCTGAGCTGGAGGAGGATGGTGCGTCAAGGTTCTTAGCGGAAGCTGTTGAAGATTGGGTGTCCTGTGTAAGCCAGTCAACTATTTTCTCTGAATTTTTTGGGTTCAGGGTACGTGGCCTCTGAACACTGGGCATTATTCCAGGGCCATTGGAAATCACAGCACCACGACTACGACGGCCCCTGCGGGGTGGCCTGCCTCTGCCTGTCATTTTTTTTTAGATAAGTGGTACTATGCGTGCAAGGTACTGTGCCACCCTATATAAGTGGTGGGCAGTGGGCACAGTCTGTGTGGTCCTGACAGACACTGGCTTGCAACTGCGATTATATTTATTACAGAGAAATAATAAATTGACTTTAGTTTTATTTGCAAGGTATAGTGACACCCTGTAACGGTATGAGTAGTGGCCTGGCCAGTGGACACAGTACAGTCTGTGAGCCTGCAGCCTCTCATTGTCTGGCAACTGCGATTATATCACAGAGAAAAAATAAATTGGCTTTTTTTTATCTGCAAGGTATTGTGACACCCTGTAACGGTATGAGTGGTGGCCTGGCCAGTGGACACAGTACAATCTGTGGGCCTGCAGCCTCTCACTGTCTGGCAACTGCGATTATATCACAGAGAACAAATAAATTGGCTTTTTTTTTTATCTGCAAGGTATTGTGACACCCTGTAACGGTATGAGTGGTGGCCTGGCCAGTGGACACAGTACAGTCTGTGAGCCTGCAGCCTCTCACTGTCTGGCAACTGCGATTATATCACGGAGAAAAAATAAATTGACTTTTTTTATCTGCAAGGTATTGTGACACCCTGTAATGGTATGAGTGGTGGCCTGGCCAGTGGACACAGTACAATCTGTGAGCCTGCAGCCTCTCACTGTCTGGCAACTGCGATTATAGTCTGGAGGAGCTATATGTTTAGTTGGTGACTTGATCACCAGTATTTAGAGAATATGTAAACGAGGTAGTAATGGTGATTTGAGGTTAAAACATAACTTTTAATATATTCAAGATTAGGATGAGTCCCTAAATTCTATAATGAGAGATAAAGAAAAAAGTGCATGATGGCACTAGGGATAAACATGTGCTAGGTGCACGGCGGCACCCTTGAATAATATAAATGGGTACACGGCGGCACCTTAAATAACCAGTAGGTCCTACCGTTATGGCCCCGGTCCTCTGGTCTCTGGAGATGTCCAATGCAAGAAGATTTTGCTGTAAAGAAGAGCAGAAGGGGTCCGGCGGGGATATGAGTGGGTATGGGGTACCTAGACAGCCCTAAATAATGGGTGCTATCTCGCCCCTAGCGTCCTATACACGGAGCACCCGTTCTGAAAAGAACGACCCCGTCCGGAACCTAGCCCTTTTGCTACTTGGCCCTATTGTGCCCTAGTGTAGCTAGTCCCTACACGCATGTTTCATTTTTAATAGAAAACTCATCAGGGGAATATTAGGCACACATAGAGGGGCAATGTGATCAAATGACGTGCAGTGTTGGTAGCTTATTGTCAGCAGACAGCACATACGTCATATATGATTTAAGATGAAAATGTGACACAGGTGATACTTAGACGTATTGGCCTTTAGTAAGGGCTCTAGTCATGTATCAGGGCTGGGTACTTGCCTGAGATATAAAGACAGAGTAGAGGGGGTCACCTGGAGATGGTCCGGTCCCTCTCTTGGAGCGCAGCGGCGTGTCCAGAGGCCGTGATAGAGCCTACTTGCCGGCAGTCGCCCGCTCCTATTTGAACACCATAGTGCCTCAGAGCGAGGCTTGGTGCACAGCGTGATGACGTCGGCGCTGCCGTCGACGCGCTCACGCATGCGCTATCAGTGCTGTGAGAAAACCCTGTTCGGCCTCAGAAAGAGGCTTGGAGCGCAGCACCGTGACGTCAGCTGAACGGCCGACGCAACCGCGCATGCGCTACCCATGCTGAAGATAACCAGCAGAGTAAGTCTACTGACGTATTCAGATGCCGATACGTCATTTCTAGTGGCTGAGGATTATGTCATCCGCCCGGGACATATGTTGTCCACCAGCCAGTGTTTAGTTGGTTGCCAGGTAACCGGGACTCTGTATGACAACCATAAATTAGACACCGTCTATAGCAAATGCGGTGAACATTAATGTGACATTTTTTGCAAAATAGTTAAATTAGAAGTGTTCTGGTCAGTAGTGCACAGACACGGATGCATAGTGAGCAGTACATAATAAATGGATGCTCTTGTCCATCGGGATGTGTTTATCAGAGTTTTGACATCTAGTAGACAATTTGTTTGAAAGGCCTCAAGGCAGATTGTATGATATCAGTCAATGCAAGGTATCTTCACAGGGGCGTACCCTGTATCTGATTATTATTATAGTGGGCCTGAGAACTGCCCTCTAGAGGGTACGGTTCCTGTGCTCACACGGTGTTGGCAGCTTAGACCTTGGTATGCCTTTTTCTTTTATTTTCGTTTCCGTGAGGTGTTGGTAGGTACGCTCTATATGATGATTCCTGTCAAGGGATATATACCGTCTATCCGTTGATATATGCTGTTTACATGAGTTGTATTCTTCTCATGTCTCGTTCTGCCAGCCTGTCCGGGTCATATAGGGATATGTCACCCTTGGCGTTAAATGGCTAGTCTAGTGCTCATTAAATGAAGCAGCCGAAGCACAGTTGCTCATTTAGGCCTTGGGGGGCTGTCGTCCGCAGCGTATGGATCCAGCGTGCTTCATGTTGAAGGAGCATGCGATCCCAGTCACCTCCTCGCAAAGGGGGGGGGACTACCTCGATGCCAATGGCTTTTATACTGCGTGGGTCGCCATGATGATATTCATGTATGTGACGTGATACAGCCGTATCTTTTTTATTGGTGATATCCCCCAGGTGTTCGCCAATCCGTCTACGCAGTTCACGCTTCGTTTTGCCTATATATTCAAGGGGGCATTCACACGTGATTCTATAGATGACACCCCTACTCCGGCAGTTTATGAAATCCTTAATTCTGAAAGGTTTTTGAAGGTTAGTGCTGACAAATTCTTTACATGTTTGTATTGTGCTGCACGCGATGCATCCACTGCACCTAAAACAGCCTAGTGGCTTCCTGTCTAGCCAAGTTCCTTTTGTGGTTGATTTGTGGTGGCTATGCACCAGCATATCTCTAAGGCTATTACCCCTCCTGAATGTAATCTGAGGGTAATCGAAAATTCTTTCTTTGATGTCAGGATCCATCATTAGTATCGGCCAGTGTTTTTGTAGAATCATTCTTACGTCGCTGGCGGCTTCATCAAAGGTACCTATTACCCTGATTTTTTGTCTTGTATCTGGAGGTTTGTTTCTTGGTACCAGTAGTTCCGTTCTTGAAGAAGTTAATGCCATTTGGTATGCTGACCTCAGTACTGAATCCGGGTATCCTCTGGAGAGGAATCTACTCCTCAGAACCTCTGCCTGTTTCACGAATTCTGCTTTTGTGGAGCAATTGCGCCTTAGGCGCAGATACTGGCCCCTCGGTATGCCCCTTTTGAGCGGTATGGGATGGCTACTGCTCCAGTGTAATACAGAATTTGTTGCTGTTGGTTTACGAAATATGGTGGTAGCCAGCTCATCAGATCCGTTTCTTTGGATCAATATGTCCAGGAAGGGTAGGGTGTTTTCATTTGTCTCGTGTGTGAAACGAAGTCCTAACCTATTTTCATTAAGTTTCTCAACGAGTGTCCTAAACGCTGATGTGGATGCGTTCCAGATGATGAAAATGTCGTCAATGTACCGGGCCCACAAAATAATGGGCCCGGTCCATGACGACATCCCCTCACAGAAAACGTTATTGGTTTCCCACCAGCCCAGGAGCAAATTTGCATACGATGGTGCACAAGAGCAACCCATCGCGGTGCCCCTGAGCTGGTGGTACCATTTGCCATCAAATACAAAAAAATTGTGTGTCAAAATATATCTAAGGAGTTTCAAGACGAACTGATTATGTTCCCTGAACTGTTGGCCCCTCATACTGAGATAGTATTCTACTGCTCTGAGGCCTGCCTCATGAGGTATAGATGAGTACAGGGCCTCTACATCTATGCTTGCTAGAATGGATTGTCGGTCTAGTGTGATACCCTCTATTCTCTTGAGCAGGTCCATACTGTCTCGTGTGTAAGAGGGCAGGGCGGTGACGAAGGGTAAAAGGATCTGGTCGACATATTTTCCTAGATTGTGACATATACTCCCAATCCCTGACACTATCGGTCGTCCTTTCAAGGGGTTTATCCCTTTATGTATTTTAGGGAGACCGTAGAATGTTGCCGTCACGGGGAATTTGGGGTATAGGAAATCCAATTCTGTCTCTGAGATGATCTTGTTTCTTTTAGCCTCTGTTAGAATATCAAGTAACTCCGCCATGAAGGGAGCTGTCGGGTTGCAGGTGAGTGTGCCATAGGTCTGTTTCTCTTTCAAGAGTAGTAGGCACATCTTACAGTAATCCTCTGTATCCAGGATGATAATGTTCCCCCCTTATCCGAGGGTTTAATAGTGACTGTGTTGTCCTTTTGTAAATTACAGATGATTTTCTGTTCTCTACTTGAGAGATTCCCTGATTGTCCCGACGTTGCTAATTCACCCAGGTCTCTGGTTACTAATTGAAGAAATACGTCTAGACATGAAATGTCTCCAACTGGTGGCATTTTTTTACTTTTTGCCCTCAGGGAGGTAAATGGTCCTTTCCCTTCCTCCTGATTGCTGGTATCGGATAAACTGTTTAATAGTTTTACATCCTCCAACATGTCCACTGGGATTCCTAGTTCTCGACATTGACGCTTGTTTCCTGATTTGAAGCATTTATGCCATCTTAGTTTTCTAATGAACAGATTTAGATCCTTCGTCCATGAAAACTCATTAAATCGCTGTGTGGGAACGAATGAAAGTCCCTTACTTAGTACAGTCATCTCTGTGGTGGATAGCGGTCTTTTGGATAGATTGATTATTTGGGGCCCTGTTGCTCCCTTTGTCTGGAGCGGTTCCTCAGGGGGTATGAGATTCCTTGATCTAAAAAATTGGATGGGCCGCCTCCAGATTGGCCTCTTCCCCTGTTGCCTCTGCCTCTTCCTTTTCTGTACGGATTTCTTGTTTTATTTCTGTTGGGTTGTTCCCGTTCACTGTCAGAGATATCGGTCTCTGTGGTAGACAGGTCGGAGGCTGCCTCTTTCGCTATTGGTTTCTCGCGTAGGACACAGTAGGCCTTATTCTCCTTAAATTCCGCCAGGTCGTGATTGAATTGCCGATGCTTTCTGTCTGGTAGGAAGAACTGGAATTTTTCAACAGATGTCTGTAACAGTTTTTCAGCGTTACTGAATTCAGGGTCTTGTGAAAACGTTTTTGTTATTTCGATTTGAGCTTTCAGTTTCTCGCTATAGCTTTCCAGTTGGATTTTCTCTTCCTCGAGCAGTAAGGTCATAAATTGTAGGGAGCTTGCTGTGGCTAGTTGTTCCCATCTACCGTTGAAGCCCGTGCTCCTTTGTTTAGGTACCGGGACAATGGGAATTCTTAGACCTCTCGGTACAATACCGTTTTTGATATAATTGTCTAGGCTTTGTACTTCCCACCAGCTAGAGATGTGTTCGCGGTACAGTTTATTTAACTCCTTAAATGCTGATTTGAATGATGGTGTGAATTTTTTTTGGTTATATGATTTATTTGAAAACACTTCCTTGGCTTCTGCGAGCCATGCATCCGTGTCTATGCCCCCCGCCAGAAAACCTGCCATGTCACAGGGGATACGTATAGTCTGGAGGAGCTATATGTTTAGTTGGTGACTTGATCACCAGTATTTAGAGTATATGTAAACGAGGTAGTAATGGTGATTTGAGGTTAAAACATAACTTTTAATATATTCAAGATTAGGATGAGTCCCTAAATGCTATAATGAGAGATAAAGAAAAAAGTGCATGATGGCACTAGGGATAAACATGTGCTAGGTGCACGGCGGCACCCTTGAATAATATAAATGGGTACACGGCGGCACCTTAAATAACCAGTAGGTCCTACCGTTATGGCCCCGGTCCTCTGGTCTCTGGAGATGTCCAATGCAAGAAGATTTTGCTGTAAAGAAGAGCAGAAGGGGTCCGGCGGGGATATGAGTGGGTATGGGGTACCTAGACAGCCCTAAATAATGGGTGCTATCTCGCCCCTAGCGTCCTATACACGGAGCACCCGTTCTGAAAAGAACGACCCCGTCCGGAACCTAGCCCTTTTGCTACTTGGCCCTATTGTGCCCTAGTGTAGCTAGTCCCTACACGCATGTTTCATTTTTAATAGAAAACTCATCAGGGGAATATTAGGCACACATAGAGGGGCAATGTGATCAAATGACGTGCAGTGTTGGTAGCTTATTGTCAGCAGACAGCACATACGTCATATATGATTTAAGATGAAAATGTGACACAGGTGATACTTAGACGTATTGGCCTTTAGTAAGGGCTCTAGTCATGTATCAGGGCTGGGTACTTGCCTGAGATATAAAGACAGAGTAGAGGGGGTCACCTGGAGATGGTCCGGTCCCTCTATTGTGACACCCTGTAACGGTATGAGTGGTGGCCTGGCCAGTGGACACAGTACAGTCTGTGAGCCTGCAGCCTCTCACTGTCTGGCAACTGCGATTATATCACGGAGAAAAAATAAATTGGCTTTTTTTTTATCTGCAAGGTATTGTGACACCCTGTAACGGTATGAGTGGTGGCCTGGCCAGTGGACACAGTACAGTCTGTGAGCCTGCAGCCTCTCACTGTCTGGCAACTGCGATTATATCACAGAGAAAAAATAAATTGACTTTTTTTTATCTGCAAGGTATTGTGACATCCTGTATGAATGGTGTGCACACAGTACAGTCTGTAAGCCTGCAGGCTCTCACTGTCTAGCAAATGCGATTATATAAAAAAAAAAAAATAATTTACTTTTTTTTATCTGCAAGGTACTGTCTGTGACACCCTGTATGAATGGTGTGCACACAGTACAGTCTGTGAGCCTGCAGCCTCTCACACATGGGCAGGCAACTGCAATATAAATATATAAATATATATATATATATATATATATATATATTTAAAAAAAAAAGCAGACTGATGTACCAGCCCTAAAAAGGGCTTTTTGGGGTGCTGTCAGGACGCTGTCCTTACAGAAGATGAGTCTGTAGACACAGAACACTGCCCTAGCTAACGCTTTCCCTATTAAATCAGCAGCAGCAGCACTGTCCCTCCTCTCACTAAGAATGTAGCTTCTGACTGTGAGGTATAGGGTCAAAGTTTACACAATGATGACGAATAGGGGGCGGACCGAACATCGCATATGTTCGCCCGCCGCGGCGAACGCGAACAAGGAATGTTCGCCGGCGAATAGATCGGGACATCACTGAGTTCATCCAGAGAGTGAGGGATCTTAGATCTCTCTCTTAGGCATCTATCCCATATGTACAGCAAGGGACATAGCCGCTTCCAATGACTCAGGATTTTCGTGAAAGGCCAACACGTCCTTTAGCCTCTTGGATAATCCTTGACAGAATTGGCTACGGAGAGCTGGATCATTCGACTCCATATCCATAGCCCGTCTCCTAAATTCAGAGCAATAGATTTCAGCCGAACGCTCTCCCTGCTGTAAACCGTGTAACTTGGTCTCGGCCAGGGTGATCCGATCCGTGTCATCGTAGATAAGACCTAGAGCTCTGAAAAATTAATCTACCGACCGGAGGGACTTTGATCCCTTCGGTAGAGAAAAATGCCAAGACTGAGCGTCCCCTTTAAGCAATGACATGATAATACCCAGTCTTTGACTCTCATCCCCGGATGAGAGGGGACGTTACTTAAAGTACAATTTACACAACTCTCTGAACCGAATGAAATTATCGCTTCCCCCGAAAATCTGTCAGGAAGTGCAATCTTAGGTTCAGGACAGGCCTGGTAACTACTACTGGCACCAGCAGCCTGTGATCCCTGGATCTGCATGCGGAGGTCAGCTACCTCTATAGACAGACCCTGCAATTGTCTAGCCAGTGCACCGATTGGATCCATAGCCTCACTGACACAAACAAAAATTACGGTTTGTGGCGGTTGATAATGTCACGGCGCTGTGTGTGTGGTAAACTCCACACCTAACATAGGAGGGAAGGGAAGAGGTACTAGGCCTGGAAACTAGGGAAAGGGGAAAGGTCACCTCCTAGTGAATCCCTAAACTGAGCCCTGACTACTACCAGTATGAACAGACCTCGATGGTAGGAATGTTCATATGCAGGAACCTAGAGCCAAGTCTGACCCTAAAGGGCCCTGGAAATAGTGTCAGGACAAAAGACGACCTGTTCCTTTCCAGCTGAAGGAACAGAAGACTCCCTCAGGCCTAATACCAAAAGATAGAGGAATACAACAAACAAGAAATAGGGAAAAAGACACTTAACTCCGAAGTACGTGGACAAGCAGGAACTCAGAGGAGAACCAAACACCAGCATTTCCACATCCAGTGGTAATGACTACTAAGCTACACCTGAGACAAGAGGTGTGGTCATAACGAGCAACAACACAGAAACAAGTTGTAACGGATCCGCTTCCGTTAATGGACGCTTCCTAGCTTGCACCAAGGACCACAAGCACCGCACTGGACACCACAACCACCGCAGACTCCACAACCGCCGTCGCTTAACTGGAGCCGCGCCATCTTCCTTCCACCCTGAATGAACCTCCAGCATTCAGGACCGTGTGGGAAAGATCTCTCCTCCAGGAAATATGCAGAGCATAGCAATCCCCAGCGTGACACAGCAATTCCCTCCAATAACGAGACAAGGCTGCGTTTTGAAGGGTAATATGTCCCGGGGTCATAGTCGTAGGGCAGGAAGCTAGCCATAAGTTTTCTATAATGCCCAGTGGCAAATGGCAGTTTGTCACACATCTCCCCTTTGGGGGGAAGACTAACCAGGCACCTGACCTTCTGTCGGTCAGTGCCTCCGTTAGTCGATCCACCAACCCACAGTAACCAAATGCCCGAGTAGCCCACCCACAACAAACAGGTACAAGGGTGACCCACCCACAAGAAACAGTTACTGCACCTGGGTATTTTGCTGTGGTGATGGGGCAACATGCTGTGGGGACTTGAGGGAGGGCAGAGGCCGACTGCACTCTGCCCAGCTGCCAGCTCTTCTGCTGGGGTGCTGAGACCATAGTCCGGCTCAGTAGCCAGAGGAACATGGGAGTCAGTAGGGGTTAACATCGCCTCTGTTAACCCTGAGGTCACGTTAGGAGTTAACTGGGGAGGGGAATTTGTACTTACCCCCTCCTCCTGCTGTCCTGGTGAGGGTAGTGGGGGATCTGGACAGGCTGTCCAGCATCCCGGTAGGTCAGGCGCAGAGACCACGGTCCCATCTGCGCCGTCTGGGCGATTGGTGTCTCCCCTTGTTAGGGTAAGCTGCCGCTGGGGAGAGAGGGTGCTGCGCTCCTCTCCCTGAAACACAGGCTGCCGCTGGGGAGGAAGGACGACACCTTCAGCTCCCTGGGGTTCACACTGCCGCTGGGGGGAAGGACGACACCTTCGGCCCCCTGGGGAACACACTGCCGCTGGGGGGAAGGATGACACCTTCGGCCCCCTGTAACTCATGCTTTTGCTGGGGCGCAGGGACGGAATACTTTGCTATCTCTGCCCGATATTCTGCTTCCTGCTGCAGATACTCCGCCAGTTCTCTCCTCACTTCCGGTACAAGTTCCTCTGTTAGGTGGGGCCCGTAGATAGCCAACCGCCTCTTCAGCATAGCGTCAAACCGTACGTGACTATACCAATATTCCAGCTCTGCTTGGTGTTCCCAGGATGCTGTTCCTCGCACTAGGGAAGCCATCCCACTGCTGCCACCAATGTAACTGGAGCCGCGCCGCATACAGTTGCCCGCGGTTTGGGTTGTTGTTTCAACCGCAGCTTGAGGCTTGATGTTGTTTGCCTCAAGTGCGGTTGCCGCGGACAACAGGTATGTGTGCGGTCCCTTTGGAGTTTGTGTGCGTGTATGTATGCACTGTTGTTAGTCTGTGTGCACTCTGTGTATTGTGTGGTGTGCACGGACACCTTTCCTGCACTGTGGTTGCCCGTGGCAACGTTTGTTGTTGTGTACATGTGGTGGCAGTGTCCCGGCCTTCGGGCTGACTCCCAGGACACGTTTGCCACCCATGTCCTTGCCTGCGGCAACAACCACAGTGTGTTTGTCGTGTTGGACACTTTCCCTTTAAGTTGATCTTTTCCCTTTCCTGTGGTGCTGGAAGGGTTAACTCCCTTCCCAGTGTGTGTGATGTCACTGGGTGTGTCTGACCGTTGGGTGTGGCCTCTTAGGCCTATAAAGCCTCTCACTTTTGTATGGCTCAGTAGGTTGCTTCAGTCATGCTTTGCTGTAGCAGCCTCCTGTGATTTCCATCTTCTTGTAAGGGCTACCCTTCCGGTCATAAGTTCTAATACCGTGATGTGTTGTTGATGTCTTGTGTCTTTGGTTTTTGTGCAGCTATGGATGTCCTGGTCCCTGTGTGTCTTCATGTGTGTCCTGTTTACCTTTGTCTGTGTGGACAGCCTTTTCTTAGCACGGGTTCCAGTCAGCAAGGCTGAGACAGGTTTGTGTGGAACTGTTTGGTTCACCTGTCTTATCCATAGTCCTGTTTATGTACCCCCTTCATGCTGCTTGGCCAGTGAGACTCCTGCTCCTCCGTGCCTAGGGTTGTCTTACCCTGCTCCTTAGCCCAGGGACCGGTCGGAGGGTAAGTCAGGGATCCGAGGTTCCTGCGCATGGGTCCTCCTACCATCAAGGTCGGCCCATGCAGGTAGGAGACAGGGTCAGCGTTAGGGACGCAACAGGAGGTGACCTGCTCCCTGATTCTGTGTTCCTGGCGAGTAGCGACTGGACATCTTCCTTCACCGCACGGCTGAGGATTTCCCCCATTCTCAGCCATGACAGCGCCGTCTTCCTTCCACCCTGAATGAACCTCCAGCATTCAGGACCGTGTGGGAAAGATCTCTCCTCCAGGGAATATGCAGAGCATAGCAATCCCCAGCGTGACACAGAAATTCCCTCCAATAACGAGACAAGGCTGCGTTTTGAAGGGTAATATGTCCCGGGGCCATAGTCGTAGGGCAGGAGGCTAGCCATAAGTTTTCTATAATGCCCAGTGGCAAATGGCAGTTTGTCCCGCAAGTGAAACCAAAGAGTCTGTCAGATCTCATCACATGCAGCCAGTCTCTTAGATCTTCTGACCCCTGTCACGGAAGAGACCGTGACACCTGCAGAGTGGTGTTGGAGCAGGAGAGGTAAGTGAATTTATTTTGGGTGTTTGATCTGAGGATCTGATATGGGCATCTGTATTAAGAATGCTATTATTTTCCCTTATAACCATGTTATAAGGGGAAATAATACAATCTACTTAGCACCTAACCCAAACCTGAACTTCTGTGAAGAAGTTGGGGTTTGGGTACCAAACATGCCGATTTTTCTCACGCGCGTGCAAAACGCATTACAATGTCTTGCACTCGCGCGGAAAAATTGCGCATTTTCCTGCAACGCACCCGCATTTGACGTCATTACGCATAGCACAGGTCCTTTGGCAGGTCCAGCACAATCAACTACCAAAGGGGATGGATATCTTGAATTCACTCCTAATATCTGGAGCTCACTACCAAAGGGGATGGATATCTGGAGTCATGCTGAAAATAAAAGACTAAATGTAGAGTCATTCAACTTTGACGTTCCAGATACAAGTATAAATATTTACAACCAATCAATGACTGATCTATGCAGGGACCTTATAACCATGTTATAAGGGAAAATAATAATGATCGGGTCCCCATCCCGATCGTCTCCTAGCAATAGTGCGTGAAAATCGCACCGCATCCGCACTTGCTTGCGGATGCTTGCGATTTTCACGCAGTCCCATTCACTTCTATGGGGCCTGTGTTGCGTGAAAAAAAATAGAGCATGCTGCGATTTTCATGCAACGCATAAGTGATCCGTGAAAATCACCGCTCATGTGTACAGCCCCATAGAAATGAATGGGTCCGGATTCAGTGCGGGTGCAATGCGTTCACCTCACGCATTGCACCCGCGCGGAATACTCGCCCGTGTGAAAGGGGCCTAAGTGTCCCTCTTTGAATGTTCAAAAACTTGGGAGGCATGCGAATCTGCGGCTGGAAACCTGACCGCGTGGCCATTGCTTTACTAAGATCTGCTCCATCTGCACAGTGATAATGATATAAATGCACACACCTGTAGCACAGGGACTCATTTAGGGTAAATGCACAAGTTCAGGATTTATGTGCAGACAATCCGCACTAAAATCCGCAGGTGTTCGCAGGGAAATTTGTGCGGTCAATCCACATCAAATGGTGCGGATTTGCATGCAGTTTTGGTGCGGATTTTCCGCATGCAGATTTTACTCTCCCCATTGAAGTGAATGGAGAAAATCCGGTCAGACAAAATAAAATAAATTGACATGCTGCGGATTTTAAAATCCGCGTGCAAACCTGATTGTGTTCATTTAGCCTAAGGGCTCTTTCACACTTGCGTTGTTCTGTTCCGGCATAGAGTTCCGTCGTCGGGGCTCTATGCCGGAAGAATCCTGATCAGTTTTATCCTAATGCATTCTGAATGGAGAGAAATCCGTTCAGGATGCATCAGGATGTCTTCAGTTCCGGAACGGAACGTTTTTTGGCCGGAGAAAATACCGCAACATGCTGCGCTTTTTGCTCCGGTCAAAAATCCTGAACACTTGCCGCAAGGCCGGATCCGGAATTAATGCCCATTGAAAGGCATTAATCCGGATCCGGCCTTAAGCTAAACGTCGTTTCGGCGCATTACCGGATCTGACGTTTAGCTTTTTCTGAATGGTTACCATGGCTGCCAGGATGCTAAAGTCCTGTTTGCCATGGTAAAGTGTAGTGGGGAGCGGGGGAGCAGTATACTTACCATCCGTGCGGCTCCCGGGGCGCTTCAGAGTGACGTCAGGGCGCCTGACGCGCATGGATGATGTGTCGCATGGATCACGTCATCCATGTGCATGTGGCGCCCTGATGTAATTCTGGAGCGCCCCGGGATCCGCACGGACGGTAAGTATACTGCTACCCCGCTCCCCACTACTACTATGGCAACCAGGACTTTAATAGCGTCCTGGCTGCCATAGTAACACTGAACGCATTTTGAAGACGGATCCGTCTTCAAATGCTTTCAGGTCACTTGCGGTGTTACGGATCAGGCGGGCACTTCCGGCAAATGGAGTACACGACGGATCCGGACAACGCAAGTGTGAAAGAGGCCTAAGGGTTCGGCCACACGGTCAGGTTTCCTGATGCAGATTTGGAAGCCAAAACCAGGAGTGAATTCAAGAAAGAGAAGTCGTATCCGTCCTTTATACTTTCTCTCCTTTTATGATCCATTCCTGATTTTGGCTTCCAAATCTGCATCAGGAACCCAGGACCGCGTGGCCGTATAAGCGTTTACATTTAAGCACGTTATGTGCACTTATATGATTGTCACTGTGCAGATGGAGCAGATCTTAGTAAGGCAATGGCCACACGGTCAGGATCCTGATGCAGATTTGGAAGTCAATTAGTCAAAACCTGGAGTGAATTCTAAACTGCATCTGTAAAAACGGACAATGTGTCCCAGTGTTTGCACATTACACACTGACGCTGATTTACATGTAAGCAACGTTTTTTGCAGTGTCACGTTATGTGCACTTATGTAATAATCACTGCAGATGGAGCAGATGTCGGGCAGGAGGAGCCGGGTCTCTTCTGGTTGATCATTAGCTGGGGGGAGGGGACTGCTATAGTCATATAGACTGCAGGGAGGGCGGCTCTCATACACAGGCTTCCTCTGGTAGGTCAGGCCACACATACAGAGCTGAGCGGCCTCTGCGGCACTGCATACACTGACATACGTGTCTTCTCTGCTTGTCCTACAGGTATCTACAGTCACTGACCGTCTGCAGCAATGACCGCGTCACAGAGGAGTCTGGCCAAGGGTAAGTGTCAGCGAATAGCTGGATTTGAGGTATAAACTTTAGGAGCAGCCGGGTAACCCGTACCCTAATTAATACTGTGTATCTGTTACATATAATAATTGGATCCTTTAATAAAGTTGACTTTTCCAGATTGGTTGAAGTGCTGTGCATGTGGATGTAGCAGAGCTGATTTTGCAATGTGTTTTCTGGGACTACATTACTTTCATTGGAGTCATGCTTGTGACTCTGACCTGCCTCACCATCACCCATTTTGTGGGTCAAAACGAATAAACTCCATAGAAAAAAAAAAAAACAGAACAAGCAGTGTACATAGAGGTGAGGGGACCCGATGGTAAAAACCCTAATGGGCCCCTTTATGCTGCCGGGCTTATACACTTAGTGAGGATAGAAGGGTTTTGTGACACCCCCCCCCCCCCCCCCCCCAACCTTTGTTACCATTGGACCAATTCACTCGACCGTATAAATGGATCCGCATCTGTTCTGCAATTTTGCAGACCCATTCATTTCAATGGGGCGGCAAAAGATGCGGACAGCACACCGTGTCCTGTCTGCATCCATTGTTCCGTTGCCCTGCAAAAAATACAGCGGACAATATAGACATTCTCTATATAGCGCTGGCCATGTGCGGTCCGCCAAACACTTATGGCTGTGTGATGCATCCTTGGTCCACATCCGAGCTGCGGTTTTTGCGGCTTTGATGCGGACCCATTAACTTCAATGGGGCCGCAAAAGGTGCAGACAGCAATCTGTGTGCTGTCTGCATCCATTGCTCCGTTCCGTGGTCCGCAAAATAAATATAACCTGTCCGTGCCGTTCCGCAAATTGTGGAATGCACACGGATTATATCTGTTTTGCGGACCGCAAAACACACAATGGTCGTGTGCATGAGGCCTTAGTCTAACGTGTTTATCTACAATTCAGTTCCCCCCCACTGATCAGACACCTGTTCTACTTTGGTCAGTGATTTGGACCAAACATGCCTATTGAAGTCTAAGGGTCTGTGTAAAACCGTTGAAACAACACGATGCCATCCATGTCAGTGGTTTTCATGGACCATTGGTATGAGATCCTCTGGAAACTAATTTTCAGTCTAGACGTGTATGTGGAATACGGGGGGCAAAGAAGGGACACATGGACCAAACACGGATCGCAGACATCTTCAAGGATGAACCACTCCCCATCTTGTCACAGATGTCATCCGATGTGTGAGAGGCCTTCTTCTGGAGACGGGGCTCTGCACAGGTCATTGGGACTCATTAGCCCTAATACTGTATAGGACTCTATCTCCAAAGGTCCCATGGCCGCCTCATGATCCGCCTCTATGGAGTGTACTGTAAGGATTCGCTCTGGCAGTTTGCTGGTTAATCTCAAAACACTTTTTTTTTTTTTTTTTTTAGGTTTTCACTTTTGTCCAGGATTAAAATGGATAGGTTCTCTTATCAATATCCTATTGAGGGGGGTTCGAGGTCTGGAACCCCCATAATAAACTGAAAGGTACCAGAAATTGACAAAGCTTGGTTTATTAGAGGCCAATTTCTAGGCCGCTAGTTTTCCAGGCACATTAATAAATGTTCCCCAGTGAGTTTTTCTAACCCGTAAAGGATGCCACACCCAACAGTTACATAGGTGAAAAGTCAGCTCTGCTACATCTCATGAGTGTAGTTGAAATTTAACAGAACATGTGGAGGAACTGAAATTCCAGCTGAACAGATTATTAATAATAATATCTGATGCCGTCATGCGGCACAGCTTGTAGGTTGTTGCTGGTGCGATACGAGACGCCCAGTCCTACCACGCAGCTACATCATCTTCAGTGCTTCTGTTAAGCTGTGGGAAGGAAGGGGTTAAAAGGACAGTCTAAGGCCTCATGCACACGACCGTTGTGTGCGTCCGTTGTTCCGTTTTCCGTGATTTTCTGCGGACCCATTGACTTTTAATGGGTCCGTGGAAAACTCACAAAATGCACGGTTTGTCGTCTGATCCGTGTTTCCAGTCCGTCAAAAAAATATGACCTGTCCTATTTTTATTTATTTTGACGGACAACTGTTCACGGACCCATTCAAGTCAATGGGTCCGTGAAAAAACACGGACGCACACAAAATTGTCATCCTCATTCGTGTCCGTTTTCCTATCATTTTCAAGGCAAACTTGACATAGATTTTATTTTTTTTTTTTTTTTTCACTTTTCTTGTCTGGTGATCCTCCCAAAAATCAAGGAAGACACACGTAAAAAAAACAGACACGGAACCCCGTTTTGCGGACCGTGAGAACATACTGTTGTGTGCATGAGGCCAAAGAGGAAGTGTCTGTAGAAGACTTAACCCCTTGTTCCTGAGAATTGTAAAAAGCTGGGAAAATGAAATGTAGAGCACGTCCTGGTCGTTATACTGTGAATACGATACTTTATATCAGTCTCAGCAGGCTTCGTTAATATATGTTCTCTCAGTTTTGGGCAGGGTGCTGAATCTCCTTTAGGGCGCATGTACACGACTGTTGGCTGTTTTTGCAGCCTGAAAATTGCGGTTCCGCAATACACGGATACTGGCCGTGTGCACTCTGAAATTTGCAGAACAGAATAGCCGGACCCTAATGGAACAGTCCTATCCTTGATGGTAACGTGGACAAGAATAGGAAATGTTCTATAATTTTGCACACCGTGCGGAAGCGGAGTGCTGTCCTGTGCATGAGCCCTTAAAGAGACCAGAGAACCAAACCAGAATGGATGGGCAAAAGATATTATTGGTAATGGTACAATATTTTATTCAATCAACATTAAAAAATTCTACACAATAGACATGACAGATAATATGGTTAAAAAAAGATTACTAGAGGTGGAGGCAGTCAGCAGGTAGGACAGTAAGAAAAAAAATTACAAGTGCATATATTTATAGCGGAGTAGATAAAAATACACTAATAGCAGCAAGAAAAAATATATAATAACAGAATATAATACAACGGTGTATAAGTAATAGTTCATAACAGTATAACCAGAGCACAAGTATACTGTAGCATGCAAGTCAGGCATGACCAAATATTACCAACCAGCAAAATGAGTCCATACCAAATTAAAAAAAAAATTAAAAAAACACCACCATCACCCCCGACACATGCGTTTCGCGGTCAGCTTCTTTAGGGGGCCCTGAGGGGCCACTCCTCCGTAGTGCTCTGAAATGTATAGACTCCTCTGAGGCCAGGAAAATCTTACTGCAAATAATGCTGGATTTGCTTCGTCTCGCGTCTATGATGTTACACTTCAGTTATGCACATATAGATTACTTTAATTATTGTTTCAAAATCTCATTAACGAAGCACGTTCAGCTTTGGATTTTGGAACATTAATTGATGTGCAAAACTGAAGTGTAACATTATAGACGCGAGCCAAAGCAAGTCTAGCGGCGTTTGCCGCAAGAGCCCACGCATTTTAGCGCACTACAGAGGAGATATTGTGAACAAAGTTTTCAAACTAATCGGATATAGAGCAATCCGAACCTGAATTGTTCAAGCCTAGTTCTCTTCCTTGGGCCGTACCTCTTTGCATATTCGTTTCCCATGGAGCATTGCCAATAAGTCTCCATACTATTGAGTACTTCCAGCAAGTCTCCATACATGAACTGGTCTCTTTATGGAGATTCAGCACCCTACCTAAGCTGCCTTCAAAGCCTCTCAGCCAGCCATAATCTACTCTGTACTGATGAGGAGCAAGAACCCTGGAACAGCTCTCTACGGATGGATATCTGGCTTGGCTATAACCCCTGGTCAAATCCCAAGGCTTGTTGGATTTTAACTCGTATGGAGCCACTTTCAAGAGGTGGCACTAGTGAGATTGTTCTTTCTCGGGAGATGCCTCCTTGCACTGTCGTAGTTCTGTAAAAGAGTGCATGTGTCCTAGTTACATAGTATATAAGGTCGGAAAAAGACATCTGTCCATCCAGTTTAGCCTGTTATCCTGCAGGTTCATTCAGAGGTAGAAGCCAATTTTCCCCACTTAAGGGGGAAAAAATTCCTTCCCGACTCCAATCAGGCAATCAGAATAACTCCCTGGATCAACGACCCCTCTCTAGTAGTTATAGCCTGTAATATTATTACACTCCAGAAATACATCCAGGCCCCTCTTGAATTCCTTTATTGTACTCACCATCACCACCTCTTCAGGCAGAGAGCTCCATAGTCTCACTGCTCTTACCGTAAAGAATCTTTTTCTATGTTTGTGTACAAACCTTCTTTCCTCCAGACAGAGGATGTCCCCTCATCAGTCACAGTCCTTGGGATAAATAGATGATGGGAGAGATCTCTGTACTGACCCCTGATATATTTATACATAGTAATTAGATCTCCCCTCAGTCGTCTTTTTTTTTTTTTTTTTTTCTAAAGTGAATAACCCTAATGTTGATGATCTTTCAGGGTACTGTAGTTGCCCCATTCCAGTTATTTAGTTGCCCTCTGAACCCTCTCCAGCTCTGCTATGTCTACCTTGTTCACAGGAGCCCAGAACTGTACACAGTCCTCCATGTGTGGTCTGACTAGCGATTTGTAAAGTGGTAGGACTATGTTCTTATCACGGGCATCTATGCCCCTTTTGATGCAACCCATTATCTTATTGGCCTTGGCAGCAGCTGCCTGACACTGGTTTTTTACTGCTTAGTTTGCTGTTTATTAAAATTAAATTAAAATTAATAGGTCCTTTTCCATGTCAGTGTTAGGCTATATGCACACATGTAATTTTTTTTTTTTTTTTTGCGGTCCGCCTGTGTGCCATCCGCAATTTGCCGAACGAAACGGGCGGTCCATTGTAGAAATTCCTATTGTCCGCAAAACGGACAAGAATAGGACATGCTATATATAATATTTTTATTTTTTTTGCTGTCCATCTTTTGCGGCCCCATTGAAGTGAATGGGTCCACATCCGAGTCGCCAAAATGGCAGTTCGGATGCGGACCAAAACAACGGCCGTGTACGTGAGGCCTTACCCAGTGTTTTAGTATGTACGGGTGACTTGCATTATTCCTTTCCATGTGCATAACCTTAAATTTGTCAGTGTTAAACCTCATCTGCCACTTCTCATATGTTGTGGTCAAACCATATTGTTTTGCTGCTATTTTGGAAAAATCATGGTAATAAAACTGTGAATAAGCCCTTGGCGAAATCTCACATGTGGTGGAGAGGATATGACAACCTCTCAAAGCAAATCTTTGGGTCAGAGCCTCTGTGTGTTTTGTTTTTTTGCCCCTTCTCCAATGTAAGACTTTTCATTCACATGGTACAATCTGCACCTTTTGACCTTTTCTGTTATCTGTATACTGATTGAATATATACTTTTTCAGGCAGCGCTGCCCCAGGACCAGTACCAGAGGGACTCACCCGACTTTACAGCATGAGATTCTGCCCCTACGCCCAAAGAGCCAGGCTTGTCTTGATTGCCAAAGGAATCAAGTAGGCATATCATTGTATACCATTTCTGGAGATTTATAAATACAAGTGTCCTTCAGCTTTGGGTATAAAGTCCTTGTATTGTGTCTTCAAGACTCCTGCGAATACATTCTCTATGAAATAATCAGAGAACTAGAGTGTCTCATATTCTAACAAGCATTGTTGTGCATGAGGGGACCCAAAAACCAACTGCTCAATTTGTGGTGACCAATAATATAAATGTAATAGTTGGGGGACCGGTTACAGATCTCTACAAGGTGACCGTCACTCACGTACAATTGCACTATCACTAACCGCTTATTTTTCTCTGGTCAGACATGAAGTCGTCAACATTAACCTAAAGAACAAGCCGGACTGGTTTTTTGAGAAAAGTTCCCTGGGATTGGTGCCATCTATTGAAACCTCGGATGGTAAAATAATCTATGAATCTCCAGTTGTTTGTGACTATCTGGATGAAGCCTTTCCCGGGGTTAAACTGACCCCTGCAGACCCCTATGAAAAGGCACAACAGAAGATTCTTCTGGAACATTTCAATGCGGTAGGACATTTGGAAATCTTTGTTGGGGATGGAGACTATTAAAGGGGTTGTCTTGTTTCATGATATTGATCATCTACCCTAGGATAAGTTATCAATATCAGATCGTTTTGTAAACCTGATCATCAGCTGTTTGAAGGGACTGAATGCTTGTGCAAGCACTGTGTCCTGTTCAATGTATAGCAAGTCTGAGGAACCGTTGCAGAGGATGGAAGTGGTAGTGTCCCTGATGAGATGTTTTATAACTGTGTACTCCCTCAGGTCATTGCTCTGTGGGGTGTGGTGCAGTAGAAATATAGTTTGTACATTTACTTCTAGCCTGATTCTTCAATCTGCAGCATCAAAGTGCAGTTTCTGGCACCAGTTGAGGAGGTATGGTGGCTGGCTGGATAACTATATATTGGCAGTTGTGGGTATAGATGTTCTCTACAAGATTTAGACGTAACTTCATCTGGCCTAGTTGTGGTATAGACGATGGGTACCTTGCAGCAGTGTGCATAAAGCAGTATTTTGCTGATCACTTGTGTCTCAGGTGCTTTTTGGAAGCAAAATTTGCTAAACTCTCTGGAGAGTTGCTCTCACAGGAGAAGAATCTATCCTTCCCAGTAGTAGGAGCTCTAGCATGTGCTTCCTCTCCTTTCTGCAGTTAGACAGGAACTACCTGTGGCAGGCGCAGCACTATGAAGTGCCTTTTGCACTGTGGCGTTAGAAGAATTTTGATATCTGACTTCTTAATCTAACTAGACTGTCTATTACTCTGTAATTCCTCTAGCGCAGTTCTATGAAAACCATAGGTTTAAAGAGCACACCAAATGCTTGAAATAACTTCTTTATTAACATAGACTGCTGCAGAGGCGGCAGTATATATATGTATATAACACGTGGTAAAAAGGTATAACAAAATGGCGGTATACATAAGATGGTGGTTCAACTGTTCAATCTTGTCATTCAACATAAAATGGTGGATATTTTTCGCTCTTCAGTATCTGTACTCTCACTTTAAGTTATTTAAGCACTTTATGATCTCTGAGAGGTATATCTGAGATTAACCAATAGTTCTACTTGGTTTGCAGTAACTATTTGCAGTTTGGTTGAGTATGGTGTATGCAATATGGAATTTGGTCACCATTTGTATGGTGGAACTGTAAGTAAGCACACATATAACCAGTATATAGTTCTAATCACTATATTAACAAAAGCAACATATAACTGTTCTAAACACCTATTTTGGCCTCTTGTTCCCATAAAACACAGCTCTTACTGGAACTGTCTGTTCAGCTCCTCTCTCTGGTGAATAATTCTAGCAGCTCCTGCTAGGGGGATTTACCACACAGGCTCAGAGGCTGGCTGTGGTTGGTCCTGCCCAGCAACAACAGTTTAACTCTCTATGCTTTCAGTTTCTGCTGTGTCATTGAGCTTACCTTATATTATATAATGAATCTTAAAGGCATATTATGTTTTCTGCTTCTGTGAACACAAAATATATATAAGTCACTGTAAATAACTCTCCTTTTGTCTTTAACACACGAACATAGGAACTGTATTAAGTTTATTGGCAGGTCTAGCTGTATAAACACACAAGCTATATTGGCCACTTAGGACAGGTCTTAGCTGGCCAGCTACACTACCCCTACTGGCAGGAAGTGGGGCCAAACCATTCCTACCAAAAGGGGAGGAACAGGGTGGCTAGCTCTGTTCCTGCCAACCATACATTCCTCTGCTCGAATGCATAGCCACAACAATAATGTACAAAACATTACAATGTACTAATATATACAGTTGCACATACCCCCAGGTCTGGAGTATAGCAAATGTTTACCTGCATGCCATCTACATTGTATTGGTGGTGCAGCATATATAATTACAGCTGTTCATCCCACTATAACGTAGACTGCGTGGAGGTGAACACTGAAGAAGACAAGCACTTGCACTAACACCGGCGGGGCGCTGGGAGTTGGTTACCCACCAATCTGATAATGATGACCTCTCCTAAGAATAGGTCCTCAATGTCTTGAAACCTGAATACCTCTTTAATGGGGTTGTACAAAGTTTAAAAACAGGCTACATCGTGCTCCTGCATATCGCTGAAGCAGTGGTCGGCAGGAGAAGTAACCATCCAGTCCCAGCATCTGCTAGGTGCATAAAGTGTGGGCAAAAAAATGAAGTGGCCTGTCAAAGGGAAGGATGGCACTACTATTGGTGACGTATATGGTTGCCAGGAGGAGAGGTGGCTCAGGCTAAAGCAGCCAACAAGTATAGGTAGCGTCAGAAAGACTGACGTCATCATTGGTCGCTAATCAGCCTTTCAAAGGCAAATAGGAGAACGGGCTGTAAATAGCCAATGGTATTAATGATTCCTAAAAGGGAATCTAAGGGTTGCTGGACATGATTAAAGGTATCAATTGCCAGTTGTGGAAGAGAAAGGTCAAAGGTGAGCAAAGCCACTCATATCACCTAGAGGGTGAGGTCATCAATTAGATTACTCAAACCAACCCCCTGGTTGGTTCCCACATGACCTCCTACAACCCTGGTGTAACTATCTCCCCAAAAAAGTGTAGCCCTCATATGGATGGCACCCAGACATTCACTGCAGGGAAGTCACCACTGCTTGTCATAAGGTCAGTGGGGGAGGTCATTTTTACTGAGCCCACCCCACTGGTCACAGAACCGCAGGACAGGACCGTCTGTTGCCTAAATAAATCGCAATGATTTCTTTTGAATGGATGAGTGCATTGGATTCTACTTTATTTTCTAAGCTTCTTGACACTTGTCTGAAGTGGTGAGAAAACGGGGGAGGCTTATCCAGAGTTTGAAGCCTGTACCAGACCCTGGCTGGTGTAGACTTAATTTTCTGGTGCACTGCAGAAATGCAACTAAATGATCAAGAGGCATCTACTTCTTTTAGGCGGATCTAACTCCAGCACAAGGAGACTAAGATGGCAGTTTTGATAAATGTCACTCAAATATATTTTTTCCTGTCCATGAATTGTACAGCTTAGGCTACTTTCACACTAGCGTTCGGGGCTCCGCTTGTGAGTTCCGTTTGAAGGGGCTCACAAGCGGCCCCGAACTGATCCGTCCAGCCCTAATGCATTCTGAATGGATGCGGATCCGCTCAGAATGCATCAGTCTGGCTCCGTTTGTCCTCCGCTCAGCAGGCGGACACCTGAACGCAGCTTGCAGCGTTCGGGTGTCCGCCTGGCCGTGCGGAGGCAAACGGATCCGTCCAGACTTACAATGTAAGTCAATGGGGACGGATCCGTTTGAAGTTGACACAGTATGGCTCAATTTTCAAACTGATCCGTCTCCCATTGACTTTCAATGTAAAGTCAAAACGGATCCGTTTGCATTATCATGAACAAAAAAAATAAAAATTATTTTTTTTTTGTTCATGGTAATGTAAACGGATCTAAGCGTTTGCATTATAGGTGCGGATCCGTCTGGGCACATACCAGACGGATCCGACCTAAACGCAGGTGTGAAAGTAGCCTTATACTTAGGAAAATGCCTATCGAGACAAGTAATGCAGTTTTCACCATTTGCCTTCGACAGGTTACCTCTGCACTATACAAGATCTTGTTTGCCAAAAGGGATGATGAAGATGCAGCTGAATCAAAGATGCAGTTTTTTGAGAAATTTAAAATGCTTGAAGAGGTAAGAATTGGTTTTCAGTGCCAGGGTACCTTGGTCAGGCAGCCGGGGTGCTGTTAGACTGCTGGATCACGATGCCTGGTGGTGCGATGTCATATGTGGGTGCCATGTGGTGCTGCACCAGCTAGGGGAGGTACCATTAAGGCAACCTTGATGTGATGAGTAGGCTCATGCCTTTTGCTCAAAACATATACTAGCACCTTGTGTACAGTATGTAAACAGGGGTGCACCACCAATGAGGCCAGGTGAGACTCAGGCAGCACCAGGTAGGGGCAAAGGCGGGGGGCAGCCGAAGGGCCATGGGCTGAAGGGAAAGGGTTAGGTTAAGAAATTGGCTTGAATGGGGGGGTGGGGGTGCTGTATCAGTTTTCACCTCAGGCAGCAGAAAGGCTAGGTGCACGCATGTATGTATATTATGGGGCTGTATACTATTTATTACACTGAGAGGCAATAATAGATCAGTGCATGGGTCATACATGCTTTTCTCTGTGTTGAAGAAATGATTTTTGCCCAGTAAGACACGGTCTAGAAAGCTCCTGGTGAATTGTGAAGACTGTGCTTTACACCGGGATAAAGTCTGCAGTTTTATGCAATGAGTACCCATAACAAAATAATAGCAAAGACGGGTGCACGCTGCGGTCTTACTAAACCCTCAAACGGATTTTAAAATTGAGAGATTAGCCAACATGTCCTACGGTGTAGGACATGTCTGAGCCCGAGCACTGCGCCAAGGTTTCTCAAGTAGCCCGGGACCTACACTCCTACCTGTGCCATATGGGCAATACCAGGGGCCAGTGGGCAAATTACAGGAGCATGAGGCCGACTCACAAACAACTCACCAGTTACCTCCAGCATGTAACCATGCTAGCAATGGGAGGAGGGAGGAGTCTGCGAGTCCCACTCAAGACTGGCTGATATGTCCCAGGCCTCACAGGTGCACCTAAATGTAGAATTTTTGCTGGGGATTGTCATTAGCAACAGGCCACAAGTGCAGGATTTGCTCCTCTGTGTGTGTGTATATAATATAATTAAGAGAGAGATAGATATATATATCTCCTATCTCTGCATGTGGGTTTGAGCACTTCCTGCCTGTTTAATACCACGCCATTCTTTTCAGTTTGTATATAATGAGTACCCATCCCCAAGTACTCTTGCATTCATATGTACTGCATCCATTAAAATTTCCTTTGGGTTCCTGCACACAATTCTATTTAGGCCAGCTATTCAATGGCTCTAAGATTTAATCTCCTCGGGGGGGGGGGGGGTGGCGGCACGTGCCCTCCTTGAGCCCAAGTGAGGCGATTGCCTCAGGCGGCAAGGCCTAGAAACAAGTGGAGTGCTGTGGGAAATGAGCACTTCCATTGTGCAAGCGTTCTTCTCTGTATATTCAACTGTATCGCAGTATACCTTAACAGTACGGCTGGAGAGGAGGCGCTGTTTCAATTTTCCCCTACGGCAGCAGAAGGGCTAGGTGCCTCTACTGCGCATCCCTATGGCTTTTTCCATGGAGGTTTTTACTCATTCTTGGAAGGTACTGTGACATTCTGGAGGCGGCCTAGAGAGGCCCACAGGGCTGTGATAAGGATGGGGTGCCATCTGCTGCTGAAAATAGGTTTTGTAATTTATCTTCACTTTCTTTACAGGCTCTGGCCAAGAGGAAAAGCCCTTACTTTGGTGGAGAATCCGTGTCTATGATTGATTACATGATCTGGCCCTGGTTTGAACGGTTGAGTCCTTTTGAAGTGCAAGAGTAAGTAAGATAAATCATATTTTGTAGCTGCATTTAAAGCGCACCTGTCTGCAGGACCAATCCTATTAAATCAAGCATAATACCCAGTAGGATCGATCCTGCTGAGTAAAATGATACCTGTCTTGTGAAAAATTGGTTGCAGCATTCCTGCAATTCTTTATTTCAATGAGGGTTTCAGTGCATTGAGGGGTATGGCCAGCACTGGAAAGCTGAGGTGCACCGAGGAGCTAGGCCTCACCCCTCAGTGCATAAAGAATGAAAGTATTTTTCTCTGGAACACTGCAACTTATTTTCAAATTTATTATTTTTTATGCAGTCCTATGTAACACCACAGATAAGTGATATCACTCTGAGTACTGATAATGTATTAGATGGATGTGAGGATCCAGAACGCGCACATTGGGACCTGAAGTCTGGTGCCCCCCCCCCCCCAAAACAGATATTTGGATGGACATAACCTGCCTTGCTATGAAATATACGGGAGAATACAGCACCATACCTGTTACATCCAGTGACCTCTCCTGTGATGTAGACTTTCCTCAGCGTCTTCATTCGGATACAAGATTGCCATGATACATCCTTTCAGCCGCGTCTCTGCAGAGTTTCACAATTTTTATTCCCCCCCCTCTTACTTTACTATCATCCTCAGACAACATACCTCCCCTTCCCCGTAGTGCCCATAAATATAATATATAATGGCCCCCTCTGTATAATTATTGATATAATGGCCCCTCTGTAGAGTTATTGTAATTATGGCCCCCTCTGTATTGGGCAACATTCACATGTCCGCATCCGTTCAGCAATTGTGCAGACCCATTCAATCTCTACGCACAAGAATAGACATTTCTATAGGGGTGCCGGCCATGTGTATTGCGGATCCACAATACACTATGGACTTGTGAATGGACCCTTATAGTAATAATTTATGGCCCCCCTTCAGCCCCTCCGGCATACAGTCCCATGTAAGATGCAACCTTCAGCTCCTTCAACATACAGTCCAATGTAAAATGCAAAACTCCCCCTGCCTTCTAGTGCAGTGACCAGGAATGGGTACGCTGACGCCACTTATGCAGTGGGCTACGGGTACTTAAAGTTCTGTATTTGTCGTGACTCCAATTGCAGGGTACTATTCCAGGGCCCTTCCAAGGTGTTATAACGGACGTCCCAGATTAGGAATGCCAGAGTGGTGTAATGGCCTATAATGTCTCTATAGGGTGGTGATAATTGTGTCAACTGTGTCTCTACCTGGGTACGGCTGGACTCCTGGCTCACTTGCAATAAATTTGATAGTGATAGAAGGAGTAATAGAGCAATTTTGCAGCAGAAATGAGGTCCAGACCTTTAGATGAAGTTCAAACGTTTCCTTACTGAAGATAACTTGTATACAGCTTTGGTCTCTGGTCCCAGCAGGTTTTGGCAATCATTGGCAGGAATAAATGCTTCTGCTTGATATGTGGGTAGCTTGCAGGATAGGATGTCTGCTTGGTAGCTCTGTAACTGGCAGGAATTAATCTTCTGCACTTTTCTGAAGCTTCTGCTTTGTGGGGACAGACTAGCTGAGGAGGAATGGCCTCTCCTAGGTCTCTGGACTTAACTCACAGATTTTTCAGGGGATGCTTTCTTCCTGGAACTCTGGAGGTTGTCTGTGGTTCTCTGCTTCTTTCATCCAGCTGAGGCTGCAGGTGCTCAGCCTGGGTATATGATCAGGTCTCAGCCGAGACAAGATCCTTGCTGTCTTCCCTATGCAGGGGATCTCCTGAAGGCTATCACACAGCCTTCCCCAACAGGGGTGGCTGGCACACTGACTCTAACTTCCTTCTCTCACATGCAGTCTTTAGTACAAGGATTATTCCTCCTCCCTTCAGCCCCTGCAAAATAAAAAATGTAAAAATAAGTCACTATTCTCCTCCACATACTGACCTGCAACCTCTGCTCCCCTCTCCAACATCGTGCTCTGTAGAATCTCCTCCACATCTTTAGGCCCCGCCCCTGTACAACGAGACTCCGCCTCTTCCCCGCACATCGTACCTCCCAGGAGAAACTCCATTCTAGTCCCTATGAATGCTCTATTGCCTCATAGGCGTCAGGCTCCTATCCTGAAGCCTCTGAGGATGAACAGAGGGGATGGGAGCCATAGGCTCCTGTGGCCCTCATTTAAGTAATTGCTGCTTGGTGCCCCCTGCAATTTTGCACCCAGGCAATGCCACCCATCCCCCACCACGCTACACCACTGCGGGTATCAGACTCAATACCGCCAGGTAGTTTGACTGATTCAATGGGGTTGATTCTGCCGCCGGGTGCTCTTTAATGAAACTTCTGTAGAAATTGCTATTTTTTTTTTTTTTAACTTTATTTTTTTTATATAGCATCCTCAGGATAGGTCATTGGTATCTGATAAGTGGGGGTGTTACACCTGGGACCCCCTGACGATACCAAGCGCAGCTGCTAAAAATTGTATGGTGCAGTGATGCCTTCTCAAACAGCTGATCCATTGTGTAGGACCCCAGCGATCAGATACTGATGACCTACAATATCTATAAGATGGGTCTGTGATGGCTAACCTTGGGCACTCCAGCTGTGGTAAAACTACAACTCCCAAGATACACACTTGCTTGGTTGTTCTCAAAACTCCACAGAAATAAATTGAGCATGCTGGGAGTTGTAGTTTCACCACAGCTGGAGTGCTGGAGGTTAGCTATAACTGGGATAGGTCATTATTTATAAAATCTTGGAAATCCTCTTTAACGTTGCAGGTAGGGATGAGCGAATCGACTTCAGATGAAACATCTGAAGTCTATTCGCGTAAAACTTTGTTCTATTACTGTACAGAGCAGGAGCTCTGTACAGTATTAGAATGTATTGGCTCCGATGAGGCGAAGTCCCGTGAGACTTCCCAAAGACTTCATAAATAAATTTGTACTGTTAAAAAAAATTTTTTTTTTAAATAAATAAAATCCTGGACTCTGGTTCGGTTCCACGGTACCACTTTATGTCTCGCGAGACTTCGCGAAGCAATAACTTCGGCTCGTTGTTGCTAATACATTCTAATACTGTACAGAGCTCCTGCTCCGTACAGTATTAGAACTAAGTTTTATGCGAATAGACTTTGGATGTTTCATCTAAAGTCAATTCGCTCATCCCTAGTTGCAGGGTCTACATCGGGACTTTGGGCATAATTTTTAAATTTTTTCTTTTTCTCCTTTTTATCTAGTGTTCTGGAGAATTTGCCACGTGTGAAAGCCTGGCAAGAGCTTATGCTGCAGGATGCTGCTGTTATAGAGACCTTCACAGAGCCGGATGTTCTACGCGGCTTTTTCGAACTATATTCTAAGAAGCATTTGGATGCCTGTGATTACGGACTTGACTAATGCCTGATAACCGCGTGATCTGAGTATGCTGTGCTTTCTGATCAATTGCATCTTATGTTTTTGTTAACAGAGGCACACCAGGCTGTGATTAAATAGACTTTCAATTATTCATGTGTCACAGGGTTTATTCTAATCTTGTAGTAATTAACAGACTGATACAGACAGCCCCAATGATGTTTACTGCAGCTATCATAAAACTTCTAACCAGCACTTCACTGCATGGGAAGGAGAATGGTCCATTGAACCAGATAGTCCAGTGGCACAGGAAATACAGTCCAGAGCGTATAATCCATTAGAGCAGGATATACAGCTTAGGCGATATAGTCCATGTGCAGTGGCTGGGTTTGTGGTGGCCTCAACTAGGCTTGAGCGAATCAAGGTTCAAATAACTTTTATTTATTGCTGTTTCCGTACAGCATTAAATCGTATTGTCTCTGTGAAGCCAAACTTTGTCTTGCGAGATTTTGGTGTATTACTTTGTATTTGTGTATTTAAAAACCGTTAAAAAAAAAAAAAAAAAAATCCAAAGTGGGCTTTGGTTCTGAGCAGGGGCGGACTAGAAACAAAGTGGCCCTGAAAAAAAAAATAATAAATGAACGTGGCCCCGTTTAGTAGTTGGGTTGAAATTGATGGAAGGCAGGGCCAGCAATAACCTATTATGGCACGTTATACCACCCCAACAGAGCCAAATACCACAATCCATCACAAAATACATCCCCAAAAACTTCCACTCACCGGCTGGTGGCCCCCTGGGCATCGGCCCACCGGGACCTTTCCCTGTAAGGTCTATGGCCAATCCGCCCCTGGTTCTGAAGTACCAGCCAGTAGCAAAACCGACTTTGGATTCCTATTTTAAATTGTTTTTAAATACACAGATATGAACACAGTAGTAATTCATCAAAGTCTTGGGCAAGAAGAACTTTAGCTCTACGGAGCCAATACATTAAGATCAAAGTATTTGAATGAATCGACTTCAGATCTATGATTGGAAGGTGGAGTCGCTGAAGCCTTTTCCCATTGCTATGCAGAGTCCCCAATCACTGTCGAGGTGTCACCACGTGTTGCTGTTATCCAAAGGTTACTGGAGCACCACAATGGGAAATGTGTCCAGAGACTCAGGGTTTTAAGTAAACCAGTGTGCATCTTTACTGGAGGAACTGAAGTGCAAAACAATACAGGAAAAGCACTGGGCTGGCTTCTCCAGACTCCTCCAGGGCAGAAGAAGGTTCATGCTGAGGAAAGGCACTGAGCTAGCTGTCCCTCTCACTCTCAGAAGGCTGGCTCCCTGGTTACAGGGCTGGTGACCTATGGTCTGTAGCTAAGTATCCCTATCTCAATGTCGAATTCTCCAGCCTAGGTCCAAATGTTTGAACGTGTCGTCTCTTTAAGAGCCGCACAGGGGCAGATGTGGCAGGCACAGCACTATGAAGTGCTTTTTGCGCTGTTGCATTAGAATTTTGATATCTCTGACTTCTTAGTCTAACCAGACTGTCTATTACTCTGTAATTCCTCTAGCGCCATTCTATGGAAACAGCCGGTTTAAAGAGCACACCAAATGCTTGCAATAATTCTTTATTAACTTCAACTTTTCTTCATATAACACTGCCACCTCCGCAGCAGATAGTCCATGTACAAAATGCATGTTGCATAAAGATTCATAAAATCGCGGTATGCATAAGATGGTGGTTCAACTGTTCAATCTTGTCATTCAACATAAAATGGTGGATATATTTCTCTCGAGTATCTGTACTCTCACCTTAAGTTATTTAAGCACTTTATGATCTCTGAGAGGTATATCTGAGGTTAAGCAATAGTTCTACTTGGTTTGCAGTTACTATTTGCAGATTAGTGGAGTATGGTTGTATGAAATTTGGATTGCAATATGGAATTTGGTCGCAATTTGTATGGAATTTAGTGGAACTGTTAGTTAACGCACATATAACTTGTTCAGTATACAGTTCTAATCACAATACTAACAATAGGAACACTTTCTAACTGTTCTAAATGCCTATTTTGGCCTCTCTGCTTCCATAAAACATAGCTCTTAGTGGAGTGAATGTCTGTTTAGCTACTCTCCTCTGGTGTAATGATTCTAGCAGCTTGTGAGTGTGGTTGGTCAAAACTCCTGGTGTGTGTGTGTGTGTGTGTGTGTGTGAGGCTGACTGTGAGTGGTCTAGACTCCTGCCCAGCAACAACAGTTTAACTCTATGCTTTCTGTTTCTGCTGTGTAATTGAGCTTACCTTACATTATATAATGAATCTTAATGGCATATTATCTTTTCTGCTTCTGTGAACACAAAATAGAACTATTACATCACATCCAAACATGAAGTCACTGTAAATAACTCTGCTTTTGTTTAACACATAAATGTAGGAACTGTATTAAGGTTATTGGCAGGTCTGGCTGTATAAACCTGTATTAGCAACCTAAGACAGGTCTTAGCTGGCCAGCTACAGCAGACATACGACCTGTGCAGCTGGGCCATGAACTACATAGATATACTTGTGTGTTCGCTGCCACAATTCCTTCCCCTGCGCTGCTGCTAGCACAAAAGGGAGGTGGCCCGCTTTGTGCAGCATCATAAACCTCCTTCACAAGAGGCCAGGGCCCCCTGTCGTGCAGATGCTTGTTACTACTGTCAGTGAAGGCATTGAAGTTACCTAGGGGCAGTGGGTGGATTAGAGCTTCTGTAATAAAATAAAACCTATATCCACACAATGTAAACATATTGACCCACAGAATAAACATACTTCCCAACCGTCCCGGATCCGGCGGGACAATCCTGGATTGCAGTGGCTGTCCCGATATGGGGGCGGTATGTCCCGCTTTCTGGCAGCTGTCCCTGCATCCATAGGAAGCAGAGACAGTTGCCTGTATTATGATGCATTCCTCCTCCCTGCTGGCTCTCCACTCCTTTGGTCTGTGTGGAGGGGCTGAGCTGGCCGGCAGTCGGCCTCGGCTCCACCTCCTTCAGACTAGAGCAGCCGATCTGCTGCTGCTAGGAAGAAAAAAAGTATGTGGTGGTTTTATTTTTTTACATTCTGTGAGGGGCACAATGTGGGCATATTACTGGGGGCACAATGTGGGCATAAATACCATGCAATGGCATGAATAATTACTATGTGGGAGCATTAAGGGGACCGGGTGGGATTAGGTGTATAGGTTTTGGGCGAAGTTAGGCCCTATTTTCACGTCCACAATTTTCAATCTGCATACGTTACGCAATATTGGTGCAGACCCATTTATTTCAATGGGGCAGTAAAAGATGCGGACAGCATTCAGTATGCTGTCCGCATCTGCACTTCCGTGATGCGGATCTGCAAACAAAATGGAGCATGTCCTACTTTTGGCCGCAAATTGCGGTCCGCGGCCCCATTGTACTCAATGGGTCCGCAAAAATGCGGATGACATGTGGAGAGACACCAAATGTCTTCCACATTGCGGATCTGCAGGAAGTTGAAAAAAATTAGCACATCCCCCTGTTGTGACTTTCTGAGCCAGGGAAAGTTGTGTGGCAGAATAGGAGAATGTCTGTCGGCAATCAATGTAGAAAAGCTCATTGTTATGATTCAAGAGCGCCCTGCACTATGGGATACACGTGCAGGGCGTCTAGTAAAAGACCGCTCTTGGGAGGAAATGGCAAAATAATTGCTACCAACAGCATGGTCCGCTGCATCGACAGTGAAAAAGGATAAAATCGGTGAGTATAAAAAATTGTTAGTATCTGTATTTTAAATTGTCTGTGAAAACCCGGCCTACAGTGGTGGAGAGTGCAGGAGCACACGGTGTCATTGGTTGCTATGACGCCGTGCACTACTGCACTCAGCAGCATGGCAGGCCGGGTTTTCCTACACAGTGACATGGTGCCAAGGTGACATTACACTGCATGGGCCAGCAGGAGCACACTGTATCATTGGTTGCTATGACGCTGTGCACTCCTGCACTCAGCAGCATGGCAGGCTGGGTTTTTCCCTAACACCTCCACAACGGCACTTATTGGAGGAGTGTCCCCGCCTCGGACAGGAAACAACGACGTAGAAGCAGAAGATTTAAGAACCTCCTCCCCCTTTACCTAGCCAGTCGTTGTTTCCTGTCCGACGGAAGACGTGGAAGCCGCTCCTGTTGCAGGAGTAACTTTTCTTCCGCCCAGCCTCACCTCGATCCTGGGGTTCTCCCCACTTCATGTGGGAGGGCTGGAGCAGGGAACGGGGCCGCGGGGACGCATGGCCTCCCTTCCTGTTCCTTGGAGTAAGTCCTGGTTGCAGGCGTCCCCGGGCGCATGCGCGGTAGTTGCCAGGAACTATCGCGGGATCCGGCGTGTGACGTCAGCGGGTGAGATTCTCCTTGGGCAGGAGAATCTCGCGAGAAGGCGGAGCGGATTTTAAAAAGAGTTCCTCAGACACAGCGTCCTCGTGCTACGAGGACGATGCAAAGCCCTGGAGATATGGACACCGCTAGAAAACCCGTGGATCCCTCAGCCTCTGCCCTCAGCCCGGTAAGCCTCCTCCCAGAGGAGAGATATGCTTAATAGTGTGTTTCTGTTCTTGCCTAAAGTATGTACACACTTGGTGCTTGCTGCTTTCCACCACCGGTGAAGGGTCTGGCCTCTTAAACAATTTCTAAGCCACTGGTCTCTAAATATGCCCCATTCTTTTGTATAATTGATCTTAGGCCAGAGAGACCCCGACCCTGAAACCGCCTGGTGGAGATTTGGCACGGAAAAAATGTGGCATTTGTCGCAAAGCACTCTCCTCCAAATCAAAAAAACCTCTGTGCCCCAGATGCACAGAAAAAATTGTATCAGAGGAATCCCTTTCCCTGCTCGAGTCCATGAGGTCAATAATTAAGGAAGAAGTGAATGCGGCAGTAGACCTAAGAATGCCGTCATCCCCAAGACCATCCACCTCTCAAAGATCCCTAGCCTCTGACGCCGGGTTTGAATGGGATGAAGGGGAAATCTTTTCTGAGGTAGTCTCCTCCTCTGAAGGCGACTCAGGTAAACCCCTCTTTCTGCCGGAAGAGACAGATGGATTCTTAAAAATCATCCGAGCAACTATGAACATCGAGGAGGTGAAGGAGGCTCACTCTGTACAAGACCGGATGTACCAGGGGTTAGGGGAAAGGAAGAAAAGAACCTTCCCCATTCACAATAACGTCAAGTCCCTCATTGCTAGGGAATGGAAAAATCCAGAAAAAAGGGTGGCTATATCGGGTGCCTTTAAACGCAAATACCCCTTTGATGCTGATTCTAACCTGTGGGAAAAAACCCCAAAGGTAGATGCACCAGTCGCCCGGATCTCTAAAAGAACCTCGCTACCCTTTGAGGATACTGGCCTCCTCAGAGACCCCATGGACAAAAAGTGAGAGCCTCCTAAAGAAATCATGGGAGACTAACACAGCTATGCTGCGACCAAGTATAGCTTCCACCTGTACTGCAAGAACACTCTCAGTATGGCTGAACCAGCTAGAGGATCATCTGGCGGCGGGTACCCCGCGAGAAGAGATCCTAGCTTCCCTACCAGCCCTAAAGAAGGCGTCTAATTTCCTTGCCGATGCATCTGCAGACTTAGTAAAATTTCCTGCCCGGTCAGCAGCCTTATCGAATGCCACAAGAAGAGCTGTCTGGCTCCGCACCTGGTCAGGGGACGCGAGCTCAAAGAATCGCCTATGCTCCATCCCGTGTGAAGGCGATAGACTATTTGGGTCCACCTTGGATGATATTCTGGATCAGGCGGCGGACAGGAAGGGCTTCCCTATAGAGAACCGCTATTTCCATCAGAGGCGTTCCTTTCGGAATGAAAGAAAGCCCAAAGGAGATCCTAAGAAAAAAGAGGGTTCAAAGAGGTGGCAGCCCTCCAGAGGTAGGGGTAGAGGGTTTCTCTTTAACCCCGAGAATGCTTCATCCTCAAAACAATGAAGCTAAACATCAAGTGGGGGGCAGACTAATCCACTTCGCTGCCGTCTGGGAAAATATAGGAGCATCTCCCTGGGTGGTGGACACCCTAAGTCATGGCCTAAAGTTAGAATTTCTGTCAGTACCCACAGATCATTTCATGATCAATAGAATCCTGCCTCATCGAGAAAAACAATCTTGCCTAGAGTCAGAAATTACGTCACTCATTCAGAAAGGAGTAATTTGTCAGGTTCCTGCGGAAGAACAGGGTAAAGGGTTTTACTCCCCTGTCTTCTTAATCCAAAAACCCAACAAAACCTATCGACTGATTATTAACTTAAAAGGCTTAAACAAGTTTATCGTTTACAAATGTTTCAAGATGGAGTCAGTGAGATTCACCATAAATGTCCTTCCCCAAGACTGCTTCATGGCTACCATGGACCTTCAGGACGCCTATTACCACGTCCCGATTGTTTTGGCCCATCAAAAGTATTTGAGAATTGCTATCTATATAAATAACCGGCTCTGTCACTTTCAGTTCATGGCCCTTCCCTTTGGGCTCTCCTCAGCCCCAAGGGTGTTTTCAAAAGTTATGTCTGATGTCGTCAAGGCCCTCCACCTAAGGGGCATCCAAATTGTACCTTACCTGGACGACTTCCTGGTAGTTGCTCCCTATGCAGAGACCCTTCTGTCCCACCTAGCAGACGTTCAGAAATTTTTTACCACCCTAGGGTGGATAATAAATTTCAAAAAGTCAGACCTGAATCCAGCACAAAGGAAAACCTTTTTAGGGGTAACATTAGATTCCCATCGATTAATGTCTTTTCTTCCACAGAACAAACAGATCGAGCTCCAGGAAAAAGTCTCGCTATTCTGCAGTCAAAGATCCACAACGATAAGGAACCTCATGACCATTCTAGGTATCCTTACGTCCTTGATCCAGTCAGTAAGGTGGGCCCAACACCACACAAGACCACTTCAGGCGTTCCTCCTATCTTCCTGGGACGGCACCTCCTCGGCCCTAGAAAAGCGAGTGTTGATTCCAAAATCTGTAAACATCTCTTCTGTGGTGGAGAATCAGAAAACACCTTCAGACGGGTGTTTCCTGGAGACAAGGAGATCAAATGATCATAACCACAGACGCCAGCAGCATCGGCTGGGGAGGTCACTCAGGCGGGAGAGTGGTCCAAGGCACTTGGGGAGCGGATCTACTACAAGCCTCCTCCAACTTAAAAGAACTCTCTGCGGTATACAAGGTCATGGTCGCTCTCTTTACGCCCGCATCACCAAAAAGTATAAAAGTCTTCTCAGACAATACTACTACGGTCGTCTATTTAAACAAACAGGGAGGAACCAGGAGTCGCTCCCTAGCAGCCGTAAGCAAAAAAATCTTCTCCTGGGCAGAGAGCAACCTAATTTCCCTTACAGCCTTACATGTCAGAGGAGAAGAAAATACTTTGGCCGACTTCCTCAGCCGTCAGACTCTGAGAGAAGGAGAGTGGTCCCTAAATCCACAAATATTTCACCAATTGTGTCTCAAGTGGGGGACTCCAGAAATAGACCTGTTTGCGACGAGGTCCAACAAACAGACCAAACAGTTCTGTTCCCTCTCCCAAAGGGACCAGCCACTATGGATAGATGCCCTATCCCGACCATGGCCAAACTGCCTTCTCTATGCCTTTCCTCCCTTCAGCCTAATATCGAAGACTCTGATAAAGGTACAGGAAGAGAAGGCCAAGGTAATCTTTATAGCCCCTCACTGGCCTAGAAGATCCTGGTTCCCCTTATTACTTCACCTTTCAGCAGGGGAATCCTGGGTCCTCCCATCCATTCCGGATCTCCTTCAGCAAGGCCCAGTAGATCACCCAAGCGTCAAAAACTTGAATCTGAGAGCCTGGAGACTGAACGCAACACGTTAAGAAAGAAGGGACTCTCGGATTCAGTTATCTCTACTCTCATGCTCAGCCGAAAACCCATAACATCCAGAATTTATTTGCGGACCTGGAAAGCCTTTCAGAAATTCGCGGGTGACGCGGGTTTGCCCAACATTCCTCAAATTCTGCAGTTCCTTCAAGCCGGACTTGACAAAGGCCTCAGGCCAGCAACCCTTAGAGTGCAGGTATCAGCCCTAAGTGTGTTTTTGGACGTCAAGTTGTCAGAATCCTCTTTAATAAAGCGTTTTCTCAAGGGCGCAACGAGAAAGTCTCCTGTAGCCCGTCCGACCATTGCTCCCTGGGACCTCAACTTAGTGCTGTCTGTACTTATGTCTCCTGTGTTTGAACCTATAGAAGATATATCCCTGAGACTTCTAACGTTGAAGACAGTATTCCTTACGGCCATTACAACGGCTAGAAGAGTCGGGGAGATACAAGCTTTTTCATATAAACCTCCTTATCTAACAATCTTCGATGATCGCATAATTCTGAAACATAGCCCAGCCTTCCTACCTAAGGTAGTGTCAAGATTTCACTGCGAACAAGAAATATCGCTGCCCTCGTTCTGTCCTTCACCAACCTCGGAAAAGGAGAAGAGTTACCACAACTTGAATGTAAGAAGGGTGGTAATCTGCTACCTCAACAGAACTTCATCTTTCAGGCACTCAGACCAACTGTTCTTACAGTACCAAGGGCCCAACAAAGGTCACGGGGCAAGCAAACCTACGATATCCAGATGGATAAAAAATATGATCCAGTTAGCTTACCTGCAGAAAGATCTCTAACCCCCGGTTGGAATAAGGGCTCACTCCACCAGAGCAGTATCATCCTCATGGGCGGAGGCAGCATCAGTATCATTAGAACAGATATGTAGAGCCGCAACCTGGGCCAATCCTATGACTTTTTTCAATCACTATAGGTTAGATATCCTTAAGAACCAGGACTTATCCTTTGGGCGCAGGGTACTTTCTGCTGCTGTCCCTCCCTAAATCCTATTACTCTGTTAATCCTCCAATAAGTGCCGTTGTGGAGGCGTTAGGGAAAATAAAAAATTACTCTTACCGGTAATTGGTTTTTCCAATAGCCTCCACAACGGCACTGGGATTCCCTCCCTGATATATTATTATTTGGGTCTAAGTTTTGAAAAAACTTATTGTTTCTTTAAATGATGTAATTGTCCTTGGTTATTAATACATGATTTATTTTGGCATCACTTCCGTGTCCTCTCTTATTGACTGACTAGGTATAGGGGGAGGAGGTTCTTAAATCTTCTGCTTCTACGTCGTTGTTTCCTGTCCGAGGCGGGGACACTCCTCCAATAAGTGCCGTTGTGGGGGCTATTGGAAAAACCAATTACCGGTAAGAGTAATTTTTTATTTCCTACACTGTGACAGTGCCAAGGTGACATTACACTGCATGGGGCCCATGTAGTGTAATGTCACCTTGGCACCTGCTGCACCATGTCACTGTCAGGGTAGGAAAACAGCTAATTTTGGGCAATTTTTACTTTTTAATTTTATACTGTAACAAAGCAAGGGTTAACAGCCAAATAAAACTTAGTAAATTGTCCTGATTCTGTAGTTTACAGAAAGACCCCATATGTTGTGGTAAACTTCTGTGTGGCTAAACAGCAGGGCACTGAACTAAATAAATGCCATATTGTTTTTGCAAGTCAGATTTTGCTGTACTGGTTTTATGTCACATTTTAAGCCCTCTTGATGCACCCCTACAGTAAAAACGACAGAAAAGTTACTCCATTTTGGAATTTACGGGATGAGGTTGCAATTTTGTAGGTACTATTTTTGGTTGCTCTATATTAGACTTTATTTGAGGCAAGGTAAAAAAAAATATTTTTTATAAATATCATTGCCTTTTGACTTTTAATACAAATGTTGTCTTGTAAGGGTGGGTTCACACTAGCATTAGGGATTCTGTTATGGCTTTCCGTTATAACATGGTTATAACGGAATTCCAACACAGAATGCAAAACGGAAGCCTTTAAAAGGCTTTCCGTCCTAATAGAAGTCTATGGGAAAACCTAACAGATCCATCTGGGTCCTGTTATGCAAGACGGAAAACAAACAGAATGCCTTTTTAAAAGCTTCCGTTTTGCAATCCATCATAATACAAGTCTACGGGCAGAAAAACGGAACAGTCCTTCCGTTTTATGGATTCCGTTATTTTCCGTTCTAACCATGTTATAACTGAAAGCCATAACGGAATCCCTAACTCTAGTGTGAACCCACCCTAAATTTGTTTTATTTAAAAAAAAAAATAATTATATATATATATTATGAAAAATGGCGGCACTGGCTATTAAGAAAAATGGGGTGCACGTTCCTATGGAATAGACTTCTTACCCCGCAATAAAATCCAGAAAATGGACTGCACTCCAATTAGATGAGAAAAGTGATTCCTTTAGGCTACTTTCACACCTGCGTTCGGGTGTCCGCTCGTGCGCTCTGTTTGAAGGGGCTCACGAGCGGCCCTGAATGCAGCCGTCTGGCCCCAATGCATTCTCAGTGGAGGCGGATCCACTGAGAATGCATCCGCCTGCCAGCGCTCAGCCTCCGCTCCGCGAGCGGACACCTGAACGCTGCTTGCAGCGTTCGGGTGTCCGCCTGGCCGTGCGGAGGCGAGCGATCCGTCCAGACTTATAATGGAAGTCAATGGGGACGGATCCGCTTGAAGATGACACTATATGGCTCAATCTTCAAGCGGATCCGTCACCCATTGACTTTCAATGTAAAGTCGGGACGGATCCGCTCAGGCTACTTTCACACTTAGAAAAATTTCTAAGTTATAATGCAGACGGATCCGTTCTGAACGGAGGCAAACGTCTGCATTATATGTTTCATCAGACGGACCCGCTCTGAACGCTAGTGTGAAAGTAGCCTTATTCAACCATCCGGTGCAACGTTTCGGCTCTAAATGAACCTTTTTCAAGCCTTGAAAAAGGCTCATTTAGAGCCGAAATGTTGCACCGGATGGTTGAATAAAGGAATAATTTTTTTCATCTAATTGGAGTGCCATCCATTTTCTGGAAAAAAAAAAAAAATATATATATATATATATATATAACAAAAAAGTAGGACTGCACTCCAAATATGTGATAAAAACAGCAGTGATTTATTCACCCATGATATGGCAAGTCTTGCGACGTTTCGGCTCACAAGAGCCTTCCTCAAGCATAGTAACAGTGAAAGTGAGACAATATAAAGGCATATTACAAAGTGTCCAACCCATAAGGGTGTGGTTACAATCAATTGCAATTACATACATTTGATACATATCAATAAAGTGCATGTGCATAAAGTGACAAGTGCTACACAATGTATAATTTAAGAGATGCCTTCCCTTCAGTGAGAAATAAAGTGTGTACAGTACTTTGAATAAGTTAAATTCACAATTATATAAGTGACATACTGAATGTGGATCACAGAAATACGACCCTCGGTGGCGATGGGGCCCACATATACCATCGTGTTCATTGCGCGTCTCCAACTCTTCATTGCGCATGTTCACACTGACCTCATCATGTGAGTCATAGTGCAAAGATCACGCGCATGCGTTCTATGCGATGGACGTAAAAAGCACCATTTTACTTAAGGGAAACCAACCCTATAATCCCATTCATGTAATATATATGACTGTTGTAAGAATAACATGATTTTATATAAACGCGACCGCTGTAGGGATCTCCTACATACACCAGCATCTGGACCGGGATCCCAACCTTACGGGCAAGATACCAGACCAGAAAGCCATGAGTGTCATAGGGGAACATTTCCATGATCTCCGCCGACAGTCAAAGCCCAAGTGCTGGTGATTTTAGCAGTCATTACGGGATAATCACTCTATCATATCAACAGTCATATCATGTAGATATAAAAGTGCAAACGTCTATATAGAGTAACGCATAGGCATGAAGACGCTGATATCCGCATTGGGCCGCATTGTCCCCAGAAGGTCAAGATTCAGGGATCCACATCCACTATGGTGAAAACATATAAAACCTGAAGGCAAAAAGAAAAAAAATTTTAGTTTCCGAATGAATTGTTACAATTGTATAATGGTCTTTCACAGTTATCTTGCACCAATATACTGACATGAAAAGGACACGAACGCATATATGCAACTGGACTAAAAATGACCCGCAAATCCACAAAACTCTCACCTGAACTCTATGTTAAGACCCTTAGGGTGCAAGCTGTCCAGATCATAAATCCAGCGTAACTCTCTTTTTTTCAAGAGAGTTAGGCGGTCACCGCCTCTTCTGGGGAGCCTGACCTGATCTACGATCCAGCATCTTAAATCCCGCTCGGAATGTCCTAGGGATCCAAAATGTCTGGATACTGGTAGATCAGTACGTTTCTTCCTTATTGAATTCCTGTGGTTATTCAACCTAACTTTTAGTTCTGTGGAAGTTTCCCCAACATATAATAGATTACAGGGGCAGGCCAAAACCTAAATCACATATGACGAGGAACAGTTCAGATGGAATTTTATGAGATATTCTTTATTAGTCAACGGATGTACAAAAAATCTGGCTTTGCAGATATGACGACAATTAACGCAGCCGAGACACGGGTAACACCCGAGGCCCGGCTGCGTCAATGTCCGCTGCACACTGATTTTTTTCGGACCTGTATCTGCCCTGACCAAGTGATCTTTGAGATTTTTGTTTTTACGGTACGATAGAAGGGGAGGGAATTTAAATTCAGGTACATCTACAATAGACCTGCTTAAGATAGGTCGTATCCTCAGGGATAATTGGAGTATCTTAAGCAGGTCTATTGTAGATGTACCTGAATTTAAATTCCCTCCCCTTCTATCGTACCGTAAAAACAAAAATCTCAAAGATCACTTGGTCAGGTCAGATACAGGTCCGAAAAAAATCAGTGTGCAGCGGACATTGACGCAGCCGGGCCTCGGGTGTTACCCGTGTCTCGGCTGCGTTAATTGTCGTCATATCTGCAAAGCCAGATTTTTTGTACATCCGTTGACTAATAAAGAATATCTCATAAAATTCCATCTGAACTGTTCCTCGTCATATGTGATTTAGGTTTTGGCCTGCCCCTGTAATCTATTATATGTTGGGGAAACTTCCACAGAACTAAAAGTTAGGTTGAATAACCACAGGAATTCAATAAGGAAGAAACGTACTGATCTACCAGTATCCAGACATTTTGGATCCCTAGGACATTCCGAGCGGGATTTAAGATGCTGGATCGTAGATCAGGTCAGGCTCCCCAGAAGAGGCGGTGACCGCTTAACTCTCTTGAAAAAGAGAGAGTTACGCTGGATTTATGATCTGGACAGCTTGCACCCTAAGGGTCTTAACATAGAGTTCAGGTGAGAGTTTTGTGGATTTGCGGGTCATTTTTAGTCCAGTTGCATATATGCGTTCGTGTCCTTTTCATGTCAGTATATTGGTGCAAGATAACTGTGAAAGACCATTATACAATTGTAACAATTCATTCGGAAACTAAAATTTTTTTTCTTTTTGCCTTCAGGTTTTATATGTTTTCACCATAGTGGATGTGGATCCCTGAATCTTGACCTTCTGGGGACAATGCGGCCCAATGCGGATATCAGCGTCTTCATGCCTATGCGTTACTCTATATAGACGTTTGCACTTTTATATCTACATGATATGACTGTTGATATGATAGAGTGATTATCCCGTAATGACTGCTAAAATCACCAGCACTTGGGCTTTGACTGTCGGCGGAGATCATGGAAATGTTCCCCTATGACACTCATGGCTTTCTGGTCTGGTATCTTGCCCGTAAGGTTGGGATCCCGGTCCAGATGCTGGTGTATGTAGGAGATCCCTACAGCGGTCGCGTTTATATAAAATCATGTTATTCTTACAACAGTCATATATATTACATGAATGGGATTATAGGGTTGGTTTCCCTTAAGTAAAATGGTGCTTTTTACGTCCATCGCATAGAACGCATGCGCGTGATCTTTGCACTATGACTCACATGATGAGGTCAGTGTGAACATGCGCAATGAAGAGTTGGAGACGCGCAATGAACACGATGGTATATGTGGGCCCCATCGCCACCGAGGGTCGTATTTCTGTGATCCACATTCAGTATGTCACTTATATAATTGTGAATTTAACTTATTCAAAGTACTGTACACACTTTATTTCTCACTGAAGGGAAGGCATCTCTTAAATTATACATTGTGTAGCACTTGTCACTTTATGCACATGCACTTTATTGATATGTATCAGATGTATGTAATTGCAATTGATTGTAACCACACCCTTATGGGTTGGACACTTTGTAATATGCCTTTATATTGTCTCACTTTCACTGTTACTATGCTTGAGGAAGGCTCTTGTGAGCCGAAACGTCGCAAGACTTGCCATATCATGGGTGAATAAATCACTGCTGTTTTTATCACATATTTGGAGTGCAGTCCTACTTTTTTGTCTTTATACTTTTGGGGTTTGCCGCTGCCCTGTATTGGACCGTGCACCCGCATTCCGGTTGGTGCTCCCACTGGACTTTTCTCTTCTATATATATATATATATATATATATATATATAAAAAAAAAAAAAACGAAGAAAGGACAGCACTCCAAGTAAAAAAGTAGTGGTCTTTAATCACCCATGCAGATGGCAACGTTTCAGCTCAAACAAGAGCCTTTTTCAAGCAATGAACACAGTGTATGCTGGGGTATATATAGTCCAACCCCCATTACATCATAATACAATCAATCAACAATAAAGTTAAAAAATTAAAGTGCAAAAGTGCATGTACAATATCCAAATACAGATATACATGTGTAATACCCATAGGCAAAAAATCGCTATAGTGATAAATCAAAAATATAATACATAGTGTACATATTATAACCTACAGAGAGGTAATTAGTGATTAGGGACAGGTGTATACAAAAGTGGGAGGAACAAGAATAATGATGCTGCAAAGGAAGAGAGAAAGTGTTGACATACCCAGCGCCGTTCATCGTATCAAACATGTCGCATGCCGCTAGATCCGGCGTTCGGAAACAGGCAATGCGCAGACGCCAGAAGCGTCCGGTCACGGCATGACGTCACCACCAATAGTTGCGGAGACACGCGCACGGACATGCGCACTACTGCCAGGAGTTTCGGTCGGCCATATTACAAAGGGTCATCGTGTCCCAACACTGTGTATGCGCATGTCCATGCAAACATAGACAGGACAGCGCAACACGGAAATACAAGCCGTGCTATACAACATGTGTTTAAGGGGGCAAGGTGGGACACTAGCTCAAAGTGGACACAGAACCCACCATCCATGGGTGAACAGTGGAGACCGCACCAGAAAATGTCGCGATCCTCACACATATCACCCATAGATCCCCCATAGATCAATCATGAATCAATATGCCGCAGTGTGGACTGACACAAAGTATTAAGTAGGGTTGTCCCGATACCACTTTTTTAGGACCGAGTACAAGTACCGATACTTTTTTTCAAGTAGTCACCGATACCGAATACCGATACTTTTTTTAAATGTCATGTGACCGTTTTGGGGGATCTGTGGATCTGTGGATGACGCACTGTCATGTGGGGGATCTGTGGATGGCACTGTTATGGGGGACCTGTGGATGGCACTGTTATGGGGGATCTGTGGATGGCACTGTTATGGGGGATCTGTGGATGGCGCTGTTATGGGGGATCTGTGGATGGCGCTGTTATGGGGGATCTGTGGATGGCACTGTTATGGGGGATCTGTGGATGGCACTGTTATGGGGATCTGTGGATGGCACTGTTATGGGGGATCTGTGGATGGCACTGTTATGGGGGATCTGTGGATGGCACTGTTATGGGGGATCTGTGGATGGCACTGTTATGGGGGATCTGTGGATGGCACTGTTATGGGGGATCTGTGGATGGCACTGTTATGGGGATCTGTGGATGGTGCTGTTATGGGGGATCTGTGGATGGCACTGTTATGGGGATCTGTGGATGGTACTGCTATGGGGTGGGATATCTGTGGATGGCATTGTTATGGGGTGGGGGGATCTGAGGATGGCATTGTTATTTGGTGGGGGATCTGTGGATGGTGCTGTTATAGGGGATCTGTGGATGGAACTGTTATGGGGAGGATCTGTGGATGACACTGCTATATGTCATCCACAGATCCCCCTCATAACAGTGTCCCCCAATACACCGGGCCCCGCCGCTCACCGAAGTATTTATAAACGTGAATCCTTATCCTGTTATTAAGTTGAACTAACGCTGCCCTCTCCCATGTTCCCCTGTATCCCCCTGTATCCCCACAGCACTTACTTAAGCTTCCATAGCAGGCAGAGCGGACGGCACCAGTAACGTCACTCACTGACGTCGCGCGTCTGCTCCGCCTGCTTCATTCATAAAGTGGGCGGAGCAGGCGCTCTACGTCAGTGAGTGACGTTACTGCTGCCGTCTGCTCTGCCTGCTATTGAAGCTTACAGGGGGATACAGGGGAACATGGGAACATGGGAGAGGGCAGCGTTAGTTCAACTTAATAACAGGATAAGGATTCACGTTTATAAATACTTTGGTGAGCGGCGGGGCCCGGTGTAAGAGTACAGTGACTGCACCGGGCCCCGCCCATAGTTACGGACTCCAGCCCCTCCTCTCTCCCGATGCTGCATCTTTGCCGGGCCGCAAAAATATTCATTGCGGGAAAAAAAAAAAGTATTCTATTTATGTATCGGGGCGGGGTATCGGCGGCTGAGTACCGCCGAGAAAACTCGGAATCGGTCCCGATACCGATACTAGTATCGGTATCGGGACAACCCTAGTATTAAGTAAATGCGATGAAAAGCTAGCCGAACCAAAAATACAAGTCAAAATAAGAGCACTCATGTAGACAAGTAGAGACATGTAGATACAATGTATATGCACCGGGTACGTCACACCTCTTGATTCAGCAGCATCATTCTTGTCTGTGAATAAAAGAAGAGAAAAATCAGAAAAAATGGCTTAATAGTGTTCAAAATACACTATGCAACACAAGAAAAGAGGCGCATATCACATATAGAACCAAAGAGGGCAAGCTACTCATCTAAACATAAATCCCCGGATTGTAATCCACATTAAGCCCATTGGGTCTCAAACTATTGAGAGTGTAAATCCAAAGAAGCTCTCTCTTTTTAAGGATCCGTACCCTGTTCCCCCCACGTCTAGGCATGAGTACATGATCAATAGCCCAACATTTGAGATCTTTTTCAGAATGTTTAAATTCTGTGAAATGTTTGGCAACAGGGAGGTCCTTTCTCTTTTTGCGTATGGATAATGGATAAACGGTGATTGTTGAGCCGCGTCTTAAGATCGGTTGACGTTTCACCCACATATAATAACTTACATGGACAGATCAAAACATAAATCACGTAACAGGAATTACATGTAAGGTGAAAACGAATAGGGTGTGAAACTCCAGTGGTAGGGTGAATAAAAGCACTGCCTTTACCCATGTATTTGCAGTCAGTGCAGCATAGGCAGGGAATACTACCCTTGCCAAGTGAGGTTAGAGCGGTTTGTATTGACCTAGATCTAGGGCCAATGTCTGCTCTGACAAGTTGATCCCGTAGGTTTCTAGACCTACAATATGAAAATAGGGGGGGGAGATCTAAATTCCTAGATCTCACTGTGGCAACCTCCCAAAATACCCCAATGCCGCTTAATGATACGATTGATCTCTTCACTCTGTTCCGTGAATTTGGAAATAAAAGGAATCCGGGTCAAGGACCCTTCAGATGACTTCCTTTTGAGAAGACTGATTCTATCCAAATCACGGACCTTGTTGATATGGGAATCCAATAATTGGGTAGGGTACCCCCTTTTTTGAAATTTACTGGCCATATTGTTTAAGGAAGAATCTAGCTTATTGGGCTCAGAAACAATACGTTTGACCCTGAGGAATTGTGAAAAGGGTAAGTACTTGAGTGTATTGCGTGGATGGCCACTATTGTAGCAGAGGAGGGTATTTCTGTCGGTTGGCTTAGTATAGAGCTGAGTATGTATCACGCCCTCATTGAATGTAACAGTGGTGTCAAGAAACTGTAATTCGGTTTCCGAATGGACCAAGGTGAATTGTAGATCCTTGTTAATACTGTTTAAAAAGTGATGGAACTCAAGCAACTGAGCAACACTACCAGTCCATATGAGGAAGATGTCGTCGATGTATCTCCACCACCGCAGCAAATGGCTGCGGTAGTGTGACACATGGACGACATCTTCCTCAAAACACCTCATGAAGATATTGGCGTAGGTAGGTGCCACGTTAGACCCCATCGCCACGCCTCTTTTTTGTTGGTAAAAAATGTCCTGGAACAGGAAATAATTATGTCTCAAGACAATCTGCAATAAATCAATGATAAGCAGCCTGGCGGCCAATGTATAGGGTGAAGAGTCAAGCATACGGGAAATGGCGTCAATACCTAAATCATGGTTGATAGAGGTGTGAAGTGACGTCAAAAGACGCCAGATGGACCTCATGGACACCGGTAAAATCAATCTCATTCAACTTGCATAGGAAGTCAGTCGTATCTTGTACATACGACTCAGCCCCTATTGCAAATTCATGCAGAACCTTATCCAGGAAAATAGCAATACAACTAAAGATGGAGTCCGAGCCGGATGATCTACAGTGAGAAAAGTGCACAGGTCCTCATCAATAGTACCCGCCAACACGGCGTTTTTTATTCACAGACAAGAATGATGCTGCTGAATCAAGAGGTGTGACGTACCCGGTGCATATACATTGTATCTACATGTCTCTACTTGTCTACATGAGTGCTCTTATTTTGACTTGTATTTTTGGTTCGGCTAGCTTTTCATCGCATTTACTTAATACTTTGTGTCCGTCCACACTGCGGCATATTGATTCATGATTGATCTATGGGGGATCTATGGGTGATATGTGTGAGGATCGCGACATTTTCTGGTGCGGTCTCCACTGTTCACCCATGGATGGTGGGTTCTGTGTCCACTTTGAGCTACAGTGTCCCACCTTGCCCCGTTAAACACATGTTGTATAGCACGGCTTGCATTTCCGTGTTACGCTGTCCTGTCTATGTTTGCATGGACATGCACATACACAGTGTTGGGACACGATGACCCTTTGTAATATGGCCGACCGAAACTCCTGGCAGTAGTGCGCATGTCCGTGCGCGTGTCTCCGCAACTATTGGTGGTGACGTCATGCCGTGACCGGACGCTTCTGGCGTCTGCGCATTGCCTGTTTCCGAACGCCGGATCTAGCGGCATGCGACATGTTTGATACGATGAACGGCGCTGGGTATGTCAACACTTTCTCTCTTCCTTTGCAGCATCATTATTCTTGTTCCTCCCACTTTTGTGTACACCTGTCCCTAATCACTAATTACCTCTCTGTAGGTTATAATATGTACACTATGTATTATATTTTTGATTTATCACTATAGCGATTTTTTGCCTATGGGTATTACACATGTATATCTGTATTTGGATATTGTACATGCACTTTTGCACTTTAATTTTTTAACTTTATTGTTGATTGATTGTATTATGATGTAATGGGGGTTGGACTATATATACCCCAGCATACACTGTGTTCATTGCTTGAAAAAGGCTCTTGTTTGAGCTGAAACGTTGCCATCTGCATGGGTGATTAAAGACCACTACTTTTTTACTTGGAGTGCTGTCCTTTCTTCGTTTTTGTTCATCTGGGGTAAGCAGCAATATCCCTGGACATAGCACCCATACTGCTTGTTTCCAGTGCCCCCATTACTCTTCCTTTTTTATATATATATATATATATATATATATATATATATATATATATATATATATATATATATATATATATATAAATTTTAGTACAGCAACTAAAAAAGCGGTGGAACACCAGCCGGGACCAATACTGGCGAGAAATAAATGCTAAACAAGAGTGTAGAAGGTTTAAAAAACGAGAAACCATACATGTATACCTGACTTCTTGGATTTTTAAAGCCGATAATGGAAATGAGAGCGTAAGTAAATTTTATTTAATAATTTTAAACATTACATTACGACCGTGTGAAGCCCCTGCTGTGGTCCGCAATGCACGGGTACCTTCCGTGGCCCAGCCGCATGGGGATGGCGATCCCCCCGTTCCGCAAAAAGATAGAGCAAGTTCTATCTTTTTGCGGTGCGGAGGCACAGAACGGAACCCCAGGAAGCACTCCGTACTGCTTCCGTAGTGTTCCTATCCGTGCTTCTGTTCCGCATCTCTGGATTTGCAGACCCATTGAAATGAATGGGTCCACATCCATGATGCGGAATGACAACGTAACGGTTTCTGTGAATTGCGGATCCGCAAATGCAGTCCGCAATACGGAAACGGGACACCAACGGTTGTGTGAATGAGCCCTAAAAATTGTAATATAAAATGTATTAATTATAATATTTTCTAAACAGAACCGTGGACAATCTTTCCGAAGCTCTGAGATCTCATCAAGCAGTGTCAGAAGCTCATGGATCTCAAGCTCTTTAAGAATCTCATGCTCTGTCAGAAGCTCCCGGATCCAGATCCATCACTGCAGCCTTATGTAGTAATCGAGGAAAGGCCAGAAGAAATTCCTCGTCCAGAGCCAGTAACCCCTGAAGCAGCTAATGCTCCGGTGTGTCGTTCTTCTGGCAGACGACAGCAACAGAATGATTCTGGTGTAGATCTTCGAACCCAGGTGGATACAATGGTCATGGAATATTTAACCTGGAATTGCTCTGAAGCCAAGGAGGAATTTTGTTAAAAGGCCTAGGTTACCTTTTGCGCCGTGTGCCAGAAGAACGACTTGCACGGTGCATTTCTGCTACGGTTCAAGTTCTTGATCGGTTCGCTGCCCCCCAGGAGCCACATCACCTGGAAGACTATCTCGATCAATCTAGAAGAGAACAGTTGAATCTTCCTTCCCGTCATCGCCCTGATCCCCCAATCGTGCAAAAAAAAAAATTTTTTGTTAATAAAGTTTTATACTTTTAATCTTTTGTTAGAAATTATTAATAAAAAAGGTTCTAATTTTAAAAATTCTAATTTTAGTTTTTAATATTGATTACATATTATCTATTTAGGTCATTATTATTAAATAAGGCCTCATGCACAAGAAAGTTGTGAATCTGTTCCACGCATTGGGGACCACAATTTGCGGTCCTCAATACACGGAACGGCCGCACAATAAATTAAATAAATTTATGATATGGTACATAATTACTTCTATTATTTTTTATCACACCAATGCTTGAGCTGCATGGAAGTTCAGTAAGGCTTTTTTTCACACGAGCGGATGCCATGCGTGACACCCGCTCCGTGAATGATAGCCAAGACCCACAGCAGAAGCACGGAGTGTTAACATGACTGATAATGCTCTGTTCGTCTCTGTGACCTTTTTACTACAAAAACGGTAAACAGTAGAAGTTATCATGTTCCACTAGGGGTTTCCCGGGTTCAGAGATGAACCCGGACATAACCATCAGAGCATTTTATGTTCTGAATCTCTACCTTGCCCTGAGCTTGATAGTGCATGGAAAGGGCTCTTTCAACAACACACTGCTGGGCAGATACTTCAGGCAAGCAGTGTTTTGATGATTTCACCAGCTATGATGGGCCAGCTTTAGCACTGCCCTAGCCTTTGTACAGGCCAGGTCCACACAGAAGCCCCCACAATAGTGCTGATGACATCACCAAACACACTGTTTGCCAGAATCATCTGCCCGGCAGTGGCTATTTTTTTAAATAAAGAGAACACTTTCAATGCACGATCAGACACAGGGAAAGATAGAGAAATAGAATAGCGATGAGCGGCAGGGGTCATATTCGAATTCGCGATATTTCATGAATATTTAGTATAATATTCGCGAATTTGAATATTCGTTATATTCTACGAATTTTTTTACTCAAAAAATCGACAAGGTAATCCCGTAATATGCGAATTTTCGTAATGCTAATTTTTATCGCAAATTTTTCAATTTCCGAGCAAAAACATGATTCCTCCCTGCTTCTTGCTTGTGGGCCAATGAGTCATAGCACTATATCGAATATATTAGTTTTTTCAAATATTCGTAATATTCTAAAACAAGAATATATAACAATACAGCGAATATTCGAGAAAAACTAATGTAGAGCAATTTAGCTAATAAATAGTGCTATAATCTTGTTTGTTTCAATAGTTGTAATTTTTTTTCTTATCTGAAGTACAGATTGAAAAAAAAGATTATAGCACTATATCAGCTAAATTGCTCTACATTCGTTTTTTTTTCGAATATTCGCTGTATTGCTATATATTCCTGTTTTAGAATATTACGAATATTCGAAAAAACTAATATTCGTTTTTTCGAATATTCGTAATATTCAAAAGCAAGAATATATAGTAATATAGCGAATATTGAAAAAAAACCTAATATAGAGCAATTTAGCTAATATAGTGCTATAATCTTTTTTTTTTTTTTCAATAGTTGAAATTTTTTTCCAATCTGGGCTTCAGATGAGAAAAAAATTACAACTATTAGACAAACAAGATTATAGCACTATATTAGCTATTTTGCTCTAAATTCGTTTTTTTCGAATATTCGCTATATATTGTTATATATTGTTTTAGAATATTACGAATATTCAAAAAAACTAATATATTCGATATAGTGCTATATATTAGTTTTTTAGAATATTCATCATTTATCCCATTTAAAGTCATGATTCCTCCCTGCTTCTTGCTTGTGGGCCAATGAGTCATTGGCCCACATGCAAGAAGCAGGGAGGAATCATGTTTTTACTCTGCAATTGAAAAATCGCATTACGAAAATTCGCAATAAAAAAATCTCGAATATTCGAAATTACAAATATATATCACTATATTCTAAATATTCGCAAATTTTCAAAGTACCTATATTCGTGATAAAAATTTGTGATCAACACTAAAACAGAACATAAAATGCTCTGATGCTCATATTGCAGGGTCTGCCTGGATTAAAATATGATGTTATATACTTGCCAGTTCAGCATAGAAGTATTTTATTTGTGGATTGCGGGTCTCATTACGTTTGGTGTAGTCCTTGGTCAAAGCTGAACGCAGACATATACCATTTTTATTAATAAAAATTGGACGTTTGTGTTTAGCTGTGAGGGCATACACAAATTTTAAAATAAAAAAAAAAAATGAATTGACGTAATTAGAAATGAGGTATTAGAGGTTATTTACACCAAATTTATAAAAAAAAATTGGATTTTACAAAATACCTCAGCCCGCAAGCCCACGTCAAGGGTCATCATTCTCTTGCGAGTCCCTAATCTAAACTAACAATTTTTTGGCGGAATGGACCATTGGGTGCAGATCGTGGATCCCATTCAAGTGAATGGTTTCGCAATCCGCATGCGGCTGTCCCACGGTCGGTGCCCATGCATTGTGGACCACGTGCAAGAGGCTTTTAACATCTTTGTTTTTGGTGTTACCCTAGCAACATCCATTCCTCCTTCCTTTTATTTTTACCGAAACACGGAACGATGTGGATCCACTTTTGCAAAAAAAAGGAAGGTTTTTGCGGAAACATGGATCCGCAAAAAAACGGACCGTAAGGAAAAATACGGACGTGTGAATGGAGCCTTAGAGGTGTGGCTTGGTGTGTAAAAAAATTTGCCGCGCCAATCTTTGCGTGCCGCAAAATGTGTCCCTCTTTCTTCGGTTACAAAGTTGGGAGGTATGGAATAAAGTTGCTAACAGCAAATGTCGGCAAATGTCAGCCAAGTGCCAACTGTAATGTCTACAATCAGTCTATTGACTGATTGTGGACATTTAACCCTTCAGATTCTGTGGTCAATACGGACCACAGTATCTGAAGGGTCTCCGCCATCTTTGTGGCCCCTGATCACCCCTTCCTCCCCCTGCAGGATCGGGGGGAGCTGACAATTTGGTGTGAGAGCACCTGTGTGTGCGCCTATTTTGCAATTTTTTTTTTTTTTTTTTGTGGCCTTGCCCGCCAGAATTATGGTGGACAAGGCTTCATAAATGCCCCCATTGTCTTTTTCAATTTTGCCCAACAAAAGGAGAACCTGCAGTAATGATTTAAAACCCACAGCACAAGACACTTTAGCTACCGTCAAGCACAGTGGCAATTATATCAGCACCTTTAGGGTGGTGTCACACTTTTTGTAATGCAATTTTTGAAGCCAAATCCAGGAGTGGATCATAAAAGGAGAGAAATTACTAAGCATAGGCCTACCTGATGCAGTGTCCTGAAACACACTGCTTAGGGTACTTTCACACTAGCGTTTTTTTTCCCCGGCACGGAGTTCCATCAAAAGGGCTCAATGCCGGAAAATAACTGATCAGGTATATCCCCATGCATTCTGAATGGAGAGTAATCCGTTCAGGATGTCTTCAGTTCAGTAATTTTGACTGATCAGGCAAAAGATAAAACCGCAGCATGCGGCCGTTGTGCCGTTTTCTGTTTTTTTTCGAGGACCCATTGACTTTCAATGGGTCCGTGGAAAAATCGGAAAATGCACCGTTTTGCAGCTGCATCCGTGATCCGTGTTTCCTGTCCGTCCAAAAAATATGACCTGTCCTATTTTTTTGACGGACAACGGTTCACGAACCCATTCAAGTCAATGGGTCCGTGAAAGAACACGGATGCACACAAGATTGGCATCCGCGGCCGTAGGTTACTTTCATACAGACGGATCCGAAGATCCGTCTGCATAAAAGCTTTTTCAGAGATGAGTTTTCACTTTGTGAAAACTCATATCCGACAGTATATTCTAACACAGAGGCGTTCCCATAGTGATGGGGACGCTTCTAGTTAGAATATTCTACGAACTGTGTACATGACTGCCCCCTGCTGCCTGGCAGCACCCGATCTCTTACAGGGGGCTGTGATCCGCACAATTAACCCCTCAGGTGCTGCACCTGAGGGGTTAATTGTGCATATCATAGCCCCCTATAAGAGATCAGGGGCTGCCAGGCAGCAGGGGCCAGACCGCCCTCCCTCCCCAGTTTTAATTTCATTGGTGGCCAGTGCGGCCCCCCTCGGCCCCCCTCCCTCCCTTTATTGTATTATCATTGGTGGCCAGTGTGCGGCCCCCTCGGCCCCCCTCCCTCTATTGTATTATTATTGGTGGCCAGTGTGCGGCCTCCCCCGGCCCCCCCCTCCCTCCCTCTATTGTATTATTATTGGTAGCCAGTGTGCGGCCCCCTCCTGCCCCCCCTCTATTGTATTAATATCATTGGTGGCCAATGTGCGGCCTCCCCTCTCCCCCCCCCCCCTCGATCATTGGTGGCAGCGGAGAGTTCCGATTGGAGTCCCAGTTTAACAGCTCTGGGGCTCCGATCGGTAACCATGGCAACCAGGACGCTACTGCAGGCCTGGTTGCCATGGTTACTTAGCAATATTACTATATTAGAAGCATTATACTTACCTGCTGCGCTGTCTATCCAGAGGCCAATCAGATGCTGATGATCTATCCAGAGGATAGATCATCAGTTTAAACAAAGTGCAGAACCCCTTTAAGTTGTCACAACGATTGTTAAAGGGCCAGACACCTAAAAGGTAGCGGTTGCCCATAGCAATGCAAAAAGTGTGTAAGACTGTACTTAACCTGCATTTTATTGAAAGCCTGTCACTGCCATGTCTGAACAAGGAGATAGTGAGCAGCCTGACCTTAGCAGGTCCCCTGCAGCAGCCGCAGCTGGTCCTAGTGCATCACCAGCCGCTGCATCATGCCCTTGATAAAGACGCCCTAAATTAGGGCATTTAAGATACACTCTGGTGTTCCTAATCAATATACCCTCAGGGGGTTAATATCCACGCGTGGTTGAGAGACTGGACACTGACACAGAAGTTGGTCAAAGCAATCTCTAACGTTATTTAAATCAGGTAAGCCGTATTATACATCTTCAGAAGAGGGCAGTCCTCTCTGAGGCTTAAACATTGTTTCATTGGTCAAAAAGAAAAAGTGATAAGAGAAACATAGATAACACTCAACATCTGCGCAGTGAGTACCTTTTTTGGAATGTGAACTAATGTAAACATCTAGGTGGCCGCCATTTTGTAATGGCGGACAATCTAACAATAATACTGCATACGTCATATGTGACACTTCAAAGAGGTGCTTCTCTATAGGCAGTGAATAATATATATCATCAAGCCATATGATTGGCTTACGCATCTCTACCACACTCTATGGGACACCTGCAAGAAGATGAGAAATCAGACACTTCTTACAGCCCAGCACTTTGCCCCCCCCCCCTCTCTCTCCTCTCTAGCCTTGAAACAAAGAGAGGGATGGGGGGGGGGGGAGGCACTTGGAGAAGAAAAAGTTTAACTCATTACAGTCCTAGATATACAAAAAATATAGAATAAAATTCACACATCTTTAACAGTCCCCCCTTGAATTTCATTCTCTCCCTAAACCTAACCATCTGTCCCAATGCTCCGCCTCCTCTTCGCCAGCTTCCACGACAAGTCATTCCTAGCGAACAACCTCCCGTGACACTGGATTTGAGCACGGGGAAGTCAGATGATCTTTCCCTAACCGGCGTTGACATTATATGGGGGGACTGGAGGTCATCAGTGCTCTTGATTTTCTGGATCAAAGTCTTCATACAATTCTCTCATTATCATCTCTGGTGCGGCCTCATCAACTGCCTTGTTGAGCAATTTCTTTACACAGGGAATAATACAGCAGATAATTAGAACAAGCAAAATCAAAACAACGATGATGATGATACCAATTTGCAACAACATCTGCTTCCAATTTTTGAACCAATTCTCTAGGCCTTCTGCCCATGAATTGTCTATTCCTGAATTCCTTTTTAATTCTTCTGATAGTGAGGTCAATCCCTTTAAAGCACTCATGACCTGTCCATTGGGCCCTAGATTATCGGGTATGACAGTACAGCAGGTTTCTCCTATCATTTTGCAAACTCCTCCTTTCTCTGCCAGAAACATGTCCAAAGCCATTCTGTTCTGGAATGCCATAGTACTGGTGGGACCCAATTGTTCTATTATACCTTTTAGGGCATCCAGAGTATAATTCACAAAGCGTTGCTGGTTATAGTAGATATAATTTATCCAATCCACATTTTTGTTTACCACAATTATTGGGAATATAGATTCAAATCCTGCTGCAACTTGATTCTGTGCCTTAAATTCATCAGGGACCCCCTTTGGGACTCCAATAGCATCTATATATACATGGGCATCCAAACTACCACCTGGAATAGTCTCCCGTTTTTCCCTTGTCCCTATGTGCCCCTGGGATCTTGGAGACTGCTGTATCTGACTTACAACCTTCCTCCAATCAGGGATATCGAAAATATGGAAGGGCATCAATACCATGGCTAATGCACACTGACCATGCCATTGTACTTTGATTTTTGTTCTCAATTTCATGTCTGCACATATCCATACTATATCTCCTAGAGCCTGGGTTTGATTCACCAAGTGGATTTTATACTCCTGTCCAGTGGTATTTACTATCTCACCACAATATCCTTCTGGGAATTTTCCCATCTCCTTTCCTTCCTTGCCCTCTATCTCAAAGCAAGTGTAGTTGCCCTTGTATATAGTAATACCAACTATCTTGGGGCCTTCATTAAGAAGAGGGTACTGGTTTTTCCATCGTTCACAGGCTATCTCTTTAGATGTGGAGTTGGTGTATAGGCCAAGGAAACAGGTGAAATGATCTCGAGGGAGATGCAGAGGAACAGTACCTAGGTGGGGCCGGGCTGCAGCACAAGTTATACACGCACTCCTATTGGCCTGGGCTGTAGTATATCTCACCCAATCAAGCCACACATTACGATCTGCAAAGCCAGTTTCTGTGACTAAGGTTTCTTTCACTGTGTAGGGTTTCCTTCCCTCCTGACTGCGAGCAAGGGGCAGTAAGGGGTTTCCAGGGGTTGGAGTGGGGCCAATGAACCAACTTGCCAAATCCTTTAGGTACAACTGCCCCCAAGGTGCATAGTTTCTATAATTTGACGGGTATCTTCTGAGTACGTACATGCCCAGATCTGTCCTTTGTGGGTTCTGCAATGTTAGGGTCAGGGGGTAACATTTTTGGGGACCCTTGCAAGTTATAGTATTTGGATATAGCTGACAACCACTGGGCCGAGTTTTCCCCACATTTCTGTCAAATAAACGCATTCTATGTATCAGGTTCTTTCCCTGTTTATCCTTACTTTTTAAAGCCTTTTGGGGCCTATATCCCCAATCTTCCCCTGTGTTAGTGATGACATTAGACCAGGAGGAACAGTAAGAGTTACCTGCTTCAGTAGCACAGATATAGTATTGGAACAGTTTATACTCCTGTATTGTCATCAAATCATAACATCTGCAATCAGCAACATTACAGTAATCAAAGTCATATACTTGAAGCTCTTTGGTTAAGTTGACCCAGAAGACCAAAGGACTTCTGTCTGAATGTGGTTCCCAATAATGACATTTCAGCGGAGGTTTTGGGCACACATCTTTGTAGAAACATTTGTCTGAGCTTACATAACCCCCCCATGTGATGAATAGAATGAAAAAGGATATCATCATTGTTCAGGAGGTGGGTCAGGATTCGCGATTCTTTTACAGTGGGATGCGTGTATCCAAGTCTTTTTTTTCCCCTCAAGTTTCACTGAGGTAGCTGTGGTGAGCAGTACTTGGTAAGGCCCCTCAAATCTGGGTTCCAGTGTCTTTCTGACGTGTTTCTTTACCAGGACCCAGTCTCCGGGCTGCAACTTGTGACTTCCAGGAATCTGCTCAGGATCTGGAATTGAAGAAAAACTCAAAAATGTAGATCAGTCAAATGTTTACATAGAGCAATCACATAATCAGCTAGACAGTCATACTGTAATGCAAACTGTTCTGGAAAATACTGTCCTAGCTTAGGGGCACTACCAAATAGGATCTCAAAGGGGGATAGTTTCTCTTTTCCCCTGGGAGTATGGCGAACACTGGCCAGGGCAATTGGAAGGGTTTCTGGCCATGGTCTGCCAGTCTCTTGGGCCATCTTTAGCATCTTTAGTTTCAGAGTGCCGTTCATTCTCTCTACTTTTCCGCTGCTTTGTGGTCGGTATGGTGTATGAAAGGCCAAGTGCGTTCCCAGAGCTGTCCATATTTCTTCTGCAATGTCCGCAGTGAAAGCAGTCCCTTGATCACTCTCGATCACTTCAGGTACCCCGAACCGGCAAACCACTTCGTTCAACAACTTCTTCACAGTAGTTTTCGCTGTCTGGTTCTTCACGGGGTAGGCTTCTGGCCATCCAGAGAACATGTCTACAACCACCAAAGCATAATGGAACCCCTGTGCAGGGGGGCATTTGGATGTGGTCGATTTGGATCCTTTGGAAAGGGTACAAGGGTTTTGCTAGGCACTTTGTGGGAACCTTCTCCAGCTTCCCTGGATTGCACTTGGCACAGACCATGCAGCTGTTCACATATCGAGAGGTGTAGGTGGAGATGGCGGGTGCAAACCATATGGAGGATATGAGATTGTTCATGGCTGTCTTCCCTAGATGTGTGGGTCCATGGGCCCAACAGACTACATTTGGATATAAACTTCTCGGTAGGCACAGGAGGTGGCCCAATCTCCATATTCGATCTTCATCTGGGCTAGCATTTTTCCGAGCCCACACCTCATGCTCATCATCTGTAGCCTCACATTGTCTCTCTTCCAAGATATCCTTAGTGAGGAATAATCCCTTTGGAATTCCACCTTCTCCCCTGGCCACTTTACCCGGAGCGAAAGCCATTATGGTGCTGAGATCCTTCATTTCCCTCACTGCCGCTTCTTTAGCTGCCTTGTCTGCTAGAGCATTCCCCTGGGCCTCTGGAGTTTCCGCTTTTGAATGAGCTTTGATCTTCAAAATTGCAGCTTGTATGGGGAGGCTCAGGGCTTCCATCAGGGCCTGCACAGCTTCCGCATTCTTCACAGGTATGCCTCCTGCTGTCAGAAACTTCCTGCTTCTCCATATTGGTCCAAAGTCATGGGCTACTCCAAAGGCATAACGTGAATCAGTATAGATGTTTGCAGTTTTCCCTTCTGCCATCTTGCAAGCCTCAGTCAGAGCTATTAATTCAGCCTCCTGTGCTGATTTATCCGGTGGAAGGGGTTGTTGCTGTAATACTGTTTCCATTGAGGTAACTGCATATCCTGTGTGGAATTTTCCTGTTTCATCTGCGTATCTAGATCCATCCACAAACAGTGTCAAGTCCGGGTCCAGAATAGGAGTTTCTTTGATGTTCCATAGGGGCTCAGTTTCTTGTTCAATTAATTGTAGGCAGTCATGGGCTTCCCCGTTATAAAACTCATCATCTGAGTATGTGGCATCGATGTTGTCGTCCTTCCCTTCTTGAGACCCCCCTTGAGGGAAAGGAAGGAGTGAAGCTGGATTGAGGACATGGCATCTGCTGATAGTGACCGTATCCGGAAGTAAGAGAGAACACTGCATTCTGAGATGTCTAGCTGCAGACAAGTGTTTTGGCTGAGTTTGCTGAAGGATGGCTGATATGTCATGAGGGGCCAGGATTTGAAGTGAATGACCCAGGACAACATCAGCTGTTTTGTCCAATAGCAAGTGACATGCATGAATGGCTCGGATACATGATGGACTTCCTCTGGCCACTGGGTCAAGCCTGGCCGAGTAGTAGCCCAGAGGGCGACTGCGGCCTCCATGTAGTTGAGTTAGCACACCTGTGGCATATCCTCGACGTTCCATGACGTAGAGTCTGAATGGTAAGTTGTAGTTCGGGAGGCCCAAGGCTGGAGAGGATATGACTGCTTGTTTTAATAGTTCAAAGCATTGTTTGGCCTCAGAGGTGAGGTAGAAAGGCTGAGTAGGAACACAATCATACAAGGGCTGCATGAGGATTGAAGCATCCAGAATCCATGGTCGACAGTATGAGATGAGTCCTAGAAAGGCTTGAAGTTGTTTTGGTGTTGTAGGCTCAGTCATCTTCATAACCGCTGTCTTCCTATCTTCAGTCAGGTGTTTAGCCCCAGGGCTGAGACAATGGCCCAGGAAGACCACCTTGTCCTGACACCACTGAATTTTCGCAAGACTGACCTTGCATCCTTGTTGAGCCAAGAAGAGTAGTAGTGCAACAGAAGCTTCTCTGCATGTTTGTGCAGTGTCAGCACACAAGAGCAAATCATCCACATATTGCAGGAGTGTCACTGTATCATGCTCCATTCTCCATTCATCCAGTATGGAAGACATGGCTTTACTGAACTGAGAAGGACTGTTCTGTGCTCCTTGGGGCATGACCGTCCAGGTATATTGGCATCCAGCATGTGTGAAAGCAAACAGATATTGACTGTCTGGATGAAGTGGCACTGAGAAGAAGAGATTTGCCAAATCAATTACAGTGAAACGGGTGGCTTCTGGAGGCACACATGACAAAAGGGTATATGGGTTTGATACCACTGGTGTTTCCAGGACTATAACTTCATTGACAGCCCGTAGATCTTGTACCATACGATAAGTGTCTGGCTGTCCTTTTTTCCCCTTCTTTTTAACTGGGAAAAGGGGCGTGTTACACGGAGAGGTTGTTTTAATTATTGCTCCTTTTTCCTGGAATGCCAAGATTTGCTTAGTCACCGCATCTATTTGTGCCACTGACAATGGATATTGGGGTTTGCGTGGTAGGATGGCACCTGACTTGAGCGTGACTACTACCTGCTGGACCTTTAGTCTTCCAATATCTTGTGGCCCTGAGGACCATAAATGGGGAGGTATCAGCTTCATTACATCTGATGGGATCGCTGTTCCAGATATCTCATCCTGTATTATTTGTAGGGCAGCAAGCATAACTGTCTCTTCTGGTTGTAGGAGGGAAGAAAGTGTAATTGTTCCGTCTTCCTGGAACTGGATGTTTGCTTGCATTTTTTTGGAGTAGGTCTGCCCCCAAGAGGTTGAGGGGGTAGGTAGTAGACACTACAAATTGTGACAGGACCGTGGGAGAAAGGACTAAACCTGAGGACACAGGCAATGGTTTAGTCAGCACAGATGTTCTTGCCTCTCCATCAATGCCAATACATTGTACAGTAATATTGTCCAGAAAGGACGGGTCATAAATCTCTTCAAGTCGGAGCACACTTCTGGCTGCACCAGTATCCACAAGAAAGGTGTGTGGGTTCCCCCCACCTGCAGCTGCACAGTTGGTGTAGGGCCACACTGGGGAGGACACAAAGCCATAGTATTAATGGCCTCTCCGACTTGTGGATCTGGCTTGCCCCCGTCCTATGGTTGATTTGGGGCTGCCCCCATTTGTTGAACTGCCTGGGCAGTTTGGGCCGGTGCCCAAGGAAATTGGGAAGGTCTCCTCTGCCCCCCCCTTGGCCGATGTGGGCATTCCCGTTTGAAATGTCCCTGTTGTCCACATCCATAGCAGGTGATACGGGCTCTCCAGGCTGGATCCTGAAATCTGTCTTCTGCTCCCCTGGGTCCTTCCCTGCTAACCATGACAGGATGAGTTCGAGGGGCTGCCTCAATGCTTTTTGCTATTACTACAAGTGTTTCCAGGTCAACCGTCCGATACTCAGGGCGGGCAATTTTTAAGGCTTTTTGGATAGGTATTTTTAGCCCATCCACGAAGGCACTGCTAAACGTAACATATTTTCCTCCTGTTCTATACTCCTCACTGGACCTGGCTGTTAAGGTCTGGGCTTGTCGTGTTAGGATGTCTATTTGTCCAGACAGTTTGGCTACCATCAGATCCAGTTCCTTCTCTTTCTCTACTCTGGACATATCATCCAACTCAGGTGGTTCCTCATCTGCTGCACCTGTACTCTCTCTGTCCTCATCGTTTGTTCTCTCATTAGATTTTGCAGCTTCTGTCTTCCTCACTCCTCCTGCCCCCATCATGATTGGCACCACTGGTTTCACTCTTTGTGACACTCCCTTTTCTGGTACGTAGTAGGTGCCGTCAGTATTTATGACTGGACATATGGGCGCTGGCAGGGGGGGCATGGGCTGAGTTGGCTCCTTTGTTTCCCCAAGGGAGATGAGAGGCGGTACATTATCTGCAGCCACAAGGGGGGGGGCTGAGGGGTTTGCAGCCACTGCTATCAGAGAAGAGGCGTTACAAAGCATGGGGGCTCCACATGCCAGGCAAGTGTTATGTGCATCTGGATTTTTCTGCCTGCATACATTACAAACCCACCCCTCTGGTCTCTGTTGGGGGGGGGGGGCACTTTTCAACAGTGGCTGCCAGCTCTTTTGTTTGTGAGCACCATGATAGGGTGGTGGCTCATCTGGTCCCACAGTATACATATACATCTTTGTTTTTTCATCCCATCTTTCTGTCCCTCCAGTTGCCATAAATCGACTTGCTGCTCGGTGCCATGCCTGTGCAGCACCTAATAATCCTTCATCATTCAACTTTCCCCGACATCGCTGTATCAGCCGTTTCAATATTTCAACATTCAATTCTCCATTTATATCACATCCTGCAATCTTCATTAACTTCTTATAACTTTTCACATGTTGACTTCCTTCTTCTCTCGCTACAATCTGAGGAGCAGTATATTCTGTATATTCTCCTTCTCCATCTCCATGTGAGTGGGAGTGGCCCATCTTAACAACAGTATTTCAGACTGACACACACACAAAACAGAGGAGTGATCGGCACCTTTAACCCTTTCCTCCGCAGACAAAGGATTCACCCTCCCCACTGGTTTGCTCAAATCTGACTATCACGTCTGACTAGTCAGCCGGGACTCCCCGAACGTCTTCCCCAAAACCAGGGGTCAGGCCGGGCTCCGTCGCATCTTCCTGGGGGTCAGGTCAGGTAGTCTCCACAGTCTTCCATTAGATCAAAAAGGTCATGAGAGGTTCTACCATCTTCCTAGGGTCAGGTCAGGTAGTCTCCGCAGTCTTCCATTTAGATCAAAACGGTCATGTGGAACTACAGTCTCCCTGGTCAGGTCAGCCGGAGTTCCTTTGTCCCACACCTCAGCGCTACAGCGCCCCCTTCCAAACCAGGAGGTTACGGTCTCCTCCCTTTGTCTGTGGTTTTACCGTCTGTGCTCAACTCACTCCTCACATATACAAACACACACGAAACATATACACACCAGAGTGATCTATAAATTCAGACTATTGGTTCTATAGACTCCAAGCTTCAGCATTACAGCCGACTACTATACTTACATCAGTACCACCTCACAGTAGACTGAGCTATCTGAGCATGACGAAGTAAATAGCAGAAAGGCAGATGAGATAAAAGTTTTCTCACCTTTCTTTGAGGCTGCAGTCAACATCTGTGCAGTGAGTACCTTTTTTGGAATGTGAACTAATGTAAACATCTAGGTGTCCGCCATTTTGTAATGGCGGACAATCTAACAATAATACTGCATACGTCATATGTGACACTTCAAAGAGGTGCTTCTCTATAGGCAGTGAATAATATATATCATCAAGCCATATGATTGGCTTACGCATCTCTACCACACTCTATGGGACACCTGCAAGAAGATGAGAAATCAGACACTTCTTACAGCCCAGCACTTTGCCCCCCTCTCTCTCCTCTCTAGCCTTGAAACAAAGAGAGGGATGGGGGGGGAGAGGCACTTGGAGAAGAAAAAGTTTAACTCATTACAGTCCTAGATATACAAAAAATATAGAATAAAATTCACACATCTTTAACACCCTTAACAATGCCTTATTATCTAGGAGCTCCCTGGTTCCCACAATACGCAGGGGAAGCTCATACTTTAAGGGAATTTAAAGAAAAAATGTTGGCTATATTCAGATTGTACCCTGTGTCAGCGGAACAGAAAATGGAAATCCTCATTGCACAATGGGAAGGAGCTGCCCTTAGAGAAGTGAAATCCTAGCCAAGCTCAGAGAGAAAAACACTGGAGCAGATATTTGAATGTCTCTACACCACTTTTGAACCCAGGACTGTGTCCGAGGTCAAGATGAGATTCTTCAGCAAGAGACAGCAGCCTGGTGAGTCACTTCGAGACTTTGCATTATCCTTGCAGGAAACCCTGGGAGCTGTTATACAGATAGATCCCCATGAGGGAGAGGATCAAGATAAAACACTGAGGCAACAATTCATTGAAGATGTTAGGACAGAAACCTTAAAATGATAGTTAAAAATGTTAGCTGCACAGCACCCAAGTTCTACCTTCCTAGACTTCAAAAAGCTAGCTATCAGTATTCTGGAGAAAGACCCACAACCAGAGCCTGCTAGGCCTGTTGAAATGTCTGTGAATAAGCCAGCTATATCTCCAAAATATCACCCTATAGTTGGTCAGGAAGCCCAAGCTCCGGTTCCTGATGCAGTTGCTGCCTCGACAGAGCAAGTTAAGTTTCCTAACCAAAAGTCTGGAGAAAGTATACAAAAACTAAAACACTGGGAGAAACCCTTATTGCTGGAAGATGAGACACCATTACCAAGGTAGCATTTCCCTCCTGATTATAAAGAGACATCTCAGAAACTCTGGTAGATGCCCCACTGACCGCTTTAACGAACAAAAGCGACCCATTTGTACATACTGTCACAAGCCATCTCATATAGAAATGATGTGATGGCAGTTAAAAGGTCGACCACCGAGGCCAAGGACCGCCCCTCAGGAGGTAGAGCAGTAGGTCCAGAAGATAAGTGCAAGATAATGCACCTGGGGCGTAAAAACCCAAGAGCAGAATATAAAATCAGTGATACAGTCCTAACCTCAGTATCTGAGGAAAGGGATTTAGGGGTCATTATTTCAGAAGACTTAAAGGTAGGCAGACAATGTCATAGAGCAGCAGGAAATGCTAGCAGAATGCTTGGGTGTATAAAGAGAGGCATTACCAGTAGAAAGAGGGAGGTGCTCATGCCGCTCTACAGAGCACTAGTGAGACCTCATTTGGAGTATTGTGCGCAGTACTGGAGACCATATCTCCAGAAGGATATTGATACTTTGGAGAGAGTTCAGAGAAGAGCTACTAAACTAGTACATGGATTGCAGGATAAAACTTACCAGGAAAGATTAAAGGACCTTAAGGCCTTATGCACACGACAGTTGTTTTTATCGGTCTGTTGTTCCGTTGTTCCGTGATCCGTTTACGTTTTTGTTTCCGTGTGTCTTCCTTTATTTTTGGAGGACCACCAGACATAAAGGAATGTAAAAAAAAGTCTAAGACAGGTTTGCCATGCAAATGATAGGAAAAAAACGGATGCGGATGACAATCTTGTGTGCTTCCGCGTTTTTTAGCGGTCCCATTTACTTGAATGGGTCCGCGAACCATTTTCTGCGAAAATAATAGGACAGGTTATATTTTTTTGACATCCCAAAATGAAGTAATCGACGTGCATAATGAAATGGCGGAGGAAATGGAAAGCATAAAATTGAAAATGGCAGACTTAGAGGATCGTTCGCAACTAGAGTTGAGCGAACACCTGGATGTTCGGGTTCGAGAAGTTCGGCCGAACTTCCCGGAAATGTTCTGGTTCGGGATCCGAACTTCACCCCGAACTTCGCCCCGAACCCCATTGAAGTCAATGGTGACCCGAACTTTTCGGCACTAAAAAGGCTGTAAAATAGCCCAGGAAAGGGCTAGAGGGCTGCAAAAGGCAGCAAAATGTAGGTAAATCCCCTGCAAACAAATGTGGATACGGAAATGAATTAAAATAAAAATAAAATAAATTAAAATTAACCAATATCAATTGGAGAGAGGTCTCATGGCAGAGAATCAGGCTTCATGTCATAGCAGAGAATCAGGCTTCATGTCATAGCAGAGAATCAGGCTTCATGTCATAGCAGAGAATCAGGCTTCACGTCACCCACCACTGGAACAGGCCATTGTCAGATATTTAGGCCCCGGCACCCAGACAGAGGAGAGAGGTCCCATAGCAGAGAATCAGGCTTCAAGTCATAGCAGAGAATCAGGCTTCATGTCATAGCAGAGAATCAGGCTTCACGTCACCCACCACTGGAACAGGCCATTGTCAGATATTTAGGCCCCGGCACCCAGACAGAGGAGAGAGGTCCCATAGCAGAGAATCAGGCTTCATGGCATAGCAGAGAATCAGGCTTCAAGTCATAGCAGAGAATCAGGCTTCATGTCATAGCAGAGAATCAGGCTTCATGTCATAGCAGAGAATCAGGCTTCACGTCACCCACCACTGGAACAGGCCATTGTCAGATATTTAGGCCCCGGCACCCAGACAGAGGAGAGAGGTCCCATAGCAGAGAATCAGGCTTCATGTCATAGCAGAGAATCAGGCTTCATGTCATAGCAGAGAATCAGGCTTCACGTCACCCACCACTGGAACAGGCCATTGTCAGATATTTAGGCCCCGGCACCCAGACAGAGGAGAGAGGTCCCATAGCAGAGAATCAGGCTTCATGTCATAGCAGAGAATCAGGCTTCAAGTCATAGCAGAGAATCAGGCTTCATGTCACCCAACACTGGAACAGGCCATTGTCAGATATTTTTAGGCCCCGGCACCCAGACAGAGGAGAGAGGTCCCATAGCAGAGAATCAGGCTTCATGTCATAGCAGAGAATCATGCTTCATGTCACCCAACACTGGAACATGCCACTGTCAGATATTTTTAGGCCCCGGCACCCAGACAGAGGAGAGAGGTCCCATAACAGAGATTCAGGCTTCATGTCAGCGACTCAGCAGAGAATCAGTCTTCATGTCATAACAGAGAATCAGGCTTCATGTCACCCAACACTGGAACAGGCCACTGTCAGTTTTTTTTAGGCCCCGGCACCCAGACATAGGAGAGGTTCATTCAACTTTGGGTTGCCCCGCAATATAATGGTAAAATGAAAATAAAAAAAGGATTGAATGAGGAAGTGCCCTGGAATACAATAATATATGGTTAAGGGGAGGTAGTTATAAATGTCTAATCTGCACAAGGGATGGACAGGTCCTGTGGGATCCATGCTTGGTTCATTTTTATGAACGTCAGCTTGTCCACATTGGCTGTAGACAGGCGGCTGCGTTTCTCTGTAATGACGCCCCCTGCCGTGCTGAATACACGTTCAGACAAAACGCTGGCCGCCGGGCAGGCCAGCACCTCCAAGGCATAAAAGGCTAGCTCTGGCCACGTGGACAATTTGGAGACCCAGAAGTTGAATGGGGCCGAACCATCAGTCAGTACGTGGAGGGGTGTGCACACGTACTGTTCCACCATGTTAGTGAAATGTTGCCTCCTGCTAACACGTTCCGTATCAGGTGGTGGTGCAGTTAGCTGTGGCGTGGTGACAAAACTTTTCCACATCTCTGCCATGCTAACCCTGCCCTCAGAGGAGCTGGCCGTGACACAGCTGCGTTGGCGACCTCTTGCTCCTCCTCTGCCTTCGCCTTGGGCTTCCACTTGTTCCCCTGTGACATTTGGGAATGCTCTCAGTAGCGCGTCTACCAATGTGCGCTTGTACTCGCGCATCTTCCTATCACGCTCCAGTGCAGGAAGTAAGGTGGGTACATTGTCTTTGTACCGGGGATCCAGCAGGGTGGCAACCCAGTAGTCCGCACACGTTAAAATGTGGGCAACTCTGCTGTCGTTGCGCCGGCACTGCAGCATGTAGTCGCTGATGTGTGCCAGGCTGCCCAGAGGTAAGGACAAGCTGTCCTTTGTGGGAGGCGTATCGTCATCGTCCTGCGTTTCCCCCCAGCCACGCACCAGTGATGGGCCCGAGCTGCGTTGGGTGCCACCCCGCTGTGAACATGCTTCATCCTCATCCTCCTCCACCTCCTCCTCATCCTCGTCCTCCTCGTCCTCCAGTAGTGGGCCCTGGCTGGCCACATTTGTACCTGGCCTCTGCTGTTGCAAAAAACCTCCCTCTGAGTCACTTTGAAAAGACTGGCCTAAAAGTGCTAAAAATTACCCCTCTTCCTCCTCCTCCTCCTGGGCCACCTCCTCTTCCATCATCGCCCTAAGTGTTTTCTCAAGGAGACATAGAAGTGGTATTGTAACGCTGATAACGGCGTCATCGCCACTAGCCATGTTGGTGGAGTACTCGAAACAGCCCAACAGGGCACACAGGTCTCGCATGGAGGCCCAGTCATTGGTGGTGAAGTGGGGCTGTTCCGCAGTGCGACTGACCCGTGCGTGCTGCAGCTGAAACTCCACTATGGCCTGCTGCTGCTCGCACAGTCTGTCCAGCATGTGCAAGGTGGAGTTCCACCTGGTGGGCACGTCGCATATGAGGCGGTGAGCGGAAAGGCCGAAGTTACGCTGTAGCGCAGGCAGGCAAGCAGCGGCAGGATGTGAACGCCGGAAGCGCGCACAGACGGCTCGCACTTTATGCAGCAGCTCTGACATGTCTGGGTAGTTGTGAATGAACTTCTGCACCACCAAATTCAGCACATGCGCCAGGCAAGGGATGTGCGTCAAACCGGCTAGTCCCAGAGCTGCAACGAGATTTCGCCCATTACCGCACACCACCAGCCCGGGCTTGAGGCTCACCGGCAGCAACCACTCGTCGGTCTGTTGTTCTATACCCCGCCACAACTCCTGTGCGGTGTGGGGCCTGTCCCCCAAACATATGAGTTTCAGAATGGCCTGCTGACGTTTACCCCGGGCTGTGCTGAAGTTGGTGGTGAAGGTGTGTGGCTGACTGGATGAGCAGGTGGAAGAAGAGGAGGAGGAAGCCGAGTAGGAGGAGGAGGCAACAGGAGGCAAAGAATGTTGCCCTGCGATCCTTGGCGGCAGAAGGACGTGCTTACTGGTCCACGTATCTGTGGTTAGGTGGACCTTGCCACAGATGGCGTTGCGCAGTGCACACTTGATTTTATCGGATACTTGGTTGTGCAGGGAAGGCACGGCTCTCTTGGAGAAGTAGTGGCGGCTGGGAACAACATACTGTGGGACAGCAAGCGACATGAGCTGTTTGAAGCTGTCTGTGTCCACCAGCCTGAATGTCAGCATTTCATCGGCCAGTAGTTTAGAAATGCTGGCATCAGGGCCAGGGATCGAGGGTGGCTAGGTGGGAATTTACGCTTTCTCTCAAATGTTTGTGAGATGGAGAGCTGAACGCTGCCGTGTGACATGGTTGAGATGCTTGGTGACAAAGGTGGTGGTGTTGGTGGTACATCCTCTGTTTGCTGGGCGGCAGGTGCCAACGTTCCTCCAGAGGCGGAGGAAGAGGCCGAGGCGGCAGCAGCAGAAGAGGTAGCAGGGGGAGCCTGAGTGAGTTTCTTGTTTTTAAGGTGTTTACTCCACTGCAGTTCATGCTTTGCATGCAGGTGCCTGGTCATGCAGGTTGTGCTAAGGTTCAGAACGTTAATGCCTCGCTTCAGGCTCTGATGGCACAGCGTGCAAACCACTCGGGTCTTGTCGTCAGCACATTGTTTGAAGAACTGTCACGCCAGGGAACTCCTTGAAGCTGCCTTTGGGGTGCTCGGTCCCAGATGGCGGTGGCCAGTAGCAGACGGACTCTCTTGGCGGCGGGTGTTCTGCTTTTTCCCACTGCTCCCTCTTTTGCTACGCTGTTGGCTCGGTCTCACCACTGCTTCTTCCTCCGAACTCTGAAAGTCAGTGGCACTACCTTCATTCCATGTGGGGTCTAGGACCTCATCGTCCTCTGCATCGTCTTCCACCCAGTCTTCCTCCCTGACCTCCTGTTCAGTCTGCACACTGCAGAAAGACGCAGCAGTTGGCACCTGTGTTTCGTCATCATCAGAGACGTGCTGAGGTGGTATTCCCATGTCCTCATCATCAGGAAACATAAGTGGTTGTGCGTCAGTGCATTTTATGTCTTCCACCGCTGGGGAAGGGCTAGGTGGATGCCCTTGGGAAACCCTGCCAGCAGAGTCTTCAAACAGCATAAGAGACTGCTGCATAACTTGAGGCTCAGACAGTTTCCCTGATATGCATGGGGGTGATGTGACAGACTGATGGGCTTGGTTTTCAGGCGCCATCTGTGCGCTTTCTGCAGAAGACTGGGTGGGAGATAATGTGAACGTGCTGGATCCACTGTCGGCCACCCAATTGACTAATGCCTGTACCTGCTCAGGCCTTACCATCCTTAGAACGGCATTGGGCCCCAGCAAATATCGCTGTAAATTCTGGCGGCTACTGGGACCTGAGGTAGTTGGTTCACTAGGAAGTGTGGCTGTGGCAGAACGGCCACGTCCTCTCCCAGCACCAGAGGGTCCACTAACACCACCACGACCATGTCCGCGTCCGCGTCCCTTACTAGATGTTTTCCTCATTGTTACCGTTCACCACAATAAGAAAAAAAAATTTTGGCCCAATGTATTGAATTCAAATTCAGGCCTTTTTTTTACAGACACCTAACACTATCTGGCTATCTATTTAGGTACCGTATTACACTAATACAGGCACAGCAGTAACGACAGATTTAGCTGAATATAAATTGTAGGCCTAGTATTTAGGCCCTGGATGACAGGTATACGTTTACGGACAGAATTAGACTTGGAAATGCACGGTAGCGTGTGAAGTTATTGAGGATGACCCTATCCGCACCTTCAATCTAATATACCCTTTTATGGATAGATTTAAACTTGGCCTGATACAGCAGAAACCACTGATTTAGGGAATTGCTAAGTTGGGAATTGTATTTCAACCCAGAACAAAAATATATCCTTTGCCAGACAGCAGACAGTATTACAATTGGCTAGCCACAGCTGAAACACCAGATTTAGGGTATTGCTATTTTGGCAATTGTATTTCACCCCTCAATAAAATAGCAAGCACAGCCAAGCACCTGATGTAGGATATAGCAAAAAAAAACAACACACTATTGATGGTTAAATGTATTTGGTGGCAGCTTGTGCTGGCGCACCACAAAATGGCCGCAGATCACCCCAGAAAAAAGTGACAGAAAAACGCTCTGGGCAGCCTAAAAACAGTGAGCAATTGAATAGCAGAGGTTGAATGATTTACAGTTGTAGATCGATAACTTCATTAAGTGTTTTTGAAGAGTAAATCACTGCCTAATCTGGCCCTAACAGCAACAGCTGCATCCTATCCCTACACTGATCAGAGCAGAGTGACGTGCGGCGCTACGTGACTCCAGCTTAAATGGAGGCTGGGTCACATGCTGTACTGGCCAATCACAGCCATGCCAATAGTAGTCATGGCTGTGATGGCCTCTTGGGGCAAGTAGTATGACGCTTGTTGATTGGCTGCCTTGCAGCCTTTTAAAAAGCGCCAAGAAAGCGCCGAACACCGAACCTGAACCCGGACTTTTACGAAAATGTTCGGGTCCGTGTTACGGACACCCCAAAATTCGGTACGAACACACTATACAGTTCGGGTTCGCTCATCGCTATTCGCGACGGAACAACATTAAATTTTGCGGCATCCCAGAAGATATATCTAACACAGAGCTGCCTTCCTATATCCAAAAGCTTTTTGTTTCCCTTATCCCTAAGCTTTCCTCTCAAGATTTAATTGTGGATCGAGCCCATAGGGTCCCAAAACTGAAACACCTGGGTCCAGATATACCTAGAGACGCTCTAGCACGCATCCATTTTTTCTCAACAAAAGAAGCTATGTATGCAGCCAGAAAAATAGGCACTCTCCCGGCTCCTTTCCAATCTGTTAGATTATACACAGATCTTTCGGCAGCCACCTTGAAACAACGCCGTGAGCTTCTACCTATCACACTTTCCCTGCGCAAACATGAAATTGTTTACAAATGGGAATACCCTTTGAAGTTGCTTATTTCTAAAGATGGACGCTCTCACCTGGTCCGATTCCTTTTTTTCTGTTTTTCTCTTTTAATTTCCTCAGATTTTTTGCATTAATGCTTCACTTTGCGCTGTATTTAATTTTGCTTATATCTCCCTCAGGTCTTTTTGAGCAGTGTGGTGGTCATCTTCAGCACCATGGATCAAAACCATGGGACTGACAATTCTTTCTCTCAACTCCAGGGGACTAAATTGTCCACAGAAAAGAGCTTATCTTTGGAAAGAGGCAATGTCTGGCAAAGCTGATGTACTGTGTATTCAGGAATCTCACCTGTTACAGAAGGATGCATACAGGATTAGACACCGCTTGTTTCCAATTATAATTCACTCTCATAACACACAGAAAAACAGAGGAGTATTTATCGCTGTTAAAAACTCAGTGTCCTTTTCTCTACTCTCACAGGTGATAGATCCCTGGGGCAGATACGTTGTCTTGGTATGTGTGGTGAACAATATCAAATATACATTGGTGAATATTTACGCACCAAACGAACACCAGATTTCTTTCCTACATAGAGTTATGAAGAAAGTCCACAAAATTAAACAAGGTAAACTAATCATCTGTGGTGATTTCAACTCAATAGTGGATCCCTCTCTTGACTCAACTAATCCCTCCAGACGCTCTCCTATAGGCTTAGCAGCTTTTCTTCACTCCGAAGGCCTTATAGACGTCTGGAGGGCTCAGCACGGCCAGGAAAGGGACTACACCTTTTTATCCTCCTCGCACCTCTCTTACTCTAGAATAGACATGTTTCTAGTAGACCAAACGACCCTCTTCCACACTTTAAACTCATCCATTGGTATTATTAAATGGTCTGACCACGCCCCTATTTTACTCCAACTGGCGGAACAATTCCAATCTTCTCCCCCTCCAGTGTGGAGGAATAATTCATTTATCCTTTCCCACCCCAAACACAAACTTGAAATTATAAAAGCCCTACAGGAATACTTCCAATGGAATGCGAACTCAGTTCCTGACCCATACGTAGTTTGGCAGGCGCACAAGGCATTTATAAGAGGCATCTTGATACAAATAAACCACATTGAAAGGAAAAAAAGGGAAAAAGAACTAATAGATACTCTAGCAAGGATCTCGATTCTAGAATCTAGGAATAAGCGACTTCCAACTGTTGAGATAACCGCTGACCTGTGTGGTGAAAGGGATAGATTAATGTGTCTTCTTAACAATGACTTTACTAAATCCCTCATGCGCACTAAGGCCAGATATTAAGCCCAGGGAAACAAAGCAGGAAAACTTCTAGCCTCAAAACTTAAACATCAGCAAGCAAAATCTAGAATCCCCTTCCTCTTACATCCCACAACTAAATCGAAAGTTATTGACCCAAGAGATATAGCAGAGCAGTTCCGCCTTTACTACAAAGACTTATATAATCTTAAGGATAGCTTGTCCCTCCCAACTGATTATGAATCACTTGTACAGGACTTTATAGATAAGGCTAAATTGCCCAAATTATCCCAGTCTCACCTATCACAACTAAACACCCCAATTACAGATTTTGAATTAAATAAGTTAGTTTCCTCCCTCCCTCTGGGAAAATCTCCAGGCTCAGACGGGCTATCAAATGAATATTATAAACATTTTTACCCTACTCTAGCCCCTTTCCTTCTCCCACTGTTTCAAAAAACTATGTCTGGCTCTTCCTTCCCCTCAGACATGCTGATGGCACTAATTGTCACTTTACCCAAACCTGGTAAAACCCCAGACTCACCTCAAAATTTTAGGCCAATATCCCTTCTAAACTCTGATATAAAAATCTTCACTAGACTGATTGCTTCCAGGCTTGGCATAATCCTTCCCAAATTAATAGGTGATGACCAATCAGGCTTTGTGAAAGGCAGACAGGCATCTGATAACACTAGACGCTTATTCAACATTATTAATGTTGCGGAATCACGCAACACTCCTATGGTTGCGGTCACCCTGGACGCAGAAAAGGCGTTTGACCGCCTCCACTGGCATTATGTTTTTTCTGTTCTTGATTCCATGGGTTTTACTGGCCCTATTATTCATGCAATCCGTGGTTTATATTCAGACCCTATAGCGAAGATTTTTGTCAATGGAGTTCTTTCACAAAGTTTTCATATCACTAACGGTTCCCGGCAGGGATGTCCTCTTTCCCCCCTTTTATTTATCCTAGCCTTAGAACCCCTTGCTCAACACATTCGTCTCTCGCCCGATATACACGTATTAAGAATAGGTTCAAAGTCCCATGTAATATCATTATATGCTGATGATATTATCCTGACAATGACAAATCCCACACAATCATTAACTCACGCGTTTTCCATTATTTCTCATTATGGAGGTCTTTCATATTACAAAATTAATAACTCTAAATCTCAGGTACTCCCTATTAACATTCCACTACCAGAACTGAGAATAATAAAAAATATGTTTCCGCTGGACTGGCAAACATCACATCTCCCATACTTGGGAATCAAATTGTCATACCCTTGTTCACTCGCATACCAACACAACTACGCTCCATTACTCACCACTATGACTAAGGATTTCGCTTCCTTTAGCATGCAGGAGATTTCCTGGGTTGGCAGGATAGCGTCTTTCCACATGATGACTTTACCCAAACTCATCTATATTTTCCGGGCGCTACCTGATCCAGTTCCTGATTCCTTCTTCAGAGATGCTCAAAAGATTATCAACAGTTACGTATGGAAATCTAGCCACCCTAGAGTGGCCCAATCTATTATGTTTAGAAGGAGACAAGTGGGTGGACTGGGCCTTCCCTCTATTAAGGATTACTTTCTATCTATTAATCTTTCTTTTACTAGAGAGTGGTGGAATCCTCTTTCAACAAAACCGTGGGTTGAGATGGAATCCATACTTACCCCTAATGGATCGTTGAGGGATTTACTCTATCTATCTCTATTAAAACCTAAGAGAATAGATCATCCCCTGATTATGGTGAAACAAGCTATTATAGTATGGTCCAAGTTCCACTTATCGCAAGGCTCATCTAATCTCAACATTTTACCACATGTATCGATGAACACCCTAAGTTTATGTGTAAATAATATTGATCTCTCAACCTGGACCACAGCTGGCATCTTATCCGCTGCTCAATTGGTGGAGAATTCAGCCATGATCTCCTTTGACAAATTACGCCAATTATACTGCTTACCTTCCTCCCAATTTCTCTCTTATATGAGAATAGACCACTGCCTCAGCAATTTCCTTCTCTCCCCTCCTAGATCTCATACAGAGGTGATGAGGATTTTCAGGTCACCTTCTCTATTCAGGCACCATACCACTCATCATTTATACAATATACTAAATGATAAAATTAATTTTAGAAAATCTCCTCCCTTACTGAAGTGGGAAAGAGAACTAAAATTGTCTTTTTCAGAGGAGAAATGGGCTGCGGCAGTTCGTTTTATTGGGACTACATTTTTTTTTTTATATTAAAATTTTTTTTTTATTATTATAATACAAAAATTATATCCATATTACATATAAAGTCCATAAGTTCGTCAATTCTAATCTATAGGCATAATTAACAATAATTGCATAGAAGTATCCGTAATTGTGGGAACATTTAAAAATCAAGTGGAGGTCTCCTACTGAGGAGGATGGCAGGGTTCACCCGACATCCAAAACTTAGTAAAACAGATGGATAAAGCATCTAATTTAGCCCAAATTCTCTATAAGCGGCAGGGATAAGAGGCCTGAAATCCAGACAGCCGCCAAGCAGCGAGCGCGCCTCGTGCATGCCCCCCCCCCAGACACGGGCAAGCACGATCAGCAGGGTTGACACTCATGTGGCCGATCGCTTGATACTCACATGCTGTGAGAGAGGCGAGCTTACAGCGATCTTTAATCGCAAGCATTTGATAAAACAGAAAACGGAAGGGGGGGTCCAGCAGTCTTTTATCACAGTGGTAGAAAACCCACCCACTTATTTTACTGCCTCATCCCCATGTGGTTGAGTTAAATATCAGTGCCGTGGCTCGCCGTACCTCGCATATATTCACATTAATATCTCATGTGGCAGAAACTCGAATCGAGTATCACTCGGCAGTCACCGGTAGTTGAAAAGGATATAGACAAGAAGCAGAGCCAGAGACCCGCTTGACCCATTAAAAGAGCACGTAGTAGCGCGCCCACCACGTGTGTCATATCACTGCCCGCAGTCGAACCTCGTGTCTGACGGAAAGAGCCGTACCCCGAGTCGCGCCCGATACCCGGACGCCCCCAGGTCCCGAGCCCCAATCCCCCGCCCATATACCGCTCGATGTTATGAATAAATAAGAATTCCGACCTTTATTTAATGCCGGAAGGTCCCCCCATCCTCCAACAGTCCTAGAGATTCTCCTGTGCTCGAGTATGCCTTCACATTCTTCACCGTTACAATACATATAGAAGAGACCGGACAAATAGGATTTTCCCCAGCTCACCCCACCCACCCACCCCCCCACCTTGCAGGAAAAGGGAAAGAAAAAAAATAACAAAGGAAGGAAGGGTCCTAATTAATTAACCGTATCCCAATCTTTCCATAAATTATTCCACTTTAAGTAGAATCCTCTTTGTTTATACAGGATCTTCTCATAACTTTTCACTTTCTCAACCAAGCCCAGCCAGTTATTGCAATCTGGGGCGGAAGAGCAAAACCAAGATCTAGAAATAAGGAGCCTAGCTAAGAACATCACCTTAATCAACAGATGGCATTTTATAGGCTGATAATTAACCTCAGATAAATCTCCCAGGACCCATATCCTGGGGGACAAAGGGACAGCAATTTTAAGTTTACGCGCCAGGTTCTTTTGGACCAAGCTCCAATACCTACTCACCATTGGGCAATCCCAGAACAGATGTAAGTGATCTGCCTCGGAATCACCACACCGTGGGCAGTCAGAGGAGGCCCTGAGTCCTCTTCTATATAACCATATGGGTGTCACATAAATTTTGTGCAAAATATTAAATTGTACAACAGTGTGGTTAAAATTATGTGAAACCAACTTTACGTTTTCCCCTATGTTCTAGAAAGTGCTGACCTCAATTGAAAATATGCGTACCAAGCCACCTCCCCTAAATTTGCCCTTAATTCCGTGAGGGGCAAAATTTGTCCACCACTGACTACTTGATGTAAGTACTGAACATTTTTGGTCCTCCAATACTGGCAGGAGCTTAGGTCATTTAAGTTAAAAAGTTTTGGGTTATGCCATAATGGGGTGCAGATAAGTGATGCCTTAACTCCGCACCAACTCCTTATGGCCAGCCAAGTCTTTATAGCCATTCTGCAAAAAAGTTTGTACCCACTTAATGTATTTGATAAATAGTCAGATTCCAGTACTGTAAAAAAATCAGAAAAGACAGAATCTTTCACCACTTTGCTGCAGAGAGGGCTATTTTCCCAGTCGTTAAAAAGGCAGAGTTGGGAGGCCACAAAATAGCCCCTGAAGTAGGGGAGGTTGAGACCTCCCCGATTGTAGGGCATGGAAAAGTAAAGTAGCTTCAGCTCACGCGTTTCCTCCCCCATAGTAAATCATTAAGCATCCGCTCTATCAATCTGAAATACTTATCTGCGATCCATACAGGCGAGTTGCGCAGGACATAAAGAACCTGGGGCAGCACTACCATTTTTATTAATGAGATTCTGTCCGCTCTAGCTGGCAGAATTTTTTGATATACTCTAATTTTAGCTCTCAACTTCATCAGCAAGGGAATCAGGTTGAGTTGTAAATATTCCTGAAGTTTGGCAGAAACTGTTATCCCCAGGTACTTTATAGAGTCAGAGATCGTTAACTGATTTTCCCATTCACCTCGCAACTCATCTATAGGGAGGAGAACGGTCTTATCTCAGTTAATTTCCAATCCAGACGGATCGGAAAAGAGACCAACCAGGTCCATTATACGAGGGAGAGTGGTGTCTGTTTGATGGATGAAAACCAGTATATCATCTGCATAGAGGGATACACGGTCATGCTTCCCCATTGTGCCAAAACCGACCACCCTTGGGTCCTGTCTTATTATAGCCGCTAGAGGTTCGATATAAATATTAAATAGAAGGGGGGAGAGGGGACAGCCTTGACGGGTGCCTCTTCCTAGAATGAAACTCTCTGTCGTCGAATCATTGATCCTAATCCTGGCAGCTGGAGAATTGTAAAGTAACTGGACCATCGTCATAAATCTTGGGCCAAAGCCCATTTTTTTCATTACCTCCCAGAGAAAAATCCACTCCACCCTGTCGAAGGCTTTAGTAGCATCCAACGACAGGATGGAGCGAGCGCCACACCCCAGGGACTGAATATTCATAAATAGCCTATGCAAATTGTGGTGGGTACCCCTTTTTGGCATGAAGCCATTTTGGTCTGGGTGGATAATGGTGGGTATAACCCGAGAGAGCCTCCTAGCCAGAGCTTTTGATAGTAACTTAGCATCAGTATTTAATAAGGAAATTGGTCTGTAGGAGCTCAGTTCTGCCGGGTCTTTATCCTTTTTTAAAATTAAAACGATGAGAGCCTCCATCATAGAGTGTGGCAGTCCCCCTCCCTGTATTGCTTGGGAGAAAACCTCTAACATCTGAGGGAGAATCACATCGCTATACTTACGATAGACCTCGTATGGAAGGCCATCCAGCCCTGGCGACGAGTTCCCCGAGATGGACCCAAGGGCCTCCTGCAGCTCCGTAAGGGACAACTCCTCTTCCAGATATTCTATTTGAGCTTCATTTAAAGTAGAAAGTGGAATTTTCTCCAGGAACCGCATCGCCAGTTCAGATGACAAACCAGGAGAGGATCTATATATCTGAGCAAAGTATTGTAAAAAGGTGTTCCCAATTCCCTCTAAATCTGTTATAGTTTCCCCCTCTGCATTATGGATCGAAATGATAGATTGCTTTTTCTTGTCTTGTTGTGTAATTATTCTGGCTAGAAGCTTGCCCGGACGTCCAGACTCTAAAAAATAATTGAGCACCTTTAAGAATACCCTGTGGTTTGCTTTCTCTGTTACATATTTCTCCAGAGAGCAGCTAGCCTTCTGCATCTCTTCCCTGTTGTACTCAGAGGGGTGACTAGTGTATCGCTCAGTTGTAGATGCAGCAATCTTAGCCAATTCCTCCTCTTTCTTCTTAAATGTTCTCTTTGCTGCAGCAATCTCACTTATGAAAACCCCCCTCAGATATGCTTTCAGAGCATCCTATACTATATTGATGTTAGCAGAGGGAAGATTCACCTCCCAGAAGGAGGATATTAGTGATTTAATAGATTGAAGGTTATCCATAATAGTGAGCCAGTATGGATTCAACTTAAATCCTAGCCCCCTAGAGTCCTTGTTCTCCCCAGTGCGAACCTCAACTTGTACGGGTGAGTGGTCCGAGACTGTTCTTACTCCGTAACGCATCTTCCGGATATTACTCAAGTTGCTCTCATTGGTGAATGCTAGATCGATCCTAGACATTGCTCTGCCGCCCCTGCTAACGCAGGAGTATACTCTCTTTCCTCCGCCAAGATGTTCCCATATATCCACCACTCCCACCTCTGAACAGAACTGAGGTAACGAGGAATTGCAAAAATTCCTCCCTCTTTCTGCGTCTAATGTAAATCTATCTTTGTTGGGGTCCATAACCGCGTTAAAATCCCCCATCAAGATTAAGCGACATTCTGGTCTCTTTTCGAAAAAAAGCATTAACTGAAGCAGTGGATACATTGAGAATGGCGGAGGAATGTAAAAAAAAGCAAGGATATAACTGTAGCCATGCAGCTTACCATGCAAGAAGATGAATCTACCCTGATCATCTATATGGGATTTTATGAGGGTGAAATCTATGGAGTTATGAATAAGAACGGAGACACCCCTAGAGGAGCCGCTAAAGGTAGAATGATACGATTGAGACTGCCATCCCGTTGTCAGACGGGACAAGGTTTCTTTAGTTAGATGAGTTTCTACTATACAAATAATTGCTGAAAGATATCTTTTTAAAGCATCCATAATCGCTTGCCTTTTAACCCTTTCCCCAAGCCCTCTGACGTTCCAAGATACAATTCTAGTGGACATCAATCACAACAAAAGAGAAAAGAAAAAAACAAAAGAACAAAAACAAAAACAAACCCCATTCCTGCAAGGTGGGTTCCCTCCCACCCCCCCTCTCCCCCTTCCCTCCCACCCCCCTCTCCGTTGATCCGCCCAGTCAGCGAACCTCTAACCTCAGGCCATTTTCCCCCTCCCCCACCCCATCTCCCCTCCAACGCTTCAATCATAATAGTGCACAATTTCAGATACCCCTTTGCTCCATCCAATCTAACACTTGCTGTAGTGTTTCAAAAAAAAGAGAAGTCCCGTTATGGATCACTCTTAGTTTCGCTGGATACTGAAGGGAATATTTAATCTCCTTGGACGCCAGGCGTTTCTTTATCTCTATAAAATTTCTTCTTTTTTCCTGAGTCTGCCGAGCGAAGTCAGGAAAAAAGAGCAACCTAGTACCCTGATATTCAATGGGAGTACATTCTCTTGCTCTTTTCCGTATTATATCTCTATCGACGGATGATAATAATTTCATTAAAATTGCACGCGGCGGCCTCCCTGGAGTAGGTTTCCCTCCTGGGATTCGATGTGCTCTTTCTATTTGAAACATAGAGGAAAAATAGTCACTACCAAGGTTATGCAGGACCACCTCTTTAAGCTGTTCCTCTAGATGTCGGCCCTCCGCTCCCTCTGGGAAGCCAATTATGCGGACATTGTTACGCCTTGACCTATTTTCAAAGTCCTCTAGCTTATTTTGGAGTGCTTGATTTTCTAAAGCAAAAAGCGAAGATTTAGATTTTAACATATCAATATCGGTTTGCAGAGAGTCCACTGTCTTTTCCACATTAAGGACTCGATCGCGGATCTTTACCAGGTTCTCTCTTATTAGAGAAATGTCGCTCTGCACAGACCCTAATTGGGTGGACATCTCTTGCACTAAAGTGCCGTTATTCTCCACGGCACAGAGGATTTTGTTCAAAACGGAAGGGTCGTATTCAGCTCGCATCTGTGCAGAGAGACCTCCCCCCCCCTACTTCCTGATCTACCTCCGCTGAACCGTCCTCGGAGAGTTCATCAGTTTGGCGAGTTTTAACAGATTTCTTCAGGTTAGCAGAGAGTTTTGTTTTAGCTAAGTTCTTTTCGTTTAGAAAGGGCGACTTCAAAAACTTATCAATTTTATTCTCTGGGGTCTTGGACCCCAACTTTGTTACAGAGGAGTCAATCGACCGTCGTTTTGGGGCCATTCTTTTTTCCTTTTTTTTCGTCTCTCCTTTCCGCCTCCTCCTTAACTACTTTTATTTTAATTTATACTCTTCTTTTTATCCCCTTTGCTTCTTTCCCCCCTTCTCCTATTCCTCCCTTTATATTTCTCTTTTTAGCCCCTTCCTTTCCTTTCCTTTCCTCTCTTCCCCCTCTATTCACCCCTCTATCCCTCCCTCTCCAGCACCACAAAGGGAAAGAAGACAAAAGAAAAGGAGACAAACAAATTTCGCCTCTGTACAGCCGGAAAGCTTAGCCCAAAAAAAACCAATAAAGTCACAGTTAGTTATTTTTCTCACATGGCCCAGAGAGGGGGGGGGGGGGGGGGGGGGTCCTCCCTGATCTTCAGAGTGGCGAAGGTCCGGATATCAAATAGGCAGATGGTCCAGGTAGTCGGCTCATGGAATAGAAAAAACTGCAGACAGAGAATCCCACCGATCACCAGCAGAGGGAGCAAGCAGCAAGCGGCAGGCCAAACAGCAGGCCAGTGAACAGCTGAGCAGAACGTCCGAGTCCAGGCACACGCCACGCACCACAGAGGGGAGGAACCAACCGAGGAGGGAGACAGAGAGTCCAGGCGAGTCAAGACCCAGGAGCAGAGAGGAACACGCCAGCGGCAGGGACCAAGAGCCGAGAGAAAGCGAAGGCAGCCAGCAACCAACAACCAGCAGCCAGGCCGGTAAGTAGATCGCAGGAATCCCGACACTCCAGGGCAGCTGAAAGGGGTGGTCACAGCATAGCAGCGTTACAACACGCTGGAGCGGTCAGCGCTGAGGATCAGATGGAGCCGGGAGCATGGAGGGAGGCGGTCAGCGGGGAGAGCGAAACGTGACATGCTCACGTCATCACGCCCACCACCATGTGCTGATTGGGACTACATTTAAATGTGTTACACATTATGAGGCCGGGATTAAAACCCTCCTAAGGTGGTATTATACGCCTCATCGCCTAAACATCATTTATCCAGGTGCTTCGGCTTGTTGCTGGCGTGAATGTGGTAATACCGGTTCTCTCTTTCACATACTTTGGGTGTGTCCTAAACTCACTCCCTTTTGGGGCTCGATATTTGATCTTTCCAAATGATGACTTTACCCAAACTCATCTATATTTTCCGGGGGCTACCTGTTCCAGTTCCCGATTCCTTCTTCAGAGACTCTCAAAAGATTATCAACAGTTATATATGGAAATCTAGCCGCCCTAGAGTGGCCCAATCTATTATGTTTAGAAGGAGACAAGTGGGTGGACTGGGCCTTCCCTCTATTAAGGATTACTTTCTATCTATTAATCTTTCTTTTACTAGAGAGTGGTGGAATCCTCTTTCAACAAAACCGTGGGTTGAGATGGAATCCATACTTACCCCTAATGGATCGTTGAGGGATTTACTCTATCTATCTCTATTAAAACCTAAGAGAATAGATTATCCCCTGATTATGGTGAAACAAGCTATTATAGTATGGTCCAAGTTCCACTTATCGCAAGGCTCATCTAATCTCAACATTTTACCACATGTATCGATGAACACCCTAAGTTTATGTGTAAATAATATTGATCTCTCAACCTGGACCACAGCTGGCATCTTATCTGCTGCTCAATTGGTGGAGAATTCAGCCATGATCTCCTTTGACAAATTACGCCAATTATACTGCTTACCTTCCTCCCAATTTCTCTCTTATATGAGAATAGACCACTGCCTCAGCAATTTCCTTCTCTCCCCTCCTAGATCTCATACAGAGGTGATGAGGATTTTCAGGTCACCTTCTCTATTCAGGCATCATACCACTCATCATTTATACAATATACTAAATGATAAAGCTAATTTTAGCAAATCTCCTCCCTTACTGAAGTGGGAAAGAGAACTAAAATTGTCTTTTTCAGAGGAGAAATGGGCTGCGGCAGTTCGTTTTATTGGGACTACATTTAAATGTGTTACACATTATGAGGCCGGGATTAAAACCCTCCTAAGGTGGTATTATATGCCTCATCGCCTAAACATCATTTATCCAGGTGCTTCGGCTTGTTGCTGGCGTGAATGTGGTAATACCGGTTCTCTCCTTCACATACTTTAGGTGTGTCCTAAACTCACTCCCTTTTGGGGCTCGATATTTGATCTGATAGCTCAAACCACGGATATACGGTTGTCTCCTTCCCCGACGTTAGCTCTTCTATTTCTCAACATAGAGGACCTACCGTTTGATGACAGACGTGTTATAGGACATATCCTGCTCAGTGCTAAATTGGTTATCACTAGACATTGGAAAGCAGTAACTCCGCAGCAATCTCTGAAGTAGTCCAAACTAAAAATACCATGTGTAGACTTGAGAGTCTTCTCCAAGACTTATTGTTAAGCCAGACTTTAAAGAAAAAGACCTGGTCCCCCTGGATGTTGAGTCCCTACTACGCACCTTGAATCACATATTATCTTCTAGAATGGCCGTCGCACTGCTCAATAGACCTTAAATGTTACAGTCTCAATTTTATTTTATTTTTATTTTCCTGTTAAAGTGAAGAACTCAGAATTCAGTTTTTCTGTCAAATGATCTTAAGCTCAATGACAATTGAATACCTGTTTTGTTTCCTGATTTTCTGTTATTATTATGAGGCAAATAGAGGGTTTGTGCCTCTCCCTCAACTGTATTGTACTATAATGTTACTGGTATAATACCAATTGTTCTTTATATAAATAATCTTTTGCATAATGGACACTGTCTGTATACATATGCTATGCAAAATCAATAAAAACGATTAATCATAAATTAGAGGGGCAAAGGTTTAAAAGTATTATCAGTAAGTATTACTTTACTGAGAGAGTAGTGGATGCATGGAATAGTTTTCCTGCAGAAGTGGTAGCTGAAAATACAGTGAGGGAGTTTAAGCATGCATGGGATAGGCATAAGGCCATCCTTCATATAAGATAGAGCCAAGGGCTATTCATAGTATTCAGTATATTGGGCAGACTAGATGGGCCAAATGGTTCTTATCTGCCGACACATTCTATGTTTCTATGTTTCTATCCCAGCTGTAAGCCCAGATATGTAGGATCCCATCCAGGAGTGGTTCTCCGAATCAATGGAGTTCCCTTTGTTGCCTTATTGGATACCGGGTCTCAAGGCACAACGATCCAACAGACTGCATTTGAGGAATACTGGGACCACAACCAGCTGACACAGCCACCAGAATCTTGGCTGAACATTATAGCCAGCAACGGCAAACCCGTGCCAGTGCATGGGTACTGGGAGCCAACTCTTCAAGTGGGAGGAACCACACTACCCCAACGAGGTATCATTGTTGTGCAAGTTAGGGAAGATAACAACCCTCCAGTAGTCCTAGGAATGAATGTCCTTAGGAACTGTTATACTGAAATGCTTGAGGCTTTGCACAAGTCTATGCCTACCGCTTCATCTGCCTCCAAAAAGGTGATACAACAGACCATCCGTGTATTAGGTGCACAACAGAAAATTTGCTAATGAGAAAAGAGAGATTTACTGTGCTAGCATCAGAGGTAACCAACAGGGGCATAACTAGAAGTGACAAATATTTTTAAGGGCCCCTCCAGCGCTCTTCGCACCTCCCTCCTCCTGTGTAAACCCCACTCCTTTGGCACAGTGTAGCGGTATACTGTATATTGTGTGGCACAGTGTAGAGGTATACTGTATATTGTGGGGCACAGTGTAGAGGTATACTGTATATTGTGTGGCACAGTGTAGAGGTATACTGTATATTGTGTGGCACAGTGTAGAGGTATACTGTATATTGTGTGGCACAGTGTAGAGGTATACTGTATATTGTGTGGCACAGTGGATGCTATATGTGTATAACATAAACATATTTCATATGAAAACTTACAGTTACTTGACCCTTGGGGATCTCGGACACCACTTCAACACTTGGCCGGGGGCTCGGCGGAGCTGATGTTGTGCTTTATCCTAATGAGAAAGATTTCATAATAAGGATTTGGAGAAGGGGCAGGCGGATAGCAGAGCAGGGAGAGGCTGGTGCTGCTACTAGGGGGTCATACCATGGGGGAGTAATAAAGCCCACCATAATGCCCCCCCAGTAGTAATAATTCTCCTTATAATGTGACAGTGCAAAAATACCCCCTTGTAATGCCCCAGTTGAGCTAATGTCCCCATAGTGCCCCCATAATGTCCCAGTATAAAATACCCCTATATAGTGCCCCCAGTAAATTCCCCCATAGTGCTCCTCTCCCCCTTCCTGCTAGTGCCCCCCATAATGTACCAGTATAAAATGCCCCATATATAGTGCCCCAGTAGATGCCCCTCAGTGTCCGGCCTCTGATAGGCTGCCGGCCTAGTGTCCCCCATAATGCCCCCCAATAATGTGCCAGTAAGTGTCCCCATAGATGCCCCCCATCATGTGCCAGTATCAAGTGCCTCTCTCCTCCCCCCCACATGTCCCAGTATCATAGTGCCATCTCCCCCCCCAATGTGCCAGTATCAAGTGCCTCTCTCCTTCCCACCCCCCATGTGCCAGTATCATAGTGCCAAACCCCCCCATGTGCCAGTATCAAGTGCCTCTCTCTTCCCCCCCATGTCCCAGTATCATAGTGCCATCTCCCCCCCAAAAAAGTGGCAGTACCAAGTGCCTCTCCCCCCATGTGCCAGTATCATAGTGCCAAACCCACTCATGTGCCAGTATCAAGTGCCAAACCCCCCCACATGCCAGTATCAAGTGCCTCTCTCCTCCCCCCCATGTTCCAGTATCATAGTGCCATCTCCCCCCCATGTGCCAGTATCAAGTGCCAACCCCCCCCAGGTGCCAGTATCAGGTGCCTCTCCCCCCCATGTGCCAGTATCAGGTGCCAACCCCCCCTCCCCCCAGGTGTCAGTATCAAGTGCCTCTCTTCCCCCCATGTGCCAGTATCAGGTGCCAACCCCCCTCCCCTCCAGGTGCCAGTATCAGGTGCCTCTCTCCCCCCCATGTGCCAGTATCAGGTGCCAACCCCCCCCCCCAGGTGTCAGTATCAAATGCCTCTCTCCTCCCCCCATGTCCCAGTATCATAGTGCCATCTCACCCCCCCACAAAAAAAAGTGCCAGTATCAGGTGCCTCTCCCCCCCCCCATGTGCCAGTATCAGGTGCCAACCCCCCCTGCCCCCCCCATGTGCCAGTATCAAGTGCCTCCCGCTCCCCCCATGGCAGTAACAGTCGGGTATTAAAAAAAATAAATAAACACTTCTACTTACCTCCATGTCAGCGATGCGATGCAGCCTCTTCCTGTGTCCCGCCCTGTATGTCCATATATGGAGTCAGTGCTTGTATTTCAGAAAAGTTTCTGCTGGGATTCGAACCCACGACCTTCTGTATCAGACTTCTACTGTTATAGCTGGCTAAGTGTATATGTATACACATGACAGCTGCTCATATATAGAGATATAGCAGAGCTGAGTGTGCTGGGACAGCTGTCATATAGAGATATAGCAGTGCTGGGTGTGTTGAGGCAGCTGTCATGTGTATAGATGTACACTTAGCCATCTATAAAAGTAGAAGTCTCATATTTTTTCAATCAGTTTCAATGCAGCCTTTATGGCTGTGAGGGTAAATGCTTTGCCACTGATACATTGGAGGTTGTGGGTTCGAATCCCAGACACATCAGGAGACTTTAGGAGACAGTAAGATTAGATCACATTAGCAAGGTGGCCTGGTCAGCCGCTGCTGCTGTGAAGGGGCCCTGAATAGGGATGAGCGAACCCGAACTGTATAGTTCGGGTTCGTACCGAATTTTGGGGTGTCCGTGACATGGATCCGAACATTTTCGTAAAAGTCTGGGTTCGGGTTCGGTGTTCGGTGCTTTCTTGGCGCTTTTTGAAAGGCTGCAAAGCAGCCAATCAATAAGCATTATACTACTTGCCCCAAGAGGCCATCACAGCCTTGCCTACTATTGGCATGGCTGTGATTGGCCAGTGCAGCATGTGACCCAGCCTCTATATAAGCTTGGGTCACGTAGCGCTGCACGTCACTCTGCTGATACAAGCGTAGGGAGAGGTTGCAGCTGCGACGTTAGGGCGAGATTAGGCAGATTAACTCCTCCAAAAAACTTCATTCAGTGATCGATCTACAGCTGTGGATCATTGAAGTGCTGATATTCAATTGCTCACTTTTTTTAGGCTGCCCAGAGCGTTTTTATATCACTTTTTTCTGTAGTGATTGCCGGCCATTTTGTGGCTTGTGGTGCGCCAGCACAAGCTACCACCAAGTACATTTAACCATCAATAGTGTGGTTATTTTTTGCTATATCCTACATCAGGCTCAAGCTTTCATCAAGTGCATTTAACCATCAATAGTGTGGTTATTTTTTGGCCATATACTACATCAGGGGCAAGCTGAGCTTGTGTCACCCAAGTGCATTTAACCATCAATAGTGTGGTTATTTTTTGCTATATCCTACATCAGGGTCAAGCTTTCATCAAGTGCATTTAACCATCAATAGTGTGGTTATTTTTTGGCCATATACTACATCAGGGGCAAGCTGAGCTTGTGTCACCCAAGTGCATTTAACCATCAATAGTGTGGTTATTTTTTGCTATATCCTACATCAGGGTCAAGCTTTCATCAAGTGCATTTAACCATCAATAGTGTGGTTATTTTTTGGCCATATACTACATCAGGGGCAAGCTGAGCTTGTGTCACCCAAGTGCATTTAACCATCAATAGTGTGGTTATTTTTTGCTATATCCTACATCAGGGTCAAGCTTTTTTTTTTTTGTAAATTCTTTATTTTGAGAGAATTTTATATAATCAAAGAAAACATTGATACATGTACTTTCAATTAGATACAGAGTTGGTACAAAATGATGCATGAGGAGTAACAAATATGGTACATATTACATTTCCAAGGTATTTGAACAAAATTACACTTTTTTCCAAGCATTTTAAGATACATAATAATTGTTTATTTAAGGAATAGTCAGTGAACTTTGTGTATGTAACTATACGCCATGTTCTTTGATAATTAGATGTAAAAGATAAATGAGCATCTAAAGAAGGAATTCTTCTTTTATGATGGGTTGTTTGTATCCTGACCTCATGAGAGTAGTGCATAGTAGTAGGTAGAAAGAAAAGTAGTAAAATATAAAATATATATAAGTAACAAATAAAAACAGAACAAACAAGAACAGGGTCATCATATATTGTCAGGGTCTATCTTGTTGGTAGCTAGGGAGACATATATTTCAAGATGTTACGGGCTGTCATTATTAACAAGTTTGTGCAAAATGGGTGATCATAAAGTGAGCTTCAAATACAGAGATTATTATATTCCTGGTGTCTACATATGTATATCAATGGAAGTGGTGACACATAGATGTAAGAGAGTAATTTATTAAATCAGAAATCAACATAGTTTCTTGATTACCACCTTATGTTTGTGTTTCTATTTTATAGAAGTCTAACCAAGGTTGCCACGTTGCCAAAAAAGCTCCTCTGCATCCTCTATCCCATCCCACCAATTCCTCCATAAGGCAAATTTGGTGAACTTTGTCTATCCACTCACCCAAAGTAGGAGGTTCTGAATCTCACCATCTGGTGGGTACAATATATTTAGCGGCTGCAATTAGGTGTGTAATTAGGCAGTTAGCTTTAAGGTTTGAAGTCTTTTTGTGGTTTCCACAGCAGAACAAGTTCCGGTGTGAGGGTTATGTTTTTCTTACAAATTTTCTTAATAGTGTCTTCAACACTCTTCCAGAACACCTTGATTTTATTACACATCCACCAAATGTGAGACACAGTTCCTGATTCACTCATACACCTCCAACACTCATCCGTAGGGGCTAGTTTAATGCTATGAAGAAAGCTCGGAGTCCTGTACCATCGAGAAAGAATCTTGTACAAGTTTTCTTGTATGCGAACACATTTAGAAAACCCATGTGAATGTCTAAGTAAAAAAATTGGTATCCTCCTCTGACAGGGATATTTTAAGTTCCTTTTCCCATATCCGAAGAAAATATGGTCTAGTAGTGGAGAGGCCTAAAATTAATTGGGAGTATAGATGAGACAACATCTTGGAATGGGAAGAGGGCATTAAGGTACAATTTTCTACCCATGTTGGGTCTGGTAGTTTAGTAGAAAGTTTCTTGAATTTTCTACAAGTGATACTAATATCTAAATCGACGAGGTCTGACCTTATATGTTTAGGGACATGTACTAAAATATTCTGGAGGAATTCAGACATGTCTGAAGCTTTCCCTAATTCTAAGATTCTAATATTAGAGAGATGAGACCAAGATTCATGATAACCTCTATTTTTTGGGTTGAGAAAAAATGGTAGTACTGACAAGGGAGCTATTGGGGAAAGTAAGTTGGTTGAGACATTCAAGTCCCTAGTACTCCCACAGTATTGTAACATGCAGCGAGTGATGTCACTGATCGGGTTTTTTCTACTCAGTGAAGGAGCTTTAACCCATAAAAGGTGCATTCCCTCCCCTCCCAATAAGGCCTTCTCCAAGTCAGCATATAAAGAACTATTGTTAGATCTAGTAAGGTCTATCCACCTTTCTAGTTGAATGGCATGTAGATAAGTTTTGATGTCTGGTAATGAGAGGCCTCCTTTTGTGTTTTTCCTTATAATAAGAGAGTATGCTAAACGTGACCTTTTGTTTTGCCAGAGATAAGTGGTGAAGAGTGAACGGAAGTCAGATAGGTATTTATTGGAGAGTGGGATAGGGAGACATCTCAGTGTGTACAGTATTTGAGGTAATACGTATGTGGTGAGCAGATTTTTTCTGCCAATCCAAGAGAGGTAGGGCAATTTAATTGAACTCAAGAAGGATTTTACTTTAGAGAATAGCGGTACATAGTTAAGCCTGAAAAGGTTTTTTGGGTTTGCTGGTAACATAACGCCTAAATGTTTAATAGCTTCTGTTGGCCATTGGAATGAGGTGTAGGACTTTATCTCCTCTAAGTTTCGTACATTGGCTGAGACATTTAGAATCTCTGATTTGTCATAATTAATTTTGAAGTTTGAGATATCTCCATATTCTGACAAAATTTTCAGGATTTCCGGTATGGCTTCTTTGGGGTTAGTTATAAAGAATAATAAATCATCAGCAAAAGCTGCTAGAGAATGAGTCCTCCCCTTGACTTGTAAACCTCTAATCACCTCAGAGGATCTAATTTTGCTTAGAAGCAATTCAAGGGTTATGATGAATAAGGTCGGGGATAGAGGACACCCTTGTCTCGTCCCATTCAGAATATTAAACGGTGGGGATAGTGTGCCATTAACTAAAACTCTAGCTGATGGATTACGGTACAGTGAGAAAATCGCAGTTATAAGCATTGGTGGGAAGCCAAAGTGTCGCAAAGCACCCTCCATGAAGGTCCAGTTGACTCTGTCAAAGGCTTTTTCTGCGTCTGTTCCCATGAGAGTCAGGGGGACGTTATGCTTTTTAGCGTAATAAATGGCATGTAGGGCTCTGCTTACGTTATGTTTCCCCTCCCTGCCTTTGACAAAGCCAACCTGCTCCTCATTTATTAATTTAGGGAGTAGCCCCGCGACACGATGGCTTAACAGCTTGGCCCACAGCTTAACATCTACCTTAAGTAGAGAGATTGGCCTATAACTACTACACTTGGTGGGGTCTTTCCCTTCTTTTGGGATAATTGAAATGTGTGCTATAAGTGATTGTGGGGGAAGTGAACCTCCCTTTAGTAAGAAGTTACACATATTTGTGAATTGTGGAATAAGGGATTCTTGGAATTTCCTATAATATATAATAGGTAGCCCATCTGGGCCTGGGCATTTCCCAGGGGAAACACTCGCAAGTACTTCTGTTACTTCATTTACTGTAACCGGAGAGAGTAGGGTATTTTTATCAATTTCGGTTAGTTTTGGGACATGAACCGATTTAAGAAATAGTTCTATTTTTTCGGTCATCCGGGATGGATCAATCTGTTCTAAATTGTATAATTTTGAGTAGAAATTGGCAAATTCTTTAGCTATGGATGGGGTATTAGATGTGTTAAGTCCTTTATCATTTTTTATATTAGGTATGAAAGCTTTCTCTCTCTGTCCTTTTATCATTTGTGTGAGGAGTTTCGAACCTCTATTACCATGTATGTAATGTTTAAATTTGGCTACTCTAAAGGCTTTGGCAGATTTAATGTTTAGTAGGTCTCTCAACTGGCTTCTAAGTTTGGTAATGTCTACATAGTTGGAATCCGTAGGAGCAAGTTTGTTAATGTTTTCAATAGCTGAGATTTGGGCTATTATAGAGTTAATTTTAGCAGTTCTCTGCTTGCGTACCCAGGCACCTAGAGCTATAAGTTCCCCTCTAATATAGGCCTTATGAGATTCCCATACGATAGCCTCATTAACATCAGGAGAAACATTAATATCAAAAAAGGTTTTCAGTTTACTTTCTAGCTTAAGCCTATCTTGTTCGTTTTCCAATAAAGTTTCATTAAGTCTCCAGGACCATTCCCTAGGAGGGATACCCTTCAGTTGAATTTCTAGCGTGACCGGGGCGTGATCAGAGACCAAAATATCTCCAATCTCTGCTTGCTTAATCTTCTCAATAATATGGTTAGAGACAAATAAATAGTCTAGGCGTTGGTAAGTCCTATGTACTGCCGAGTGAAAGGTAAAATCTTTTAGACTGGGGTGAACTATTCTCCAAGTATCAGAGATTTGATGGGAAGCCAACGCTCTTTTAAGTATCCCAACTTGTTTGGCCGTAAGGTTGGGGTTTGCTGAAGTAGAGTCTAAGGAATGGTCCAGAGCCAAATTTAAGTCACCACCCAGTATTAATAGTCCTTCCCTAAAATCGTGTAAGGATTGTAGGAGCTTGGTGAGCCAGGGAACTTGTTTAGTGTTGGGGGTGTAAATATTGACTAAGGTGACCTTACTTCCATGTAATGTTCCCTTCAGGAATATATACCGTCCATCTGGGTCAATATAATGGGCATGTTCTTTGAAAGGGACATTGGTTCCAATTCCTATTGAAACTCCTCTAGAGGCTGAAGAATGTGTGCTATGGTACCATTTTTTGTAATGTCTAGTAAACAGAACAGGAATATGGTTGTGTTTAAAATGTGTCTCTTGTAGAAATAATAAATCTGCTTTTTCTTTCTTTAGTACATGAAAAATCTGACTTCTTTTCTGAGGTATATTAAGCCCCTTTACGTTAAATGAGACAATTTTTATCGAACCCATAATGTCACATTTGTAGTAGATGGAAATTGATAGCTACCTCTCTCGTCGAGTAGATGGATAGATCTGACCCAAATAAAAAACAACAAAATACAAAAAACAAAAAACAACTAACCAAAAAATGAAACTAGCGGTCCAAAAGACCAACATTGCTGTATAGCAGAAGAACTTCACTATCGGAGAAGCACTTTAACCACCACTAAGTCCAGGAATTGGACCAAGTAAGGTAAAGAATGGAAGGGGGGGGGGAAAGAGGGGGGGAGGTAGACACTAAGAGATAGGGTATACAATTACACTAGAAGACTAGGAATACAATTAGATAGGAAGAAAAAGAGAGGAGAGGAGGAGGGGGAGAGACTGTGTATTGCACAAAGCCTGTGTGCTTTCACACAGCGCAGTCATATTACAGATGAGCTAATTGAGGGGGAGAACTCTCACTTTATCCTAGATTTATCTTTATCTTAGACAAATCGTCCCCCCCAACCATCACATCTTCAAACATTCCCATTTTGCGCAACCAGGGATTGCGAATTATCTCGCCTAGTAGGGGAATTATCAGGATAAAAAACAATATCAATATCCAGTGGGAAAAATGCAAAGAGAGTGAATATTTCAGGCAGGAAAATAATAAGAATATAGGGAGTATGGAACCCAAAAAACTGTATGTGTGGGATCATATCTTGTCTAACATCCACTTTTCCCATCTAGCTCCAATATCACCTCATACAAGTTGGTAAACATTTCTACAGGAGCCACCTGAGAAATCATAAGGCACACATATAGCTAAAAGCTAAGTTCATTTGAATCAGTGCATTAAAGTGTGATAGCAGTATTAACATAGAAGCACATTTCAGTAGTGTGATGTCAAAATCAAACATTATAGCCGTTACAGAAATATAACCTTTACAGCTTCCCAATTAACTAACTGATCCGAATAAAATAACAGAAGGGCTCCAAGTAAAAGAAAGCAAAGAAAGTGATCAGCAAAATATACGGTTCAAGCCTGAAACACTACAAGTGACAATCATATTGTATCCCAAAAGCTGGTTTATATGATAAATTTCAACTACAGGTTTTACCGAGCTCCCGTCTATTTAGGGAGTACAGGTTGACGAATCTTCAGAGTTGGACTCCATTTTCAGGTGTCCTTTAATTCGGACTGGCGTTTCTTGGCCGTAGGCGATTTAAATTTTCTAATCACATGCCAGTCCTCTCCAGATGGCAAAGGAGGAATCTTCGTCCCACCTGCAAGTGGCAGCCAGGAAGGAATGTCCAGAGGTTCAACTTTCAGGATATTCCACACCTTAGTGAGGTCAGTAGGATGGCGGATAATAACTTGCTTGCCATTAATGGATGTATATAGGCCAAATGGAAAGAGCCATCTCAACGGGTGCTTTTTAGCTCTCAGCAGGTCTGTCAGCGGTTTCAGTGCCCTGCGTTTGGCTAGAGTGCTAGCAGCCAGGTCTTGGAAAATTTGTATCTTGACATTATTCAGGAGTATTTCACTCTTTTCTCTGGCGGCATTCAATATAGCGGCGGTATCTATGTAGCTAAGTAGGCCGCAAATAATGTCCCGCGGTGGGTTTTCTGGCTGGGGCTTTGGCCTCAGGGCTCTATGCGCTCTTTCAACTATCACCGCAGAGGGAAACACTCGCAAGTACTTCTGTTACTTCATTTACTGTAACCGGAGAGAGTAGGGTATTTTTATCAATTTCGGTTAGTTTTGGGACATGAACCGATTTAAGAAATAGTTCTATTTTTTCGGTCATCCGGGATGGATCAATCTGTTCTAAATTGTATAATTTTGAGTAGAAATTGGCAAATTCTTTAGCTATGGATGGGGTATTAGATGTGTTAAGTCCTTTATCATTTTTTATATTAGGTATGAAAGCTTTCTCTCTCTGTCCTTTTATCATTTGTGTGAGGAGTTTCGAACCTCTATTACCATGTATGTAATGTTTAAATTTGGCTACTCTAAAGGCTTTGGCAGATTTAATGTTTAGTAGGTCTCTCAACTGGCTTCTAAGTTTGGTAATGTCTACATAGTTGGAATCCGTAGGAGCAAGTTTGTTAATGTTTTCAATAGCTGAGATTTGGGCTATTATAGAGTTAATTTTAGCAGTTCTCTGCTTGCGTACCCAGGCACCTAGAGCTATAAGTTCCCCTCTAATATAGGCCTTATGAGATTCCCATACGATAGCCTCATTAACATCAGGAGAAACATTAATATCAAAAAAGGTTTTCAGTTTACTTTCTAGCTTAAGCCTATCTTGTTCGTTTTCCAATAAAGTTTCATTAAGTCTCCAGGACCATTCCCTAGGAGGGATACCCTTCAGTTGAATTTCTAGCTTGACCGGGGCGTGATCAGAGACCAAAATATCTCCAATCCCTGCTTGCTTAATCTTCTTGTCACAACCAGACAGCTGAGAAGCTCTGACAGGAGCCGTCCAGATCCTCCTCCTTGAGTTTCTTTGTTTTGGTTTCTGTTTCTCACCTCGTTAGTCTCTCTCAGCTGTCATGCAGTCAGACTGATTACTTCCCTTTAAATTCCTCCCCATAAGGCAGTAGTGTGCGGCTGATACTTCTTCCTGGAGTGTGTGTGCATGCTGTCCCGTTTCCCAGCTCCCAGCTCCCAGCTCCCAGTTTCCAGTTCCCTGTCCACAGTCGTCTGCAAGATAAGTTCTGTTTATGCATTTATGATTTTATGTTTTCTGGATCCAGGTGACCCTGACTCCCTCCGTGTCTGTGTAGGGAGCCGGTGGTCGTGTCCCCTCACTATTGTAGGGCCTTCAGGTCTAAGATAGCCGAGGTACGTGGATATGCGCCCATCCACCTTTGGGGTGGTCGCATAGGCTGAGCAACAAGGGAGAGCGGCAGGTCGATTGCAGGGGTCTCCCTTTTGTTCCTTAGTTGTGGGTCTAGTGAGTCATTGTTTGTATTGTTTTATCTTGTTTCCTGTACACCACCCGTGACATTATCAGCCGCCAAAACCGTCTCAAGCATGGATCCGGTTACACTTTTGGCTGAACACTTTCAGGGTCTTGCTTTGGAGGTAGCTGATCTCCGTAAGACTTTTTCTCAGTTTCAAGTGACCGGTTCAGCTTGCGTTCATGGAGTTTGTGATGAGCCTAAGATTTCGCTCCCGGATACGTTTTCCGGGGGTAGTGAGAATTTTGTACGTTTTAGAGAGGCTTGCAAACTCCATTTTCGCCTTCTTCCCCATTCTTCTGGTGATGAAGAGCGAAGAGTGGGTATCATTATATCGCTGCTCAGCGGTAACGCTCAGTCCTGGGCCTTTTCGCTGCCGGAGGGGGCACGGCCCCTCCGTTCAGTGGATGAATTCTTTTTAGCCCTGGGTCAGATATATGATGATCCGGATCGTATTGCTCTGGCTGAGTCTAAACTTCGTCTGTTATGCCAGGGTAAACAATCCGCAGAGATTTACTGCTCAGAATTTCGGAGATGGGCAGCAGATACGGGTTGGAATGATGCTGCACTCCGAAGTCAATTTTGCTATGGTCTTTCAGAGGGATTGAGAGATGCATTTGCCTTTCATGAAAGACCTACCTCCTTGAATTCTGCTATGTCTCAGGCTGTTCGTATTGACAGGTGTCTTAGAGAGAGAGGAGAGATCTCTCCTTCCTGTCATACTCAGTCCCGGGACAGTGCAGCGGTCTCATTCTGTGCACAGGGGTCTCAGTCGTTGTCAGCCCCTTCTGAGCAGGAGCCCATGCAGCTGGGGTTGATTGCCTCGGACAATAGAAGATTCAGCCCGCAGGGGAGGGTTTGCTTTTGTTGTGGAGGTATAAATCATCTGGCAAATGTTTGTCCCTCTAGGAGATTCAGGCAGTTTTCTGGGAGTAATAAAGAGACAAAAAGGAAGAAATCTTTTAAGAATGTTCCGTCGGTTACTATTGGCAGGGTTGAGGCGGAAATTAAAGGTTTTCCTTTTGCTTGTAGTTCCCGTTTTGTCCTGCCTGCTAGGGTGGCGCTAGAGAGCAAGAGCATTTTTTGTGAGATTTTTGTGGATAGTGGAGCAGCTGTCAACCTCATTGATAATCAATTTGCAATAACTCATGGTTTCCAGGTATGCACTTTGGGAAGAGATATTCCAGTTTTTGCTATTGATTCAGCTCCACTTTCTCAGAAATCATTAAAGGGCATAGTTCACAATATCCGTTTAATTGTGAATGATGCTCATGTTGAGGATGTGTCATGTTTCGTCCTTAGCGGTTTGCCTACTCCTCTAGTGTTGGGGCTACCCTGGCTCACTAAACATAACCCCACCATTGATTGGCAAGCGAGGCAAATAAATGGTTGGAGTAACTTTTGCAGAGAGAATTGCCTCATAACATCTATTTCTGAGGTTTCTACTAAAACTGTACCACCTTTCCTCTCTGAATTTTTGGATGTCTTCTCTGAGAGTGGAGTTCAGGGTTTACCTCCGCACAGGGAGTATGATTGCCCTATTGATCTCATCCCAGGCGCCAAGCTGCCTAAATCTCGTTTATACAATCTTTCCCAACCTGAGAGGGTCGCTATGCGTGCTTATATCTCTGAGAGTCTGAGAAAAGGACACATACGACCCTCGAAGTCACCTGTTGCCGCTGGTTTTTTCTTTGTTAAGAAAAAAGATGGTTCTTTAAGACCTTGTCTGGATTTCAGGGAGCTGAACAGTATCACTATTCGTGATCCTTATCCGCTTCCTCTGATCCCGGACTTGTTTAACCAGGTTGTTGGGGCGAAAGTCTTTTCCAAATTAGACCTAAGAGGGGCATACAACCTGGTTAGGGTCAGAGAAGGAGACGAATGGAAGACGGCTTTCAATACCCCTGAGGGCCATTTTGAGAATTTAGTTATGCCTTTTGGTTTGATGAATGCCCCAGCCGTTTTTCAGCATTTCGTCAACAGCATTTTTTATCATTTAATGGGAAAATTTGTATTAGTGTATTTGGATGACATTTTGATTTTTTCTCCTGATTTCAAGACTCATAAGGAACACTTATGTCAGGTCTTACTCATCCTGCGGGAGAATAAATTATACGCAAAACTGGAAAAATGTGTGTTTGCGGTTCCAGAGATCCAATTTTTGGGGTTTCTTGTCTCCGCTTCTGGTTTTCGCATGGACCCCGAGAAGGTTCGCGCTGTGCTTGAGTGGGAGCTTCCTGAGAATCAGAAGGCGCTGATGCGTTTTTTGGGCTTTGCTAATTATTACAGGAAATTTATTTTGAATTATTCCTCTGTTGTTAAACCACTCACTGATATGACCAGAAAGGGGGTAGATTTTTCTTCCTGGTCGGTAGAGGCGCGTAAGGCCTTTTCTAATATCAAGGAGAGTTTTGCTTCCGCTCCCATCCTAGTACAACCTGATGTTTCGTTACCCTTCATAGTTGAGGTTGATGCTTCTGAGGTAGGGGTGGGTGCGGTCTTGTCTCAGGGTTCCTCTCCTGCCAAATGGCAACCGTGTGCCTTTTTCTCAAAGAAGCTCTCCTCCGCAGATAGAAATTATGATGTGGGAGATAGGGAATTGTTGGCCATCAAGTTGGCTTTTGAGGAATAGCGCCATTGGCTAGAGGGAGCCAGACACCCTATTACCGTGTTTACTGACCATAAAAATCTGGCCTACTTGGAGTCAGCCAAGCGTCTGAACCCGAGACAGGCCAAATGGTCTTTGTTCTTTTCAAGGTTTAATTTTGTTGTTACGTTCCGCCCTGGGGTTAAGAATGTGAAGGCAGATGCCCTATCACGTTGTTTCCCGGGAGGTGGGAATTTTGAAGACTCGGGTCCCATTTTGGCTGAAGGTGTGGTGGTCTCTGCTCTTTTTCCTGAATTGGAGGCAGAGGTGCAGGCAGCCCAGTCAGAAGCTCCTGATCCCTCCAATCCCTGCTTGCTTAATCTTCTTGTCACAACCAGACAGCTGAGAAGCTCTGACAGGAGCCGTCCAGATCCTCCTCCTTGAGTTTCTTTGTTTTGGTTTCTGTTTCTCACCTCGTTAGTCTCTCTCAGCTGTCATGCAGTCAGACTGATTACTTCCCTTTAAATTCCTCCCCATAAGGCAGTAGTGTGCGGCTGATACTTCTTCCTGGAGTGTGTGTGCATGCTGTCCCGTTTCCCAGCTCCCAGCTCCCAGCTCCCAGTTTCCAGTTCCCTGTCCACAGTCGTCTGCAAGATAAGTTCTGTTTATGCATTTATGATTTTATGTTTTCTGGATCCAGGTGACCCTGACTCCCTCCGTGTCTGTGTAGGGAGCCGGTGGTCGTGTCCCCTCACTATTGTAGGGCCTTCAGGTCTAAGATAGCCGAGGTACGTGGATATGCGCCCATCCACCTTTGGGGTGGTCGCATAGGCTGAGCAACAAGGGAGAGCGGCAGGTCGATTGCAGGGGTCTCCCTTTTGTTCCTTAGTTGTGGGTCTAGTGAGTCATTGTTTGTATTGTTTTATCTTGTTTCCTGTACACCACCCGTGACATTATCAGCCGCCAAAACCGTCTCAAGCATGGATCCGGTTACACTTTTGGCTGAACACTTTCAGGGTCTTGCTTTGGAGGTAGCTGATCTCCGTAAGACTTTTTCTCAGTTTCAAGTGACCGGTTCAGCTTGCGTTCATGGAGTTTGTGATGAGCCTAAGATTTCGCTCCCGGATACGTTTTCCGGGGGTAGTGAGAATTTTGTACGTTTTAGAGAGGCTTGCAAACTCCATTTTCGCCTTCTTCCCCATTCTTCTGGTGATGAAGAACGAAGAGTGGGTATCATTATATCGCTGCTCAGGGGTAACGCTCAGTCCTGGGCCTTTTCGCTGCCGGAGGGGGCACGGCCCCTCCGTTCAGTGGATGAATTCTTTTTAGCCCTGGGTCAGATATATGATGATCCGGATCGTATTGCTCTGGCTGAGTCTAAACTTCGTCTGTTATGCCAGGGTAAACAATCCGCAGAGATTTACTGCTCAGAATTTCGGAGATGGGCAGCAGATACGGGTTGGAATGATGCTGCACTCCGAAGTCAATTTTGCTATGGTCTTTCAGAGGGATTGAGAGATGCATTTGCCTTTCATGAAAGACCTACCTCCTTGAATTCTGCTATGTCTCAGGCTGTTCGTATTGACAGGTGTCTTAGAGAGAGAGGAGAGATCTCTCCTTCCTGTCATACTCAGTCCCGGGACAGTGCAGCGGTCTCATTCTGTGCACAGGGGTCTCAGTCGTTGTCAGCCCCTTCTGAGCAGGAGCCCATGCAGCTGGGGTTGATTGCCTCGGACAATAGAAGATTCAGCCCGCAGGGGAGGGTTTGCTTTTGTTGTGGAGGTATAAATCATCTGGCAAATGTTTGTCCCTCTAGGAGATTCAGGCAGTTTTCTGGGAGTAATAAAGAGACAAAAAGGAAGAAATCTTTTAAGAATGTTCCGTCGGTTACTATTGGCAGGGTTGAGGCGGAAATTAAAGGTTTTCCTTTTGCTTGTAGTTCCCGTTTTGTCCTGCCTGCTAGGGTGGCGCTAGAGAGCAAGAGCATTTTTTGTGAGATTTTTGTGGATAGGGGAGCAGCTGTCAACCTCATTGATAATCAATTTGCAATAACTCATGGTTTCCAGGTATGCACTTTGGGAAGAGATATTCCAGTTTTTGCTATTGATTCAGCTCCACTTTCTCAGAAATCATTAAAGGGCATAGTTCACAATATCCGTTTAATTGTGAATGATGCTCATGTTGAGGATGTGTCATGTTTCGTCCTTAGCGGTTTGCCTACTCCTCTAGTGTTGGGGCTACCCTGGCTCACTAAACATAACCCCACCATTGATTGGCAAGCGAGGCAAATAAATGGTTGGAGTAACTTTTGCAGAGAGAATTGCCTCATAACATCTATTTCTGAGGTTTCTACTAAAACTGTACCACCTTTCCTCTCTGAATTTTTGGATGTCTTCTCTAAGAGTGGAGTTCAGGGTTTACCTCCGCACAGGGAGTATGATTGCCCTATTGATCTCATCCCAGGCGCCAAGCTGCCTAAATCTCGTTTATACAATCTTTCCCAACCTGAGAGGGTCGCTATGCGTGCTTATATCTCTGAGAGTCTGAGAAAAGGACACATACGACCCTCGAAGTCACCTGTTGCCGCTGGTTTTTTCTTTGTTAAGAAAAAAGATGGTTCTTTAAGACCTTGTCTGGATTTCAGGGAGCTGAACAGTATCACTATTCGTGATCCTTATCCGCTTCCTCTGATCCCGGACTTGTTTAACCAGGTTGTTGGGGCGAAAGTCTTTTCCAAATTAGACCTAAGAGGGGCATACAACCTGGTTAGGGTCAGAGAAGGAGACGAATGGAAGACGGCTTTCAATACCCCTGAGGGCCATTTTGAGAATTTAGTTATGCCTTTTGGTTTGATGAATGCCCCAGCCGTTTTTCAGCATTTCGTCAACAGCATTTTTTATCATTTAATGGGAAAATTTGTATTAGTGTATTTGGATGACATTTTGATTTTTTCTCCTGATTTCAAGACTCATAAGGAACACTTATGTCAGGTCTTACTCATCCTGCGGGAGAATAAATTATACGCAAAACTGGAAAAATGTGTGTTTGCGGTTCCAGAGATCCAATTTTTGGGGTTTCTTGTCTCCGCTTCTGGTTTTCGCATGGACCCCGAGAAGGTTCGCGCTGTGCTTGAGTGGGAGCTTCCTGAGAATCAGAAGGCGCTGATGCGTTTTTTGGGCTTTGCTAATTATTACAGGAAATTTATTTTGAATTATTCCTCTGTTGTTAAACCACTCACTGATATGACCAGAAAGGGGGTAGATTTTTCTTCCTGGTCGGTAGAGGCGCGTAAGGCCTTTTCTAATATCAAGGAGAGTTTTGCTTCCGCTCCCATCCTAGTACAACCTGATGTTTCGTTACCCTTCATAGTTGAGGTTGATGCTTCTGAGGTAGGGGTGGGTGCGGTCTTGTCTCAGGGTTCCTCTCCTGCCAAATGGCAACCGTGTGCCTTTTTCTCAAAGAAGCTCTCCTCCGCAGAGAGAAATTATGATGTGGGAGATAGGGAATTGTTGGCCATCAAGTTGGCTTTTGAGGAATAGCGCCATTGGCTAGAGGGAGCCAGACACCCTATTACCGTGTTTACTGACCATAAAAATCTGGCCTACTTGGAGTCAGCCAAGCGTCTGAACCCGAGACAGGCCAAATGGTCTTTGTTCTTTTCAAGGTTTAATTTTGTTGTTACGTTCCGCCCTGGGGTTAAGAATGTGAAGGCAGATGCCCTATCACGTTGTTTCCCGGGAGGTGGGAATTTTGAAGACTCGGGTCCCATTTTGGCTGAAGGTGTGGTGGTCTCTGCTCTTTTTCCTGAATTGGAGGCAGAGGTGCAGGCAGCCCAGTCAGAAGCTCCTGATCCCTCCAATCCCTGCTTGCTTAATCTTCTTGTCACAACCAGACAGCTGAGAAGCTCTGACAGGAGCCGTCCAGATCCTCCTCCTTGAGTTTCTTTGTTTTGGTTTCTGTTTCTCACCTCGTTAGTCTCTCTCAGCTGTCATGCAGTCAGACTGATTACTTCCCTTTAAATTCCTCCCCATAAGGCAGTAGTGTGCGGCTGATACTTCTTCCTGGAGTGTGTGTGCATGCTGTCCCGTTTCCCAGCTCCCAGCTCCCAGCTCCCAGTTTCCAGTTCCCTGTCCACAGTCGTCTGCAAGATAAGTTCTGTTTATGCATTTATGATTTTATGTTTTCTGGATCCAGGTGACCCTGACTCCCTCCGTGTCTGTGTAGGGAGCCGGTGGTCGTGTCCCCTCACTATGTAGGGCCTTCAGGTCTAAGATAGCCGAGGTACGTGGATATGCGCCCATCCACCTTTGGGGTGGTCGCATAGGCTGAGCAACAAGGGAGAGCGGCAGGTCGATTGCAGGGGTCTCCCTTTTGTTCCTTAGTTGTGGGTCTAGTGAGTCATTGTTTGTATTGTTTTATCTTGTTTCCTGTACACCACCCGTGACATTATCAGCCGCCAAAACCGTCTCAAGCATGGATCCGGTTACACTTTTGGCTGAACACTTTCAGGGTCTTGCTTTGGAGGTAGCTGATCTCCGTAAGACTTTTTCTCAGTTTCAAGTGACCGGTTCAGCTTGCGTTCATGGAGTTTGTGATGAGCCTAAGATTTCGCTCCCGGATACGTTTTCCGGGGGTAGTGAGAATTTTGTACGTTTTAGAGAGGCTTGCAAACTCCATTTTCGCCTTCTTCCCCATTCTTCTGGTGATGAAGAACGAAGAGTGGGTATCATTATATCGCTGCTCAGGGGTAACGCTCAGTCCTGGGCCTTTTCGCTGCCGGAGGGGGCACGGCCCCTCCGTTCAGTGGATGAATTCTTTTTAGCCCTGGGTCAGATATATGATGATCCGGATCGTATTGCTCTGGCTGAGTCTAAACTTCGTCTGTTATGCCAGGGTAAACAATCCGCAGAGATTTACTGCTCAGAATTTCGGAGATGGGCAGCAGATACGGGTTGGAATGATGCTGCACTCCGAAGTCAATTTTGCTATGGTCTTTCAGAGGGATTGAGAGATGCATTTGCCTTTCATGAAAGACCTACCTCCTTGAATTCTGCTATGTCTCAGGCTGTTCGTATTGACAGGTGTCTTAGAGAGAGAGGAGAGATCTCTCCTTCCTGTCATACTCAGTCCCGGGACAGTGCAGCGGTCTCATTCTGTGCACAGGGGTCTCAGTCGTTGTCAGCCCCTTCTGAGCAGGAGCCCATGCAGCTGGGGTTGATTGCCTCGGACAATAGAAGATTCAGCCCGCAGGGGAGGGTTTGCTTTTGTTGTGGAGGTATAAATCATCTGGCAAATGTTTGTCCCTCTAGGAGATTCAGGCAGTTTTCTGGGAGTAATAAAGAGACAAAAAGGAAGAAATCTTTTAAGAATGTTCCGTCGGTTACTATTGGCAGGGTTGAGGCGGAAATTAAAGGTTTTCCTTTTGCTTGTAGTTCCCGTTTTGTCCTGCCTGCTAGGGTGGCGCTAGAGAGCAAGAGCATTTTTTGTGAGATTTTTGTGGATAGTGGAGCAGCTGTCAACCTCATTGATAATCAATTTGCAATAACTCATGGTTTCCAGGTATGCACTTTGGGAAGAGATATTCCAGTTTTTGCTATTGATTCAGCTCCACTTTCTCAGAAATCATTAAAGGGCATAGTTCACAATATCCGTTTAATTGTGAATGATGCTCATGTTGAGGATGTGTCATGTTTCGTCCTTAGCGGTTTGCCTACTCCTCTAGTGTTGGGGCTACCCTGGCTCACTAAACATAACCCCACCATTGATTGGCAAGCGAGGCAAATAAATGGTTGGAGTAACTTTTGCAGAGAGAATTGCCTCATAACATCTATTTCTGAGGTTTCTACTAAAACTGTACCACCTTTCCTCTCTGAATTTTTGGATGTCTTCTCTGAGAGTGGAGTTCAGGGTTTACCTCCGCACAGGGAGTATGATTGCCCTATTGATCTCATCCCAGGCGCCAAGCTGCCTAAATCTCGTTTATACAATCTTTCCCAACCTGAGAGGGTCGCTATGCGTGCTTATATCTCTGAGAGTCTGAGAAAAGGACACATACGACCCTCGAAGTCACCTGTTGCCGCTGGTTTTTTCTTTGTTAAGAAAAAAGATGGTTCTTTAAGACCTTGTCTGGATTTCAGGGAGCTGAACAGTATCACTATTCGTGATCCTTATCCGCTTCCTCTGATCCCGGACTTGTTTAACCAGGTTGTTGGGGCGAAAGTCTTTTCCAAATTAGACCTAAGAGGGGCATACAACCTGGTTAGGGTCAGAGAAGGAGACGAATGGAAGACGGCTTTCAATACCCCTGAGGGCCATTTTGAGAATTTAGTTATGCCTTTTGGTTTGATGAATGCCCCAGCCGTTTTTCAGCATTTCGTCAACAGCATTTTTTATCATTTAATGGGAAAATTTGTATTAGTGTATTTGGATGACATTTTGATTTTTTCTCCTGATTTCAAGACTCATAAGGAACACTTATGTCAGGTCTTACTCATCCTGCGGGAGAATAAATTATACGCAAAACTGGAAAAATGTGTGTTTGCGGTTCCAGAGATCCAATTTTTGGGGTTTCTTGTCTCCGCTTCTGGTTTTCGCATGGACCCCGAGAAGGTTCGCGCTGTGCTTGAGTGGGAGCTTCCTGAGAATCAGAAGGCGCTGATGCGTTTTTTGGGCTTTGCTAATTATTACAGGAAATTTATTTTGAATTATTCCTCTGTTGTTAAACCACTCACTGATATGACCAGAAAGGGGGTAGATTTTTCTTCCTGGTCGGTAGAGGCGCGTAAGGCCTTTTCTAATATCAAGGAGAGTTTTGCTTCCGCTCCCATCCTAGTACAACCTGATGTTTCGTTACCCTTCATAGTTGAGGTTGATGCTTCTGAGGTAGGGGTGGGTGCGGTCTTGTCTCAGGGTTCCTCTCCTGCCAAATGGCAACCGTGTGCCTTTTTCTCAAAGAAGCTCTCCTCCGCAGAGAGAAATTATGATGTGGGAGATAGGGAATTGTTGGCCATCAAGTTGGCTTTTGAGGAATGGCGCCATTGGCTAGAGGGAGCCAGACACCCTATTACCGTGTTTACTGACCATAAAAATCTGGCCTACTTGGAGTCAGCCAAGCGTCTGAACCCGAGACAGGCCAAATGGTCTTTGTTCTTTTCAAGGTTTAATTTTGTTGTTACGTTCCGCCCTGGGGTTAAGAATGTGAAGGCAGATGCCCTATCACGTTGTTTCCCGGGAGGTGGGAATTTTGAAGACTCGGGTCCCATTTTGGCTGAAGGTGTGGTGGTCTCTGCTCTTTTTCCTGAATTGGAGGCAGAGGTGCAGGCAGCCCAGTCAGAAGCTCCTGATCTTTGTCCTCCTGGGAGGTTGTTTGTGCCTCTCGCTTTGAGACACAAGATTTTTAAAGAACACCACGATACGGTCCTTGCTGGGCACCCGGGGACAAGAGCCACACTGGATCTCATTGCCCGGAGATTCTGGTGGCCTGCGCTTCGTAAGTCGGTTGAGGGTTTTGTGGCAGCTTGCGAGACTTGCGCTCGTGCCAAGGTCCCTCATTCACGGCCATCAGGTCCTCTCCTTCCTTTGCCCATTCCTTCACGTCCTTGGACACATCTGTCCATGGACTTCATAACGGACTTGCCTCGTTCCTCGGGGAAGTCTGTGATTCTGGTAGTGGTGGACCGTTTTAGCAAAATGGTGCATTTTATCCCTTTTCCTGGTTTGCCCAATGCTAAGACGCTGGCGCAGGCATTTGTTGACCACATTGTCAAATTGCATGGGATTCCTTCAGACATAGTCTCTGATAGGGGCACGCAGTTTGTTTCCAGATTCTGGAAGGCCTTCTGTTCTCGCTTGGGGGTTCGCTTGTCATTCTCTTCTGCTTTCCATCTGCAGTCGAATGGCCAGACAGAGCGTGTCAATCAGAATCTGGAGACATATCTGCGCTGTTTTGTGGCGGAGAATCAGGAGGATTGGTGTTCTTTTTTGTCCCTTGCTGAGTTTGCTTTAAATAACCGTCGTCAGGAGTCCTCTGATAAGTCACCATTTTTTGGTGCATATGGGTTTCATCCGCAGTTTGGGACTTTCTCTGGAGAGGGCTCTTCTGGTTTGCCTGATGAGGACAGATTCTCCTCGTCTTTGTCATCTATTTGGCAAAAGATTCAGGATAATCTAAAGAACATGAGTGAGAGATATAAGCGTGTGGCGGATAGGAGACGTGTGCCTGGTCCGGACCTGAATGTTGGTGATTTGGTGTGGCTGTCTACCAAGAATATCAAATTGAAGGTTCCCTCCTGGAAGTTGGGTCCTAGGTTTATTGGGCCTTACAAGATCCTGTCTGTCATCAATCCTGTTGCCTACCGTCTTGATCTTCCTCAGACTTGGAAGATCCATAATGTTTTCCATAAGTCCTTATTGAAACCTTATGTTCAACCTATTGTACCCTCGCCTTTGCCTCCTCCTCCGATTATTGTTGATGGAAATCTTGAATTTCAGGTCTCTAGGATTGTGGATTCTCGTCTTGTCCGCGGTTCCCTCCAGTACCTCGTTCATTGGGAGGGTTATGGTCCTGAGGAGAGGATGTGGGTCCCAGTGACGGACATTAAGGCCTCTCGTCTCATCAGGGCTTTCCATAGGTCCCATCCTGAGAAGGTGGGCTCTGAGTGTCCGGAGTCCACTCCTAGAGGGAGGGGTACTGTCACAACCAGACAGCTGAGAAGCTCTGACAGGAGCCGTCCAGATCCTCCTCCTTGAGTTTCTTTGTTTTGGTTTCTGTTTCTCACCTCGTTAGTCTCTCTCAGCTGTCATGCAGTCAGACTGATTACTTCCCTTTAAATTCCTCCCCATAAGGCAGTAGTGTGCGGCTGATACTTCTTCCTGGAGTGTGTGTGCATGCTGTCCCGTTTCCCAGCTCCCAGCTCCCAGTTTCCAGTTCCCTGTCCACAGTCGTCTGCAAGATAAGTTCTGTTTATGCATTTATGATTTTATGTTTTCTGGATCCAGGTGACCCTGACTCCCTCCGTGTCTGTGTAGGGAGCCGGTGGTCGTGTCCCCTCACTATTGTAGGGCCTTCAGGTCTAAGATAGCCGAGGTACGTGGATATGCGCCCATCCACCTTTGGGGTGGTCGCATAGGCTGAGCAACAAGGGAGAGCGGCAGGTCGATTGCAGGGGTCTCCCTTTTGTTCCTTAGTTGTGGGTCCAGTGAGTCATTGTTTGTATTGTTTTATCTTGTTTCCTGTACACCACCCGTGACACTTCTCAATAATATGGTTAGAGACAAATAAATAGTCTAGGCGTTGGTAAGTCCTATGTACTGCCGAGTGAAAGGTAAAATCTTTTAGACTGGGGTGAACTATTCTCCAAGTATCAGAGATTTGATGGGAAGCCAACGCTCTTTTAAGTATCCCAACTTGTTTGGCCGTAAGGTTGGGGTTTGCTGAAGTAGAGTCTAAGGAATGGTCCAGAGCCAAATTTAAGTCACCACCCAGTATTAATAGTCCTTCCCTAAAATCGTGTAAGGATTGTAGGAGCTTGGTGAGCCAGGGAACTTGTTTAGTGTTGGGGGTGTAAATATTGACTAAGGTGACCTTACTTCCATGTAATGTTCCCTTCAGGAATATATACCGTCCATCTGGGTCAATATAATGGGCATGTTCTTTGAAAGGGACATTGGTTCCAATTCCTATTGAAACTCCTCTAGAGGCTGAAGAATGTGTGCTATGGTACCATTTTTTGTAATGTCTAGTAAACAGAACAGGAATATGGTTGTGTTTAAAATGTGTCTCTTGTAGAAATAATAAATCTGCTTTTTCTTTCTTTAGTACATGAAAAATCTGACTTCTTTTCTGAGGTATATTAAGCCCCTTTACGTTAAATGAGACAATTTTTATCGAACCCATAATGTCACATTTGTAGTAGATGGAAATTGATAGCTACCTCTCTCGTCGAGTAGATGGATAGATCTGACCCAAATAAAAAACAACAAAATACAAAAAACAACTAACCAAAAAATGAAACTAGCGGTCCAAAAGACCAACATTGCTGTATAGCAGAAGAACTTCACTATCGGTGAAGCACTTTAACCACCACTAAGTCCAGGAATTGGACCAAGTAAGGTAAAGAATGGAAGGGGGGGGGGGAAAGAGGGGGGGGGAGGTAGACACTAAGAGATAGGGTATACAATTACACTAGAAGACTAGGAATACAATTAGATAGGAAGAAAAAGAGAGGAGAGGAGGAGGGGGAGAGACTGTGTATTGCACAAAGCCTGTGTGCTTTCACACAGCGCAGTCATATTACAGATGAGCTAATTGAGGGGGAGAACTCTCACTTTATCCTAGATTTATCTTTATCTTAGACAAATCGTCCCCCCCAACCAGCACATCTTCAAACATTCCCATTTTGCGCAACCAGGGATTGCGAATTATCTCGCCTAGTAGGGGAATTATCAGGATAAAAAACAATATCAATATCCAGTGGGAAAAATGCAAAGAGAGTGAATATTTCAGGCAGGAAAATAATAAGAATATAGGGAGTATGGACAGTGCCATCTTAAGAGCATTATAGGCCCCCGGGCAATACAGTGCACTGGGGCCCTGTCTACACAATCACGCACTAGAATAAAAATGCAAATTATCAATAAGGCGATATTTATTGGTACTTTCAACAAAATCAGTGTTTAATATAGGAATAATATATAGGGGGGGCACAAAGATACCACAGTCAAAAATGGGGGGGCAAAAACAAAATAAGTATATATAAATAAGATTACAAAATATGAGAGAATTGCGGTATGCAGGGATACATTTATAATAAAACTATTTACTTACAAAAGAAGCTGTTCAATCGTCTGCTGTGCCGTCCTCTGCTTGCTTCCGCGGATTCTTTCCCCTTCTTTCTGTCTCTCGTCAGTGCGCAGGCGCACTGTTATGGTGGATCTGTGGAAGACACACTGTTATGGGGGCATCTGTGGATGACAGTGTTATTATGCCTCTCATTAGCCCCCATATGCTGCCTCTCATCATTAGCCCCCATATGCTGCCTCTCATCATTAGCCCCCATATGCTGCCTCTCATCATTAGCCCCCATATGCCTCTCCATTAGCCCCCATATGCCTCTCCATTAGCCCCCATATGCCTCTCCATTAGCCCCCATATGCCTCATTAGCCCCCATATGCCTCTCCATTAGCCCCCATATGCCTCTCCATTAGCCCCCATATGCCTCTCCATTAGCCCCCATATGCCTCATTAGCCCCCATATGCCTCTCCATTAGCCCCCATATGCCTCTCCATTAGCCCCCATATGCCTCATTAGCCCCCATATGCCTCTCCATTAGCCCCCATATGCCTCTCCATTAGCCCCCATATGCCTCATTAGCCCCCATATGCCTCTCCATTAGCCCCCATATGCCTCTCCATTAGCCCCCATATGCCTCTCCATTAGCCCCCATATGCCTCTCCATTAGCCCCCATATGCCTCATTAGCCCCCATATGCCTCATTAGCCCCCATATGCCTCTCCATTAGCCCCCATATGCCTCTCCATTAGCCCCCATATGCCTCATTAGCCCCCATATGCCTCTCCATTAGCCCCCATATGCCTCTCCATTAGCCCCCATATGCCTCATTAGCCCCCATATGCCTCTCCATTAGCCCCCATATGCCTCTCCATTAGCCCCCATATGCCTCTCCATTAGCCCCCATATGCCTCTCCATTAGCCCCCATATGCCTCATTAGCCCCCATATGCCTCATTAGCCCCCATATGCCTCTCCATTAGCCCCCATATGCCTCTCCATTAGCCCCCATATGCCTCATTAGCCCCCATATGCCTCTCCATTAGCCCCCATATGCCTCTCCATTAGCCCCCATATGCCTCTCCATTAGCCCCCATATGCCTCATTAGCCCCCATATGCCTCTCCATTAGCCCCCATATGCCTCATTAGCCCCCATATGCCTCTCCATTAGCCCCCATATGCCTCTCCATTAGCCCCCATATGCCTCATTAGCCCCCATATGCCTCTCCATTAGCCCCCATATGCCTCTCCATTAGCCCCCATATGCCTCTCCATTAGCCCCCATATGCCTCTCCATTAGCCCCCATATGCCTCTCCATTAGCCCCCATATGCCTCTCCATTAGCCCCCATATGCCTCATTAGCCCCCATATGCCTCTCCATTAGCCCCCATATGCCTCTCCATTAGCCCCCATATGCCTCATTAGCCCCCATATGCCTCTCCATTAGCCCCCATATGCCTCTCCATTAGCCCCCATATGCCTCATTAGCCCCCATATGCCTCTCCATTAGCCCCCATATGCCTCTCCATTAGCCCCCATATGCCTCTCCATTAGCCCCCCATATGCCTCATCATTAGCCCCCCATATGCCTCTCCATTAGCCCCCATATGCCTCTCTCCATTAGCCCCCCATATGCCTCTCTCCATTAGCCCCCCATATGCCTCTCTCCATTAGCCCCCCATATGCCTCTCTCCATTAGCCCCCCATATGCCTCTCCATTAGCCCCCCATATGCCTCTCCATTAGCCCCCATATGCCTCTCCATTAGCCCCCTTATGCCCCCAGCAGCCACATTTTCTTATAAAATAAAAAATCACTTACCTCTCCTGCTCCTGGACGCCGCCTGCCTCTCCTCAGTCGACTCTGTGCTCTGAACTGGCGCGCACAGCGTGAGGTCACAGAGCGCCCTCACGCTGTGCGCAGCCCTGCACAGCCGACAGCCGAGGACCAGGAAGTGGTGAGTACAGAGCGTTCACCACTTCCTGGTCTCTCGGTTCTAATGAGCGCTTCCATAATGGAAGCGCTCATTAGTATTCAACTGGGGGGTGGGCTGGTGGGTTCACTGGGCAGGCGGGCCCCCAGGCAAGTGGGGCCCCCGGGCAACTGCCCAGCGTGCCCATTCGAAAAGACGGCCCTGAGTATGGAACCCAAAAAACTGTATGTGTGGGATCATATCTTGTCTAACATCCACTTTTCCCATCTAGCTCCAATATCACCTCATACAAGTTGGTAAACATTTCTACAGGAGCCACCTGAGAAATCATAAGGCACACATATAGCTAAAAGCTAAGTTCATTTGAATCATTGCATTAAAGTGTGATAGCAGTATTAACATAGAAGCACATTTCAGTAGTGTGATGTCAAAATCAAACATTATAGCCGTTACAGAAATATAACCTTTACAGCTTCCCAATTAACTAACTGATCCGAATAAAATAACAGAAGGGCTCCAAGTAAAAGAAAGCAAAGAAAGTGATCAGCAAAACATACGGTTCAAGCCTGAAACACTACAAGTGACAATCATATTGTATCCCAAAAGCTGGTTTATATGATAAATTTCAACTACAGGTTTTACCGAGCTCCCGTCTATTTAGGGAGTACAGGTTGACGAATCTTCAGAGTTGGACTCCATTTTCAGGTGTCCTTTAATTCGGACTGGCGTTTCTTGGCCGTAGGCGATTTAAATTTTCTAATCACATGCCAGTCCTCTCCAGATGGCAAAGGAGGAATCTTCGTCCCACCTGCAAGTGGCAGCCAGGAAGGAATGTCCAGAGGTTCAACTTTCAGGATATTCCACACCTTAGTGAGGTCAGTAGGATGGCGGATAATAACTTGCTTGCCATTAATGGATGTATATAGGCCAAATGGAAAGAGCCATCTCAACGGGTGCTTTTTAGCTCTCAGCAGGTCTGTCAGCGGTTTCAGTGCCCTGCGTTTGGCTAGAGTGCTAGCAGCCAGGTCTTGGAAAATTTGTATCTTGACATTATTCAGGAGTATTTCACTCTTTTCTCTGGCGGCATTCAATATAGCGGCGGTATCTATGTAGCTAAGTAGGCCGCAAATAATGTCCCGCGGTGGGTTTTCTGGCTGGGGCTTTGGCCTCAGGGCTCTATGCGCTCTTTCAACTATCACCGCAGAGGCTCTCTCTTGGCCCAGAATAGTGGAAAAGATTTGACTAACCGTGGACCGTATCTCCTCTGTTTGTATGTCCTCCGGAACTCCTCTTATGCGAATATTCTTTCTCTGACTTCTGTTTTCCTGATCCTCGAGGTGCAGGAAAGCTGTATTAAGCTGGTCTTGCATTTCTTCTAAGTTGGTTTGCAGAGCTCCACTGTGTTTAGTTATCGCCATTTGTGTCTCTTCCAGAGCTGCAACCCGGTGTCCCGTCTGCTTAATATCTGTTTTAATAGCAGCCAGTTCTTTCAATACTGGTTCAAAGGATAGGGCCAAGGATTCTTTAAGAAAGTTCTTAGTGATCGGCATAGCATCACTCTCGCAGTGCACTTCTGACATGGCGCAGGAGCCTTCATCGTCAGAATCTTCCGTATAGCTCTGTGCAGCGGCGGCGTCCGGCGCCCTTTTGGATCTGCATGCCGGTGAGGATGTCTTCTTTTTAAGATACTTATCCATATCTGACTGTCCCCTATTATGTCTAGGGGTCCCCTGGGGTTCTCTGGCTTTATCTTTCGTCGGTTTCCCCATAATTGATGGCAATAGGAATGCTGTATTTAGCTATTATGTGCGCTGTGGTCAGGAGCACTCGAGTCAAGCAGCCATTTCCTGACGCGGCTAGCTCCGCCCCTCAGGGTCAAGCTTTCATCAAGTGCATTTAACCATCAATAGTGTGGTTATTTTTTGGACATATACTACATCAGGGGCAAGTTGAGCCTGTCACCCAGTGCCTAAAAAATAGGCCTCACATTTATATTCAACCAAATCTGTACTGTTTTAGCTGGTCAAGTTATTGTTTGTGACCGTGAAAGCACAGTTTTTGTTCTGGGTTGAAAAACAATTCCCAAATTTGCAATCCTCAAAATTAGTGGTTTCTGCTGTATCAGGCCTACTTTTAATCTATCCCTAAAAGGGTATATTAGATTCAAGGTGCTGATAGGGTCATTCTGAAAAACTTAACACACACGCTACAGTGCAGATCCAAGTCTAATTCTGTGATTAAACGTATACCTGTCACCCAGCGCCTAAAAAATAGGCCTCACATTTATATTCAGCTAAATCTGTCATTACTGGTGTGCCTGTATTAGTGTAATACGGTACCTAAATAGATAGCCAGATAGTGTTAGGTGTCTGTAAAAAAAGGCCTGAATTGGAATTCAATACATTGGCCCGAATAATATTTTTCTTATTGTGGTGAACGGTAACAATGAGGAAAACATCTAGTAAGGGACGCGGACGTGGACATGGTCGTGGTGGTGTTAGTGGACCCTATGGTGCTGGGAGAGGACGTGGCCGTTCTGCCACAGCCACACGTCCTAGTGTACCAACTACCTCAGGTCCCAGTAGTCGCCAGAATTTACAGCCATATTTGGTGGGGCCCAATGCCGTTCTAAGGATGGTAAGGCCTGAGCAGGTACAGGCATTAGTCAATTGGGTGGACGACAGTGCATGCAGCACGTTCACATTATCTCCCACCCAGTCTTCTGCAGAAAGCGCACAGATGGCGCATGAAAACCAAGCCCATCAGTCTGTCACATCACCCCCATGCATATCAGGGAAACTGTCTGAGCCTCAAGTTATGCAGCAGTCTCTTATGCTGTTTGAAGACTCTGCTGCCAGGGTTTCCCAAGGGCATCCACCTAGCCCTTCCCCAGGGGTGGAAGAGATAGAATGCACTAACGCACAACCACTTATGTTTCCTGATGATGAGGACATGGGAATACCACCTCAGCACGTCTCTGATGATGACGAAACACAGGTGCCAACTGCTGCGTCTTTCTGCAGTGTGCAGACTGAACAGGAGGTCAGGGATCAAGACTGGGTGGAAGACGATGCAGGGGACGATGAGGTCCTAGACCCCACATGGAATGAAGGTCGTGCCACTGACTTTCACAGTTCAGAGGAAGAGGCAGTGGTGAGACCGAGCCAACAGCGTAGCAAAAGAGGGAGCAGTGGGCAAAATCAGAACACCCGCCGCCAAGAGACTACGCCTGCTACTGACCGCCGCCATCTGGGACCGAGCACCCCAAAGGCAGCTTCAAGGAGTTCCCTGGCATGGCACTTCTTCAAACAATGTGCTGACGACAAGACCCGAGTGGTTTGCACGCTGTGCCATCAGAGCCTGAAGCGAGGCATTAACGTTCTGTACCTTATCACAAGCTGCATGACCAGGCACCTGCATGCAAAGCATGAACTGCAGTGGAGTAAACACCTTAAAAACAAGGAAGTCACTCAGGCTCCCCCTGCTACCTCTTCTGCTGCTGCCGCCTCGGCCTCTTCTGCTGCTGCCGCCGCCTCGGCCTCTTCCTCCGCCTCTGGAGGGACGTTGGCACTTGCCGCCCAGCATACATGGGATGTACCACCAACACCACCACCTGTGTCACCAATCATCTCAACCATGTCACACGGCAGCATTCAGCTCTCCATCTCACAAACATTTGAGAGAAAGCGTAAATTCCCACCTAGCCACCCTCGATCCCTGGCCCTGAATGCCAGCATTTCTAAACTACTGGCCTATGAAATGCTCTCATTTAGGCTGGTGGACACACACAGCTTCAAACAGCTCATGTCGCTTGCTGTCCCACAGTATGTTGTTCTCAGCCGGCACTACTTCTCCAAGAGAGCCGTGCCTTCCCTGCACAACCAAGCATCCGATAAAATCAAGTGTGCACTGCGCAACGCCATCTGTGGCAAGGTCCGCCTAACCACAGATACGTGGACCAGTAAGCACGGCCAGGGACGCTATATCTCCCTAACTGCACACTGGGTAAATGTAGTGGCGGCTGGGCCCCAGGCGGAGAGCTGTTTGGCGCACGTCCTTCCGCCGCCAAGGATCGCAGGGCAACATTCTTTGCCTCCTGTCTCCTCCTCCTCCTACTCAGCTTCCTCCTCCTCTTCTTCCACCTGCTCATCCAGTCAGCCACACACCTTCACCACCAACTTCAGCACAGCCCGGGGTAAACGTCAGCAGGCCGTCATGAAACTCATATGTTTGGGGGACAGGCCCCACACCGCACAGGAGTTGTGGCGGGGTATAGAACAACAGACCGACGAGTGGTTGCTGCCGGTGAGCCTCAAGCCTGGCCTGGTGGTGTGCGATAATGGGCGAAATCTTGTTGCAGCTCTGGCCTGACGCACATCCCTTGCCTGGCGCATGTGCTGAATTTGGCGGTGCAGAAGTTCATTCGCAACTACCCCGACATGTCAGAGCTGCTGCATAAAGTGCGGGCCGTCTGTTCGCGCTTCCGGCGTTCACACCCTGCCGCTGCTCGCCTGTCTGCGCTACAGTGTAACTTCGGCCTGCTTGCTCACCGCCTCATATGCGACGTGCCCACCAGGTGGAACTCCACCTTGCACATGCTGGACAGACTGTGCGAGCAGCAGCAGGCCATAGTGGAGTTTCAGCTGCAGCACGCACGGGTCAGTCGCACTGCGGATCAGCCCCACTTCACCACCAATAACTGGGCCTCCAAGCGAGACCTGTGTGCCCTGTTGCGCTGTTTCGAGTACTCCACCAACATGGCCAGTGGCGATGACGCCGTTATCAGCGTTTCAATACCACTTCTATGTCTCCTTGACAAAACACTTAGGGCGATGATGGAAGAGGAGGTGGCCCAGGGGGAAGAGGAGAAAGAGGGGTCATTTTTAGCACTTTCAGGCCAGTCTCTTTGAAGTGACTCAGAGGAAGGTTTTTTGCAACAGCAGAGGCCAGGTACAAATGTGGCCAGACAGGGCCCACTACTGGAGGACGAGGAGGACGAGGATGAGGAGGAGGTGGAGGAGGATGAGGATGAAGCATGTTCACAGCGGGGTGGCACCCAAAGCAGCTCGGGACCATCACTGGTGCGTGGCTGGGGGAAAACACAGGACGATGACGATACGCCTCCCACAGAGGACAGCTTGTATTTACCTCTGGGCAGCCTGGCACACATGACTACATGCTGCCGTGCCTGCGCAACGACAGCAGAGTTGCCCACATTTTAATGTGTGCGGACTACTGGGTTGCCACCCTGCTGGATCCCCGGTACAAAGACAATGTGCCCACCTTACTTCCAACACTGGAGCGTGATAGGAAGATGCGCGAGTACAAGCGCACGTTGGTAGACGCGCTACTGAGAGCATTCCCAAATGTCACAGGGGAACCATTGGAAGCCCAAGGCGAAGGCAGAGGAGGAGCAAGAGGTCGCCAACGCAGCTGTGTCACGGCCAGCTCCTCTGAGGGCAGGGTTAGCATGGCAGAGATGTGGAAATGTTTTGTCACCACGCCACAGCTAACTGCACCACCACCTGATACGGAACGTGTTAGCAGGATGCAACATTTCACTAACATGGTGGAACAGTACCTGTGCACACCCCTCCACGTACTGACTGATGGTTCGGCCCCATTCAACTTCTGGGTCTCCAAATTGTCCACGTGGCCAGAGCTAGCCTTTTATGCCTTGGAGGTGCTGGCCTGCCCAGCGGCCAGCGTTTTGTCTGAACGTGTATTCAGCACGGCAGGGGGCGTCATTACAGACAAACGCAGCCGCCTGTCTACAGCCAATATGGACAAGCTGACGTTCATAAAAATGAACCAGGCATGGATCCCACAGGACCTGTCCATCCCTTGTGCAGATTAGACATTAACTACCTCCCATTAACAATATATTATTGTACTCCAGGGCACTTCCTCATTCAATCCTATTTTTATTTTCATTTTACCATTATATTGCGGGGCAACCCAAAGTTGAATGAACCTCTCCTCTGTCTGGGTGCCTGGGCTTAAATATGTGACAGTGGCCTGTTCCAGTGGTGGGTGAAGTGAAGCCTGATTCTCTGCTATGACATGAAGACTGATTCTGTGTTGACATGAAGCCAGATTCTCTGTTACGGGACCTCTCTCCTCTGTCTGGGTGCCGGGGCCTAAATATGTGACAGTGGCCTGTTCCAGTGGTGGGTGACGTGAAGCCTGATTCTCTGCTATGACATGAAGACTGATTCTCTGCTGACATGAAGCCAGATTCTCTGTTACGGGACCTCTCTCCTCTGCCTGGGTGCCTGGGCCTAAATATGTGACAGTGGCCTGTTCCAGTGGTGGGTGACGTGAAGCCTGATTCTCTGCTATGACATGAAGACTGATTCTGTGTTGACATGAAGCCAGATTCTCTGTTACGGGACCTCTCTCCTCTGTCTGGGTGCCGGGGCCTAAATATGTGACAGTGGCCTGTTCCAGTGGTGGGTGACGTGAAGCCTGATTCTCTGCTATGACATGAAGACTGATTCTGTGCTGACATAAAGCCAGATTCTCTGTTACGGGACCTCTCTCCTCTGTCTGGGTGCCGGGGCCTAAATATGTGACAGTGGCCTGTTCCAGTGGTGGGTGACGTGAAGCCTGATTCTCTGCTATGACATGAAGACTGATTCTGTGCTGACATGAAGCCAGATTCTCTTTTACGGGACCTCTCTCCTCTGTCTGGGCGCCGGGGCCTAAATATGTGACAGTGGCCTGTTCCAGTGGTGGGTGACGTGAAGCCTGATTCTCTGCTATGACATGAAGACTGATTCTGTGTTGACATGAAGCCAGATTCTCTGTTACGGGACCTCTCTCCTCTGTCTGGGTGCCGGGGCCTAAATATGTGACAGTGGCCTGTTCCAGTGGTGGGTGACGTGAAGCCTGATTCTCTGCTATGACATGAAGACTGATTCTGTGCTGACATAAAGCCAGATTCTCTGTTACGGGACCTCTCTCCTCTGTCTGGGTGCCGGGGCCTAAATATGTGACAGTGGCCTGTTCCAGTGGTGGGTGACGTGAAGCCTGATTCTCTGCTATGACATGAAGACTGATTCTGTGCTGACATGAAGCCAGATTCTCTTTTACGGGACCTCTCTCCTCTGTCTGGGCGCCGGGGCCTAAATATGTGACAGTGGCCTGTTCCAGTGGTGGGTGACGTGAAGCCTGATTCTCTGCTATGACATGAAGACTGATTCTGTGTTGACATGAAGCCAGATTCTCTGTTACGGACCTCTATCCTCTGCTTGGGTGCCTGGGCCTAAATATGTGACAGTGGCCTGTTCCAGTGGTGGGTGACGTGAAGCCTGATTCTCTGCTATGACATGAAGACTGATTCTCTGCTGACATGAAGCCAGATTCTCTGTTACGGGACCTCTCTCCTCTGCCTGGGTGCCTGGGCCTAAATATGTGACAGTGGCCTGTTCCAGTGGTGGGTGACGTGAAGCCTGATTCTCTGCTATGACATGAAGACTGATTCTCTGCTGACATGAAGCCAGATTCTCTGTTACGGGACCTCTCTCCTCTGTCTGGGTGCCGGGGCCTAAATATGTGACAGTGGCCTGTTCCAGTGGTGGGTGACGTGAAGCCTGATTCTCTGCTATGACATAAAGACTGATTCTGTGCTGACATGAAGCCAGATTCTCTTTTACGGGACCTCTCTCCTCTGCTTGGGTGCCTGGGCCTAAATATGTGACAGTGGCCTGTTCCAGTGGTGGGTGACGTGAAGCCTGATTATCTGCTATGACATGAAGACTGATTCTCTGCTGACATGAAGCCAGATTCTCTGTTACGGAACCTCTCTCCTCTGCCTGGGTGCCTGGGCCTAAATATGTGACAGTGGCCTGTTCCAGTGGTGGGTGACGTGAAGCCTGATTCTCTGCTATGACATGAAGACTGATTCTCTGCTGAAGTAAAGCCAGATTCTCTGCTATGGGACCTCTGTCCAATTGATATTGGTTAATTTTTTTTTTTTTTTTTTATTTTAATTCATTTTTCCTATCCACATTTGTTTGCAGGGGATTTACCTACATGTTGCTGCCTTTTGCAGCCCTCTAGCTCTTTCCTGGGCTGTTTTACAGCCTTTTTAGTGCCGAAAAGTTCGGGTCCCCATTGACTTCAATGGGGTTCGGGTTCGGGTTCGGGACGAAGTTCGGGTCGGGTTCGGATCCCGAACCCGAACATTTCCGGGACGTTCGGCCGAACTTCTCGAACCCGAACATCCAGGTGTTCGCTCAACTCTAGCCCTGAACATTAAGACAAGAATCAATATTTAACTAACTTGAAAATGAACTGTCACACACGCTGCCGGGGCGCCGGGCCCCGAAGAAGCTGCTTCCCCTGCTTCCCCGGTAGTTATGCCACTGGTAACCAACCAGTGATCCTTAAACCCAATACTGAAACACTCCTATGGTGCCGAGCCGCTCTTGGAATTCAAGGTCAAGACTACCAAGCCCTAGTAGAACCTATCAACCTAGAGGACCATCCTCTAGTCTGAGTTGCAAGAAGCCTAGTGATCGTTTCTCAAGGTAAAGTGTCAATTCGTCTCCTGCTTTGACCAAGCACTACCCTGTTGCTCAGTTGTTACAAGTCACTTTTCAGGATGTTATCAGTGTACCTGAAACTACGACTGAACAGCCTACTTCGGAAGCTGAATACTCAAGATCATACTTCAAATACATTATCGTGGAAAGAACTCAATGTGGGAGATACTTCTACACCTGAGGAACAAAATGAAGGATTCTTAAAAGTCGTGAAGGAACATCATCAAGCCTTCAGTAAACATCCTTCAGATTATGGAGAGGTCAGTATAATCAAGCACACCATCCCTACCGGTTCACACTCTCCAATTAAAGAAAGGTACCGGCCTATACCACCAACAATGTATCAATCTGTGAAAAAAATGATCCAGGAGATGAAAGATTCGTAAAATCATCAAGGATAGCCATAGTCCATGGCCTGCACCTCTAGTCCTTGTCCAAAAGAAAGATGGTGACATTCGGTTTTGTGTTTACTACAGGAAGATTAATCAAATTACCCACAAGGATGCCTATCCTTTACCAAGAATCGAGGAGTCCTTGACAGCATTAGGGTCCTCAGCTTACTTTTCAACTCTGGATTTAACCAGTGGGTACTGGCAGGTACCCATGTCTACTGAAGATCGTGAAAAAACAGCATTTACTACCCCTATGGGCCTATTTGAATTTAACTATATGCCGTTTGGACTTTGCAATGCACCTGGAACTTTCCAAAGACTAATGTAATGCTGTTTAAGCCACAAGAACTTTGAAACTGTCTTGTTATACCTAGATGATGTCATCATCTACTCTAAATCCTATGAAGACCGCTTAAAACATCTTGCAGAAGTTTTTCAAGTCCTCATCAAGCACAGACTCAAGATCAAACCCTGTAAGTGCTACCTGCTTAAAACAGAAGTCAAGTACCTGGGACATACCGTATTGTCAGTTCTGAAGGTGTCAAGCCAGATCCAGAGAAGATAGCCGCAGTCTGGAATTGGCCTACTCCTACCACAGTAAAGAGGTGAGAAGTTTTCTTAGTTTTGCAGGATACTACAGACGTTTTATCCCACTTTGCCCAGATTGCTGAGCCGATACAAGAACTCCTGAGAGGGCATCCCAAGAAGTACCAGAAAGCCCAGATACCAATAGAATGTAATGAAGACAGAGATATCGCTTTCCAACTTCTGAAGTAAAAGTTTACCGAACCATCAGTCTAAGGCTATCCAGATTACCAACGGCCATTCCATCTCTACACTGATTCCAGTAAGAAAGGCCTGGGAGCTGTCCTGTCTCAACTGCAAGAAGGTAAAGAGAGAGTAATTGCTTATGCTAGCAGATCTCTTAGAGGTGTCGAGAAAAATTACCAGAACTACAGTTCCTTCAAACTGAAATTCCTTGCACTTGTGTGGGCTGTCACTGAAAAATTTAAAGACTACCTCGCAGCAACACCTTTTGTGGCCTATACTGATAATAACCTACTGGCGCACCTCAACACAGCCACGTTAGGAGCATTAGAACAAAAATGGGACTCACGTCTTGCCAACTACAACTATATGGTCAAGTACCGAACAGGCAAGTCAAATGAGAATGCAGATGCTTTATCCCATCTGCCTACCAGAGAAGATCCTACTGAACAGGAAGACATATAGGAAGAAGTAGAGATGCCGGCTTTCTATAAACATTTTGCTCAACAAGATGCTATCACCATCAAAGGCCAAAGGTAAAGAAGTCTTCAACTTTCAACAGCAGAGAAATCCAGCACCCCAAGTTGAGAAAGAAAGATGGATCAAGTTGCAAGCAGAGAGCAGTGGAAGAACACCAGAAAGAATCCACAGAAAGAATGCAGATCCAGAGCTGCTCAAGCTATGGAGACACAGAAAGCCACTCTTCATGCAAAAGGGACTAATGTTAGGAAAAACTCTAGATCCCATCAACAATGATCGACTGCATCAAATTATAGTACCACGCCGAGATGCCAGAATTGTCCTTGAAATGTACCACGATAGTTCAGGAAACTTTGGTGTACAGAAAACGGGAGCTACCATCCGCCAAAGATTTTATTGGGTTGGAATGAGAGAAGATATTGAAAATTGGTGTCGAGAATGTTCCACTTGTGCCATTGGAAGAAGTTAAAGACATGACCAAAGAGCACGATCACATCCCATTGTAAGTCGAACAACTCTAGAAATAGTGGCCATTAATCACGTAAAGCTAGAACCAGGTCGCTCAGGATATACCTACTCCATGACAATAATTGATTACTACACCAAATTTGTAGTAGTTGTACCTATTAAAGACTTGACAGCCAAAACCGCTGCAAATGTTTTCTTGAAGAATTTCCTGTTGCTCTATGGATGCCCTGAAAAGATTCTCACATATCAAGGATCTGCCTTTAAATCCCAACTCTTCAATGAACTATGTTTACTTCACAATTTTCAGAAGATGAGAACAACAGCATACCATCCTCAATTTAACAGACTTTGCGAGAAGATGAACCAAACCTTGATTGAGATGTTGAGAGCTGAACCACCTGCTAAAAGAACTGATTGGCCAACTCTACTACCTCAATTGATGTATATTTACAACAACACCATCCATTGTTCTACTGGATACACTCCATATTATATGGTAAGATTTATAAGGTAAACCAGCTCACCTGCCACATATGTTGCAGTCCTTGGGTGCACAGGAAACCATTGTGAGACCTCTTGAGACAAGGTTAAAAGAGAAAAACGATCCAGCACTCTTGTAATTTTTGAGCCGTCGGTTCTTTTTATTACGGTGATAAAAATTTGTACAGTGATACAACCTCCATTAGTGTCATTCGCAGTCTACGCGTTTCGAACTATACAGTTCTTATTCATGGCACTCCATATTACCTTATGTTCGGCCGTCAACGAAGATTACCTGCAGATCTCACCATGGATATACAAGTTCCAGATTCCATCAATCCTTTACCACAAACAGATTGGGTGAGTGAACATCAAAAACGCCTAGCTGATGCCCAAGAGATTGTCCAGATCCACATGGCAAATGTACGCCAAAAGCAACAGAAAGACTATGATCAGTCTGCAAAAGCAGAACCTTTACAAATTGGTAACCATGTGTGGCTGAAAAATAATCATCGCACTAGTTGTCATGGTCTTACCTTCTTGCTGTTCTCCCTCGTCTGACATGTGCTGGCGGCCATCTTGGTTTCTGGGTTTCTTGTAGCCTTCCACCCCGCGGCTCCTCCTTCCCACTGGGAGGAGCTGGATGCCTAGCTCATATATATAGGAGGTCTGTGGCGTCAGTTCCTTGCTTGGTCCTCCTGTGTTCACATGCCTCTAAGACTGCTGCTGCTTCTGGTTCCTCCCTGGCTTCGTCTGACTACCCTGCTGGTTCCTGATCCTGGCTTCGTCTGACTACCCTTCCGGTTTCCTGACCTCTGGCTACGCAAAGACTCTGCTTCGGTTTCACCATCCGTTTGGACTTTTGCTTTATAGCTTGATTTGCAATAAAGCCTTCTTATTTTCACTTATCTCTTGTTGTACGTCTGGTTCATGGTTCCGTGACATTAGGACCAAGCCATGAATTCTGACGGTACAGGGCCATCCTCGCTACCCACGCTGGTTGCCAGACTTGATCAGCAGGATCACCTGTTGGGTCGGTTCGCTGTGGCGTTGCAAACCCTGCTTGAACGCACGGCTCATTTCGCTCCTACTGCCGCTCCGGTTGTTGCGCCAGAGTCTACCCCGACACCTGTTGTTGCGCCTGCGGTGTTTCGGGGTATGTCCGGTTCGGCCCCTCTTCCACAGCGCTTTGGGGGAGAGCCAACTCAGTGCCGAGGTTTCCTTAACCAGGTGGGCATTTATTTCGAGTTGCTGCCACATGCCTTTCCTACTGAGAGATCAAAGGTGGGCTTCTTGATCTCGCTGCTCGCAGACAAGGCCTTGGCCTGGGCCAGCCCTTTATGGGAGAACAACGATCCGGTGGTTGCCGAGTTTTCCGGTTTCATTGCTTCTCTTCGGAAGGTATTCGATGTGCCGGCTCGTGCTGCCTCTGCTGCGAAGCTCCTTATGTCCATCAGACAGGGTTCACGATCCGTAGCCGAATACGCCATTGAGTTTCGTACCCTGGCAGCAGAGGTGGGCTGGAATAATGAGGCTCTGGTCGCTGCTTTCTCTCATGGTCTCTCGGATGCCTTGAAGGATGAGGTTGCAGCTAAGGACCTACCAGTGGAGCTCGAGGCTCTTATTTCTTTCCTGATTTTGATTGACACCAGACTCAGGGAGAGACCTTCCTTTAAGGAGAGCCTGCGGAGGTCTTCTAACAGATTGGCGCCTACGTTTGCTATCCCACCCGTTCCTCCCTCTCCTCCCACGCCTCCTGGGGATGACTTGTCTGGGGGTGAACCCATGCAGCTGGGGTTTGCTCGCCTGTCCGAGGGGGAGAGGGCACTCCGGAGACGCGAGGGCCGATGCATGTACTGTGGTCTCGGTGGGCATTTTCGGTTGGCATGTCCGAACCGTCCGGGAGAACGCTCGTACCTGAGATCCTGTCGGGGGCAGATCTTGGGTGGAGTCTCCTCGTCCCCGGTTTCCCGTGTTGACAAACCTCTGATCACTGTTGTCCTCTCCTGGGTCGGGGGCTCGGTGACGACCCAGGCGTTGGTGGACTCTGGTGCTGGTGGTTTGTTCATTGATAGTATGTTCGCTGCCGCCAATTCCATTCCTCTGCAAGCTCGAGGTTCCCCACTGGCTCTTGAGGCGATAGACGGCAGACCCCTTCTGCCGCCACACGTGACTCATGAGACCCTTCCAGTGGGGATAGCCATTGGTGCCGTTCACAGAGAGTCGGTCTGCCTCCAGGTTATTTCGTCTCCACACTACTCGGTGGTCTTGGGGTACACCTGGCTCCAGAAGCATAATCCGACTTTCGATTGGAGATCGGCCGAGATCCTCTCGTGGTCACCGCAGTGTGGGGCTAGTTGCATCCATGGGCCTGCCAAGTTGCTGTGTACTTCCTCGGACTCTCTGTTGCCTCCTGAATACGAGGAGTACCGGGATGTATTCGATAAGGTGCGTGCGGTTGCCCTACCTCCGCACCGCCCATACGATTGTGCCATAGAGTTACAATCTGGTGCCGTTCCTCCTCGTGGCAAGGTCTATCCACTGTCGGTAGCGGAGAATGAGGCCATGGAGGAGTACGTGAGGGAGGCGCTTTCACGCGGACACATTCGCAAATCCTCGTCCCCGGCAGGGGCTGGATTTTTCTTTGTGAAAAAGAAGGGCGGTGAGTTGAGGCCTTGCATCGATTACAGGGGTCTCAATCGCATCACGATCAAGAACGCTTACCCGATACCCTTGATTTCCGAGCTGTTCGATCGCCTTAAAGGGGCCACGGTCTTTACCAAACTCGACCTGAGGGCGGCATATAACCTGGTAAGGATCAAGGCGGGCGATGAGTGGAAGACCGCGTTTAACACCAGGACCGGTCATTATGAATCCTTGGTTATGCCCTTTGGGTTGTGCAATGCGCCCGCAGTCTTTCAGGAATTCATCAACGATGTTTTCCGTGACCTGTTGCAGCAGTGTGTGGTGGTCTATTTGGATGACATCTTGGTATATTCTGAATCCATGGAGGCCCACATTCTGGATGTCAGACGAGTGTTGCAACGGTTACGAGAGAACAAGCTGTTCGGTAAGTTTGAGAAATGCGAATTTCACCGATCCCAGGTAACCTTCTTAGGGTACATCATTTCCGCTGAGGGGTTCTCCATGGATCCTGAGAAGGTTTCGGCTGTCTTACAGTGGCCCCAGCCCAGTGGTCTTCGTTCCCTGCAGCGCTTTTTGGGCTTCGCCAATTATTATCGGAAGTTCATCAGGGACTTTTCCATGCTGGCCAAGCCTCTCACGGATCTGACCAGGAAGGGCAGTAATTCCCAGGTCTGGCCGCTCGAGGCCATCCGAGCTTTTGAGACCCTAATATCCGCCTTTGTGTCGGCTCCCATTCTGTCGCATCCCAACCCTGGGTTGCCCTTTGTCCTCGAGGTGGACGCGTCTGAGACGGGAGTAGGCGCCCTTCTGTCTCAGCGTAGAACACCAGAGGGTCCTCTGCTTCCTTGTGGGTTTTACTCCCGGAAACTGTCTCCCGCGGAGTGCAACTATCAGATTGGTGACAGGGAGTTATTGGCCATCGTGCAGGCCCTTAAAGAATGGAGGCACTTGCTCGAGGGTTCGGTGGTTCCGGTTCTCATCCTGACGGACCACAAGAATCTGACCTACCTTTCTGAGGCCAAGAGATTGACACCACGTCAGGCCAGATGGGCTCTGTTCTTGTCACGTTTTAATTACGTGGTCTCCTACCTACCCGGTTCCAAGAACATCAGGGCGGATGCCTTATCACGGCAGTACTCCGAGCTGTCCAGGGAGGAGTCGATTCCGACCTCGGTCATACCTCCGAATCAGATCTTGGCCGCCATTCGCACCAGCCTGACCTCTCCTCTGGGTGAGCAGATTTTGGCGGCTCAATCTGGTGCTCCCTCTGGGAGACCCAACGGCAGATGTTTTGTGCCTGAGGAGTTGCGCACTCGGTTGTTGCGAACCTACCATAACTCCAAGACCGCGGGGCATCCTGGAAAGAATCAGCTGTCCTGGGCTGTTTCACGTCTGTTCTGGTGGCCTTCCCTACGTTCCGACATCGCCGCATATGTAGCGGCATGCTCCGTTTGTGCCCAGAGTAGGTCCCCTCGGCACCTTCCGTTGGGGCTTCTGCAACCCATAGCCACCGGGGAGCGCCCATGGTCACATCTGGGGATGGATTTCATTGTGGACCTCCCTGCATCCCGAGGCCATACGGTCATTCTCATGATTGTGGATCGGTTTTCCAAAATGTGCCACTGTGTTCCTCTCAAGAAGTTACCCTCTGCACAAGAGTTGGCCACGATTTTTGCCAGGGAGGTCTTCCGGTTGCACGGTTTGCCCAAGGAGATTGTGTCGGATCGGGGGAGTCAGTTTGTGTCCAGGTTCTGGCGCGCCTTTTGCTCCCAGTTGGGGATTCATCTCTCCTTCTCCTCGGCCTACCACCCTCAGTCCAATGGGGCCGCAGAACGATCCAATCAGGCCTTGGAGCAATTCCTTCGTTGCTATGTCTCCGATCACCAAGACAATTGGGTTGACCTCCTGCCTTGGGCTGAGTTTGCCAGGAACACGGCGGTGAACTCTTCCTCTGGGACGTCTCCCTTCTTGGCCAATTATGGGTTCCAACCTGCCGTCTTACCGGAGGTATTCTCTCCCCAGGATATTCCTGCTGTGGAGGATCACCTTTCCGTCCTACGTGCTTCTTGGGTACAGATCCAGAAGTCCCTTGAGGTCTCTGCGCAGCGCCAGAAACTCCAGGCTGATCGCAGACGAGCGCCTGCTCCATCCTACCAGGTCGGAGACCGTGTATGGTTGTCCACCCGCAACCTCAACCTTCGAGTGCCCACTCCCAAGCTGGCTCCTCGCTTTGTTGGTCCCTTCCGAGTGCTTCGCAGGGTAAACCCGGTAGCCTATGCCCTTGCGCTTCCTCCTGGCATGCGGATCTCCAACGTGTTTCATGTCTCCCTGTTGAAGCCACTGGTGTGTAATCGTTTCACTTCCTCGGTTCATCGGCCTCGTCCGGTCCAAGTGGGCAATCGTGAGGAGTATGAGGGGAGCAATATACTGGACTCGCGCCTGGTCCGCGGTCGGGTGCAGTTTTTGGTCCATTGGTGTGGTTATGGTCCAGAGGAGCGTTCCTGGGTTCCCTCCGCAGATGTCCATGCTCCTGCCTTGCTCCGAGCCTTCCACGCACGCTTCCCTCAGAAACCGTTTTTTGCTCCGCGGAGGAGGGGCCCTTGAGGGGGAGGTACTGTCATGGTCTTACCTTCTTGCTGTTCTCCCTCGTTTGACATGTGCTGGCGGCCATCTTGGTTTCTGGGTTTCTTGTAGCCTTCCACCCCGCGGCTCCTCCTTCCCACTGGGAGGAGCTGGATGCCTAGCTCATATATATAGGAGGTCTGTGGCGTCAGTTCCTTGCTTGGTCCTCCTGTGTTCACATGCCTCTAAGACTGCTGCTGCTTCTGGTTCCTCCCTGGCTTCGTCTGACTACCCTGCTGGTTCCTGATCCTGGCTTCGTCTGACTACCCTTCTGGTTTCCTGACCTCTGGCTACGCAAAGACTCTGCTTCGGTTTCACCATCCGTTTGGACTTTTGCTTTATAGCTTGATTTGCAATAAAGCCTTCTTATTTTCACTTATCTCTTGTTGTACGTCTGGTTCATGGTTCCGTGACACTAGTAAACTGGATAGTAAATGGGAAAGAGAACCCTACGTCATCAAAGGTATTCCTAATCCTGAGACTGATATCTACGAAGTCACCAAAGAGAGCATAGCACCACAAATAGTGCATCGCAACCGTCTCAAGTTGTGTTTAAAGGAAATGGTCAGGAAGAAGTTCCAATCCAAGAAGAAACTCAATCCACAGAAAAATTGTCTGAAAAGTCACCTGATCCAATAGAATCAACACAGTCTATTGGGAAACTATTATTGGACTCATATCCTCTAAACTAGTTCCTTACACCATGGCTTAACTTTGTTGTTCCCGCCAATAATAATACAGCCCCACTTCAGCCGGAATAACTACCTCATGAAGAATCCTCAGAAGCTCAAGATGTACCAAGTTACCTTTAACCAAGGCCTATGGAGCCACAGCCACTTCGGAGATCCGACCGGACCACTTAAGATCAGCAGCCTGCCCGTTATAGGGAGTTCCAACAACAGCAGCCGAGGAGGAGACTTCCAGCCCTTCCAGTTCAACAATAATTGCATTCTTGCATCCTTTGGAGCTACAGAGCCAGAGTAAGAGACTCATTGCCTTCATTATTGGCCTTGCTTTAACCCCTTAAGGACACATGACGTACCGGTACGGCATGTTTCCCGAGTCCTTAAGGACACATGACGTACCGGTACGTCATGTGTTGTTCCGATCACCGCCGCCCGGTGGGAGGTGATCGGAACAAGGTGCCTGCTCAAATCATTGAGCAGGCACCTCGGCTAAATGCGCGGGGGGGGATCCCGTCACCCCCCCGTGTCGGCGATCGCAGCAAACCGCAGGACAATTCAGACCTGCGGTTTGCTGCGCTTTCTGCGGTTTCTGATCAGATCAGAAACTTTAATATGCCAAAAATATAGATTTTTCACCACCCCCTGCACCCCTGAATGATTTTATGCCGGCGGGTAGTGCAGGGGGGGGGTTGCAGGCGGTGCGGGAGGCGGTCGGTGCGGCAGGCGGGATCGCGATCCCCCGCCCGTCTCCTCTTGAATATTCATTGGCGTCCAGTGGTTATACCAGAGTGTCAGCACATTGTTGACACTCTGGTATAAACGGCTGACATCTGTGCGGTGATGTCAGCTGTTTAACCCTTTCCATACCGCGGTCCGTACGGACCGCGGTACGGAAAAGGTTAACAGTCAAGGGGGGCTCCCTCCCTCTCCGATCGGGGGGCTGCTGTGCCTTTGCAGCCCCCAGACAGGATAGGGTCACAGAGGGAGGGAGCCCCCCTCCTTCCCCTTCCCCGTCTGCTCAGTTGTGGCCACAACTGAGCAGACGGGGAAGGTTCCCATGGCAACAGGACGCCTTCTCAGGCATTCTGCTGTCCATGGTGCTGAACAGATCTGTGCTAAAGGCATAGATCTGTTCAGACAAAGTGTAAGTAAAATACAGTACAATACCCTATATAGTGTACTGTACTGTATTATACAGACATCAGACCCACTGGATCTTCAAGAACCAAGTGGGTCTGGGTCAAAAAATGTAAAAAAAAGTGAAAAAGGTAAAGATAAAAAAACACATTTATCACTGAATAAAAAATAAATAAATAAAATGCACTACACATATTAGGTATCGCCGCGTCCATAACGACCTGATCTATAAAACGGTCATGTTACTTTCCCCGCACGGTGAACGGCATAAAAATAAAAAATAAAAACTATGAGGAAATTGAAATTTTGCCCATCTTACTTCCCAAAAAAGGTAATAAAATTTATCAAAAAAGTCGCATGTACGCCAAAATAGTACCAATTAAACCGTCATCTCATCCCGCAAAAATCATACCCTACCCAAGATAATCGCACAAAAACTGAAAAAACTATGGCTCTTAGACTATGGAAACACTAAAACAGGATTTTTTTGGTTTCAAAAATGAAATCATATTGTAAAACTTACATAAATAAAAAAAAAGTATACATATTAGGTATCGCCACGTCCATATAGACCGGCTATATCAAAATATCACATGACCTAACCACTCAGGTGACCACCGTAAAAAATAAAAATAAAAACGGTGTAAAAAAAGCCATTTTTTGTCATCTTATGTCACAAAAAGTGTAATATCAAGCGATCAAAAAGACATATGCACCCTAAAATAGTGCCAATCAAACCGTCATCTCATCCCACAAAAAATGAGACCCTACCTAAGATAATCGCCCAAAAACTGAAAAAACTATGGCTCTCAGACTATGGAGTCACTAAAACATGATTTTGTTTGTTTCAAAAATGAAATCATTGTGTAAAACTTACATAAATAATTTTTTTTATACATATTAGGTATCGCCGCGTCTGTGACAACCTGCTCTATAAAAATACCACATGATCTAACCTGTCAGATGAATGTTGTAAATAACAAAAAAAAACGGTTCTTAAAAAAGCTATTTCTTGTTACCTTGCCTCACAAAAAGTGTAATATAGAGCAACCAAAAATCATATGTACCCTAAACTAGTACCAACAAAACTGCCACCCTATCCCGTAGTTTCTAAAATGGGGTCACTTTTTTGGAGTTTCTACTCTAGGGGTGCATCAGGGGGGTTTCAAATGTGACATGGTGTCAAAAAACCCAGTCCAGCAAAATCTGCCTTCCAAAAACTGTATGGCATTCCTTTCCTTCAGCACCCTGCCGTGTGCCCGTACAGCAGTTTACGACCACATATGTGGTGTTTCAGTAAACTACAGAATCAGGGCCATAAATAATGAGTTTTGTTTGGCTGTTAACCCTTGCTTTGTAACTGGAAAAAAAATATTAAAATGTAAAATCTGCCAAAAAAGTGAAATTTTGAAATTGTATCTCTATTTTCCATTAAATCTTGTGCAACACCTAAAGGGTTAACAAAGTTTGTAAAATCAGTTTTGAATACCTTGAGGGGTGTAGTTTCTTAGATGGGGTCACTTTTATGGAGTTTCTACTCTAGGGGTGCATCAGGGGGGCTTCAAATGGGACATGGTGTCCAAAAAACCAGTCCAGCAAAATCTGCCTTCCAAAAACCATATGGCGCACCTTTCCCTCTACGCCCTACTGTGTGCCCGTACAGTAGTTTACGCCCACATATGGGGTGTTACTGCAAACTACAGAATCGGGGCAATAAATATAGCATTTGGTTTGGCTGTTAACCCTTTCTTTGTTACTGGAAAAAATGGATTAAAATGGAAAATTTGCCCAAAAATCTAAATTCTGAAATTTTATCACCATTTGCCATTAACTCTTGTGGAACACCTAAAGGGTTAACGACGTTTGTAAAATCAGTTTTGAATACCTTGAGGGGTGTAGCTTCTAGAATGGGGTCATTTTTGGGTGGTTTCTATTATGTAAGCCTCACAAAGTGACTTCAGACCTGAACAGGTCCCTAAAAAGTGGGTTTTTGAAAATTTCTGGAAAATTTCAAGATTTGCTTCTAAACTTCTAAGCCTTGTAACATCCCCCAAAAATAAAATATCATTCCCAAATTGATCTAAACATGAAGTAGACATATGGGGAATGTAAAGTAATAACTATTTTTGTAGGTATTACTATGTATTATAGAAGTAGAGAAATTGAAACTTGGAAATTTGCCATTTTTTATTAATTTTTGGTAAATTTGCAATTTTTTTTATAAATAAAAATGATTTTTTTTTACTTCATTTTACCAGTGTCATGAAGTACAGTAAAGTGTTTTAAAGTTATCACCACTTAAAGTGACACTGGTCAGATTTGCAAAAAATGGCCTGGTCCTTAAGGTGAAATAAGGCTGTGTCCTGAAGGGGTTAAGGACTCTCTAAAGACTCCTTTGCTGATGTTTTGCATAGTTCAAGTCATGTGCCCAGAGATGGACTTTGTTATTTTACACAATTCTCCCTAACATGTGTTGGGACTGGGTTCAAAAAATATTTACAATTGGCCATTTGGACCACAAATATCCCTTGGTTTACACATGTTACTGATTCTAAAAAATAACTTTTATTACTTGTCCTTAAAATGCTTACTTAGAACTCTATATTAACTTATAATTAAAATTGTCAGCGTAGCCTGCCTGCTTATTAGTATGCTCACAGTCGAATCAGTGATTATCAAGTTCGTCCACTAGGTGGCTCTGTGCATTTACAATGGCTTATTGCACATGTGCTTTATTATGCAGACATATATCTGTTTGTCTATTGCACGCTGTTATTCCCACAGCGTCCGACTATTATGCCACCTACTTGGCCTAACCGCCTATCCTAGTATCTGTCTTAGTGCACGATTTGAGGCTAGGCTACCGCTGGCTAAAATACTAAGTTCGCTATCTGCCCCCCAGAGATGGACTTTGACGCACTAAAACCCTTCGTGATGTTGTACAACATTTATGCCTCATGACCAGGGAACGGACTCATGCCCTGTGAGCCTCCTGAGAAGTTTTCCTTTTTGTTTTACATTATGGACTATCCTGGTCTTTACTGTTTCTCTGTACCAGGTCAGTGCTCCCAGTTTCCCAGTTACAAGAGAAACTACGGCACTTGTCACTCATTCTATTTTGTGATGCTCCTGATATATAAATATGCCTAACCCAATTCTCTTTTAGCCAAAGAAGGGAGAACACAAGAATGGGGTAATGGTAATGGTATTGTGTATATGCATGCATGCTCTTTTTTATTTTTTTTAGGTGATGTATCATCAGGCAAGAGTGCATCGAGGACGACCTACATTAAAGAAGGGGGAGGATGCAGTGTCCTGAAACACACTGCTTAATGTTGTGATTGTGTTTCATGTAAATTGTGCTTATAAAAGTGTTCTCATAAAGTTGCATAGGGAGGGGGAGGTTCTAACAAGCCTCCCAGGGCTGACTCTGCCCTACACATAGCACACAGTGCTCAGTACACAGTGCAGAGAAAAGGAGGTCAGTGTGTGATGTCTGAGGACATCTGAACCTTAGCAGCCATTGTGGAGAGTTATCCAAACTCCATACTTAGTTCCATGTACCAGCCCATAGAAGGGGAAAGGTTACAGAGAAAACCAGGCAACCCATAGAGGGAATGAGAATATTGACAAAGGAAGGTAACTGTCATTTATCAGACTCCAGGCTCCTTTGCATTAGGTGGAGAGATCCCAAGATACAAGCTACCCACCATAATTAAAGACAAAAAGGCCATTTGTTTGAATATAGTATCCCTAGAAGAGGATACAGAAGTATAGGATTATACAGTACAGCAGAGATAGTTCATCCCTCCAACCTGGAGAAATAAGAGAAAAACAAAGAAAATGGAGCTCAAAGTACCAAATAATAAATATTAAATGTTATTATATTATAACAAGACATGATTAAAATTACATACATGTGATGCCAAAGGACAAGGTAAATGGGAGCAGGGAAAAGAAAAGAACGGCGCCACCCTGGGAGAGCACACAGGTCAGGAATGCATAAATATGGAGGTCAAAGGGAAGTACATGGTGCAATGACCAGCCCATAACCAATCACATATACAAAATGAAAGGTGAGTGAAAAATCAGCTGCAAAAACAACCACGGACATGAAACAAGGTATGTTGAGCAAAAGCTGTAAGGTAAAAGATGAACAATAAACAGCATACCACAATGGATCAAGACCAGGTGTAATAAAAGCACCCAGGTCAAAAAAAGAGGTTGCAAACAGCCGGGACTCACCTAAAAAAGACCGTGAGTGAGACAACCCAGGATGGCGTACCTCAACATACCTTGTTTCATGTCCGTGGTTGTTTTTGCAGCAGATTTTTCACTCACCTTTCATTTTGTATATGTGATTGGTTATGGGCTGGTCATTGCACCATGTACTTCCCTTTGACCTCCATATTTATACATTCCTGACCTGTGTGCTCTCCCAGGGTGGCGCCGTTCTTTTCTTTTCCCTGCTCCCTTTTACCTTGTCCTTTGGCATCACATGTATGTAATTTTAATCATGTCTTGTTATAATATAATAAAATTTAATATTTATTATTTGGTACTTTGAGCTCCATTCTCTTTGTTTTTCTGCTATTGTACTCGGGAACTTGTACCGAGTCACTTCCCACGGGTGTCCTCTGTGATTACATTGGGTGGGCACCGCCCCCTTCTCCCTCGGCACACCCGGGGTCCTTTCCCCTTTTCTTCTGGAGAAATAAGAGAGAGACTGATTGTCATAGAGGACTATTCCTTATGCAACTTCTGGGAACTAATGTGAATCCCTGTAAAAGCTGCCTTGATGTAAATGACTTTTGCATACATTGATGACCTGCGGATCCGCTTCAGTAAAGCGTCGGGAGTTTGTTAAAGGGTTTCTGTCATGGGAAAAATCGTTATGTAGCTGACTGACATTAGCGATGTGCTAATATCAGCAGTACATAACAGTATGTTTGTTAACTGCCTGCCTGCCGCCGTTCTCTTAAAAAACAGACTTTTATAATATGCTAATGAAGCCTCTAGGTGCTATGAGGATGTTGCTGCAGCACCTAGAGGCTCGGTCTACTTACCTTTTGGCACGCCCACGTCCACTTCATTGACGTCCTTCTTCTCCGCATCATCCTCATAATCCTGCTCCGTCCCGTTTAGTATTCGGCGCAAGCGCGTTGAGTGAAGGACGCTCGGCTGCTGCCAGACAGGCCTGCCGGGGAGGCCTGTGACGTAATCGGCGCAGGCGCAGTGAGGAAGCTGGCAGCAGCCGAGCGTCCTTCACTCACTGCACCTGTGCCGAATACTAAATGGGACAGTGCAGGTGCGGGATTATGAGGACGATGCGGAGAAAAAGGACATCAATCAAGTGGACGTGGGCGTGCCTAAAGACGAGTAGACCGAGCCTCTAGGTGCTGCAGCAACGCCCTCATAGCACCTAGAGGCTTCATTAGCATATTATAAGTCTGTTTTTTAAGAGAACGCTGGCAGGCAGGGAGTTAACAAACATACTGCTATGTACTGCTGATATCAGCACATCGCTAGTGTCAGTCAGCTACATAACTTTTTTCCCATGACAGAAACCCTTTAAAGGCTCTAGTCTCCTTATTCTATATCATCATTACTACTACTACTACTACTCTCAACATTTGTACCTAACGGTGCTGGCGTCATGAACCAGGGGCCCAGCCACCAAAAGCACTCTAAACACCACCACCATCAAGGGCACCTCAACTTCCATCTGGCTGCTGTTCCCTGTAACCGAGAGTGCCCCGGAAGATTTTGTGCTGTCTTCCCGTCCACTGCACGCCGGCCCCAAGGGACAACTTAACCATGAGTACTACTATCCTCTGCACCTTATCACTAGTACGCTCACACACATCACCTCTAGGGTGTCCAGTCGTTGCACTTCTCCTCTATGTTAAATCCACCCTGGATTTGTGTCAGCATCCTTTCAATGGTGCTATTATTTGCATAGAGCTGGGACTACCAAGTGACAAGGTACACACTGCATAATAATTATATGCATGCTTTTCCCCTCATTTGCAGACCAGGGATCAAGCCCACTCTGCCCCTCTGGAATACAGCCAGCAATAACGGACCGGTTAGCCTTCTAATTAAAGGCGTATTTGCAACAGAAATTACTTATATTGTGGTGATTTGTAATATACTGTATTCAAATGTGCCTGACACCTGTGGTATTGGTTAATATTCCACGTGGTACGCATGGTACGCATGCTGCTCCAGCGGTTAAGAGAGAATCGTTGTATGCCCAGTTTGAGAAATGTCTCTTTGAGAGGAGCTCCCTTCCATTTTTATCGTTCAATATATCTTTATTGAGGATTTTTTCATTTATCCAGATTAGCCAAAGATATAATATACAAAGAATCAGTGCAATAATATCCGTACATCAAAGTATAGTATAACAATATACAGAAAAAATGCCTGAGTTAACAGGAGTAAAACACAAGAGTATACTCCAGCTAGTGCATTGTATAAAACATCAAGATACAACGTCATGTTACCTGAGATGTCAATATCTGGCAAGATAATAAATCTAGGTAGAATTTGGCAAAAATGTAAGAAACATTGAAAATAGAAAATAACCAGAACATAAGAAGAGGCAGAGAGATCTACATTAATCATGTTATCATAGTGTGTATATCATCTGTTATAGTGAGTATTATCAGTGTAACAGATGTAGAACAAGTATAGCCAATTAGGTCCAACGTTTTCCGTATTATCTATTAGGAGATAGATTGGTCCATTGTGCCCATTCTATTTCAAACCTACCCATCATGAAATTTTTGTGAGCCAACATTTTTTCATAAGATCTAATAGTATCCACAGCATTTATGATTTCCTGTATTGTCGGGATCGTTGAACTTTTCCAGTACCTAGTAATGGCTAATTTCATAGCTAAAAACAGGTGCATAGATATAGTTCTGAAGTTATATGGGATTTCTGTGAGATCTATAAATAGCAAGGCTAGGGCTGGGTCTCTGTTTAGCTTGTGACCTGTTGCCCTTTCAACTAGTTGAAAAATGCTGGACCACAATTCTCCCAATAGGGGGCAGTCCCAAAGTATATGTAGTAGGGATCCTCTGCCGCCGCATCCCCTCCAGCACAGCAGCCCCGAGCCAGGGAAAATGCGATTTAGTCTCAGGGGAGTAAAATACCATCTAAGTAATTTTTCGAGTAAGACTCTAGATGTGATACACATTTCAATCTCTTGGTCGCATAGTTTATAGCTGTGGACCACTGTGCTGGGGGAATACTGCGTCCTAATTCCAATTCCCATGATGCAATGGGAGCTGTTTTTACAAAGGATTTTTTTCTTGCCTAGAAATGAGTAAAGTCGATGGACTCCTTTCCATTTGGATTGCTTCAGAGCCCATTGGTTCAGGAGCTCCATGTGTGCGTTTACTATTAGTGTAGGGTTAGAGGCTAATAAATGACGGATCCTCAGATACTTATTAAAATCCCTTTTACGTATCTTAAATTAGTTCTGCAAGTTCCCAAAAGAGTTCAGATTTGACTGAGAAAGCAAATCCGCAACCGTTACTACACTCCCTTCTTTCCACCCTGTCAGAGAAAGGTCAGGAAGAAGGTATTGCAGCGCCTCTATCGGGGTGAGCTTCGCTATAGAAGCGGTTACGCCATGACTGCTGCTATGATACCTTTTCCAAATATTTAGAGAAGTGGAAAGTAGGTACGGGAGGGGATATGACGGAATTTCCCTAAAGAGGGAAGCCAACAACATCGCCTTCAGATTGTGGGTTGGGGCAAGTGTCTGCTCGATATGGACCCAATGTTTGGGGTTATCAGAGGTCCACCATTCTTTGAGTTGATGTACTCTAGTGGCTAAGTAATAATCATGAATATTTGGAAGGCTTAAACCACCAAATTTGTTAAATCTGGACATAACCGTCCTAGCAATGCGGGGAGGACCTTTGTTCCAAATGAACCCATTAAGCAATTTGTTTACGGTATTAATGAAGGAACTAGGCAGTTCCAGTGGGAGGATCCTGAACAAATAGAGAAGCTTGGGGAGCACATGCTGCTGAAAGACTGCCAATCTACCGAGCCATGATATCTCTAATTTCGCTATGTTCCCTAACTCCTTTTGGAGATCCAGGAGGAAACTGGGAAAATTTGCATCATACAGCTTTTGAATAGTGGGGGTGAGTTGGACACCAAGGTATTGGACACCCGAGGACTGCCAATCCCAGGGTTAAAGCTCCTTTAAGTGCTCTAGCGTTCGGTTGGGGATAAAGAGGGGAAGTGCTTGGGATTTTCCTTCATTGAGTTTGTAAAATGATAGAGAGCCATATTCATAAATAACCCTCCTCACTTCTTGTAACGACTGGATAGGGTTGGTTAGGGAAAGGATAATGTCGTCCGCGTATAAGGAAAGAGTGTGCTGCCTGTCTCCAATTCGAATCCAAGAGATATTCTCAGCTTGTCTGATAGCCTGTGCCAATGGTTCTAGGGACAGTATGAATATTAAAGGGGACAGGGGGCATCCCTGCCTAGTGCCGTTTGAGAGGCTAAAGGGGTCTGACAAAACACCATTGGCCAATACACGAGCTGCAGGGCCTTTGTATAGTGCTTCTATGGCTCTAATCAGAGCAGCAGGGAACCCCATTTTTTGGAGTACCGAGAAGGCAAACGACCAATTCACCCGGTCGAATGCCTTCTTTGCGTCCAGGGTAAGGAACACTGTGGGCAGTCTCAGCCTATTGACTCTATCTAGTAAGTTAAGAACTCTCCTGGAGTTGTCTGTAATCTGTCTACCCAGGACAAACCTCACTTGGTCAGGAGCTATTAAGGATGGGATAATTGCTGCTAGTCTGTTTGCCAGTAGCTTGGCGTATATTTTCAGGTTGGTGTTGAGGAGGGATATAGGCCGGAAGTTTTGGGGGGTAGTTGGTTCTTTACCCGGCTTCGGCAAGGTGACAATAGTTGCCTCTAACATCTCTCTAGGCATATGTCCATCTGTCAAAATCCTTGATAAGGACAAGTGAAGATGTGTGCCCAGAAGTTCAGAGAAAATTTTATAATAGGAGTTAGACAGACCATCTGGTCCAGGGATTTTATGGTGAGGCAGCTTTTTGATTATACCCAATATATCATCAAGTGTAGGGATGAGCGAACCCGAACTGTATAGTTCGGGTTCGTACCGAATTTTGGGGTGTCCGTGACACGGACCCGAACCCGAACATTTTCGTAAAAGTCCGGGTTCGGGTTCGGTGTTCGGCGCTTTCTTGGCGCTTTTTGAAAGGCTGCAAAGCAGCCAATCAACAAGCGTCATACTACTTGCCCCAAGAGGCCATCACAGCCATGCCTACTATTGGCATGGCTGTGATTGGCCAGTGCAGCATGTGACCCAGCCTCTATATAAGCTTGGGTCACGTAGCGCTGCACGTCACTCTGCTGATACAAGCGTAGGGAGAGGTTGCAGCTGCGACGTTAGGGCGAGATTAGGCAGATTAACTCCTCCAAAAGACTTCATTCAGTGATCGATCTACAGCTGTGGATCATTGAAGTGCTGATATTCAATTGCTCACTGTTTTTAGGCTGCCCAGAGCGTTTTTATATCACTTTTTTCTGGGGTGATCGGCGGCCATTTTGTGGCTTGTGGTGCGCCAGCACAAGCTACCACCAAGTACATTTAACCATCACTAGTGTGGTTATTTTTTGCTATATCCTACATCAGGGTCAAGCTTTCATCAAGTGCATTTAACCATCAATAGTGTGGTTATTTTTTGCTATATCCTACATCAGGGTCAAGCTTTCATCAAGTGCATTTAACCATCAATAGTGTGGTTATTTTTTGGACATATACTACATCAGGGGCAAGTTGAGCCTGTCACCCAGCGCCTAAAAAATAGGCCTCACATTTATATTCATCCAAATCTGTACTGTTTTAGCTGGTCAAGTTATTTTTTGTGACCGTCAAAGCACAGTTTTTGTTCTGGGTTGAAAAACAATTCCCAAATTTGCAATTCTCAAAATTAGTGGTTTCTGCTATATCAGGCCTACTTTAAATCTATCCCTAAAAGGGTATATTAGATTCAAGGTGCTGATAGGGTCATTCTCAAAAACTTAACACACACGCTACAGTGCAGATCCAAGTCTAATTCTGTGATTAAACGTATACCTGTCACCCAGCGCCTAAAAAATAGGCCTCACATTTATATTCAGCTAAATCTGTCATTACTGGTGTGCCTGTATTAGTGTAATACGGTACCTAAATAGATAGCCAGATAGTGTTAGGTGTCTGTAAAAAAAGGCCTGAATTTTAATTCAATACATTGGCCCGAATAATATTTTTCTTATTGTGGTGAACGGTAACAATGAGGAAAACATCTAGTAAAAGACGCGGACGCGGACATGGTCGCGGTGGTGTTAGTGGACCCTCTGCTGTTGGGAGAGGACGTGGCCATTCTGCCACAGCCACACGTCCTAGTGTACCAACTACCTCAGGTCCCAGTAGCCGCCAGAATTTACAGCCATATTTGGTGGGGCCCAATGCCGTTCTAAGGATGGTAAGGCCTGAGCAGGTACAGGCATTAGTCAATTGGGTGGCCGACAGTGCATCCAGCACGTTCACATTATCTCCCACCCAGTCATGGCACTTCTTCAAACAGTCATGGCACTTCTTCAAACAATGTGCTGACGACAAGACCCGAGTGGTTTGCACGCTGTGCCATCAGAGCCTGAAGCGAGGCATTAACGTTCTGAACCTTAGCACAACCTGCATGACCAGGCACCTGCATGCAAAGCATGAACTGCAGTGGGGTAAACACCTTAAAAACAAGGAAGTCACTCAGGCTCCCCCTGCTACCTCTTCTGCTGCTGCCACCTCGGCCTCTTCTGCTGCTGCCGCCGCCTCGGCCTCTTCCTCCGCCTCTGGAGGGACGTTGGCACTTGCAGCCCAGCAAACAAGGGATGTACCACCAACACCACCACCTGCGTCACCAAGCATCTCAACCATGTCACACGGCAGCGTTCAGCTCTCCATCTCACAAACATTTGAGAGAAAGCGTAAATTCCTACCTAGCCACCCTCGATCCCTGGCTCTGAATGCCAGCATTTCTAAACTACTGGCCTATGAAATGCTGTCATTTAGGCTGGTGGACACAGACAGCTTCAAACAGCTCATGTCGCTTGCTGTCCCACAGTATGTTGTTCCCAGCCGGCACTACTTCTCCAAGAGAGCCGTGCCTTCCCTGCACAACCAAGTATCCGATAAAATCAAGTGTGCACTGCGCAACGCCATCTGTGGCAAGGTCCACCTAACCACAGATACGTGGACCAGTAAGCACGGCCAGGGACGCTATATCTCCCTAACTGCACACTGGGTAAATGTAGTGGCGGCTGGGCCCCAGGCGGAGAGCTGTTTGGCGCACGTCCTTCCGCCGCCAAGGATCGCAGGGCAACATTCTTTGCCTCCTGTCTCCTCCTCCTCCTACTCAGCTTCCTCCTCCTCTTCTTCCACCTGCTCATCCAGTCAGCCACACACCTTCACCACCAACTTCAGCACAGCCCGGGGTAAACGTCAGCAGGCCGTTCTGAAACTCATATGTTTGGGGGACAGGCCCCACACCGCACAGGAGTTATGGCGGGGTATAGAACAACAGACCGACGAGTGGTTGCTGCCGGTGAGCCTCAAGCCTGGCCTGGAGGTGTGCGATAATGGGCGAAATCTCGTTGCAGCTCTGGGACTAGCCGGTTTGATGCACATCCCTTGCCTGGCGCATGTGCTGAATTTGGTGGTGCAGAAGTTCATTCACAACTACCCTGACTGTCAGAGCTGCTGCATAAAGTGCGGGCCGTCTGTTCGCGCTTCCGGCGTTCACACCCTGCCGCTGCTCGCCTGTCTGCGCTACAGCGTAACTTCGGCCTTCCCGCTCACCGCCTCATATGCGACGTGCCCACCAGGTGGAACTCCACCTTGCACATGCTGGACAGACTGTGCGAGCAGCAGCAGGCCATAGTGGAGTTTCAGCTGCAGCACGCACGGGTCAGTCGCACTGCGGATCAGCCCCACTTCACCACCAATGACTGGACCTCCATGCGAGACCTGTGTGCCCTGTTGCGCTGTTTCGAGTACTCCACCAACATGGCCAGTGGATGATGCCGTTATCAGCGTTACAATACCGCTTCTATGTCTTCTTGAGAAAACACTTAGGGTGATGATGAAAGAGGAGGTGGCCCAGGAGGAAGAGGAGGAAGAGGGGTCATTTTTAGCACTTTCAGGCCAGTCTCTTCGAAGTGACTCAGAGGGAGGTTTTTTGCAACAGCAGAGGCCAGGTACAAATGTGGCCAGACAGGGCCCACTACTGGAGGACGAGGAGGACGAGGATGAGGAGGAGGTGGAGGTGGAGGAGGATGAGGATGAAGCAGGTTCACAGCGGGCTGGCACCCAACGCAGCTCGGGCCCATCACTGGTGCGTGGCTGGGGGGAAACACAGGACGATGACGATACACCTTCCACAGAGGACAGCTTGTCCTTACCTCTGGGCAGCCTGGCACACATGAGCGACTACATGCTGCAGTGCCTGCGCAACGACAGCAGAGTTGCCCACATTTTAACGTGTGCGGACTACTGGGTTGCCACCCTGCTGGATCCCCGGTACAAAGACAATGTGCCCACCTTAATTCCTACACTGGAGGTTGATAGGAAGATGCGCGAGTACAAGCGCACGTTGGTAGACGCGCTACTGAGAGCATTCCCAAATGTCACAGGGGAACCAGTGGAAGCCCAAGGCGAAGGCAGAGGAGGAGCAAGAGGTCGCCAACGCAGCTGTGTCACGGCCAGCTCCTCTGAGGGCAGGGTTAGCATGGCAGAGATGTGGAAAAGTTTTGTCACCACGCCACAGCTAACTGCACCACCACCTGATACGGAACGTGTTAGCAGGAGGCAACATTTCAATAACATGGTGGAACAGTACCTGTGCACACCCCTCCACGTACTGACTGATGGTTCGGCCCCATTCAACTTCTGGGTCTCCAAATTGTCCACGTGGCCAGAGCTAGCCTTTTATGCCTTGGAGGTGCTGGCCTGCCCAGCGGCCAGCGTTTTGTCTGAACGTGTATTCAGCACGGCAGGGGGCGTCATTACAGACAAACGCAGCCGCCTGTCTACAGCCAATGTGGACAAGCTGACGTTCATAAAAATGAACCAAGCATGGATCCCACAGGACCTGTCCATCCCTTGTGCAGATTAGACATTAACTACCTCCCCTTAACAATATATTATTGTACTCCAGGGCACTTCCTCATTCAATCCTATTTTTATTTTCATTTTACCATTATATTGCGGGGCAACCCAAAGTTGAATGAACCTCTCCTCTGTCTGGGTGCCGGGGCCTAAATATGTGACAGTGGCCTGTTCCAGTGGTGGGTGACGTGAAGCCTGATTCTCTGCTATAACATGAAGACTGATTCTGTGCTGACATGAAGCCAGATTCTCTGTTACGGGACCTCTCTCCTCTGCCTGGGTGCCTGGGCATAAATATGTGACAGTGGCCTGTTCCAGTGGTGGGTGACGTGAAGCCTGATTCTCTGCTATGACATGAAGACTGATTCTGTGCTGACATGAAGCCAGATTCTCTGTTACGGGACCTCTCTCCTCTGTCTGGGTGCCGGGGCCTAAATATGTGACAGTGGCCTGTTCCAGTGGTGGGTGACGTGAAGCCTGATTCTCTGCTATGACATGAAGACTGATTCTCTGCTGACATGAAGCCAGATTCTCTGTTACGGGACCTCTCTCCTCTGTCTGGGTGCCGGGGCCTAAATATGTGACAGTGGCCTGTTCCAGTGGTGGGTGACGTGAAGCCCGATTCTCTGCTATAACATGAAGACTGATTCTGTGCTGACATGAAGCCAGATTCTCTGTTACGGGACCTCTCTCCTCTGTCTGGGTGCCGGGGCCTAAATATGTGACAGTGGCCTGTTCCAGTGGTGGGTGACGTGAAGCCTGATTCTCTGCTATGACATGAAGACTGATTCTGTGCTGACATGAAGCCAGATTCTCTGTTACGGGACCTCTCTCCTCTGTCTGGGTGCCGGGGCCTAAATATGTGACAGTGGCCTGTTCCAGTGGTGGGTGACGTGAAGCCTGATTCTCTGCTATGACATGAAGACTGATTCTGTGCTGACATGAAGCCAGATTCTCTGTTACGGGACCTCTCTCCTCTGTCTGGGTGCCGGGGCCTAAATATGTGACAGTGGCCTGTTCCAGTGGTGGGTGACGTGAAGCCTGATTCTCTGCTATGACATGAAGACTGATTCTGTGCTGACATGAAGCCAGATTCTCTGTTACGGGACCTCTCTCCTCTGCCTGGGTGCCTGGGCCTAAATATGTGACAGTGGCCTGTTCCAGTGGTGGGTGACGTGAAGCCTGATTCTCTGCTATGACATGAAGACTGATTCTCTGCTGATATGAAGCCATATTCTCTGTTACGGGACCTCTCTCCTCTGCCTGGGTGCCTGGGCCTAAATATGTGACAGTGGCCTGTTCCAGTGGTGGGTGACGTGAAGCCTGATTCTCTGCTATGACATGAAGACTGATTCTGTGCTGACATGAAGCCAGATTCTCTGTTACGGGACCTCTCTCCTCTGCCTGGGTGCCTGGGCCTAAATATGTGACAGTGGCCTGTTCCAGTGGTGGGTGACGTGAAGCCTGATTCTCTGCTATGACATGAAGACTGATTCTGTGCTGACATGAAGCCAGATTCTCTGTTACGGGACCTCTCTCCTCTGTCTGGGTGCCTGGGCCTAAATATGTGACAGTGGCCTGTTCCAGTGGTGGGTGACGTGAAGCCTGATTCTCTGCTATGACATGAAGACTGATTCTGTGCTGACATGAAGCCAGATTCTCTGTTACGGGACCTCTCTCCTCTGCCTGGGTGCCTGGGCCTAAATATGTGACAGTGGCCTGTTCCAGTGGTGGGTGACGTGAAGCCTGATTCTCTGCTATGACATGAAGACTGATTCTGTGCTGACATGAAGCCAGATTCTCTGTTACGGGACCTCTCTCCTCTGCCTGGGTGCCTGGGCCTAAATATGTGACAGTGGCCTGTTCCAGTGGTGGGTGACGTGAAGCCTGATTCTCTGCTATAACATGAAGACTGATTCTGTGCTGACATGAAGCCAGATTCTCTGTTACGGGACCTCTCTCCTCTGCCTGGGTGCCTGGGCCTAAATGTGTGACAGTGGCCTGTTCCAGTGGTGGGTGACGTGAAGCCTGATTCTCTGCTATGACATGAAGACTGATTCTCTGCTGATATGAAGCCATATTCTCTGTTACGGGACCTCTCTCCTCTGCCTGGGTGCCTGGGCCTAAATATGTGACAGTGGCCTGTTCCAGTGGTGGGTGACGTGAAGCCTGATTCTCTGTTATGACATGAAAACTGATTCTGTGCTGACATGAAGCCAGATTCTCTGTTACGGGACCTCTCTCCTCTGCCTGGGTGCCTGGGCCTAAATATGTGACAGTGGCCTGTTCCAGTGGTGGGTGACGTGAAGCCTGATTCTCTGCTATGACATGAAGACTGATTCTGTGCTGACATGAAGCCAGATTCTCTGTTACGGGACCTCTCTCCTCTGCCTGGGTGCCTGGGCCTAAATGTGTGACAGTGGCCTGTTCCAGTGGTGGGTGACGTGAAGCCTGATTCTCTGCTATGACATGAAGACTGATTCTGTGCTGACATGAAGCCAGATTCTCTGTTACGGGACCTCTCTCCTCTGTCTGGGTGCCGGGGCCTAAATATGTGACAGTGGCCTGTTCCAGTGGTGGGTGACGTGAAGCCTGATTCTCTGCTATGACATGAAGACTGATTCTCTGCTGATATGAAGCCAGATTCTCTGTTACGGGACCTCTCTCCTCTGCCTGGGTACCTGGGCCTAAATATGTGACAGTGGCCTGTTCCAGTGGTGGGTCACGTGAAGCCTGATTCTCTGCTATGACATGAAGACTGATTCTCTGCTGACATGAAGCCAGATTCTCTGCTATGGCATGAAGAGACTGATTCTCTGCTGACGTGAAGCCAGATTCTCTGCTATGGGACCTCTGTCCAATTGATATTGGTTAATTTTTTTTATTTATTTTTTTATTTTAATTCATTTCCCTATCCACATTTGTTTGCAGGGGATTTACCTACATGTTGCTGCCTATTGCAGCCCTCTAGCTCTTTCCTGGGCTGTTTTACAGCCTTTTTAGTGCCGAAAAGTTCGGGTCCCCATTGACTTCAATGGGGTTCGGGTTCGGGACGAAGTTCGGGTCGGGTTCGGATCCCGAACCCGAACATTTCCGGGAGTTCGGCCGAACTTCTCGAACCCGAACATCCAGGTGTTCGCTCAACTCTAAGCAAGTGTGATAGGCTGACATGCGCGTAATTTGTGTTCCTCAGATATGGAGGGTAATGAGAGGGAATCTAGAAAGCTGCTAATGTCACAATCCGATGGCTGAACTACTTCCTTATTATCAGCTAGATTATAAAGGTTAGAGTAGAAGGTCATAAACCTATTAGCAATCGCTTTTGGATCATAGATTTTGTGGGTTTTAGTGGAGTCCCAGAGAAAAGCAATACGGGAATTTTTGGTTCTGCTTTTAATTCTATTTGCCAGTAATTTCCCCGCTTTGTTCGCCTGAGAATAATACATGGCCTTGACTTTTTTAAGGGACAATTCATACTTATGCAGCATGTGCTCCCCCAGCTGTGCCCTAAGGGAACGAAGCTCCTCTGAGTGAAGAGGAGAAGGGGATGACTTGTTCAGAATCTCTAGAGCTCGGATTTTGTTCAGTAGATACGTAGTGTGGAGTTCTCTCTTCTTTTTGGCTCTATGCCCTATCTTAATAAAAATACCTCTGATATAAGCCTTATGTGCTGCCCAAACAATAGAAGGGTTATCTACAGAATTTACATTGTTCAGGAAATATTCAGACAAAGCCTCTATTACCTCTTTCTGGCAGTCTGAATTTGCAAGTAAATAATCATTTATCCTCCATGTCGGATTCGGGGGGCGGTTATACTGTTCTGAAATCTTCACAGAGATGGGAGCATGGTCTGACCATGTGATTATTCCTATTTCAGAGCTTGTAACGTTTGAGAGGGAAGCTCTATCCACTAACACCAGGTCTATACGAGAATATGTGAGGTGAGAAGGGGAGAAATACGTATAGTCCCGTTCCATGGCATGATGTAAACGCCAAATATCATATAGGGACATTTTGGATAGAAGGTTCATCAATATGTGGGGATTCCGTCTCATAGGAGAGGAGGAGTCAATGGATGCATCGGGAACCATGTTGAAATCGCCACATATGAGGACCCTTCCTTGTTGAACAGACTGGACTTTACTGAATAGGTTTTGGAGGAAGCGCTGGGAATGCGCATTAGGTGCATATAGACCCACTAAGGTGTAGAGAATGTTGTTTAAATAGCAGATATGTATGCTGTACCGCCCTCCGGAGTCGACAATGGATGACACAGCAGAGTAGGCTACAGTATTCTTAATTGCCAACAACACCCCCCGTTTCTTTTTGGTGCAGTGGGCCTGAAGAATAACTGGGAAACATCTATGCTTGATGCGGTCAGCATCTGCGGCTATTATATGCGTCTTCTGAGCACAAAAAATATCACACTGTAGGGAGAGAGCCTCCCTCCACATCAAGTTGCGCTTGTAAGGGCTATTAAGCCCCCTAACATTTAAAGAGCTAAGCTTTAGAACCATAGGTATTCTGTATTGCTATAGACGCAGAAAATGTAATGAAGTGGAGGGAGGCGCTGACCCGGCCACAGTGAACACACACAAAGTGCAATTAGACAGTACTCTGCCAAAAATAAATAGAAAACCAGAACTGGAAAGCAAAGAGTATTAATAGTGACTGCCCTAGAGGAAGGACAAAACGGGGAAAGGGATATAGGTAAGGCACATATATGCGCCTCGGCATCAGTAGGGGGAAAAGTCCTGCCAAATGCCATAGTAGAGAAATTGAGACTGTTGCTCCATGGGGATAATAACAGATTCAACCCCCTTATTGCGTTTTTTTCCTTCGCCTATTTTCCACCAGCTGCCACTCTCCAGATGTATGGTGACGTCTAGGAGCATCAGAGTCCTGTGAGGATTCCACTGTAATGTTCCAAGATGCAAGGGTCGCTTTGCCTTCAGCGACTGATCGGATCACCACAAAGGAGCCATCCTTGTGGATCAAAAGCTTAACGGGGAAACCCCATCTGTATGCAATGGAGTGTGCTCTCAGAGTGGTAGTAATAGGTGCTAGAGACCTTCAGAGTTGCAGTGTCGCCGCAGAAAGGTCCACAAAGAGTTTTACCTCAGCATATGGAGCAGGTAGGACTTCCAACTTCCTCGCCGCGGTGAGGACTTGTTCTTTAATGTGGAAAAAGTGTACCCTAGCCAGTACATCTCTTGGGACATCATCCGGCAAGTGTTTGGGCTTAACAATTCTGTGTGCCCTATCAATTATAAGGTCACGGTCAGCACAATTGGGTAGAAGCATTTTTATCATCTTCTGAATATAGGCTGTCAGCTCAGGTGCAGTAACCTCTTCCGAGACCCCCCACAATTTGAGGTTGTTCCGGCGGGAGCGGTCCTCCATATCTGCTATCTTTGCTTTAAGCTGAGTGACCTCTTCAGAGAGGAGTTCATGGGAGTCTATAAGGGTATTATGGGAAGAAGCAAATTCCCCCATTTTAGTTTCCACATGATCCATTTTATCCCCCAGCTCCCTAACAGTGGCCTGGATTGGTACAATCGACCTCGAGATTTGCGCCATTATGGAGTGGTGAATCGCCAGCAACATGTCCTTTATCAGGGTTCCTGAAGCTGGTTGGTCTGTCGTTTGCAGGCCCTGTAGCGCCTCATGTATAGAGGGCATGCCTGGCAGGCCCCTAGGGGAAGTTGCGCACTCACCGGAGTCACGGGGACCATGTTGTCTCGGTCTCTGTTTGTCCGGACTAGCTGTCGGTGATGCTTGTATGTCTGCGTTTCCAGGGCGCGCGGGAAGCGTCTCCTCCATCCTCTGCTGAGATCTGGGTGAAGTTGCTGCAGGGAGAGACTCCGCTGGAAAGGATCCGGAGGAATACTCGGTCTGCAAGATGTAGGCAGGTGAGCGCGGGCCTGCTGATGATAAAGGGCTGGAGCCAGGCGTGCTACGTGTGCCGTCTCCTCCGGCGCCATCTTTGATTTTTTTCATGCGCAAAGAAAAAGTCCAGTTTTCCCTGTTGCATAAAACTTTTCCTGCCTCTAGTCATCATGGAGGCTTAGAGTGAGCTCAGAGGGATGAATCGATATCGATTTGGTGGATATTGGTGGGGTTTAGCAGGTCTGGAACGCTTCGGTGGAGCAGTAGCTCAGACTCAGGCCGCCATCTCACTCATCTGCTTGGCCACCCTCCCTTCCATTTTTAGGCTACATAATATCCATCCAGGGTATACAGATGGACCCAGAGAATTTATCTTGGGTTGGCAAACTATTACAGGCAGTTCATTCCTCATTTCTCTACTCTGACCGCGCCAATCTCTGCGGAAAGGAAAGGAATGAATCCCAAGATATGGACTTCCGAGTCTGAATCTGCTTTTCAAACAGGCATTTGTAAAAAACCCAACACTCCATCATCTTGACATGTCTAAACAGTTCTTCCTAGAGAGGGACGCTTCCGCCATTGGAGCTATTCTTGCACAAAAAAACTCCACAGGCAAAATGGTCACTTGTGGCTATTTCTCAAAGGCCTTCTCAAATGCTGAATGCAACTACTGCATTGGAGACAGGGAGTATTTGGCCATCAAGTTAGCCTTTGAAGGGTGGTGTCATTTGTTGGAGGGTGTCATTCATTCTATCATTAAACACTGACGAGCAAAATGGTAACAATGTTTCGAACTTTTGACTTTTAGTTACATGACAAGAATCTGCATAACTAATCATATGCTAAATAGTTGCAAGTCCGATTTATATATGAGATAGCCAAGATGATTGTCTATAAAATGATGGTAGTTTCATCTTCGAAGCTGTAGTGGATGGTGAGATATGGAGCCTGAAAGTTAAAAGTTCAAAACATTGTTACCCTTTCGCTTGTCAGTGTATATATAGATCATACAAACTTGACATATCTGCAATCAGCTCAGAGACATAACCCTTGTCAGGCACTTTGGTCCTTGTTTTTTGCTCGTTTTACTTTTCGGTTGCTTTTCTGACCTGCAGACAAGAAGTTTAAGGTGGATGTCTAATCTAGATCTTTTGACTGCTCAGATCATGAGGAAGCTCCTCAACATATTATAGACCCTGCTTGCATCTCCGCTTCTCCAGTACAAATTAAAGATATTCTTCCAGGAAAGACATGTTCCCTTAGGTAGTCGGAAGAAAATTATGCTCTGGGGTCATGGGTCCAGGTTGGGAGATCATCCTGATTTGCGGAGAACATTGCAGTTCATTTCTAGATACTACTGGTGGCCATCCCTGCACCAAGATGTTCAAGATTATGTACCTGCCTACCCAGACTGTGCCCGGAACAAGTGCTCTAAGCAGAGGCCTGTTGGGCTACTCCTTCCCTTGCCTGTACCAGATGCCCCATTGCAACACGCTGGAATGTATTTGGTTACTGATCTTCCTTCCTCATCTGGCTGGACCGTGATCTGGGTAGTGGTTGATCGCTTCTCTAAGATGGCACATTTTTTCCCTTTACCCGGATTACCCAGTGCCGTATAACTAAACCATTATTAAGCTCATTTTCCGTTTGCATGGCCTTTCTAAACACATTGGGGGAGATTTATCAAACTGGTGTAAAGTAGAACTGGCTTAGTTGCCCATAGCAACCAATCAATTCCACCATTCATTTTCCAAAGGAGCTTCCAGCCCGTTACCTTCCCCGCCCACGCCATGCCCACTTTTTTAGACCTGGCGTAATCGTTGCGTCATCATCTGCACCAGAAATTTGCCTAATATAGGCGTATTTCTGGATAATAGATGACCCTCTAAGCCTTCTAATGCTGCTCCTGTTGGTGCAGAAGATGAATTTGAACTCAGCAATATTTTGGATATGAAGAAGGTCAAGGGCAAGGGCTTTTACTAGTGATGACATTGATCAAGCACCTTGGTGCTCGGGTGCTCTGGCCGAAAACATCAAGATGCTCGGGTACTCTACCGAGCATCCGAGTATAATGGAAGTCAATGGGAGGACCCAAGCATTAAACCAGGCACCCCCTGCTCTGATGAGGGGAGGGTGCCTGGTTCATATGAAAAGTTCAGAAACTGATGGAAACACCACCGAAACGATTCGGTAACAGCATGGGGAGGATGTCTGCATGCATCTTTGCCTTCCTCTGGATCAACTTGCAGGATAACAGGCCGAACTGGATGGACAAATGTCTTTTTTTCGGCCTTATGTACTATGTTACTATGTATGTTACTATCTTGGACTCCCTTGTCGCTGCTGGGAGCGATGTTGTCCGAGTAGTACGCCACTTTTACAGACTGACAATAATACGCACAAAACCAAAGATAAAATCGATTGTAGAGTAAAAATTGTTAGGAAATATTCTTTCCTGTATATTTACTTCTATATAAAGTGCAAGTTCAGCCCAAAATGTTGTTGATTTTCGGAACTGGGGCCATGATTAAGAGGTACGGCTGGTGGCATCCATATTGTACCGCTAGAGGTGAAATTCTTGGACCGGCGCAAAACGAACCACAGCCAAAGCATTTGTTGCCACAAATGTTTTCATTAATCAACAATGAAAGTTGGAGGTTCGAAGACGATCCCACAAGCGATCCGGCGGCGTTATTCCCATTACTCGCCAAGCATTTTCTGGGAAAACAAACTCTTTGGGTTCCAGGGGGAGTATGGTTGCAAAGCTGAAACTTAAACGAATTAACTGAAGGGCACCACCTGGAGTGGAGCCTGCGGCTTCATTTTACTACTCATTTCCCGTTCCTCGTCCTCACTGATGTCATTGACGGTCTGTTCTTCCCCCCAGCCACGTACAACACCACGGGTCCCAGATAGGTGACAACAACGAGCACCCTGGGATGCCTGTTGTGGTTGGTCTTCCTCCTCCTCAAAGCCACATTCCTCCTCTGACTCCTCTTCCTCATACTCCTCTTGCAGCGTTGCCGCAGGTCCGGCAAGCGATGATGACAAGGCTGTTTCTGGTGGTGATGGTGACCACAACTCTTCCTCTTCACGCTCATCTACAGCCTGATCCAGCACTCTTCGCAGGGCACGCTCCAGGAAGAAAACAAATGGTATGATGTCGCTGATGTGCCTTCGGTGCGACTGACTAGGTTTGTCACCTCCTCAAAAGGACGCATGAGCCTACAGGCATTGCGCATGAGCGTCCAGTAACGTGGCAAAAAAATGCCCAGCTCCGCAGAGGCTGTCCTAGCACCCCGGTCATACAAATACTCGTTGATGGCTTTTTCTTGTTGGAGCAGGCGGTCGAACATTATGAGTGTTGAATTCCAACGTGTCGGGCTGTCGCAAATCAAGCGCCTCACTGGCATGTTGTTTCGCCGCTGAATATCGGAAAAGTGCGCCATGGCCGTGTAGGAACGCCTGAAATGGCCACACACCTTCCTGGCCTGCATGAGGACGTCCTGTAAGCCTGGGTACTTAGACACAAAGCGTTGTACGATGAGATTCAACACATGTGCCATGCACGGCACATGTGACAACTTGCCCAAATTCAATGCCGCCAACAAATTGCTTCCATTGTCACACACCACTTTGCCTATCTCCAGTTGGTGTGGGGTCAGCCACTGATCCACCTGTGCGTTCAGGGCGGACAGGAGTGCTGGTCCAGTGTGGCTCTCTGCTTTCAGGCAAGTCAACCCCAAGACAGTGTGACACTGTCGTATCCGGGATGTGGAATAGCCCCTGGGGAGCTGGGGGGATTCAGTTGATGTGCAGCCAGACGCCGCAGCAGAAGAGGACTCAGCCGAGGAGGTTATCGAAGAGGATGGAGTAGGAGGAGTAGTGGAGGTGGCAGTAGGCCTGCCTGCAAGTCGTGGCGGTGTCACCAACTCCGCTGCAGAGCCACGCATTCCATGCTTGTCAGCAGGTTGACCCAATGCGCAGTGTAGGTGATATACCTGCCCTGACCGTGCTTTGCAGACCAGGTATCAGTGGTCAGATGGACCCTTGCCACAACACTGTATGCCAGAGATGCCATGACTTCCTTTTCAATAACTGAGTAGAGGTTTGGGATTGCCTTTTTTGAAAAAAAAAAAATTGTCCGGGTACGTTCCACTGTGGTGTCCCAACTGCTGAAGGTGAGAGGCGGAGTGGCGGGTGGTTGAGAGGGGGCAAGGAGGACAGCAGTGGTTGACGTGGCTGAAGATGCTGGACCAGGATGAGAATGGTGGCTTTGAGTTTGTGTGCTGCTTGTACTCATGTGTTGATCCCATTGGCGTTTGTGATGTGAGATCATGTGCCTTCGCAAAGCAGTTGTACCGAGGTGGGTGTTGGACTTCCCACGACTCAGTTTCTTTTGGCAAAGGTTGCAAATGGCATTGCTGTTATCAGAGGCAGACACACAAAGAAATGCCACACTGCTGAGCTTTGCAATGCTGTCATTCTGGTGGTGGCAACAGCATGCGTTGATTGGCGTGCTGTCTGGCTGACCCCGGGTGCCGATACATGCTGTCTGACTGTGCCACTAGCTCCTTGCGACGACCTCCCCCTGCTTCCAACTCGTCTCCTCCTTCTCTCTGTCTCCCCTTCTGAACTTTCCCCCTCTTCTTCTTCTCTTCGAGCAGGCACCCACGGTATCCACGGACACATCGTCATCATCAACCACTTCACTTGTATCTGACACCTCAGCAAAGGAAGCAGCAGCGGGTACAACTTCATCATCATCATCACACTGTACGTCCATGTGTGTAATCCTGCCTGACTGAGACATATCCCTGTTATCTACATCCTCTGGCAATAATGGTTGCGCATCACTAATTTCATCCAACTGATGTGTAAATAACTCCTCTGACGGATCAAGTGAAGGGGCTGTGGTGGCTGTGGTGGTAGTGGTGGTGGGCGGGAGAGTGGTAACTTGAGAGCAGGTGACCGAAGCTGAGCTGGAGGAGGATGGTGCGTCAAGGTTCTTAGCGGAAGCTGTTGAAGATTGGGTGTCCTGTGTAAGCCAGTCAAATATTTCCTCTGGATTTTTCGGGTTCAGGGTACGTGGCCTCTGAACACTGGCCATTATTCCAGGGCCAGTGGAAATCACAGCACCGCGACCACGACGGCCCCTGCGGGGTGGCCTGCCTCTGCCTGTCATTTATTTTTAGATAAGTGGTACTATGCGTGCAAGGTACTGTGCCACCCTATATAAGTGGTGGGCAGTGGGCACAGTCTGTGTGGGCCTGACACACACTGGCTTGCAACTGCGATTATATTTATTACAGAGAAATAATAAACTGACTTTAGTTTTATCTGCAAGGTATCGTGACACCCTGTAACGGTATGAGTGGTGGCCTGGCCAGTGGACACAGTACAGTCTGTGAGCCTGCAGCCTCTCACTGTCTGGCAACTGCGATTATATCATAGAGAAAAAATAAATTGGCTTTTTTTTATCTGCAAGGTATTGTGACACCCTGTAACGGTATGAGTGGTGACCTGGCCAGTGGACACAGTACAGTCTGTGAGCCTGCAGCCTCTCACTGTCTGGCAACTGCGATTATATCACAGAGAACAAATAAATTGGCTTTTTTTTATCTGCAAGGTATTGTGACACCTTGTAACGGTATGAGTGGTGGCCTGGCCAGTGGACACAGTACAGTCTGTGAGCCTGCAGCCTCTCACTGTCTGGCAACTGCGATTATATCACAGAGAAAAAATAAATTGGCTTTTTTTTATCTGCAAGGTATTGTGACACCCTGTAACGGTATGAGTGGTGGCCTGGCCAGTGGACACAGTACAGTCTGTGAGCCTGCAGCCTCTCACTGTCTGGCAACTGCGATTATATCACAGAGAAAAAATAAATGGACTTTTTTTTATCTGCAAGGTATTGTGACACCCTGTAACGGTATGAGTGGTGGCCTGGCCAGTGGACACAGTACAGTCTGTGAGCCTGCAGCCTCTAACTTTCTGGCAACTGCGATTATATCACAGAGAAAAAATAAATGGACTTTTTTTTATCTGCAAGGTATTGTGACACCCTGTAACGGTATGAGTGGTGGCCTGGCCAGTGGCCACAGTACAGTCTGTGAGCCTGCAGCCTCTCACTGTCTGGCAACTGCAATTATATCATAGAGAAAAAATAAATTGGCTTTTTTTTATCTGCAAGGTATTGTGACACCCTGTAACGGTATGAGTGGTGGCCTGGCCAGTGGACACAGTACAGTCTGTGGGCCAAACACTCACTGGCTTGCAACTGCGATTATATCACAGAGAAAAAATAAATAGAAGTTTTTTTTATCTGCAAGGTATTGTGACATCCTGTATAAATGGTGTGCACACAGTACAGTCTGTGAGCCTGCAGCCTCTCACTGTCTGGCAACTGCCATTATATAAAAAAATAAAAAAATAAATTGACTTTTTTTTTATCTGCAAGGTACTGTCTGTGACACCCTGTATGAATGGTGTGCACACAGTACAGTCTGTGAGCCTGCAGCCTCTCACACATGGGCAGGCAACTGCAATATACACTGCTCAAAAAAATAAAGGGAACACTTAAACAACACAATGTAACTCCAAGTCAATCACACTTCTGTGAAATCAAACTGTCCACTTAGGAAGCAACACTGAGTGACAATCAATTTCACATGCTTTTGTGAAAATGGGATAGACAACAGGTGGAAATTATAGGCAATTAGCAAGACACCCCCAATAAAGAAGTGGTTCTGCAGGTGGTGATCACAGACCACTTCTCAGTTCCTATGCTTCTTGGCTGATGTTTTGGTCACTTTTGAATGCTGGCGGTGCTTTCACTCTAGTGGTAGCATGAGATGGAGTCTACAACCCACACAAGTGGCTCAGGTAGTGCAGCTTATCCAGGATGGCACATCAATGCGAGCTGTGGCAAGAAGGTTTGCTGTGTCTGTCAGCGTAGTGTTCAGAGCATGAAGGCGCTACCAGGAGACAGGCCAGTACATCAGAAGATGTGGAGGAGGCCGTAGGAGGGCAACAACCCAGCAGCAGAACCGCTACCTCCGCCTTTGTGCAAGGAGGAACAGGAGGAGCACTGCCAGAGCCCTGAAAAATGACCTCCAGCAGGCCACAAATGTGCATGTGTCTGCTCAAACGGTCAGAAACAGACTCCATGAGGGTGATATGAGAGCCGGACGTCCACAGGTGGGGGTTGTGCTTACAGCCCAACACCGTGCAGGACGTTTGGCATTTGACAGAGAACACCAAGATTGGCAAATTCGCTACTGGCGCCCTGTGCTCTTCACAGATGAAAGCAGGTTCACACTGAGCACATGTGACAGGCGTGACAGAGTCTGGAGACGCCGTGGAGAACGTTCTGCTGCCTGCAACATTCTCCAGCATGACCGGTTTGGCATTGGGTCAGTAATGGTGTGGGGTGGCATTTCTTTGGAGGGCCGCACAGCCCTCCATGTGCTCGCCAGAGGTAGCCTGACTGCCATTAGGTACCGAGATGAGATCCTCAGACCCCTTGTGAGACCATATGCTGGTGCGGTTGGCCCTGGGTTCCTACTAATGCAAGACAATGCTAGACCTCATGTGGCTGAAGTGTGTTAGCAGTTCCTGCAAGACGAAGGCATTGATGCTATGGACTGGCCCGCCCGTTCCCCAGACCTGAATCCAATTGAGCACATCTGGGACATCATGTCTCGCTCTATCCACCAACATCACGTTGTACCACAGACTGTCCAGGAGTTGGCAGATGCTTTAGTCCAGGTCTGGAAGGAGATCCCTCAGGAGAACGTCCGCCACCTCATCAGGAGCATGCACAGGCGTTGTAGGCAGGTCATACAGGCATGTGGAGGCTACACACACTACTGAGCCTCATTTTGACTTGTTTTAAGGACATTACATCAAATTTGGATCAGCCTGTAGTGTGTTTTTCCACTTTAATTTGGAGAGTGACTCCAAATCCAGACCTCCATGGGTTGAAAAATTTGATTTCTATTTTAAATTTTTGTGTGATTTTGTTGTCAGCACATTCAACTATGTAAAGAACAAAGTATTTCAGAAGAATATTAAATTAATTCAGATCTAGGATGTGTTATTTTTGTGTTCCCTTTATTTTTTTGAGCAGTGTATATATATATATATATATATATATATATATATAAAAGCAGACTGATGTACCAGCCCTAAAAAGGGCTTTTTGGGGTGCTGTCAGGACGCTGTCCTTACAGCAGATGAGTCTGTGGACACAGAACACTGCCCTAGCTAACGCTTTCCCTATTAAATCAGCAGCAGCAGCAGCAGCAGCAGCACTGTCCCTCCTCTCACTAAGAATGCAGCTTCCGAATGAATCTAAAATTGATGCTGTCCAGGAGGTGGGTGGGTCTGGGAGGGAGGGTCTGCTGCTGATTGGCTTGAATGTGTCTGCTGACTGTGAGGTCCAGGGTCAAAGTTTAGTTTAGATCTCTCTCTTAGGCATCTATCCCATATGTACAGCAAGGGACATAGCCGCTTCCAATGACTCAGGATTTTCGTGAAAGGCCAACACGTCCTTTAGCCTCTTGGATAATCCTTGACAGAATTGGCTACGGAGAGCTGGATCATTCGACTCCATATCCATACCCCGTCTCCTAAATTCAGAGCAATAGATTTCAGCCGAACGCTCTACCTGCTGTAAACCACGTAACTTGGTCTCGGCCAGGGAGATCCGATCCGGGTCATCGTAGATAAGACCTAGAGCTCTGAAAAATTTATCTACCGACCGGAGGGACTGTGATCCGGTCGGTAGAGAAAAATGCCAAGACTGAGCGTCCCCTTTAAGCAATGACATGATAATACCCAGTCTTTGACTCTCATCCTCAAACTCAGTTGGAGTTCCTGGGAGGTTGTGAACAGGTGAGCCTTTAGCACCAGTTCACATGCGGCGCTGGACGGCGGCTGTCGCTGCTTCTGTGCCGTGCCGGTGGAGTGATGGGACCCGGGGCCCAGGTGGCTTCACTGTACAGTGGGGCCGCTGTGCGGCTGCTGGGTCCCGTTGCCTGCTGGAGCGGTGTGGAGGCGCGGTGGTCGCGGTGGAGCGGTGTGGAGGCAACCTTGTCGCGGTAAGTGGGCCTATGCTCTTTGATCAAACTGTATACTAATTGCCTCTTTTAGTGCACAGCAAATGATTGATAACAGTGCTGTATAGCCATGTTTTATCAAAAGAAATGCTGATAATTGTACACAATGGTCATATCAGAAGCATAGGAATGAGGAGGTGCGATTTAGATTCACTCTACATATTATAAATGAGCCCTGACTACTACCAGTATGAACAGACCTCGATGGTAGGAATGTTCATATGCAGGAACCTAGAGCCAAGTCTGACCCTAAAGGGCCCTGGAAATAGTGTTAGGACAAAAGACGACCTGTTCCTTTCCAGCTGAAGGAACAGAAGACTCCCTCAGGCCTAATACCAAAAGATAGAGGAATACAACAAACAAGAAATAGGGAAAAAGACACTTAACTCCGAAGTACGTGGACGAGCAGGAACTCAGAGGAGAACCAAACACCAGCATTTCCACATCCAGAAGGAGCTATGAAACCGCATAGCATGATGGGTGAGACCAGACTAAATAGAGTAGTGGTAATGACTACTAAGCTACACTTGAGACAAGAGGTGTAGTCATAACGAGCAACAACACAGAAACAAGTGAAACCAAAGAGTCTGTCAGACCACATCACATGCAGCCAGTCTCTTAGATCTTCTGACCCCTGTCACGGGAGAGACCGTGACACCTGCAGAGTGGCGTCGGAGCAGGAGAGGTAAGTGAATTTATTTTGGGTGTTTGATCTGAGGATCTGATATGGGCATCTGATCTAAGGTGTGATATGGGGGTCTGATCGAAAAGGTAAGAGGGTATATATTTTTGTACTGTCACACATTATAAGGCGGTATTTTTTGTACTAGTGCAAATTATAAAGGGGTATTTTTTGTACTGTCACACATTATAAGGGAGTACTTTTTGTACTGGTGCACATTATAAGGGTATTTTTTGTACTGGCGCACATTAGGGGTCAATTTTCTACTGGCACACATTATAAGGAGAATTATTACCACTGGGGAACATGATTACTAGTATGGGCACAAGGGAGGCATTATTACTATTGGGGGCATTGTTAAGACTAGGTGCAGTCTGGCAGATAATTAACACTTGGGGAAGCACTATTACTGTGGGGGCATCCTTAGCACAATTATTTTGTGGGCGACATTATGTTTACACTATTAGTGTCAGGGACACTATTTTCTGGGCGCAGTTATTTTTTTAGGGCACTGTGTGCTAATAATTATTGCAGGGGGCACTATCTGTGTGATACTAGTATTTTCAGGGGGACTGCAGTATAGTATTTGGGTCACAGCGGGCACAGTATTCCGGGTGGCAGGATGCTGTGTTCAGAAGGTGGGAGGATAATGGAAAAGTGGGAAACTAAGATGTCTGTTTGTCAAACTCTGGCTGAAGGAAAGATGGCTGAAAGAAATCATCATGGTGGTCTGGTCTTAATGGAGAATCACTCACCTCATCCACTTGCACGCGCTGAGGCAGTTGTTCCACTGTTGAGTGTGCTGGATAATTAAGGAAGATATGGCACTCATATATCCGGAAGACTGCTCAAATATTTAATTTTATTATATTCAGATATTCTGCAGGTCACAAATTCTAAAAATCATACATCTAAAATCAACATACAAGATATTTAAATTGTACTAGAAATACACAATAAAAGCATTAAAACGTCACTAAAATGACGATTATTTGATGTTAAAATAGCTGAGGAATAGGGTATTCGTTAAACCTATGTGCCTAGCAGCAAATATAGTCAGGTCATCGAATAAAGGTGATCGTTCAGGCTGGATGTCGATCAGACCATCACCCTATATTCGATAACCACAAAAATTCGATAACCGCGATTCACAATATGTTCTGGTTAACAGATATAATAGTCATTCAAACCAGAATCTCGATTAGATGGTCTCCAAATATTCGGCATTAATAATCGCTATTAAACATGTTGGAATACATTTGTATAATTTTCCCAGATAGCAGGACGTGGTTTCAGTTCGATTATTGGCTGTGAGTTATAGGTGTTGTATCGATCCAACACCATATATTCGGTCGGCTCACAAAGTCAATATTTCGTTATAGAAACACTATATCAGATTTCACAGATTAGCTTGAATAATTCGGGATTCCAGCTCTCTGGTGGCGTCCCACCTCTTTATGAGCTGTACTACTCCCTTACCTCCAAAGCGAAATAAAGCCTTTCCTCTGGTCTCCGCTGTTTCAGCGTCCCTCGTACTCAAATCCTGGGTTGCTCCAATTAAGGTGGAGTGGAACAATATGGCTCCAGGGAGTTCTTTAGTAGGCACGGGACAATCTGTTCTCAGCCAGCAGATAAGAGAGAGGTGCAGATCCTGGTGGTCTGTAGCGTACGCAGAAATGGTGGTATTGGAGGGTCCAAATTTCTACCAGACGCGTTTCGAAGTCTTGTGGATTCTGACTTCTTCCTCAGTGGTAATCTGGAAACCACCTTACCACCTTTTTATATCCCATTTCCTGATTGAAATCCAGTAAGAACAAAATCCTGTCTTGGACCATGATAGCAGTTAGGTAGAAAGTCTGGCCTGGATTTTGATGTACAAGATCACTTTGATGTTATTCATGTTATTAATCCAAATTATTGCATCTATCCCTAGTTTTTGACCATCAGATCGATGTAATATGTCAAAATCTTGCTTTTGAACAAAAAAAAAAAACGCATGGTGCGGTAACGCTGCGGTTTTCATACTTTTTTTCCCCCATGCGTTTTTTTGTCCAATGCTGCTGAAAAGACATTCCTAACAACCTGGATAAAGGATTTGAAGTCATCTTAATTCCTTCTCAAGATATACCCTCATTTCCTCTTTTTTAATTACTAAAATAATCCTCATCATACAAATAATCATCATTTAACTCATTTTAAGAGAATACATAAAAACATTTGTAAAACTTTAATAGTTAAAACTTTCGGACATATGTGTGATGCGAAGGCTTGTTTTGATGATTATGAGAATGTGGTTGATTACAAGGTGGGTGCTTTCCACCAAGGAGCAGTCAGATGTACGTAAAAATACCATCCGACTGTGCATCAGTGGACAAGCACCCACCCAAGAGCCTCTTATATTTATAAAAAAACAAAAATTTCAAGTTCGGCATTTAATCCGTGTGGGATTAGGGTATCCAACTCGAAGATCCATCTCGATTCTATTCTAGACATTTTATCCACATGGTTCCCACCCCTCTAATCCAATTCGACCTTTTCTATTGCTGTAAAGCTTAGATTTTTTGTTTGTTGGTCATGATGTTCTTTAAAGTGTTTTGAGAGTGGGTGATCCATGTGGCCTTTTCGGATATTGTTTAGATGTTCCGCAATCCTTGTCTTTAACATCCGTTTGGTCCTTCCTACATAAATTTTATTACAAGGGCATTTTATTACGTAGATGACACTCGTAGTGTTACACGTGAGATATTCCTTTATTTTATGTTTAAGTTGGTTTGTCGGGGATATTATCTCAAGAGTTTTTCGTGGAAAACATGTCGTTCGGCAGTTTATACACACACCACACCAGGGGCGTAACTAGAAGTGACTGGGCCCCACAGCAAATATTTGTAAGGGCCCCCCCAGCGCGCTTCGCACCTCCCTCCTCCTGTGTAAACCCCACTCCTTTGGCACAGTGTAGCGGTATACTGTATATTGTGGGGCACAGTGGATGCTATATGTGTATAACATAAACATATTTCACATGAAAACTTACAGTTACTTGGCTTGGCCCTTGGGGATCTCGGACGCCACTTCAACACTTTGGCCGGGGGCTCGGCGGAGCTGATGTTGTGCTTTATCCTAATGAGAAAGATTTCATAATAAGGATTTGGAGAAGGGGCAGAGGGATAGCAGAGCAGGGAGAGGCTGGTGCTGCTACTAGGGGGTCATACCATGGGGGAGTAATAAAACCCACCATAATACCCCCCCCAGTAGTAATAATTCTCCTTATAATGTGACAGTGCAAAAATACCCCCTTGTTGAGCTAATGTCCCCATAGTGCCCCAGTAATGTCCCAGTATAAAATACCCCTATATAGTGCCCCCAGTAAATGCCTCCATAGTGCTCCTCTCCCCCCTTCCTGCTAGTGCCCTCCATAATGTACCAGTATAAAATGCCCCATATATAGTGCCCCAGTAGATTCCCCTCAGTGTCCGGCCTCTGATAGGCTGCCGGCCTAGTGTCCCCCATAATGCCCCCCCATCATGTGCCAGTATCAAGTGCCTCTCTCCTCCCCCCCCCCCCACATGTCCCAGTATCATAGTGCCATCTCCCCCCCACAAAAAAAGTGCCAGTATCAAGTGCCTCTCCCCCCCCATGTGCCAGTATCAGGTGCCAACCCCTCTCCCCCCCATGTGCCAGTATCGGGTGCCTCTCTCCCCCACCCCAGGTGCCAGTATCAGGTGCCTCCCCCCATGTGCCAGTATCAGGTGCCTCTCTCCCCCCCCCATGTGCCAGTATCAGGTGCCAACCCCCCCCAGGTGCCATTATCAGGTGCCAACCCCTCTCCCCCCCCAGGTGCCAGTATCAGGTGCCTCTCTCCCCCCCCATGTGCCAGTATCAGGTGCCAACCCCCCCTCCCCCCCCCAGGTGCCAGTATTAGGTGCCAACCCCTCTCTCCCCCCCCCTGGGCCAGTATCAGGTGCCTCTCCCCCCCCCCATGTGCCAGTATCAGGTGCCAACCCCCCCTCCCCCCCAGGTGCCAGTATCAGGTGCCAACCCCTCTCCCCCCCATGTGCCAGTATCAGGTGCCTCCCCCCATGTGCCAGTATCAGGTGCCTCTCCCCCCCCCATGTGCCAGTATCAGGTGCCAACCCCCCCAGGTGCCAGTATCAGGTGCCAACCCCTCTCCCCCCCATGTGCCAGTATCAGGTGCCTCTCTCCCCCACCCCCATGTGCCAGTATCAGGTGCCTCCCCCCATGTGCCAGTATCAAGGGCCCCCCGCTCCCCCCATGGCAGTAACAGTCGGGTATTAAAAAAATAATAATAAACACTTCTACTTAGGGCTCTTTCACACTTGCATTGTCCGGATCCGGCATGTACTCCACTTGCCGGAATTACACTCCGGATCTGGAAAAACGCAAGTGTACTGAAAGCATTTGAAGACGGAACCGTCTTCAAAATGCGTCCAGTGTTACTATGGCAGCCAGGACGCTATTAAAGTCCTGGCTGCCATAGTAGGAGCGGGGAGCGGGGGAGCGGTATACTTACAGTCCGTGCGGCTCCCGGGGCGCTCCAGAATGACGTCAGAGCGCCCCATGCGCATGGATGACTTGTCCAATGCGATCACATGATCCATGCGCTTGGGGCGCCCTGACGTCACTCTGGAGCGCCTGGGGAGCCGCATGGACGGTAAGTATACTGCTCCCCCGCTCCCCGCTACACTTTACCATGGCTGCCAGGACTTTAGCGTCCCGGCAGCCATGGTAACCATTCAGAAAAAGCTAAATGTCGGCTCCGGCAATGCCCCGAAACGACGTTTAGCTTAAGGCCGGATCCGGATCAATGCCTTTCAATGGGCATTAATTCCGGATCCGGCATTGCGGCAAGTGTTCCGGATTTTTGGCCGGAGCAAAAAGCGCAGCATGCTGCGGTATTTTCTCCGGCCAAAAAACGTTCCGTTCCGGAACTGAAGACATCCTGATGCATCCTGAACGGATTTCACTCCATTCAGAATGCATGGGGATAATCCTGATCAGGATTCTTCCGGCATAGAGCCCCGACGACGGAACTCTATGCCGGAAGAAAAGAATGCAGGTGTGAAAGAGCCCTTACCTCCATGTCAGCGATGCGATGCAGGCTCTTCCTGTGTCCCGCCCTGTATGTCCATATATGGAGTCAGTGCTTGTATTTCAGAAAAGGTTTCTGCTGGGATTCGAACCCACGACCATCTGTATCAGAGGCAAAGCATCTAACCACAAGACCATAAGGGAAGCCCTGCTGCTGACTGAAAAAAAAATTAGACTTCTACTGTTATAGCTGGCTAAGTGTACATCTATACACATGACAGCTGCTCATATATAGAGATATAGCAGAGCTGAGTGTGCTGGGACAGCTGTCATATAGAGATATAGCAGTGCTGGGTGTGTTGGGGCAGCTGTCATGTGTATAGATGTACACTTAGCCAGCTATAACAGTAGAAGTCTAATTTTTTTTTCAATCAGTTGTAATGCAGCCTTTATGGTTGTGAGGGTAAATGCTTTGCCTCTGATACACTGATACCTATCACTCTATCTCCCTTTAAAAAGTGCCAGTGTTTTTTAATTATTTGTCGTATTTTTCTATACTGGGCATTGAAGGGCAAGACCATTCTTATAATTTCCTCATCCTTATTTTTTCTCCTCCCTTGCGCCTGGTCAAAAAATGAGTTTCTATCTAATTGTCGCACTTTCATCAGGGATGAATCAACTATTGCTTCAGGGTATTCTCTAACTGTAAATTGTTCCCTCATTTTTCAGGCCTCCTCTTCAATTGCGTTTTATACGCCTAAATTGCCCATAAGGTATATTTAGTAGCCACCTGGGGAGGTGGCCACTTGTATAGGGGATAAAGCTGTTTTTTGCCACATCCTTCGGAAAAGTATTACATATTACCTTCTCACCCTCAATCCGGATATTTAAATCCAGGAACTCGATATTTTCACCATAAATCTTTGATGAGAGGTATATATTCCTATCATTTTTGTTCAGTGTTTCTATGAAGGAATGTCCATTTGGGGTTAAAGGTCAGCCTCTCTAAAATCTCTATAATTTGTGTTGTGTCTCGGATGTATTTCTTCATATTTTTTACTGTCGGCTGAAGATGACTGTCTATATATTTTGACAGATTGCTTGTAATAGAGCCTATCCCAGACACGATCGGTCGGCCGGGTGGCTGTGTAGGATTCTTGTGAATTTTCGGCAGACAGTAAAACATAGGTATCCTTGCTTGTGTATCACATATGAAATCATGCTCTTGTTTGTTTAGTATGTTTCCGGATACTCCTCTTTCACATAATTGTTTGAGCTCCTCTTTATATACCCCAGTTGGGTCCGATTTCAATTTCGTATATGTGGTCTCATCCTCTAATTGTTTCATACATTCCGCATTGTATTCTTCTACTCCCAAAATTACGATAGCCCCCCCTTTATCGGCCGGTCTAATCACCACATTCTCTCTCGTTTGTAATTCTTTTATAGCCTGAATCTCCTGATTTGTGATATTACTACCCCTATTATTATTTTTAATCTTCCTCAGGTCATATTCGACTGATTGACGAAAAGGCGATGATCTCTTGACTCAACTCCTGTATAGGATATTTCCTAGATTTCTTTTTTAGGTTGGTGTGTGTATATTCCTGTGTAACTATTATAGGCCTTTCCACTGGGTTCTTAAGGTGATATTTCTTAATGCATGTCACGTACCGGCAGGACAGGTAGTGGATCCTCTGGACCAGAGAGGCGATGGCGCGGGTTGTACTAGAGGACCGGTTCTAAGCAGTTACTGGTCTTCACCAGAGCCCGCCGCAAAGCGGGATGGATTTGCTGCGGCGGTAACTACCAGGTCGTGTCCCCTAGTAACAACTCGACCTCTCTGGCTGGTGATATGGCGTGGTACACAGGGAGAAGGCAAGAGCGAAGTCGGACGTAGCAGCGGTCAGGGCAGGCGGCAAAGGTTCAAAGGCGAGTGGACGGTAGCAACGGGTACGGCAACAGGTAAGGCAAACTAACATAGAAAGGAACCCTTTCTCTGAGGCACAAGGCACAAAGATCCAGCAGAAAGCTGTGGGAGGAGAAGGTATAAATGGGCAGTGCACAGGTGCAGCCTAATTAAGTCAGCACTGCCTCTCACAACCTTAACCCTTAATAACCCCTTTGGACCAGGCACCAATCACCTGTGCACTGGTCCTTTGAATCTAAGAGTCCCGGCGCGCGCGCCCCCTAGAGAGCGAGGACGCACACGCCGAGACGCTGGAGTGCTGCCTGGGGGCATACGCTGTGAGCGCTCCGAGGCCAGCAGGGGACCTGGAGCGCTCAGCGTAACAATGCACAGTTTTCTCACAAATTTTTTGATGCCAATATATGCATCGAAATGGTTGAGCTTCTGTGTCGGTGAAAATTTTAGCCCTTTATTTAATAATGCTGTTTGAGTTTGTGTTAATATCACATTACTTAAATTTACCACTAAATCCTGTGATGGGTCCTCTATCTGTGTCTTCGTGTTCCTTTTCACTCTTCCCCTTTGTATCCTCTTCTTCTTCCCTCCCAATGGGTGTCCCTGTGTTCTCGTTCTGGTGATCTGTGTCTCATACTGCTCTGTGTCTCGTGTCGGATTGGTGATCTGTGTCTCGTGTTCTGTGTCTCGTGCTGAACTGGTGATCTGTGTCTCGTGCTGTTCTGTGTTATTCTCCCGTATTTGTGAATCTGTTCTCCCTGTCTGTGCCTTAAATTGTATTGATGTGTGCCTGGTGAATTCCGTTGGTGACTCTGTGTTGGGGACTGTTGTGTTCTCCCTCGTGTCCGTACTTTGTGATGTGACGGAGTTACATCTAAAAAATGCTCCTCTGTTAATAGCTCAAATTTGTTACTAACTGGAATTGTGTATCTATTGCCTAAGTCAGTGATGGCTAACCTTGGCACTCCAGCTGTGGTGAAACTACAACTCCCAGCATGCTCCATTTATTTCTATAGAGTTCTGAGAGCAGCCAAGCAAGGGGGGCATCTTGGGAGTTGTAGTTTTACCACACCTGGAGTGCCAAGGTTAGCCATCACTGGCCTAAGTCATCCCTTTCTTGTCTTTCCCCTGTTGTACCCTTATTCCCATTTGAAGCTTCCTGTTGTCTGTTTACGTCTTGTTTATTAGTTAAGGGATACTTTACTATTTTTTGGGATTTTTTATTTATAATATCTTGCTCTGTTTTATCAAGGCTTTTACATCTCATATTCATCATCCCTCGGTAATTTTTCTATTTTTTCTTTCACCAGATTTAACTGGCTTACTATTTTATCCAACATTACTGTCCTCCTTTTAATAATCAATAATATTAGCAACTTTGTCTGTTCCTTCAACAATGCATTCCATTCTATTTCAAATTCCGGATCCCATAGGTCCTGGGCTGGAATCTTGTTTAAACTCAGTCCCCTTGGGATAATATCTCGATGGATATACTGTTGCAGGGATTTAATTTCCCATCTCTGCCGTAATTGCTTTAATAGCAGAGATTCGGCCTCCCTGAATAAATCAGTCATTGATTGGTTGTAAATATTTATACTTGTATCTGGAACGTCAAAGTTGAATGACTCTACATTTAGTCTTTTATTTTCAGCATGACTCCAGATATCCATCCCCTTTGGTAGTGAGCCCCAGATATCAGGAGTGAATTCAAGATATCCATTCCCTTTGGTAGTTGATTGTGCTGGACCTGCCAAAGGACCTGTGCTAGGCGTAATGACGTCAAATGCGGGTGCATTGCAGGAAAATACACAATTTTTCTGCGCGAGTGCAAAACATTGTAATGCGTTTTGCACGCGTGTGAGAAAAATCGGCATGTTTGGTACAATGCATAGTACAATAGCGCTGGAGGGGTTAAAAAAATAAAAAATAATTTAACTCACCTTAATCCACTTGTTCGCGCAGCCCGGCTTCTCTTCTGTCTTCTTTCTTCAGGACCTGGGTAAAGGACCTGTGGTGACGTTACTGCGCTCATCACATGGTCCATCACACGATCTTTTACCATGGTGATGGATCATGTGACGGACCATGTGATGAGCGCAGTGACGTCATCACAGGTCCTTTACCCAGGTCCTGAAGAAAGAAGACAGAAGAGAAGCCGGGCTGCGCGAACAAGTGGATTAAGGCGATTTAAATTTTATTTTATTTTTTTTAACCCCTCCAGCCCTATTGCACTATGCATTCTGTATTAAGAATGCTATTATTTTCCCTTATAACCATGTTATAAGGGAAAATAATAATGATCGGGTCTCCATCCCGATCGTCTCCTAGCAATAGTGCGTGAAAATCGCACCGCATCCGCTCTTGCTTGCGGCTGCTTGCGATTTTCACGCAGTCCCATTCACTTCTATGGGGCCTGCATTGCGTGAAAAACGCACAAAATAGAGCATGCTGCGATTTTCACGCAACGCATAAGTGATCCGTGAAAATCACCGCTCATGTGTACAGCCCCATAGAAATGAATGGGTCCGGATTCAGTGCGGGTGCAATGCGTTCACCTCACGCATTGCACCCGCACAGAAAACTCGCCCGTGTGAAAGGGGCCTAAGTGTCCCTCTTTGAATGTTCAAAAACTTGGGAGGCATGCGAATCTGCGGCAGGAAACCTGACCGCGTGGCCATTGCTTTACTAAGATCTGCTCCATCTGCACAGTGATAATGATATAAATGCACATACCTGTAACACAGGGACTCATTTAGGGTAAATGCACAAGTTCAGGATTTATGTGCAGACAATCCGCACTAAAATCCGCAGGTGTTCGCAGGGAAATTCGTGCGGTCAATCCACATCAAATGGTGCAGATTTGCATGCAGTTTTGGTGCGGAGTTTCCGCATGCAGATTTTACTCTCCCCATTGAAGTGAATGGAGAAAATCCGGTCAGGAAAAATAAAATAAATTGACATGCTGCGGATTTTAAAATCCGCATGCAAACCTGATTGTGTTCATTTAGCCTATGGGCTCTTTCACACTTGCGTTGTTCTGTTCCGGCATAGAGTTCTGTCGTCGGGGCTCTATGCCGGAAGAATCCTGATCAGGATTATCCCCATGAATTCTGAATGGAGAGAAATCCGTTCAGGATGCATCAGGATGTCTTCAGTTCCGGAACGGAACGTTTTTTGGCCGGAGAAAATACCGCAACATGCTGCTCTTTTTGCTCCGGTCAAAAATCCTGAACACTTGCCGCAAGGCCGGATCCGGAATTAATGCCTATTGAAAGGCATTAATCCGGATCCGGCCTTAAGCTAAACGTCGTTTCGGCGCATTACCTGATCCGACATTTAGCTTTTTCTGAATGGTTACCATGGCTGCCGGGACTCTAAAGTCCTGGCAGCCATGGTAAAGTGTAGTGGGGAGCGGGGGAGCAGTATACTTACCGTCCGTGCGGCTCCCGGGGCGCTCCAGAGTGACGTCAGGGCGCCCCACGCGCATAGATGTCGTGGACCCAGAGGAGTACAAAACAGCCAGGTCCAATCTGAAGAAGGGCATTAAGGAGGCGAAGCACAGCTACAAAACAAAAATACAACATCATTTTACAAGCTCTGATTCCCGACGCATGTGGCCGGGTATCAAGTCCATTACGAATTATAAGAGCAACACCTGTTCTATCAACGCCGGAAATTCTTTCTCTCCTGATGACCTAAATTATTTTTTTGCACGATTTGACAAAGACAATGAGCTGCCTATCATCAAATTAGCCCAGCAAGAGGCTCCATCATGTCCCCTGATGCTGGGAGCATTAATCCCCACAAAGCAGCTGGCCCTGATGAAGTTCCTGGAAAAGTCCTAAAAAACTGTGCTAAACAGCTGAAAACAGTGTTTACCAGTATGTTTAACAGCTCACTAGAGCCGGCCATTGTCCCCACTTGCCTGAAGTCCTCCACAATTGTCCCAATTCCAAAACAGGCAGGGGTGAAGACCTTAAGGCCTCATGCACACGACCGTATTTTTTTGCGGTCCGCAAAACGGGGTTCCGTTTTCCCGTGATCCGTGACCGTTTTTTCGTCCGTGGGTCTTCCTTGATTTTTGGAGGATCCAAGGACATGAAAAAAAAGTCGTTTTGGTGTCCGCCTGGCCGTGCGGAGCCAAACGGATCCGTCCTGAATTACAATGCAAGTCAATGGGGACGGATCCGTTTGACGTTGACACAATATGGTGCCATTTCAAACGGATCCGTCCCCATTGACTTTCAATGTAAAGTCTGGAGTCCCTTTTATACCATCGGATCGGAGTTTTCTCCAATCCGATGGTATATTTTAACTTGAAGCGTCCCCATCACCATGGGAACGCCTCTATGTTAGAATATACTGTCGGATATGAGTTAGATCGTGAAACCTCATTTCCGACAGTATATTCTAACACAGAGGCGTTCCCATGGTGATGGGGACGCTTCTAGTTAGAATATACTACAAACTGTGTACATGATTGCCCCCTGCTGCCTGGCAGCACCCGATCTCTTACAGGGGGCCGTGATCAGCAGACTACTATCAGATACTATCATATCCCCCTGTAAGAGATCAGGGCTGCCAGGCAGCAGGGGGCAGACCCCCCCCTCCCCAGTTTGAATATCATTGGTGGCCAGTGCGGCCCCCCCCCCTTCCTCCCTCTATTGTAATAATTCGTTGGTGGCACAGTGTGCGCCCCCCCCCCCTTCCTCCCTCTATTGTAATAAATCGTTGGTGGCACAGTGTGCGCCCCCCCCCTTCCTCCCTCTATTGTAATAAATCGTTGGTGGCACAGTGTGCGCCCCCCCCTTCCTCCCTCTATTGTAATAAATCGTTGGTGGCACAGTGTGCGCCCCCCCATCGGCCCCCCCTCCCTCTATAGCATTATCAACATTGGTGGCCAGTGTGCGGCCTCCCATCTCTCCCCCCCCCCCCCCCCCGATCATTGGTGGCAGCGGGTTACTAGCAATAGTACAATAGTAAAAGATTCATACTTACCTGGGAGCTGCGATGTCTGTGTCCGGCCGGGAGCTCCTCCTACTGGGAAGTGACAGTTCATTTAGCAATGCGCCGCACAGACCTGTCACTTACCAGTAGGTGGAGCTCCCGGCCGGACACGAACATCGCAGCAGCAGGTAAGTATGAATCTTCTACTATTGTACTATTGCTAAGTAACCATGGCAACCAGGACTGTAGTAGCGTCCTGGTTGCCATGGTTACCGATCGGAGCCCCAGCGATTAAACTGGGACTCCGATCGGAACTCCGCTGCCACCAATGATGGGGGGGGGGAGATGGGAGGCCGCACACTGGCCACCAATGTTGTTAATGCTATAGAGGGAGGGGGGGCCGATGGGGGGCGCACACTGTGCCACCAACAAATTATTACAATAGAGGGAGGGGCGCACACTGTGCCACCAACGAATTATTACAATAGAGGGAGGGGGGGGCCGCACTGGCCACCAACCTATTATTACAATAGAGGGGGGGGGCCGCACTGGCCATCAATGATATTCAAACTGGGGAGGGGGGGGGGGTCTGCCCCCTGCTGCCTGGCAGCCCTGATCTCTTACAGGGGGATATGATAGTACAATTAACCCTTTCATGTGCCGCACCTGAAGGGGTTAATTGTGCTGATCACGGCCCCCTGTAAGAGATCGGGTGCTGCCAGGCAGCAGGGGGCAGTCTTGTACACAGTTTGTAGTGTATTCTAACTAGAAGCGTCCCCATCACCATGGGAACGCTTCTGTGTTAGAATATACTGTCGGTTCTGAGTTTTCACGAAGTGAAAACTCAGCTTTGAAAAAGCTTTATGCAGACAGATCTTCGGATCCGTCTGTATAAAAACTAACCTACGGCCACGGATCACGGACACGGATGCCAATCTTGTGTGCATCCGTGTTCTTTCACGAACCCATTGACTTGAATGGGTCCGTGAACCGTTGGCCGTGAAAAAAATAGGACAGGTCATATTTTTTCATGGCCAGGAAACACGGATCACGGATGCGGCTGCAAAACGGTGCATTTTCCGATTTTTCCACGGACCCATTGAAAGTCAATGGGTCCGCGAAAAAAAACAGAATACGGCACAACGGCCACGGGTGCACACAACGGTCGTGTGCATGAGGCCTAAGTGATTATCGCCCGGTGGCTCTCACTCCTATTGCTATGAAGTGTTTTGAACAACTTGTCCTCAGGCACATGAAGAGCAAGATCTGCACCTCCATGGACCCATACCAGTTTGCTTACAGAGCACATAGGTCAACTGAGGATGCTGTCTCACTTACCCTTCACACTGCGCTGTCACACTGGAGCAGAGAGACAGCTATGTGCGGATGCTGTTCATTGATTACAGCTCGGCCTTTAACACCATCCCTCCCAACAAGTTGGCAACGAAACCGAACAACTTGGGTCTCAGCTCACACCTGTGCAACTGGATACTGGATTTTCTTACAAAAAGACCACAAGTCGTACGCATGGGCAAGCCCTTCTCTTCATCCGTAACACTAAACACTGGGGTACCGCAAGGCTGTGTGGAGCCCTCTCCTTTACTCCCTCTTCACAAATGACTGTAAACCCATTCACAATACCAATACCATTATAAAATTTGCAGATGACACGACCGTGATAGGCCTGATCTCCAACAATGATGAAACAGCCTATAGAAAAGAGGTTGAGAACCTAGAGAGATGGAGTAAGAACAACTGCCTCCTACTCAATACCAAGAAAACAAAGGAGCTAATTCTGGATTTTAGGAAGAAGAAACGAAATGGACACCATCCCATTAGCATTAATGGTGGAAACGTGGAGATGGTTCAAAGTTTCAGATTCTTGGGAGTTCATATTAGTCAGGACATGTCATGGATAAAAAACACAACAGAAATTACCAAAAAAAGCCTTCAGAGGCTTTATTTTCTGAGGAGTCTGAAGAAAGCACAACTCTCAAAACAGCTGCTAGTCAATTTTTACAGCTGCACCATAGAATCTGTGATCACATACTGCATTACAGTGTGGTCTTCCGGCTGCTCTTCTGAGGACAAGAAGACCCTCAAGCGCACCATCAGAATGGCTGGCAGAATCACTAGTACTCAGTTACCATCACTGGAGGACATCTTCACTGCTCGCTGCAGCAACAGGGCAAAAATTATCTGCGGGGATCCAACTCACCCCGGCCACAGCCTTTTCATTCCCCTACCCTCTGGTTGTCGTCTTAGAGCCCTACATGCCCGCACCACTAGGCTGAAGAACAGCTTTTACCCCAAAGCAATCAGTCTCCTAAATGCTCAGAGATTATTGCCCCTTCCTAGGATAGAAACTACCACAGACTGAAAGTGACTGCTGCATTCATGACCCCATGATGATCTCTTGTCTGCAGTGGTGTCTGATCAGTGTGTATATATACTCATAAGCACTTCCTACCTTGCTCTTGCTATATATATATATATGATGTGAACTGTGAATAGTAATGCTTTCTAGTGCAATGTTTTGTTTTGTTTTTCTAGTGTAAAGCTTTAGTTTAAATGTCAGTTCTTGTTCCTCTGTCCATGGCCTCTAGGATTGCTCCAAACAACATTTCATTGTATTGTACATTGTATTACATTGTATTGTACAGTGACAATAAAGGCATCTTATCTTATCTTAAGTATACTGCTCCCCGCTCCCCACTACTACTATGGCAACCAGGACTTTAATAGCGTCCTGGCTGCCATAGTAACACTGAACGCATTTTGAAGACGGATCCGTCTTCAAATGCTTTCAGTTCACTTGCGGTGTTACGGATCAGGCGGGCACTTCCGGCAAATGGAGTACACGACGGATCCGGACAACGCAAGTGTGAAAGAGGCCTAAGGGTTCGGCCACACGGTCAGGTTTCCTGATGCAATTGTGGAAGCCAAAACCAGGAGTGAATTCAAAAAAGAGAAGTCGTATCCATCCTTTATACTTTCTCTCCTTTTATGATCCATTCCTGATTTTGGCTTCCAAATCTGCATCAGGAACCCAGGACCGCGTGGCCGTATAAGCGTTTACATTTAAGCACGTTATGTGCACTTATATGATTGTCACTGTGCAGATGGAGCAGATCTTAGTAAGGCAATGGCCACACGGTCAGGTTTCCTGAAGCAGATTTGGAAGTCAATTAGTTAAAACCTGGAGTGAATTCTAAACTGCATCTGTAAAAACTGACAATGTGTCCCAGTGTTTGCACATTACACACTGACGCTGATTTACATGTAAGCAACGTTTTTTGCAGTGTCACGTTATGTGCACTTATGTAATAATCACTACAGATGGAGCAGATCTCGGGCAGGAGGAGCCGGGTCTCTTCTGGTTGATCATTAGCTGGGGGGAGGGGACTGCTATAGTCATATAGACTGCAGGGAGGGCGGCTCTCATACACAGGCTTCCTCTGGTAGGTCAGGCCACACATACAGAGCTGAGCGGCCTCTGCGGCACTGCATACACTGGCATACGTGTCTTCTCTGCTTGTCCTACAGGTATCTACAGTCACTGACCGTCTGCAGCAATGACCGCGTCACAGAGGAGTCTGGCCAAGGGTAAGTGTCAGTGTAAGGCTACTTTCACACTAGTGTTCGGGGTTCCGCTTGTGAGCTCCGTTTGAAGAGTATCACAAGTGGCCCCGAACGCATCTGTACTGCCCCAATGCATTCTGAGTGGATGCGGATCCGCTGAGAATCCATCAGTCTGCCAGCGCTCCGCCTCCGCTCCGCTCAGCAAGCGGACACCTGAATGCTGCTTGCAGCGTTCGGGTGTCCGCCTGACCGTGCGGAGGCAAATGGATCTGTCCAGACTCACAATGTAAGTCAATGCGGATGGATCCGTTTGAATTTGACACTATATGGCTCAATTTTCAAACGGATCCGTCCCCCATTGACTTTCAATGTAAAGTCTGGACGGATCCGTCTGAAGCTACTTTCACACTTAGAATTTTTTCTACAATATAATGCAGACGGATCTGTTCTGAACGGATCCCAAGTCTGCATTATATGAGCGGATCCGTCTGGGCAGACCCCAGACGGATCCGCTCTGAACGCTAGTGTGAAAGTAGCCTAAGGGAGCGCGTCGGGAACCTGAGCTTTAATCTTAAAATTTGGTGTTTCAAGTTCGGCGTCCAAGGTTTGGGTTATCTAAGAATTCTGTCATGGATTCCGCTACCACTGACCATAAATGATTGTACGTGGTAGCGGAATCCGTGATGGAATTCTTAGATAACCCGAACCTTGTACGCCGAACTTGAAACGCATGTTTGCTCATCCCTCGCCCTAACATATGAATCGCTGAATACACGGCGGCAGCGAATAGCTGGATTTGAGGCAGACATCCCAACCTGCAAAAACTCATTTCAGGGAGGTGCACTTCTGATTTCAGGGAGGTTTTCTTTCACGAACTTTTTATGACATTTTCCAAACATATGCAGTATCTGCACACTGTGCTCTATGGTGTGGAGGACTGGGCTCATTACCCTGCCCCAAATTATCATATTTCTGTATATGATTAAAGGGATTCTGTCACCACCTATAAGCCCTGTGAGCTAAACATATGCTCATGTCCAGGGTAGCATTCTGATTTCTAAGGTGGCCTTATAAAAACTATTTGTGGCTTTATTCTGCGGAAAAACAGGTTTTACTAACCTGTCGATCATTGAATTAAGGTGCCCAAGCAGGGGAGGTCTGTGGATGCAGGGTGCCCGGCCGCACGCATCGCCGTTCATGCCCAGCGCCGCCTTCTACTCCTCAATGCCGCCTCGCCCTCTCCCTCCTTCCCCGCTTTGAGATCCCGCGCGTGCGCACAGGCTCAGCCTGAGGCGCCGTTGCGGACTGCTGGCATCGGCTTCTTCTTGCACTGTGCGCACGCGCCGAGAAGGGGACACTGCTACAGGTTTCCGGAAAGGTTTACTGCGAGTAAACTAGAGATGGGAAGTTCGGATCTTTCACATGAATCGGTTCATTCGCTGAGCTGACAAGAAGCAAGTGAACCGAAGTTTAGGTTGCGCAATGCGCATGAGCGGATGCTTCCATTCACTCGCTGAGTCGGCTCTTGGTCTGAGTCAGGAAGTTTATTCTTTAAAACCCTGTGTGTAATTATCTACCCCACTGTAGGAAAAAAACAAGCATCCAGGGGGGGTGAATTAAACACTGGTTAATAAATAATACTGGTTAAATAATATAATTAAAATGGAGGGTTAAATGTGTAAATGTATTTTAAAAAAAAATACATCTCTCTCAATAGTTCTATAGCTACTGAATGAGACAGAAGAAGATGCCTTTAACATATATATCTCCGTGAGAAGCCAATTTGACCCTAAAGGGTTAATTCAACCTGTAATCTAAACTCTGTCCTGTCACTTCTCTTATCTCTCTGCTCTGCTATCAGTGAACCTTTCCGGGATATATTGTCTCGCATGCCTGTCAGGGAGTCGCTATCTAATAGCGGGAGACTCCCTGAACCTCCAGGAGACTTGAGATCCCTGATTTGAGGTATAAACTTTAGGAGCAGCCGGGTAACCCGTACCCTAATTAATACTGTGTATCTGTTACATATAATAATTGGATCCTTTAATAAAGTTGACTTTTCCAGATTGGTTGAAGTGCTGTGGATGTAGCAGAGCTGATTTAGCAATGTGTTTTCTGGGACTCCATTACTTTCATTGGAGTCATGCTTGTGACTCTGACCTGCCGCACCATCACCCATTTTGTGAGTCAAAACGAATAGAAAAAACCCCATAACAAGCAGTGTACATAGAGGTGAGGGGACCCGATGGTAAAAAACCCTAATGGGCCCCTTTATGCTGCCAGGCTTATACACTTAGTGAGGATAGAAGGGTTTGGTGTTTGTGACCCCCCCCCCCCCCCCTAACCTTTTGTTACCATTGGACCAATTCACTCGACCGTATAAATGGATCCGCATCTGTTCCGCAATTTTGCAGACCCATTCATTTCAATGGGGCCGCAAAAGATGCGGACAGCACACCGTGTCCTGTCTGCATCCATTGTTCCGTTCCCCGGCCCTGCAAAAAATACAGCAGACAATATAGACATTCTCTATATAGCACTTGCCATGTGCGGTCCGCAAAACACTTATGGCTGTGTGATGCATCCTTAGGCCTCATGCACACGACCGTTGTTTTGGTCTGCATCCGAGCCGCGGCTTAGATGAGGACCCATTAACTTCAATGGGGCCGCGAAAGGTGCAGACAGCAATCTGTGTGCTGTCTGCATCCATTGCTCCGTTCCGTGGTCCGCAAAATAAATATAACCTGTTCTATTGTCAGTTTTGCGGACAAGAATAGGCAGTTATATCAATGGCTGTCCGTGCCGTTCCGCAAATTGTGGAATGCACACGGATTATATCTGTGTTTTGCGGACCGCAAAACACACAATGGTCGTGTGCATGAGGCCTTAGTCTAACGTGTTTATCTACAATTCTGTGTCGTCCTGTCCCCCCCCCCCACTGATCAGACACCTGTTCTACTTTGGTCAGTGATTCGGACCAAACATGGCTATTGAAGTCTAAGGGTCCGTGTAAAACCATTGAAACACGATGCCATCCATGTCAGTGGTTTTCATGGACCATTGGTATGAGATCCTCTGGAAACTGATTTTCAGTCTAGACGTGTATGTGGAATACGGAGGGCAAAGAAGGGACATATGGACCAAACACGGATCGCAGACATCTTCAAGGATGAACCACTCACCATCTTGTCACAGATGTCATCAGATGTGTGAGAGGCCTTCTTCAGGAGACGAGGCTCTGCACAGGTCATTGGGACTCATTAGCCCTAATACTGTATAGGACTCTATCTCCAAAGGTCCCATGGCCGCCTCATGATCCGCCTCTATGGAGTGTACTGTAAGGATTCGCTCTGGCAGTTTGCTGGTTAATCTCAAAACACTTACTTTTTTTTTTTTTTTTTTTTAGGTTTTCACTTTTGTCCAGGATTAAAATGGATAGGTTCTCAGATCAATATCCTATTGAGGGGGGTTCGAGGTCTGGAACCCCCATAATAAACTGAAAGGTACCAGAAATTGACAAAGCTTGGTTTAGTAGAGGCCAATTTCTAGGCCGCTAATTTTCCAGGCACATTAATAAATGTTCCCCAGTGAGTTTTTCTAACCCGTAAAGGATGCCACACCCAACAGTTACATAGGTGAAAAGTCAGCTCTGCTACATCTCAAGTGTAGTTGAAATTTAACAGAACGTGTGGAGGAACTGAAATTCCAGCTGAACAGATTATTAATATCTGATGCCGTCATGCGGCACAGCTTGTAAGTTGTTGCTGGTGCGATACGAGAAGCCCAGTCCTACCACGCAGCTACATCATCTTCAGTGCTTCTGTTAAGCTGTGGGAAGGAAAGAGTTAAAAGGACAGTAGAAAAGGAAGTGTCTGTAGAAGACTTAACCCCTTGTTCATGAGAATTGTAAAAAGCTGGGAACGTGAAATGTAGCGCACGTCCTGGTCGTTATACTGTGAATACGATACTTTATATCAGTCTCAGCAGGCTTTGTTAATATGAGTTCTCTCAGTTTTGGGCAGGGTGCTGAATCTCCTTTAGGGCGCATGTACACGACTGTTGGCTGTTTTTGCAGCCTGAAAATCGCAGTTCCGCAATACACGGATACTGGCCGTGTGCACTCTGAAATTTACAGAACAGACTAGCCGGACCCTAAGGCTGGGTTCACACTTGAGCGTATTTGATATGCGTTTGTCGCGTGTTTTTGTCCATAGTCAAATTGACAGCAGTGATTGACAGCATCTTGGTCAGGCTAGACATTTGCCTCTCACTAGGGTGTGGCCTTTTATTGCCTATACGCGCGTTTTTCTGGTCACAAACGTGCAAAAGAACATATTTGCGCAATCCTATGGCCGCAAACGCGCAACAAAACGCCTCAAAGAAGCTCAAGAACTTTTTTGAGCGTAGGGCGTTTTTCAGCGCATTCAAACGCGCTGTAAAAACGCTCAAGTGTGAACCCAGCCTTGTAGAACAGTCCTATCCTTGATGGTAATGCGGACAAGAATAGGAAATGTTCTATAATTTTGCACACCGCGCGGAAGCGGAGTGCTGTCCTGTGCATGAGCCTTAAAGAGACCAGAAAACCAAACCAGAATGTATTGGCAAAAGATATTATTTCTGAAAATAATCTACTCCACAATGGTAATGGTACAATATTTTATTCAATCAACATTTAAAGAAGTTCTACACGATAGACATGACACATAATATGGTTAAAAAAACGATTACTAGAGGTGGAGGCAGTCAGCAGGTAGGACAGTAAGAAAAAAAAAAGTACAAGTGCATATATTTATAGCGGAGTAGATAAAAATGCACTAATGGCAGCAAGAAAAAATATATAATAGCAAAATATAATACAGCGGTGTATAAGTAATAGTTCATAACAGTATAACCAGAGCACAAGTATACTGTAGCATACAGTCAGGCATGACCAAATATTACCAACCAGCAAAAAGAGTCCATACCAAATAAAAAAAACACCACTATCACCCCCAACATGCTTTTCCCGGTCATCTTCTTTAGGGGGCCCTGAGGGGCCACTCCTCCGTAGTGCTCTGAAATGTATGGACTCCTCTGAGGCCAGGAAAATCTTGCTGCAAATAATGCTGGACTTGCTTTGTCTCGCGTCTATGATGTTACACTTCAGTTATGCACATATAGATTACTTAAATTATTGTTTCAAAATCTCATTAACGAAGCACGTTCAGCTTTGGATTTTGGAACATTAATTTATGTGCAAAACTGAAGTGTAACATCATAGACACGAGCCGAAGCAAGTCTAGCGGCGTTTGCCGCAAGAGCCCACGCATTTTAGCGCACTACAGAGGAGATATTGTGAATAAAGTTTTCAAACTAATCGGATATAGAGCAATCCGAACCTGAATTGTTCAAGCCTAGTTCTCTTCCTTGGGACATACCTCTTTGCATATTCGTTTCCCATGGAGCATTGCCAATAAGTCTCCATACTAAGGAGTACTTCCAGCAAGTCTCCATACATGAACTGGTCTCTTTATGGAGATTCAACACCCTACCTAAGCTGCCTTCAAAGCCTCTCTGCCAGCCAGCCATAATCTACTCTGTACTGGTGAGGAGCAAGAACCCTGGAACAGCTCTCTACGGATGGATATCTGGCTTGGCTATAACCCCTGGTCAAATCCCAAGGCTTGTTGGATTTTAACTCGTATTGAGCCACTTTCAAGAGGTGGCACTAGTGAGATTGTTCTTTCTCGGGAGATGCCTCCATGCACTGTCGTAGTTCTGTAAAAGAGTGCATGTGTCCTAGTTACATAGTATATAAGGCTGGAAAAAGAAAAAAGTCCAGTTTAGCCTGTTATCCTGCAGGTTCATCCAGACGAAGGCAAAAAAAACACTGAGGTAGAAGCCAATTTTCCCCACTTAAGGGGGATAAAATGCCTTCCCGACTCCAATCAGGCAATCAGAATAACTCCCTGGATCAGCTACCCCTCTCTAGTAGCTATATCCTGTAATATTACACTCCAGAAATACATCCAGGCCCAACTTCAACTCTTTTAGTGAACTCACCATCACCACCTCCTCAGGCAGAGAGTTCCATAGTCTCACTGCTCTTACCGTAAAGAATCCTCTTCTATGTTTGTGGACAAACCTTCTTTCCTTGAGGCGCAGAGGATGTCCCCTCGTCACAGTCCTGGGGATAAATAGATGATGGGATAGATCTCTGTACTGACCCCTCATATATTTATACATAGTAATTAGATCTCCCCTCAGTCGTCGTTTATTTTTTTTTCTAAAGTGAATAACCCTAATGTTGATGATCTTTCAGGGTACTGTAGTTGCCCCATTCCAGTTATTTAGTTGCCCTCTGAACCCTCTCCAGCTCTGCTATGTCTACCTTGTTCACAGGAGCCCAGAACTGTACACAGTACTCCATGTGTGGTCTGACTAGGGATTTGTAAAGTGGTAGGACTATGTTCTCATCATGGGCATCAATGCCCCTTTTGCTGCAGCCCATTATCTTATTGGCCTTGGCAGCAGCTGCCTGACACTGGTTTTTACTGCTTAGTTTGCTGTTTATTAAAATTCCTAGGTCCTTTTCCATGTCAGTTAGGCTATATGCACACGACCATGCAATTTTTTTTATTTAATTTTTTTTGTGGTCCGCCTGTGTGCCTTCCGCAATTTGCGGAATGAACCGGTCAGCCCATTGTAGAAATGCCTATTCTTGTCCGCAAAAGAATATATAATATTTTTATTTTTTGCTGTCCGCATCTTTTGCGGCCCCATTGAAGTGACTGGGTCCACATCCGAGTCGCCAAAATGGCCGTTCGGATGCGGACCAAAACAGCCGTGTACATGCGGCCTTACCCAGTGTTTTAGTATGTACGGGTGACTTGCATTATTCCTTTCCATGTGCATAACCTTAAATTTGTCAGTGTTAAACCTCATCTGCCACTTCTCATATGTTGTGGTCAAACCATATTGTTTTGCTGCTATTTTGGAAAAATCATGGTAATAAAACTGTGAATAAGCCCTTGGCGAAATCTCACATGTGTGGTGGAGAGGATATGACAACCTCTCAAAGCAAATCTTTGGGTCAGAGCCTCTGTGTGTTTTTGTTTTTTTGCCCCTTCTCCAATGTAAGACTTTTCATTCACATGGTACAATCTGCACCTTTTGACCTTTTCTGTTATCTGTATACTGATTGAATATATACTTTTTTCAGGCAGCGCTGCCCCAGGACCAGTACCAGAGGGACTTACCCGACTTTACAGCATGAGATTCTGCCCCTTCGCCCAAAGAGCCAGGCTTGTCTTGATTGCCAAAGGAATCAAGTAGGCATATCATTGTATACCATTTCTGGAGATTTATAAATACAAGTGTCCTTCAGCTTTGGGTATAAAGTCCTTGTATTGTGTCTTCAAGACTCCTGCGAATGCATTCTCTATGAAATAATCAGAACTAGAGTGTCTCATATTCTTATAAGCATTGTTGTGCATGATGGGACCCAAAAACCAACTGCTCAATTTGTGGTGACCAATACTATAAATGTAATAGTTGGGGGACCGGTTACAGATCTCTACAAGGTGACCGTCACTCATGTACAATTGCACTATCACTAACCGCTTATTTTTCTCTGGTCAGACATGAAGTCGTCAACATTAACCTAAAGAACAAGCCGGACTGGTTTTTTGAAAAAAGTTCCCTGGGATTGGTGCCGTCTATTGAAACCTCTGATGGTAAAATAATCTATGAATCTCCAGTTGTTTGTGACTATCTGGATGAAGCCTTTCCCGGGGTTAAACTGACCCCCGCAGACCCCTATGAAAAGGCACAACAGAAGATTCTTCTGGAACATTTCAATGCGGTAGGACATTTGGAAATCTTTGTTGGGGATGGAGAATGTTAAAGGGGTTGTCTTAAAGGGGTTGTCTTGTTTCATGATATTGATCATCTAGCCCTAGGATAAGTTATCAATATCAGATCGTTTTGTAAACCTGATCATCAGCTGTTTGAAGGGACTGCATGCTTGTGCAAGCACTGTGTCCTGGTCAATGTGTAGCAAGTCTGAGGAACCGTTGCAGAGGATGGAAGTGGTAATGTCCCTGATGAGATGTTGTATAACTGTGTACTCCCTCAGGTCATTGCTCCGTGGTGTGTGGTGCAGTAGAAATATAGTTTGTACATTTACTTCTAGCCTGATTCTTCAATCAGCATCATCAAAGTGCAGTTTCTGCCACCAGTTGAGGAGGTACGGTGGCTGGTTGGATGACTATATATTGGCAGTTGTGGGTATAGATGTTCTCTACAAGATTTAGACGTAACGTCATCTGGTCTAGTTGTGATATAGACGATGGGTACCTTGCAGCAGTGTCCATAAAGCAGTATTTTGCTGATCAGGTGCCTTTTGGAAGCAAAATTTGCTAAAATCTCTGGAGAGTTGCTCACAGGAGAAGAATCTATCCTTCCCAGTAGTAGGAGCTCTAGCATGTGCTTCCTCTCCTTTCTGCAGTTAGACAGGAACTACCTGTGGCAGGTGCAGCACTATGAAGTGCCTTTTGCACCGTGGCATTAGAAGAATTTTAATATCTGACTTCTTAGTCTATTACTCTAATTCCTCAAGCGCAGTTATATGAAAACAGTAGGTTTAAAGAGCACACCAAATGCTTGTAATAACTTCTTTATTAACATATATATATATATATATATATATATATATATATATATATATATTGCCGCCTCCGCAGCAGATAGTCTATGTATGGAACACGTGGTAAAAAGGTATAACAAAATGGCGGTATACATAAGATGGTGGTTCAACTGTTCAATCTTGTCATTCAACATAAAATGGTGGATATTTTTCTCTCTTCAGTATCTGTACTCTCATTAAGTTATTTAAGCACTTTATGATCTGAGAGGTATATCTGAGGTTAACCAATAGTTCTACTTGCTCAACTTGGTTTGCAGTAACTATTTGCAGTTTGGTTGAGTATGATCTGGTATGGAATTTGGTCACAATTTGTATGGTGGAACTGTAAGTAAGCACACATAACTAGTATACAGTTCTAATCACTATTAACAAAAGCAACATATAACTTTTCTAAACATCTATTTTGGCCTCTTGTTCCCATAAAACACAGCTCTTACTGGAACTGTCTGTTCAGCTCCTCTCTCTGGTGAATAATTCTAGCAGCTCCTGCTAGGGGGATTTACCACACAGGCTGTGAGAGGCTGGCTGTGGTTGGTCCTGCCCAGCAACAACAGTTTAACTCTATGCTTTCTGTTTCTGCTGTCATTGAGCTTGCCTTATAGTATATAATGAATCTTAAAGGCATTATCTTTTCTGCTTCTGTGAACACAATATATATATAACAGTTATGACATCCAAATATGAAGTCACTGTAAATAACTTTGCTTTTGTCTTTAACACACGAACATAGGAACTGTATTAAGTTTATTGGCAGGTCTAGCTGTATAAACACACAAGCTATATTAGCCACTTAGGACAGGTCTTAGCTGGCCAGCTACACTACCTCTCCTGGCAGGAAGCAGGGCCAAACCATTCCTACCAAAAGGGAGGAACAGGGTGGTTAGCTCTGTTCCTGCCAACCATACCTTCCTCTGCTCAAATGCATAGCCACAACAATAATGTACAAAACATTACAATGTACTAATATATACAGTTGCACATACCCTCAGGTCTGGAGTATAGCAATTGTTTACCTACATGCCATCTACATTGTATTGGTGGTGCAGCATATATAATTACTGATTTTCATCCCACTATAACGTAGACAGCGTGGAGGTAAACACTGAAGAGGACAAGCACTTGCACAAACACCGGCGGGGCGCTGGGAGTTGGTTACCCACAAATCTGATAATGATGACCTCTCCTGAGAATAGGTCCTCAATGTCTTTAAACCTGAATACCTCTTTAATGGTGTTGTACAAAGTTTGAAAACAGGCTACATCGTGCTCCTGCATATCGCTGAAGCAGTGGTCGGCAGGAGAAGTAACCATCCAGTCCCAGCATCTGCTAGGTGCATGAAGTGTGGGCAAAAAAATGAAGTGGCCTGTCAAAGGGAAGGATGTCACTACTATTGGTGACGTATATGGTTGCCAGGAGGAGAGGTGGCTCAGGCTAAAGCAGCCAACAAGTATAGGTAGCGTCAGAAAGACTGACATCATCATTGGTCGCTAATCAGCCTTTCAAAGGCAAATAGGAGAACGGGCTGTAAATAGCAAATGGTATTAATGATTCATAAGAGAATCTAAGGGTTGCTGGACATGATTAAAGATATCAATTGACAGTTGTGGAAGGGAGGTCAAAGGTGAGCAAAGCCACTCATATCACCTAGAGCGTGAGGTCATCAATTAGATGACTCAAACCAACCCCCTGGTTAGTTCCCACATGACCTCCTACAACCCTGGTGTAACTATCTCCCCAAAAAAGTGTAGCCCTCATATGGATGGCACCCAGACACTCACTGCAGGGAAGTCACCACTGCTTGTCATAAGGTCAGTGGGGGAGGTCATTTTTACTGAGCCCACTCCACTGGTCACAGAACCGCAGGACAGGACCGTCTGCTGCCTAAATAAATCGCAATGATTTCTTTTGAATGGATGAGTGCATTGGATTCTACTTTATTTTCTAAGCTTCTTGCCACTTGTCTGAAGTGGCGAGAAAACGGGGGAGGCTTATCCAGAGTTTAAAGCCTGTACCAGACCCTGGCTGGTGTAGACTTAATTTTCTGGTGCACTGCAGAAATGCAGCTAAATGATCAAGAGGCATCTACTTCTTTTAGGCCGATCTAACTCCAGCACAGGGAGACTAAGATGGCAGTTTTGATAAATGTCACTCAAATATATATTTTTCCTGTCCATGAATTGTACAGCTTATACTTAGGAAAATGCGTATCGAGATAAGTAATGCAGTTTTCACCATTTGCCTTTGACAGGTTACCTCTGCACTATACAAGATCTTGTTTGCCAAAAGGGCTAATGAAGATGCAGCTGAATCAAAGACGCAGTTTTTTGAGAAATTTAAAATACTTGAAGAGGTAAGAATTGGTTTTCAGTGCCAGGGTACCTTGGTCAGGCAGCCGGGATGCTGTTAGACTGCTGGATCGCGATTCCTGGTGGCAGGGCCGGACTGGGGATAAAAACCAGCCCTGGAAAAAGTTGCACACCAGCCCCACAGCATTGCGTCATTATTTACTTGTTTATAATAGGAGAAAGCATTCATTTTAAAACATGTGTGTAAACACTAATATGAACTTTGCCCCACGATAGCTCTTTTGTAGAACCCCCATAAAAACTTACAATTACTTGACTTGGCCCTTGGGGATCTCGGATGAGAGATTTCATTATAAGGGTTTGGAGAAGGGGCAGAGGGATAGCAGAGCAGAGTGGTCGGTGCTGCTACTAGGGGGTCATACCATGGGGGAGTAATAAAGCACACTATAATGCCCCCCCCCCCCCCAGTAGTAATAATTCTCCTTATAATATGCAAAACATACCCCTTTGTAATGCCCCCAGTTGAGCTAATGTTCCCATAATGTGCCAATATAAAATACCTTTTCTCAGTGCCCCTGTAGATGACCCCCATAGTGCTCCCCCCCATATAAAATACCCCTTCTTTTTAGCCTCAGTAGATGCCCCTATAGGGCCCCCCAATCTGCAGTAAGATGTGCCCCAATCATGTGCCAGTAGCCCCCCTTATCATGGGCCTGCCCAGTATAGTGTGTGTGTGTGTGTTAGTTACACACACACACACCACTTAGACTTACCTCCAGTGATGCGTTGCAGGCCGCCTCTTCCGGCCTGTGTCCCTCGCTATACGGCTCAGGCGACGCGATGACGTCATCGCGCCGCCTGCAACGGCCTCTGATAGGGCAGCCTATCAGAGGAACAGGAGGGGACACACCTCTCCCTCCTCTGCTGCAGCACAGGCATCTGTATTGCCGTCCTGAGGACGGCAATACAGATGACTATGGAGATTAGCGCTTCCCCAATGGAGGCGATCATCTCCTGCTCTGCCCTGCCGCCGGCCGCCCCCACTTGTCACCAGGGCCGCGGCCTTGCGGCACTCGGGCCTGCCGGCCTACCGGGAAATTTCCTGGCAGGCCAGTCCGGCCCTGCCTGGTGGTGCGATGTTGTCACATGTGGGTGCCATGTGGTGCTGCACGAGCTAGAGTAGGTACCATTAAGGCAACCTTGATGTGATGAGTAGGCTCATGCCTTTTGATCAAAACATATACTAACACCTTATGTACAGTATGTAAACAGGGGTGCACCACCAATGAGGCCAGGTGAGACTCGGGCAGCACCAGGTAGGGGCAAGGGGGGGGGGGGGGGGCAGCCGAAGGGCCATGGGCTGAAGGGAAGGGGTTAGGTTAAGAAATTGGCTTGAATGTGGGGGTGCGGTTTCAGTTTTCACCTCAGGCAGCAGAAAGGCTAGGTGCACGCATGCATGTATATTATTGGGCTGTATACTATTTATTACACTGAGAGGCAATAATAGATCAGTGCATGAGTCATACATGCTTTTATCTTTGTGTCCCGTAAGACACGGTCTAGAAAGCTCCTGGTGAATTGTGAAGACTGTGCTTTACACCGGGATAAAGTCTGCAGTTTTATGCAATACCCATAACAAAATAATAGCGACAGGTGCACTCTGCGGTCTTACTAAACCCTCAACTGATTTTAAAATTGAGAGATTAGCCAACATGTCCTATGGTGTAGGACATGTCTGAGCCCGAGCACTGCGCCAAGGTTTCTCAAATAGCCTGGGACCTACACTCACCTACCTGTGCCATGTGGGCAATACCAGGGGCCAGTGGGCAAATTACAGGAGCATGAGGCCGACTCACAAACAACTCGCCAGTTACCTCCAGCATGTAACCATGCTAGCAATGGGAGGAGGGAGGAGTCTGCGAGTCCCACTCAAGACTGGCTGATATGGCCCGGGCCTCACAGGTGCACCTAAATGTAGCATTTTTGCTGGGGATCGTCATTAGCAACGGGCCACAAGTGCAGGATTTGCTCCTCTGTGTGTATATAATATATATATCTGCATGTGGGTTTGAGCACTTCCTGCCTGTTCAATACCACGCCATTCTTTTCAGTTTGTATATAATGAGTACCCATCCCCAATTACTCTTGCATTCATATGTACTGCATCCATTAAAATTTCCTTTGGGTTCCTGCACACAATTCTATTTAGGCCAGCTATTGAATGGCTAAGATTTAATCTCCTCAGGGGGAGGGGGAGGGGGGGGGGGGGGGGCGCATGCCCTCCAATGAGGCCAAGTGAGGCGATTGCCTCAGGCGGCAAGGCCTAGAAACAAGTGGAGTGCTGTGGGAAATGAGCACTTCCATTGTGCAAGCGTTCATCTCTGTATATTCAACTGTATCGCAGTATACCTTTTTAACAGTACCGCTGGAGAGGAGGCGCTGTTTCAATTTTCACCTCAGGCAGCAGAAGGGCTAGGTGCCTCTACTGCGCATCCCTATGGCTTTTTCCATGGAGATTTTAACTCATGGATTCTTGGAAGGTACTGTGACATTCTAGAGAGGCCCACAGGGCCGTAATAAGGATGGGGTGCCATCCGCTGCTGAAAAGAGGATTTGTAATTTATCTTCACTTTCTTTACAGGCTCTGGCCAAGAGGAAAAGCCCTTACTTTGGTGGAGAATCCGTGTCTATGATTGATTACATGATCTGGCCCTGGTTTGAACGGTTGAGTTCTTTTGAAGTGCAAGAGTAAGTAAGATAAAACATATTTTGTAGCTGCATTTAAAGCTCACCTGTCTGCAGGACCAATCCTATTAAATCAAGCATAATACCCAGTAGGGTCGATCCTGCTGAGTAAAATGATAACTGTCTTGTGAAAAATTGGTTACAGCATTCCTGCAGTTTATTCTATATTTAAATGAGGGTTTCAGTGCATTGAGGGGTATGGCCAGCACTGGAAAGCTGAGGTGCACCGAGGAGCTAGGCCTCACCCCTCAGTGCATAAAGAATGAAAGTATTTTTCTCTGGAACACAACTTATTTTCAAATTATCTTTTTTGCAGTCCTATGTAACACCACAGATAACAGTGATATCTCTGAGTACGGATAATGTATTAGATGGATGTGAGGACCCAGAATTCAGAACACTCACATTGGGATCTGAAGTCTGGGGCCAGGCGCCAGCAGTGTGGGCCAAATTCTATACGCAGCCCCCCCCCCCCCCCCCCCCCCCCCAACAGATATTTGGATGGACATAACCTACCTTGCTATGAAATATACAGGAGAACACAGCACCATACCTGTTACATCTCCTGTGATGTAGACTTTCCTCAGCGTCTTCATTAGGAGATAAGATTCTCATGATACATCCGTTCAGCCGAGTCTCTGCAGAGTTTCACAGATTTTTTTTTTTTTTATCCCCCCCCCCTTACTTTACTATCATCCTCAGATAACATACCTCCCCTTCCCCCGTAGTGCCCATAAATATAATGCCCTCTGTATAATTATGATATATAATGGCCCCCTCTGTATAATTATTGATATTATAATGGCCCCTCTGTAGAGTTAGTGTAATTTATGGCCCCCTCTGTATTAGGCAACATTCACATGTCCGCAGAATGGGTCCGCATCCGTTCAGCAATTGTGCGGACCCATTCAATCTCTACGCACAAGAATAGACATTTCTATAGGGGTGCCGGCCATGTGTATTGCGGATCCACAATACACTATGGACTTGTGAATGGACCCTTATAGTAATTATTTATGGCCCCCTTCAGCCCCTCCGGCATACAGTCCCATGTAAGATGCAACCTTCAGCTCCTTCAACATACAGTCCAATGTAAATTGCAAAACTCCCCCTGCCTTCAGACCCTCCAGCATACAGTCCCATGTAGGATGCATCACTCCCCCTGCCTTCTAGTGCAGTGACCAGGAATGGGTACGCTGACGCCACTTATGCAGTGGGCTACGGGTACTTAAAGTTCTGTATTTGTCGTGACTCCAATTGCAGGGTACTATTCCAGGGCCCTTCCAAGGTGTTATAACGGACGTCCCAGATTAGGAATGCCAGAGTGGTGTAATGGCCTATAATGTCTCTATAGGGTGGTGATAATTGTGTCAACGGTGTCTCTACCTGGGTACGGCTGGACTCCTGGCTCACTTGCAATAAATTTGATAGTGATAGAAGGATTAATAGAGGAATTTTGCAGCAGAAATGAGGTCCAGACCTTTAGATGAAGTTCAAACGTTTCCTTACTGAAGATAACTTGTATACAGCTTTGGTCTCTGGTCCCAGCAGGTTTTGGCAATCATTGGCAGGAATAAATGCTTCTGCTTGATATGTGGGTAGCTTGCAGGATAGGACGTCTGCTTGGTAGCTCTGTAACTGTCAGGAATTAATCTTCTGCACTTTTCTGAAGCTAATGCTTTGTGGGGACAGACTAGCTGAGGAGGAATGGCCTCTCCTAGGTCTCTGGACTTAACTCACAGATTTTTCAGGGGATGCTTTTTTCCTGGAACTCTGGAGGTTGTCTGTGGTTCTCTGCTTCTTTCATGCAGCTGAGGCTGCAGGTGCTCAGCCTGGGGATATGATCAGGTCTCAGCCGAGACAAGATCTTTGCTGTCTTCCCTATGCAGGGGATCTCCTGAACGCTATCACACAGCCTTCCCCAACAGGGGTGGTTGGCACACTGACTCTAACTTCCTGCTCTCACATGCAGTCTTTAGTACAAGGATTATTCCTCCTCCCTTCAGCCCCTTCAAAATAAAATAAAAAATGTAAAAATAAGTCACTATTCTCCTCCACATACTGACCTGCAACCTCTGCTCCCCTCTCCAACATCATGCTCTGTAGAATCTCCTGCACATCTTTAGGCCCCGCCCCTGTACAACGAGACTCCGTCTCTTCCCCGCACATCATACCTCCCAGGAGAAACTCCATTCTAGTCCCTATGAATGCTCTATTGCCTCATAGGCGTCAGGCCCCTATCCTAAAGCCTCTGAGGAAGAACAGAGGGGACGGGAGCCATAGGCTCCTGTGGCCCTCATTGAAGTAATTGCTGCTTGGTGACCCCTGCAATTTTGCGCCCAGGCAATGCCACCCATCACCACCACACTACGGCACTGCGGTATCAGACTCAATACAGCCAGGTAGTTTGACTGATTCAATGGGGTTGATTCTGCCGCCGGGTGCTCTTTAATGAAACTTCTGTAGAAATTATTATTATTTTTTATTTTTTTATAGCCTCCTCAGGATAGGTCATTGGTATCTGATAAGCGGGGGTGTTACACCTGGGACCCCTGACTATACCAAGCGCAGCTGCTAAAAATGTATGGTGCAGTGATGCCTTCTCAAACAGCTGATCCATTGTGTAGGACCCCAGCGATCAGATACTGATGACCTACAATATCTATAAGATGGGTCTGTGATGGCTAACCTTGGGCACTCCAGCTGTGGTAAAACTACAACTCCCGAGATACACACTTGCTTGGTTGTCCTCAAAACTCCACAGAAATAATTTGAGCATGCTGGGAGTTGTAGTTTCACCACAGCTGGAGTGCTGGAGGTTAGCTATCACTGGGATAGGTCATTATTTATAAAATCTTGGAAATCCCCTTTAACGTTGCAGGTAGGGATGAGCGAATCGACTTCAGATGAAACATCTGAAGTCTATTCGCGTAAAACTTTGTTCTATTACTGTACAGAGCAGGAGCTCTGTACAGTATTAGAATGTATTGGCTCCGATGAGGTGAAGTCACGTGAGACTTCGCAAAGACTTCATAAATTAATTTGTACTGTTAAAAAAAAATAAAAAAAAATCCTGGACTCTGGTTCGGTTCCACGGTACCACTTTGTCTCGCGAGACTTTGCGAAGCAATAACTTTGGCTCATTGTTGCTAATACATTCTAATACTGTACAGAGCTCCTGCTCCGTACAGTATTAGAACTAAGTTTTATGCGAATAGACTTCAGATGTTTCATCTGAAGTCAATTCGCTCATCCCTAGTTGCAGGGTCTACATCAGGACTTTGGGCATAATTTTAAAAAATTTTCTTTTTCTCCTTTTATCTAGTGTTCTGGAGAATTTGCCACGTGTAAAAGCCTGGCAAGAGCTTATGCTGCAGGATCCTGCTGTAATAGAGACCTTCACAGAGCCGGATGTTCTACGCGGCTTTTTCGAACTATATTCTAAGAAGCATTTGGATGCCTGTGATTACGGACTTGACTAATGCCTGATAACCGCGTGATCTGAGTATGCTGTGCTTTCTGATCAATTGCATCTTATGTGTTTGTTAACAGAGGCACACCAGGCTGTGATTAAATAGACTTTCAATTATTCATGTGTCACAGGGTTTATTCTAATCTTGTAGTAATTAACAGACTGATACAGACAGCCCCAACGACGTTTACTGCAGCTATCATAAAACTTCTAACCAGCACTTCACTGCATGGGAAGGAGAATGGTCCATGGAACCGAATAGTCCAGTGGCACAGGAAATACAGTCCAGAGCGTATAATCCATTAGAGCAGGATATACAGCTTAGGCGATATAGTCCATGTGCAGTGGCCGGGTTTGTGGTGGCCTCAACTAGGCTTGAGCAAATCTAGGTTCAAATAACTTTTTTTATTTTGTTGCTGTTTCTGTATAGCATTAAAATGTATTGTATTGTCTCTGTGAAGCCAAACTTCGTTTTGCGAGATTTTGGTGAATTGCTTTGTATCTGTGTATTTAAAAACCGTTTAAAAGTAAATCCAAAGTGGGCTTTGGTTCTGTGCAGGGGCGGACTAGAAACAAAGTGGCCCTGGAAAAAAAGAAAAAATTAAACTGAACGTGGCCCTGTTTCGTAGTTGGGTTGAAATTGATGGAAGGCAGGGCCAGCAATAACCTATTATGGCACGTTATACCACCCCAACAGAGCCAAATACCACAATCCATCGCAAAATACATCCCTAAAAACTTCCACTCACCGGCTGTGAGGAGGGCACAGGTGGCCCCCTGGGCATCGGCCCACCTGGATCTTTCCCTGTAAGGTCTATGGCCAATCCGCCCCTGGTTCTGAAGTACCAGCCAGTACCAAAACAGACTTTGGATTCCTATTTTAAATTGTTTTTAAATAGGCAGATATGAGCACAGTAGTAATTCATCAAAGTCTCAGGCAAGAAGAACTTTGGCTCTATGGAGCCAATACATTAAGATCAAAGTATTTGAATGAATCGACTTCAGATCTAGGATTCGAAGGTGGAGTCGCTGAAGCCTTTTCCCATTGCTATGCCGAGTCCCTGATCACTGTCGGTGTCACCACGTGTTGCTGTTATCCAAAGGTGATGGTAAGGCGTGGCGCACCACAATGGGAAATATGTCCAGAGACTCAGGGTTTTAAGTAAAACCAGTGTGCATCTTTACTGGAGAAACTGAAGTGCAAAACAATACACGAAAAGCACTGGGCTGGCTTCTCCAGACTCCTCCAGGGCAGAAGAAGGTTCATGCTGAGGAAAGGCCTGAGCTAGCTGTCCCTCTCACTCTCAGAAGGCTGGCTCCCTGGTCACAGGGCTGGTGACCTATGGTCTGTAGCTCAGTATCCCTATCTCAATGTCAAATTCTCCAGCCTAGGTCCAAATGTTTGACCGTATTGTCTCTAAGAGCCACACAGGGGCGGATGTGGCAGGCGCAGCACTATAAAGTGCTTTTTGCGCTGTGGCATTAGAATTTTGATATCTCTGACTTCTTAGTCTAACCAGACTGTCTATTACTCTGTAATTACTCTAGCGCCATTCTATGGAAACGGCAGGTTTAAAGAGCACACCAAATGCTTGCAATAACTTCTTTATTAACTTCAACTTTTCTTCATATAACACTGCCACCTCTGCAGCAGATAGTCCATGTACAAAACGCGTGTTGCATAAAGATTCATAAAATCGCGGTATGCATAAGATGGTGGTTCAACTGTTCAATCTTGTCATTCAACATAAAATGGTGGATATATTTCTCTAGAGTATCTGTACTCTCACCTAAGTTATTTTAAGCACTTTATGATCTCTCTGAGGGGTATATCTGAGGTTAAGCAATAGTTCTACTTGCTTAACTTGGTTTGCAGTTACTATTTGCAGATTGGTTGTATGGAATTTGGTCGCAATTTGTATGGAATTTAGTGGAACTGTTAGTAAACGCACATATAACTTGTTCAGTATACAGTTCTAATCACAATACTAACAATAGGAACACTTTCTAACTGTTCTAAATGCCTATTTTGGCCTCTCTGCTTCCATAAAACACAGCTCTTAGTGGAGTTAATGTCTGTTCAGCTACTCTCCTCTGGTGAAATGATTCTAGCAGCTCGTGAGTGTGGTTGGTCAAAACTCCTGCTGTGTGTGAGGCTGACTGAGTGGTCTAGACCAGTGTTTCCCAACCAGTGTGCCTCCAGCTGTTGCAAAACTACAACTCCCAGCATGCCCACACAGCCAAAGGCTGTCCGGGCATGCTGGGAGTTGTAGTTTTGCAACAGCTGGAGGCACACTGGTTGGGAAACACTGGTCTAGACTCCTGCCCAGCAACAACAGTTTAACTCTATGCTTTCTGTTTCTGCTGTGTAATTGAGCTTGCCTTACATTATATAATGAATCTTAATGGCATATTATCTTTTCTGCTTCTGTGAACACAAAATAGAACTATTACATCACATCCAAACATGAAGTCACTGTAAATAACTCTGCTTTTGTCTAACACCTGAACATAGGAACTGTATTAAGGTTATTGTCAGGTCTAGCTGTATAAACCTGTATTAGCAACCTAAGACAGGTCTTAGCTGGCCAGCTACAGCGGACATACGACCTGTGCAGCTGGGCCATGAACTACATATACTTGTGTGTTCGCTGCCACAATTCCTTCCCCTGCGCTGCTGCTGGCACAAAAGGGAGGTGGCCCGCTTTGTCCAGCATGCAGCATCATAAACCTCCTTCACAGGAGGCCAGGGCCCCCCCTCTATCTGTCGTGCAGATGCTTGTTACTACTGTCAGTGAAGGCATTGAAGTTACCTAGAGGCAGTGGGTGGATTAGAGCTTCTGTAATAAAATAAAACCTATATCCACACATTGTAAACATATTGACCCAGAGAATAAACATACCTCCCAACCGTCCCGGATTGCAGTGGCTGTCCCGGTATGGGGGCGGTATGTCCTGCTTTCTGACAGCTGTCCCTGCATCCATAGGAAGCAGAGACAGTTGCCTGTATTATGATGCATTCCTCCTCCCTGCTGGCTCTCCACTCCTTTGGTCTGTGTGGAGGGGCTGAGCTGGCCGGCAGTTGGCCTCGGCTCCGCCTCCTTCAGACTAGAGCAGCCAATGTGCTGCTGCTGCTAGGAAGAAAAAAAGTATGTGGTGGATATTTTTTTACATTCTGTGAGGGGCACAATGTGGGCATAAATACCATGAATAATTACTATGTGGGAGCATTAAGGGGGACTGGGTGGGATTAGGTGTAAGTTTTGGGCGAAGTTAGGCCCTATTTACACGTCCACAATTTTCAATCCGCATACGTTCCGCAATTTTGGTGCAGACCCATTCATTTCAATGGGGCAGTAAAAGATGCGGACAGCATTCAGTATGCTGTCCGCATCCGCACTTCCGTGATGCGGATCTGCAAACAAAATGAAGCCTGTCCTACTTTTGGCCGCAAATTGCGGTCCGCGGCCCCATTGTACTCAATGGGTCCGCAAGAATGCGGATGACATGCGGAAAGACACCAAATGTCTTCCACATTGCGGATCCGCAGGAAGTTGAAAAAAATTAGCATTTCCCCCCGTTTTGTGACTTTCTGAGCCAGGGAAAGTTGTGTGGCAGAATAGGAGAATGTCTGTCTGCAATCCATGTAGAAAAGCTCATTGTTATGATTCAAGAGCGCCCTGCACTATGGGATACAAGTGCAGAGGTGTATCATGAACGTCTAGTAAAAGACCGCTCTTGGGAGGAAATTGCAAAATAATTGCTACCAACAGCATGGTCCGCTGCATCGACAGTGAAAAAGGAGAAAATCGGTGAGTATAAAAAAAATTGTATCTGTATTTAAAATTGTCTGTGAAAACCCAGGCTACAGTGGTGGAGTGCAGGAGCACATGGTGTCACTGGTTGCTATGACGCTGTGCACTCCTGCACTCAGTAGCATGGCAGGCCGGGTTTTCCTACACAGTGACAGTGACCTTGTGCCAAGGTGACATTACACTGCATGGGGCCCATGTAGGGGCACCTGCTGCACCATGTCACTGTCAGTGTAGGAAAACAGCTAATTTGGGCAATTTTTACTTTTTAATCAATTGTATACTGTAACAAAGCAAGGGTTAACAGCCAAATGAAACTTAGTAAATTGTCCTGATTCTGTAGTTTACAGAAACACCCCATATGTTGTGGTAAACTTCTGTGTGGCCAAACAGCAGGGCACTGAAGTAAATAAATGCCATATTGTTTTTGCAAGTCAGATTTTGCTGTACTGGTTTTATGACACCTTGTCACATTTTAAGCCCCCCTGATGCACCCCTACAGTAAAAACTACAGAAAAGTGTGAAGCCAGTGCTGTGGCCCAGCCGCATGGGGATCGCAAACCCATTCACTTGAATGGGTTCGCGATCCCTCCGTTCCGCAAAAAGATAGAGCAAGTTCTATCTTTTTGCGGTGCGGAGGCACAGAATGGAACCCCAGGAAGCACTCCGTACTGCTTCCGTAGTGTTCCTATCCGTGCTTCTGTTCCGCATCTCCGGATTTGCAGACCCATTGAAATGAATGGGTCCACATCCATGATGCGGAATGACAATGGAGCGGTGCCTGTGAATTGCGGATGTGCAAATGCAGTCCGCAATACGATAATGGGATACCAATGGTCGTGTGAATGAGCCCTAAAAATTGTAATATAAAATGTATTAATTATAATATTTTCTAAACAGAACCGTGGACAATCTTTCCGAAGCTCTGAGATCTCATCGAGCAGTGTCAGAAGCTCATGGATCTCAAGCTCTTTAAGAATCTCATGCTCTGTCAGAAGCTCTCGGATCTGAACAAATGTCTGCCGAGGTGGAGGGAATAATTGAAGAGGATAACCAGGAGGCTACAGAACAAGATCCATCACTGCAGCCTTATGTAGTAATCGAGGAAAGACCGGAGAAATTCCTCGTCCAGCGCCAGTAACCCCTGAAGCAGCTAATGCTCCGGTGTGTCATTCTTCTGGCAGACGACAGCAACAGAATGATTCCGGTGTAGATCTTCGAACCCAGGTGGATACAATGGTCATGGAATTTTTAACCCGGAATTGCGCTGAAGCCAAGGAGGAATTTTGTTTAAAAGGCCTAGGTTACCTTTTGCGCCGTGTGCCAGAAGAACGACTTGCACGGTGCATTTCTGCTACGGTTCAAGTTCTTGATCGGTTCGCTGCCCCCCAGGAGCCACATCACCTGGAAGACTATCTCAATCAATCTAGAAGAGAACAGTTGAATCTTCCTTCCCGTCATCGCCCTGATCCCCCAATTGTGCAAAAAATAATTTTTGTTAATAAAGTTTTATACTTTTAATCTTTTGTTAGAAATTATTAATAAAGGTTTTAATTTTTAAAATAGTTTTTAATATTGATTACATATTATCTATTTAGGTCATTATTATTAAATAAGGCCTCATGAACAAGAAAGTTGTGAATCTGTTCCACGCATTGGGGACCACAATTTGCGGTCCTTAATACACGGAACGCCCGCACAATAAATAAATAAATTTATGATATGGTACATAATTACTTCTATTTTTATCACACCAATGCTTGAGCTGCATGGAAGTTCAGTAAGGCTTTTTTTCACACGAGCGGATACCATGCGTGACACCCGCTCCGTGAATGATAGCCAAGACCCACAGCAGAAGCATGGAATGTTAACATGACTGATAATGCTCTGTTCGTCTCTGTGACCTTTTTACTACAAAAACAGTAAACAGTAGAAGTTATCATGTCCCCGCCCACTAGGGGTTTCCCGGGTTCAGAGATGAACCCGGACATAACCATCAGAGCATTTTATGTTCTGAATCTCTACCTTGCCCTGAGCTTGATAGTGCATGGAAAGGGCTCTTTCAACAACACACTGCTGGGCAGATACATCAGCCAAGCAGTGTTTTGATGATTTCACCAGTTATGATGGGCCAGCTTTAGCACTGCCCTAGCCTTTGTACAGGCCAGATCCACACAGAAGCCCCCACAATAGTGCTGATGACATCACCAAACACACTGTTTGCCGGAATCATCTGCCTGGCAGTGGCTATTTTTTAATAAAGAGAACACTTTCAATGCACGATCAGACACAGGGCAAGATAGAGAAACAGAATAGTGATTAGAGGCAGGGGTCATATTCGAATTCGCGATTTTGAATTTTCGTTATATGCTACGATTTCCTCGAAAAATCGACAAGGTAATTGCGTAATATGCGAATTTTTATCGCAAATTTTTCAATTTCCGAGCAAAAACATGATTCCTTCTTGCTTGTCGGCCAATGAGTCATAGCACTATATCGAATATATTAGTTTTTTTTTGAATATTCGTAATATTCTAAAACAAGAATATATAGCAATACAGAGAATATTCGAAAAAAACGAATGTAGAGCAATTTAGCTAATAAATAGTGCTATAATCTTGTTTAATAGTTGTAATTTTTTTCTTATCTGAAGTACAGATTGAAAAAAAATTTCAACTATTGAAAAAAAAAGCTTATAGCACTATATCAGCTAAATTGCTCTACATTCGTTTTTTTCAAATATTCGCTATATTTAATTGTTTTAGAATATTACGAATATTCGAAAAAACATATATTTGTTTTTTCAAATATTCGTAATTATCTAAAACAAGAATATAGAGCAATTTAGCTAATATAGTGATATAATATATTTTTTCAATAGCTGAAGTTTTTTTCCAATCTAAACTTCAGATGAGAAAAAAATTACAACTATTCGACAAATAAGATTATAGTACTATAGTAGCTATTTTGCTCTATATTCGTTTTTTTTTTTCGAATATTCGCTATATATCCTTGTTTTAGAATATTCCGAATCATGTTTTTACTCGGCAAATGAAAAATCACATTCCGAAAATTCGCAATAAAAAAATCTCGAATATTCGAAATTACGAATATATATCACTATTATAAATATTTGCAAATTTTCAAAGTACCTATATTCGCGATAAAAATTCGAATATTCGTGATCAACACTAAAACAGAACATAAAATGCTCTGATGCTCATATTGCAGGGTCTGCCTGGATTAAAATATGATGTTATATACTTGCCAGTTCAGCAATAGAAGTATTTTATTTGTGGATTGTGGGTCTCATTACGTTTGGCGTAGTTCTTGGTCAAAGCTGAACATATGGACACATACCATTTTTATTAATAAAAATTGGACGTTTGTGTTTAGCTGTGAGGACATACATTTATTTTTTTTTTTTTTATATTTTAAAATTTGTGTAATTGACGTAATTAGAAATGAGGTATTAGAAGTTATTTACACTAAATTTATAAAAAAATATTAGGATTTTACAAAATACCTCAGCCCGCAAGCCCACATCAAGGGTCCTCATTCTCTTGCGAGTCCCTAATCTAAACTAACAATTTTTTGGCGGAATGGACCATTGGGTGCAGATCGTGGATCCCATTCAAGTGAATGGTTTCGCAATCCGCATGCGGCTGTCCCGCGGTCGGTGCCCATGCATTGTGGACCATGTACAAGAGGCTTTTAACATCTTTATTGTTTTTGGTGGTACCCTAGCAACATCTATTCCTCCTTCCTTTATTTTTACGGAAACACGGAACGGATGTGGATGCACTTTTGTAACGGACCGTAAGGAAAAATACGGACGTGTGAATGGAGCCTTAGAGGTGTGGATGGGTGTGTAAAAAAATTTGCCGTGGCAATCTTTGCGTGCCGCAAAATGTGTCCCTCTTTCTTCGTTTACAAAGTTGGGAGGTATGGAATAAAGTTGCTAACAGCAAATGTCGGCATAATGGATATTTTTATCATGCGCCATTGAGATAAAGATGGCGCCCACTCAGCCAAGTGCCAACTGTAATGTCTACGATCAGTCTATTGACTGATTGTGGACATTTAACCCTTCAGATTCTGTGGTCAATACGGACCACAGTATCTGAAGGGTCTCCGCCATCTTTGATGCCCCTGATCACCCCTTCCTCTTTTTTTTTTTTTTTGAGGCCTTGTCCGCCAGAATTATGGTGGGCAAGGCTTCATAAATGTCTTTTTCAATTTTGCCCAACAAAAGGAGAACCTGCAGTAATGATTTAAAACCCACAGCACAAGACACTTTAGCTACCGTCAAGCACAGTGGCAATTATATCAGCACCTTTAGGGTGCTGTCGCACTTTTTGTAATGCAATTTTTGAAGCCTAAACCAGGAGTGGATCATAAAAGGAGAGAAATTACTAAGCATAGATCTACCTGATGCAGTGTCCTGAAACAGACTGCTAAGGGTACTTTTCACACTAGCGTTTTTCTTTTCCGGCACTGAGTTCCGTCAAAAGGGCTCAATGCCAGAAAGGAACTGATCAGGTATATCCCCATGCATTCTGAATGGAGAGTAATCTGTTCAGGATGCATCAGGATGTCTTCAGATTAGTAATTTTTACTGATCAGGCAAAAGATAAAACCGCAGCATGCTACGGTTTTATCTTCGGCGAAAAAAAACTGAAGACTTGCCAGAATGCTGGATCTGGCAATTTTTTCCCCATAGGATTGTATTCGTGCCGGATCTGTCCTTCCGGTCTGCGCATGAGCAGACCGAAAAAAAGGTGAAAAAAAAATAAAGGCCGGGTCCGTTTTGCCGGATGACACTGGAAAGAAGGATCCGGCAATCCAATGCATCCAATGATCAGGCAGAATCCTGATCAGTCTTACAAATGGCATCAGTTGGCATACGTCAACGACGGAACTGCTTGCCGGATCACTCTGCCGCAAGTGTGAAAGTAGCCTAAATGTTGTGATTGTGTTTCATGTAAATTGTGCTTATAAATGTGTTCTCATAAAGTTGCATAGGGAGGTTCTAACAAGCCTCCCAGGGCTGACTCTGCCCTACACATAGCACACAGTGCAGAGTAAAGGAGGTCAGTGTGTGATGTCTGAGGACAAGCTGAACCTTAGCAGCCATTGTGGAGAGTTATCCAAACTCCATACTTAGTTCCATGTACCAGCCCATAGAAGGGTAAAGGTTACAGAGAAAACCAGGCAACCCAGAGAGGGAATGAAAATATTGACAAAGGAAGGTAGCTGTCATTTATCAGACTCCTTTGCATTAGGTGGAGAGATCTACCCACCATAATTAAAGACAAAAAGGCCATTTGTTTGAATATAGTATCCCTAGAAGAGGATACAGAAGTATAGGATTATACAGTACAGCAGAGATAGTTCATCCCTCCAACCTGGAGAAATAATAGAGAGACTGATTTTATATCAGGACACGGAGGCTCCTATTGCTTTCTCTTTCTTTACTGAAAATCACAGCAGCAAAGAAAAAAACATTAAATACAGAGAAACCATGGCAACAAGCCCACCCCTCAGTCCCAGTGTATATATATATCGAGTCTTCCACTGGGATCCTCCTCTTTCTTTGCTGCTTCCTAAAGATAAGTACACATGTTTTATCTCCTATCATAGCAGCCTGTTGTTAGCGCCCCCTTGTAGTCCCCTTATCTTTGGGGATTCCTCTTGGGGCGACTTTTTGCCTTTTACATGTTTATATATACACTGCGTGCAGAATTATTAGGCAAATGAGTATTTTGACCACATCATCCTCTTTATGCATGTTGTCTTACTCCAAGCTGTATAGGCTCGAAAGCCTACTACCAATTAAGCATATTAGGTGATGTGCATCTCTGTAATGAGAAGGGGTGTGGTCTAATGACATCAACACCCTATATTAGGTGTGCATCCTTTCCTTTGGCAAAATGGGTCAAAAGAAGGACTTGACAGGCTCAGAAAAGTCAAAAATAGTGAGATATCTTGCAGAGGGATGCAGCACTCTTAAAATTGCAAAGCTTCTGAAGCGTGATCATCGAACAATCAAGCGTTTCATTCAAAATAGTCAACAGGGTCGCAAGAAGCGTGTGGAAAAACCAAGGCGCAAAATAACTGCCCATGAACTGAGAAAAGTCAAGCGTGCAGCTGCCAAGATGCCACTTGCCACCAGTTTGCCCATATTTCAGAGCTGCAACATCACTGGAGTGCCCAAAAGCACAAGGTGTGCAATACTCAGAGACATGGCCAAGGTAAGAAAGGCTGAAAGACGACCACCACTGAACAAGACACACAAGCTGAAACGTCAAGAAATATCTCAAGACTGATTTTTCTAAGGTTTTATGGACTGATGAAATGAGAGTGAGTCTTGATGGGCCCGTGGCTGGATTGGTAATGGGCAGAGAGCTCCAGTCCGACTCAGACGCCAGCAAGGTGGAGGTGGAGTACTGGTTTGGGCTGGTATCATCAAAGATGAGCTTGTGGGGCCTTTTTGGGTTGAGGATGGAGTCAAGCTCAACTCCCAGTCCTACTGCCAGTTTCTGGAAGACACCTTCTTCAAGCAGTGGTACAGGATGAAGTCTGCATCCTTCAAGAAAAACATGATTTTCATGCAGGACAATGCTCCATCACACGCGTCCAAGTACTCCACAGCGTGGCTGGCAAGAAAGGGTATAAAAGAAGAAAATCTAATGACATGGCCTCCTTGTTCACCTGATCTGAACCCCATTGAGAACCTGTGGTCCATCATCAAATGTGAGATTTACAAGGAGGGAAAACAGTACACCTCTCTGAACAGTGTCTGGGAGGCTGTGGTTGCTGCTGCACGCAATGTTGATGGTGAACAGATCAAAACACTGACAGAATCCATAGATGGCAGGCTTCTTCCTGTACCACTGCTTGAAGAAGGTGTCTCATTGCAACAGCGTCTCCACCGGAGGCCCTTGGTGTCAGGACGAATCTCGTCTTCACATCAATTCCCTGGAGCTTCTAGTGGGTTCCTTGGCAATACGAAGCTTCGTCAATGGCACAGTCAGAGCCTGTATCAGGCTCCGTATGGACAATGTGTCGGCGGTTCGGTACGTCAATTGCATGGGTGGCACGCGCTCCTCCGTTCTGACACACCTTGCGAAAGACTTCTGGGATCATTGTTTGGCCAGGGACATCATGGTGGTCGCGGAATATCTTCCGGGCCTCCACAATATTCGGGCAGACTGGAGTTCGCGTTTCATGTCCGACTCCAGCGATTGGAAATTAGATGTCACAATTTTTTCTGCCGTTTCATCTCGATGGGACCCCTTCTCCATCGACCTCTTCGCGTCGAGGTTGAACGCGCAGCTACCCAGATTTTTCAGTTGGCAGCCGGACCAGGAGGCGGAAGCGGTCGACGCTTTCCTCCAACAGTGGTCGGAACCCATCATGTATGCGTTCCCGCCTTTCGCCCTGATCCCGAGGGTTCTCCTACAGGTTCGACGTCAATCTGCCGAAGTGGTTCTGATCCTTCCTTTCTGGAGGTCCCAGTCTTGGTTTTCCCATCTGTTAGAACTACTCGTCGACGAGCCGGTCCTCTTGCCCGCTCACCCTTACCTTCTCGGAGGGCCAGCGGGTCAGCTTCACCCCTTGCTTCTAGAAGGAGTCTTGCATCTCCTCGCCTGCAGGGTGTCGGGGGTCCCTGGGACGTCTCAGGCGTTTCGGAGACGACTAGGTTCTTACTGGAGAGTGCATGGGCCCCCGGGACCAGACGAGCCTATCGAGCAGCCTGGGATGCCTGGGCTCGTTGGTGCCACCCTCGGGACATGGATCCCGTTGAGGCGCCTGTAACTGCTATACTGTCTTTCCTATCGTCTTTGTTCGATGAGGGCAAGGCGTACCGCACTATCAACCTTTACAGGTCCGCAATCTCTTCCAGGCATGGTGGGTTTGATGGGTGCCCAGCTGGACAGCACCCTCTAGTTTTTAGATTACTCCAAGGCTCTCGTCTCTCCCGCCCACCGAGACCTCGTTTTTTTTACGACTTGGGACGTATCTACTGTCCTAAATTTTTTCATTAACTGCCCATCTAATGGACAATTGTCGTTACGACAGTTGTCTGCGAAACTGGTCACCTTATTATGCCTAATCTCTTGCAAAAGAGTGTCAGATGTTCGGGCATTGGACCATGATGGCCGCTCGTTTACTCCGGAGGGAGTTACGTTCAACATCTCCCGGCGTACGAAAACCAACATTCGTTCAGTATCCTATCCGTTTTTTCCCTCTTCACCGCAGTTGTGTCCAGTGGCTTGTCTGCAGGAATACGAAACACACACAAGTAGTTTGCGTTCTTCGAATTCACCTCATCTGTTCATTTCATTCCGCAGGCCTTTTTTCCCCGTGGCCAGCGTTACGCTCTCTCGGTGGGTTAAATGGATCTTATCCTTAGCAGGGATTGATGTTTCTATTTTTACCGCGCATTCAGTTCAGAGCGCGTCGGCCACTTCCATGACAGTTTCCGGAGCTCGGTTGGAGGATGTCATAAAGTTGGCAGATTGGTCTAGGGTGTCCACCTTACGGGAATTTTATTTTCGGCCACCATCTCATGATTTTTCTTCTGTTGTGGCTCAACTTTAAACTTGCAATAGGAGCCTCCGTGTCCTGATATAAAATTTCATGATTTTCCTATTACATGACGTAAAGTCATGATTTTATGAAGGACACGGAGGCGAGTATTGCCCCACCACTTTAGCTGCCCTCCCTGCTTTGTCAGTAAATTTTGTTTGATATACTGTATATTGCCTCTGTTACATTGGTTTTCTGTTTAACAGTGACAGTTTTTTATATGCATTATGGTGATCCCTGTTGAATTTCTCAATACGTTTTATCCAACATTTCTCCATAGGTTGAAGAGGTCAAGCCTTGGGGAGCATATTCCGTCTTTTCGATGCTGAGGTCCGTTCTTCCTCTTTCTCGAGTTTGTTGTTCCGGTTAGGAAAAGTTACCGAGGAAGTTCTCCGGTTGTTCCGGTTTGTTGTTTGCACCAGGAAGATTTAGTTTGGATGCTGACAGTACACAAAGAAAGAGGAGAATCCCAGTGGAAAACACGATATATATACACTGGGACTGAGGGGTGGGCTTGTTGCTATGGTTTCTCTGTATTTAATGTTTTTTTCTTTGCTGCTGTGATTTTCAGTAAAGAAGGAGAAAGCAATACTCGCCTCCGTGTCCTTCATAAAATCATGACTTTACGTCATGTAATAGGAAAATCATGAAATTGTCATAGAGGACTATTCCTTATGCAACTTCTGGGAACTAATGTGAATCCCTGTAAAAGCTGCCTTGATGTAAATGACTTTTGCATACATTGATGACCTGCGGATCCGCTTCAGTAAAGTGTCGGGAGTTTGTAAAAGGGTTTCTGTCATGGGAAAAATCGTTATGTAGCTGACTGACATTAGCGATGTGCTAATATCAGCAGTACATAGCAGTATGTTTGTTAACTCCCTGCCTGCCGCCGTTCTCTTAAAAAACAGACTTTTATAATATGCTAATGAAGCCTCTAGGTGCTATGAGGACGTTGCTGCAGCACCTAGAGGCTCGGTCTACTTACCTTTTGGCAAGCCCACGTCCACTTCATTGACATCCTTCTTCTCCGCATCGTCCTCATAAGCGCGTTGAGTGAAGGACGCTTGGCTGCTGCCAGACAGGCCTGGCGGGGAGGCCTGTGACGTAATCGGCGCAGGCGCAGTGAGGAAGCTGGCAGCAGCCGAGCGTCCTTCACTCACTGCACCTGTGCCGAATACTAAATGGGACAGTGCAGGTGCGGAATTATGAGGACGATGCGGAGAAAAAGGACATCAATCAAGTGGACGTGGGCGTGCCTAAAGGCGAGTAGACCGACCCTCTAGGTGCTGCAGCAACGCCCTCATAGCACCTAGAGGCTTCATTAGCATATTATAAGTCTGTTTTTTAAGAGAATGCCGGCAGGCAGGGAGTTAACAAACTTACTGTTATGTACTGCTGACATTAGCACATCGCTAATGTCAGTCAGCTACATAACTTTTTTGACAGAAACCCTTTAACCCCTTAAGGACACAGCCTTATTTCACCTTAAGGACCAGGCCATTTTTTGCAAATCTGACCAGTGTCAATTTCAGTGGTGATAACTTTAAAACGCTTTGACTTATGCAGGCCATTCTGAGATTTTTTTTCCGTCACATATTGTACTTCATGACACTGGTAAAATAAAGTAAAAAAAAATATTTTTTTTGCATAAAAAAATACCTAATTTACCAAAAATTTTGAAAAATTTGTACATTTCAAAGTTTCAGTTTCTCTACTTCTGTAATACTTAGTAATACCCCCAAAAATTGTGATGACTTTACATTCCCCATATGTCTACTTCATGTTTGAATTATTTTGGGAATGATATTTTATTTTTTGGGGATGTTACAAGACTTAGAAGTTTAGAAGCAAATCTTGAAATTTTCAGAAATTTACAAAAACCCCATTTTTAGGGACCACTACAGCTCTGAAGTCACTTTGCGAGTCTTACATAATAGAAACCACCCAAAAATGACCCCATTCTATAAACTACACCCCTCAAGGTATTCAAAACTGATTTTACAAACTTCGTTAACCCTTTAGGTGTTGCACAAGAGTTATTGACAAATGGAGATTAAATTTACGAATTTAAATTTTTTGGCAAATTTTCCATTTTAACCCATTTTTTTCCACTAACAAAGCAAGGGTTAACAGCCAAACAAGACTGTATCTTTATTTCCCTGACTCTGCCGTTTACAGAAACACCCCATATGTGGCCGTAAACTACTGTACGGCCACACAGCGGGGCGTAGAGGGAAAGGTGCACCGTTTGGTTTTTGGAAGGCAGATTTTGCTGGACTAGTTTATTTACACCATGTCCCATTTGAAGCCCCCCTGATGCACCCCTAGAGTAGAAACTCCATAAAAGTGACCCCATCTAAGACACTACACCCCTCAAGGTATTCAAAACAGATTTTACAAACTTTGTTAACCCTTTAGGTGTTGCACAAGATTTAATGGAAAATAGAGATACAATTTCAAAATTTCACTTTTTTGGCAGATTTTACATTTTAATATATTTTTTCCAGTTACAAAGCAAGGGTTAACAGCCAAACAAAACTCATTATTTATGGCCCTGATTCTGTAGTTTACAGAAACACCCCATATGTGGTCGTAAACTGCTGTACGGGCACACGGCAGGGCACAGAAGGAAAGGAATGCCATACGGTTTTTGGAAAGCAGATTTTGCTGGACTGTTTTTATTGACACCATGTCCCATTTGAAGCCCCCCTGATGCACCCCTAGAGAAGAAACTCCAAAAAAGTTACCCCATTTTAGAAACTACGGGATAGGGTGGCAGTTTTGTTGGTACTAGTTTAGGGTACATATGATTTTTGGTTGCTCTATATTACACTTTTTGTGCGGCAAGGTAACAAGAAATAGCTTTTTTGGCACCGTTTTCTTTTTTTGTTATTTACTAAATTCATCTGACAGGTTAGATCATGTGGTAATTTTATAGAGCAGGTTTTCACGGACGCGGCGATACCTAATATGTATACAATTATTTTTATTTATGTAAGTTTTACACAATGAGTTTTAGTGTTTCCATAGTCTAAGAGCCATAGTTTTTTCAGTTTTTGGGCGATTATCTTAAGTAGGGTCTCATTTTTTGCGGGATGAGTGAGATGACGGTTTGATTGGCACTATTTTGGGGTGCATATGACTTTTTGATCGCTTGCTATTACACTTTTTGTGACTTAAGATGACAAAAATTGCTTTTTTTACACCGTTTTTATTTTTAGGTCATGTGATATTTTTATAGAGCCGGTCGATACGGACGCGGTGATACCTAATATGTATAAAAAAAAATATTTATGTAAGTTTTACACAATGATTTCATTTTTGAAACAAAAAAAATCATGTTTTAGTGTTTCCATAGTCTAAGAGCCATAGTTTTTTCAGTTTTTGGGCGATTATATTGGGTAGGGTATGATTTTAGCGGGATGAGATGATGGTTAGATTGTTACAATTTTGGCGTACATGCAACTTTTTTGATCACTTTTATTACCTTTTTTGGGAGGTAAGGTGGGTAAAATTTCAATTTCATTATAGTTTTTATTTTTTGTTTTTATGGCGTTCATCGTTTGGGTAAAGTAACATGACCGTTTTATAGATCAGGTCATTACAGACGCGGCGATACCAAACATGTGTAGGGAATTTTATTTTTTTCATTTTTAATCAGTGATAAATGTGTTTTTTGATTTTTACTTTTTTTCCACTTTTTTTTACTTTTTTTTTGACCCAGACCCACTTGGTTCTTGAAGATCCAGTGGGTCTGATGTCTGTATAATACAGTACAGTACACTATATAGTGTTTTGTACTGTATTTTACTTTGTCATTTACACTTTGTCTAGCACAGATCTGTTCAGCACCATGGACAGCAGGATGCCTGAGAAGGCGTCCTGTTGCCATGGGAACCTTCCCCGTCTGCTCAGTTGTGGCCACAACTGTGCAGACGGGGAAGGGTAAGGAGGGGAGCTCCCTCCCTCTGTCACTCCATCCTGTCTGGGGGCTGCAAAGGCACAGCAGCCCCCCGATCGGAGAGGGAGGGAGCTCCTGACTGTTAACCTCTGCTTTTCCATACCACGGTCCGTATGGACCACGGTATGGAAAGGGTTAAACGGCTGACATCGCATCACAGATGTCAGCCGTTTATACCAGGGTGTCAGCAATGTGCAGACACCCTGGTATACCCACTGGCCACCAACGATTATTCAAGGGGAGGCGGGGGATCGCGATCCCGCTGTCACTACCAGAGCTTTGAGACATTCTCACAGCTCTGTTTCTCCACCCCTGTGATGATGTCACTACTAGAGCTTGGAGGAGTTCTCTCTGCTCTGTTTCTCCACCCCTGTGATTAGGTCTTTACTTTCTGTTTCCTTCCTGCCAGCTGTTCCTCCTGTGTTTGATTTCTCTGCCTTTAAATCACCCCTCCTCCTTTGTAGGGTGCGGATTATATTTCTCATTTGAGTTGTATCTCTCGCTTGAGTATCTTCACTGGTGTGCTATCATTTCACTGGACCTGTGTTCTGCTGCAGCAAGTACTCCGGATATTGCCAGCTGTCTTTGGGTCTGTCTTCACTGCTGCTCCAGCTCCTTCAGTTAAGTCTGCAGACATTGTAGTGTTTCTGTTTGTTTGCTGACTGTATCCGAGACGACCCCGGTTCCGTCCATATACTGAGCAGGGCACCGGTGGCCGTGCCCCTTCCACTATTGTAGGGGTTACAGTGGTCATCAGTCTTAGGTACGCGGGCATGCCTCGATCCACCATTTGGATCCGGGCATGTGCTTAGCAGCATAGGGAGAGCTTTGAGGGTCTGACAGGGGTCACCCTTTATCCTCCCTAGTTTGGGTCCGGTCAGTAGCTCTATTTACTGTGTATGCTCTTGTTGCTCACATACAGCCGTGACATTATAATCCGCCTAAACCGTCCTTTTTGACATGGATCCGCTTTCTGGCCTGGTTGACCGCATGCAGAATCTTTCTTTGGAGGTAGCGGATCTCCGTCAATCTATGACTCAGCTTCATGCATTGGGCTATGCTCCGGCCCATGGAGTCTGTTGCGAGCCAAAGGTCTCACTTCCGGAGACGTTCTCCGGGGGCAGTGAGAATTTTGTCCGCTTCAGAGAGGCATGCAAGCTCCATTTTTGCTTGTGTCCTCATTCCTCTGGTAATGAGGAGCAGAGGGTGAGGATTGTCATCTCCCTGCTCAGGGGTAATGCTCAGACTTGGGCTTTTTCGCTGCCATCAGGGGATCCCTCCCTTCGATCCGTGGAAAGATTTTTTGTGGCCCTGGGGCAGATATATGATGACCCGGATCGTGTTGCTCTGGCCGAATCTAACTTACGTTTTTTATGCCAGAACAAACTGTCTGCGGAGCTTTATTGTTCTGAATTTCAGAGATGGGCAGCTGATTCAGGTTGGAATGATGCTGCACTCTGGAGTCAGTTCTGTCATGGTCTCTCAGAGAGATTGAAAGATGCGTTTGCTTTCCATGAGAGACCAACGTCCTTAGAGTCTGCCATGTCATTGGCGGTACGCCTTGACAGGCGTCTAAGAGAAAGAAACGAGACCTCTCTGTCCAGCCATTGTCAGTCTAGGGGCAGTGGTGCGGACTCATTCAGTGTGCAGGGGCCTCATCCTGTCTCGGTCCCCTCTGAGGAGGAGCCCATGCAGCTAGGTCGACTTGCCCCTGATAAAAGAGGATTTAGTCCTCAGAGTATGGTGTGTTTTTGTTGTGGGGGCATAGGTCATTTGGCAAATGTTTGTCCCTCTAGGAGATTCTTGAACTGTACTAAGAGTGATAATAAGAGAAAAACCTCAAAAGGTAAATCATCAAACTCTGCTTCATCTGCTACTTTGGGCAAAGTTGATGTAGGAATTGATGCTTTTCCTCTGACCTGCAGTTCCCGTTTTCTCCTGTCTGCCAGGGTGGCGCTAGAGAGTAAAGTCATTTCTTGTGAGATTTTTGTCGATAGTGGAGCGGCCGTCAATCTTATTGACACTCAATTTGTAGCCATGCATGGTTTTCAGATTTGCACATTAGAAAAGGATATACCTGTTTTTGCTATTGACTCTGCTCCACTCTCACAGAGATCCCTGAAGGGCATTGTTCTCAATATCCGGTTAGCTGTAGGTGACACTCATGTGGAGGATATATCATGTTTTGTCCTTAACGGATTGCCTTCTCCTCTAGTTTTGGGGTTACCCTGGCTCACTAGACATAACCCCACTATTGATTGGCAAGGAAGGCAAATAAATGAGTGGAGTGACTTTTGTAGAGAGAATTGTCTCACAGCGACTTTTGCAGAGGTGTCTACTAAAACTGTGCCATCATTTCTCTCTGATTTCTCGGACGTGTTTTCCGAGAGCGGTGTTCAGGAGCTACCTCCTCACCGGAAGTTTGACTGTCCCATTAACCTCATTCCCGGCGCCAAGCTGCCAAAAGCACGCCTCTACAATATCTCACAACCGGAAAGAATCGCAATGCGAACCTATATCTCCGAGAGTCTCGATAAGGGGCATATTCGTCCCTCAAAATCACCTGTTGCCGCTGGGTTTTTTTTGTTAAAAAAAAAGATGGCTCTCTGAGACCTTGCCTAGATTTTAGGGAGCTGAACCGTATCACGATTTGCGATCCCTATCCCCTTCCTCTGATCCCGGACCTCTTCAACCAAATTGTTGGGGCCAAGGTTTTTTCCAAATTGGATTTGAGAGGCGCGTACAACCTGGTCAGGGTCAGAGAGGGGGATGAATGGAAAACGGCCTTTAATACCCCTAACGGGCATTTCGAGAATCTCGTTATGCCTTTCGGCCTGATGAATGCTCCGGCCGTCTTTCAGCACTTTATTAACAGTATTTTCTACCATTTAATGGGGAAATTTGTATTGGTGTATCTTGATGATATTTTGATTTTTTCCCCTGATGTTCAGACCCATCAGGATCATCTTTTTCAGGTTCTGCGGATTCTGCGGGAAAATAAATTGTACGCCAAGCTGGAGAAATGTCTTTTTATGGTATGGAGATTCAATTTCTGGGTTTTCTCTTCTCTGCTTCTGGTTTTCGCATGGATCCGGAGAAGGTTGGTGCTGTACTTGAGTGGGAGCTTCCGGAGAATCGGAAGGCATTGATGCGCTTTCTGGGTTTTGCGAACTATTACAGAAAGTTCATTTTGAATTATTTCTCTGTTGTCAAACCCCTCACTGACATGACAAAAAAGGGGGCGGATTTTTCATCTTGGTCGGAGGAGGCGCTTGCAGCTTTTTCTAAGATTAAAGAGAGTTTTGCGTCTGCTCCCGTCTTGGTGCATCCCGATGTTTCCTTACCTTTTATTGTTGAGGTGGATGCTTCCGAGGTGGGTGTGGGTGCGGTTTTGTCCCAGGGCCCTTCTCCTGCCAAATGGCGACCCTGTGCCTTTTTCTCTAAAAAACTCTCCCCGGCAGAGAAAAACTATGATGTGGGAGATAGGGAGTTGTTGGCCATCAAGTTGGCTTTCGAGGAATGGCGCCATTGGTTGGAGGGGGCCAGGCACCCTATCACCGTTTTTACCGACCATAAGAATCTGGCATACTTGGAGTCGGCCAGGCGTATGAATTCGAGACAGGCCAGATGGTCTCTGTTCTTCTCCAGATTCAATTTTGTCGTTACATTCCGCCCTGGGATCAAAAATGTGAAGGCTGATGCTCTCTCTCGCTGTTTTCCGGGAGGAGGAAACTCTGAGGACCCGGGTCCCATTTTGGCGGAGGGGGTAGTTGTTTCTGCTCTGTATTCTGATTTGGAGGCCGAGGTCCAGGCTGCCCAGACTGAGGCACCTGCCCGTTGTCCTTCTGGGAAGTTGTTTGTGCCTCCTGAGCTACGTCACAAACTCTTCAAGGAGCATCATGATACTGTTCTTGCTGGTCACCCCGGGAGTAGAGCCATGGTAGATCTCATTGCTCGGAGATTTTGGTGGCCGGCTCTTCGTAAGTCGGTGGAGGGTTTTGTGGCTGCTTGTGAGACGTGCGCTCGCGCTAAGGTCCCTCGTTCACGGCCTTCAGGTTCCCTTCTCCCGTTACCCATACCTTCCCGTCCTTGGACACACCTGTCCATGGACTTTATCACGGATCTTCCTCATTCCTCAGGGAAGTCGGTGATCCTGGTGGTGGTGGACCGTTTTAGCAAGATGGCTCATTTCGTACCTTTCCCTGGTTTACACAATGCTAAAACGTTGGCGCAAGCTTTTGTCGACCATATTGTTAAATTGCATGGCATTCCCTCTGATATTGTTTCCGATAGAGGCACGCAGTTTGTGTCCAGATTCTGGAAGGCTTTCTGTTCTCGCCTGGGGGTTCGGCTGTCCTTCTCTTCTGCTTTTCACCCGCAGTCGAATGGTCAGACTGAGCGCTTCAATCAGAATCTGGAGACATATTTGCGCTGTTTTGTGGCAGAGAACCAGGAGGATTGGTGTTCATTTCTCCCTCTTGCTGAGTTTGCTCTGAACAACCGTCGTCAGGAATCTTCTGATAAGTCACCATTCTTTGGTGCATATGGGTTCCATCCGCAGTTTGGGACATTCTCGGGAGGGGCTCCTTCTGGTTTGCCTGAGGAGGAGAGATTTTCCTCGTCTTTGTCTACCATTTGGCAAAAGATTCAGAGTAATCTTAGAAAGATGTGTGAGAAGTATAAGCGTGTGGCTGATAAAAGACGTGTGCCTGGTCCGGACCTGAATGTGGGTAATCTGGTGTGGTTGTCTACAAGAAATATTAAACTGAAGGTTCCCTCCTGGAAATTGGGTCCCAAGTTTATTGGGCCTTATAAAATCTTGTCAGTCGTCAATCCTGTTGCCTTCCGTCTTGATCTTCCACGGGTTTGGAAGATACATAATGTATTTCACAGATCTCTCTTAAAACCATATGTCCAGCCCACGGTACCCTCCTCTTTGCCTCCTCCTCCGATTCTGGTTGATGGCAATCTGGAGTTTGAGGTTTCCAGAATTGTGGACTCTCGCATTGTCCGCGGTTCTCTTCAGTACCTCGTTCATTGGAAGGGTTATGGTCCTGAGTAGAGGATGTGGGTTCCGGTGTCGGACATTAAAGCCACTCGCCTCATCAGGGCATTACATAGGGCTCATCCTGAGAAGGTGGGTCCTGGGTGTCCGGAATCCACCCGTAGAGGGGGGGGGTACTGTCACTACCAGAGCTTTGAGACGTTCTCACAGCTCTGTTTCTCCACCCCTGTGATGATGTCACTACTAGAGCTTGGAGGAGTTCTCTCTGCTCTGTTTCTCCGCCCCTGTGATGAGGTCTTTACTTTCTGTTTCCTTCCTCCCAGCTGTTCCTCCTGTGTTTGATTTCTCTGCCTTTAAATCACCCCTCCTCCTTTGTAGGGTGCGGATTATATTTCTCATTTGAGTTGTATCTCTCGCTTGAGTATCTTCACTGGTGTGCTATCATTTCACTGGACCTGTGTTCTGCTGCAGCAAGTACTCCGGATATTGCCAGCTGTCTTTGGGTCTGTCTTCACTGCTGCTCCAGCTCCTTTAGTTAAGTGTGCAGACATTGTAGTGTTTCTGTTTGTTTGCTGACTGTATCCGAGACGACCCCGGTTCCGTCCATATACTGAGCAGGGCACCGGTGGCCGTGCCCCTTCCACTATTGTAGGGGTTACAGTGGTCATCAGTCTTAGGTACGCGGGCATACCTCGATCCACCATTTGGATCCGGGCATGTGCTTAGCAGCATAGGGAGAGCTTTGAGGGTCTGACAGGGGTCACCCTTTATCCTCCCTAGTTTGGGTCCGGTCAGTAGCTCTATTTACTGTGTATGCTCTTGTTGCTCACATACAGCCGTGACACCCGCCTGCCGCACCGCCCGCCTCCAGCACCGCCCGCACCGCCTTCAACCCCCCCCTGCACCTCCCGCGGCCTTAAAATCATTCAGGGGTGCAGGGGGGGTGAACCATATATATTTTAGGCATATTAAAGTTTCTGATCCCCGCGGTCAGGGACCGCGGGGATCAGAAACTGCAGAATGCGCAGCAAACCGCAGGTCTGAATTGACCTGCAGTTTGTTGCGATCGCCGACATGGGGGGGTCACGGGACCCCCCCGCGCATTTAGCCGGGGTGCCTGCTCAATGATTTGAGCAGGCACCTTGTTCCGATCACCGCCGGCCGGGCGGCAGTGATCGGAACAACACATAAGGACTAAGGGGCAGTGATTGGAAAACACATAAGGACTCGGGAAACATGCCGTACCGGTACGTCATGTGTCCTTAAGGGGTTAAAGGCTCTAGTCTCCTTATTCTATATCATCATTACTACTACTACTCTCAACATTTGTACCTAACGGTGCTGGCATCATGAACCAGGGGCCCAGCCACCAAAAGCACCCTAAACACCACCACCATCAAGGGCACCTCAACTTCCATCTGGCTGCTGTTCCCTGTAACCGAGAGTGCCCCGGAAGATTTTGTGCTGTCTTCCCATCCACTGCACGCTGGCCCCAAGGGACAACTTTATCGGGAGTACTACTATCCTCTGCACCTTATCACTAGTACGCTCACACACATCACCTCTAGGGTGTCCAGTCGTTGCACTTCTCCTCTATGTTAAATCCACCCTGGATTTGTGTCAGCATCCTTTCAATGGTGCTATCATTTGCATAGAGCTGGGGCTACCAAGTCACAAGGTACACACTGCATAATAATTATAACATGCATCCGTACAAAATATGCATGCTTTTCCCCTCATTTGCAGACCAGGGATCAAGCCCACTCTGCCCCTCTGGAATACAGCCAGCAATAACAGACCGGTGAGTGATAACATTGCTTCTTAGCCTTCTAATTAAAGGCGTATTTGCAACAGAAATTACTTATATTGTGGTGATTTGTAATATACTGTATTCAAATGTGCCTGACATCTGTGGTATTGACTAAAGGTGGTCAGTCAGGCGAAGACAGGAGTGTCTCCCTGATTACTGCTCATTGAACAAGACAAATAAACTAAAGGGGGCAGTAACTACTAAAATATGACTTTTAATGATTAAGGAGTAAAACAACGGCCCCTACAGACACACAACAAATAAGATACAAACATACACAAGCTGGTACATCGAAAGTGACCAGTAACTAGAGAAATTGGTAGGTATGAATGATGGACTGGACCAAGATGGCAGGCCGAGCACGGCTATGTCACAAGTGAATTGGTAAGCCCTAGTGACTCCCTGCTTGGCCTGGTCCGCCCTATAACCAATATCCTCGGGACGGGGTCCAAAAAGCCCCGCAAGGGGTGGCCCAGACAGGAACTCTTAAACTATATAGATGACCCTAATAAGGCCCTCACAAGTAGGAAGAGAAAAAATGTGTCCAGAGGAACAAGGAAAACACACCAATTTACCAAAGTAAGCGTAACCCCACCACAGAATTATCCACAAGGGAGAATAAGGTGAAAGGAATACTCAAGTGACCCGACGCGTTTCTTCACACAGAGTATGCCCCAGGATTCATCAGGGGATATTGGTTATAGGGCGGACCAGGCCAAGCAGGGAGTCACTAGGGCTTACCAATTCACTTGTGACATAGCCGTGCTCGGCCTGCCATCTTGGTCCAGTCCATCATTCATACCTACCAATTTCTCTAGTTACTGGTCACTTTCGATGTACCAGCTTGTGTATGTTTGTATCTTATTTGTTGTGTGTCTGTAGGGGCCGTTGTTTTACTCCTTAATCATTAAAAGTCATATTTTAGTAGTTACTGCCCCCTTTAGTTTATTTGTCTTGTTCAATGAGCAGTAATCAGGGAGACACTCCTGTCTTCGCCTGACTGACCACCTTTAGTCCATATTTAATTCAACAGGGGAATGTCAGGATTTCTGAGTACAGGTTTAGACAGGAACATTTGGGTATCGGAGGCCAGTGTGGTTTTTTCTGAGCAAACATTTGTTCAGAAGAAATACACCCCTACTCTGAATGGTGCCTTTTCGGAACTTACTCGCCTCTACAGGGAACATATCAGCTCCTGGTGGGAGGTGCAGGGCCTGGAGCACTATATTAAACAGGGTATAGTGCCCAGGGGTCTGCGTATCACTCTGTCTCCTGCACACCGCATTAGGAATCCTGAATTTCTGAAGAGGTGGGAGAAGGAGGCAACATCCAGTTCCCTGAGACTTATGCAGCTTCTCTTGGATGAGGAGAGGCAGGTCTTGGCTAGAGTAGAAAGCAGTCTCAACGAACAGATTGAGATTGCTAAGAAATTTCAGTCTGAACCAGAGTTTTCAACCAAGGAGGTCCAGTTGCAGAACGCGGTGGAGCGGTTTCAATATCAACTAAAGGACCGCAAACACAAACAATTCAATCGAGACTCTCAAGACTTTCGGGATAATAGGGCATATCAGTTTCTGACTAACCCACCAGTTACTCAGAATACAGATATCTCCTCTACGGACACGGAGGCATCTGACGTAGAAAGAGAGAGATTCCCTAAAAACAGGGGGCAAGGACGTGGGTCGAATAGATCTAGGGGGCGCAACTATCGCTCTAGACAGAATCCCCAAAACCCCCCCCCAAACTCTCCCGATACCGGCATCTGGCTCCCCTTTTTTAGATCAGGGGGCACATTATTACCCCTTGAGGAGTCGGAACGCTCAGTCATAGATGTTGCACCTGTGACTGATATACCTCCTTCACCAGATAAACGGGTAATTAATCTCTCTTCTCGTGCTCTCTCCGAAGTGGAACTGAAATTGCTGGGTCGCGGACTCTCGTTTGTTCCTACCAATAAGTTTGATGCCTTTAGGTGGACGAGGGACCTCCACCTCTTTGCCCGAAAATTAAAGTGGCACAAGTTTCACAAGCTTAGGGATAGGAAAGAGAGCCGAGAGCTGGGTGTTCCTATGGATATTTTGAAGGATGTACATCTCCTCTACAACCTTGATCGACCGTTGCCTAATGCAGAAGGGCTAGGCCCTTTCACGGCCCTTAAAAACAAAAACACTAGAATGCCCCCGATGGGTGATGTGTCGTGTGTGGATGTGTTCTTACAACACGTGACCACAGACTTATCCACTATACACCATATCCCACAAAAATTTAACTGCAGCAGGGAAGAGAGGATGGCGATTGCCGATCTTGAAAGGGATAAAGATATTGTTATCAAGCCCTCAGATAAGGGGGGCAATATCGTAATAATGGACATGCCGGCCTATCGCAGAATGTGTCTCACAGTCCTGGAGGATGGGTTGGGATATGAAATACTCCCCAGCAACCCCACCACCGGCCTGCAGGGGACTCTGAGACACATCCTGGATAGAGCAAAGAAAGCCTCCCTCATCAGTGGTGAGGAATACGAATTTTTGCATCCACTCCATCCGGTCACGACTACATTCTATTGTCTACCGAAGGTGCACAAGGAGACTACCCCAATCAGGGGACGACCTATTGTCTCGGGGGTGGGTAGTTTGTCCCAAAACGGTGGCATTTACGTGGACAAGGTGCTACGCCCGTTTGTGTCATCTTTGCCGTCTCATATTAGGGACACGGGTGACCTGTTAGGAAAATTGGAGGACATCTGCATCGAGCCACACTGGTTTCTGGCCTCGGTGGATGTGGAGGCATTGTATTCCTCCATTCCACACGAACGAGGTTTGGAAGCGAGCAGCCACTTTCTGAAGACCAGGGGCCAGCAATTTGTGGAACACAATACCTTCACTCTCGAACTCTTAAGGTTTATATTGACAAGCAATTTTTTCCTGTTTGATGGACGCGTATACCACCAGCTCAGGGGCACCGCGATGGGTAGCTCATGTGCCCCATCGTATGCTAACCTGCTCCTGGGCTGGTGGGAGGAGTCTGTGGTATTTGCCGAACCGTTACCATGGTTCGCCGATATGGTCGCTCTCTGGTCACGCTACATTGACGATATTTTCGTGCTGTGGAGCGGACCAGAGAGCGACTTTGAGAGGTTCATCTCGGAGTTGAATATCAACAACTTCAACCTGAGGTTTACCTCGGTGATTGTGGAGGACCGCCTCCCCTTCCTGGATGTGGTGATCTGTAGGGACGGGAGGGGCGGCCTCAGTACCTCCATCTATCGCAAACCCACTTCCACCAACTCCCTCCTCAGGTGGGATAGTTGCCATCCTGTGCCCCTCAAGAGAGGGATCCCGACCGGACAGTACCTGAGATTGAAACGCAACTGTTCGGAGTCCGGTGATTTCAGACGCCAGGCGAGGGACCTCAGAGCGAGGTTTCAAGAGAGGGGGTACCCTGATAGGACCCTCAGACTGGCGTATGAGAAAACCAAATCACGGACTCGGACAGAACTTCTCCATCCTGTAAACAGCAGGGAGAAGGAATCTCAAGGTACTGTCCGGGTGATAGGAACATTTGATGCCGCGGCCTCTCAAGTGAGGGGGATTCTGTCACGACATTGGAAGACACTCCTCATGGACCCTGACCTTTCGGATGTGCTGGGCCCTAGTGTCTCACTCACCTTCCAAAGGGGCAATAACTTGCGGGACAGACTTGTGCACAGCCACTTTGCTCCCGTGGCGAAGCCACGGACGTGGTTGAATACTCCTGTGACGGGCTGCCACAGATGTGGACATTGCAGCTTTTGCGGCAGCCTCTCACAAGGCAAGTCCTTCACTGGGGAACCAGATGACACTGTTTACCAGGTGAAGGACTTCATGAATTGCCGCACGGCGGGCGTGATCTACTTGGTGACATGCGTTTGTGGACTCCGCTATATAGGAAAATCTTTTAGGGAGCTACGCAAACGCATGGGGGAACATCTCGGGGATATCCTTAACAACAAGGATACCCCCGTAGCACGCCACGTGCAGACGGCACATGATGGACGCACCTCGTCCATCACTTTCATGGCCATTGAGAGGGTGCCAAGACCCACACGAGGGGGAGACTGGAATAAGCTTATTCTACAGAGGGAGTGTTGGTGGACCTTCACCCTTAATACAGTCACCCCTCAGGGCCTTAATGAACAATTGAACTTTTCTTGTTTTCTCTAAATATCCATTTTTTCAGTCATATTCCTGTAAACAGTTTGTCTTGGTCATATAACCTCTGTATAATTGGTCTCATTGGGGGAACAGTGGTCTGACACGGCCAAGTACCCTGTGAATATGAGGGATGGGGAGGTTGTGGTCCCACCAGACCCATGAGCGGTGTTCCGCTCCCCCCCTGTACCTAGTTTATAGTCAGATTCCCAGTTTTCTAGGATTGGGGTCATAAGCCCCTCCTATTGTCATTTCCTAATGAGGGGGGGTGACTAAATCTCTATGGCATGTAGACCGAAGGAGTGGTTATGCATGCCATTCTTAATACCCTATGGTGATGTTGTCCCGTTGGAGCCTGACATGGCTACTACTTGTTCACCTGGGATTGGTCTTGCGGCGCTCCGATCACGTGACCCCCGCGATATTATGATGGCCTGTGATGCGGGCAGATCGCGGCGGTCACGTGATGCGGAAGCGCGTCTGTGCGTTCCACGTCGGGCCTATGGAACGCAGGGAGACCTCTCTGCGCATGCGCTATAGCGGCACTTCCGGTTACAAGACCCGGTGACGGACGCACTTGTTGTGACGTCACACGGGGCGCCGGGGGTGTGCCTGGATAATGCACACGGCCCCACAGCCCTATAAAAAGAGCGTCTATCGCTACAACAACTGCCGGTCACCCCACCACTGTGGACATCACCACCCTGGGTCACAGTCTGCTGGTGGAATTGGAGCCATACGCCTGACCGCTGCCATACAAAAGTAAGTTACTGGCCTCCATGGCCCTATGTGGGCTGTTGGTGTGGGGGCATGTATATGCTGTCTTACTTATTTGGTTTCTGTATTTGATATAACCTTTAGATTCAGCCGTAACCTGACTGTAGTACTGCCCCGTGTCCCCTGATGAATCCTGGGGCATACTCTGTGTGAAGAAACGCGTCGGGTCACTTGAGTATTCCTTTCACCTTATTCTCCCTTGTGGATAATTCTGTGGTGGGGTTACGCTTACTTTGGTAAATTGGTGTGTTTTCCTTGTTCCTCTGGACACATTTTTTCTCTTCCTACTTGTGAGGGCCTTATTAGGGTCATCTATATAGGTTAAGAGTTCCTGTCTGGGCCACCCCTTGCGGGGCTTTTTGGACCCCGTCCTGAGGATATTGGTTATAGGGCGGACCAGGCCAAGCAGGGAGTCACTAGGGCTTATCAATTCACTTGTGACATAGCCGTGCTCGGCCTGCCATCTTGGTCCAGTCCATCATTCATACCTACCAATTTCTCTAGTTACTGGTCACTTTCGATGTACCAGGTTGTGTATGTTTGTATCTTATTTGTTGAGTGTCTGTAGGGGCCGTTGTTTTACTCCTTAATCATTAAAAGTCATATTTTAGTAGTTACTGCCCCCTTTAGTTTATTCATCTGTGGTATTGGTTGATATTCCACGTGGTACGCATGGTACGCATGCTGCTCCAGCGGTTAAGAGAGAATCGGTTGTATGCCCAGGATGAGAAATGTCTCTTTGAGAGGATCTCCCTTCCATTTTTAGGCTACATAATATCCATCCAGGGTATACAGATGGACCCAGAGAATTTATCTTGGGTTGGCAAACTATTACAAGCAGTTCATTCCTCATTTCTCTACTCTGACCGCGCCAATCTCTGCCCTGACCAGGAAAGGAATGAATCCCAAGATATGGACTTCCGAGTCTGAATTTGCTTTTCAAACAGCTCCAACACTCCATCATCTTGACATGTCTAAACAGTTCTTCCTAGAGAGGGACGCTTCCGCCATTGGAGCTATTCTTCCACAGAAAAACTCCACAGGCAAAATGGTCACTTGTGGCTATTTCTCAAAGGCCTTCTCAAATGCTGAATGCAACTACTACATTGGAGACAGGGAGTATTTGACCATCAAGTTAGCCTTTGAAGGGTGGTGTCATTTGTTGGAGGGTGTCATTCATTCTATCATTAAACACTGACGAGCAAAATGGTAACAATGTTTTGAACTTTTGACTTTTAGTTACATGACAAGAATCTGCATAACTAATCATATGCTAAATAGTTGCAAGTCCGATTTCTGTATGAGATAGCCAAGATGATTGTCTATAAAATGATGGTAGTTTCATCTTAGTGGATGGTGAGATATGGAGCCTGAAAGTTAAAAGTTCAAAACATTGTTACCCTTTCGCTTGTCAGTGTATATATAGATCATACAAACTTGACATATCTGCAATCAGCTCAGAGACATAACCCTTGTCAGGCACTTTGGTCCTTGTTTTTTGCTCGTTTTACTTTTCGGTTGCTTTTCTGACCTGCAGACAAGAAGTTTAAGGTGGATGTCTAATCTAGATCTTTTGACTGCTCAGATCATGAGGAAGCTCCTCAACATATTATAGACCCTGCTTGCATCTCCGCTTCTCCAGTACAAATTAAAGATATTCTTCCAGGAAAGACATGTTCCCTTAGGTAGTCGGAAGAAGATTATGCTCTGGGGTCATGGGTCCAGGTAGGGAGATCATCCTGATTTGCGAAGAACATTGCAGTTCATTTCTAGATACTACTGGTGGCCATCCCTGCACCAAGATGTTCAAGATTATGTACCTGCCTACCCAGACTGTGCCCGGAACAAGTGCTCTAGGCAGAGGCCTGTTGGGCTACTCCTTCCCTTGCCTGTACCAGATGCCCCATTGCAACACGCTGGAATGTATTTGGTTACTGATCTTCCTTCCTCATCTGGCTGGACCGTGATCTGGGTAGTGGTTGATCGCTTCTCTAAGATGGCACATTTTTTCCCTTTACCCGGATTACCCAGTGCCGTATAACTAAACCATTATTAAGCTCATTTTCCGTTTGCATGACCTTTCTAAACACATTGGGGGAGATTTATCAAACTGGTGTAAAGTAGAACTGGCTTAGTTGCCTATAGCAACCAATCAATTCCACCATTCATTTTCCAAAGGAGCTTCCAGCCCGTTACCTTCCCCGCCCACGCCATGCCCACTTTTTTAGACCTGGCGTAATCGTTGCGTCATCATTTGCACCAGAAATTTGCCTAATATAGGCGTATTTCTGGATAATAAATGACCCTCTAAGTCTTCTAATGCTGCTCCTGTTGGTGCAGAAGATGAATTTGAACTCAGCAATATTTTGGATATGAAGAAGGTCAAGGGAAAGGGCTTTTACTAGTGATGACATTGATCGAGCACCTTGGTGCTCGGGTGCTCTGGCCGAAAACATCAAGATGCTCGGGTGCTCTACCGAGCATCCGAGTATAATGGAAGTCAATGGGAGGACCCGAGCATTAAACCAGGCACCCCCTGCTCTGATGAGGGGAGGGTGCCTGGTTCATATGAAAAGTTCAGAAACTGATGGAAACACCACCGAAATGGTTCGGGAACAGCATGGAGAGGATGTCTGCATGCATCTTTGCCTTCCTCTGGATCAACTTGCAGGATAACAGGCCGAACTGGATGGACAAATGTCTTTTTTCGGCCTTATGTACTATGTTACTATGTATGTTACTATCTTGGACTCCCTTGTCGCTGCTGGGAGCGATGTTGTCCGAGTAGTACGCCACTTTTACAGACTGACAATAATACGCACAAAACCAAAGATAAAATCGATTGTAGAGTAAAAATTGTTAGGAAATATTCTTTCCTGTATATTTACTTCTATATAAAGTGCAAGTTCAGCCCAAAATGTTGTTGATTTTCGGAACTGGGGCCATGATTAAGAGGTACGGCTGGTGGCATCCGTATTGTACCGCTAGAGGTGAAATTCTTGGACCGGCGCAAGACGAACCACAGCCAAAGCATTTGTTGCCACGAATGTTTTCATTAATCAACAATGAAAGTTGGAAGTTCGAAGACGATCCCACAAGCGATCGGGCGGCGTTATTCCCATTACTCGCCAAGCATTTTCTGGGAAAACAAACTCTTTGGGTTCCGGGGGGAGTATGGTTGCAAAGCTGAAACTTAAACGAATTGACGGAAGGGCACCACCTGGAGTGGAGCTTTCGGCTTAATTTTACTACACACGGGAAACCTCACCCGGCCCGGACACGGAAAGGATTGACAGATTGATACCTCTTTCTCTATTCTGTGGGTGGTGGTGCATGGCTGTTGTGAGCGGGTGGATCGAGACGATTTGTGTGGTTCTTTCCGATAACCAACGATACTCCTCCGTGCTAAGTAGTTATGTGACCCCCGGTGGTGAGGATTGTGTTTACCAGACTCTTGGATAGTGAGACTGGACTTGTAGGTGAGGGCCTGCTGTTGAGCTGACCCTGTAAAAGATTGTAGGTGAGGGCCTACTAGATAACTTCTGGGTGATCGCATGTCCCTGTGATGTTGACGATCCATTTGGATGTCTGCCCTATCAACTTTCGATGTTCTTTTTTGTGCCTACCATGGTGACCACGGGGAATCAGGGTTCACTTCCGGAGAGGGAGCCTGAGTAACGGCTACAGCTACCATTTCCAAGAAAGGCAGGCGGGGGCGCGCAAATTAGCCACTGACTATAAATAACAATAAAGGACTCTTAAGAGGCCCTGTCATTGGAATGAGTACTAAAAAATTACAGGGAATGTCATAGTTATTTAGGATGAGAAAACGTTCTACAGGAGAAGTACAACAGGCAATTACACTGTTTGCAGCGTCTACGGCAAACGTACATTGTATCTCACAGATATACGAGGGCCTGAAGGTGAGCTGACCCTCTAAAAGATTTCTGCTGAGGGCCTGCATTTGAGCTGACCCTCGAAAAGATTTCCGCTGAGGGCCTGCTGGTGAGCTGACTCTCTAAAAGATTTCCGCTGAGGGCCTGCTGGTGAGCTGACTCTAAAAGATTTCTGCTGAGAGCCTGTTGGTGAGCTGACCCTCTAAAAGATTTCCGCTGAGGGCCTGCTGGTGAGCTGACCCTCTAAAAGATTAAATTTTTTATATCCGAACACTTTACACAGCAGATGTGGAGTGGATAATTTAACTGTCCGCAGCGGACACTGTCTATGGAAAAAGTATGATTGATGGCCTGCTGGTGACCGTCAAAAACATTAGGGGTGAGGGTCTGCTGCTGATCTGACCATCTAAAACATTATGGGTGAGGGCATGCGGGTGAGCTGACCCTCTAAAAGATTTTTGCTGAGGGCCTGTGGGTGAGCTGACCCTGTAAAAAATTAAATGAGACAGCCTGCAGGTGAGCTGACCCTGTAAAAAATGATATGAGAGGGCCTGCGGGTGAGCTAATCCTATAAAAAATGATATGAGAGGGCCTGCGGGTGAGTTGACCCTGTAAAAAATTATATGAGAGGGCCTGCGGGTGAGCTGACCCTGTAAAAAATTATGAGAGGGCCGGCGGGTGAGCTGACCCTGTAAAAAATGATATGAGAGGGCCTGCGGGTGAGCTAATCCTATAAAAAATGATATGAGAGGGCCTGCGGGTGAGTTGACCCTGTAAAAAATTATATGAGAGGGCCTGCGGGTGAGCTGACCCTGTAAAAAATTATATGAGAGGGCCTGCGGGTGAGCTGACCCTGTAAAAAATTAAATGAGAGGGCCTGTGGGTGAACTGACCCTGTAAAAAATTATATAGGAGGGCATATATACGACGAATAAGCATGTTGATATGATTGAAGAGGAGGAGGAGGAGAAGAGGAAGATTCAACCATAAACCCTTTTTTGTGGTGGAAGGGGTGCATGGGAATACAGAATATTCAGTACATTATAAACACATTTAAAGTGCCTTTATGTTCATCCGCTTTCCTCTGGTGGAGTCGAGAAGTCAGGGGCAATCCAGGCCTTGTTAATTTTTAGAAGAGTCAACCTAGCAGCATTTTCAGTTGACAGGCGGATACGCTTATCAGTTATTATGCCACCAGCAGCACTAAATACCCGCTCAGACAAAATGCTGGCGACAGGGCAGGCCAACACCTCCAAGGCGTAGAGCGCCAGTTCGTGCCACGTGTCCAGCTTGGACACACAGTAGTTGTAAGGCACTGAGGGATCACTGAGGACGTTGACACGGTCTGCTACATACTCCTTCACCATCTTCCAAAACTTTTCCCTCCTTGTGACACAAGGCCGCGCATCAGGTTGAGGGTGCTGGCGAGGTGTAATGAAACTGTCCTGGGCCTTGGAGAGTGTTGCCCTGCCTCTGGAACTGCTGTGTGTTCCCCTTGTCTCCCCTCCTCGGTTGCCCAAGGAACTACGTACTCTGCCGCCAGCGTTGTCAGATGGAAATTTTTGGAGCAATTTTTTAGCAAGGACCTTCTGGTATTGCACAGTTTTGCTCGTCCTCTCCACCTGAGGAATGAGAGATAGCAAGTTATCTTTGTAGCGGGGGTCGAGAAGGGTGATCACCTAGTAATCCGTGTTGTCTAAAATGCGTATAACGCGCGGGTCATGGGAAAGGCAGCCTAACATAAAGTCAGCCATGTGTGCCAGAGTACCAAGAGGCAAGACTTCGCTGTCATAATCAGGAGGATGACTGTCCATCTCCTCATCCTCTTCCTCCTCTTCTGCCCACCCACGCTGAACAGATGGAATTAAACTTCCAAGGGTACTACCCTCTGTAGCGGAGGCAACCGTCTCCTGCTCCTCCTCCTCTTCATCGTCCAATTCGCGCTGAGAAGACGGACGGAGGGTGGTCTGACTATCACCCTGTGTAATGTCTTCCCCCATTTCCAACTCTTCCACATGCAAAGTGTCGGCCTTAATTGTGAGCAGCGAGCGTTTGAGTAGACACAGAAGTGGGATGGTTACGCTGATAGTAGCGTTATCGCCGTTCACCATCTGTGTTGATTCCTCAAAGTTTCTTAAAACCTCACAGAGGTCAGAGATCCATGCCCACTCCTCGCTTCTAATTAGCGGAAGCTGACTGGAAATGCAATGACCATGTGGCAGCTGGTAGTCCACTACTGCCCTCTGCTGCTCACAAAGCCTGGCCAACATGTGGAACGTGGAGTTTTAGCGTATGCTCATGTCGCACAACAGTCAGTGAGCTGGTAATTTTAAGCGCTGCTGCAGCGTTGACAGACCGGATGAAGCTGTCGATGACTTTCGGAAATGTGCACACACGCAGGGCACCTTTACCAGTAGATCAGACAAATTGGGGTAGGTTTTGAGAAACCGCTGAACCACTAAGTTTAAGACGTGGGCTAGGCATGGGATGTGTATGAGATTACCGAGCTCCAAAGCCGCCACCAAGTTACGCCATTATCACACACAACCATGCCTGGTTGTAGGTTGAGTGGCGAGAGCGCATTGGCGGATCCGGGGGGGGGGGGAAACATTCCGGGTCTGGCGGCGGTGGCAGTGGCAGAGATGAGAGCTTCCACTGTGGAAGCGCTCATCTCCGTACCACCTGCAGCTACAATCCGTACCACCTGCAGTCACGGAACCAGTAGGGGTTGTCCAAAGCAAAGAACTCCTTTAAAGGCTGCAATGATCTCTGCATTAAGGGCAACTCCTGCTATATTTCTATGTAGGGTAGAATCAAATGTTCTGCTTAGTTCACTATCCCTATACAGTATATTGGTTCTAGTATACATTAAATGTCCATATCATCTCCTAATATACCTAAAATGTGAGGACTGTGTAATTGTCTCCCTCTAGTGGAATAACTTTGCACTGCATGTGTAACGTAACGGCCAGCCAGGAGCCAGCTCAATCTTCTGTGTCACCAATTCTGCATGTATTTTGGACACTTTTTGCTGAAATTAATATGACAGTTTAGTTATACAGTATATATACTGTAGGTATTAACTGTATTTTCAGTACACTGGTTGCTACCTAACACACGGTGTGCAAATTCATTCTTAAAGAATTTGTCTGGTTTAAAGAACCCATTGTCAAATACACTGATGCTGAATTATGATTTCATAGATAGAGTACCTCATAGAGAAGAACCCCGCTGTTGGGAGTCCTGTGTAACAACAAGCAATTTCTCTCACTCTGGAGGACCTGACGTGTTTGTGGGGTATGCCCAGGGCACAGGGGTGGATTGGGAATTAAAAGTGGCTCTAGAAAAAAAATATCAAAAAATAGTGTCATATTGTAGATGGATCTAAACTGGCAGCAAGCAGGGCCAATACAACCAGGCGGGGTCAGCAAAACATCAGCTGTAGTCACGTCGGTGGAAGGTGAGGTCAGTGCAGGCATATAATGATATAGTGATATGTCAAGCCCATTCATATAGTTAGAAAACGGGCACCATATCTTTATATAGAGCCCCTATAGAGAGATATGAGGCACCAGAACTATACATACAGCTGCCGTACAGTGATGTATAAGGCACAATTATTACACATATCAGTATGTCTTTAGAGTGTGGGAGGAAACCGGAGTACCCGGAGGAAACCCACGCAAAAACAAGGAGAATATACAAGCTCCATGCAAATGTTGTCCTTGGTCAGATTCAAACCCAGGACCCTAGTGCTGCGAGGCACCAACACTAACCACTGAGCATCGTGTTGCCCATGGGATGGCATCATTCATGCGTCACCTGCAGCTTGATACATTGAAGGGCGTCTGTAAAGAGATTTGTTCCTATGAAACTAGCTGACCTGTTACATGTGCGCTTGGCAGCTGAAGGGATCTGAGTTGGTCCCATGTTTATATACGACCGCATTTAATATATGCAAATGAGGCTCTAGGTGCAATAGGGGCGTTTCCGTTACACCTAGAGGCTCAGCTCTCTCTGCAACTGCTGCGCCCTCTCCACTTTCATTGACAGGGCCAGGTGTGATGACATTTACACTGCCTGGCCCTGTCAATCAAAGTGCAGAGGGCACGGCAGTTGCAGACAGAGCAAAGCCTCTAGCCCCCATTGCTCCTAGAGACTCATTTGCATATATTAAAACATTATTTTTCTCAGAAATGCGGGCACATACAATATGAACATGGGACCAAAAAGGGTCCTGAATGGTCTTCCTCATTCTCCTTTTTTAGTTTGGCCGTTGTGAACCACCACATCACTCAAATCTGCATCCTTCCCTTTGTGCTCTTGCTAGAGTTGAGCGAACACCTGGATGTTCGGGTTATGAGAAGTTCGGCCGAACTTCCCGGAAATGTTCGGGTTCGGGATCCGAACCCGACCCGAACTTCGTCCCGAACCCGAACCCCATTGAAGTCAATGGGGACCCGAACTTTTCGGCACTAAAAAGGCTGTAAAATAGCCCAGGAAAGGGTTAGAGGGCTGCAAAAGGCAGAAAAATGTAGTTAAATCCCCTGCAAACAAATGTGGATAGGGAAATGAATAAAAATAAAAATAAAATAAATAAAAATTAACCAATATCAATTGGAGAGAGGTCCCATAGCAGAGAATCAGGCTTCATGTCACCCACCACTGGAACAGGCCACTGTCAGATATTTAGACCCCGGCACCCAAACAGAGGAGAGAGGTCCCATTGCAGGAAATCAGGCTTCATGTCATAGCAGAGAATCAGGCTTCATGTCATAGCAGAGAATCATGTTTCATGTCACCCACCACTGGAACAGGCCATTGTCAGATATTTTTAGGCCCCAGCACCCAGACAGAGGAGAGAGGTCCCATAGCAGAGAATCAGGCTTCATGTCATAGTAGAGAATCAGGCTTCATGTCACTCACCACTGGAACAGGCCATTGTCAGATATTTTTAGGCCCCGGCACCCAGACAGAGGGGATAGGTCCCATAGCAGAGATTCAGGCTTCATGTCATAGCAGAGAATCATGCTTCATGTCACCCAACACTGGAACAGGCCACTGTCAGATATTTTTAGGCCCCGGCACCCAGACAGAGGAGAGGTTCATTCAACTTTGGGTTGCCCCGCAATATAATGGTAAAATGAAAATAAAAAAAGGATTGAATGAGGAAGTGCCCTGGAGTACAATAATATATGGTTAAGGGGAGGTAGTTATAAATGTCTAATCTGCACAAGGGAGGGACAGGTCCTGTGGGATCCATGCTTGGTTCATTTTTATGAACGTCAGCTTGTCCACATTGGCTGTAGACAGGCGGCTGCGTTTGTCTGTAATGACGCCGCCTGCCGTGCTGAATACACGTTCAGACAAAACGCTGGCCGCCGGGCAGGCCAGCACCTCCAAGGCATAAAAGGCTAGCTCTGGCCACGTGGACAATTTGAAGACCCAGAAGTTGAATGGGGCCGAATTAATCAGTCAGTACGTGGAAGGGTGTGCACACGTACTGTTCCACCATGTTAGTGAAATGTTGCCTCCTGCTAACACGTTCCGTATCAGGTGGTGGTGCAGTTAGCTGTGGCGTGTTGACAAAACTTTTCCACATCTCTGCCATGCTAACCCTGCCCTCAGAGGAGCTGGCCGTGACACAGCTGCGTTGGCGACCTCTTGCTCCTCCTCTGCCTTCGCCTTGGGCTTCCACTTGTTCCCCTGTGACATTTGGGAATGCTCTCAGTAGCGCGTCTACCAATGTGCGCTTGTACTCGCGCATCTTCCTATCACGCTCCAGTGTAGGAAGTAAGGTGGGCACATTGTCTTTTTACCGGGGTTCCAGCAGGGTGGCAACCCAGTAGTCCGCACACGTTAAAATGTGGGCAACTCTGCTGTCGTTGCGCAGGCACTGCAGCATGTAGTCGCTCATGTGTGCCAGGCTGCCCAGAGGTAAGGACAAGCTGTCCTCTGTGGGAGGCGTCTCGTCATCGTCCTGCGTTTCCCCCCAGCCACGCACCAGTGATGGGCCCGAGCTGCGTTGGGTGCCACCCCGCTGTGAACATGCTTCATTCTCATCCTCCTCCACCTCCTCCTCATCCTCGTCCTCCTCATCCTCCAGTAGTGGGCCCTGTCTGGCCACATTTGTACCTGGCCTCTGCTGTTGCAAAAAACCTCCCTCTGAGTTACTTCGGAGAGACTGGCCTGAAAGTGCTAAAAATGACCCCTCTTCCTCCTCCTCCTCCTCCTGGGCCACCTCCTCTTCCATCATCACCCTAAGTGTTTTCTCAAGGAGACATAGAAGTGGTATTGTAACGCTGATAACAGCGTCATCGCCACTGGCCATGTTGGTGGAGTACTCGAAACAGCGCAACAGGGCACACAGGTCTCGCATGGAGGCCCAGTCATTGGTGGTGAAGTGGTGCTGTTCCGCAGTGCGACTGACCCGTGCGTGCTGCAGCTGAAACTCCACTATGGCCTGCTGCTGCTCGCACAGTCTGTCCAGCATGTGCAAGGTGGAGTTCCACCTGGTGGGCACGTCGCATATGAGTCGGTGAGCGGGAAGGCCGAAGTTACGCTGTAGCGCAGACAGGCGAGCAGCGGCAGGATGTGAACGCCGGAAGCGTGCACAGACGGCCCGCACTTTATGCAGCAGCTCTGACATGTCGGGGTAGTTGTGAATGAACTTCTGCACCACCAAATTCAGCACATGCGCCAGGCAAGGGATGTGCGTCAAACCGGCTAGTCCCAGAGCTGCAACGAGATTTCGCCCATTATCGCACACCACCAGGCCAGGCTTGAGGCTCACCGGCAGCAACCACTCGTCGGTCTGTTGTTCTATACCCCGCCACAAATCCTGTGCGGTGTGGGGCCTGTCCCCCAAACATATGAGTTTCAAAATGGCCTGCTGACGTTTACCCCGGGCTGTGCTGAAGTTGGTGGTGAAGGTGTGTGGCTGACTGGATGAGCAGGTGGAAGAAGAGGAAGAGGAAGCCGAGTAGGAGGAGGCAACAGGAGGCAAAGAATGTTGCCCTGCGATCCTTGGCAGCGGAAGGACGTGCGCCAAACAGCTATTCGCCTGGGGCCCAGCCGCCACTACATTTACCCAGTGTGCAGTTAGGGAGATATAGCGTCCCTGGCCGTGCTTGCTGGTCCACGTATCTGTGGTTAGGTGGACCTTGCCACAGATGGCTTTGCGCAGTGCACACTTGATTTTATCGGACACTTGTTTGTGCAGGGAAGGCACGGCTCTCTTGGAGAAGTAGTGGCGGCTGGGAACAACATACTGTGGGACAGCAAGCGACATGAGCTGTTTGAAGCTGTCTGTGTCCACCAGCCTGAATGACAGCATTTCATAGGCCAGTAGTTTAGAAATGCTGGCATTCAGGGCCAGGGATCGAGGGTGGCTAGGTGGGAATTTACGCTTTCTCTCAAATGTTTGTGAGATGGAGAGCTGAACGCTGCCGTGTGACATGGTTGAGATGCTTGGTGACGGAGGTGGTGGTGGTGTTGGTGGTACATCCTCTGTTTGCTGGGCAGCAGGTGCCAACGTTCCTCCAGAGGCGGAGGAAGAGGCCGAGGCGGCAGCAGCAGAAGAGGTAGCAGGGGGAGCCTGAGTGACTTCCTTGTTTTTAAGGTGTTTACTCCACTGCAGTTCATGCTTTGCATGCAGGTGCCTGGTCATGCAGGTTGTGCTAAGGTTCAGAACGTTAATGCCTCGCTTCAGGCTCTGATAGCACAGTGTGAAAACCACTCGGGTCTTGTCGTCAGCACATTGTTTGAAGAACTGCCACGCCAGGGAACTCCTTGAAGCTGCCTTTGGGGTGCTGGGTCCCAGATGGCGGTGGCCAGTAGCAGACGGACTCTCTTGGCGGCGGGTGTTCTGCTTTTGCCCACTGCTCCCTCTTTTGCTACGCTGTTGGCTCGGTCTCACCACTGCCTCTTCCTCCAAATTCTGAAAGTCAGTGGCACGACCTTCATTCCATGTGGGGTCTAGGACCTCATCGTCCCCTGCATCGTCTTCCACCCAGTCTTCCTCCCTGACCTCCTGTTCAGTCTGCACACTGCAGAAAGACGCAGCAGTTGGCACCTGTGTTTTGTCATCGTCAGAGACGTGTTGAAGTGGTATTCCCATGTCCTCATCATTAGGAAACATAAGTGGTTGTGCGTTAGTGCATTCTATCTCTTCCACCCCTGGGGAAGGGCTAGGTGGATGCCCTTGGGAAACCCTGCCAGCAGAGTCTTCAAACAGCATAAGAGACTGCTGCATAACTTGAGGCTCAGACAGTTTACCTGGTATACATGGGGGTGATGTGACAGACTGATGGGCTTGGTTTTCATGCGCCATCTGTGCGCTTTCTGCAGAAGACTGGGTGGGAGATAATGTGAACGTGCTGGATCCACTGTCGGCCACCCAATTGACTAATGCCTGTACCTGCTCAGGCCTTACCATCCTTAGAACGGCATTGGGCCCCACCAAATATTGCTGTAAATTCTGCTGGCTACTGGGACCTGAGGTAGTTGGTTCACTAGGACGTGTGGCTGTGGCAGAACGGCCACGTCCTCTCCCAGCACCAGAGGGTCCACCAACACCACCACGACCATGTCCACGTCCGCGTCCCTTATTAGATGTTTTCCTCATTGTTACCGTTCACCACAATAAGAAAAAAATTATTTGGCCCAATGTATTGAATTCAAATTCAGGCCTTTTTTTACAGGCACCTAACACTATCTGGCTATCTATTTAGGTACCGTATTACACTAATACAGGCACAGCAGTAACGACAGATTAGGCTGAATATAAATTGTAGGCCTAGTATTTAGGCGCTGGGTGACAGGTATACGTTAACGGACAGAATTAAACTTGGAAATGCACGGTAGCGTGTGAAGTTATTGAGGATGACACTATCCGCACCTTCAATCTAATATACCCTTTTATGGATAGATTTAAACTTGGCCTGATACAGCAGAAAAAATATATTTAGGGGATTGCTAAATTGGGAATTGTATTCAACCCAGAACAAAAACTGTGCTTTGGCGGACACTAAATAAATTGACCAGCCTCAGCAATAAACATAGATTTAGCTGAATATAAATTTTAGGCCTATTATTTAGGCGCTGGGTGACAGGTATACGTTTACGGACAGAATTATTTAAACTTGGAAATGCACGGTAGCGTGTGAAGTTATTGAGGATGACACTATCCGCACCTTCAATCTAATATACCCTTTTATGGATCAATTTAAACTTGGCCTGATACAGCATAAAAAAAATATTTAGGGGATTGCTAAGGCTACTTTCACACGAGCGTTCGGGTTTCCGCTCGTGAGCTCCGTTTGAAGGGGCTCACGAGCGGCCCCGAACGCATCCGTCTGGCCCTAATGCATTCTCAGTGGAGGCGGATCCACTGAGAATGCATCCGCCTGCCAGCGCTCAGCCTCCGCTCCGCTCAGTGAGCGGACACCTGAACGCTGCTTGCAGCGTTCGGGTGTCCGCCTGGCCGTGCGGAGGCGAGCGGATCCGTCCAGACTTATAATGGAAGTCAATGGGGACGGATCCGCTTGAAGATGACACTATATGGCTCAATCTTCAAGCGGATCCGTTCCCCATTGACTTTCAATGTAAAGTCTGAACGGATCCACTCAGGCTACTTTCTGTTATAGGCTACGCTCAGTTATAATGCAGACGGATCCGTTCTGAACGGATGCAAACGTCTGCATTATAGGAGCAGATCTGTCTGATGAAACATCAGACGGATCCGCTCCGAACGCTAGTGTGAAAGTAGCCTTAGTTGGGAATTGTATTCAACCCAGAACAAAAACTGTGCTTCGACAGACAGCAGACAGTATTACAATTGGCTGGCCACAGCTGAAACACCAGATTTAGGGTACTGCTATTTTGTCCAATTGTATTTTACCCCTCAATAAAATAGCAAGCACAGCCAAGCCCCTGATGTAGGATATAGCAAAAAAATAACCACACTATTGATGGTTAAATGGACTTGGTGGCAGCTTGTGCTGGCGCACCACAAGACACAAAATGGCCGCCGATCACCCAAGAAAAAAGTGACATAAAAACGCTCTGGGCAGCCTAAAAACAGTGAGCAATTAAATAGCAGCAGTTCAATGATCCACAGCTGTAGATCGATCACTGAATTAAGTGTTTTTGCTGAGTAAATCCCTGCCTAATCTCTCCCTAACAGAAGCAGCTGCAACCTCTCTCCCTACACTGATCATAGCAGAGTGACGTGCGGCGCTACGTGACTCCAGCTTAAATAGAGGCTGGGTCACATGCTGCACTGGCCAATCACAGCCATGCCAATAGTAGGCATGGCTGTGATGGCCTCTTGGGGCAAGTAGTATGACGCTTGTTGATTGGCTGCTTTGCAGCCTTTCAAAAAGCGCCAAGAAAGCGCCGAACACCGAACCCGAACCCGGACTTTTACGAAAATGTTCGGGTTCGGGTCCGTGCCACGGACACCCCAAAATTCGGTACGAACCCGAACTATACAGTTCGGGTTCGCTCATCCCTAGCTCTTGCTTATTTTATACTAAGTGAGGCCGGACTGGGACCTTAGTAAGGGGAGGCCGACATGATGGGTTTTGGGGCGAAGGGCTGGCCAGCAAAGGGTTAAAGGAGCAGTTAGAGGGAGTGGGGCTGCGGGGGGGTGGGATTTAGGTTTTATATGGGTGCGAGCGTAGGGGGGCCGGCGCCATTTTAATTTGACCAGGAGCGGGAACCGCAGGCTTTTTATCTCTTGAGGATGTCTCAGACAGTAGAGGAGGTGTTGCGACAACTGCGGGCGGCAGCGGAGGCTCGTGGTCCGGGATGGCTACAGGAGAAGGTAGCAGCCCTGTTGCAGGGGGAGGCGGCGGGGATCGATAGCCCGCAGCCATGCTCAAGACGGCCGCGGCGGGTACGTCAGGAGCCCCTCCATAGCGGGGAGGCCACATGCAGACACCTTCAAGGTCCTCCCGGCGAGGGAGAAATCCAACTGGTCGCGGGACCCAGTTCAGGGCGGGGGACCAGTTCCCCATCCCCAGCGGCGAGCAGCGTGGGTGCAGGAGCAGGAACTGCAGGCTCCCTCCCCCCTCCGGGGTGGCTGGGAGGCTTGCTCGGCGTGGGAGAGGCAGCAACAGCAGAGGAGGGGAGGGAAGGCTGTGCACAGTGAGGCCAGGAGCGTGCACAGGCCTCTCCATTCTGACGGACAGATTGGTGCTGGTCCCGCCCACGTGGAAGAAGAAGAAGGATCCGGGTCGGCGAGGAGTGCATCCAGCATGGCGGAGGCTGGGATGCTGTTAGCCAGCAGTGTGACGACGTCTGAAAGTAATGCATCTGTGGGGTCCAGTGATGAGCGGCAGGAATCAGGACCATCGGCTGCGGGGCTCACAGCGCCCGGGCAGCCAGGTGAAACAGCATTGGGGTCACTACTTTTGCTAGTTAACTGCCCAGGGGCGGGCGGGTTTGGGGGGCGCAAAAGGAATTCATTGGGGGTTTGGGGCAATTATTGTGTGGGTTGGCAGGTTGGGGTTCCGGGATAAGGGTGCATTTGAAGCAATAGGTGCGGGAGCAGATTGGGAAAGGGGATTACGTAGATATTTTTTCTCTTCTCTCCTTAGAGCGTTTTAATTTAGATAGGAGTAAGAAGGATGAGGGTAAAAAGAAGGATGAGGAAAAGCATCGGTATCAGTGGCATACACACAATTCATGGGGCCCCGATGCAAAACTGATCCATGAGTCCCCCTCCCCGTCGCAGGGAAGGCAGTGTTATACTGTATATTGAACGGCATGGTGTATGGATTATAATGTATATTGTATAGCATTGTGCAGGGATTATAATGTATACTGTACAGCAAATGTTTGGAGTTTACACCATGCCGAACAATATAACCCCTGTGGGATAGATAGATAGATAGATAGATAGATATGAGATAGGTAGCTAGATAGATATGCCTATACCTATATACAGCCTATATCTATATACAGTCTACACCTATGTACTGCAATATATAGTTGTTGGCTGTATATAGGTATAGGCTGTACATAGGTATAGGCTGTATCACTCACCTAAAGAATTATTAGGAACACCTGTTCTATTTCTCATTAATGCAATTATCTAGTCAACCAATCACATGGCAGTTGCTTCAATGCATTTAGGGGTGTGGTCCTGGTCAAGACAATCTCCTGAACTCCAAACTGAATGTCAGAATGGGAAAGAAAGGTGATTTAAGCAATTTTGAGCGTGGCATGGTTGTTGGTGCCAGACGGGCCGGTCTGAGTATTTCACAATCTGCTCAGTTACTGGGATTTTCACGCACAACCATTTCTAGGGTTTACAAAGAATGGTGTGAAAAGGGAAAAACATCCAGTATGCGGCAGTCCTGTGGGCAAAAATGCCTTGTGGATGCTAGAGGTCAGAGGAGAATGGGCCGACTGATTCAAGCTGATAGAAGAGCAACGTTGACTGAAATAACCACTCGTTACAACCGAGGTATGCAGCAAAGCATTTGTGAAGACACAACATGCACAACCTTGAGGCGGATGGGCTACAACAGCAGAAGACCCCACTGGGTACCACTCATCTCCACTACAAATAGGAAAAAGAGGCTACAATTTGCACGAGCTCACCAAAATTGGACTGTTGAAGACTGGAAAAATGTTGCCTGGTCTGATGAGTCTCGATTTCTGATGAGACATTCAAATGGTAGAGTCCGAATTTGGCATAAACAGAATGCGAACATGTATCCATCCTCTAATGGCTACTTCCAGCAGGATAATGCACCATGTCACAAAGCTCGAGTCATTTCAAATTGGTTTCTTGAACATGACAATGAGTTCACTGTACTAAAATGGCCCCCACAGTCACCAGATCTCAACCCAATAGAGCATCTTTGGGATGTGGTGGAATGGGAGCTTCGTGCCCTGGATGTGCATCCCTCAAATCTCCATCAACTGCAAGATGCTATCCTATCAATATGGGCCAACATTTCTAAAGAATGCTATCAGCACCTTGTTGAATCAATGCCACGTAGAATTAAGGCAGTTCTGAAGGCAAAAGGGGGTCCAACACCGTATTAGTATGGTGTTCCTAATAATTCTTTAGGTGAGTGTAATATATATATTATATGTTTGTAATTACATGTATATATTCAGGTATCTATTGCTCTCCAAGAAAAAAAAGGGAGTAGTGCATACAGTACTTTCTTTAGCAGAACAAAGGCTCTTTACAGGAACTGACTAACATTCGATTTGCTAATATAAGCTTAAGTCCTCAGAAGTGTTTTATGTTATATTTATATCCAGTGCAGCAGTATATTGTGTATATACAGTACAGACCAAAAGTTTGGACACACCTTCTCATTCAAAGAGTTTTCTTTATTTTCATGACTATGAAAATTGTAGATTCACACTGAAGGCATCAAAACTATGAATTAACACATGTGGAATTATATACATAACAAACAAGTGTGAAACAACTGAAAATATGTCATATTCTAGGTTCTTCAAAGTAACCACCTTTTGCTTTGATTACTGCTTTGCACACTCTTGGCATTCTTTTGATGAGCTTCAAGAGGTAGTCCCCTGAAATGGTTTTCGCTTCACAGGTGTGCCCTGTCAGGTTTAATAAGTGGGATTTCTTGCCTTATAAATGGGGTTGGGACCATCAGTTGCGTTGAGGAGAAGTCAGGTGGATACACAGCTGATAGTCCTACTGAATAGACTGTTAGAATTTGTATTATGGCAAGAAAAAAGCAGCTAAGTAAAGAAAAACGAGTGGCTATCATTACTTTAAGAAATGAAGGTCAGTCAGTCAGCCGAAAAATTGGGAAAACTTTGAAAGTAAGGGCTATTTGACCATGAAGGAGAGTGATGAGGTGCTGCGCCAGATGACCTGGCCTCCACAGTCACCGGACCTGAACCCAATCGAGATGGTTTGGGGTGAGCTGGACCGCAGAGTGAAGGCAAAAGGGCCAACAAGTGCTAAGCATCTCTGGGAACTCCTTCAAGACTGTTGGAAGACCATTTCAGGGGACTACCTCTTGAAGCTCATCAAGAGAATGCCAAGAGTGTGCAAAGCAGTAATCAAAGCAAAAGGTGGCTACTTTTAAGAACCTAGAATATGACATATTTTCAGTTGTTTCACACTTGTTTGTTATGTATATAATTCCACATGTGTTAATTCATAGTTTTGATGCCTTCATAGTCATGAAAATAAAGAAAACTCTTTGAATGAGAAGGTGTGTCCAAACTTTTGGTCTGTACTGTACAGTCGTGGTCAAAAGTTTTGAGAATGACATAAATATTGGAAATTGGAAAAGTTGCTGCTTAAAGGGACACTGACAGGCCAAATTAGCATATATAGTTAGATATATGACATTACAGGTCTTATAGAGTCTTAAATATCCCCCCTGTCCACCTTATAAAGAGCGAAATATAAAGTTTAATAACCTGCTTGTCCAGTCACTAATCTGCCCAAGGGGCGGCGTTTCATGTGAAAATGCGCCCAGCTAGCCGCTCCCAACTGCCGTTCTTAAGCCCCCCCAGCTCAACATTATTCACTTCGCTGGGCGGCGGCTAGAACTCTCCCCAGTCCCGATCCTGCGCATTTGGGAGCGGCTAGCTGGGCGCATTTTCACATGAAACGCCGCCCCTTGGGCAGATTGCTGACCGGACAAGCAGGTTATTAAACTTTATATTTCGCTCTTTATAAGGTGGACAGGGGGGATACTTATATGCTTTTAAAAGACTCTATAAGACCTGTAATGTCATATATCTAACTATATATGCTGATTTGGCCTGTCAGTGTCCCTTTAAGTTTTTATAATATCAATTTGCATATACTCCAGAATGTTATGAAGAGTGATCAGATGAATTGCATAGTCCTTCTTTGCCATGAAAATTAACTTAATCCCAAAAAAAACTTTCCACTGCATTTCATTGCTGTTATTAAAGGACCTGCTGAGATCATTTCAGTAATCGTCTTGTTAACTCAGGTGAGAATGTTGACGAGCACAAGGCTGGAGATCATTATGTCAGGCTGATTGGGTTAAAATGGCAGACTTGACATGTTAAAAGGAGGGTGATGCTTGAAATCATTGTTCTTCCATTGTTAACCATGGTGACCTGCAAAGAAACGCGTGCAGCCATCATTGCGTTGCACAAAAATGGCTTCACAGGCAAGGATATTGTGGCTACTAAGATTACCCCTCAATCAAAAATTGACCAGGAGCGGGAACCGCAGGCTTTTTATCTCTTGAGGATGTCTCAGACAGTAGAGGAGGTGTTGCGACAACTGCGGGCGGCAGCGGAGGCTCGTGGTCCGGGATGGCTACAGGAGAAGGTAGCAGCCCTGTTGCAGGGGGAGGCGGCGGGGATCGATAGCCCGCAGCCATGCTCAAGACGGCCGCGGCGGGTACGTCAGGAGCCCCTCCATAGCGGGGAGGCCACATGCAGACACCTTCAAGGTCCTCCCGGCGAGGGAGAAATCCAACTGGTCGCGGGACCCAGTTCAGGGCGGGGGACCAGTTCCCCATCCCCAGCGGCGAGCAGCGTGGGTGCAGGAGCAGGAACTGCAGGCTCCCTCCCCCCTCCGGGGTGGCTGGGAGGCTTGCTCGGCGTGGGAGAGGCAGCAACAGCAGAGGAGGGGAGGGAAGGCTGTGCACAGTGAGGCCAGGAGCGTGCACAGGCCTCTCCATTCTGACGGACAGATTGGTGCTGGTCCCGCCCACGTGGAAGAAGAAGAAGGATCCGGGTCGGCGAGGAGTGCATCCAGCATGGCGGAGGCTGGGATGCTGTTAGCCAGCAGTGTGACGACGTCTGAAAGTAATGCATCTGTGGGGTCCAGTGATGAGCGGCAGGAATCAGGACCATCGGCTGCGGGGCTCACAGCGCCCGGGCAGCCAGGTGAAACAGCATTGGGGTCACTACTTTTGCTAGTTAACTGCCCAGGGGCGGGCGGGTTTGGGGGGCGCAAAAGGAATTCATTGGGGGTTTGGGGCAATTATTGTGTGGGTTGGCAGGTTGGGGTTCCGGGATAAGGGTGCATTTGAAGCAATAGGTGCGGGAGCAGATTGGGAAAGGGGATTACGTAGATATTTTTTCTCTTCTCTCCTTAGAGCGTTTTAATTTAGATAGGAGTAAGAAGGATGAGGGTAAAAAGAAGGATGAGGAAAAGCATCGGTATCAGTGGCATACACACAATTCATGGGGCCCCGATGCAAAACTGATCCATGAGTCCCCCTCCCCGTCGCAGGGAAGGCAGTGTTATACTGTATATTGAACGGCATGGTGTATGGATTATAATGTATATTGTATAGCATTGTGCAGGGATTATAATGTATACTGTACAGCAAATGTTTGGAGTTTACACCATGCCGAACAATATAACCCCTGTGGGATAGATAGATAGATAGATAGATATGAGATAGGTAGCTAGATAGATATGCCTATACCTATATACAGCCTATATCTATATACAGTCTACACCTATGTACTGCAATATATAGTTGTTGGCTGTATATAGGTATAGGCTGTACATAGGTATAGGCTGTATCACTCACCTAAAGAATTATTAGGAACACCTGTTCTATTTCTCATTAATGCAATTATCTAGTCAACCAATCACATGGCAGTTGCTTCAATGCATTTAGGGGTGTGGTCCTGGTCAAGACAATCTCCTGAACTCCAAACTGAATGTCAGAATGGGAAAGAAAGGTGATTTAAGCAATTGTGAGCGTGGCATGGTTGTTGGTGCCAGACGGGCCGGTCTGAGTATTTCACAATCTGCTCAGTTACTGGGATTTTCACGCACAACCATTTCTAGGGTTTACAAAGAATGGTGTGAAAAGGGAAAAACATCCAGTATGCGGCAGTCCTGTGGGCAAAAATGCCTTGTGGATGCTAGAGGTCAGAGGAGAATGGGCCGACTGATTCAAGCTGATAGAAGAGCAACGTTGACTGAAATAACCACTCGTTACAACCGAGGTATGCAGCAAAGCATTTGTGAAGACACAACATGCACAACCTTGAGGCGGATGGGCTACAACAGCAGAAGACCCCACTGGGTACCACTCATCTCCACTACAAATAGGAAAAAGAGGCTACAATTTGCACGAGCTCACCAAAATTGGACTGTTGAAGACTGGAAAAATGTTGCCTGGTCTGATGAGTCTCGATTTCTGATGAGACATTCAAATGGTAGAGTCCGAATTTGGCATAAACAGAATGCGAACATGTATCCATCCTCTAATGGCTACTTCCAGCAGGATAATGCACCATGTCACAAAGCTCGAGTCATTTCAAATTGGTTTCTTGAACATGACAATGAGTTCACTGTACTAAAATGGCCCCCACAGTCACCAGATCTCAACCCAATAGAGCATCTTTGGGATGTGGTGGAATGGGAGCTTCGTGCCCTGGATGTGCATCCCTCAAATCTCCATCAACTGCAAGATGCTATCCTATCAATATGGGCCAACATTTCTAAAGAATGCTATCAGCACCTTGTTGAATCAATGCCACGTAGAATTAAGGCAGTTCTGAAGGCAAAAGGGGGTCCAACACCGTATTAGTATGGTGTTCCTAATAATTCTTTAGGTGAGTGTAATATATATATTATATGTTTGTAATTACATGTATATATTCAGGTATCTATTGCTCTCCAAGAAAAAAAAGGGAGTAGTGCATACAGTACTTTCTTTAGCAGAACAAAGGCTCTTTACAGGAACTGACTAACATTCGATTTGCTAATATAAGCTTAAGTCCTCAGAAGTGTTTTATGTTATATTTATATCCAGTGCAGCAGTATATTGTGTATATACAGTACAGACCAAAAGTTTGGACACACCTTCTCATTCAAAGAGTTTTCTTTATTTTCATGACTATGAAAATTGTAGATTCACACTGAAGGCATCAAAACTATGAATTAACACATGTGGAATTATATACATAACAAACAAGTGTGAAACAACTGAAAATATGTCATATTCTAGGTTCTTCAAAGTAACCACCTTTTGCTTTGATTACTGCTTTGCACACTCTTGGCATTCTTTTGATGAGCTTCAAGAGGTAGTCCCCTGAAATGGTTTTCGCTTCACAGGTGTGCCCTGTCAGGTTTAATAAGTGGGATTTCTTGCCTTATAAATGGGGTTGGGACCATCAGTTGCGTTGAGGAGAAGTCAGGTGGATACACAGCTGATAGTCCTACTGAATAGACTGTTAGAATTTGTATTATGGCAAGAAAAAAGCAGCTAAGTAAAGAAAAACGAGTGGCTATCATTACTTTAAGAAATGAAGGTCAGTCAGTCAGCCGAAAAATTGGGAAAACTTTGAAAGTAAGGGCTATTTGACCATGAAGGAGAGTGATGAGGTGCTGCGCCAGATGACCTGGCCTCCACAGTCACCGGACCTGAACCCAATCGAGATGGTTTGGGGTGAGCTGGACCGCAGAGTGAAGGCAAAAGGGCCAACAAGTGCTAAGCATCTCTGGGAACTCCTTCAAGACTGTTGGAAGACCATTTCAGGGGACTACCTCTTGAAGCTCATCAAGAGAATGCCAAGAGTGTGCAAAGCAGTAATCAAAGCAAAAGGTGGCTACTTTTAAGAACCTAGAATATGACATATTTTCAGTTGTTTCACACTTGTTTGTTATGTATATAATTCCACATGTGTTAATTCATAGTTTTGATGCCTTCATAGTCATGAAAATAAAGAAAACTCTTTGAATGAGAAGGTGTGTCCAAACTTTTGGTCTGTACTGTACAGTCGTGGTCAAAAGTTTTGAGAATGACATAAATATTGGAAATTGGAAAAGTTGCTGCTTAAAGGGACACTGACAGGCCAAATTAGCATATATAGTTAGATATATGACATTACAGGTCTTATAGAGTCTTAAATATCCCCCCTGTCCACCTTATAAAGAGCGAAATATAAAGTTTAATAACCTGCTTGTCCAGTCACTAATCTGCCCAAGGGGCGGCGTTTCATGTGAAAATGCGCCCAGCTAGCCGCTCCCAACTGCCGTTCTTAAGCCCCCCCAGCTCAACATTATTCACTTCGCTGGGCGGCGGCTAGAACTCTCCCCAGTCCCGATCCTGCGCATGGGCAATTCAATCCTCTGGGACGCACTATTAACCCCTTTGACGATGTGAGTGAGCAGCGCTCTGAAGCGCTGCTCTGAACAGTGCATGGCTGAGGCTGCAGCTGCCTCCAAGACGCAGGCAGGCTGTGTGTGTACGCATGCGCGATCTAACCACGGCGGGGCGCAGGCGCAGAAGATTGGGCATGAACGATGCCCAGAGGATTGAATTGCCCATGCGCAGGATCGGCACTGGGGAGAGTTCTAGCCGCCGCCCAGCGAAGTGAATAATGATGAGCTGGGCGGGGCTTAAGAACGGCAGTTGGGAGCGGCTAGCTGGGCGCATTTTCACATGAAACGCCGCCCCTTGGGCAGATTGCTGACCGGACAAGCAGGTTATTAAACTTTATATTTCGCTCTTTATAAGGTGGACAGGGGGGATACTTATATGCTTTTAAAAGACTCTATAAGACCTGTAATGTCATATATCTAACTATATATGCTGATTTGGCCTGTCAGTGTCCCTTTAAGTTTTTATAATATCAATTTGCATATACTCCAGAATGTTATGAAGAGTGATCAGATGAATTGCATAGTCCTTCTTTGCCATGAAAATTAACTTAATCCCAAAAAAAAACTTTCCACTGCATTTCATTGCTGTTATTAAAGGACCTGCTGAGATCATTTCAGTAATCGTCTTGTTAACTCAGGTGAGAATGTTGACGAGCACAAGGCTGGAGATCATTATGTCAGGCTGATTGGGTTAAAATGGCAGACTTGACATGTTAAAAGGAGGGTGATGCTTGAAATCATTGTTCTTCCATTGTTAACCATGGTGACCTGCAAAGAAACGCGTGCAGCCATCATTGCGTTGCACAAAAATGGCTTCACAGGCAAGGATATTGTGGCTACTAAGATTACCCCTCAATCAAAAATTTATAGGATCATCAAGAACTTCAAGGAAAGAGGTTCAATTCTTGTTAAGGAGGCTTCAGGGCATCCAAGAAAGTCCAGAAAGCGCCATGATCGTCTCCTAAAGAGGATTCAGCTGCGGGATCGGAGTGCCACCAGTGCAGAGCTTGCTCAGGAATGGCAGCAGGCAGGTGTGAGCGCATCTGCATGCACAGTGAGGCGAAGACTTTTGGAAGATGGCCTGGTGTCAAGAAGGCCAGCAAAGAAGCCATTTCTCTCCAAAAAAAACATCAGGGACAGATTGATCTTCTGCAGAAAGTATGGTGAATGGACTGCTGAGGACTGGGGCAAAGTCATATTCTCCGATGAAGCTGCTTTCTGATTGTTTGGGGCATCTGGAAAAAGGCTTGTCCGGAGAAGAAAAGGTGAACGCTACCATCAGTCCTGTGTCATGCCAACAGTAAAGCATCCTGAGACCATTCATGTGTGGGGTTGCTTCTCATCCAAGGGAGTGGGCTCACTCACAATTTTGCCCAAAAACCCAGCCATGAATAAAGAATGGTACCAAAACACCGTCCAACAGCAACTTCTTCCAACAATCCAACAACAGTTTGGTGAAGAACAATGCATTTTCCAGCACGATGGAGCACCGTGCCATAAGGCAAAAGTGATAACTAAGTGGCTCGGGGACCAAAACGTTGACATTTTGGGTCCATGGCCTTGAAACTCCCCAGATCTTAATCCCATTGAGAACTTGTGGTCAATCCTCAAGAGGCGGGTGGACAAACAAAAACCCACTAATTCTGACAAACTCCAAGAAGTGATTATGACAGAATGGGTTGCTATCAGTCAGGAATTGGCCCAGAAGTTGATTGAGAGCATGCCCAGTCGACTTGCAGAAGTCCTGAAAAAGAAGGGCAACACTGCAAATACTGACTCTTTGCATAAATGTCATGTAATTGTCGATAAAAGCCTTTGAAACGTATGAAGTGCGTGTAATTATATTTCACTACATCACAGAAACAATTGAAACAAAGATCTAAAAGCAGTGTAGCAGCAAACTTTGTGAAAACTAATATATGTGTAATTCTCAAAACTTTTGGCCACGACTGTACATAGTTCCACTACCAATCGCAATGCATGACTTCATAGAAATGTAAAAACTGGTATTATTGATAACTGGCAATGCATTTTTTGCAAATATAAAAATATATTATAAGTTATATTATAATATAAATAATAATAATATAATTATAATATATATTTTTATATATATATATATATATATATATATATATATATATATACACAGGGTGGGCCATTTATATGGATACATCCCTTCGGTGGATATTAGCTATTCACAAATGGCACCCTTACAAACTCCAGCTACTGCAGCATCTCAACGAGGATGACCCAGATCGGCGCACTGAATTTGCAGAATGGGCAAAACAAAAATTGGAACAGGACCCTCAGTTTACGCAGAAGATTTTGTTCAGTGATGAGGCAAACTTTTATGTGAATGGTGAAGTTAACAAACAAAACCACCGCTATTGGTCTGACACTAACCCACATTGGATAGATCCCTCCAAGACTGTTGGAACAAAAAAATTGATGGTATGGTGTGGTATATGGGGTACAAAGATAGTGCGGCCATTCTTCATCAATGGAAACCTCAAGGCCACTGGATATGCGAAATTGCTACATGATGATGTGTTTCCCTCTTTATGCACTGAAGCTGGCACGTTCCCTGAGTTTTTCCAGCAAGATGGTGCACCACCACATTATGGGTGTCAGGTCCGAGCATTCCTAGATGAACAGTTTCCTGGAAAGTAGATTGGTCGTCGTGGGCCAGTTAAATGGCCCCCAAGGTCTCCCGATCTGACCCCCTTAGACTTTTATCTTTGGGGTCATCTGAAGGCAATTGTCTATGCTGTGAAGATAAGAGATGTGCAGTAAGAAACTTGTAAATAACTCATGAAAGAATAAAGTTACGTTAAAACCAAGCACACCATTGTTTTTCTTGTGAAATTCCCAATAAGTTTGATGTGTCACATGACCCTCTTCCTATTGAAAAAACAAAAGTTGGATTCAAAATGGCCGACTTCAAAATGGTTGTCATGGTCACCACCCATCTTGAAAAGTTTCCCCCCTCACATATACTAATGTGCCACAAACAGGAAGTTAATATCACCAACCATTACCATTTTATTAAGGTGTATCCATATAAATGGCCCACCCTTTATATATATATAAATATATATATATATATATATATATATAGATAGATATATTTATATACACGCACAAACATATATATACATACATGCATGTATACACAGACACACACACATATAGACACATATATGCACACATGTATATACACATATATATATATTAAATTTTACTACTGAAAAATGTACTTTACTGGGGCTCTGAAATAAACTGTAAATAACCAATCTCACCACTTCATCCCCTGAGCAAATAATTGAATGCTAGTAGAAAGGGGATTAAAAGGTTAATCGACAGGAGGCCAGTGGGGCGCTGCTCAAGCGAAACTTTGATATTTACTGTATAGCGCACGGGAACTAACTAACTGAGTGTAGTTCCATGCGCCATCTGGTGTTCACAAACCAACATTGAACCCTGAATTTTCTCAATGGGTATTTACGCGATTCGGGTTTGCTAATTGAATTGGAAATCGCTTTGCGCTGCCGCGATTCTGAAGGGAGTGCTAGCGATGCTATATCTGTATTCCTCCTTCACCGCGGCTTCCACCTACACCGCCACGTCAACCTACATCGCCACATACACCCATCCACCGCCTCCTCAACCTCCTACTCCTAGATCCAGATTGTTATTTTAAATTTTTCTGTATTTTATGTTATTTTAAGTCATTTCCCTATCCACATTTGTTTGCAGAACAGTTGTCATGCTCTTAAGCACACTTTGATGCCTTTTGCAGCCCTCTAGCCCTTTCCAGGACTATTTTAGAGCCATTTTAGTGCCCAAAATTTCGGGAACTCTGCTCGTTTCTGTTGTCAAAAATAAACCAACTTCCAACCAAATCAACTGTCCAACGCTTCATTCATGACTTTTTGCACAGATTTAAAAAAAAAACACAAAAAAAATCAATTGTCTTAACCCCTCTCATGGATTTTAGAACAAATTAAACTATTCAATAGGTTATTGTTCCTCCCACAATGCTCAGGATTCCATTCAGAGTGACAAGACCTCTACTACCTCTATGTGCTGCCAGAGCGTACGCCTAATTTGTAACTAGGTGCAAGCCTCGTCATAAATTAGGTACATCCTCCTGCAGTCCACGTGCCTAACCTGAAATCTACAACAGCTCAGAGCTGCTGTAGATTTCTAGCTACATTTATGCCAGAAAACTAGAGTAAATGAAGATAAATCTGTTGGCCAACTAGTCATGCCCCCTTCCCCGCTATTGCTACGTCCTCTTTCAAAAAAGTGGTTTGGATGGCGAAAAGCAGGAGATGCAACAATTTTTTTTAAAGTCGCAGAGATGATAAATACCCCCCTCCCCCCCGTGTTTTAATGTGAATTCACAGATTAGAGAATATAATAAGTTTACACAGGCTAAGTGATTAAATTTATTTACTAAATGTAAAAAAAATATAACACAGACAAATCATATACAGAATAGTAAAGTTAAATAACAATCAATCACTTAGCCTGCAACTCAATGGGGGAGCTCCTATTACCACGCTACCCACATTGCACGTGGCCGACGCCACATGGTAATACAAGAGAGATCAGACTTACAATATCCTACCTGGATGCTGTTCTCATTGGAGCTGAATTCTTTGTCTTTGTGCACAAAAGTTCATACAGTACCTTTCAGCTCCTCCTCCTAAGGATGTCCAGTGTACAGTATGCATGTCCTCTGAGTTAATTACTCTAGAACGTTGCCTGTTGATCATCTTACACAGATCGATGGCAATGTATATGTTAACTAACTACCCCTAACTCACTACATTACAAGCAATATAAAAGATAATATAAAAATTAAAGGGGAAAGAACCGATCAGTACTTAATAAAAAAAAAAAAATTCTAACACAAACTACCACCAAGATAACATACCCATGGACGAATCTATTTTTATCATGGACATGGGAAAAAATCACCTATTTTTCTGGACTGTCTATAAATTTATGGATGGTTGGCAACCGTGATGATAATGTACATTAGAAAGGGTGGTAAAAGTACAGATGGCAGGCATGGTGTTTGCAGGATCATTGTTTGTTGTCTGATACCATGGAGACACATAGTTTTGTTTAGGAGCTGTAGAAACAAAACAGTAAAACATTTTTAACAACAACTTATTGCAGAATGGCAAGATTTCTTTATTTCTATGCATTGGAACAATAAAACAAACAATTGGGAAGGTAGACATTGCTTTAGATCTCAGACACTTGTCTAAACTTACATGTAAAACCACTTAATACATTGTTAGTTATGCCAAGTAAAAAACTAAGCTCTGCTACATCTGTGCATATCAATAAACAGAAGTGGATTATAGGGAGAGTAAAGGGTCCATTGCCCAGAGGCTTCCATCACTCATTTCCCTCAAGCATTTTCCAGACTCGCCTAGCAGCAAGGCATATTAGTAGGCAACCCTTTCCCCCTTCTTTGGAATTTTGATCCACTGGGCTTACCAGATATTGGAAAAAAGAAAGAGATCGAGGGTTAGTCGAATCCTGTGGAAAAAATCCAGAGGATCTGAACAAACTAGAGGCGCCAATGGATAGAGAGCTGATGTGAAAAATGGTATACGGTATGGTACAGAAGTGAATAGGCTGCTAGTGGGTTGGCACCATGCAGATAACAATCTGCATGTGTTGTAGATACGGGAAAGAACAGAATGGTTAGGCCCAGCGGGCTCAGAGATTTAACCCACTGGGTAAAACCTGTTCCGACCCAGATCAATGGTCCCTAATAGAAAATCACGGTATAGGGACCTTTGCTGGAAAAAAATCTTCAGTCAAACTCAAATCAATAGCAAAAAAAAGAAAGTTTAAACAGGACACCAGAATGTATAAACAGGTCACCAGGGAAACAAACCCCCCCAGCCTGGATCGCCTGTACAGTATCAGAAAATGAAGGCAGCAAACGTCAAACGGGGCTTCTTTTCAGATTCTTTATTAGGAATCAAACATCCGGCTCAACGCGTTTCGGGACTACACAGAGTCCCTTCTTCAGGAGCAGTACAGAAAAAAGTGTTTGATTCCTAATAAAGAATTTATAAAGAAGCCCCGTTTGACATTGTCTGCCTTCATTTTCTGACACTCAACAGGCGATCCAGGCTGGGGGGGGGGGTTTAAGGTTCCCTGGTGGCTTGAGTTTATCCAGGTAAACACCCCCCTCATGAAGTAAGTCAATAGAGCTTGTACATGATTCTTTTATTCTTTTAAGCTTTAAGCTATAATTTTAACCCCATATTGTATGGGTACAAAGCTCTGGCTTTTTTATATGTAAGGTATTGCTGCACACTATTAACTGGGTCTTCTCTACTGATTTCTATTTGTTTTATTTTTATCTGTACATCCATGTGGGTGGTATGCTTATAATTTTTTATTTTTTTGCTATTGATTTGAGTTTTACTAAAGATTTTTTCCAGCAAAGGTCCCTATACCATGATCTTCTATTAGGGACCAGTGATCTGGCGCTCTATAGTGGGTCGGAACAGGTTTTACCCAGAGGGTTAAATCTCTGAGCCCACTGGGCCTAACCATTCTGTTCTTTCCCCTTTCCAGTACTTACCAGATATTGCCCAACCATGTGAATAAGCTCTGATGAAATAAGAGCCAACTAACCATAACCTATAGCCTATAATCTTCATAAGAGTTTTGTAGTGTCAACACTTGACCCCTCGCCCATATGCAGTGAAATAAATAGCAACACTCCAGAAATATATATTTTTCTCCCATGGTATGATTAAACAGGATTATTAGATCAATTTTCTTAGGATGACTTGATCATCTATGTAATCCTTATGTGAAATGTGTGCATTCCCTATAATCCAGTCATTTGTTTTGATTCTCACAGTACGAAAATGTGCAAAACTGCCTATTACACCAGAGTAAAACAAATCTTAGGTATGAGAGGTATTTAACATTTTTAATTTGGGTAAACCCCATGGAAAGTAAGATAATGCAGCATAGTATGAGGTGGTTCTGCTGTTATTAGAGAAGCGATGTTTGCAAACAAGACACACAATCTTATTCTATTCAGTTGGCTTTTGCTTTTATTTTTCCACGTGGGCTTTCGTGATCTCAAAGTCGTGTCACTGCATATATTTATCTGTAGTGATATTGGAGTTAAAAAATGCTCATGAATTTCTCCAGCTATACAGAATTTTTGCAATAATTAATTGAGGGTAAAGCAAAGTTCAGGACTAGAGTTTGCTGTGCAGCTCATCTATGTTCAAGTGCACTGAACTAACTTACAATACTAGTGTGACATCCCAAGACTAGCCGTAGTATGTTCCCCACACAGGAACAAAATGTCACAGGAAGTTCTTGCTTGGGTAGTTTACTCAGAAGGCTCAGTACTGAAATATTCCAAACTTTACAACCTGCTTTAATCAGATGATAATTGGTTAGCGCCGGTGGCCTCCTCTCAAGTTGTCTCTCTTTCTGTCTAAGGGTATGTGTAGTACCACACACCCGTGGGTATTACAATTTGTATATAGGTTGTATTGTTATGTATTTTATTGCTTCTGGCAGTAGCTAATAGCAAGGAATGGTTGGCAAAGGTTAGCAAGGAACAGGGCTAACTACCCTGTTCCCCCTTGGTAGGAGTGGGCTGGACATGATCCCTGCCAAGGTAGGGAGTTTCTGTCCAAAGACACAGAGGAGAGGAAGCACACATCAGAGCTCCTGATACAGATCCAGAACCAGACCAACTTCTTGGTATCCATGCAGAGTGAACTGCTACCATCAGCATTGAATACACTGCTGCAAGGTGCAGGATTACAGCCAAGCCATCCATCACCAGACTACACTAGGTTAGTACAACTTAAGTGCTGAATTGCCACTAATCAACCTGCTTCCCTATCCATACTGGTACCAGAGAAGATTTGCACTTAAAGCCTGCTGCTACTGTATGTGTTTAAAGTTCTACATTGCACTTAGTAACAAAGACTTTGTTAAGTTTAACTCTGGCCTCATTCTTCAGTACTATAATGGCACTGCACTGATCCCCGTGGAGCAACGGCCCGAGGGAGTACATTATGAGACAACACTTCTCAGGGCCACTACCACTCCTTTCTTGTACATCGGCTCCTCCTGGTCAGATCTTCTGATAAAGATTTGGAAGCCAAAATCAGAAGTGGATCATAACATGAGAGAAAGTATAGAGAACAGATATGACTTCTCTTTTTTTAATTCACTTCTGGTTTTAGCTTCCAAAACTGCATCAGGAAACCTGACTGTGTGGCAGTACCACAACGGGGCAACTGCTAACTCGTTGACTGTGGGTCCTTGTCGTTCAGCTGTACTACCTCTGCACACTTCAGTTTCTATCTCTCCTGGGTCTGCTCGTCCCATTTGGCACTCAGAACAGCCTTCTCCCTCTATTTGTGACTTTTGGGGGCTCTCAGTAATTTGCCTGAACCATGCTGCACTGAAGTCTGTCTATCAGCCCACTCTTGGTGGCAGAACCTTCTCCTCTATTTCCACAGTCTCACTCTCTTACTGTGTTACAAAGCATCAAACCAGGGATTGTTTCTATTATTTTAGGCATACATCCAACAATATTTTGTGCCAAAACGGAAGACCCTGAACTAACTAAAATACTTTTTCTCAACAATGGTGCCAAGGGACATTCTTCTCTTTTGCCATTCCGAGGTGGAAGTGGGGGCTAAAACTGTGAGGGAAAACCACCATGTGTCAGCCAACATAATGCAAGAAAAGTAACAATAGCCACCCGTACCCAACATACTCCATAGAGAACATGGAATAGAATGGATGTCTACAGTATTTGGCAGCATGGGCATGCAACATAAAATATACATATAATAAATATATATATATATATATATATATATATATATATATATATATATATACACTCACCTAAAGAATTATTAGGAACACCATACTAATACGGTGTTGGACCCCCTTTTGCCTTCATAACTGCCTTAATTCTACGTGGCATTGATTCAACAAGGTGCTGATAGCATTCTTTAGAAATGTTGGCCCATATTTATAGGATAGCATCTTGCAGTTGATGGAGATTTGAGGGATGCACATCCAGGGCACGAAGCTCTCGTTCCACCACATCCCAAAGATGCTCTATTGGGTTGAGATCTGGTGACTGTGGGGGCCATTTTAGTACAGAGAACTCATTGTCATGTTCAAGAAACCAATTTGAAATGATTCGAGCTTTGTGACATGGTGCATTATCCTGCTGGAAGTAGCCATCAGAGTATGGGTACATGGTGGTCATGAAGGGATGGACATGGTCAGAAACAATGCTCAGGTAGCCCGTGGCATTTAAACGATTGCCAATTGGCACTAAGGGGCCTAAAGTGTGCCCAGAAAACATCCCCCACACCATTACACCACCACCACCAGCCTGCACAGTGGTAACAAGGCATGATGGATACATGTTCTCATTCTGTTTACGCCAAATTCGGACTCTATCATTTGAATGTCTCAACAGAAATCGAGACTCATCAGACCAGGCAACATTTTTCCAGTCTTCAACAGTCCAATTTTGGTGAGCTCGTGCAAATTGTAGCCTCTTTTTCCTATTTGTAGTGGAGATGAGTGGTACCCGGTGGGGTCTTCTGCTGTTGTAGCCCACCTTTCTTTCCCATTCTGACCTTCAGTTTGGAGTTCAGGAGATTGTCTTGACCAGGACCACAACCCTACATGCATTGAAGCAACTGCCATGTGATTGGTTGACTAGATAATCGCATTAATGAGAAATAGAACAGGTGTTCCTAATAATTCTTTAGGTGAGTGTATATCTGTAATACAAGTGTTTTTTTGTGCATACTATGGGTGCAACTCCCAGATCTCCTAGATTTAGAGCACCATAGAAGTACCAGTATTACATCAGTTGAATGAGGCCTTAGTAATAGAGTAAACCTTGCTTTGCCTATGGTTAAGCCTTCTCTGTGCCTGACAAATCCCATCTTATAGGACCACCCCTCTCAGACTCTGCATTTTTACGCTGTATTGTCTAACTGTTACAACATGTGCAACCCCATCCAATTTGTTAACTTGTCTCTCCATCCTCTGCACTTCTCAAGGGGTACTATTTCTCCTTGTGGAGAGCACCAGTGCTGGAAAGGCGGTCTTATGGGGCATGCAGTGCTCCCTGGGAAAAAAAGTGATATGCATTCGCTCTATTCCAAAAGAAAGAAAGCTGCCATCTCGTGGTATAGTCAATGTCTGACTTTTAAACAGGCTTTGCAACACTAACTACAGATATTATCCAAACCAAGAGTCTTGTACAAAAGGAAAGGGCACTTATCGGCAGATATCAGATAGTATAGAGGACAGGAGAAGTGGTACTCTGCAGTGTCCATATATAGAGACTGAGAGAAGATACTGGGAACTACACCCAGTATACAGGACAGGAGAAGTGGTAATGTGTAGTGTCTATATATACAGAATAAGAGCAGATACTGAGAATTATAACTAGTATACAGGACAGAAGAATTGGAGCTGTGCAGTGACCATACACACCTATAGATATATCTTCAGATATTGAAAATGACACCCAGAAGACATGTTCAGCGAGCCCCAGAAGAGCCGGTGCAGAGGATGGGAGTGGTAGTGGCCCTGATGAAGTGTTGTGTCATGGTATACTCCCTCAGGCCGTTTCTCCCAGGGGATCGGTGCAGTGGAAATGTAGCATTGAAGAATGAGGCCAGTATTAAACGTAACAAAGTCTTTTCTTAAAGTATTGAAGAAATATAGATTGGTTGTGCACACCTCATATGGAGTATAAAAATTTGTATAGAGACTTTCTTGAGTATGGTATTATCTATTTATACATACAAAATAGTTTAAGAAAAGTTATGATGATTGTGTAGAAACACTGATGACTGGAATAGTTGCCAAAGGATGTCTTTATATTTAGTGACCGTGATGTGATATAACCTTGTAGTGGTTCAATCCCTAGGGTGATTTTCTGGATTAATTTATTATATAAATAATTGTATAATTAAATAAATACATGAATAAATAAATACAAGTGATTGAGTATAGTTCACACTAATACCATATTGGTCTGTGTTTAAAAATATTAAAATGAGAACCTGCAAAAAAGGATTAGGCAGTAAGATCCCCTGGATTTAGTGTATAGGGTGGAAAAAAGTAATTAAAATATAAGACTTTAATTAATGACAAGATAAATGCGGCTATGTGGCAAAATAACAATAAAAAATAACCGCAATGGGATTGTGACTACTATGGTGAACTGTATCCAGCGAGTCGGCAGTTGGACACACTACACCATACCAGACAATTGCATTTGATCCAGCAATAAAAACACCAAGAAAGCACAGTAGTGAAATAGGTATATAGGAATTAGGAACCGCAGTAGTAAGTGAGACCAACCGCGATGCGTTATATTTACTGCAGTGGGTCAGCAGTGATCAACTATACTGTAATGGGCATTGTTTTGTCCAACAATGGTAAGAGTTTTGTCTAGCAATGGTATGAGTTATATCTTATCCAACAGTATTGGTACAAAAGTTATGATTCCTCCAACAAGACAGTAATAAGGAAAACCGCACTGTGATATTCAGAGATTAATTCATTCAGCAGGTCTGCTCAACTTTGATAAAATCTCAATATCTATTGAGGTTAATTGCTCCCAAGTAAGTCACTATGTATCTTTCTTCCAGATAAAATGCCATACAGTGTATCGATGTGTCGGGACTTGCTAGCTGAAATATCCCCTGAGTATAGGTTCCGTTATGCAGTCCTATACTCTCAGTCTATAGACCGACTTATTTATTCACTTAAAAAGGTTGATTGTTATATCTGCTACTCACAGTTAGTCGTCTCCTATTGTAGGTCCTGGTATAGGTGACTTGATAGTATCACACTATTTGTAATAGCACGCTGGTGTAGTTTGTATCTGTGGCCGCGCGTCCCACGTGCCTACAGAGGCAGCAGTGCTCGTACCTTTCGGAGTATCTTTGCAATGTGGAGTGACTACAGGGCCCAAAGTGCCGATTCGCTTCACACAGCTGTGAGTGGCATCAGGTGCTGCTTTAGAAAAATGGTTAGAGCGCTCTTGAGGACATGGAGGTCCGATGGCGATGAATAACGTTTAGCTGGGGGTCCTCTTTACACCAGACGCGTTTCAGAGATCTCAGTCTCCTTCCTCAGTGGTTAACCACGTTACAAGGCTTAGAAGTTTAGAAGCAAATCTTTAAATTTTCAAAAACCCACTTTTTAAGGACCAGTTCAGGTCTGAAGTCACTTTGTGAAGCTTACATAATAGAAACAAGGTATTCAAAACTGATTATACAAACTTTGTTAACCCTTTAGGTGTTCCACAAGAGTTATTGACAAATGGAGATTAAATTTACGAATTTAAATTTTTGGGCAAATTTTTCATTTTAATCCATTTTTTCCAGTAACAAAGCAAGGGTTAACAGCCAAACAAAACTCAATATTTATTGCCATGATTCTGTAGTTTACAGAAACACCCCATATGTGGTCGTAAACTGCTGTACGGGCACACGGCAGGGCGCAGAAGGAAAGGAACACCATATGGTTTCTAGAAGGCAGATTTTGCTGGACTGGTTTATTTACACCATGTCCCATTTGAAGCCCCCCTGATGCACCCCTAGAGTAGAAACTCAAAAAAAGTGACCGCATTTTAGAAACTACGGGATAGGGTGGCAGTTTTGTTGGTACTATTTTAGGGTACATATGATTTTTGGTTGCTCTATATTACACTTTTTGTAAGGCAAGGTAACAAGAAATAGGTGTTTTGGCACCGTTTTTATTTTTTATTTACAACATTCATCTGAAAGGTTAGATCATGTGGTATTTTTATAGATAAGGTTGTCATGGACGCGACAATACCAAATATGATAACTTTTTTGGGTTGTTTGTTTCAGTTTTACATAACAAAGCATTATTATTTTTTTTATTATTATTCTTTAGTGTCTCCACATTCTGAAAGCCATAGTTTTATTAATTTTTTGGGCGACTGTCTTGTGTAGAGGCAAATTTTTTTACGGGATGAGATGACGGTTTGATTGGCACTATTTTGGGGTGCGTATGACTTTTTGATCGCTTGCTATTACACTTTTTGTGATGTAAGGTGACAAAAAAATTGCTTTTTTTACACCGTTTTTATCTTTATTTTTTAACGGTATTCCCCTGAGGGGTTAGGTCATGTGATATTTTTATAGAGCAGGTTATTATGGACACGGCGAAACCTAATATGTATGCTTTTTATTTATGTAAGTTTTTATACAATGATTTCACTTTTGAAACAAAAAAATCATGCTTTCCATAGTCTGAGAGCCATAGTTTTTTCAGTTTTTGGGCGATTATCTTAGGTAGGGTATGATTTTTGCAGGATGAGATGACAGTTTGATTGGCACTATTTTGGGGTGCATATGACTTTTTGATCGCTGAGGGGTTAGCTCATGTGATATTTTTATAGAGCATGTTATTACGGATGCGGCGATAACTAATATGTATACTTTTTTAATTTACTTAAGTTTTACACAATAACAGCTTTTTTAAAACAAAAAAAAATCATGTTTTGTGTTTCCATATTCTGAGCCATAGTTTTTTTATTTTTTGGGCGATTGTCTTAGGTAGCAGCTCATATTTTATGGGATGAGGTGACGGTTAGATTGGTACTATTTTGGTGGGCATACGCCTTTTTGATCGCTAGCTTGTTGTACTTTTAGTCATGTAAGGTGACAAAAAAATTGTGTATTTAGCACAGTTTTTATTTTTTATTTTTTATGGTGTTCATCTGAGGGGCTAGGTCATGTGATATGTTTAAAGAGCCGGTCATTTTATTTTTTTTTCCTTTATAACCAATTTTTTTTTTCCTTTATTTGGGGGAAATTACGTTAGTTTTTTTTTTTACTTTAAACTTTCAATTTTTGGGGGGGGGAAACATAATTTTTTTAAACTTTTTTTTTCACATTTTGGGACTTCAACTTTTGGGGGTCTGATCCACTTTACAATGCATTCCAATACTTCTGTATTGGAATGCATTGGCTGTATGAGTAATACAGTGTGTATTACTCATACAGCTTCCTGCCTGTAAGATCCAGCACTCTGACGCTATAATATAGAAAATGACTGGGTCAGGTGTAAATGATAGTTAATAGTTTTGTTTGTGACGCCGAATTGCAGCGTGCGCAGGGTACTAACACATCTTCCGCTGTATTGGGGACTGACTAGCTGAGGAGGAATTTGGCTTCTCCTGGTCTCTGGATGGTACTCACAGTTGTGCTCACGGGGTATGGTTCTTCCTGGAATACTGGAGGTGGCTGCTTGCTTTACACCAGCTGAAGCTGAAGGGTTGATGTTTGTAACAGGGTTGATGTTCCTGGAGGGATACACCAAATGGAAAAGGATTTAGGAAAACTAGAGGAATGGTCAAAAATCTGGCAACTAAAATTTAATGTGGATAAGTGCAAGATAATGCACCTGGGGCGTAAAAACCCAAGAGCAGAATATAAAATCAGTGCTACAGTCCTAACCTCAGTATCTGAGGAAAGGGATTTAGGGGTAATTTCAGAAGACTTAAAGGTAGGCAGACAATGTCATAGAGCAGCGGGAAATGCTAGCAGAATGCTTGGGTGTTAACAGTAGAAAAAAGGAGGTGCTCATGCCGCTTTACAGAGCACTAGTGAGACCTCATTTGGAGTATTGTGCGCAGTACTGGAGACCATATCTCCAGAAGGATATTGATACTTTGGAGAGAGTTCAGAGAAGAGCTACTAAACTAGTACATGGATTGCAGGATAAAACTTACCAGGAAAGATTAAAGGACCTTAACATGTATAGCTTGGAAGAAAGACAAGACAGAGGGGATATGATAGAAACTTTTAAATACATAAAGGGAAACAACACGGTAAGAGAGGAGAGAATATTTAAAAGAAGAAAAATTGCTACAAGAGGACATAGTTTTAAATTAGAGGGGCAAATGTTTAAAAGTAATATCAGGAAGTATTACTATACTGAGAGAGTAGTGGATGCATGGAATAGCCTTCCTGCAGAAGTGGTAGCTGCAAATACAGTGAAGGAGTTTAAGCATGCATGGGATAGGCATAAGGCCATCCTTCATATAAGATAGGGCCAGGGCCTATTCATAGTATTCAATATATTGGGCAGACTAGATGGGCCAAATGGTTCCTATCTGCCGACACATTCTATGTTTCTATGTCAAGGTATTTTATTGGTGGATTTTAGATATGTTTGTGAACTAATGATGATGATGTGTAATAAATCAGCCTAATGAGCTAGGGGAGGTACTTGATACACCATGAGGTATGAGAAAGACTACCATGTAGTCGAAACGTAGCATTTTTTCTTTGGCACTTTTTGTACATTATTATGGACCCTTTGTGAATAAAGAATTTTTGGAGGACATGCTGCCATCAACCTTTTTTGGATTATCCTCAGGTTAGGTCATCAATATCAGATTAGTGGGGGTCCGACACCCGGCACCTCCGCCAATCAGCTGTATGAAGAGAAGGCACGCGAGTGTGCCATCTCTTGTCTCTCTTCTTGCTCACTGTCAACATGGCAGCGGCGAACAGGAAGAGAGACAGGAGATGACATGAGGGCACGGTGTGTGCCTTCTCAACATACAGCTGATCAGCAGGGGCGCCAGGTGTCACCAATATGAAAAACCTGTAAAAACCATTTTAGAGAATCATAGAACTTCAAATGCATTTTATAGTAGCTGATGTCAAGTGCAAGTTTCTGGCACCAGTAAGGAATATGGTGGCAAGTTGGATGGATGCGGTTTAGCAGTTGTATAGTACTGGCCAAGTAGTATTGTGGGTGATGGATGTTTTAGCCGTAGTCTCTCACTGTACAGCAGTGTTTGTAATGCTGGCTGTAACTGTTCACTCTGCTGTCTGTCTTCAATTGAGGCACAATGAAGTTGTTCTCTATGGAGAATCTGGAGCATGAGCTCTGCAGTGTGATTCCTGTCTCACTGTCTCTGGACAGGAACTCCTCCTCCTGGCAGCAAGCATAGAAACATAGAAACATAGAATGTGTCGGCAGATAAGAACTATTTGGCCCATCTAGTCTGCCCAATATACTGAGTACTATGGATAGCCCCTGGCCCTATCTTATATGAAGGATGGCCTTATTCCTATCCCATGCATGCATGACCAGCCTACTCCTTCGGAGAGGGGAGGAGCAGGGTGGTTAGCCCTGTTCCTAGCCAACTATTGCCATCCATATAATTCTGGAATTAACAGCCATGACATTCAAAGTACATCACATAACAATACCGTACGAACTATATACAAAATAGAGGTAAAAAAGTGGTACTGTACATGAAGACATCAAGTGTTGTGCTGTTAAGGATAAGAGCAGACACATAGAGATAGAGACACATAGAGACATTCGCACATAGACACACACAGAAACACACACAGAGACAAACACATACATGGAGAGAGAAAAGCACACACGGAGACACACTTACAGACTGTTGCTACATCTCCGTGCACTCCTTGTCACTTCTTTGAGTCACTCGTTTTAGTTGTCTAAGGACCTTTGATCATGCGACAATCTCATGTGATCATCTCCATAGGTCTTCTATCATTTTCTGAATATAGCGATATCTAGGAATTACTCTATATGGTGGTTTTTGCAGCAGATGGCAGCAAAAAATGTGAGAAAGCAGTCACAATTTAACCTCCATCCCTAAAGTCCTGCACAGCCCTGAATAGTTATGTGACATGGATGGAGGCTAAATTGCCACCTCCCGCAATCCTAGCAGAGCCCTGCCTGAGGCAAGACACTCACATTGCCTCATGAATTGTGCGCCCCTAGACCTAGCCTTGGTTGATTCCTTGCCCTTTATTATTGGGAGGAAAGAACCTGTGTATTGCTTTACTTAAAGCAAATTTGCAGACTTTCAACCATTGTAAAAACATAATTTACAATTTAAAGTTCAGGCACTACACTGAAGGTTTCAAATTTTTTAATCTATCAGCTGACTAGGTTTTCAATGTATGGGTAACATATAACAGAATATGTCTGTACACTTATTAGCCAAAATGACGCAAAATTAATCGTCAAAACCGGAGAGGGGGAGGGGGTCTGCCTTTATGTAAAGTCCTGTCTAAAGCCCACACTCCGGGAAGATATAAGTGATGGACATGAACATGTGGAGTCACTGTGGGTAGAGATACATGGAGCTAAAAACAATAATAAATTACTAATAGGAGTTTACTATAAACCACCTAATATACCAGAGTCCACAGAAAATCTACTACTAAACGAGATAGACAAGGCAGCAAATCATAATGAGGTGGTTATTATGGGGGACTTCAACTACCCAGATATAGACTGGGAAACTTAAAGCTGTACATCCCATAAAGGTAACAGATTCTTGGCAATAACTAAAGACAAGTACCTCTCCCAACTGGTTCAGGACCCGACTAGAGGGAAGAGCCATACTGGACTTAGTATTAACCAATAGGCCTGAGAGAACAACAGACGTGCAGGTTGAGGGACACCTGGGAAATAGTGACCATAAAGTAATAACCTTCCAATTATCATTCAAAAGAGCGTTTCTACAGGGAGGAACAAAAATACCAAACTTCAAAAAAGCTAAATTTAGCCAATTAAGAGAGGCCATAGGCCTAAGTAACTGGGACTAAGTCCTCAAAAATAAAATACAGCCACAAAATGGGATATCTTTAAAAGCATCCTAAAATCTCATTGTGAGAGGTACATACCGTATGGGAATAAAAGGTTAAGGAACAAAAAGAAACCAATGTGGATAAATAGAACTGTACAGAAAGCAATAAATGACAAGAAAAAAGCATATAAATCACTAAAACAAGAGGGTAGCGAGGAAGCACTGAAAACTATAAGGAAAAAAATAGAACATGTAAAAAACAAATAAAAGCGGCCAAACTAGAGACCGAGAGATTAATTGCCAAAGAGAATAAAACTAACCCTAAAATGTTCTTTAATTATATAAATGTTAAAAAGTATAAATCTGAAGGTGTCGGCCCTTTAAAGAGTAATGAGGGGGGAGTCGCAGAGAGCGACGAGGAGAAAGCAAAGCTGTTAAATATTTTTTTCTCCAATGTATTCACTGAGGAAAATAAACTGTCAGATTAAATGCTGAATGTAAAAATAAATTCCCCATTAAAAGTGTCCTGTCTGACCCAGGAAGAAGTACATCAGCGACTTAAAAAGATTAAAATAGACAAATCACCAGGACTGGATGGCATACACCCCCCGTATCCTAAGAGAATTAAGTAATGTCATAGCCAGACCCTTATTTCTTATATTTGCGGACTCTATACTGACAGGGAATGTTCCACAGGATTGGCGCATAGCAAATGTGGTGCCAATATTGAACAGGAGTCCAAAAACAGAGCCTGGAAACTATAGGCCGGTAAGTTTAACATCTGTTGTGGGTAAACTGTTTGAAGGTTTTCTAAGAGATGCTCTCTTAGAGCATCTCAACGGAAATAAGCAAATAACGCCATATCAGCAAGGCTTCTTGAGGAGGTAAGATCTAGACTTGACAGCACCGTATCAATGGATGTCGTATATCTGGACTTCTCCAAAGCATTTGACACTGTACCACATAAAAGGTTAGTATATAAAATGAGAATGCTCGGACTGGGTGGAAATGTCTGTATGTGGGTAAGTAACTGGCTCAGTGATAGAAAACAGAGGGTGGTTATTAACGGTACACAATCAGATTGGGTAACTGTCACTAGTGGGGTACCTCAGGGGTCAGTATTGGGCCCTATTATCTGCAATATATTTATTAATGATCTTGTAGAAGGCTTGCATAGTAAAATAAAATTTTTCGCAGATGACACTAAACTGTGTAAAGTAATTAACACTGAAGAGGACAGTATACTGCTACAGAGGGATCTGGATAGATTGGAGGCTTGGGTAGAGAAGTGGCAGATGAGGTTAAACACTGACAAATGTAAAGTTATGCACATGGGAAGGAATAATGCAAGTCACCCGTACATACTAATTAATAATATTATAAGTGATTACCAGCATGGGTTTACCAAGGACAGAAGTTGTCAGACTAATCTGATTTGTTTTTATGAGAAGGTGAGTAGTAGCCTGGACAGGGGGGTGGCTGTGGATATAGTGTTTCTGGATTTTGCAAACTCTTTTGATACTGTCCCTCAGACGCTTAATAAGCAAAGTAAGGTCTATTGGCTTGGAAAGTATAGTTTGTAATTGGATTGAAAACTGGCTGAAGGACCGTGTCCAGAGAGTTGTGGTCAATGATTCCTATTCAGAATGGTCCCAGGTTATAAGTGGTGTACCCCAAGGTTCAGTGCTGGGCACTTTATTATTTAATTTATTTATTAATGATATTGAGGACAGGATTAATAGCACCATTTCTATTTTTGCAGATGACACTAAAATGTGTAGAACTATATGGTCTATGGAAGATGTCCACAAACTACAAGCTGATTTGAACACTGAGTGATTGGGCATCAACTTAGCAAATGAGGTTCAATGTGGACAAATGTAAAGTTATGCATCTTGGTAGTAATAATCTCTGTGCTTCATATATCCTAGGTGATGTAGCACTGGGAGAGTCACTTATAGAGAAGGATTTGGGTGTCCTTGTGGATGGTAGATTAAATTATAGTATACAATGTCAATCAGCTGCTTCTAAGGCCACCAGGATATTGGCATGCATTAAACGATGCATGGACTCGCGGGGCAGAGATGTTATACTACCACTTTACAAAGCGCTAGTGCGGCCTCATCTGGAATATGCAGTCCAGTTCTGGGCACCAGTACATAGAAAGGATGCACTGCAGCTGGAAAAAGTAGAGAGAACAGCGACTAAAATGATAAGGGGCATGGAGGGTTTTAGTTGTGAAGAAAGATTAAAAGAATTGAATTTATTTAGTCTTGAAAAGAGACGTCTAAGGGGGGACATGATTAACCTGTACAAGTATATAAATGGGCCATACAAAAAGTACGGCGAAAAGCTGTTCCATGTAAAATGTGCTCAAAAGACAAGGGGGCACTGCCTCCTACTGGAGAAGAAAAAGTTCAGTCTCCAGAAGCGTCAAAGCTTCTTTAGGCCTCATGCACACGACCGTTGTGTGCACCCGTGGCCGTTTTCCGTTTTTTTTCGCGGACCCATTGACTTTTAATGGGTCCGTGGAAAAATCGGAAAATGCACCGTTTTGCAGCCGCATCCGTGATCCGTGTTTCCTGGCCGTGAAAAAAATAGGACCTGTCCTATTTTTTTCACGGCCAACGGTTCACGGACCAATTCAAGTCAATGGGTCCGTGAAAGAACACGGATGCACACAAGATTGGCATCCGTGTCCGTGATCCGTGGCCGTAGGTTAGTTTTTATACAGACGGATCCGAAGATCCGTCTGCATAAAAGCTTTTTCATAGCTAGGTTTTCACTTTGTGAAAACTCAGAACCGACAGTATATTCTAACACAGAGGCGTTCCCATGGTGATGGGGACGCTTCAGGTTAGAATATACTAACAGAACTGTGTACATGACTGCCCCCTGCTGCCTGGAAGGTGCTGCCGGGCAGCAGGGGGCAGCCCCCCCCCTGTAGTTAACACATTGGTGGCCAGTGTGGCCGGCCCCCCCCTCCCTCCCCTGTAGTTAACTCATTGGTGGCCAGTGGGCCCCCCTCCCCTGTAGTTAACTCATTGGTGGCCAGTGGGCCTCCCCCCTCCCCTGTAGTTAACTCATTGGTGGCCAGTGTGGCCGGCCCCGCTCCCTCCCCTGTAGTTAACTCGTTGGTGGCCAGTGGGCCCCCCCTCCCTCCCCTGTAGTTAACTCCCCAGTTTAATCGCTGGGGCTCCGATCGGTAACCATGGCAACCAGGACGCTACTGCAGTCCCGGTTGCCATGGTTACTTAGCAATTTGTAGAACCATTATACTTAGCTGCGAGCTGCGATCTCTGCGTCCGGCCGGGAGCTCCTCCTACTGGTAAGTGACAGGTCCGGCCGGGAGCTCCTCCTACTGGTAAGTGACATGACCTGTCACTTACCAGTAGGAGGAGCTCCCGGCCGGACCTGTCACTTACCAGTAGGAGGAGCTCCCGGCCGGACCTGTCACTTACCAGTAGGAGGAGCTCCCGGCCGGACCTGTCACTTACCAGTAGGAGGAGCTCCCGGCCGGACGCAGAGATCGCAGCTCGCAGCTAAGTATAATGGTTCTACAAATTGCTAAGTAACCATGGCAACCGGGACTGCAGTAGCGTCCTGGTTGCCATGGTTACCGATCGGAGCCCCAGCGATTAAACTGGGACTCCGATCGGTACACTCCGCTGCCACCAATGATAGGGGGGAGATTTTAATTAGGAGGGGGAGGGAGGGGAGAAGGCCCACTGGCCACCAACGAGTTAACTACAGGGGAGGGAGGGGGGGCCCACTGGCTACCAACGAGTTAACTACAGGGGAGGGAGGGGGCCCCACTGGCCACCAATGAGTTAACTACAGGGGAGGGGGGGGGCGGCCGCACTGGCCACCAATGAGTTAACTACAGGGGAGGGAGGGGGGGGGCCGGCCAGTGTGTTAACTACAGGGGGGGGGGGCTGCCCCCTGCTGCCTGGCAGCACCTGCCAGGCAGCAGGGGGCAGTCATGTACACAGTTCTTTTAGTATATTCTAACCTGAAGCGTCCCCATCACCATGGGAACGCCTCTGTGTTAGAATATACTGTCGGATTTGAGTTTCACGATGTATCTCAAATCCGATGGTATATTCTAACATAGAGGCGTTCCCATGGTGATGGGGACGCTTCAAGTTAAAATATACCATCGGATTGGAGAAAACTCCGATCCGATGGTATATTAACTCCTGACTTTACATTGAAAGTCAATGGGGGACGGATCCGTTTGAAATTGCACCATATTGTGTCAACGTCAAACGGATCCGTCCCCATTGACTTGCATTGTAATTCAGGACGGATCCGTTTGGCTCCGCACGGCCAGGCGGACACCAAAACGACTTTTTTTTCATGTCCGTGGATCCTCCAAAAATCAAGGAAGACCCACGGATGAAAAAACGGTCACGGATCACGGAAAAACGGAACCCCGTTTTGCGGACCGCAAAAAAATACGGTCGTGTGCATGAGGCCTTACTGTAAGAACTGTGACTCTGTGGAATAGACTTCCTCAGGACGTGGTCACAGCAGGAACAGTGGACAGTTTCAAAAAGGGTTTAGACGAATTCTTAAAAGTAAAAAACATAAATGCTTATGAAAACGTTTAGAAATCTGAGTCTCACTTCCTTCTGGGATTCGCATCCCCACCTATCCCTTGGTTAAACTTGATGGACATTTGTCTTTTTTCATCCGTATTAGCTATGTAATTACAGGTATATTAAATGGTAAAACAGACGTTGGTCCCAGCAAGTGAGCTTAATCAATTGATGTGCACGCAAAGGATATTCGACTAACAGGCCTGTCTAGGAATTGCCTTAGCCCAACCAGGATTTCCGGCAAGCACAATCAGCTGACCGGCAAGGAAAGCCTCTTCCGTATCACGTGAGACGCCGTGCCGACGCTTGCTCCATCACCACGTGGGACGCCGTGTGAAGGGTGAGGAGGAGCAGGGCAGAGGAGAACGCCGTGAAGCGGGAGGCCGGTAAGAGACGCCGATTACTGGGAGGCGGGCGAGTGGCACATCGAGAGTCTGGTAAGAGACACCCACTTCTAGCTCCGGACAAAATAGTGTATTACATAGCCGTCAGGCTGATACATCTAGCGCAGCTCAACAGAGCAGCATACTTCACTATAAGTAAGGTTGAACTGACTGTATAGTGCTATTGGAACAAAACCGGAATAAGATACACAAAGCTGTATGGACTGTCCTTACTACTTGATTATACTACTGCACCTTAAATGAGAACTGCATCATTATGCTATAAATGGAATTAGAATATTGAATAGCATTCCCAGAGAAATATAGTGCTGCAAATCTAAGGACTAAATTTTCCTTGACCACAAGGAGGAGTCATATATATAGTGGAAATTTTTTTTTACATTTTTTAATTTTTCTATTTTAGAATGTTATGATTAATTGATGTGTTTTATGTTTGGGCAATGATTTACTATTTTAATCATTTACGTTAGGGTAAACTTACTGTTACAGCGAGGATAATAAATACCTAATTTTATCATATCCAGATTGTGTGTGATCCCATATGTAGAGAGTGCCCCTCTTATTTTATATAAATGGTAAAACACTCGGTAACACTGACATGGAAAAGGATCTAGGAATTTTAATAAACAGCAAACTAAGCTGCAAAAAACAGTGTCAGGCAGCTGTTGCCAAGGCCAATAAGATAATGGGTTGTAGCAAAAGGGGCATAGAGGCCCGTGATGAGAACATAGTCCTACCACTTTACAAATCACTAGTCAGACCACACATGGAGTGCTGTGTACAGTTCTAGGCTCCTGTTAACAAGGTAGACATAGCAGAGCTGGAGAGGGTCCAGAGGAGGGCAACTAAAGTAATAACTGGAATGGGGCAAATACAGTACCCTGAAAGATTATCAAAATTAGGGTTATTCACTTTAGAAAAAAGACGACTGAGGGGAGATCTAATTACTATGTATAAATATATCAGGGGTCAGTACAGAGATCTATCCCATCATCTATTTATCCCCAGGACTGTGACTGTGACGAGGGGACATCCTCTGCGTCTGGAGGAAAGAAGGTTTGTACACAAACATAGAAGAGGATTCTTTACGGTAAGAGCAGTGAGACTATGGAACTCTCTGCCTGAGGAGGTGGTGATGGTGAGTACAATAAAGGAATTCAAGAGGGGCCTGGATGTATTTCTGGAGTGTAATAATATTACAGGCTATAGCTACTAGAGAGGGGTCGTTGATCCAGGGAGTTATTCTGACTGCCTGATTGGAGTCGGGAAGGAATTTTTTATTCCCCAAATTTTTTACTTCCCTAATGGCTTCTACCTCACAGTTTTTTTTTTGCCTTCCTCTGGATCAACTTGCAGGATGACAGGCCGAACTGGATGGACAAATGTCTTTTTTCGGCCTTATGTACTATGTTACTAAATAAATGTATACAGTAGATTCATAGTTATCAATATGCTGTATTCATGAGGTGAGAGTCCTCCCACCTCTCCATGTCTATCACTACCCCTTTATAATGTTACATTACTGTACATATCCTGTATGGGTACCACATTGTAGAGCTTTGTGTCATCTGCAAGTTTATTGAGTCATTGAAATATTAACAGGGTTTTTTGAGACTTTTTAACTGAACTGGATAGGATATCGATATCTGGTCAGTGGGGGTCTAACACCCTGAACCCTCAGCAATTTGAGAAGGCCCTGGAGCTCCTGGTAGTGGCACAGCCTTCTAGTAGCTCTCCAAGCACAGTGCCGTCCAGGGGTGGGATTCAAATTTTTAACAACAGGTTCCCTACTCAACGGCGGACACGCGGTGTCACAACACATATTTACATATACATACACCAAATATATGCAACACACATAAATACACCATATATACACTACACAGGTACTACCCAACTTTAAAAAATCCTAAGGAACTAAACTATGAAATGGAAGTGCTCATCTCCAACTGCCACTGTAATTTTAACAACCGGATCTGGAGAACCTTAGGGAACTGGCTGAATCCCATGCCTGGCACCGTTTATTGTACTGCAGTTGTGCTTGATATAACAGCTTAGCCGCATTCCCTTGAATGGAACTGAGTTGTGCCTAGGTCATGAGACCGGTGAACATGAAGTCACTGACCTAGGCCGGTGCCTTCTCAAACAGCTGATTGGCGGGGGTCCTGAGTGTCCGAACCCCATCAATAAGATACTGATGGCCTATCCAGAAGGTAGGTCATCAGCTAAAAAGTCTCAGAAAACCCCTTGAATTTATTCTGATTATCTGGACTACTTGAACAAGGTCAGTCTGCAAGCCATGGAAGAACACCATTTCAATGAAGTTGACTTGAAAATTTTAAACATTTTTTTTAAAGGGAGTCTGTCAAGAGTTTTCACCCCACATATACATGGATGCCAAGCTGAACCTGCATGTGTATGAGGAGGTTGGGGAGCTCCATTTATGGTGTATATGCACTTTTAAAATAGACTGGTCATACAGCTATAATCAGGCTTCTATCCATGAGAACCTATAGCAAACATACCCCCAGGTTTTCATATGTAACATTTGGACTATTTGCAAATGATGATACTAATGTAAGGGTGCCAGTCCTTGTACGTATTGATCTTGTTTAAGTTTAGACAGGAAGTACAGAGATTGGTACCCTTTTTGGTAACGGCGGTCTCATTGTTCATATCCTTTGAAGAGGTCCAAAGGTGTATTCTTATCTCAGACATTGGTGGCATATCACTAGGATATGCCAAACAACGGGGCTTAGCTGTGAATCTACAGGATGCAGCTCATGTGTTTTCTGCTGTAGTTCTCTCCCTGTAACTGCCACAGCTTCTAAGAGAACATACGGCTGGTGACCGTTGAAGATTTAAACTGAGCACGCTTGACCAGCTCAGTGAAATGGACAAAAAATAAGGAAAGGAATAAACAGCGGGTGGCGCTATACAGATACATTTTATTGAGTAATTCACTGGCTATAATACATTTTTAATTATATGCAATTAAAAAAGTATTCAGATCCAGGTGCTGGTTTTTTAAATGTATAATATGTTTTGTGACACCACCCCTTTAAAGAGGCTATCCAATAGTAGAAAGACACCCCCCCCTCATCAACCTGTGATGCAAGGGGTCTGGTCACCATCGTGGCTGCATCCCCTGTCTCCAGATGTTTTGATCCATGAAGCGTGGAGATGCATCGGCTGCCACAGAGGGACATGGGTGCCAGATACCAGGTAAGTATCTTCCATAAGGGTCCAGGGTATTGTGGGGGGGTCTTTCTACTATTGTACCCAGGGATCAACTGATGTTCTACTGATCCTTTCTGGATGTCCATCTCTGAAACCAGCCAAAAGAAAGTCAATTAATTCATACATCAAAGTGGAATGACATTGCAAAATCTATGAGATGTAGGGTCTATGTCACCTTCTGATGCTTATTAATTGTGCCGTAACTGGATTACACCAGGCTATTTTGCTAGAGAAGCAGGCTGCTTAAGAAACAGATAGCATCACATATTGCTGTGTGTGTCAAGTAGATAAGGCAAGTTCATAAAACACAAAAGTCAGTAGCATTTCACTGCCTGGTGCATTTACCAGTATGAAAGCTTTCTGAATCGAATATACCATCAAAGAGACACATCAAACGTTATTTATTAAATGTGCTGATGAGAAAATTCAGAGACGTTACATTATGTATCTGTAATCAGACTTGCTTTGGAGCCGAGGAAAAAAAAAGTCATGAATTAGTATATTAGGACAAGGTTAAATTGAATTTTTCTGGGTCAAAATATCTGAAAGGCCTTAAAAGGTTTTAATTACTTGCTATCTCCATAACAAACGTCATAAAAAAAAAACTATTAAAAATAAATGCTCCGTTTTTGATTCAGACATTTCAGATGATCTGTGACCTATTTTTTTAAAGTTGAAAAAGTATTCACTTTCATGACAAGAAATATATATATTTTTTTTTTTTTGCTTTTTTTCATGTTTTAGTATACAAAGATATGCAATAAAATTGTGTATTAATGCATTTTTTTGCATTGTACCTTTCAAGTGTAAATGGCTTCAAATAGTCTACTAATGAAGTAATTACCGGCATCGCTGGTTACTAAACTGAATAAACTGAAGGCCAAGGTCACAACGGAATGTATTATTAAAGCAGTTTTATGGACATTTTTCACTTTATGAAATATTATGTGAATGTACTGTATAATATTGATGGCAAATGTAATCTCAGGAATGTATGCATCCTTGGATATCCTTGTCCACCAATTCAGTAACAGCCCCTAGTACCTCATCTTTGGTTTTCTTGGTCCCTCGTTAAGACAGGTGCTCATACACCTTTCAGCAGACAGCTACAGTATCTCTCGTGATTCCTCTTGTGAGGGGTAGCTTTCTTTTAGGGGATCATTCACACCGATACGGCTTCAGGACACCAGGTTTCAGGTCCAAACAGTGCATTTATTGTGATACACCAGCACAAGAAAAATGACAAAAAAAATAAATACTCACCCGTCCAGGCTCTAACTAAACATACTGTAATATTCCTGACTCACCTAAGTCCCTGTTCACACCCTGTGAACACATGCAGCTTTCTCAGCCAAAGTCCCACAGCCTCCTGGCTGTACAGAGCACAGTACGCCCACTGCCTCCAGTCCAGTGTCTCAGCACACATGGGGAATAGTGGTCTCTCAGCCCTCCTGGCTTGGACCACACAGAGCCTCCAGGCCTCTGTCCACAGGCAACATTACTCCCCCCTTGCTGACACCCTGGGAGGTGCTTTGTGCCAGCCTGATTACTTCCAGCCGGTCTCGCCTGTGGTGGAATAGGGGTGTGGACCGAACTATCCACCCCTTCCTTGCCTCTACCCTGCGTGAGACCTGTCACTGTCTCACATACCCCCTCTCTTTGTTCAAGCCCGTGGGGGTGAACACCTGCATAATCACGGGAGGCTGGTGAGAGGGCATCCACCTGGCCTGGACGTGGGGAACAGCCACCCTGCTCTTTGGCTGCTCCCAATAAGAACCGGCCCAGATTGGCTTTACAGCCACACTAAGTAACACAGTGTCAGCGAGCAGTAGCTGCCGATGACACAGAAAATTACCGGTTCTTATTTCACAGAGGCCAGTAACCTCGGTGACACGTACCTTCCCTTTGTTCTGCCAGACCCACGCCAGCAGAGCTTGGTTTATCACCAAAACTAACATCTTGCCCAGACTAAACTGCCTAAAGGCCTCATGTGCCCATCTCATGGTCAGGTACTCTTTTTCTACTCTTTCGCGGGTGATAATGATGCGCTTTCGCACTCTTTGATCTCTCTCTCTTTTTTGATCCTCTGGCTCCTGCACATGTGCCTCATGTCCTGACACTTTCTCCTTTGTCTTGCAGGGCTCCTTCAGCAGAGCATGCTTGCCCCTACTCGCTTCTTTTACGTGCATCTGGGTCACTTCTTCCTTCTTTCCAGCCGTAGTTACCCCAGCTACGGTGGCAGTTTCAGAGACCTCTGCTTCTTTAGTGGCTTTTTCGACTTCGGCTGCCGCTCCCTTTGTCTTAACTTTGGTCTGTGCAGCACCTGGTGATTTCTCCCACTCCAACTCATCTGCCTTAGCTTCTTCAGCCTTTGAGTCTCCTTTGGAGTCTTCCTTCACTCTGTTAGCTTTCTCATCCTTCTCAGACACGGCATCATATACTTCCAATCTGAACCCCTCCTCCTCTTTCTTATCACGATTGGAGGTACTGGGGACACCGGGGTCTTCACTAGACTCGTCGTCTTCTGGTATTTTCTCCATAGGCTCACCCAGGATATTGCTCTCCCTTCGGGCAGGGTTCAGGAGAGCCAGTCCATCGTAGAAGACAGGATCCTTATACTGGTCGTCCGTCTCCCTGTATTTCTTCCCCAGCAGACTGCTGGCTTTCTGAAGGGCATTGACAGCAGATGAAAGGTCTTTCATGACCAGGTCCTGGCCACACACTGCCACAAGTCTCTTGTCTTTTGCATCCACATCATCCCCATCAACTGGTTCAGCAGATACATCTTCCATCTTCTTCTCTGCCTCGGCTGGCACCACGGCACCACCATCTTCAGTCCCATTCTTAACAGGCTCTGGCTTAGACTTCTTGATGTTTTTCAGAGGACTCTCCTCTTCAGGTTTCTCACCTTCCACCTGCTGCTTGAGAGCACACTTAGATTTCTCCACCCCATAGACGTTCTTCCCGACGTCATCTTTTAAGCTCATGAGATTTTCCATCTCTGCTCTGAGTTGCCTGTTCAGCCTCTTAAATTTATCTTGCTCCTCAAGCGCTTCTTCAAGGGCTCTAGCCAAGGAGAGGGCCCTGGTCTCCTTCTCCCGAGCATCAGCATTCGCTCGGTCACGTTCCTCGGCATATCGAGCCGATATGCACCTCTCTTCAACCAGGAGCTGGTCAAACTTCTTTTGTTTCTTCTCCAATCTAGACACAGTTTGTCTTTGGTGGTCCAGGTCCACCATCCGATCACGGAACTCTTGATCAAGTTGAGCCATCCTGGCTTCCAAACGTCTTTTCTCCTCCAAAAGAGCAGATTTTTCTGAGGCGCTGTTTAAGACCTCATCAGCCAGCTCATCCCTTTCCTGCTCTGCATGACGTCTGGATCGCTCAGAAGCTGCAAGTTCCTCTTGAAGTTGGAGACTTTCCGCTTCTATTTCTGACTCTAGATCCTTCAGTTCATTCATCTCTTTCTGAGTCTCTTCCTGTGACTCCTCTGGAGCTGTCTGCAGTTGCTCTGCGGGAACCGCTAGTCCCTTCTCTAGTGTATTTAGGGACTGTGTGAAGCGAGGGAAAACATCTTCAAGTTTGTAGCTGTACTGACCTGTCAGGTCATCTACACCTGCCTGGGTATGGGTCTCAGACACTAGGCTGCCATCTCTAGACTCAGCTCTCATCACGTCAGGTATAACTGTCATCTGGTCGCTACTAGTGACCGCCTGAATTTTGCAATACTTTGACCTGGTAGCTTCCCTCTCGGAGTTGCTAAAGGTCACAGCACATATATCGCCTATGTTACTCGTGTCATTATTAACACTGACCTCTAGGGGCACACATGAGCTAATCTCCACCTTGGACATTTCTTCAGTAACCATAGAACCCCGTAGAGACTGCATACCGACTTCTGGTACGTGTGGTACACTGAGTAAGGAGTCATTTCAATATCCCCGAAACGCCTATGGCCTGTACCTTGCACCGATATGCTGGGAAAGAAGTTTTCTTGATTTTAAAAGTAAAGACGGTTGCGTTAAAGACCGGCAAACGTTGGAGAAAGCTCTGATGATAAGTAATTCCAACAAGCGCACAGTCAGCTGATGATACGGAGCTCCAACAAGCGCGTAGTCAGCTGATATCCACTTCATTACGAACCTCCAAGCCCGCACAAAGACAAGTGGACATCGACTAGACTGAGGTAATACTAACACAGTTGCAATAATAGGTGGGACGCCTCTTAGTCTTCTCTGTCTCCCTTAAAGGGAGTCTGTCACCAGATTGTGACCTTATAGACTGCTTACATAGCGCTCTAGCATAGCAGTCTATGATTCTAATGGTACCTTTGATGTTTTCTTGTGAAGTTCCCCCAAGGCAAAAACGGACTTTTATTCATATGTAAATTAGGGCTCGCAAGTGCCCAGGGCGGCATTCACCTCGTTGGTGCCCAGGCTGTTCTGCCTCTTTTCATCATATCCCCGCCCCAGCCTCTTCCTCTGCCCGCCCCGCTCTTCCTTTGCGTCCTCCTTCTCTGCAGCGAGATCCCGCGCCTGCGATATCCATTGCTTGGCCGGGGCATGCGCACTGCGATGCCCATTGTGGGTGTCTCTGGTCCGCCTCCTCGCCGCTGTTTCTCGCCGTTGGCCGGCGCATGCGCAGTAGCTACTGCGATGCCGTGCCCACAATGGGCATCGCAGTGCGCATGCCCCGGCCAAGCAATGGATAGTGCAGGCGCGGGATCTCGCTGCAGAGAAGGAGGACGCAAAGGAAGAGCGGGGCGGACAGAGGAAGAGGCTGGGGCGGGGATATGACGAAAAGAGGCAGAACAGCCTGGGCACCAATGAGGTGAATGCCGCCCTGGGCACTTGCGAGCCCTAATTTACATATGAATAAAAGTCTGTTTTTGCCTTGGGGGAACTTCACAAGAAAACATCAAAGGTACCATTAGAATCATAGACTGCTATGCTAGAGCGCTATGTAAGCGGTCTATAAGGTCACAATCTGGTGACAGACTCCCTTTAAGGACTTGCAATATTCACCTGTGCGCTGTTGCTGAAAGTCAGCAGCAACATCATATGGAACTACGATTATTTGAGAATCTGTTTACTTAAGAATATTACCTGGATAGTGGATACATAAAAGGACTATTACTGTACTTCTAAAGATTAAATATATGGTTTGCGGTTGTCCATAATTCGGACTCTGACTATCATTGCTGCTATTATCCGCACTTCTGCACTTTGATGAGCACCCATTGCTGCTACCCATGTGATTTGTTTTTATGTAATTTTTATGCTGTTATATTTATAAATGATTTATGTTATATGTGATCTTTATGCTGCTACACCTATGAATTAACGCTATTTTAGGGAGCTTTACTAATAAATATTTTTAATTTTTGACCACATATTTGAGTGCCTGGTCTAACTGTTTTACTTACGTGTGGTACACACTCTAGCCCCGCCACATTGTCTACAATTTGGTCTCCTAGCGATGTTTCTTCAACATTTATCAACACTTTTACATCAGACACATGTTTACCAACAGGGGGAGCTTTTTCCCTAATCACATCCTGTAAAGGAAAAGGCATGTCATTATTGTCACATATGTAGTGTCCCACTAGGTAAAGGTGGGCACTACACAAGGGTTAATGTGCCTTATTACATTTAATGTCATGTGTATGCTTTTCCCTGTGTTAACTGGTGTCAGGCCTGTTAGGGTGCAGTTTAGCCTCCCAGGCGTTAGAGGGAGCTAGAGAGCCCTAGACATATATAGGTAGGCCCAGACAGGGGAGTGGTAGTTCATTCCAGGGGACTAGAGGAGTTACTTCTTCTTCCTGAAGCTCCTGAGGCTAGGATTAGCTCAGTTGAGACACCCCAGTAAAAGGACAGGACCTCCTGGGAGCAACCTACAGTCATTCACAGGACAAGTAAGGATATTTCCAGCCAAGATAAGTAACACTAATAGGCAGAGGAACTATAAAGCAAAGCAAGGATTAATACGGGAGGAAGATATATTTTACCAAGGATTTAAGCCACCATTTAGGCATCCGGGCCTTGGGATTGAAACCAGACAGGAGTTCTAAAAGAACAGTGTACACTATTTCTGAGGAAAGGTACAACCTGATTCTGAGTGTGTTGTGGATTTACCCTCTGAGTATCTTGCATGATCAATACCTGCCATCTTGTGAAATAAGCCTGCTTGTGAAGCTTGTGATCTAAAGGACTGTATAACTATCTTGCTGTACAAAGTTGGACTGTTTAAGTAAAGTAACATTTGGTTCACTATACCACCTGTGTACCTCACTTATTCCAACTATAAATCGGTGTGCCACCGTTACAGGCACTGGCGTCACGAATCCAAAAGGGACCTTGCCCCAGGCACTCAAAATACCTGTAACATCCAGGGCACCTCATCCACCATCAGGCCTGGTCCCTACATACCGAGTGTGCCCCAGAGGAACTGTGTCTACCTCTCCTTCACTGCCGCATGCCTGCCCAGGGTTCTCCAATACAGTGAGTAACCCTCGATTGCCCATAACCGTGACCTCACTTCGCAATACCCTGCAGGTCTGGCGTGCTGCATAAATTGGCGTCACGAACAGGATAACGAACATTCCTGCGCCATTGCGGATGTAAAACTGTGTGCTGAAAATTGCCTTAAAGTGAATAAGCCCTAATCGTTTTATTAAAAATTGCTGGGCCAAAGAACTGTCATAATTAGCGGTGTGAAGATAATATTTCCTGGACTGTTTGCTGCTTATTTGAGCTACCGCTTGCTGTCAGTGAATAGACAGCGATTTTGCCACTTAAACCTGAGGTGGATTGCAAGTGCGCCTGGTGAACCGTTTGGCGCGAAAAAGAGGACTTTGGCGTGAAAAGAACCAGGCGGAGTCATCGCCCGGCCAGCAAGGAGGAAGAACGCCGCCCTGTCTGAAAGAAAAGGTGCCGCCGACCTGAGTCCCGGAGCTACGAGAGGCCGCGCCCACCTGCTGACGCTGTACGCAAGACGCTCAACGCCCGTAGCCACGCATCTCGCAAGACTTAGAGCGAGCATCACCGGAGTAAGTATAGACTTTGAACTGTTGTCGGCTCTTCTGTTTACCTTACCGGAACATTCCCGACCCCTGCCAGGGCACCGGAGGGAGCTCCGTTAGTGATAAAAGACTTTCCTAAAAAAAAAAAAGTTATTACCATTGCCGCACCGGTCCGCTCCGCTACATTTAAAGGGCCATACCCACCTAGCAACGCCATGTCTACACCTGAGGAAATCGGACAGGTGGCCCCCGTCGTGCCTTCTGAAGCATCCCCGGCCGACCCTAGAGCCCCTGCCGCCGCGGCACCGCCAAGCCTGATGCCGCTAACTATGCCGTACTATTTTGGGGCCCCCTGGTTCCCATGTTATTCAGGGGAAGCCCATAAGTTAAAGGACTTTAGGGAGCAGATACTGGCCTTGTTCCGGCTTTATCCCATAACTGCTGAACAACAAATGGAGATCCTCCTAGCTCAGTTGGGAGGGGCCGCCCGCAGGGAAGTCATGTCATGGCCCCGCTCTGAGAAAAGTAGCCTGGAACAGATCTTTGATCGCTTGGGCACCACATTTGAGGCCAGAACGGTGTCAGAAGTTAAAATGCGTTTCTTCAGCAGAAAGCAGCAGCCTGGAGAGTCGCTCCGCGATTTTGCCCTGTCCTTACAAGAGACACTGAGAGCTGTAGTCTAAGTGGATCCTAAAGAAGCTGAGGACCAGGACCGGACTCTTAGAGAGCAATTCATTGCGGGCATAAGTACTGAGCATTTAAAGGGCCAGCTACGTATGTTGTCAGCTCAACACCCCCACTGTGCATTCCTGGACTTTAAGGAATTGGCCATCAGTATATTAGGCCAGAACCCTGCTCCAGTGCCAGCAGCCTCCTATGAACCCCAGGCTTGTCAGCCCAAAACTGTGAATGTGGGGTCTGCAGGGGTCAGTCAGGCCACCCAAGCTCCAGTCACAGATGTAGTGGCAGCCCTCATGGAGCAAGTGAACCATCTTGCTCTAAGTCTAGAGAAGGTGTGCAAGAAAATAGAGGAGTGGGAGAGACCATTGTTACTAGAAGATGAAGGTCCTTTTCCTCCAAGGCTCCCACCTGCATATGGAGACGTATACCCAAAAGAGCCTGATGGGCGACCGAGGTACCGGCCCAGAAGTAGAAAACAGCCTGTCTGCCACCACTGCAAGAAATATGGACATACTGAAACAATGTGCTGGCAGTTAAACGGGCAACCCCTGAGGCAGAGGACCGCCCCTCGGGAGGTAGAACAGTAGGTCCAAAGGATCCAAGTTGGATGCCTAAGCATGTAGGATCCCGTCCAAAAGTCAATATATGTATCAACGGGATACCCTTTGAAGCCCTGTTGGATACTGGGTCACAGGTCACCACCATTCAACGGCCTGCCTTTGACAAGTTCTGGGATCCAAGTCTTCTCACCCAGCCACCAGAGCCCTGGCTAGATATCATTGCCAGCAACGGTAAGCCAGTGAAAGTGCATGGGTATTGGGAACCTACCCTTCAGGTGGGAGAAGCCACCTTACCACAGCAAGGCGTGATTGTGGTGCAAGCAGGAGATAAAGGAGGACACCCTGTGATATTAGGGACTAACGTTCTAAAAAGTTGTTACTCTGAAGTGCTTGACGCATTAAATCAAACTATATCTTCAGCCTCACCTGCTTCCAGAAGAGTTATTCAAAAGACTATTAGTGTGCTGAGTGCTCAACAAAAGTTTGCCAACAAGAAAGGAGAAATTTCCACTGTCCGGATCCGGGATTACCGGCCGGTAATTCTGCCTCCAAATTCCCAGATCATCCTGTGGTGCCGTGTTGTGTTAGGGATCCAGGGCCAGGACTATCAAGCCCTAGTGGAACCTATTCCCTTTGAAAATCATCCCTTCGTACGGACAGCCAAGAGTCTGGTGACCGTGTCTCAAGGTAAAGTGACTGTCCGCTTAATTAACTTTGGTGATCATCCCGTGACTCTTCTTAAACACTGCCCCGTTGCTCAGCTTTTCCAGGTGTCTTTCCAGGATGTGATCCGTCTGCCTGCCACGGAGGCGTTCCAGACCACACAGAGCACTAGCACCCCTTCAACATCCTGGTGGGAAGAATTACATGTGGGGGACGAATACACCCCAAAGGAGCAGATAGAGGGAGTCCTGAAGCTGGTGAAGGAGCACCACCAGGCTTTCAGCAAGCACTCCACGGACTACGGGGAGGTCAGTGTAATCAAACACACCATACCCACCGGCTCTCATCCTCCTATTAAGGAGAGGCACAGACCCATACCACCTACTACCTATCAGTCTGTGAAAGAGATGATACAAGAGATGAAAGACTCTAACATAATCCGGGACAGTCATAATCCCTGGGCTGCGCCCCTAGTACTTGTCCGAAAAAAAGATGGCAGCATAAGGTTCTGCGTGGATTACAGAAAAATTAATCAAATTACCCACAAAGATGCATATCCATTGCCACGCATTGAAGAGTCCTTGACTGCCCTGGGGTCATCAGCCTATTTCTCTACCTTGGACTTAACCAGTGGGTACTGGCAAGTACCCATGGCCCCAGAAGATCGAGAAAAGACTGCTTTCACTACACCTATGGGCCTGTTCGAATTCAATTATATGCCGTTTGGACTATGTAACGCTCCAGGAACGTTCCAGAGGCTGATGGAACATTGTTTAGGCCATAGAAATTTGAGACTGTGCTCTTATATCTGGATGACGTCATTGTATACTCCAAGACGTATGAGGACCATTTAAAGCACCTGGGTGAGGTGTTTCAAGTTCTTGCTAAATATGGCCTCAAAATCAAGCCATCCAAGTGCCACCTGCTGAAACCAGCGGTCAAATACCTTGGGCACGTTGTCAGTGCCGAAGGAATACAGCCTGATCCTGATAAACTTGCTGCTGTCCGCAACTGGCCTACTCCGACGACCGTGAAAGAGGTGAGAAGCTTTCTCAGTTTTGCAGGGTACTACAGGCGTTTCATCCCGCATTTCGCACAAATTGCGGATCCCATCCAGGAACTTTTGAGGGGGCATCCAAAGAAGAGCCCGAAAACTCCTGTTCCTGTTGAATGGAACCAAGAACGAGAAATTGCCTTTCAACTCCTAAAGAAGAAGTTGACTGAACCCCCTGTTCTGGGTTACCCAGATTATCAGAAGCCATTCCTCCTCTACACGGATGCCAGTAAAAGAGGCCTGGGGGCCGTGTTGGCTCAAGTGCAAGACAACAAAGAAAGGGTAATTGCCTACGCCAGCAGATCCCTGAAGGGAGCTGAAAAGAATGACCAGAATTACAGTTCTTTCAAGCTGGAGTTTCTTGCCTTAGTGTGGGCTGTGACCGAAAAGTTTAAAGACTATCTCGCTGCCACACCATTTGTTGCCTTCACGGACAATAATCCCCTGGCACATCTGAATACAGCCAAATTAGGGGCACTGGAGCAAAGATGGGCCTCCCGCCTTTCCAACTACGACTTTACTGTGAAGAACCAGGCAGGCCGCTCCAACGATAACGCCGATGCTCTGTCGCGGCTTCCCACTACAGAGGCCCCAGATGAGCTGAAAGATGCCTGGGAAGAAGTGGAAATGCCCGCGTTCTACAATAAATTTGCTCAGCAGGATAATATCCGTACTGAAAATCTCCTTGCTGCTGATCCTCCCTCATCAGATGATCCTGAGTCCAGAGGCGATCAAGAAAGATGGATTAAGCTCCAGTCCGAAAGTAGAGTCCTCGGTGAACTGCTCGACTTCCTTACCAGTGGGGAAATCTCTGAGAGAATTCGCAGGAAGAGTGCAGACCCAGAACTAGTGAGACTGTGGAGACATCGCCACCAACTATTCCTTCAAAGAGGCCTATTGCTCAGAAGGAGTCTGGATCCAGTGTCCTGTGATAGAGTTTACCAAATTCTCCTGCCACGTCGGGATGCCAGCCTGGTACTGGACATGTACCACAACCAGTCCGGACACTTCGGTGTGCAAAAGACTGAGGCCACCATACGGAGAAGATTCTATTGGATTGGGATGAGAGAGGATATCGAGAAATGGTGCCGAGAATGCACTGCATGTGCTGTGGGGCGGACTGAACGCCATGACCAGAGGGCGCCTCTCCATCCTATTGTAAGTACAGCTCCTTTAGAACTTGTCGCGATTGATCATGTGAAGTTGGAGCTGAGTCGCTCTGGGTATACATATGCCATGACTATAATTGATCACTTCACCAAGTTTGTCGTAGCAGTGCCTGTGAAAGACCTGACAGCCAAGACTACAGCGGAGGCGTTCTGGAAGCATTTCCTGTTGCCCTACGGCTGCCCAGAAAGGATCCTCACCGACCAAGGGTCTGCGTTTGAGTCACAGCTGTTCCATGAGATGTGCCTGCTGCACAACTGCCAGAAAGTCCGGACCACCGCCTCTCATCCGCAAGGTAACGGACTCTGTGAAAAAATGAATAAGACTCTCATTGAAATGCTGAGAGCAGTACCCCCTGATGCGAGGAGTGATTGGTCTACTCTGTTGCCACAACTTATGTACACTTATAACAACACCATCCATTGTTCCACCGGTTACACCCCGTTCTATCTGATGTTTGGGCGACAAGGGAGATTACCTGCGGATCACTCCCTGGGGGTACAAGTGCCGGATGTGATCAACCCACTGCCCAGGACTGATTGGGTAGTGGAGCACCAGAGGCGTCTCCTTAATGCCAAGGAGATCGTGCAAGAATGCATGGAAACTGTCCGGGAACGCTAGCAAAAAGACTACGACCAGACTGCCCATGCGGGACCCCTGGCTCTTGGAGACAAGGTATGGTTGAAAAACAACCACCGGACCAGCAAGTTGGACAGCAAATGGGAAAGGATTTCCTACATTATTACTGCCATACCCAATGCTGCAGCCCACATTTACCAGGTCTCCAGAGAAGGAAAAGGTCCCCAAGTCATTCACAGGAACCGCCTCAAGCCCTGTATAGAAGGAGAACCAGCGGCAGAGGAGATGGAGCCTGAGCCTTCTGAGGAAGAGTTGCCGGCTCCACCTATGGACCCTATGCAGGCTGTGGAGAACTTGATCCATGATAAAGAGCCGCTCCACTGGGCCCTCACGCCTTGGTTGAATTTACTGGTTCCTGCTCCCGTTCCTGTTAGTCCTCCGTCTCAGGACATCTTACCCCAGAGAGCTCCTGAAGTAGTTCCAGAGGCGGTGAGCTCCCCTGACCTTCCTGAGTCCAGGCAGGAAGAATCCCTGCCACTAAGGAGGTCCACTCGTTCTACCAGGGGACACCCACCTGTGAGGTTTGAGGACTACATCATGGGCCCAGGTAGCCCCTCACGGGAAACCCCTGTTTAACCCTTTTGCAAGTCTGGGTACGGACTCATGTGATCATTTGAGCCTCCAAGGACTTATGTTTGTTTGCATTGTTATGGACTATCCTGGTTTATTGATACGCTGCACCAGGTGTCACGGCTGAGGATGGGGGAAATCCTCAGCCGTGCGATGCCAGATGCTGTTGGCCTACTCAGCCAGGAGAACAGGATAGGAAGCAGGTCACCTCCTAACAGCGTCCCTACCCTGACCCTAACTCCTAACTGCATGGGCCGACCTTAAAGGTAGGAGGACCCATGCGCAGGAACCTCGGATCCCTAACTCGCCCTCCGTCCGGTCCCTGCGCTAGGAGTCAGGGTAAGACGACCTACTCCTCCTAGACGCGGAGGAGCAGGAGTCTCACTGGCCAAGCTGTTGGGAAAAAGGGGAACACAAACAGCTTTACGGGTATGGCAGGCGAACTAGAAGTTCCACCAACCTGCCACAGCCTTGCTGACTGGATCCCTGTGCAACAGGAATCCAGAACCGTAAACTGCACAAAGTAACAAGGAAGGTCCCAACAGAACATCACATACAACATGACATACAAGAAGACATAAACATAACGACAATATTTTTATGACCACAGGGGTGGCTCTCACAGGCAGGAAGAAACACAGGAGGCTGCTCCAGCCAGCATGACTGAAGCAACCTCCTGAGCCATGTAAAAGTGAGAGGCTTTATAGGCCAAGTAGCCACACCCACAGTCAGACACACCCAGTGAGACACACGCACACTGGGAAGGGAGTTAACCCTTCCAACACCACAGAAGGGAAAAACACCACTTAAACGGGAAGTGCACACAATACATACAACGTGCATAACATACACACACACACCTAACATAAAGGTTGCAAGGTGTAACCGCATGAAGATGCCGCAAGCTGCCTAGCACCAGCTCAGGCTGCTATCTGCGACAATCTCCAACCACATGTTGCCCGCGGCAACCACAAGTGAGGCAACACACAAGTAGCCCTCACCTGTGGTTGAACTACCAAAAACAAACCGCAGGCAACCGCATGCGGTTAAGGAGTCACGGTCATAGCCATGGCCGTGACACCAGGTCAGCGCCCCTGTTCCCTTACATTATCCTGAGAGAAGAGAACGACGCCCCTTTTCACCATTCCTTTCAGTTACACTGTTTGTTAATCTTTATATTGTTGCTGTGATAATTGCTGTGTATGCCTGTTCTCTATTTTGTCTTTCAGGCTGCAGTATCCAGCCAGGCAGGGCCCCTCCATGTTGCGCCGAGGACGAGCAACGTTATAGCGTGGTTGTATGTAGTGTCCCACTAGGTAAAGGTGGGCACTACACAAGGGTTAATGTGCCTTATTACATTTAATGTCATGTGTATGCTTTTCCCTGTGTTAACTGGTGTCAGGCCTGTTAGGGTGCAGTTTAGCCTCCCAGGCGTTAGAGGGAGCTAGAGAGCCCTAGACATATATAGTTAGGCCCAGACAGGGGAGTGGTAGTTCATTCCAGGGGACTAGAGGAGTTACTTCTTCTTCCTGAAGCTCCTGAGGCTAGGATTAGCTCAGTTGAGACACCCCAGTAGAAGGACAGGACCTCCTGGGAGCAACCAACAGTCATTCACAGGACAAGTAAGGATATTTCCAGCCAAGATAAGTAACACTAATAGGCAGAGGAACTATAAAGCAAAGCAAGGATTAATACGGGAGGAAGATATATTTTACCAAGGATTTAAGCCACCATTTAGGCATCCGGGCCTTGGGATTGAAACCAGACAGGAGTTCTAAAAGAACAGTGTACACTATTTCTGAGGAAAGGTACAACCTGATTCTGAGTGTGTTGTGGATTTACCCTCTGAGTATCTTGCATGATCAATACCTGCCATCTTGTGAAATAAGCCTGCTTGTGAAGCTTGTGATCTAAAGGACTGTATAACTATCTTGCTGTACAAAGTTGGACTGTTTAAGTAAAGTAACGTTTGGTTCACTATACCACCTGTGTACCTCACTTATTCCAACTATAAATCGGTGTGCCACCGTTACAGGCACTGGCGTCACGAATCCAAAAGGGACCTTGCCCCAGGCACTCAAAATACCTGTAACATCCAGGGCACCTCATCCACCATCAGGCCTGGTCCCTACATACCGAGTGTGCCCCAGAGGCACTGTGTCAACCTCTCCTTCACTGCCGCATGCCTGCCCAGGGTTCTCCAATACAGTGAGTAACCCTCGATTGCCCATAACCGTGACCTCACTTCGCAATACCCTGCAGGTCTGGCGTGCTGCACATATTTCACATGACATCACATTTCCATTATGCATTTTGGCAAACATGGTACCATCACTTTGCACCCTTATTCTCAATGTGCAGCTCCTTCACATTATCATTTAAAGGGACAGGTACAGGTTCTGCAGGAGTTTTGTCACTCTGCAGAAGTGTCTCCATTACTTAAAACCTCCAAGCATAAGGGGAAATTACGGCCCACCATTCCCTCATGTATGAGCGTATTTGTAACATCAGGTTCACAAGTCCCAGTTCTCACCGGAGACTCTCCCTCAGTGAGAACCACCGGATAGTCCTTATTATTCACATAATTGTCCCGAACATGTAACACTCTATCAGTCTCTGGGGTGGCCATCATGCTCTTACCCGGGCTAGCATGGGATCTCTGACTTTCACCACCCCAAATCTAGCTTTGATCACAGTCTCTTTGGGCGATCCAGAAACCTTCTCCCCTGCAGGTTCCTGTGAGGGAGTATCCGCAACAGGCTTACCCGCCTGTTCAGACACTGCGTTTTTCCCAATGTCATACACTTCCGAGACGTTTTTTCGCCTCAGTGATTTTTTTTTCACTGACCCAGCCGGTTTCCACTGCGGCCAGCTTACGGTCACTGGATCTGCCCCACAACTATTAACAGGAACAGTCTTACCGCCTGACGTCGTGGATTCGGGAGACGACGATATTCCCCGGACATCTCTACCAAGATCACCAGCCTTCTCTTGGTTCCTGGTATTCCGAACACCGGCAGACTCCTTACTGCAAACGTTGCCACCGGAAACAGCATGGCCTGGAGTCCCGACTTTTCCTGGACGGTAACTCCAGCCGCACTCTTTTGGACTCTGTACACAGTCGCAGGTAATATAGGAACTCCGGAAAACCCCACTGTTCTCCATCTTGTCTTCCCGACGGTTGCCCTTGGCAATGGCACACATCTTTTCCTCTGGAACTCCAGCCGCACAACTCGAAGCCTTTTTTCCACTCCATAGCTGCCAGAAGAATGGAAAGTCTTTGCCGAGCACAAACTCCACATCCAGGTTCTCACATTTTAAGAGCTCCCATTGCACAGGGCCATAGTCCGTGATAAAGGTCAGAGACACGGTGACATCTGTCTCTGGCCCCTCTTTAGAAAGTCCAGTACTTCGGGCTTAACCCAGGACATGCCTTGGCGGGAATCTAAAGTGACCCACAGCGGGATTCCCCCAATCACCAACTCGCAGGATCTTTCTGTATCAGATCTTCTGACCTCACAATCATCAATTGCGTAGTCCTGCTGCAGGTGGGTCTGCACAGTCAGTCTCTTCTCTGGGCTTCTGACCCTTTAAATCTCTGCACCACAGCAAAAATAGTCCACAATAGCACGAGCAGCCCCTGCTCCACTGAACAAACAGGCTTCCGGCCCTTTTACTCCACACACGGCAAAACAGCTTTCAGCAGCACCTGCTGTCTCGTCGTTGCCCCTAGCAACTGACCGTTGCCCTTCTCTCATGGACAACTTGCACGCATGCTCCGCCAATTGTGAGGGGTAGCTTTCTTTTAGGGGATCATTCACACCGATACGGCTTCAGGACACCAGGTTTCAGGTCCAAACAGTGCATTTATTGTGATACACCAGCACAAGAAAAATTACAAAAATAATAAACACTCGCCCGTCCAGGCTCTAACTAAACATACTGTAATATTCCTGACTCACCTAAGTCCCTGTTCACACCCTGTGAACACAAGCGGCTTTCTCAGCCAATGTCCCACAGCCTTCTGGCTGTACAGAGCACAGTACGCCCACTGTCTCCAGTCCAGTGTCTCAGCACACATGGGGAATAGTGGTTTCTCAGTCTTCCTGGCTTGGACCACACAAAGCCTCCAGGCCTCTGTCCACAGGCAACATTACTCCCCCCTTGCTGACACCCTGAGAGGTGCTTTGTGCCAGACTGGCTACTTCCAGCTGGTCTCGTCTGTGGTGGAATAGGGGTGTGGACCGAACTATCCACCCCTTCCTTGCCTCTACCCTGCGTGAGACTTGTCACTGTCTCACACTCTATACACATCTACTAGGCCAAGTTTTTATGTGATCTTAATTGAAAAAGAGAAGAAAGCTGCTGCCAGAACTGTCTGTTAGTGGCTTCTCTCCCGGAAGTATCTAATGAGAGTAGAGATGAGCAAATTAATTCATAAAAATCAATTTGCCTAATCAGGTTTTTGCAGCCGAGATGGAGTGTCCCCAGAAGCTGAGGATGCTCACTCAGCTGCTTGATTGGCGGGGCCGGACATCTCAGCCAGCCCTGATATGCCCATGTGCAACTGCTCCAAGTGGCGTCACCAGCACAGAGTCTCTGCTTCTGCAAGAAGAGTAGCGGCGTATGCGTAGTCGCTGCCTCAGTAGCGGGAGCAGAGCCTCAGCGATGTGATGTGACCAGCCCCGTCAATAAAATGGCATGGGAGGCATTACCAGCTTCAGGGACACCATGTCGCTGGTGCAGAACTTTGCTTGATGAGATAAAATGATCTTGCGGCCTCCTGGTCATGCAGCGACAGAATGGCCTGCCATTTAACCACTTGATCCACAACTTTCCAACCTGTTGGAATTCCACCTTGCATATGCTAGAGCATATGTACTACCGGTGCAAAGCCGTGAATGATTTTGTTATGCACCAGACCACCTTAGCAGGGAACATTTGTTGTTCTGAGGTCTAGCAGTTGCAGCTCATCAGAGATGTATTTCATGTACTCAGGCCACCAGACTTGTCATTAGGGGGAATTGTAGCATGTCATCCCCCTGATATTTATCTTAGAGCAGATGCTCACGCTGATGCAAGAAGAGACAGTGGAAGAAGGAAAGCTTCCGCAGCACTGTAACTATTGGGGCATGAAGGAGGAAGTGGAGGAGGATCTACCTCAGGGGGAGCAGGAGGAGATTACTTGCTTAGTTGCTTGCTTATGTACTGTCAGGCGTATCCTTAGCATGGAGAAGTTTGATTACTGGATAGCCATGCTTTTAGTCCCTTGAAAAATGGGGTAAGGTTTTCCTGTTGTCAAAAGGGATGCCAAATTGATTTATTACCATGATACACTGTGTACACAGCCTGTAGCAGAATTAGGAGAGCAGATGACTGCCACCCATGTGTCTGACCAGGAGAACCTTGTCCACCTCCCACTGAGTCACTCACCTCCCATTGCCTCCGCTGCAGCAGCAATCAATTCAGTATCATCAATATGATGGAACAGCTTTTTATTTTATATGTGCTGCACAAGGTTGGCACGAATCAGCAAATGGTGACCTACTATCTAAACATCCAGGTTCAGTCCTACCTGGACTCGGGCCTTTGTCATCTCAGAGAGGGTTTTCAACATGGCAGGGGTCATGGATCCCTGAGGATTTTTACACCTCTGGCTGAGGCAAATGATTTTATCCACCATTGCTGATGTGGCTATTTATCGCCTGCCTTATCATACGACTGCTGCTGTCTGCCTGCCTACCATCATTTTCTGCACCATATAGCTGCTGCTACTGCCCACTGCTAATCCCTCTACTGCCACTTCCATTACCCCTACTGCCACCACTATTAACCCAACACAGTTGCCCATATCTACTTGTTGTCTGTGCCCTACTCTGCTGCCCCTTTCCACATCCACGGAAATAAAATGGATAATTTTTCCAAGCTTGTTCAACTTCAAAACAAGCCACAGTTTCTTCTGTGTACAGTATATACGAGTAGAGACATGCATACTGCCCAGTTAAAGCATAATTTTTGGATGCTTATGCAGAACAAGCCAGTGTTTCTCATTACATTAATGTGTGTGTGTTTATAGACAGGCAGGGATCTGCCCCCACTCAGGCATCATTTTTGGATGTGAAAAATTATATTAGCTGCTCACACCACAAACAGTCTAATTTTGTATATTTGATGAATAAAATATTTATTTCTAAGACAAAAGTCACAAATAACGATATAAAAAAATATAGCTAAATAATAAGTAGATGTAACAAATAAAATTAATCACAAATGTCCATATAAATGTCCATCCGGAACAGCCTGCTAGAGAAACAAAATAATAGTCTTGCAGGAATGATACCTTCTGAGGACGCTGGTATATACAATGGGGTGCCTATCTTCTTGTAAAAAAAATGGCACTGTTTAGAAATGATAGGTTCAATCATTTAATAGTATGAATAAAAAGTAATATTAACTTTGTTTCACATTTTACATTCTTCTTCCGTAGTGCCAGCTATGGCTTTCAACTAGAATTTATTATTGCATTCTGTTATATTTGTTATCCACAATACTAAGCGTACTTTGCTACCGTCAAGTGCCATTGTTATATGTGATTTTATAAGCTATGTATGGTTGAAATTTATGTCATTCATCTTGGAACTCCACCTCTTCTGCAAGCTCTTTCAGTCTGTTTGTCAGACATGCATAACAAAGCTGGAGAGAGGATTTTCCTTTGACCTCTATCATAATTTCTCAAGGCACATTCAATAAAATATCTAAAGGCATATCCATAGCATCTCTCACTGAGATTCTAGATGTAACAAGGGGAATGATTATAGCGAGTTCACTATTTTACATTCCTGGTACAAAAGGTTGCCACTTACATACTGTACATTCATCAGTGACTTCTCTCATGTACATCAGTGGCAGAATTGGTATTCTCCACCTCTCCCTCCTGATCACCAAAAACTGTGCTTCTATCCAAGGCTGTCACTTGGTCGAGTGATTTTATCAGAACTTTCTTTAGATATTGTTTTTCTCTAAATTATTTAGAAAGTTCTGTAGCATATTTTTCTAATTTTACTGGGAGAAAATGTCTGTATGTGAGTAAGTAACTGGCTGAGTATTAGAAAACAGAGGGTGGTTATTAACGGTACACACTCAGATCGGGTCACTGTCACTAGTGGGGTACCTCAGGGGTCAGTATTGGGCCCTATTCTCTTCAATATATTTATTAATGATCTTGTAGAAGGCTTGCATAGTAAAATATCAATTTTCACAGATGACACAAAACTGTGTAAAGTAATTAACACTGAAGAGGACAGTATACTGCTACAGAGGGATCTGGATAGATTGGAGGTTTGGCAGATAAGTGGCAGATGAGGTTTAACACTGACAAATATAAAGTTATGCACATGGGAAGGAATAATGCAAGTCACCAGTACATACTAAATGGTAAAACACTCGGTAACACTGACATGGAAAAGCACCTAGGAATTTTAATAAACAGCAAACTAAGCTGCAAAAACCAGTGTCAGGCAGCTGCTGCCAAGGCCAATAAGATAATGGGTTGCATCAAAAGGGGCATAGATGCCCGTGATAAGAGCATAGTACTACCACTTTACAAATCGCTAGTCAGACCACACATGGAGTACTGTGTACAGTTCTTGGCTCCTGTGAACAAGGCAGACATAGCAGAGCTGGAGAGGGTCCAGAGGAGGGCAACTAAAGTAATAACTGGAATGGGGCAACTACAGTACCCTGAAAGATTATCAAAATTAGGGTTATTCACTTTATAAAAAAGATGACTGAGGAGAGATCTAATTACTATGTATAAATATATCAGGGGGCAGTACAGAGATCTATCCCATCATCTATTTATCCCCAGGACTGTGACTGTGACGAGGGGACATCCTCTGCGTCTGGAGGAAAGAAGGTTTGTACACAAACATAGAAGAGGATTCTTTACGGTAAGAGCAGTGAGACTATGGAACTCTCTGCCTGAGGAGGTGGTGATGGTGAGTACAATAAAGGAATTCAAGAGGGGCCTGGATGTATTTCTGGAGCGTAATAATATTACAGGCTATAGCTACTAGGGGCCGTTGATCCAGGGATTTATTCTGATTGCCTGATTGGAGTCGGGAAGGAATTTTTTATTTCCCTAAAGTGGGGACAATTTTTTTTGCCTTCCTCTGGATCAACTTCAGGATGACAGGCCGAACTGGATAGATAAATGTCTTTTTTCGGCCTTATGTACTATGTTACTATGTTACTGTATCAAGAGTTTTTTAAAAGGTAGGCTTATGGTAGACAGTGTACTCTAATTTGTTACTTTTATATAATATTTTAAGGTCTAAGAACTCCACTACTTCCTGAATAATATGCGGTGCAAATGTAAGACTGATGTATTATGATTGAGTTCTTCTATAAAATATTTTAACTAATTTAGATCACATCAATATCAGTAGGATGTGATAGTATTTCCAGTGACCCATAAAAAGATTAGCAAAGCTTGGTGCGAATATCGTACCCATGGCGGTACCTGTGGTTTGATGTTAAAATATTATATTGAAAACAAAATAATTATATGTGACAATAAACATGATACTGTCCAATATAAATTGGATCTGTATAGATTTCAGCCTATCTTCTCATTCAAAAAAGAAATTTATCCTTTCAATACCTAACTTATAATCAAAGTGTACAATGCACTTGCATTTACACGGCCCGGGAATCGAGCAGATCACTGGAAATGACCGTTCCTGCAAATGGTCATTCTTGACAATCTGGCCATGTAAATGTGCCACAGATCAGCCGATGAACGAGCTAAATGCTTGTTCATTGAGTGATCCTGTCGTTCATGCAAGCACTACTAATCATGGCTTCTGGGACACCAGATCATGCTGTCTAAACAGAGATCTGCTGCTCAGAAATCATGATTCTGTGTGAGGACTAGGGATTGCAATAGCGATCCCTCATCCTCATATTGTGAAGGAGATCACTGCATGTAAATGTCCTTTACTGAACAAGTAGCCGACTGTCAGGAAGGAACACTTCCTTCCCGATAATTGGCCACTCAGTTGACCCATGTAAATCCAGCTTAGGATCTCCTAATGTTTTAGGTTGGCCCACAACTTTAGGATCACTGGACATTATATTTTTCAGTCACAGCTGATGCTTATCCAGATGACGGACACCACGGCTGAAGCACATGAATCCCCAGCAACCCCCCCATCCCCTAGTCAGTGTTCTAAGTACCGCAATGCCACCCCCAGGTCTGAGCATGTCCCCCTGGGAACACCCCCACCCAATGTTAACTGTGCATTAGTTGCTGTATTTCCCTGAGGCAGAGCCCCTTACCTAAGACTACATAGGAGACCCCCTGTGGCTACAGCACCAATGGGTCTACCCGTCACCATCCACATAATGGGAGTAGTGGCTGGGAGAACATTGGCCTAATTGAGGCCCCCGAGACACTAATGAGGCTAATGGAATTATTGCTTTACTCTAATTACCAATCTCATCTCCATCTCCGGGGTCTGGATGAGAATGGCGTGAGTATGGATGGACTGTGGCTCCCACGGTGCCCCTCCCGACCCACTAACAAAGTTTATTATGTACCCTAAAACACCAGAAAAGGAATATATCTGATAAAACACAACAATAAAAATCAACGTAACCAGTGCTTCATGCTGGAAAAAGTTTGCAGCGCTCTAATTCCATTGGTCCAGTAATTTTTAGTCCACAGCCAGCTCTTTACACATATTCTTGTTTGTCCAAAATCCCAATTTTTTAAGGGGATAGTGATCTGTTTGTCTTTATGGGCCCTAATTTCCTGTGGTGTAAGATTATTTCTTCCTGGTGCACATTTCATATTTCTAATCTCTTTCTCAACAAAATTTTTAAGAGTGTCAAGCTCATGACTAATTTCCTGCTTAGAATATTCCTTAAGTCGAAGATAAGTCTGGTTGAACATATTTAGACTGAATGGTTTATCTTTCTGCTGGATTTTTCATATGGTATGGTGCTTTTAAAAAGACACAATTTGGGCAGATTCATCAATTTAATCAAACACAAAAGAGAGTACGAAAAAGAAATAGAAGAAAGTTTAAATTTCACACAATTCAAGATGGTCAATGGTCAAACTGGAATAGAAGAAGCACAAATATATAATCTTAGTGGCACAAAACTATCACCCTATCAAGTCAAATTATTTCATAAAGGTTTAAAATTTGCTCCAAGACGTCAGGTGAATAAATTAGATATTTATATAGGGTTGAAAAACGTATTAGCAAATTGTGTCATAATAAGCATCATATCATACGAAAAATCCGGAAGACAAATTATTCAGTCTAAGTATGTTCATATAGATCTTCAACCTAGTTATAAGAAATATCCTAGGCAGGAAATTAGTCATGAACTGTACAGTAGTTGACAAAGAGATTAGAAATATGAAATGTGCACCTCACAATCTCACACAACAGGAAATTAGGGCCCTTAAAGAATTACAAACAAACAGATCACTATCCGGCCAGCTGACAAAGGGGGCGGTATTGTAATCCAAAATACAAACAATATGATCAGGAATGTACAACTAATGATAAAAACATGTAAATTCAATTGCAATCGCATCCTACCAGGGTCGTCGCTATAGGGGTGCAGAGGTAGCAGTCGCAACCAGGCCCAGGACCCTGAAGGGGCCCAAAGAACCTTGTGCCACATAAAAAGACACCGGCATTATAGAATGTGCATGCTGGTCAAGTTACACCTCTGGCAGGAGGGAAGGGGTTAGGTCAAAATTTGGCATGGGGGCCGGTGCTGTTTAAATTTTTGCCCTAGGCACCATGAAGACTTTGTGCCTCCCTGGTCACAAAGCACTGCGGGAAATGGGGGCCCAAGTTTATAACGAGTTCCTCACAACATATTTATTTATTTTATTGCATACCCAAAATGCATAAAAACCCTATCTGCCCACCAGGCTGACCAATTGTTTCTGGAATTAGGTGTCTTATAGCTAATAGAGATGAGCGAATCGAAGTTGACAAAGTGGAATTCGATTCGAATTTCAGGTTTTATTTGATTCACACCGAATCCGAATGTCCTCACGCTTCGTGGTAACGAATCGCATTTTTTCCTAAAATGGCTGCTGCACGTGTGAGAACAAGGAGAAAGGAACTCTGGGAAGGCGGGATCACCCATAATGCCATGCATGCAGCCAATCAGCAGCCAGCCCTGTGATGTCACAGCCCTATATATAGCCTCAGCCATCTTGCATTCTGCCATTTTCCAGTGTACTTAGTGCAGGGAGAGATGTCAGCAGGCGCTACGGACAGTGCTAGGAAAAACTTCATTGTGCTAATAAAACAATATACAAGTGCAGGGAAAGATTATTCAAGGTGTAGGGAAAGGATAGGGAGGAATCATTCCACAGCATTTATGTTGAACAGGGTTCAGTAGGGAAGGTTACAGACTGGGTAATAGCAACAATCCTATTACACCTTGCTGCACTGACTGGGGATCCAAAATGCCATTATACAGCTCTGTAATTCCAGCAAACCATTCTTGTTATTGGGGTGCAAGTGCTGTTTGATACAGCCATTAACATGGTTTATTAGAAGGAAATATTTCTAAGTCTTATTTGCCCTTGTGCGGTGCAGTTATATGTTCTAAAGCATTTTTTGGCTTGTATTAGTGAGAAAAAAAAGGGCTTATTGGCTGTTGTGCGGTGAAGTTAGAAAATTACAGCACTTTATGTCGTGTATTAGTGGCAAAAGAAAAATATATTTGCCGTTCAGCGGTGCAGTTATATGTTCTAAAGCACTTTTTGCAGTGTAATAATGGCAAAATAAAAATATATTTGCCGTTCAGTGGTGCAGTTATATGTTCTAAAGCCTTTTTTGCCATGTATTAGTGGAAAAATAAAAATATATTTGCTGTTCAGCGATGGAGTTATTTGTTCTAAAGCCTTCTGTGGCATGTATAAGTGGAAAAAAATAAGGGTCTATTTGCCGTTCAGCTGTGCAGTTATATGTTCTAAAGCCCTTTTTGCCGTGCATTAGTGGCAAAATAAATATATATTTGCCGTTCAGCGGTGCTGTTATATGTTTAAAGCTCTTTTTGTCATATATTAGTGGCAAAATAAATATATATTTGCTGTTCAGTGGTGCAGTTATATGTTCTAAAGCCTTCTGTGGCGTGTATAAGTGGAAAAAAATAAGGGCCTATTTGCCGTTCAGCAGTGCAGTTATATGTTCTAAAGCCCTTTTTTGTGTGTATAAGGGTACTTTCACACTAGCGTTATTCTTTTCCGGCATAGAGTTCCTCTATACCGGAAAATAACTGATCAGTTTTATCCCCATGCATTCTGAATGGAGAGCAATCCATTCAGGATGCATCAGGATGTCTTCAGTTCAGTCTTTCTGACTGATCAGGATAGAGATAATACCGCAGCATGTTACGGTTTTATCTCCGGCCAAAAAAACTCAACATTTGCCTGAATGCCGAATCCAGCATTTTTTTTCATAGGAATGTATTAGTGCCGGATCCGGCATTCAAAATACCGGAAACAGATCCGTTTGTCCGTATGACAAACGGACAGACGGATCTGTTCTTGCAATGCATTTGTGAGACGGACCTGCATCTGGACCTGCATGACTGATCGGGCAGGCAGTTCCGGCGATGGGATAAAAAGTGGGATAAAAAGGGCTTATTACCCGTTGTGTGGTGAAGTTGGAAAATTACAGACTTTTTTGGGGTGTTTTAATTTCCTTTTTATTTATTTATTTGATGTAACAGTATGTCAGACAGAGAAGTGCCAGGCCCTGCACACTAAATGTTTCTGGCTCAGGCAGAGGTCATAGCAGAGTAAGGGGCCGTAGCAGCAGGGGTCACTTCGAGAGGCCTGAGCTCCCAGTGTCAGCTAGAGGACAGTCAGCAGCTACTGGCAAGCCAAGATGTGGAGGAGAAATCCGCCGCTTTCTCCACTAAGCGGGAAAGTAGTGATGAGGTGAGTGGCGTGGGAGCTGGTGTTGCGAGCGGTCAGGCTCCTGACCCAGGGACTGTTGAAGAAGACATCAGTGACGTGCATACAGTACTCGATGATGATGATGTAGCTGATTGCACTTGGGAGCCGGGTGACGAAGGGGCTTCATCATCATCGGGAGAAGAGAGTGGCAGCTTGCCCGTGAGGCAGCGGCAGAGCCAGCAAGTCGCTAGCGTGGCCGGGAGTCAGCAGGGTGGCAGCAATGGGAGGTCAGTAGCCAAACATGCCCGGGGTAGACCACCTGCTCGCAGGAGCCTACCCGCCCGGAAATTAGTGGTGCAGGGGTTCACAGAAACAGCGGCGGTAGCAGTCAGTCAGTAGGGAGTGTTGGGGGTAAAATCACCTACTCAGCGGTGTGTCAGTTTTTTGTTAAGCCGCCGGAGGAGGTGAACATGGCCATTTGTAGAATCTGTGGGCAGAACGTGAAGCGTGGCCAGAATGCCAATGTTGGCACCACGGCCCTGCGTCAACATATGCAGCGTCACCATAAAGTGGCCTGGGAGAACTGTGGCTCCGATGTGGTGGTCCAGCCTACTGCAGTGCATCACCCAGTGGCACGCACCCGATTCCAGGCAGTTAAGGCTCCACCACCTCAGCCGAAGGGAGCTGTCTGTCCTTCCCATCATCTGCTGGTCCTGATGCTTCTGCTCCTCCTCCTATTCCTTGTCAGTCATTATGTCAGCAATCGATCACTGAAGCGATTGCCAAGAGACAACATTATGCGTGCACTAATCCAACAGCGCAGAAGCTGAATGTGCTCCTGGCCAAGTTCCTAGTGCTGCAGTCCCTCACTTTCCAAGTGGTGAACTCTGCACCTTTCAGAGAACTTGTGCCGAGCCGAGGTGGAGAGTCCCAAGCCATAATTTCTTTGCCAAAAAGGCAGTACCATCCTTGCACACGTATGTAGAACAGAAGGTAGGCCAGTCCTTGAACCTGTCTGTGTCTGCCAAAGTGCACGGCAGCGCAGACTTGTGGACCTATGACTTTGGTCAGGGACAATACATGTCCTTTACAGCCCACTGGGTGAATGTGGTTCCTGCACAGCCACACCAACAACTTGGCCCGGTCACGCCGCTTCTGCCTCCATGTTCTCACGCTGTTGGTCCTGCGACAATGTCTGTCTCTGCCTCCGCATCCTCCACCATGTCCTCAGCCTCCACTGCAGGGACAATTCACAGTGCCCCTCCAGCATACCACATGTGCAGGGCATGGCGGTGTCACACTGTTCTGCACCTCGTTTGCCTGGGCGAACAGAGTCACACAGGGGAGGAACTGCTGCGTGTCCTTAATTAAGAAATCGAATCCTAGCTTTCTCCTTGACAACTGAAAATCAGAACCATGGTGACCGACAACGGGAAGAACATGGTGTCGGCGCTGCATCAAGAAGGGCTGAGCCATGCGCCCTGCATGGCATATGTGTTCAATCTGGTTGTCAAGTGGTTCCTGAAGTCTTCCACCCATCTGCAATACATCCTAAAAATGGCCAGGAAACTTTCCATGCACTTCAGCCACTCGTACTCAGCAAAGCACTCCTTCAGCTGCAGCGGCAGAATGGCATCCCCCAACATAGGCTGATATGCAACATTTCCACCCTTTGGAATTCCACCCTCCATATGTTGGACCAACTGTACGAACAGAGAAAGTCCATAAACGATTTATTGATGATCCAAGCAGACAGGAGTACTCCCCTGTGTAACTTTGATTTCAGCCAGTATATCAAGGGGAGAAAAACAGAACTGGATCGCACTTCCACAATGCTATGCTTTGATCTAATTAAACTCGCTTCTAAGCACCATATTAAAGTGTACAGCCCCCCATACTACATGCTGTACAAGAGGCATTAGTGTACGTTTTGATCAAAAGGCATAAGCTCACTCACCACACCAAGGTCGCCTCTTTGAGTGGGACCTACTCTGACAAAAAGGCGCAGCACAATGCGGTGACAAAGCGGCACTGCCCTAGTAGGCAGCAGGACCCAAGAGTCAAACAGCAACCCTGCTGTCTGACAATGCCACTCGTACTCAGCAAAGCACATACTCTTTCAGCTGCAACGGCAGACTGGAATCCCCCAACATAGGCTGATATGCGACGTTTCGACCAGTTGGAATTCCATCCTCCATATGTTGGACCAACTGTACGAACAGAGAAAGTCCATAAACGATATCTTGATGATCCAAGCGGACAGGAGTACTCCCCTGTATAATTTAGATTTCAGCCAGTGGCAGCTCATACGTGACACCTGCCGTTTTCTCAGGCCCTTTGAGGAGGCCACGCTGTTTTTCAGTCGCCAGGACTACGGGATGAACATTGTCATTCCACTGCTTCATGTCTTGGAACAGATGCTGGTAAATCTGGCTGGTCAGGGGACTGGAGACGTGGCGCCTACATCTCACAGCCACATGAGCCCTGTGGGCGTTGAACTGAAGGAGGAGGAGGACATTGGCGCACCAGCAATGTGTAGCGAAATGGGTGTTTTTTATACACAGGTGACAGGAGAGGAGGAGCAGGAGCAGCCAGAGGAGCTACAGGATGATCAGAGGACCCAGACACACCGTGGCAGTATGCAGTGGAAATGTAGGCAGGGAGTCCCTCCGAGTCACTTGCACAAGTGGCCTGATGCATGCTCACTTGCTTGCATAGTGACAGACGAATTTTCACCATTCGGCAGAGGGATGACTTCTGACTCTCCACCTTGTTGGACCCTCGCTACCGGTCCAAAATGGGGGCCTTTTTTACACCCGCTGAGAGGGAGGACAAACTGAACTACTATAGAGACATCCTATGTAGTCAGTTGGCCGCTGCCTATCTGCGCCATTGTCCATCCTCTCGCAGGCCTGAACGGAGGGCCCTCTGCACTCACGCTATACTACCATGGCTGCTGGGAAGGAGTGGGGTGGTAGGAGCAGTACCAGCTCCATCAGCAGCAGCCTGAGTCTAGAGTCACTGATGAGCAGCTTTCTTCACCTGCCTAGTGAAAAAACTACTCACAAGCAGCTAGACATAGAACAGAACCACCTGAACGAGCCGGTGGTGGCATACTTGGAGTGCACCCTTCCAGCCGTCATTGAAGATCTGCTGGACTACTGGGCAGCCAAACTGGCAATACCAATCTATTCTGATGCTGCCACCTGCCTTATGCCACACATCTTCAGCTGGTACTGTTATTGCCACCCACCTCCCCACTCTGTCACCTGGTACCTCTGTTGTCTCCTGATGCTGCTGCCACCTCCACACTATGTCACCTAGCCACTCTGTGGTCTCCTCATGAATCTGGGGAAAAAGGGGGTAATGCAACAGCACTCTGCAAACCAGATAAAGTACAATAATGCCATAGTCACAAAAAATATTATAGTGCTAATGCATGCTTCTTATGAAGCTGCCACCTCCACACTATGTTACCTTGTCACTCTGTTGTCTTCAGATGCTGCTGCCACCTCCACACTATGTCATTGTGCCACTCTGTGGTCTCCTTATGCTGCTTCCACCTCACAACTATGTCATAGGGCCACTCTGTGGACTTCTCATGCTGCTGCCACCTTCACACTATGTCATCTTGCCACTCTGTGGTCTTCTGATGCTTCTCTCTCCTCCACACTATGTCACCTTGCCACTCTGTGGTCTCCTCATGATGCTTCCGCCTCCACACTATGTCACCCTGCCACTGTGTGGCCTCCTGATGCTGCCACCACCTCCACACTCTGTCATTGTGCCGCTCTGTGGCCTCCTCCTGATGCTGCCGCCACCTCCAGACTCTGACAATGGGCCACTCTGTGGTCTCCTCATGCTGCTTCCACCTCACAACTATGTCATAGGACCACTCTGTGGACTTCTCATTCTGTTCCCACCCTCCCCACTTCATGACTGGGCCACTATTTTGCCTTTTGGCCTGGCTGACATCATCATTTATTTGACCTTTCTTCTGATCCGTCAGAAGGAAGGAAACATGAGACGCACAATGGATCCTGTCTGTGTAGCAGCTGTAAGGCCTGTATGGTCCCATCAGAATTGGCTTCTGATTTGGTAGCCAAAAGCAGGAGTAGGTACAAAACACAGAAGACATGCAAATATTCCATTCACGTGTCATCTCTGTTTTGGATCGACTCCAGTTTTTTTTGGCATTAGTAATACTATTGAGTTAAAGGGTCCTTTACACTGCCCAATGCTTGGGCAGATTATCGCTAATGAGCTTTTGTACAACAAGTCAAGTTGGAATCTACACAGATCCAATTTATATTGGACAGTATGTTTGTTCTCATGCATAATTATTTTGTTTTCAGTCTCTTGCACTCACCTCCACTCCTCCCCACCTTATCTTCCAGCGACTTGGAAGAAATCAGTTACTATACTAGTAGTAAGCTACTGTTATATTGCTTATTAATAGTTTTTTTTGTTGTTTTTCCCCCTGCTACATACCTCTGTCTCTTTTCTCTCTGGCTTTGATTCCTCCACCTTCCCCCTCTCTTACTCTCCCTATTAAACAGCTTAAAAACTTTCTGCTCTAGTGGACAAGTATAAAATACCTATATACATCAGGACATGGCGGAGATTAAGGTGACAACCTACAATGTTAAGGGCCTCAATTCACCTCAAAAGAGAGGTCAGGTAATGCTTGCCCTGAGAAAAATGGGCTCACATATTGTCTTTTTACAAGAGACACATCTGCGCCAGAAAAAGATACCAAAGCTGCCTTCTAGACCATTTAATCATTGGTTTCACAGCGCTCACCCTGCCTCAGCCTCCAAGGGTGTCTCCATAGCTATACACCAGTCCATACCTTTCTCACTCTCTCAACAGCTCACAGATGCGGAAGGGAGACTCCTGATCTTGAAAGGAGAGATTGCCTCAAGAAAATACACCCTAGCGAATCTGTATGCACCGAATACAGCCACCATACAATGGCTTCTTAAGACACTAGACACCGTAAAGCATTTTGCAGAGGGTCAGGTAATCCTGGGGGCAGACCTTAACCTGGTACTAAACCCAATCCTTGACTCCTCAACATCTAGGTCACACATAGCGCAAAAACATATCAGTAGTCTGCATAGAAAGTTGCAGGATCTCCAGCTGATAGACGTCTGGAGAAATAACAATCCGACAACTAGGGACTACTCCTTCTTCTCTAATCCACATAGATCATATCAGAGACTTGACCACATCTTAACATCTTCTTCTCTTTTGCCTGTCTACAGCGATGCAGAGATTGGGAATATCACTATTTCTGACCACGCACCATGTCACCTGACTCTCACCCTGGCCTCACTACCAAGGAGGGAATGGAATTGGAAACTCAACGAATCCTTGCTGAACAACAGAACTCGCCTCGATCAGGTCAGATCTCAACTAGAGATGTATTTTGAGATCAACACCTCCACACACAGCACCTCACCCATTGAATGGGAAGCGCATAAGGCATATGTGAGAGGGTGTCTCATCTCTATTGGTACCAGGGTAAAAAAGGAATATCAGAAAAAGGTAGACTCCATACTATCCCAGATAATGTTGTTAGAGAAATTAGACAAACTATCCGCAATATTTTTTTTTAAATTTAAGTTTTTATTAAGAATCCTGAGCTACATTCACAACTGTAACAAAACATTTGAGTGGCATTGCAATCTTGTGATCCATACAGTGATCCAGCGAAAGGCAAGGGTTGTATGTTGTACATACCAAAGGTCTTGACAAAGACTCAACAGTAAAGCAAGACATTCTTCTAGAAAAGTAAATAACAGAACAATAAGAAAGAAGGTACATAGCTTTAAGTGGCTTAAAGTAGCGGGGCTGCTCGATCAGGGGGCAAGTATGATACCATTCATGTAGTTATCTAGCATGGTTTGTGAAATTGGATCCATATATTCCATTTAGACATTAACTCTGACCATTTAAGTGTTCGAAGGGCGTATAATTTTTCCTTTTCAAAATTCGCCTGCATAGAGGAGGTTCAGTTCGCGGATGGTCAATGGGGAACTAGATTTCCATAATTTAGCAATCAACGCTCTGGCTGCCAAAATAACCTGGCCACAGACTGTTCTTATTTGTACCGGTAAATCTGCCAGCCCCACAAAACACAAGGCCAGCGACGCCAGACATGTTTATAGGTACCTACGTGGCCACAAATTCTCCAGCAGTTTAGGGGGTATGTATAATTGAGTTTATGAATGTGGGCTGGTGTGAGATACCATCTTAATAATATTTTGAAAGCGGGCTCCCAATGAGAAGCGCTCTTGTATACTTGTTTCACTATAGGGAATACTGTAAACCAGTCCTCCATATAATGTGTTACCCCTAACTCTTCTTCCCATTTAAGTACAAAGGGAAGTTTCATTGATGCCGTGGGCATTATAAAAGTGCTGTAAAAAAAAGGGTGATGCCTTTTATGGAAGGTCTGACAGAAGAAAGGAACTCTTGTATTTGCCTGGGAAATTCTAGTAACTGATTATTAGAATTTGTTAAAGCATGTCTGATCCTCAAGTATTTGTAAAAATCTCATTTTGAGATGTCATATCTATTAGTTATGTTTTCAAAAGTGTGCAGTACTGTGTCATCGAAGAGATGTTGGATTTTAGATATGACAGCTGTCACACAATTATCTAATTGTAGATCAGTGATCCATACATTTAAGTAGTGCAAAGGGAGGTTCCTTACCGAGGTTTTGGCCAATGAACCCATAAAAGGCAGGAAGTTTTTCCAAGCTGTAACTGATGCCTTGATACTAAGCAGTGATTGGTGGTCCCTTGTTTTTTTTGGGGGGTGATATAAGTTAAATAGTGAGATGAGAGGTGTGGGTGATGCAGACCTTTCCAATTCCAACCATCTTTTATCACTATCCCTCACCCACCATTCTTTTGTCTGAGCGAGTATACACCCCCAGTAGTACTTCCTAAGATCTGGAATACTCATTCCCCCCTTGGCCCATGGTTTGGTCATTGTAGAGAATTTTACCCAAGGTTTTCTGCCAGCCCAGACAAAATTAGTGAGCAATTTTTGAAGAGACCTGAAGAAGGACTCAGGTACAGGGACCACTACAGTGCGGAAAGTATACAATATGACCGGGAGCATCATCATCTTGACGACTGCCACTCTACATGCCCGGGACAACAAGGGCAAGGAGAATCTGCCAATCATATTAGACACTTTTGACAACAGCGGGATGTAATTTGCTAAGTACAGGTCTTTGCTAGAATTGATCAGGGTGATCCCCAGGTAAATAAAGCCTTTATCCTGCCAGTTGAAAGGATATCGGGAGGTAAGCTCTGTCTTTACTGAGGGGTCCACACCGACCGTAAAGGCCTGGGTCTTTGTTAAGTTGAGCTTGTAATATGAGACATTCTGGAACATGCTAATGACCCTTTGCACGCCTGGGAGGGATGTCTCCAGATGAGACAATGACAGTATGACATCGTCAGCATATAACCCTAAAGTGTGTGAGGTGCCCTTATCTGAAATCCGTATAATGTCGGGGGAAAGTCTGACCATCTCTGCGAAAGGTTCCATGACTAAGGCAAAAATTATAGGGGACATTGGGCATCCCTATCTCGTTCCGTTAGAGATAGTGAAATGGTCTGACAGGAACCCTGAGGAGAATACTTTGGCTGAAGGAGAGGAGTACAAAGCTAATATTGCAGATTTAATGAATCCCTGAAATCCAAACTTATCCAGTGTGGCCGAGAGGTATCCCCAATATACACGATCGAACACCTTCTCTGCATCCAATGCCAGAAAAAGTCAGAAATTGATGGAAACACCACTGAAATTGTTCGGGAACAGCATGGGGAGGATGTCTGGATGCATCTTGGACTTCCAGGTCGCTGCTGGGAACGATGTTGTCCGAGTACTACGGCACTTTTACAGACTGACAATAATACGCACAAAACCGAAGATAAAATCGATTTTAGAGGAAAAATTGTTAGGAAACATTCTTTCCTGTATATTTAAAGTGCCGGTGCTGCCAAAAAAAGGAAGAGGCACTCCGATACAACCTGTATATCACATAAAGGAGGGTCTCATTCACATTGTAGTACAATTGTTCAGGTAGTGGGACTCATTAAGCCTATGCACTATGCACTAAGTGAAAGGGCTGCCAAAAATTACAAGGAATCGGCACTCCAATACATCCTTTATTACACATAAAGGAGGGCATCATACACACCCTTGAAAAATTCTGATCGCTGGCCTGCTGGTGACCCTTAAAAACATTAGGAGCAAGGGCCCGCTAGTGACCATCTAAAACATTAGGGGCGAGGGCCAGCTGCTGATCTGAGCATCTAAAACATTAGGGGTGAGGGTCTGCTGCTGAGCTGCACCTCTAAAACATTAGGGGCGAGGGCCTGCTGCTGAGCTGACCATCTAAAACATTAGGGGTGAGGGTCTGCTGCTGAGCTGACCCTCTAAAACATTAGGGGTGAGTGCCTGCTGCTGATCTGACCATCTAAATATTATGGGTGAGGGCCTGCTGGTGACCCTCTAAAACATTAGGGGTGAGGGTCTGCTGCTGAGCTGACCCTTTAAAACATTAGGAGTGAGGGCAGCCTAATAAGTTGACAGGCGGATGCACTTATCAGTTATTATGCCACCAGCAGCACTAAATACCCGCTCTGACAAAACGCTGGCGGCTGGGCAGGTCAGCACCTCCAAGGCGTAGAGCGCAAGTTCGTGACACGTGTCCAGCTTGGACACCCAATAGTTGTAAGGCACAGAGGGATCACTGAGGACGCTGACACAGTCTGCTACGTACTCCTTCACCATCTTCCAAAAATTTTCCCTCCTTGTGACACTAGGCCGTGCATTAGGGTGAGGGTGCTGGCGGCTAGTGATGGACGAACATCGGCCGGGACGATTCGCGCATGCGAACGTTTGCGGCAGGCCCCATTCACTATAATGGCAGGCGAACCTGAAAAACCTTCAGTTCATATTTGCAGCCAGCAAACACTTACTAGAAGTACACAAATAGTCCCATAACATGGACAGTGATTTACCACAGGGGGATCATTGGCAAAAATTCCTACAAAAAATATGTATTTTAATCAGAGGCCATTTTTATGCATCTAGAAAATTTTTATTTCCTATCGGTTTGATGTATACAAATGTGCAGCACTCCACGTTTTTGTATCCTGCAGAGTCCATTAAAAAGATGCATACATCTGAGGCATCTGTTAATGCATACATTTTTGGTATGCATTAAATGGATGGCAAAAATAGGATGTGAACCCAGCCCTAGTGTCAGAATAAGCACCAGTACACAGCAGAGCAGCGTGGCGGAGAGGGGAGGCTGCCATGTACTGACAGAGCGCTACCTGGTCCTGGTGGTCAGGGATGAGGACTGTGTTTCCCAAGGATCATTTTCTACAGTGAAATACAGGGCACAGTATAATACACTAGAATCTATATAATATAAAGATATTAGCCCCACCCCCCGAATAATAATACAATTAGGTGGTCATTTATTATATAGAAATACATCTATGTTAGGCGTATTTCTGACACAGCATACAGGGTTGTGCTGACTGAATCCCCCACATTTTTTCTTTGTCGTATATATTGGAGGCGTGGCGATCTCCTTTGAGTCATGCACACCTGACCAGTTAGTCTGCCCTGGAGGCTGGTTTTAAAGTCAGTATAAAACTGAGTCTACTTTTACAGCGCCTACCAGTAGCCATTTGGCTCCAGGAGAAGTATATAGTGGGCTCAGCATGCATGTTGGTACTTGCATCCCTGGATCCGATGAAAGCTGTCACGGCACCGGACGGGGTTAAAAGCAGAGTGTGCCTGGCGTGCATGCTGTGCCTGCGCTCCCTGGACTTTGTGTGGCTATCATGGCCCATAAACAGGTAGGAACTAGTGTTAGGGACCACTCATAGAGGCGACCTTGACATGGTGAGTGGCTTATTACGCTTTGGCCAAAATGTACACCAATGCCTCATTCAACATCCAGCATGGAGGCAGGGCAGAGTGCTGGTTGCAGAGTGCTATTGCATTTGTGTTTTTGCGATTGTATGTGTATTTCGCCATAGCGATGTGCACCTGCATACAGGTTTGTGCTGACTGAATCCCCCACATTTGATCTGCTATTAGTCTGGGGTCTGTAATTTTGTTTACCTTTTTATCTAGCAGATAGCCAATGTGAGATGAAGCGGTAGTTTGCTTAAGTCATTTGGCTAAAAGGCACCTGCTTTGTTGTTATGTACATAACATTGCAGCTTGAACTTTTTAATAGAGTATTCGTGTTGGGATGCAAGAATTGTTTGTAGGAGCTTTCTAAGATCCCTCAAGGTTATGAAATGAGAAGTGTTTACTGAGGCTTTGTTTAGAGTTTCTATATGTTGAATGCTGGAGAGTATATCATTAATCTCCTGTTTACGTTTCTTCTTCATCTGAGTGCCTCTCATAACAGCCTTGTGTGCATTCCACAAAATCTGGGGATCTATTTCGGGAGTTGTATTAATTTCAAAGTATGAAATTAGGGCTGACCTCACTTTGTCTCTATAGCCTGGGTGGGTAAGTACTACATAATTCAAGCGCCATTGGGATGGGAAAGGGGTCAAGAATTGTTCTGATAATGTGATAGTAATTGGGGCATGATCGGAACATGTCACTGCCATGTTGACAATGCCATACATAAAAATATCCCTCTTCTATTAGAGACTTTGCGAGTGGGGAGAGATGCCTCCCAGGGGCAGTAGTGTTCAATTGATTATCCAAAATGGAATTGAAATACCCTCCCACCACCAGAATCTCTTTGCTCACCGACTCTATCTTGGACAGGAGAGACCCCCATAATCTTGGATGGTGTCTGTTGGGAAAATACACATTAAAAAAGGTATATGTAACATTATTAATATAAGCAGATCACCCCTAAATATCGACCATGTGGGTCCACTATTGTATCATGTAGTGAGAAGGCTACAGTGTTTTTGATTGCTATGGCTGCTCCCTTACTTTTGGCAAGGCAAGATGCCATAAAGATATGACGAAACATCTAACTCTTACGCTTATGGAAGTGAGTTTCTTGCAAAAACAATATCTCACTATGGAGATTTCTAGCTTCCTTCCAAACCATACTCCGTTTGAAGGGACTATTGAGTCCCTTCACATTCAAAGAGGCAATGGTTATTACCATATCCAAAGTGTAGAATATGCTGCCTCTGCGTTCCGCCTGCGAGCAGCCGCGCCAGCCTTCATCACACCCACAATGAAAAATGCATAGCTAAACGTACAGTACCTGGTAGTGGAAATTTTTTTGAAAAATAACAACTAGTAACATAAACTATTATTGAGAACCATCTTATATAGCCCATCAGTCTCTGGATTAAGCTGAGAACGAATCGAAGCATCTAGAGGGGAGAATATCAGTCCCACAGAATGTTCGGAGAAATGTTAACTAGAAACAAAAATAAATAAATATAGAATCTGTGTTAGTGTCATCACAGACCCGGGCCTTGGGTCCTCTCAGATCCAGTCCTCATTCCGGCTTTTGTCTAACAGGAACTGTGGTCCAGTTGGCCTCAACTTGAGATGTCGAATGGTGGTGAGAGCTTTGGGACGATGATCTTCTATCTTGTGGGTTCCACTTCTCCATAGTTTTCATGCCCTCTGTCACTGAGGAAATAATGGTGGTGGTACCGTTCCGCGAGACCAGAAGCTTAATTGGGAATCTCCAACAATACTTAATGCTATTTTCCCTGAGCAGCTTAGTGACTGGGAGGAATTCTCTGCGGGTTTGCAACGTTGCTGCTGATAGGTCTGAGAACAAGGAAAGTGCAGTCTATGGCGGTGGGAATGATCCATATTTGCGTACCTCAAATAGAATAAGCTCTTTAATGTGATAAAAATGCACCCTCACCAAGATGTCTCGCTGGGCGTTTTCTGGGGCTGCTCTAGATTTGGTGATCCTATGCGCCCTGTCCAGAGTGAGATCCATAGGGGTCAGATTGGGCACTAGGTTTTGAAAGAAATGTTTAAGATAGTCCATAAGTTCAGGAGTAGAAACCTCCTCTGAAATGCCCCTGATTTTTATGCTGTTACATCTGGACCTAACTTCAGCATCTGTAGCTTTGGACTTGAGCCATTTTACATCTTCCTCCAAGGCATTGTGCACATCTACCAACTTATTATGGGCATTAGAGAATTCCACCATTTTATGTTCCAAGTGGTCTGTGCGTTCCCCTATGGCGATGACGTTGGATTGAAGTTTCCGGATGAGGGATGAGACTGACTTGTTAATTCAATTTTGCAATAGAATGAGCATATCTTTTAAAGTGTCCACTGTTACTGGCACTGAGGACGCTGGAAACTGAGAGATAGAGGCAGTGCTGTAGAAATTGCTTCCTCATTATCTTGCACATAGCTCTTCATATAAGTCGGGCTTTTACTGTTAGGAGACGAAGAGGGCGAAATTACGGACCTCCTTTCCCCTGTTTCCTTTCCCGCTCCCAACGTGGAGGGGACGGCTTCATGGACCTAAGAGAGTAAGTCGTCATCTCCTAGGGGGGCCTGTGTTTAATAAAGTGGGGCTCATGGGGCACTTCGAGGCTGGTGCTGACTCATTTTGTTCGACCCCAGATCGGTCCACTGCTTCAAAGAAGTCTGTCAGCTTCCTTGTAGGCTTTCGCCCTTTTTTTGGTCATTTTAGACCCTCTGTGCATTATTGGAGTCCCCTTAGTTGCGGGGAGCTCTAAAAGTTGCAGGTAAAAGGTGATAGTGGGCCGCCGGCTGAATAGTATAACCCCTTATCTTTATCTGGGGTGCTGCACGTGGCCCATATGGCCGCTATATATCGGTAGGTGATGTCCCTGGTTTGACTACGGTGGCAAGGTACAGGAGAACCACTCCCACAGCTTTTAGGTAACGGGATAGTCGGCGGCGGGTACCGCTGCTTAATACTGCGCTTTCCTCCTCACCTCAAGAAGCGCAGCTTTGGATCTCCTCTGCGCAGTGAGCCGGCTGGGTGCGCGTGCTGGTGTGGTAGCGCTGCTGCCCGTGAGCGCTCGATGAGGGGAGATTCCCTGGAGATGTCCACCGTTTCAGGGTGCAGTTAAGTCCCACTTTTAGGCATTTTGTGCCGGTTTCATATGCTGTGAGCCGCTTTGTAAAATCTGTGGCTGGGTGAGCTGAGGATTAGGAAGCCATCTTCCTCAGCAACCAGGCTCCGCCCCCTTTCAGTACAATATTTTATGTCAAACCACAGGTACCGCAATGGGTACGAGATTCATGCCAAGCTTTGCTAATCTTTTTATGGGTCCCTGGGAACAATGCTTGTTGCAAATCTCATCCTATTGTGGCACTATATCAAGGACATTCTACTAATTTGGAAAGGTAGTCTAAATGAGTTTGGAGATTTTATAGAAAAACTCAATCATAATACATATAATCTTACATTTTCTTCCCACAGCAATTAAATGGATTAATACAACTAATACTGATGACATAATTCATCAAGTTGGAGATATTCCATATAATTTTTTGCCTAATACCCCCATGTTTGGAAAACTGCTTGTATCTGAACATGGAGCCTCAAGTGTTCCTGAGACTCTGTTATCCTGATATAGATTTTTTCTTTATTATTATATATTATACATTTATTGTTTGAATTTTGGCTCAAAGAGCATCTGTAACCTCTTCTGACGTGTCTATTTTAGTAACTACTTGCATTCCCTATGTACAAACCGGATTCCAAAAAAGTTGGGACACTATACAAATCGTGAATAAAAACTGAATGCAATGATGTGGAGGTGCCAACTTCTAATATTTTATTCAGAATAGAACATAAATCACGGAACAAAAGTTTAAACTGAGAAAATGTACCATTTTAAGGGAAAAATATGTTGAATCAGAATTTCATGGTGTCAACAAATCCCCAAAAAGTTGGGACAAGGCCATTTTCACCACTGTGTGGCATCTCCCCTTCTTCTTACAACACTCAACAGACGTCTGGGGACCGAGGAGACCAGTTTCTCATGTTTAGAAATAGGAATGCTCTCCCATTCTTGTCTAATACAGGCCTCTAACTGTTCAATCGTCTTGGGCCTTCTTTGTTGCACCTTCCTCTTTATGATGCGCCAAATGTTCTCTATAGGTCAGGCATGTCCAAACTGCGGCCCTCCAGCTGTTGCAAAACTACAACTCCCAGAATGCCTGGATAGTTTACAGCTATCCAGGCATGCTGGGAGTTGTAGTTTTGCAACAGCTGGAGGGCCGCAGTTTGGACATGCCTGCTATAGGTGAAAGATCTGGACTGCAGACTGGCCATTTCAGTACCCGGATCCTTCTCCTACGCAGCCATGATGTTGTGATTGATGCAGAATGTGGTCTGGCATTATCTTGTTGAAAAATGCAGGGTCTTCCCTGAAAGAGATGACGTCTGGATGGGAGCGTATGTTGTTCTAGAACCTGAATATATTTTTCTGCATTGATGGTGCCTTTCCAGACATGCAAGCTGCCCATGCCACACGCACTCATGCAACCCCATACCATCAGAGATGCAGGCTTCTGAACTGAGCGTTGATAACAACTTGGGTTGTCCTTGTCCTCTTTGGTCCGGATGACATGGCGTCCCAGATTTCCAAAAAGAACTTCGAATCGTGACTCGTCTGACCACAGAACAGTCTTCCATTTTGCCACACTCCATTTTAAATGATCCCTGGCCCAGTGAAAACGCCTGAGCTTGTGGATCTTGCTTAGAAATGGCTTCTTCTTTGCACTGTAGAGTTTCAGCTGGCAACGGCGGATGGCACGGTGGATTGTGTTCACTGACAATGGTTTCTGGAAGTATTCCTGAGCCCATTCTGTGATTTCCTTTACAGTAGCATTCCTGTTTGTGGTGCAGTGTCGTTTAAGGGCCCGGAGATCACGGGCATCCAGTATGGTTTTACGGCCTTGACCCTTACGCACAGAGATTGTTCCAGATTCTCTGAATCTTCGGATGATGTTATGCACAGTTGATGATGATAGATGCAAAGTCTTTGCAATTTTTCGCTGGGTAACACCTTTCTGATATTGCTCCACTATCTTTCTGCGCAACATTGTGGGAATTGGTGATCCTCTACCCATCTTGGCTTCTGAGAGACACTGCCACTCTGAGAAGCTCTTCTTATACCCAATCATGTTGCCAATTGACCTAATTAGTGTTAATTGGTCTTCCAGCTCTTAGTTATGCTCAAATTAACTTTTTCCAGCCTCTTATTGCTACTTGTCCCAACTTTTTTGGGATTTGTTGACACCGTGAAAATTGGAATCAACTTATTTTTCCTTTAAAATGATACATTTACTCGGATTAAACGTTTGATCTGTCATCTACGTTCTATTACAAATAAAATATTGACATTTGCCATCTCCACATCATTGCATTCAGTTTTTATTCACAATTTGTTTAGTGTCCCAACTTTTTTGGAATCCGGTTTGTAATAACAGTTCTGCAACATCTTTCCCTTTAACTCTATGATGTTCCATTACTTTATTATTCCTGATAGAAGTTATGAAGGAATTACTAGCAGTTTGCAATGAAGGTCCAGATGGGTGATACCAGTTGGGGGTCTGTTCTTGCACAGTCTGACATTATACAATCAGTGCTGCCAGTGTCGGACTATTGGTGGTAACACCCATCTGGTGCTTCATTGCAATATTCTAATCATTCATTACTTCTAGCAGGAATAATAATGAAAAATACACATTGCAACAGTGCTTTGCAAACACAAACAAAGTACAATAATGCCATAGGCGATCTCTATAAGACGGGAACCTAACATTATATACTACCCGCTATGTGCCATACTGGCAACGATAAAATACAGGAAATGCAGGTTCCACATGCATGCTGGGTCCACTCTGCCTTTTACCACTTTTGGTGCCATAATGCCCTCCATTAAATCCAGGGAATGCAGGTACCAACATGCATGCTGAGCCCACTCTATACCTCTCCTGGTGCCAGACGGCTTCCGGACAGGCTACAGCTTTAGGCCTCATGCACACGACAGTATTTTTTCACAGTCCGCAAAACGGGGTTCCATTGGTCCGTGATCCGTGACCGTTTTTTTGTCCATGGGTCTTCCTTGATTTTTGGAGGATCCACGGACATGAAAAAAAAGTCGTTTTGGTGTCCGCCTGGCCGTGCGGAGCCAAACGGATCCATCCTGATTTACAATGCAAGTCAATGGGGACGGATCCGTTTGACGTTGACACAATATGGTGCAATTGCAAACGGATCCGTCCCCCATTGACTTTCAATGTAAAGTCAGGAGTTAATATACCATAGGATCAGAGTTTTCTCCAATCCGATGGTATATTTTAACTTGAAGCGTCCCCATAACCATGGGAACGCCTCTATGTTAGAATATACCATCGGATTTGAGTTACATCATGAAAACTCATATCCGACAGTATATTCTAACACAGAGGCGTTCCCATGGTGATGGGGACGCTTCAAGTTAGAATATACTACGAACTGTGTACATGACTGCCCCCTGCTGCCTGGCAGCACCCGATCTCTTACAGGGGGCTGTGATCAGCACAATTAACCCCTCAGGTGCCGCACCTGAAGGGGTTAATTGTGTGTATCATAGCCCCCTGTGAGAGATCCGGGTCTGCCAGGCAGCAGGGGGCAGACCCCCCTCCCTCCCCAGTTTGAATATCATTGGTGGCCAGTGTGCGGCCCCCCCTCCCTCTATTGTATTATCATTGGTGGCCAGTGTGCGCCCCCCCGGCCCCCCCTCCCTCCCTCTATTGTATTATCATTGGTGGCCAGTGTGCGGGCCCCCCCCGCCCCCCCCTCCCTCCCTCTATTGTATTATCATTGGTGGCCAGTGTGCGGCCTCCCCTCTCCCCCCCCCCCCGATCATTGGTGGCAGTGGAAAGTTCCGATCGGAGTCCCAGTTTAATCGCTGGTGCTCCGATCGGTAACCATGGCAACCAGGACGCTACTGCAGTCCTGGTTGCCATGGTTACTTAGCAATATTAGAAGCATCATACTTACCTGCTGCGCTGTCTATGACCGGCCGGGAGCTCCTCCTACTGGTAAGTGACAGATCATTAAGCAATGCGCCGCACAGACCTGTCACTTACCAGTAGGAGGAGCTCCCGGCCGGTCACAGACAGCGCAGCAGGTAAGTATGATGCTTCTAATATTGCTAAGTAACCATAGCAACCAGGACTGCAGTAGCGTCCTGGTTGCCATGGTTACCAATCGAAGCCCCAGCGATTAAACTGGGACTCCGACCGGAACTCTCTGCTGCCACCAATGATCGGGGGGGGGGGAAGGAGAGAGGTGAGGCCGCACACTGGCCACCAATGATATTAATACAATAGAGGGGGGGCCGGTGGGGCGCACACTGGCCACCAATGATAATACAATAGAGGGAGGGAGGGGGGGCCGGGGGGGCCGCACACTGGCTACCAGGGAGGGGGGGCCGGGGGGCCGCACACTGGCTACCAATGATAATACAATAAATGGAGGGAGGGGGGGCCGGGGGGGCCGCACTGGCCACCAATGATAACACAATAGAGGGAGGGAGGGGGGGCCAGGGGGTGCCGCACACTGGCTACCAATGATAATACAATAAAGGGAGAGAGGGGGGGCCGGGGTAGGCCGCACTGGCCACCAATGATAATACAATAGAGGGAGGGAGGGGGGGCCGTACTGGCCACCAATGATATTAATACAATAGAGGGAGGGGGGGCCGGGTTGGCCGCACTGGCCACCAACGAAATTTAAACTGGGGAGGGAGGGGGGGTGCCCCCTGCTGCCCGGCAGCCCCTGATCTCTTACAGGGGGCTATGATATGCACAATTAACCCTTTAGGTGCAGCACCTGAGGGGTTAATTGTGCGTATCACAGCCCCCTGTAAGAGATCGGGTGCTGCCAGGCAGCAGGGGGCAGTCATGTACACAGTTCGTAGTATATTCTAACTAGAAGCGTCCCCATCACTATGGGAACGCCTCTGTGTTAGAATATACTGTCGGATTTGAGTTTTCACGAAGTGAAAACTCATATCTGAAAAAGCTTTTATGCAGACGGATCTTCGGATCAGTCTGTATGAAAGTAGCCTACGGACACGGATCACGGACACGGATGCCAATCTTGTGTGCATCCGTGTTTTTTCACGGACCCATTGACTTGAATGGGTCCGTGAACCGTTGTCCGTCAAAAAAATAGGACAGGTCATATTTTTTGGATGGACAGGATACACGGATCACGGAGGCAGATGACAAACGGTGCATTTTCCGAGTTTTCAACTGACCCATTGAAAGTCAATGGGTCCGCAGAAAATCACGGAAAACGGAACAACGGCCACGGATGCACACAACGGTCGTGTGCATGAGGCCTTATACTTACACTATATCAAATCAGCCTATGGAGCAGAGAGGCTGGTCAGGAGTGCAAGACTAACTGGAGCTAGCCACACCTGCAGCTCCAATACAACTGCAAAAAAAAGGGGTCAATCAGCACATCCTAATGTGCAGGTGCACGTCACCATAGCTAGAAACACAAAGAAAAAAAAACACAATGCAACAGCACTCTGCAAACCAAATAAAGTTCAATAATGCCATAGTTATATTAAGTATTCTGGTGCTAATGCTAAGCTTATTTTTATAAATTGGAGAGTCTTTGCAAATACAATTTGTTCAAAATTATTTGGGCCCGTCTGCCAGCGTCAAGGCTATCTCTATAAGACGGGAACCTAACACTAAATACTACCTGTTCTAGCAGGAATAATAATGGAATGGCACATCAAAAGAAAAGATGCTCCAGAATTCTTATTATAAGGGCGATGCAAGTAGCTGCTAAAACAAGATATGTCAGGAGAGGTGACAGGTCTGCTTTAAAGGAAGGTGACCTACTTCTAGACTGTATCTCCTGCTGCAAACCTATTTAATTGTAAACTATAACAAGGATTATCTGACATTGTGTGTATTTGTTTAGACTAGCGCCATGTGTTGATCCCATGTTCTTATGTGCCCACATTACTGAGAAAAATGAAGCTTAATATATGCAAATGAGCTTCTAGGAGCAACAGGGGTGTTGCCGTTACACTTAGAAACTCTGCTCTGTCTGAAACTTCTGCGCCCTCTACACTTTGATTGTCAGGGCCAGGCAGTGAAAATGGGCCCTGTTACTCCTAGAGGCTCATTTGCATATATTAAAACATCCTTTTTCTCAGCAGTGCAGACACATATGAACATGGGACCAACACAGATGTCTTCAGCTGCCTAGCGCACATGCAGCAAGTTGGCCTGTTTCATAGGTAAAAATCTGCTAAATCCCTTTAACCTATGGGAGAGCAAAACACTTCTTATTGACTCACTTTAAGGTGAGTTTAGCTACTCTGGGCACCAGGGCAATGGACTTGGGGGCAATTTTTTTTTTTGTTGAGTAAAATTATGTTAGTTTAAAAATCTCCACATTTCTGATAGATGACAAAATGAATGACTGATGGAGTAGGAACATTTAGGAAGTATAATACGTCAGACGGACCTACTGTAAATTGTTAAATGAAATTATTTGTCTCTATACCTTCCAGTCATAAAACCTTTCTTACAAAAAAAGACTAGTAAATTACTACACTTTTGTCAGTGACCATTTTTTTTATTGTTTTTTTTTTTTTTTTAGCTTTTGTGTTCATACAGTCTGACTGTTAAAAAATGGATTATAGTACAAAGCCCTAATAAAAATACTTTTTTAGTAAAATGTAAAAACCAAAGAGACTTCTGAATATGACTGACCCTCCATGAGCTGCCAGTAATCCTGGAAATTACTACAGCCATTCTGTTGATAACATTTTAGCATATTTATGGTATATTGTCTTGGGATTCTTTATATGGTAATGGTCTGTCATCATTTTTATAATAATATACGGCAATGTGCAGCGGGCCGGTCTGCAAAACTGCCATATATTTTTGGTCTCCCTTCTCCCAACTATCACGGTGGACCTGCTGCCGAGGGAGGACAGAGCACCTAGACCAGTAGCTTCTATTAATCCCTTCCAGACCACCAGTAGCTCTTATTAAGCCCTTGTAACCAGACCACTAAAAAATGAATAGCTAATTACCGTATGCTACATGGTGCTCTTGATGGCACTGCACACTCCAGCAGAATTAAAATGCAAAAAAATATTGACAAAAATAAAACGTAAAGAAAATAAAAAGCATCTACCTAAAAAAAATGCACACCATCCCTTTATTTAAAAAAAAATTCTGATTAAGATCCATGCACAGAGTATTTATCTAAAGTTAAGAGAGGGAGATTTATGTAAAGCTAAAATCTGTTTTTTGTTTTTGTTGGTATAGCGACGTTATGCGTTACACATTCTACACATATCTGACATCTATATTCATGGGAGAATTAAGAGAGTAATTTTTGGGATAAATGATGATTTTCTAAAAAGAAAAATTGCAACTGTCACTGCGTCTTACCATTTGTTTCTTAATGAGAACTACAAAATTAATTCACAGCCAATATAATTTTAAACAATTATAAAGCCCCACGGCTCCAATTGGAGGGGACCCTTCCCCCCAACCTCTGAAGCCCAAGCTGACATTGGGATAAGGGCTCATGCACACAAACATATTTTTGGTCCGCATCCGATCCACATTTTTTGCGGGTCAGATGCGGATCCTTTCACTCACTGGCCCTGCAAAAAAATAGAACATGTCCTATTCTTGTCCATTTTACGAACAAGGATAGGACAGTTCTACAGGAGGCAGGGGATTCCGTTCCGCAAAACAATATCCATGTTTTGCAGATCCACAAAAAAATATCTTTATTAAAATCGATAACACAAATAAATAGAGGCATGACTTGTCAAAGACAGACACGACCACATGGAGAGGGCACAAAACACGTCGGGACATCAAGTTATAGCATTGCAAGTAGTAGAAAAGGTGGGATGGAAAAACAAGTATAAATAGATACAAAATCAAACCATGTGGCTCCCCCACCTAGATAAAAAAAACATGATTCACAACATATACACAATTCAGACCCGGCTAGTGGCACCTCAACTCCCCCTGAGGAAGCTGATAAGAAACACGTGTCAGGGTCTCTAGGAGGTGCCACTAGCCGGGTCTGTATTGTGTATATGTTGTGAATCATGTTTTTTTATCTAGATGTGGGAGCCACATGGTTTGATTTTGTATCTATTTATACTTGTTTTTCCATCCCATCTTCTCCATAACTTGCAATGCTATAACTTGATGCCCTGATGTATTGTGTGCACTCTCCATGTGGTTGTGTTTGTCTTTGCCAATTTATGCATCTATTTTTTTGTTTTATCAATTTCAATATTTTTGGATATATATTTTTGTATTATATTTTTATATATGCTGAGTGCCTGGGTTTGTCCCATCTAGGAGCTATTCATTTTTGACACTTGCGTTCTATTCGTGCTATACAACCGTATACCGGTTTTGTGTTTTATTGCTCATTGGAATTCAGATCCACAAAAAAGGCTGCAGCAGTGTGCATGGGCCCTAACTCTGATCCCAGTCATTGCGGATGGGTTTCAACTGTATTAAATAGCCAGCACTCTCCACATATGGAGCAGGCTCAGCTTGTGAACCTGCTCCGTAAATTCACATCACACCCATGACGTACAGTTATATCATGGTGCCTGTAAAGATGAATGAAACCTTCCAGAGAGGTGATATAGGGTGATAACCACGGCAGCCAAATTTAAACCTCTCCAAAAGACCGCCTTTTTGAGAAGACTTTCTCTGATCGAAATCATACTTTGTGAGAGATGCTCCTTTCAGACGTCCTCCACTCAGATGAAATAAGAATCTTGCAATACTATACATAGCTTATGGACAAGGGTGGCACTGTCCTAGGAGAAAGCAAACTTTTTCTAATCTTATACGTATCCTTTAAGATTTTGCAATTTCTTCATTATGTGTTAAGATGTATCTGTATAAATAATGTACAGACTTATATTCTAGTTGATAAATGGTAAATTTCCACATTTAACACTAAAAAGTCAAATAAATTGCTAAGTCTAGCACCAAGAAATCAATTTTATCTACTGGAAGAGAAATCATTCTACGTCCCTGCTGGGCAGTTGTATGTGTGCATTCAAGACAAGATGGTTTGTACATTAAGGCGACTCATTTGTGATCACGACTAACATTTCAATAATTGCATTCCTTACAATGAGAATTGACAGATGAATTAATAAACCTCATAGTGAGGAATAAACTGGCGATTCCTTTCAGGATGGAGATACTGTAAATTACATCAGGCCACTGGGGGACCAGGGAAATGAGATGGATTAACCTTTGCAGAACTTCAAAGGAGTTTCTTTTTTTTCTTTTTGCATTTTTAGTGCTAAATTGTCCAATATATGCCTTATCACTTTCCTTTTTGTGCAATTACTTAGCTTTGCAATGACAGAAAGTAATATAACTGTAAATGCCATATGCACCATGCTGCAATTTTATATACAGTAGAACTGCTATATAAACCGAGTCATTTGTACGGGAGCTTCATGGTAAAGACAAAAATTGAACACCCAACTTGGTTATGGTTTATGGTACCAAACCCAGCCATCCCAGAACTCAGCACCTGTGTCCTTACATCCCACTCTTAAAGGATAGGTCATAGATGTATGATCGCAGGAGACCGACTTCTGGGATCCCAAAAATAGGGCGGTCCCCGAGTATTTTGTGTGAATGAAAACCTCTTTTAGGCTTCCTGCACAAAACTGTATCCGTTTTGCAGTCTGTGTGCATGCTGCAATGTTCGTGGAACCCACTGAAAAAAGCCTATTCTTACCACTTTTGAAAATGAAAAATCTGCAGCTAAAGCAACATTTTATTGGAAGAAATTGAATTTTTCATTTTCACAGACAAATATTTCTAAATTCTATGAAACGTCTGTAGGGTCAAAGTACTTACTACCCCCTCAATAAATTCTTTGAGGGGTTTAGTTTCCAAAATGGGATCACTTATTGGAGTGTTTCCACTGTAGGGTACTGGTACCCCAGTGTCTATGCAAATGCTATATGGCACTCAAAAACCATTCCAGCAAAATCTGCCCTCCAAAAACCATATGGCGCTCTTGTGTCCTATCGAAGAGCAGGATATAATAAAGGTAGAGAAAATGTAAGGTTTTTTCAGGTTTCACTCCTGAAAATGAGTTTCAGTCATTTAAAGGTATTTTCTAGGAGTACAATATTGATGGCCTTTCTTCAGGATAGGTCATCAATTAGTGCTGAGCGTTTAGAGCTTCGGATGCTTTATCCGAAGTCGCTTCGTTCAAAACTTCATAATAATACTGTACGGAGATCCGTCTCCGAACAGTATTACAATGTATGGGCTCCGGTGAGCCGAAGTTAATTATTCACGAAGTCGCGCGTGACTTCATTGAATAACTTTGGTAGTTGATTCCTAAAGTGGAAAACCCCTTTAAAACTTTAAACCGAACTCGGCTTTAGTTCCGAGGTACTAGTTGGACCTGAAGCCGAGTTTGGTTTCAAGTTTTAAAGTGGTTTTAAAGCGGTTTTTCCTCATACATTCTAATACTGTACGGAGACGAATCTCCATACAGTATTATTCCAAAGTTTTGAACGAAGTGACTTTAAGTGAAGCATCTAAAGCTCGTTTCGATCAACACTATCATCAATATCTGAGCGGTGGGGATCCGACTCACGGCATACCAGCCAATCAGCAGTTTGAAGAAGCTGCAATGGTGCAATTAGCGCTGTAGCCACCTCACAGCTTACCAACACAGCGCCGTACATTGTAAAGTGGCTGTGCTTGGTATTACAGCTCAGGCTCATTCACTTGAATAGGACTGTGTTGCACATAGTCCATGTGACCGATGAATGAGACATCACTGGCCTAGAAAGAGGGCTCTTCAAGCAGCTGATCAGTGGCGGTACTGGGAGTCAGACCCACACTGATAAGATACTGATAACCCATCCCAAGAGTATGGTCAGCAATATTTTAATCTGCTATGACATCACAAGTGAGTTTCAGTTAGATAGGATCTGTTGTGACATCACAACTCTGTTTCCCTGAAATAATGGTGGACATATCGTACTATATGTACTGTTACCAGCTGGAAATTAAGAAGCCCACATACTGGTATTGCACAGGAGCTCTCTATTATTGGTGGCCTCTACTCAGATCCTCTAGTGAGGCCCTCGCCAGTACAGCCCTGAGTAATCATTATCACATCTCAAGCAGAATATGGAGCTAGATATGAATCATAGAATGCCTTACACACCCTCCACCAAGATTCTTTGAGGTAGGAATGGGATAAAGGGTTTCCTTGAAGTGGAAACTTGTTTAGGGGTTCCATCCTGGTAATAAGGTTGGGAATGACTGTGGTATATGAAGTCTTAATCTGGTGGAAGATATGTCTGGAGGAGTCCATTCAATGAAACACAATTATATTTCAGCCTATGATCAATTATGGCCAGGGCCGTCTTTAACAAGGGGCAAAAGGGGCAGCTGCCCCGGGCCCAATTGCTCCTGGGGGCCCCTAGGCAGCTGCCTCTTGAGCCCTGCCGGCCACTGCCCCGAGTATCAGGCTATCAGCTACACAGGGGGGTGCTGCCATGCCATGCCTGCCTGCTGGCACTCCAGGCAGCGTACTGTGAGAGCTGTGATTTTCTAGGACCTTAGATGACATCATCACCATGTGACCAGTAACCTAGCAATATTACTGGTCACATGGCTATGAGGTCATCACAGGTCCTGTCTACCAGGAGTGTTGCTGCAGGAGAAGTTTCCCATAATTGTGGAGCATTTTTTTAGAAGATTACATCAGGAAAAGGTGACAGGGGCTGTAATGCTAATATACTGTAAGCTACTATATAGTGGGGTGCTATACTGCTCTACCGTATACTATGGGGGTTCTGTATACTGTATATTGTGGGGTGCTTTATATTGTGGGGGGCTGTATATTTTGGGGTGCTGTATACTGTGGGGTACTGTATACTGTGAGGTGCGGTATTCTGTATAGTTCGGGGTGCTGTATACCGTGCGGTGCTGTATACTGTGGGTGCTGTATATTGTGGAGTGCTATACTGCTGTACTGTATAGTGTGGGTGGCTGTATAGTGTGGGGTGCTGTATAGTGTATAGTTGGGGGTGCTGTATACTGTGAGGTGCTGTATATTGTGGGGTGCTATACTGCTCTACTGTATACTGTGAGGTGCTGTATACTGTATAGTGTGGGGTGCTGTATAGTGTATAGTTTGGGGTGCTGTATACTGTGAGGTGCGGTATTCTGTATATTTTGGGGTGCTGTATACCGTGAGGTGCTGTATACTGTGGGTGCTGTATATTGTGAAGTGCTATACTGCTGTACTGTATAGTGTGGGGGGCTGTATAGTGTGGGGTGCTGTATAGTGTATAGTTGGGGGTGCTGTATACTGTGAGGTGCTGTATATTGTGGGGTGCTATACTGCTCTACTGTATACTGTGAGGTGCTGTATACTGTATAGTGTGGGGTGCTATACTGCATAGTGTGGGGTGCTGTATACTATAGGGTGCTACACTGCATACTGTGGGTTGCTGTATACTATAGGGTGCTATACTGCATACTCTGGGGTGCACTGTAACGCTAGGGTGAACCGAGCCCCGGTCTCCTTCCTGCAGAGCGGTGCCCACTTCCAGCCTGAGCCCAGCTGCCCAGAGCACTGATCCTGAGCCGCTGGAGTCTTCAGAACTGGAAGTATTTATATCACTGTACTCTACCAGGTGTGTGGATTTTTTGTGTGTGTGTTGTGGTGGAGGCCGTGATTGCAATGCTAGGGTGTGGGAAGGTGGGATCCAGGGGGCCCAAGTAAATTTTTGCCCAGGGTCCAATCAATATTAAAGACGGCCCTGATTATGGCCAAAATATATTAGTGGAACAGGACATTAGTTACAGTAATTGTGCCATAACTAAGTGAGAATACAAAAAAAACAATAATTGACAATAGATAGATGTGACACTAAAAGAAATCAATAATCAAAATGTGTATTCAATATCACATAATTTCAGAATCTATCTGCTAATTACCTCATTATCTGTTGTATTGAACACAATCTCCAGCAGGGACGTCTGTCATTGAAGATCATTTAATTGCACTGTTTTGTTATAATCCTTCATGCTGGTTTGTGGATCGACATAAATGTATACATCTATCTATCTATCTATCTATCTATCTATCTCCTATCTATCTATCTATCTATCTATCTATCTATCTATCTATCTATCTACCTACCTACCTACCTATCTATCTATTTATCTATCTATCTCATATCTACCTATCTATCTCCTATCTATCTATCTATCTATCTATCTATCTATCTATCTCATATCTATCTATCTATCTATCTATCTATCTATCTCATATCTACCTATCTATCTCCTATCTATCTATCTATCTATCTATCTATCTAACGGTTCAGGTGCACGCTACCACGGATGCAATGTAAAAGCAGACAAACACCATATGGAACATCACACTGCTATTCACGAAGATGCATGCAAACACTGGAAACATGAATAAATGTAAGCTGCATCACTGCTATACTGACTACATGGAAATTAGAAGCCCTATGTGTCAAAATCCTGCCCAGGGCTTCTAATCAAAGTATAATATAGCTGGATTCTAGATTGTCCTGAATTCTGTAGTCTAAAATCCCAGGAAAGGTAGGTCTGTTAGTTTAGGATCATCTATCCATTATATCCATCATATACACTAATTGACAAAAAAAACACACCTAGATAGAAATGTTTGATTAGACACTGGGACTTACTACAAGAGGGCGTAAAAGTGTTTCCTCCACTGCCCAATAAAAAGGCTCTCAAGGGATACTTTTGGTTAGTGTACCTCTTGGTGAGAGATTGTTGTCTGCTAGACCCAGGGGCGGACTGGCCATAGACCCTATAGGGCCACCTGGGCCCTCTTCACTGCCGCTGGCTGTGTATATACTACAAGGCGAACTACTGTACAGGGGTCATTATTAGATGAAGTCCAGGCAGAATGCTTAAGGTAGAGCTGGCTAAGCCCCATGCTCCATCTCCATATTAGAGACAATTGGAGGAGGACAGAACATGGCAGCTATTGATGGCCACCACAGAGGCACAGCGTCTGGGAAGGTATTTTGTACTGTACTGTGGTATTACTGACCCTAAAAACTTGTATAGGCCCTATCAGCTTGTGTTGCCCCACATTCTGTCAATTTGGACCCACCTACAACATTGGGGCCACATTTGTTTTTTTTCGAGGGCTACATTAAGTTCCCAGTCCACCACTGGATAGACATGCCTCTACAATACTGTAAGCCGTGTACCGGGGTGGGCTCCCCAGGATACAGCGAAGTTACGAACGAAGAAAGCAACTCCGACACCAGCTCTTGCAAAACAAACTTTACTGAAGAGTGATATCAAACATAACCCCACATGCAAAGAGCAGAAAATATATTTACATACACTCAGCCGGGGCCGAGACCCTTGTGCTGCCTGATGTTTGCTGGGGAACACAATTACTATAATTTTGCTTATGAATACCATTGCCTCACCGTACCTGTTATTACCCTAAAGGCGGGAACAATTGTGTCAGATGCAAGGTACGGGTTAGCCCGCGGTGCCTCACAAAAGCTTACAATCTTACTGAACTATATATTAATTCCTTAACCCTTCCCCACAACTGGTTTAGTGGCACGTGCTGGTATTACTCCCGGTCAACACTGAACGGGATGAAATTAACGGTGAAGTTGGTTTGAGATCTCCAGTGCAAACAATGACTTATAAATAATCCGTACGGCGAATGGTCCACTATTGTGTGGCGGCCAGCCTTACACAGTAACCCTAACTAACTAACTAACTAACCACAGGCTCAATCACAGTCTTTAATCTTCCAGGTGCCCTTACAAGCTGCGTGCATGGTCTGTCTTACCGACCTGGGTCTGCATAGTCTCCGCTGATGACTGCGAACTGAACAATGTCCTTGTCACTGCCTGCCCTGTGAGAGATCTGAGAAGATCAGATAGACTTGCAGCACGTGAGTCTATCTGACAGGTCTTTCTGTGTTTCCCTTATGTTTGTTGTTGTGAGCAGGATCTCACCCTCTCCACAGGTTCTGCTCGTTAGCTGTTTAAGAGAATCTATTTTAGTCCGTCTCTTACTGCTGACTTTGCGGTTAATATTTTTCTTCTGGAGTTCTATACAGGTTGTTTGTGGATCCTCTACTTCCTGCTCGTCTCAAGCTAAGTCCTCCTGTTCTCCCCTTTGTGCGTGTGTTGCTTCTAGGTCTCAGGGAGACGCTGGTCCCTTCACGGTGGAAGGTACTGGCTGTCTCATTCCCCGCTCCTTAATTTAGCTTCAGTGTCAGCAGGGTTTAGGTTCCAGCGTATGAGTTTGTTCACCATCAGGACTTGCTCATACTGTCAGCATTCAGGGAGAGGCTCAGGGATTGTTAGGAGGTTACCATTCCCTCCTCCCTAGCTTTGGGGCCTAGTCTGTTTACCTGTTGCTGTTTGTTTACTTTTTGTCCCTCTTATCCCCACTTGCCGTGAAATTATCAACCGCCCCTACTGTCATTATTTTTCTTGTTTTGTGCAGATATGGATACTGTTAATGCACTGGTGGATCGCATGCAGGGATTATCTTTGGAGGTAGCTGATCTCGGTAATTCAGTTGCACAGTTTCAGAATTCTCAGGCGTCTGGTTCCGTCAGTGGGAACCAGGGCAGCCTTGAACTTAAAGTCGCCCTCCCAGACAGGTTTTATGGGGGGAGTTATAATTTTGTTTGGTTCAGAGAATCTTGTAAACTGTATTTTCGACTGCTTCCGCTCTCCTCTAGGGACGAAAATCAAAGTGGGGATTATTATTTCTCTGCTGAAAGGTCATGCTCAGTCTTGGGCCTTTTCTCTACCGATCGGTTCCCAATCCCTCCGATCGGTGGATGATTTTTTTCAGGGCCCTGGGCCTTATTTATGATGACCCAGACCGGGTTTCTCTGGCCGAATCTAAGCTGCATAGTTTGAGTCAGGGAGAACGTTCTGCAGAGTCATATTGCTCTGAATTTAGGAGATGGGCGACTGATTCGGAGTGGAATTGTCACGGCGGACAGGATATCAAATACATAGAAAAACAAACAAACAAGTTTCTAGGCGAGAAGCTAGGGATCAAGGTCACCTCCTGATAAATCCCTACCAGCTCTCCCTATACTGCTATGCCCACATTCAGACCCTTAAAGTGGGAATAATGTGTCCTCGTGCCTGGGCTGAAAATACCCTAGAATCCCTGAGATGGTGAAAGGGGAAAAGAGGCAGCCTGCTCCCTCAGAACCTGGAGGGGCAGGCGTCTCTCTAACAGCCTAGAAAGCAAACCACAAGAGAACAGAAAAAACACTTATCTTTTCTGAGCAGGAAAAGCCAATCCTTCCTTCCTTACTTCCACAGAGCCTGACAGAAACTATAACCCGCAAGGAACACTGGGAGTGAGTGTGATTTAAACTGAAACCAACGACCCCACCCAGTGCACCTGAAGGAAGGCGGATCTAGCTCGACTCCAAAACAAAAGACTAGACACGTGCTGCTAATCTAGCAGACCTCCACACATAGCCTGAGCAGGGCATGACAGGAATGACCCAGCACTCCGTAGTCAATTCTGTCAAGGGCTGTCTGAGACCACGAAAACCCTGATTCTTTGGAGGCGGCTATGTCCCTGGCCATATGGATTGATAGACTCCTGAGAGAAAGGTGCAAGGTACCCCTCACTCATGATGCACTACCATATGGGGAAACAGCATCTTCTGTCCCGCGGGGTACAGAGACACTCGAGCTTGTGTCTGGTGATGAGCCTATGCAATTGGGACAGGTCTCTTCATGCCCTGGTAATAGGAACTTCAGGGTTCTTTCTTCTGTGGTAAAGAAGGACATTTTATTAACGTATGTCCTTATATTAAACCTCAAGGTGAAAAAGAAAAAAAAAAAAAAAGATTGTAACTAATGGGTCTTGTTCTCTTACTCTTTGCAGTGTGGATGGGGAGTCGGAGAAGGTATTTTTGTCTTTTACCGGTAGTACCCGATTTCTCCTGCCTGCCATGGTGGCACTAGACTACGAAAATATTGAATTGGAAGCATTTGTTGACAGTGGAGCAGGGGTTAACCTTGTGGAATATAAATTTTTTCAGAGTCATGGTTTTAATACAGGCGCATTAAACAAGGGGATATCTGTGTTTGCTATTGATTCCGCCCCTCTCTCGCAAAAGTGTCTGACTCATATGGTGCATGATATTCATTTGAAGGTGGGTGATTCCCATGTTGAGTCCATGTCTTGTTTTGTACAGAAGGGTTTGCCTGCCCCTATAGGGCTAGGTTTACCATGGTTGACCAGACATAATCCTACCATAGATTGGCAAGCAAGACAGATCAGTAATTGGAGTGATTTCTGTATAGACAACTGTCTCGGCGCGTCACTTTCTGTGGTATCCACTAAGATGTTACCCCCGCTTCTTTCTGATTTTTCTGACGTATTCTCTGAGGGTGGAGATCAGGAGTTACCCCCTCACCGAGAGTATGATTGTCCAGTCAATCTTATTCCCGGAGCTAAATTGCCAAAGTCTCAGTTGTATAATCTTTCCCAACCCGAAAGAGTAGCTATGCAAGAGTATATTGCCGAGAGTTTGGCAAACTGTCACCGGTGGCTGCCGGCTTCTTTTTTGTTAAAAAAAAAGATGGGACCCATAGACCATGTTTAGACTTCCGAGAACTAAATCGCATCACTGTCAGTGATCCTTATTACTGATCATAAGAATCTGTCTTACCTGCAATCGGCGAAGCGTCTGAACCCAAAGCAGGCCAGATGGTCATTGTTTTTTACCAGATTTAATTTTCTGGTCGCTTGTCGCCCTGGGGTCAAAAAAAATTCCTGGGAGGGGGTTTTCGGAGGATCCTGCACTGATTTTGGCTGATGGGGTGGTGGTTTCTGCCCTGCATCCCGAACTTGAGGCGGAGGTGTTGGAAGCTCAAGGTGAGGCACCTGATTCCTGTCCTCCAGGGAGGTTGTTTTTTCCTTCTGGGCTTCGGCACAAGGTGTTCAAGGCACATCATGATACTGTCCTTGCGGGACATCCTGGGAGCAGATCCACTGTGGATCTTATTTCCCGGAGATTCTGGTGGCCAGGTTTATGTAAAGGTGTGGAGGGTTATGTGGCAGCCTGTGAGACCTGTGCGCGTGCCAAGGTGACTCATACTCGGCCTTCAGGATCTCTTCTTCCTTTGTCCATCCCATCCCGTCCCTAGACGCATTTGTCCATAGACTTCATCATTGATTTGCCTAGTTCCTCTGGGAAGACGGTAATTTTGGTGGTGGTGGACCGCTTCAGTAAGATGGCGCACTATATACCATTATCAGGTTTGCCCAATGCCAAGACTCTCGCTCAAATGTTTATTGATAACATCGTGAAATTACACAGCATTCCCTCTGATGTGGTGTCTGATAGGGGAACGCAATTTGTTTCCGGGTTCTGGAGGGAATTCTGTACTCGTCTGGGAGTTCAGTTGTCCTTCTCTTTGGCTTTCCACCCTCAGTCGAACGGACAAACTGAGCGCACTAACCAGAATCTGGAAACTTATTTGAGGTGTTTTGTCTCCGAGAATCAGGAAGAGTGGTCTTTATTTTTGTCTTTGGCTGAGTTTGCCTTAAATAATCGTAGGCAGGAGTCCACTGATAAGTCACCATTTTTTGGCGCATATGGGTTTCACCCTCAGTTTGGTACCTTTTCTGGGACTGAGTGCTCTGGTATACCTGAAGAGGAAAGATTCTCTTCCTCATTGTCATCTATCTGGCGGAAGATTCAAATCAATTTGAAAAATATGGGCGAAAGATATAAACGTATGGCTGACAAGAGACGTATGACTGGTCTTGACCTGTGTGTGGGTGATTTGGTGTGGTTCTCCACTAAGAACATTAAGTTGAAGGTACCCTCTTGGAAGTTGGGCCCAAGATTTATTGGTCCTTACAGGATCTCTGCCATTATTAATCCGTTTGCGTTTCGTCTCGAACTTCCGCAGGCTTGGAAGATCCATAATGTGTTTCACAGGTCTTTGTTGAAAAACTATGTGGAACCTGCTGAACCATCTCCCTTGCCACCTCCTCCTGTTTTGGTAGATGATAATTTGGAGTTTCAGAATAATTAACTCGCATATTCTTCGTGGTTCCTTTCAGTACCTCATACATTGGAAGGGTTACGGTCCAGAAGAAAGAATGTGGGTTCCGGCGATTGATGTCAGTGCTAGTCGACTTCTGAACGCTTTTCACAGGGTGCACCCAGATAAGGTCGGTCCTGGGTGCCCGAGGTCACCAGTAGAAGTGGGGGTTCTGTCACTGCCTGCCCTGTGAGAGATCTGAGAAGATTGTTAGGAGGTTACGATTCCCTCCTCTCTAGCTTTGGGGCCTAGACTGTTTACCTGTTGCTGTTTATTTACTTTGTGTCCCTCTTATCCCCACTTGCGTATGTGGCACAGTGGCGTCGCTGCTTCGCTCCTCAGTTCCCACCAGCGATATATGCAGCAGAAATCCTCCTTCAGTACAGGATCCGGGTGTTGGACGAGATCTGCTTCCCTTGACTGCAGTTCCAGTAGCAAAAGAAGGCTCTCACACTGGGATGTTGATAGATTCACTTCCCTCTGTGTCTCCTTGTCTGTTCTCAAAATGGTGACGACTTCCTGCTTTCCTGCAGCTTGTTAACCACACCTCTCATGCATATTGTAATCTGAGCAGTCAGGGAGCTGTGACTGAGAAATATCGACATCTTGTGGCTAAACAACAAATAACAGTCTTGAACTTAAACAGTGTTCATGCAATGAGAGATGCTTCTCAATCTTACAACGCACTTGAAGACATTTTGCCCAGTTGAGATTTTGAGATGGGGCACATATTGGCCATTCTGACCCAGCTGTTAGGAGGTGTTGGGAGCAGTGGTTATATGAGGTTAAGGACACACACATTGAACTGTCTCTGTATGGCCAGACAGACCATCAGAAGAGAGGCTCATTTGATCCATTGACAAGCACAAAAAGCTACCACAGTTTTGTTGTCCAACATCCAGACTGGGGAACCCTTCATTACACACCCCTATCTCTGACCTGGAAATGTGGTATCATGTTGCCCATTACATGTCCTGTCATTGACAGCCAGCCACTGTTGCCTTAGTTTGCGGTAGTGTTGTGAACGAGACAGTTAGGAACTATAGACTGGAACTGTATTGTCTTTGCCAAATTGTACTGCTACAGACTGGAAGGTCTCCACCAGATTGCAACACTTCCTTGGCGGCCCGAGCACCAGATTTATCGGCAATTGAGCATTTACTGGACCATCTGGGATGCCAGCTTCAGTAACCTACAAGTGTGCAGTATCTACAGGACCATTTGTAGCATTTGTGAGCAAGTGTGCCTCATGATACCATACGTAACCTGTATACCTTCATGCCCAACCAGATCTCATATTGTATCCAGGCTAGAGTTGCCCATCAGAGTCCTAGAGCCTCTTTTCTATTGTACAGGTTTCCCCAATAAACGTATCCTTGTGCTCTAATATTGTAATCACTTCCATATATCATCATTGCATTCAGACAAAGAAGGTTTATACATTTCATATCTACAGTCGTGGCCAAAAGTTTTGAGAATTACATAAATATTGGAAATTGGAAAAGTTGCTGCTTAAGTTTTTATAATAGCAATTTGCCAATTTGCATATACTCCAGAATGTTATGAAGAGTGATGAGATGAATTGCATAGTCCTTCTTTGCCATGAAAATTAACTTAATCCCCAAAAAACCTTTCCACTGCATTTCATTGCTGTCATTAAAGGACCTGCTGAGATCATTTCAGTAATCGTCTTGTTAACTCAGGTGAGAATGTTGACGAGCACAAGGCTGGAGATCATTATGTCAGGCTGATTGGGTTAAAATGGCAGACTTGACATGTTAAAAGGAGGGTGATGCTTGAAATCATTGTTCTTCCATTGTTAACCATGGTAACCTGCAAAGAAACGCGTGCAGCCATCATTGCGTTGCATAAAAATGCCTTCACAGGCAAGGATATTGTGGCTACTAAGATTGCATCTCAATCAACAATTTATAGGATCATCAAGAACTTCAAGGAAAGAGGTTCAATTCTTGTTAAAAAGGCTTCAGGGCGTCCAAGAAAGTCCAGCAAGCGCCAGGATCGTGTCCTAAAGAGGATTCAGCTGCGGGATCGGAGTGCCACCAGTGCAGAGCTTGCTCAGGAATGGCAGCAGGCAGGTGTGAGCGCATCTGCACGCACAGTGGGGCGAAGACTTTTGGAAGATGGCCTGGTGTCAAGAAGGGCAGCAAAGAAGCCACTTCTCTCCAAAAAAAACATCAGGGACAGATTGATCTTCTGCAGAAAGTATGGTGAATGGACTGCTGAGGACTGGGGCAAAGTCATATTCTCCGATCAAGCCTCTTTCCGATTGTTTTGGGCATCTGGAAAAAGGCTTGTCCGGAGAAGAAAAGGTGAGCGCTACCATCAGTCCTGTGTCATGCCAACAGTAAAGCATCCTGAGACCATTCATGTGTGGGGTTGCTTCTCATCCAAGGGAGTGGGCTCACTCACAATTTTGCCCAAAAACACAGCCATGAATAAAGAATGGTACCAAAACACCCTCCAACAGCAACTTCTTCCAACAATCCAACAACAGTTTGGTGAAGAACAATGCATTTTCCAGCATGATGGAGCACCGTGCCATAAGGCAAAAGTGATAACTAAGTGGCTCGGGGACCAAAACGTTGACATTTTGGGTCCATGGCCTGGAAACTCCCCAGATCTTAATCCCATTGAGAACTTGTGGTCAATCCTCAAGAGGCAGGTGGACAAACAAAAACCCACTAATTCTGACAAACTCCAAGAAGTGATAATGAAAGAATGGGTTGCTATCAGTCAGGAATTGGCCCAGAAGTTGATTGAGAGCATGCCCAGTCAAATTGCAGAGGTCCTGAAAAAGAAGGGCCAACACTGCAAATACTGACTCTTTGCATAAATGTCATGTAATTGTCGATAAAAGCCTTTGAAACGTATGAAGTGCGTGTAATTATATTTCACTACATCACAGAAACAACGATCTAAAAGCAGTTTAGCAGCAAACTTTGTGAAAACTAATATTTGTGTCATTCTCAAAACTTTTGGCCACGACTGTAAATATTTCTAAAGATATCTGATTAAGTGGTCAGCTAAGTGCAGTAGGTCTGGTAAGGGTAAAACCACAAGATGCAGCTGTCCTGAGACGTGGCCACTCTGCTGTGCCGTGTAGCTGTAGCCTTACTGACACCCATGTTATTACTTAGGGAATTTACAGCAGCTAATGTTAAAGGGATTTTCCAGGATTAAGTTTTTAATAGATATGCTAATGTAGTTGCTTACCTCATGTACATCTCCTACATTTGTTTCTCAATTTGGACTCTACTGACCAGTATTTACCATGTAAACCAGATACTTTGGTTTGTTTCCATCCTGTATGTAGCACTTCCTGTTGCTGTATCCAACCAATCCCATGATGCACTTCTCCATTCTCTGCCACACCTCCAGCACCGTCTCTAACAACGTCCAGCTAGTTTATAACTCCTCCCACCAGCTAGTTACATAGACTCCCCCTATCACTGCCCCTAACAACACCCAACTAGTTTATAGCTCCTCCCACCCAGATAGTTACATAGACACTCCCCTATCACTGCCCCTAACAACACCCAACTAGTTTATAGCTCCTCCCACCCAGATAGTTACATAGACACTCCCCTAGCACTGCCCCTAACAACCCCCAGGTAGTTTATAGCTCCTCCCACACAGCTAGTTACATAAAAACTCCCCTATCACTGCTCTGGAAATGGACATAACACGACAGGAAATAAGAAAGAGCTGTATGGACATGGTCATGTGACCACAGCCCAGAACGGAAGATAGGATCAATAAAGGTAAAAGAAATATATTACAAAATTATAGCTAAATGTTTATTTTAGTGGATGTTAATGCCAATCAGGAAACCATTTTAATTTCTTATGCCACTGTAGGAAATACATAGTATTGTGTGCCAAGAAACAGCAAATCATTTAATACAGTACATGAATGTCCTTTATCCACCAGAATGGGAGCCTTAGTTCTGGCTCATAGAGACGCTCAAAGTGAAGCACCTTCATCCTTGATGTCCATATGGACAGGGACTGTCCTTATGAGATGCAGGTTTTGACAGTAACTGCTATAAAGTGATGGTCCACCTTTGATTACAATAACTAGCATAGCCATCATAGGTACAATCTGAAATCTTTTAGCATATGCGATGCATCAAATTTTTATTGTTTTCATTTACATTTTTTTAAATGCTTTTTTGCTATCTGGATTAGAAAGCATCAACTGGTAGGCTATCTCCTGCCAATATGCTGACAACATATGGTTTCATTTTTTTTTTATAATTATGATTCACAGAATAACGAACTTTGTGGTTGAACAAACATGGACATCCAAGTACAGGGATCCCTCAAGTTACAATAGTAATTGGTTCCAGGATGACCATTGTATGTTAAACCATTGTAAGTTGAGTAATTGGTTCCAAAGCCCCAAAATGTCATCCAAGCAGATAACTAAGAAAAATAAGCAGATAACTAAGACAGATAAAACAAGTCCTTACATGTAACAGGCAGGAATGGCTGCTAAATAGCAACTAATACAGATATTTTACCAGAGAAGGGGCCTTGATTGGTTGTATCTGAGTCTCAGACATTGTATGTTGAGTCTAGTTTCTACTTACGATGGGTCAGAAAAGACCATTTTATGGCAAAAATATTGTATCCTGAGCCCATTGTATCTTGAGGAAGCACTGTTATCTGGTTACCATATATGCATTTACTGTTCGTACTGTAGTTTTAAAAGCATTTCCAGTGATCCGGATTAGGAGAAGGCCTCCAATAAAACATTTGTTTAGTGGTTTTGTAATCACTTGCTCACAACCCTGAGGATAAAGGTGGATTTAGACAGCCAGATAATTGGGCAGATTATTGGGAATGAACATCCCTGCAAACGCTCGTTCGCAACAATCTTCCCGTGTAAAGGTGCAGCAGATCACCCGATGAATGAGCGAAACACTCGCTCATTGGGTGACCCTGCCGTTCATGCAGGCACCTAAAATTATTTTTTCTGGACAGCAGATCGTGCTGTCTGCACAGTGCAGTTGTATGAGGACTAGCAAACGCAATAGCGACCTCTCATCCTCATACTGTGGAGGTGATTTCTGCATCTAAATGCAATGCTTCACCCCACAGAACGAGCAGCTTACTGTTAGGAATGAACGCTTCCTTCCCAACAATCTGCTGCTCCAAATGCACCTTAACGATGTAGTAATTAGTAGATGTATAGTAACTATAAAGAGTTCACAGCCCTGACCTCTGAGGGATAGATACAACCAGGAATGCTTCCACAGTGATTTTGAGAGAGCTGACAAAAGCCCCGGACTCTCTGGAACTGGGGAATTTTATTGCAGCGTATTGCAGAATGAATGTCTATGTATTTCTTGTAGAGCAGGCATTGTAAGGACATATTCATCAATGTCAGCTTGTTGATGGCTAACTGAAATTGATTTCCATTGTGGGAGATTTTGCACTAGCTCTAGACCTTGTGTTTTTTTTACCCTCCAGACAGACCTGATATTTTAGGTTATGCTTTGTACAGGGCCTGAGGAGCGTAACACAGTCAGGGCCAGCCTTTCAGACATACTGTACCTCCCAAACTTTTGGTCAAAGAAAGACACTTATGGTTCATTGTGTGAAAAATCAATTTTTCCTACATATCTATATACTTCAACAGTTTTCTCTCACAAAATGGCACAAAAATAATATGAATATAGAAATTTCTAAAATGCCAACTGCATTAAATACATAGTAACATAGTTTATAAGGCCATTCAGTTCGGCCTGTTATCCTGCAAGTGGATCCAGAGGAAGGCAAAAAAAAAAAGTGAGGTAGAAGCCAATTTTCCCCACTTAAGGGGGAAAAAATTCCTTCCCGACTCCATTTAGAATAATTCCCTGGATCAACGACCCCTCTCTAGTAGCTAAAGCCTGTAATATTATTACACTCCAGAAATACATCCAGGCCCCTCTTTAATTCCTTTATTGTACTCACCATCACCACCTCCTCAGGCAGAGAGTTCCATAGTATCACTGCTCTTACCGTAAAGAATCCTCTTCTATGTTTGTGTACAAACCTTCTTTCCTCCAGACGCAGAGGATGTCCCTTTGTCACAGTCACAGTCCTAGGGATAAATAGATGATGGGAGAGATCTCTGTACTGACCCCAGATATATTTATACATAGTTATTAGTGTTGAGCGCGAATATTCAAATTACGAATTTTAACCCCTTAAGGACCGGGCTCATTTTCACCTTCAGGACCAGGCCGTTTTTTGAAAATCTGACCAGTGTCAGTGATAACTTTAAAACGCTTTGACTTATCCAGGCAATTCTGAGATTGTTTTTTCGTCACATATTGTACTTCATGACACTGGTAAAATGGAGCAAAAAAAATTCATTTTTATTTATAAAAAAATACCAAATTTACCAAAAATATTTAAAAAATTAGCAAATTTTTTAGTTTCAATTTCTCTACTTCTATAATACATAGTAATACCTCCAAAAATAGTTATTACTTTACATTCCCCATATGTCTACTTCATATTTGGATCATTTTGGGAATGATATTTTATTTTTTGCGGATTTTACAAAGCTTAGAAGTTTAGAAGTAAATCTTGAGATTTCTCAGAAATTTTCAAAAACCAACTTTTTAAGGACCAGTTCAGGTCTGAAGTCACTTTGTGAGGCTTACATAATCGAAACCACCCAAAAATGACCCCATTCTAGAAACTAAACCCCTCAAGGTATTCAAAACGGATTTTACAAACGTTGTTAACCCTTTAGGTGTTCCACAAGAGTTATTGGCAAATGGAGATGAAGTTTCAGAATTTCAATTTTTTTGTCAAATTTTCAATTTAAATCAATTTTTTTCCAGTAACAAAGCAAGGGTTAGCAGCCAAACAAAACTCAATATTTATTGCCCTGATTCTGTAGTTTATAGAAACACCCCATATGTGGTTGTAAACTACTGTACGGGCACACAGCAGAGCGCAGAAGGAAAGGAACACCATATGGTTTCTAGAAGGCAGATTTTGCTGGACTGGTTTATTTACACCATGTCCCATTTGAAGCCCCCCTGATGTACCCCTAGAGTAGAAACTCCATAAAAAGTGACCCCATCTAAGAAACTACACCCCTCAAGGTATTCAAAACTAATTTTACAAACTTTGTTAACTCTTTAGGTGTTCCACAAGAGTTATTGGCAAATGAAGATGAAATTTGAGAATTTCAATTTTTTGGCAAATTTTCCATTTTAATCCATTTTTTCCAGTAACAAAGCAAGGGTTAACAGCCAAATAAAACTCAATATTTATTGCCCTGATTCTGTAGTTTGCAGAAACACCCATATGTGGTCGTAAACTACTGTACGGGCACACAGCAGGGCGTAGAGGGAAAGGAGCGCCATGTGGTTTTTGGAAGGAAGATTTTGCTGGACTGGTTTATTTACACCATGTCCCATTTGAAGCCCTTCTGATGCACCCCTAGAGTAGAAACTCCATAAAAGTTACCCCATTTTGGAAACTACGGGAAAAGGTGGCAGTTTTGTTGGGATTATTTTTAGAGTACATATGATTTTTTTGTTGCTCTATATAAAATTTTTGTGAGGCAAGGTTACCAAAAAAAGAAATTCTGAAATTTCATCTCCATTTGCCATAAACTGTTAAGGAACAACTAAAGGGTTAATAAAGTTTGTAAAATCTGTTTTGAATACCTTGAGGGGTGTAGTTTCTTAGATGGTGTCACTTTTATGGAGTTTCTACTCTAGGGGTGCATCAGGGGTTCTTCAATTGGGACATGGTGCCAAAAAAAAAGGCCATCAAAATCTGCCTTCCAGAAACCATATGGCATTCCTTTCCTTCTGCGCCCTGCCGTTTGGTCATACAGCAGTTTACGACCACATATGGGGTGTTTCTGTAAACTGCAGAATCAGGGTAATAAATATTAAGTTTTGTTTGGCTGTTAACCCTTGTTTTGTTACTGGAAAAAATGGATTAAAATGGAAAATATGCCCAAAAATAACAGTTTTGGCACTGTTTTTATTTTATTTTTTTGACCGTGTTCTTCTGACGGGTTAGGTCATGGGGTATTTTTATAGAGCAGATTGTTACGGATGCGGCGATACCTAATATGTCAACTGTTTTAAATTTATTTAGATTTTACACTATATTATCCTTTTTTAAACAAAAAAAATTAAACATTTTAGTATCTCCATAGAGTCAGTTTTTTTTTTGTTTTTTTTGGCCGATTCTTAGGTAGGGGCTCATTTTTTGCGAGATGAACGGACGGTTTTATTGGCACTATTTTGGGGGGCATATGACTTTTTGATCGCTTGCTATTACACTTTTTGTGATGTAAGGTGACAAAAAAATACCTTTTTTTGCACAGTTTTTATTTTTTTGACCGTGTTCATCTGAGGGGTTAGGTCATGGGGTATTTTTATAGAGCAGATTTTTATGGACACAGCGATACCTAATATGTCTACTTTTTTATTTATTTTAGTTTTACAAGATATTATTTTTTTTTAACTTTTTTTTGTTGTCTCAAGTCTGAGAACCATAGTTTCTTTTCAATTGTCAGTGGCTAAATGGAATTAAAATTGGGGAAGGGGATTATAAATTTAGTACTCCATGGAAGTGTGGTACTCCCTGAAGCAACCAATAATGCAGAGGCCCGGATGATCGGGGCACGTGTCACACTGAGTGGTGATGTCCTTCCGTATCCCCCTCCTGTGGCACACTCTGCACCTTTTTGGGGTCCGTCCCTTCTTTCCAGTATGGGGGACCACACCTGGAAAGTGTTGGCCAGGGACGATCCGGGCGCCTCCAGTTCCTGAGGTACTCCGGCCTGCTCTTTCCCGGTCAGAAAAGATCAGGGCCTTGAGGATTACCTCATAGAACTGGAGGAATTTCCCTGTGTTGCCAGCACTCCGGGACAGCACAAAAGAGTTGTACAAGGCAACCTGTACCAAGTAAACCGCAACTTTTTTGTACCATGCCCGGGTTTTGCGCATGGCATTATATGGCTTGAGGACTTGATCAGAGAGATCAACTCATCCCATATACCGATTGTAGTCAACGATACAATCGGGCTTGAGGAACATTGCCGCGGTACCTCGCACAGGGACAGGGGTGATCCCGTTACCGTGAATTGTGGACAGTACAAGGACATCCCTCTTGGCCTTATATCTGACCAGCAACAGGTTTCCACTAGTAAGGGCACGGGTCTCACCCCTGGGGATAGGTACCTGGAGGGGGTGGGTAGGGAGGCCGCTTTGATTTTTCCGCATGGTCCCACAAGCGGACGTGGATCTGGCGCGAGGGACTGGAACAAGGGGATACTAGTATAAAAGTTATCCACGTACAGGTGGTAACCCTTATCTAGCAGTGGGTGCATAAGGTCCCACACAAGTTTCCCGCTAACACTAAGAGTGGGGGGACATTCTGGGGGTTGAATACGGGAATCTCGCCCCTCGTACACACGAAACTTGTAAGTGTACCCTGAGGTACTCTCACAAAGTTCGTACAGCTTCACGCCATACCTCGCCCACTTAGAGGGAACATTCTGGCGGAAATTGAGTCTCCCCTTGAAAACAATGAGAGACTCATCAACCGCGACCTCTCTTTCAGTTACATAGGCCTCCAAAAATTTGGCCCCAAAGTGATCGATGACCGGCCTGATTTTGTACAGGCGGTCATAGGCAGGATCACCTTGGAGGGGACATGCTGCATTATCTGCATAATGCAGGCATTTCCGAATGGCCTCAAAACGGGAGTGTGTCATGGCCGTACTGTAAAGTGGGGTCTGGTAGAGGACGTCCCCACTCCAGTACAGCCTGACACTGGGTTTTTTGACTAGGCCCATGTGCAGCACGAGGTCCCAAAACATCCTCATCTCGGCTGCACTGACTGGAGTCCAGCCACCGGCCCTAGCCAAAAAGGAGCCGGGTGTTGGGTGTACAAGTTTGTTTGCTCCACCATCAGATTCGCAAAGTGGTCACTGAAAATAAGACTAAAATAGTCATATTCAGTGAAGCCCACTGTGGGAATCTGGATTCCTGGTTGGCCAACAAAATCAGGAATCACAGGCTCAAAATCCTCTGAGGTACACCATGCAAGTTCACCGGTAGGGGGCTCAGGTGGACTTATCTGGTGGCCAGAAAACTAGTACGAGCCCCAGACCGACTAGTCTGGGCCACAGGTTTCCTGGCATGGCGGTCCCCTTGCTCCGCCTTGGGGGCTGATCATCATCGCTAGATGATGAGGAGGACGCAGATGACAAGAGGAAAGTGGGGTCATCCTCGTCCTCACTGGGGCTCTCGGAGTCAGAGGCAAGCTGGGCGTATGCCTCCACAGCCAAGAACATCCGGTGGGCCATAGGGGAGTGTGTGTGTGTGCGTGTGTGTGTGCGTGCATGGAAAACTTTATTTAGTGTGCGTGTGTGTGGGGGCACGGGTGTTTGCGGATTTTGCACCAAACCTAACAGAAAAAAGAAACTTAATCAAAAAAAGTTAAAACCCCAAAAAAGGCAAAAAAAATAAAATTATTCAAACTCGCTGATCAGCTGTCTGAAGCTGATCAGCGGTGGGGTGGGCGATGAGCTAAGAGTGGCCGGACGCTAAGAGTGCCGGCCACAGTCAGCGTACGCAAAAAAAAAACGCTTGCGCCCAAAAAAATTTGCGTGGGGGGGAAGGGGGGGCAAGCTGCAGCACCTCTGGGGGGTCTAGGGTCACACAGCTGTGCTGTGGACCCCAGACACCCGATCAGGGTGATGCAACAGTTAAACTTTTTTTTTCCCGTAAACTTTCCCTGACTATCCCTGCCTAACCTAACCTTTCCTTATCCTGTCCCTATGTACCTTTTAGTGCCAGACGGCACTGTGGACGGTCAGAAGAGGGTTGCTGAGCAGAGATGGGGGTTGCTGGGCACAGATCCGACATAGGCTCCTCTCTCCTCGCACCCGGACACAGAAAGGAGGAGGAGAGCAGAGCTGCAGTAGCTTAAACCTCCCGCCCACCCTGCAGCCAATCAGAAGCGATCCTGAGAGGTGGTGTCACCAACACCTCTCAGGATCGCAGGATGGTGATTGGTGGTGTATTATCACACCACCGATCACCATCCTACTCTGGGTTATCGGGTCACCAGAGACCCCAATAACCCGGAAACGCAGCAAACCGCAGGTCTGAATTGACCTGCGGTTTGCCGTGATCGTTGATACGGGGAATCACAGGACCCCCCTCGGCATTGTGACAGAGTGTCTGCTGAATGATTTCAGCAGGCACTTTGTTCCGATCACCGCGCGGCGGTGATCATAAATACAGATGACGTACTGGTACGTCATGTGTCCTTAAGTACCAGGGCATCATGACGTACCGGTACGTCATGTGTCCCCAACAGGTTAAGCAGGGAGGAATCATGAATTTAGATGGAAAAAAATGACGAATATTCTAAAAAACGAATATATAGCACTATATTCAATATACACTGCGTGCAGAATTATTAGGCAAATGAGTATTTTGACCACATCATCCTCTTTATGCATGTTGTCTTACTCCAAGCTGTATAGGCTCGAAAGCCTACTACCAATTAAGCATATTAGGTGATGTGCATCTCTGTAATGAGAAGGGGTGTGGTCTAATGACATCAACACCCTATATTAGGTGTGCATAATTATTAGGCAACTTCCTTTCCTTTGGCAAAATGGGTCAAAAGAAGGACTTGACAGGCTCAGAAAAGTCAAAAATAGTGAGATATCTTGCAGAGGGATGCAGCACTCTTAAAATTGCAAAGCTTCTGAAGCGTGATCATCGAACAATCAAGCGTTTCATTCAAAATAGTCAACAGGGTCGCAAGAAGCGTGTGGAAAAACCAAGGCGCAAAATAACTGCCCATGAACTGAGAAAAGTCAAGCGTGCAGCTGCCAAGATGCCACTTGCCACCAGTTTGGCCATATTTCAGAGCTGCAACATCACTGGAGTGCCCAAAAGCACAAGGTGTGCAATACTCAGAGACATGGCCAAGGTAAGAAAGGCTGAAAGACGACCACCACTGAACAAGACACACAAGCTGAAACGTCAAGACTGGGCCAAGAAATATCTCAAGACTTATTTTTCTAAGGTTTTATGGACTGATGAAATGAGAGTGAGTCTTGATGGGCCAGATGGATGGGCCTGTGGCTGGATTGGTAAAGGGCAGAGAGCTCCAGTCCGACTCAGACGCCAGCAAGGTGGAGGTGGAGTACTGGTTTGGGCTGGTATCATCAAAGATGAGCTTGTGGGGCCTTTTCGAGTTGAGGATGGAGTCAAGCTCAACTCCCAGTCCTACTGCCAGTTTCTTGAAGACACCTTCTTCAAGCAGTGGTACAGAAAGAAGTCTGCATCCTTCAAGAAAAACATGATTTTCATGCAGGACAATGCACCATCACACGCATCCAAGAACTCCACAGCGTGGCTGGCAAGAAAGGGTATAAAAGAAGAAAATCTAATGACATGGCCTCCTTGTTCACCTGATCTGAACCCCATTGAGAACCTGTGGTCCATCATCAAATGTGAGATTTACAAGGAGGGAAAACAGTACACCTCTCTGAACAGTGTCTGGGAGGCTGTGGTTGCTGCTGCACGCAATGTTGATGGTGAACAGATCAAAATACTGACAGAATCCATGGATGGCAGGCTTTTGAGTGTCCTTGCAAAGAAAGGTGGCTATATTGGTCACTGATTTGTTTTTGTTTTGTTTTTGAATGTCAGAAATGTATATTTGTGAATGTTGAGATGTTATATTGGTTTCACTGGTAAAAATAAATAATTGAAATGGGTATATATTTGTTTTTTGTTAAGTTGCCTAATAATTATGCACAGTAATAGTCACCTGCACACACAGATATCCCCCTAAAATAGCTAAAACTAAAAACAAACTAAAAACTACTTCCAAAAATATTCAGCTTTGATATTAATGAGTTTTTTGGGTTCATTGAGAACATGGTTGTTGTTCAATAATAAAATTAATCCTCAAAAATACAACTTGCCTAATAATTCTGCACTCCCTGTAGTTCTATATATTAGTTTTTTTGAATATTCTGCATTTTTTTCCATCTGAAGTTATGATTCCTCCCTGCTTAAGTTGCTTGTCAAGCAACTTAAGCAGGGAGGAATCGTGACTTCAGATGGAAAAAATGCTGAATATTCAAAAAAACGAATATATAGAACTATATTGAATATAGTGCTATATATTCGTTTTTTAGAATATTCGTCATTTTTTTCCATCTAAATTCATGATATATTACGCGATCATTACCTTGCCGATTTTTTTGTAAAAAAAAAAAGAATGTAGAATATAACGAATATTCGAATTTGCGAATATTCGATGAATATTCTACAAAATATTAGCGAAATATCACGAATTCGAATATGACCCCTGCCGCTCATCACTAATAGTTATTAGATCTCCCCTCAGTCGTCTTTTTCCTAAAGTGAATAACTCTAATTTTGATAATCTTTCAGGGTACTGTAGTCCCCCCATTGCAGTTATTAATTTAGTTGCCTTCCTCTGAACCCTCTCCAGCGTCACTATGTCTGCCTTGTTCACAGGAGCCCAGAACTGTACACAGTACTCCATGTGTGGTCTGACTAGTGATTTGTAAAGTGGCAGGACTATGTTCTCATCACGGGCATCTATGCCCCTTTTGATGCAAACCATTATCTTATTGGCCCTGGCAGCAGCTGCCTGACACTGGTTTCTACAGCTTAGTTTGCTGTTCACTAAAATTCCTAGGTCCTTTTCCATGTCAGTGTTACCCAGTGTTTTACCATTTAATATGTACTGGTGACTTGCATTATTCCTTCCCATGTGCATAACCTTACATTTGTCAGTGTTAAACCTCATCTGTCACTTATCTGCCCAAGCCTCCAATCTATCCAAATCCCTCTGTAGAAGTATACTGTCCTCTTCCATGTTAATTACTTTACACAGTTTAGCGTCATGTGCAAAAATGTATATTTTACTGTGCAAGCCTTCTACAAGTACATTAATAAATATATTGAAGAGAATAGGGCCCAATACTGACCCTTGAGGTACTCCACTAGTGACAGAGACCCAATCTGAGTGTGTACCATTAATAACCACCCTCTGTTTTCTATTACTGAGCCAGTTACTTACCTACATACAGACATTTTCTCCCAGTCCAAGCATTTTCCTTTTATATATTAACCTTTCATGCGGTACAGTGTCAATTGCTTTGGAGAAGTCCAGATATACGACATCCATTGATTCGCCGCTGTCAAGTCTAGAACTTACCTCCTCATAGAAACTGATTAAATTAGTTTGACATGACCGATCCCACATGAAGCCATGCTAATATGCGTTATTTGCTTATTTTCATTGAGGTGCTCCAATATAGCATCTCTTAGAAAACCTTTAAACAGTTTACCCACGACAGATGTTAAACTTACCGGACTATAGTTTCCGGGCTCTGTTTTTGGACCCCTTTTGAATATTGACACCACATTTGCTATGCGCCAATCCTGTGGAACACTCCCTGTCAGTATAGAGTCCTTAAATATCAGAAATATGGGTCTGGCTATGACGTTACTTAATTCTCTTAGAATACGGGGGTGTATGCCATCTGGTCCTGGCGATTTGTCTATTTTTATCTTTTTAAGCCGCCTCTGTACTTCTTCCTGGGTCAGACAGGACACTTTTAATGGGGAAATTACTTTTACATTCTGTATTTCATCTGACAGTTTATTTTCCTCAGTGAATACAGTGGAGAAAAAAATATTTAATAGCTTTGCTTTCTCCTCATCGCTCTCTGCAACTTCCCCCTCATTACTCTGTAGAGGGCCGACACCTTCAGATTTATACTTTTTACCATTTATATAATTGTCGAACATTTTAGGGTTAGTTTTGCTCTCTTTGGCAATTAATCTCTCGGTCTCTAGTTTGGCTGCTTTTATTTGTTTTTTACATATTTTATTTTTTTCCTTATAGTTTTTCAGTGCTTCCTCGCTACCCCTCCTGCTTTAGTGATTTAAATGCTTTCTTTTTGTCATTTATTGCTTTCTTTACAGTTTCTGTTTATCCACATTGTTTTTTTCTTGTTCCTTAACCTTCTATTTTCATAAGATACAGTTGCAAGAAAAAGTATGTTATCTAAGTATGTGACTTAGATGAAGATCAGATCACATTTTATGACCAATTTGTGAAGAAATCCATATCATTCCAAAGGGTTCACATACTTTTTCTTGCAACTGTATATATATATATATATATATATATATATATATATACACATACACACACACACATCTTAACACTATTAAAAAAAGAAAAAAAATCTGCATGTCGTGAAGAATCACATGAAAATCCAACTTTATTCCTTCGCAGGTAACTACAAAAAATAAAGGTGAATGTTTTATAACAGTTCTTTGTGATGAGCTGGAATTTTTTATTTTTTAATGTGTTCAAGTTTATTTCAGATAAAAACAGACAGCGGCTTCACCCTCATGAACCGTCTGATGTGCTGAGTGATATGACACAGCTCTAACATTATTAGAGACCAAAAGGTAATGTTGTAAAATCATCTAATAGATGTCTGTTTGTATAGATGCACTTTTATGTTTTACGCAAAGGTCTTGTTGTGATATCCCAAAACTTCTTATTCCGCACAATACCGGGCTGCTCTACAGTCATGTATTTCTGGGTCTTAGAGGATGAATTGCGAGGGTAATCCAAAACTAAATCTTTTAAGCTGTCAAAATTAATAGCCTGTGTGTTAGCAACATTCAGAGTTATACCCTTAACTTTTAACACAGTTTTACCAGTGTTGAGTTTATAGCCATAGGTCTTGGGTCCTGCAGATACAAACTCGGTGATGTACGTACCCTCTGGTATCTCACTGGTTAATTCTCCCAGATAATCACCTAAAGGCAGATTCCACTCACTCTCATGTTGTATAAAAATGGCAGAGTCTGTGTTGTGATAAAGGCACCTTTCTTGTAGTCTGTCCAGAACCGAATACAGCTCTAGTCTGGTGTACGCTGTTGTAAAACACGCTATAAAGATGTTTGTGTTTTTGTTGATGGTGTGATGACCCTTTACATACTTCCAATTTACATTTACTGTTTCATCATCAATAAAATTCAACTCTGAAAGCTCATAGTAGGCATTTAAATGCACGATTCACAATGATTGCGTTAACCCTGGACGAAGGCACGCCGAAACGCGCGTTGGGGTAGTGCCATCCTGGTTGGTACAGCATGCTGTCACTATTAGGTGAGTCTCTGTTTTTTGGCCATACTGGCATTGGATATAGGTGATTCTCTATACTTGGTCATCACTTTGAACCTATTTTAGTTTATATACTTTAGCACATGCATGTGGTTTCCAATCCCTTAGCCATGTAACCAATGTCACTGCGACTCATCTTGTATATCCCCTATATGTACAATTTACTATATATTTAAATATTTGGAAATTTTATTACATTTGGATACGTTTGTTACTTTCTTGACATGTGTGCAACTCCAGGATGGCACTATTTCTGTCACCCTCTTTTACTTTTTAACGGCTTATTATATACATCATATATGTTTTAATCATGTCACAATAAAAATTATATTTTTATAATGGTACTGCGAGCTTCATTTCTTGTTTATTTGCCTGGTATACTCGGGAGCTGGTACCGAGTCATTTATATAGGTGGCCTATGGTTTTGTTGGGTGGATATTTTTCTCCACCCCCACCATTGAGTCATTTTCTGGTCTCCTTTCTTTCTGATCAAACTCATAGTATGGTAGAAAGACATATTGAAAAAGTTCTTCAGGGTCACTTTCTATGCTGGTGCACGAAAAATGTGATCATAGTAACATAGTACATAAGGCCAAAAAAAGACATTTGTCCATCCAGTTCGACCTGTTATCCTGCAAGTTGATCCAGAGGAAGGCAAAAAAAAACACCATAAGGATAAGGAATTTAGGAAAAGTTTTGAAATTTGTCTTTTAGCAGAGATACTGCCAGCCTGTAATTGTACGCCTTCTTTTGCAAGAAAGGAGTCAATGTATTGTTTCTTCTTGATTTCATCAGTACACCAGCTAGGGTAACCAGAAAACTCTTGCTTATCCCTAAGATGTAGCTTAATGTATGTGGCAAACAAATCCTCTGTGGTGTTAGGAAAATGCCAGACCTCAAAGATATGTGCGATCCTGTACCCCTTTTCCATGGCTACCTCTAGCTCTATACTACACCATGTACCTGTCAGAGATCTCTCTTCATCGTTGTGCATGCAAGGGTCAGTCTGTGAATTTACAGCACATGTATAACACAGAGGAAACATACATTTTTTTGTTAATTTTCATAGGAAGAACAGGGAAAAAACTGATCTCTTGGTGGATAGACAATGGCTTTGACAATACCAGAGTAATGTTTTATGTAACCAAAATCATCATAAAGGATTTCGGGGTGACCGACAGGATATGTTTTTGTTTTGTTAACAAAGGGGTAGAGGCTTGTGAAATCATAATAATTTATGGTTTCACCTATATCCTGTTTGTGATAGAGTTTAACAGCGTTGGTTCTGCCCCATACAATACATCACGTGGATCTAAAGGTTCTGGGAGGTGCATTTTTGTAAGATAGGCTTGAAGGTTAGAATCTTTTTAAACCATGTCACTCCAATCATGTTCCCATAAAACCCGAACCATGTAACCACAACTCTGTAAGTAGCGCTTTTTACATAAAAAAAGTATAATATAATTGGCCATAGGTTGTGTTAGTGAGTTTATTTCTGTCTTCTTCATTATAGCATACGGGGAAGCCATGGTAAAAGCAACCCTAAAAATCAAATGCTATACGTTGTCCATTAACAAATGCATAACCATCTAAAAAATATCTCCCCACTTGTTTCTTACCTCTTTTTTATGTGTGCTGTATGTCAATTTTCTCTGTGTGAGAAACATACATGAGCCACTGTACATAACGGTTTTTCACCTTGTGGTAATTATCTGGTGGCACAATGGCTATTGTGTTTTTGGGGAAAAATTTAAATCTATACATAGCCATACATACAGATGCTAGAGATAATACATACTGTTAATAGTGGCGTCTAAAATTTGAGCAAGGATATCTGTCTCAGCTTTATAAGCATAATCAGAATCTTGATTGATGGTTTCATATACACCCATAACAGCATCTTAAAACATAAAATGAGAGATAGCTTTTAGTAATTTTATTAAACAGAATGACTGTAAAAGTTTTTTCAGAATCAGTTATTAGGCTAGTTGCAGGTTGATCATAAAGATTATTCAGATTTTCCATCTAGCAATAAAACAATGTATTAAACAAAAAAGTTCTATAGAACTGTCAGGGATCAGAGAGGAAGGAAAGAGGGTGCACTCTGACTCCACCCTCAACCCCTGTCCCTGCCTACTTACACTACCCGTCCTAGGCGACGGGGCGTAACTGGGCGACAGTCCCTTACTTACGTAAGTGCACCGAGGAAAGATACGGAAGGTCAACAAGCCAAGGGTCAGAACCAGGAGAAGCGGGAGTACAAATGGAGCGGGCAAATGTAAGGTCAACAGTCAGAGCCGAGGTCAATCCAGGAGAGCAAATACGTACAAAGGATGAGACGAAGTCGAGGTCAAAGAACGAGCTGAGGTCACAAGGTCAGCAGGTCAATCAGAACAAGCAGCCGCAGACTAGAACCAAGGAACAAGGAAGCACCAATGGACCAGTATCACAGGCAACCTGTAGCCAGCAGGTTGCCTGTATTTATAGTGGGGAATGAGGGTCATGTGACGTGGCCAGCGTCAAATGACCGACAGACAGACAAGTCGAGCACCGAGTGATCAGCTCGGCGCTCAAGGCAGACCTAGGAGCAGGGAGCCTCCAGCTAGCAAAGCCGCCCTGGGAACGAGGCCGAACACAGATCCTCGCTCCCGAAGCTAAGCAGCAGGTCTGCGGTTGATGGGAGACCGAGTGCACCTTCGGCTCCCCGTTACAAGAACACTTTGTGTATTTTGGATTACATATTAAAAATTTGTAAAATAACTCTTGAATTTGAATAGACAATTATTATTAGGAATCACTTATGAAATGTTAAATAATATCTAAATTAGTAAAACACTAATATTAAATAAAAGAATAGAGAAAAACTATTATTTAAGATTGTATTAAAAAGCTAAATAATACTTATATAAATTAGTATCACATTAATACTGAATAAAAGAACAGAGAAAAACTATTACTACAACATATGTCAAATAATTAGGTGTAATTTACTAAATAGAGAAAAGCAGAAAGCAACCAATAATGCAATAAGTTCAAATATTACTTACTTTTGGAGAGTAATGTGGCTGTTAGTCTTCTCTATTGAATTGCTTGGTCAAAAAAGACTGTCTAAATAAGCCGACTAAGTCAGCTCTTTTATGCAGTTTAGCATGGTTCCCACCCATAATTTAGGACTGCTGACCCTGCGATCTAATCTAATGACACGCGTGCGCAATACAGTTTTCACTGTTGAAAGACACACGCAATCATGATCATGAGCAAGCAAATTTGTATAGTAATTAAAATAGCTTTATACATCAGGGCTTGCCAAATTTCCTTGGAATCTAGGAGCCAGCTAAAAAAGTTAGGAGCCAGGCGGAGCCGCGTCATAAAGCCCCCAGTAGGTGCCCCCAATAATGCTGTATACCATGTTACATATACCGCCGCTCCGTCCCCGGACCCTATTGACTATAATGGGGACGGGGGTGGAGCTCCGGCGCAGCATGGCAGTTCGCGGTGAGAGGCCGCCGGACTAAAAAGTTGGACATGCAGTACTTTTACCATGCACTGCCGTGCTGCGCCAGAGCTCTGCCCCCATTATAGTCAATGGGGACAGAGCTGCGGTCCGGCGAAACAGTGGAAGGACGGATCTGACAGGGTGAACCGCCTGCCAGATCCATCCTGCCGCAAGTGTGAAAGTAGCCTTAGTTCTATAGCTACTGAATGAGACAGAAGAAGGGATGCCTTTAACATATAGATCTCCTTGAGAAGCCAATTTGATCCTAAAGGGTTAATTCACACTGTAATCTAAACTGTGTCCTGTCACTGTCTTATCACTGCTGCAAAAGCATCAGCACAGCCTCAGTGTAACCTGTTCTTTTAACTCAAAGAATCGAATGAGTCACTAAGTGGATCTTTAGATTCTTTTAACCTGTGACTCATTCGATTCTTTCTTACTTAGACTCCCTGTACTTGTGTCAGTGACTCAGAGCTGCTAGTGCTTGCCTTGCCTCAGCTCTGATTGGTTGGTGGGCGGGGAGGGGAGGGGCTGGCAGAAGCGGCTTCCACTCTAGGATCAGATTACACTCCTCCCGAGTCCCTCCCCTCCCTGCTGCCAGCGTCTCTGCTATTGTGTGCTGTGACGGAGCTGTTTCACACGGTGCTGCCTCCGGACAGAACGGCAGCTCCGCACCCATCGCCCGGGCACCTTTGAAAACGGCCTGAGAAATACCCAAGCGCCAGGACTAAATTCCTGGTCGCCATGGCGACCTGGCGCCTGGGATTTGTCGAGCCCTGTTATACATTGTACAATATTTTAGACAGATTATACATTAATCCTAGAAATTAAGGCCATAAACAACTTTAACACTTCATTTTACTTTTAAGTGCTTGTGTAGAATAAAGAGGCATTGTAAAGTGATTTTAATTTAATTATGTCTGTGAACTGTGATGAAAAAAGTATTAAAGAAACTGTATTTCAACCCTAAAGCACCGGGATCTTTCGATGGAATAGAAAGCCTGTTTAGAGAGGCTAAGAAATATGGCGTAAAAAGAAAAGATTTACGTGAGTGGCTGGATCAACAAGATGCTTATACGTTACATAAGCCTGCAAAAAAAAGTTTTTTATAAACAAGATTATTGTTTCAGATTTAGATAGATTATGGCAGGCAGATTTAGTTATTATGATACCATACTCCAAAGAAAATGACGGCGTAAAATATATTTTAACAGTAATCAATGTATTATCCAAATACGCCTGGTGTGTGGCTTTGTAGGACAAGGGATCATCTGTTGCAAAAGTTTTTGAGCTAATATTTGAAAATAATGGCCTTGTTCCGCAAAAATTGCAAACGGATCATGGGTGAGAATTTATGAATGCTGCTTTGAAGAATCTCTGCAAATCAAGCAATATACTTCAATACTTTACTTCGAATTCTGTAAAGGCAGCTATAGTTGAGAGGTTTAATCGAACTTTAAAAAGTATCTTACAAAAAATAACTAGGGATGAGCGAACCCGAACTGTATAGTCGTAACATTTTCGTAAAAGTCCGGGTTCGGGTTCGGGGTTCGGCGCTTTCTTGGCGCTTTTTGAAAGGCTGCAAAGCAGCCAATCAACAAGCGTCATACTACTTGCCCCAAGAGGCCATCACAGCCTTGCCTACTAATGGCATGGCTGTGATTGGCCAGTGCAGCATGTGACCCAGCCTCTATATAAGCTTGGGTCACGTAGCGCTGCACGTCACTCTGCTGATACAAGTGTAGGGAGAGGTTGCAGCTGCGACGTTAGGGCGAGATTAGGCAGATTAACTCCTCCAAAAGACTTCATTCAGTGATCGATCTCCAGCTGTGGATCATTGAAGTGCTGATATTCAATTGCTCACTTTTTTTAGGCTGCCCAGAGCGTTTTTATATCACTTTTTTCTGGGGTGATCGGCGGCCATTTTGTGGCTTGTGGTGCGCCAGCACAAGCTATCACCAAGTGTATTTAACCATCAATAGTGTGGTTATTTTTTGCTATATCCTACATCAGGTGCAGGCTGAGCCTGTGTCACCCAAGTGCATTTAACCATCAATAGTGTGGTTATTTTTTGGCTATATCCTACATCAGGGTCAAGCTTTCATCAAGTGCATTTAACCATCAATAGTGTGGTTATTTTTTGGCCATATACTACATCAGGGTCAAGTTGAGCCTGTCACCCAGCGCCTAAAAAATAGGCCTGACATTTATATTCCTCCAAATCAGTACTGTTTTAGCTGGTCAAGTTATTGTTTGTGACCGTAAAAGCACAGTTTTTGTTCTGGGTTGAAAAACAATTCCCAAATTTGCCATTCTCAAAATTAGTAGTTTCTGCTATATCAGGCCTACTTTAAATCTATCCCTAAAAGGGTATATTAGATTCAAGGTGCTGATAGGGTCATTCTGAAAAACTTAACACACACGCTACAGTGCAGATACAAGTCTAATTCTGTGATTAAACGTATACCTGTCACACAGCGCCTAAAAAATAGGCCTCACATTTATATTCAACCAAATCTGTACTGTTTTAGCTAATCAAGTTATTTCTAGTGACCGTAAAAGCAAATTTTTTTTTCTGGGTTGAAAAACTATTCCCACATTTGCCATTCTCAAAATAACTAGTTTCTGGTATTTGAGGCCTACTTGAAATCTATCCCAAAAAGGATATCTTACATTGAAGGTACTGATAGTGTCATTCAGAAAAACCTAAGACACTTGCTACCGTGCAGATAGAAGTCTGATTCTGTGATTAAACCTATACCTGTCACACAGCGCCTAAAAAATAGGCCTGACATTTATATTCCTCCAAATCAGTACTGTTTTAGCTGGTCAAGTTATTTTTAGTGACCGTAAAAGCACAGTTTTTGTTCTGGGTTGAAAAACAATTCCCAAATTTGCCATTCTAAAAAATAATTGTGGTTTCTGCTGTATCAGGCCTACTTTAAATCTATCCCAAAAAGGGTATATTAGATTCAAGGTGCTGATAGGGTCATTCTGAAAAACTTAACACACAAATAGGCCTCACATTTATATTCAGCTAAATCTGTCATTACTGGTGTGCCTGTATTAGTGTAATACGGTACCTAAATAGATAGCCAGACAGTGTTAGGTGTCTGTAAAAAAAGGCCTGAATTTTAATTCAATACATTGGCCCGAATAATATTTTTCTTATTGTGGTGAACGGGAACAATGAGGAAAACATCTAGTAAGGGACGCGGACGCGGACATGGTCGTGGTGGTGTTAGTGGACCCTCTGGTGCTGGGAGAGGACGTGGCCGTTCTGCCACAGCCACACGTCCTAGTGTACCAACTACCTCAGGTCCCAGTAGCCGCCAGAATTTACAGGGATATTTGGTGGGGCCCAATGCCGTTCTAAGGATGGTAAGGCCTGAGCAGGTACAGGCATTAGTCAATTGGGTGGCCGACAGTGCATCCAGCACGTTCACATTATCTCCCACCCAGTCTTCTGCAGAAAGCGCACAGATGGCGCATGAAAACCTTGCCCATCAGTCTGTCACATCACCCCCATGCATATCAGGGAAACTGTCTGAGCCTCAAGTTATGCAGCAGTCTCTTATGCTGTTTGAAGACTCTGCTGCCAGGGTTTCCCAAGGGCATCCACCTAGCCCTTCCCCAGGGGTGGAAGAGATAGAATGCACTAACGCACAACCACTTATGTTTCCTGATGATGAGGACATGGGAATACCACCTCAGCACGTCTCTGATGATGACGAAACACAGGTGCCAACTGCTGCGTCTTTCTGCTGTGTGCAGACTGAACAGGAGGTCAGGGATCAAGACTGGGTGGAAGACGATGCAGGGGACGATGAGGTCCTAGACCCCACATGGAATGAAGGTCGTGCCACTGACTTTCACAGTTCGGAGGAAGAGGCAGTGGTGAGACCGAGCCAACAGCGTAGCAAAAGAGGGAGCAGTGGGCAAAATCAGAACACCCGCCGCCAAGAGACTCCGCCTGCTACTGACCGCCGCCATCTGGGACCGAGCACCCCAAAGGCAGCTTCAAGGAGTTCCCTGGCATGGCACTTCTTTAAGCAATGTGCTGACGACAAGACCCGAGTGGTTTGCACGCTGTGCCATCAGAGCCTGAAGCGAGGCATTAACGTTCTGAACCTTAGCACAACCTGCATGACCAGGCACCTGCATGCAAAGCTTGAACTACAGTGGAGTAAACACCTGAAAAACAAAGAAGTCACTCAGGCTCCCCCTGCTACCTCTTCTGCTGCTGCCGCCTCAGCCTCTTCTGCTGCTGCCGCCGCCTCGGCCTCTTCCTCCACCTCTGGAGGAACGTTGGCACCTGCCGCCCAGCAAACATGGGATGTACCACCAACACCACCACCTGCGTCACCAAGCATCTCAACCATGTCACACGGCAGCGTTCAGCTCTCCATCTCACAAACATTTGAGAGAAAGCGTAAATTCCCACCTAGCCACCCTCGATCCCTGGCCCTCAATGGCAGCATTTCTAAACTACTGGCCTATGAAATGCTGTCATTTAGGCTGGTGGAGACAGACAGCTTCAAACAGCTCATGTCGCTTGCTGTCCCACAGTATGATGTTCCCAGCCGGCACTACTTCTCCAAGAGAGCCGTGCCTTCCCTGCACAACCAAGTATCCGATAAAATCAAGTGTGCACTGCGCAACGCCATCTGTGGCAAGGTCCACCTAACCACAGATACGTGGACCAGTAAGCACGGCCAGGGACGCTATATCTCCCTAACTGCACACTGGGTAAATGTAGTGGCGGCTGGGCCCTAGGCGGAGAGCTGTTTGGCGCACGTCCTTCCGCCGCCAAGGATTGCAGGGCAACATTCTTTGCCTCCTGTCTCCTCCTCCTCCTACTCAGCTTCCTCCTCCTCTTCTTCCACCTGCTCATCCAGTCAGCCACACACCTTCACCACCAACTTCAGCACAGCCCGGGGTAAACATCAGCAGGCCGTTCTGAAACTCATATGTTTGGGGGACAGGCCCCACACCGCACAGGAGTTGTGGCGGGGTATAGAACAACAGACCGACGAGTGGTTGCTGCCGGTGTGCCTCAAGCCCGGCCTGGTGGTGTGCGATAATGGGCGAAATCTCGTTGCAGCTCTGGGACTAGCCGGTTTGACGCACATCCCTTGCCTGGCGCATGTGCTGAATTTGGTGGTGCAGAAGTTCATTTGCAACTACCCCGACATGTCAGAGCTGCTGCATAAAGTGCGGGCCGTCTGTTCACGCTTCCGGAGTTCACACCCTGCCGCTGCTCGCCTGTCTGCGCTACAGAGTAACTTCGGCCTTCCCGCTCACCGCCTCATATGCGACGTGCCCACCAGGGGGAACTACACCTTGCACATGCTGGACAGACTGTGCGAGCAGCAGCAGGCCATAGTGGAGTTTCAGCTGCAGCACGCACGGGTCAGTCGCACTGCGGAACAGCACCACTTCACCACCAATGACAGGGCCTCCATGCGATACCTGTGTGCCCTGTTGTGCTGTTTCGAGTACTCCACCAACATGGCCAGTGGCGATGACGCCGTTATCAGCGTTACAATACCACTTCTATGTCTCCTTGAGAAAACACTTAGGGCAATGATGGAAGAGGAGGTGGCCCAGGAGGAAGAGGAGGAAGAGGGGTCATTTTTAGCACTTTCAGGCCAGTCTCTTCGAAGTGACTCAGAGGGAGGTTTTTTGCAACAGCAGAGGCCAGGTACAAATGTGGCCAGACAGGGCCCACTACTGGAGGATGAGGAGGACGGATGAGGAGGAGGTGGAGGAGGATGAGGATGAAGCATGTTCACAGCGGGGTGGCACCCAAAGCAGCTCGGGCCCATCACTGGTGCGTGGCTGGGGGGAAACGCAGGACGATGACGATACGCCTCCCACAGAGGACAGCTTGTCCTTACCTCTGGGCAGCCTGGCACACATGAGCGACTACATGCTGCAGTGCCTGCGCAACGACAGCAGAGTTGCCCACATTTTAACGTGTGCGGACTACTGGGTTGCCACCCTGCTGGATCCCCGGTACAAAGACAATGTGCCCACCTTACTTCCTACACTGGAGCGTGATAGGAAGATGCGCGAGTACAAGCGCACGTTGGTAGACGCGCTACTGACAGCATTCCCAAATGTCACAGGGGAACCAGTGGAAGCCCAAGGCGAAGGCAGAGGAGGAGCAAGAGGTCGCCAACGCAGCTGTGTCACGGCCAGCTCCTCTGAGGGCAGGGTTAGCATGGCAGAGATGTGGAAAAGTTTTGTCACCACGCCACAGCTAACTGCACCACCACCTGATACGGAACGTGTTAGCAGGAGGCAACATTTCACTAACATGGTGGAACAGTACCTGTGCACACCCCTCCACGTACTGACTGATGGTTCGGCCCCATTCAACTTCTGGGTCTCCAAATTGTCCACGTGGCCAGAGCTAGCCTTTTATGCCTTGGAGGTGCTGGCCTGCCCGGCGGCCAGCGTTTTGTCTGAACGTGTATTTAGCACGGCAGGGGGCGTCATTACAGACAAACGCAGCCGCCTGTCTACAGCCAATGTGGACAAGCTGACGTTCATAAAAATGAACCAGGCATGGATCCCACAGGACCTGTCCATCCCTTGTGCAGATTAGACATTAACTACCTCCCCTTAACAATATATTATTGTACTCCAGGGCACTTCCTCATTCAATCCTATTTTTATTTTCATTTTACCATTATATTGCGGGGCAACCCAAAGTTGAATGAACCTCTCCTCTGTCTGGGTGCCGGGGCCTAAATATGTGACAGTGGCCTGTTCCAGTGGTGGGTGACGTGAAGCCTGATTCTCTGCTATAACATGAAGACTGATTCTGTGCTGACATGAAGCCAGATTCTCTGTTACGGGACCTCTCTCCTCTGTCTGGGTGCCGGGGCCTAAATATGTGACAGTGGCCTGTTCCAGTGGTGGGTGACGTGAAGCCTGATTCTCTGCTATGACATGAAGACTGATTCTGTGCTGACATGAAGCCAGATTCTCTGTTACGGGACCTCTCTCCTCTGTCTGGGTGCCGGGGCCTAAATATGTGACAGTGGCCTGTTCCAGTGGTGGGTGACGTGAAGCCTGATTCTCTGCTATGACATGAAGACTGATTCTGTGCTGACATGAAGCCAGATTCTCTGTTACGGGACCTCTCTCCTCTGCCTGGGTGCCTGGGCCTAAATATGTGACAGTGGCCTGTTCCAGTGGTGGGTGACGTGAAGCCTGATTCTCTGCTATGACATGAAGACTGATTCTGTGCTGACATGAAGCCAGATTCTCTGTTACGGGACCTCTCTCCTCTGTCTGGGTGCCGGGGCCTAAATATGTGACAGTGGCCTGTTCCAGTGGTGGGTGACGTGAAGCCTGATTCTCTGCTATGACATGAAGACTGATTCTGTACTGACATGAAGCCAGATTCTCTGTTACGGGACCTCTCTCCTCTGTCTGGGTGCCGGGGCCTAAATATGTGACAGTGGCCTGTTCCAGTGGTGGGTGACGTGAAGCCTGATTCTCTGCTATGACATGAAGACTGATTCTGTGCTGACATGAAGCCAGATTCTCTGTTACGGGACCTCTCTCCTCTGCCTGGGTGCCTGGGCCTAAATATGTGACAGTGGCCTGTTCCAGTGGTGGGTGACGTGAAGCCTGATTCTCTGCTATGACATGAAGACTGATTCTGTGCTGACATGAAGCCAGATTCTCTGTTACGGGACCTCTCTCCTCTGCCTGGGTGCCTGGGCCTAAATATGTGACAGTGGCCTGTTCCAGTGGTGGGTGACGTGAAGCCTGATTCTCTGCTATGACATGAAGACTGATTCTGTGCTGACATGAAGCCAGATTCTCTGTTACGGGACCTCTCTCCTCTGTCTGGGTGCCTGGGCCTAAATATGTGACAGTGGCCTGTTCCAGTGGTGGGTGACGTGAAGCCTGATTCTCTGCTATGACATGAAGACTGATTCTCTGCTGACATGAAGCCAGATTCTCTGCTATGGCATGAAGAGACTGACTTTCTGCTGACGTGAAGCCAGATTCTCTGCTATGGGACCTCTGTCCAATTGATATTGGTTATATTTTTATTTTAATTCATTTCCCTATCCACATTTGTTTGCAGGGGATTTACCTACATGTTGCTGCCTTTTGCAGCCCTCTAGCTCTTTCCTGGGCTGTTTTACAGCCTTTTTAGTGCCGAAAAGTTTGGTTCCCCATTGACTTCAATGGGGTTCGGGTTCGGGACGAAGTTCGGGTCGGGTTCGGATCCCGAACCCGAACATTTCCGGGAAGTTCGGCCGAACTTCTCGAACCCGAACATCCAGGTGTTCGCTCAACTCTAAAAATAACACTTTTAGGTACGTTGATGTTCTACCTGACATTGTATATAGCTATACTAATACATACCACTCCACAATTCAGTGCAGACCATCTGAAGTAACAAAGCATAAATATGGCGAATCACTTACGGTAAATCGGAGTTGTCTAAACCTATAAAGGCTTCTTTAAAAATCGGCGACCATGTTAGAATCTCTCAGTATAAGGGGACATTCGGTAAAGGTTACGAGCAAACTTACACAAATGAAATTTTTGTGATTTCAGCTGTCAATACAAGATTCAGGAAAGTGATGTATAAAATCTGAATAGAGGGATCATTTTATAACGAGGAGATACAAAAGAAACCTCTTGATGAGAACCATGTCTACAGGGTAGAAAAAATACTGAAAAAGAGACGTAGTGGTGGCAAAACTTTTTATTTTGTAAAGTGGCTCGGATATCCTGAAAAAATTAACAGCTGGATTAAGGGTGATCAGCTGACTGAGATATACGTTATGAAAGAGGGCTCATTCTATATAACATTACCTAGTAATGCATCTTCTAAAATTTACCCAGAAAACACAATTTCAACCTTCACCACTAAATTAGCTAAACCTGTCTATCTTAATGAATCCTATGAGGTCAGTCTTACATAAATTTCGTACCCAAGGTTTTGGTACACATTTGCTCGCCAAGAAGGTGCTTTTTTTTATCGGAAAGCGCGATGAGGAGATGAAAGAATATTATATCAGATCCGTATTTTATTCGAGCGTCGGTGATGTTGTAAAAGCAATCAACGTTCGGATTGATAATTTGAAAATATCAAACGAAATCTATAAACTACGCTTTGATCCAGTAAAAAGAACTGTTTTTGCCACAGAATCTCTAAACATACAATTTGCTCCTGTTGAAAAGTTATCACATATTTTAGGTATGAGTCAATATGTATCAGCTCCAGCAACTACATTTTTGGAATAGAAAAAACACATTTATGAAGATATAAATGCTGGATTTTATACACCATTTGTGTACATGGATATAGTTCAGCATCAATGTGTTGGTGATAGCTTTGTACAGCTTTTAAGGAGTGCTGAAGTAAGCGGAAATAATAATGAAATTGTCACACTGCACTATACAAGGCCCGACTATATACCTGTCTGCAAACAATACTTTGAAACCATTAGCATCTCAAAATTATCAGATCACACCGGTGAAGTTCAAGTACTGCAAGTGCGTGTTAAGACTACACTTTAGACCCCGAAAGGAATCAAGGATCTAAATGATGGCTCAAAGAATGTATGGAAACCCAGCGGTTTATGCCCGCTATTATGTTGCACAAGCCAGATCTAGGTAAGATGGGTTCCGTGGTGATGAATACATGTATGGTGCAGGTTTTGCAGGGATATTCAAAGGGCTTTTTAGACGGGCTCTACCTCTATTTAGAAGTAGGATCGAAATAGTGAAACCTCATTTGAAGAATGCTGTCAAAAACATTGCAAAAGATGCATTTGTGGTATGCCAGACCAACAGGGGAATTACATGTAAGGTCACGGTGTGAGCAATAGGTGGGCCGAGGTAAATACAGTTCTGGTTACTCACGGTTATGTCGTCCCTGGGCATAAGTTATAAGGAGAACGGCACAAGAATTCTCTGGGGCACACTCTGGTGTAAGGGACACAGGCCAGATGGTGGTTCGAGGTGCCCTTGATGGTCTGTATTAATGTTCCTATGGCAAGGTCCCTTGATGTCGTGACGCCAGTACCTTTTATGGTGGTACAACCACTTACTGTAGTGTTAACTGAGGAACTGTAGACTGAGGCAAGGATGGTGCAATCCAACTTATACTGAACGTTGCTCCTAGTAACAGTTACATCCATATAGAAAACAGTCTCTTTAAGATGGACAGAGGTAAAGCTGCAACAGGTCCACTGCTGACAGGTGTTATGTCTGTCTCTCAAGCTATTAAATTATATAGATTTTTATTCTTACTGGTAGAGGACTTTTATGCTGGTCCCTGTTATCCCAGTGCAGGTTAGTGAGGCTGCCGGAGGCTGGTAAATCCTTCACTTGTAACTCCAAATGTCCTAAGGCACGTATAACAATTGCCGTAACCCGTTGGGTCTCTGCTTCTTTAGTGCTTTCTGGATTAATATCCTTTTGAGTATGTAGACCAATTCACAGTATGAAAAAATATATTGTAGGAATATAGAACTGTATATCACTGAATAATTATTCAGTGATATTGAGTATGTAGACCACTTCAACTCAGGGCTGAAGACCCTAGACTGAACTGGACTGAACTGCCTGAGGACTCACTGCTAGACTGCACACCCCCAACTAGGCCTGAGCTGGGCTATATATATGGGATGTGTTATCTCCCCCTAGTGGTAGGCTCAGTGTAATGCAATCTACCAAACCTGTTGGCAGGGATTATGCATAAAGATGCACTGCAGCATAAGACAGGTTATATAAAGCATACAAAGCATAACACGACAACTTTGCAGTACCCACGAGGGTAGTGGGACATTGCATACCCCCTTGTTTAACCCATGCCGACCTCGTCACGAAGATGAAGGTCTCCTGAAAGATACAAAAAGAGAACAATCCTGCAGGCATGAAGAACAGTACCACAACCCATAACAATACTTTTTCTTGAGACTGAAAAGCAATTGGTTAGGCTCAATTGTAAATATCAGGCAAACATCAAAAAATGGTAATAAACAAGTGAAAAGGGGCGCTGTTTCTTCCCTCTGGAGACTGATGACCATGGGCGCTGACCTGGCACAGCAGAACAATTATACACCAGGATAGTCCATAATGGGAAAATAATGAACATGTGTGAAAATCAGGGGGCTCACAGGGCATGAGTCCATTCCCTGAGCATAGGGGAAGTAAAGATTATGAACAACACAGAGGCTCAGGTACGTTTGAGTCTATCTCTGGGCACAGGCTTGAACGTTGCGACAACAAAACAAAGAAGACTGTAGAAAGTCCTTGGAGTAAGGCAAATAATCAGAGTCAAGAAGTCTCTTACTCAGGCTCTGTAGTCTCACCAAAGTGAAATTGTAATCCACATTAAACTGGGAGAGCTGGAAGCATTCTCCACTGATTCTGAAGTAAATACTCCCTATAACGGGCAGGTGGTTGTCCCTTTGTAATCCGACTGGATCTGCGAAGTGGCGGTCCTTCTTCTGACCTTGGCACAAGGGGACTTGGTACATCTGGAATTTCTTGCACTACTGAAACTTCTTCCTGAGGTGGCTTCTCTGTCTGACGTGGCACTGTACTGACCGGAGCAGGCACAGCAATGTTTAACCATGGTGTAAGGAACCATTTTAGAGGATCTGCTTCCGTCATTAGTTTTTTAACAGTTTGCATAGGCTCTACAGGCTTAACTGGTGGTTCAGACACTTGAATTGGAGGCTGATGTTCCTCTGCAACAGTCTCATCTGGAAGGATTCCCCTTGGAGTATCTTTCTCCTTGTTACACAGTTTCAAGCGATTGCGATGTACTATTTGAGGTGATTTGTTTTCTCTGGTGATCTCATAGGTGTCAGTTGCTGAATTGGGGATAGCTGAAACGATGTACTGTCCAACTTGCTGGTGCAATGATTGTTCTTTAGCCACACATAATCACCAATTTCAAGAGGCTCTGCTTTGGCAGATTGGTCATAATCTTTTTGCTGCCTTTTGTGAGCATGTTCCATGCGGTGGTGAACAATTTCTTGTGCATCAACTAGACGTCTTTGGTGCTCGCTCACCCAATCAGTTTTTGGCGATGGATTGATGGCATCAGGCACTTGTACGTCCAAAGTATGGTCAGCAGGTAGTTTACCTTGTTGGCCAAACATGAGATAGTAAGGTGTATACCCCGTGGAACAGTGAATGGTATTATTATAGGTATACATCAATTGAGGTAGAAGAGTAGGCCAATCATTCCTGGTAGCAGGTGGAACAGCTCTAAGCATTTCTATTAGGGTCTGGTTCATTTTTTCACAAAGTCTATTACCTCGGGGATGGTAAGCTGTTGTCCTGATTTTCTGGCAATTGTGAAGTGAACACAGTTCTTTGAATAGTTACGACTCAAAGGCAGATTCTTGATCTGTAAGAATTTTCTCTGGACATCCGTATGGTAGCAGGAAATGTTTCCAGAAGGCATCTGCAGTTGTTTTAGCGGTCAAGTCCTTAACAGGTACAGCTACAACGAATTTGGTGTAGTGGTCAATGATGGTCATAGCGTATGTATAGCCTGAGCGAATTGGTTCCAGCTTCACATGGTCAATTGCAACGATCTCCAACGGTGCCTGGCTTACAATAGGATGTAAGGGTGCTTTTTGGTAATGCTTTTCACCTTGTCCAATAGCACAGGCGGAACACTCTTGACACCACTTCTAAACGTCTCCTCGCATTCCAATCCAATAGAATTGTCTACGGACGGTAGCTTCTGTCTTCTGCACGCCAAAGTGTCCTGATTTGTCATGGTACATCTCAAGAATGATGCTTGCATCCCATCGGGGTATTAGGATTTGGTATACCCTGTCATATGTAACTGGATCCAGGCTTCTTCTCAATAGTAGGCCCTTCTGCAGGAAGAGTTGTTTCCGGTGTCTCCACAGCTTTAACAGTTCTGGGTCTGCATTTCTTCTGCGGATTCTCTCAGGTGTTCTTCCACTGGTGAGGAAGTCATGTAGTTCTCAGATTACTCAACTTTCTGACTAAAGTTTGATCCATCTCTTTTCAATTTGAGATTATGGAGAGTATGCTTTGTTGGGCGAAGTTTTTGTAGAAATTAGGCATCTCCATATCTTCCCAGACATCTACGTGTGCAGTAGGATCTTCCTTGGTAGGCAGGTGAGATAAGGCATCCGCGTTCTCGTTGGACTTGCCCGTTCTGTATTTTACAGTGAAGTTGTAGTTAGCAAGACGTGAGGCCCATCTGTCACGAGGGTGTCAAGAACCACGCCTGACTCCGTTATACCCGGGGTCAGGAAGTCGCAGCGGTTGGCTGCGCGCTCTATGTAAGTTAGGGCTGTTTCCTTATGGTAGCTTTCTGAGTTTGCTTTTCAACCCTTTTTGGCTCACTCAGGGATCCGTAGCTGCTTCTCCTCAGCTGTTCCTTGTCCAGCACTCCCAACCTCCTTATATTCCCCTCTCACACTTCTCTGGTTGCCAGATATAGAGCTTCCTGCCTGGACTTCTATACTGACCCTCTGGAGCTGTGTTGCTGCGTTCTCTGGTAGTTGGTCCAGAACGTTACCCTCCGGATCCCTGTTGGACCTTTGTGGTCTGCTGTGGTCGCCCACCTAGGTGTATGTGTTTGTCTGTATTGTCTGTCCTCTCCCTGGTGTTTCCCTCTTAGTATCAGTGGTGCGGACTAGCGATCCCACCGGCCCGTTCACTATCTAGGGCTCATTCTAGGGAAAGCCAGGGTTTAGGCACGTGATCGCCGCACGGGTGAGGAACCCGTCTAGGGACGTCAGGGCAGTCAGGTGCCAGCCGCAAGGTGAGTCAGGGGTCACCACCTTTCCCTCTCCCTTGGGCAGGGCTTTCCCTTTTCCCTCCCTGTGCATGACGCCGGTCATTACATTATATCTGGCCCTTATTTTGTGTAGGTAAAAAAAAATATATATATATATATTTTTTTTACCTACTTAGAATCCAGTATGGATCCAATTGCTGCTCTGTCCAAACACTTTCATGGCCTGTCTTTGGAGGTGGCAGGATTGAAGGCGTTGGTCCTCCAGCAACAGCAGCAATTACAACTGACCGCAAGCCCAGGGGTTGCTACTGGTAACCAGGTTGTTGCGGAACCCAAGGTCCCTCTCCCTGACAGATTTTCTGGGGGAAGGGACAAGTTTTTGACATTCCGTGAGGCTTGTAAATTATTTTTTAAACTGCGCCCTTACTCCTCAGAACAGCGGGTGGGGGTTGTTATTTCCCTGCTGCAGGGAGACCCGCAGTCCTGGGCATTCTCTTTACCCTCTGATTCCCAGGCTCTTCGGTCAGTGGATGAGTTTTTCGGGGCCTTGGGTCTCATATATGACGACCCTGACCGAGTCGCACTGGCTGAATCAAGTTTACGGAGACTCCTACAAGGAGAGCGGCCGGTAGAGGAGTATTGCTCTGACTTCCGTAGGTGGGCTACGGATACCCAATGGAACGACCCGGCTCTCAGGAGTCAGTTCTGCTCTGGGTTATCCGAAAGGGTTAAGGATGCGCTTGCATTATATGAGACCCCCTTTTCCCTTGATGCGGTTATGTCCCTTTCTATCCGAATAGATAGACGCCTTAGGGACAGGTTGAAAAAACCGGAGCAATTGGTAACCCCTCCCAAGCAGCAGTTAGTCTGTACAGACTTAGACGAGCCTATGCAGCTAGGAGGAACTACTCGTCAGGTCCGTCCTCCTGAAGCTCGCCGTAGGCGTGGGGTTTGTTTTTTTTGTGGGGAGAGGGGTCATTTCATTAATGTCTGTCCTTCTTTCCTCAGAAACAAAAGACCGTCGGAAAACTACTAACCCCAGGCTGTGTGGAGGATGTCAGCCGGGGGGTATATGTTTCCTCCATACGTACATCGCAATTTGTGTTGCCAGCAGTTATTGTTTTTGGTGTTAAGACGGAGACTATTTCTTTCTTTCTAGACAGTGGAGCAGGGGTAAATTTGATAGATGCCCATTTTGCCCGCACTACGGGTTTGTCTCTCTGTATGCTACAGAGACCTATTCCCATATTCGCTATTGATTCTGCTCCTCTGTCTCAGAGAAACCTCACCCACATTGTTCATAATTTACACCTTCGGGTAGGGGACCACCATAACGAGATGCTTTCATGCTATGTTCTGGAGGGGCTTTCCACTCCGGTAGTGCTGGGCCTTCCCTGGTTGGTAGCGCACAATCCAGTGGTGGATTGGCAGACCAGGAAGATATCGGAGTGGAGTGAGCATTGCAGAGAAAATTGCTTAAATAGCAATTGCTTAGTCGCCTCCATAACTACCCTACCTACATTTATTTCGGACTTTGAGGACGTTTTTTCTGAAAAGGGTTGTCAGAAGTTACCAGCTCACCGTCCTTATGATTGCACGGTTAACCTTATTCCCGGCGCAAAATTACCCAAGACCAGGTTATATAATCTTTCAGGTCCAGAGAGACAAGCCATGAAGGATTATATCTCCGAGAGCTTGGCTAAAGGACACATCAGACCCTCTTCTTCACCCGTGGCTGCAGGGTTTTTCTTCGTTAAAAAGAAAGATGGGGGCCTGCGTCCTTGCCTAGATTTTCGCGAACACCATCTTTGTTCTAAGGCACCTAGCTTGGCTGTATTGAGATGTGCCAGTGGGTTGTTATCGGTGAAAGATATGAAGGGAGTTGCTGCAAGGTAGTCCTTAAATTTTTCGGTGACAGCCCACACAAGTGCAAGGAACTCTAACTTGTAAGAGCTGTAGTTCCGGTCATTCTTTTCAGCTCCTTTCAGGGATCTACTAGCGTAAGCAATCACTCTTTCGTGTCCTTGCATTTGGGACAGAACAGCTCCCAGGCCTTTCTGGCTGGCATCAGTATAGAGATGCAAGGGCTATTGGTAATCTGGATATCCCAAGACAGGTGGTTCGGTCAGCTTCTTTTTCAGGAGCTGGAAGGCAATTTCCCTGTCTTCATTCCACTCCACAGGTATCTGCGTCTTCTGATACTTTTTTGGGTGTCCTCTTAGGAGTTCCTGAATTGGCTCAGCAATCTGGGCGAAGTGAGGGATGAAGCGTCTGTAGTACCCTGCAAAACTAAAGAAACTTCTCACCTCCTTTACTGTGGTAGGAGTAGGCCAATTCTGGACTGCAACTAACTTTTCCGGATCTGGTTTAACACCTTCTGCACCGACAAAATGTGCCAGGTACTTGACTTCTGACTTCTGGCTCCTTCAATTTGGTTTTTGGGCGTAGAGCTGTCTCCCACGTTAAGTTCTTCCCACCATGAGGCAGGCGGAGCATGTTCTTGAGTACTGGAGCCCTGTGCAGATTGTTCTACTTTAATTGCAGGCACGCCGATAACATCCTGGAAAGAGATTTGCAATAACTGAGCAACAGGATAATGTTTAGTGAGGGTAACGTGGTGATCATTCAGGATTATGAGACGGACAGGCACTTTACTTTGGGAAACAGTCACTAAGCTCCTTGCAGCTCTGACTAGGGGATGATCGTCTAGCGCGAAGGGCTCTACCATGGCTTGGTAGTCTTGACCTTGAATTCCCAGGGTGGCACGGCACCATATGTGTGTCTCGGTATTTGGTTTAAGGATCACAGGCTGGTTACCTCGGATGCGGACACCGCAGATTTCCCCTTTCTCATTGGTGAATCTCTGTTGTGCGCTTAGCACATGGATGGTCTGTTGCATGACCCTTTTGGAGGCAGGTCAAGCAGTAGGCATAGATTGGCGTAATGCCTCAAGCATCTTAGTGTAACAATTCCTAATGACATTCATTCCCAGGATCACTGCAGAGCCACCTTTGTCTCCGTCTTGTACAACAATAATACCTTGTCGAGGTAGGGTGGTTTCTCCTACTTGCAGAGTTGGCTCCCAATAACCATGTATTGGCACGGGTTTCCCGTTGCTGGCTGTAAGATCCAACCAGGATTCTGGTGGTTGCGTAAGTTGGCTCTGGTCCCAGTATTTATCAAATGCATGCCGTAGGATGGTAGTGACCTGAGATCCGGTGTCCAGTAGGGCGACAAAGGGAATTCCGTTAATTCGGATTGCTACTTCCGGACGGGATCCTATGTATCTGGGCATCCAGTTGGGATCTTGTGGACCAACTGGTTTACCTCTCGAGGGGCGGTCCTTAGCCTCGAGGGTCTCTCTTTTAACCGCCAGCACATTGGTTTCATATGCCCTATCTTATGACAGTAGGTGCAAATAGGTTGCCTGCGGGCATTGGAGTGGTCATTTGGGTGCCCACCAGGACTTCTGGGATATATATCTTTGTAGTCAGGAGGGAAAAGTTATTTTCGTACAGGTGTCTCATCCTCCAATAATATAGGCTTCTCCCACTGTTCTAATTTCTGACACACCTTCTCCAGGCTTTTTGTCAAAAAGTTAACCTGTTCTGTCAAGGTTGCTATGGCATCAGGGACTGGAGTTTAAGCTGCCTGGCTGGCTACCGGACAACACGTGGAAGGGGTAGCAGGCGTATGGACAGCTTTTAGCAAGTTTAGCAGGCTCTGGCTGTGGACTCTTTCCCAGAATGCTAATGGCTAGCTCTTTAAAGTCTAGGAAGGTGACACTTGGGTGTTGTGCAGCTAACATTCTCAACTGGCTTTTTAGGTTGTCAGTGTTAACACCTTTAATGAATTGTTCTTTTAAAGTTTTGTCTTGGTTCTCTGCCTCACGGGGGTCTACCTGAACCACAGCTCTAAGGGCTTCTTGTAAAGACAATGGGCAACCGTTGCGGGTGTATGGTCCTTTAAGACGAGCGATGCAGGTCGGAGATACAATTGATAAATGCCCCCTTGTTGCTGATGGGGGTACTTTCACAAGCTGAGTAGTAAGGTCGGGGCCTGTGCTTGCATTTATCCCGTGGAGGTTGGCTGATAACTGCGACTGTCCTCCTCTCTCTTGCTCGCCTCCCAGATATCGCGATCCGCTAGAGTACGTCACACACAAGTCCAGTGCGCGGCGTCTCTCTTCACCGCGATCCACAGCCAGAAGGGGCGGTGCTACACTTTGCATACAGCTTGGCCTCTCCAGACCATTACAAGAGTGGTAGGCGGCACTTTGACTTATTGTTTTGCATATGAAGCGGTGCACCAACTTTTTCCACTCTGTGAGGGGGTGTAACTTAGTTTTTCCCGCCAGGCTGCTCTGTGATGGCGCAGCAAACAACCACAAGTCCTTTAGGTGGCCATTTTAAGTGCAAAACAGTCCATTCAAATAAAGCAAGCAGCGCTATTGACTTTTGAAAAATCCACAATTTTGCAGTTTTAAAGATGCGGTTTTGCAGTAGTAGTGTAGCGCAATACATGCAGACAGTCTCTAACCAGCCCAAACAGTCCTTTAGCCTAATAAAAGCAATCAAACAGTTGGGGCTCATTCACAATAGGCAATCTATAATGGCGCAGTGGTTTGCAAATCCTGTGCACACAGTTCATTAAAGGCACAAAGGAATGAATCCTGTTCGTAGTGACGCCAATTTCTTTTATGCGGTATGCCAGACCAACAGGGGAATTACATGTGAGGTCACGGTGTGAGCAATAGATGGGCCGAGGTAAATACAGTTCTAGTTACTCACGGTTATGTCGTCCCTGGGCAGGCTCACATAAGTGATAAGGAGAACAGCACAGGAATTCTCTGGGGCACACTCAGGTGTAAGGGACACAGGCCAGATGGTGGTTCGAGGTGCCCTTGATGGTCTGTATTAATGTGCCTATGGCAAGGTCCCTTGAAGTTGTGACGCCAGTACCTTTTATGGTGGTACAACCACTTACTGTAGTGTTAATTGAGGAACTGATAACTTTTACTGAACGTTGCTCCTAGTAACAGTTACATCCGTATAGAAAACAGTCTCTTTAAGATGGACAGAGGTAAAGCTGCAACAGGTCCACTGCTGACAAGTGTGATGTCTGTCTCTCAAGCTATTAAATGATATAGATTTTTATGCTTACTGGTAGAGGACTTTTATGCTGGTCCCTTTTATCCCAGTGCAGGTTAGTGAGGCTGCCGGAGGCTGATAAATCCTTCACTTGTAACTCCAAAGGTCCTAAGGCGCATATAACGATGGCCGTAACCCTTTGGGTCTCTGCTTCTTTAGTGCTTTCTGGATTAATATCCTTCTGAGTATGTAGACCACTTCAACTCAGGGCTGAAGACCCTAGACTGAACTGCCTGAGGACTCCCTGCTAGACTGCACACACCAGACTAGGCCTGAGCTGGGCTATATATATGGGATGTGTTATCTCCCCCTAGTGGTAGGCATGATAGCTTGCTACAGATTCATCAGAGACACAAGCTTTTATTTGACTACAATTAATAATGAATACTCTTGAGCTTACAGATCTTTTGAATTCAGATCCCTATACTTGAGATATATTTGATAGTGTATTCCCATGCGATTTTTTACTACAATACAGGATTGTTAAAAGACCAGCGGCGTACATCGTGAATACAGACAATTCGGATCAGAGTGGTACCCATTGGGTATTAATTGTGTTATGTAGTGAAAAAAGGCCGTATTTTTTGATAGCTATGGATTTGGACCAGCTGCAAGGATATTCCCTAAAGAATTTATATATGTTTTAAAAAGAAACTGTGAATCCTACAGTTATCAGTGTAATCAATTGCAGGATACAATCTCTTCATATTGCGGCCATTATTCCGTATTTATACTATACCATTTAGCAAGGGGTACATCATAAAAAAATGTTTTATATGTTTTTAGTCAAGATTTAGTAAGAAATGATAATCTAGTTTCAGAGTTTGTAAAAATGAATTTCTATGTTGTAAAAGAAACTTCAAAATGGCGCTGTGTTTATAAGCAGAAATCCAGAGCTTATTTGAAAAATTAATATATAAGCTTATACGTTTTGATTGTGTACATCATATATTTTGCTTGAGTTGTCAAAAAAACAAAAAAACACAATGTAAGAAGAATGCTAACTAATGCTAACCCCCACCCCATGCATTCTGCTACTTCAGAAGATAAGGAAACCTATCTAATCATCACAGTTCACCTCTGCCCCTCCACCCTGCTACGTCCGAAGATAAGTGAAGTGTGTAAGGCCTCATGCACGCGCCCGTTGTTTTGGTCCTCATCCGAGCCGCAGTTTTGGCGGCTCGGATGCGGACCCATTCACTTCAATGGTCCGCAAAAAAATCTAACATGTCCTATTCTTGACCGCGCTTTGTGGACAAGAATAGGCAGTTATATTAAAGGCTGTCGTGCCGTTCCGCAAATTGCGTAAACTCGCGCGGACGCCATCCGTGTTTTGAGGATCTGCGATTTGCGGACCGCAAAAGACACCACGGTCGTGTGCATGTAGCCTAAAGGGTCATCTCTGTGCTCAATATGCTGAAGTTGAAATAAAAGAGAACTCTTTTCAATTCAGCAAATATGTTGCTGTAATAAGAATTATTATAAGGTTGTTATTGTTTTATTCCTATGCTTTAAAGAGATAGTAATGTGTGATACCGTGTTTCCCCGAAAATAAGACCTAGCCCTATTTTGCAGGGTTTTGGGAGTAGGGCTTAAATATTAGCCCTACTCGAAAAATAAGCCCTAGATGAATTTTAGATTTATGGATTCAGCAGCTCAGAAGCGCTCACTAATGGCTCCTGAGCTGCCACTGCGGGCGGGCAGGACATCGGCGCTCTCCCAGCTGATCGGAGGCGGGCAGGAGTTACAGTACAGCAGCGCAGGCTGCCAACACTTAGCCTTCAGTGAAGCCGCTAGCCCGGGCATACATCGCGGCTGGCGGCTTCACTAAATGCAAAATTATGCCGGCAGCCGTGCTTCCATCTACGGTACCGAACAGGTGGCTTCTCTACCCTGTACTGCCGCCAGCTCGCACGTTCTAACTTACCCCTATGGTAGCTGAATGAGGCAGCAGGAGGATGTCCTTCTCCCTTCTGTTGCCTGGAGCTGGAGGTGCTGATTGGTGGTGAGCGCGTCCTGCTCCATCCCCCGCCTCCACCAATCAGCACCCTGTCATCTCTAGGGCCGGATCTCCATGGTAACGTACCGTACACATTGCTGCCTAGGAGCTCAGGGGCAGTGTACATACGGTACCAGAAAGAAGTGTGGCATTGTTTGCATTGCCTGCCAGAGTACTGTAGCGGTATCATACCGTAGTACTGTGCCACCCACTGTGATTATACTGTATTTGAATAAATCTAGATTTTTTGTCCAAGCATTAATGTGTGATTGTTGTTCATAGACCCAAAATAAGCCCTACCCCGATAAAAAGCCCTAACCCTTTTTTCGGAGAAAAAAATTATATAAGACACTGTCTTATTTTCGGAGAAACACGGTATATACTTAATATAGGCTGATGATGATTAATAAAGCTTTTTAAACTTTGTAATTTTGTCATAGTCTGGTTTTTTAATGATTTTATTATTAAAGATAATAAAACATAATTGAATTACTGCCAAAGTCACGCCTATGGGCGTGATACGTTTGAGTACACAGCTTCAGCCCTTAGACATACTCATTCTGCTTTAAGCAGGTCACAGGGGCAGACCTCTCTACACAAATGCAGAGACACACAGCCATACTTAATCAATGTAATAAAAACAATGTGCTACATGTAGGGACACATACAATACACCGGGGTACATGGGGTCTTATACCTTAGGACTGGTGGGGGAATGATTGAATAATCCTATCAATCATTCCACCAGCTAAGGTCGCCCAGAGGGGGAGGGAGGAGGGGATGATGGGGCGGGGTGGGGTCAATCAAAGGTCAATAAAATGGGCGTGGCACCTGTCAAAATGAGTTTGACGTATAATATAGATGTTACACTACTAAAATATACTGTAAATTCTATTTTATTATCCTTTTAGTATGTTTGGCAGTGGAGCCGAGATGAAGAGAGCACCAGTAAAAGAAACATGTGCATGGTGCAAGATGGGATCCAATACCAAGTATTTCTGCCACACAAGAAAAGTAATAAGTGCGGCACATGCGCAGCTGGAGTATCAGGATGACGAGAACAATAGGAGATCAGCCACAAGCTCCTGCCTTCAGGTTTTTGAGCTCTGGCTAGAAGCACACCACGTATTTAACAGCGAGTAAATCCCACTGTAATGACAATCACGTTACAATGAGTATAAGAACTATGGGTTTCATTTATCAAACAGAGATGCGTCTAAATTAGGCGTATTTCTGACACAGATTGCGGCACAGAGCTAATTTAGCTATAATAGTCTGCCTACATTCAGTGCGCTGCCTGTGCTGTTCACAGTGCGCCCTGCGCTGATGAATGGCAGGAAAAGTCTAAGGCATATTGGTACACCATAGACTTTTTCCAGGGCGCAGGTGGCCACAGAGAGGGCTCTGAGTGCCGCCTCTGGCACCCTTGCCATAGTGTCACGGACATACCGAGACATACAGACGTCCCCACGACAGTGAATGGCAGGAGATCTTTGAGACTGGCAACACGTGGTTTGATTTGACATGTTTACCTTGTGGATCAATAGGCGTCTGTGTTGTTTCTGGTACTGGCCACATCCTTAACCTCCAGGTGTTGCTAATGTGGTCATATAACTTTCCCTATTTATAGATGTTTCTCAAACAATGCTGTGCGGTTTATAGCTTCAGTTGGACCTGTGGAAAGCTGGTGTTTGGATCTCAGCTGAGTTCTTGGTGCTGCCATTGCTTCTTGGAAGTTTAGTGTTACCTTTCCCTTTGTACATGTATTTTGGCTTTTCTGTGTGTTGCATTTCCTTGTCATTTTGTATTAGGCCTTAGGGAGACTCCCATTCATCCTTCATTTTGGAGAAACAGGTGGTCTCATTCCTGTCATTAGTACCAGGGTCCTTTAGGGTTAGATAGGACCTTAGGTATTCCTATGTATGAACTCACCGACCTGTGGGGTCTGTTCTTACTGGTAGTCAGTCAGGGCTTTGGTTAGGATTTTCACTAGGAGGTGTCCATCTTCCTTCCCTAGTTTCTAGGCCTTATTTCCTTTCCCCTTTCCCTCCTATGTTTGGTGTGGAGTTCCCCTCCCACACTAGATTTTTTTTTTCTCTGGAAACGCTGACAGTACAAAGTATATATGAAAATGGCCACCAGGCACAGGGAGGAGGGAGTAGCTGAACACATTAGTGCCTGACTAGGGAGATAGCAGGGACAGTTATATGACAGCAATAAGACAGTGAATATAGCTATGCAACATGGGACACGTGCATTTCTCCACATCGTACCATGCCCTCTGCAAGATGTGGCCAGTGTCACATTTTTTCCTTTATTTTGCCACACCCAGGCCATCAGAGCTCGGTTTGTCACAAACATAGATTTTCTACCCAGTAGATAATATTTAATGTACTCCAGTGCCCATCTAATGGCCAGACACTCTCGTTCTACTCTTTTACGAGCGACGATGATACGCTCTCGCACTCTTTGACTCTGGCGTTCATGCTCCCTTTGTTTCTTTATTTTATCAAAAGATCGCATCTCTCTTTTTTCTTTACTCTCAGAGTTTTGATCTTGGCTTCTGGAACTCTTTTCAGAATATGTTTTTATACGATCGATAGGCACTCCCTTTGGATTTTCTGGCACTTGCACATGCTCATGCCCTTTCTTGGACTGCTGCAGCTCTTGACTGAACTGTTCACACAGTTGTTCCCAGTCATGGTCGTGTCCAGACACTTTCTCCTTTGCTTTGCAGAGCTCCTTCCGCAGAGCATGCTTGTCGCTGCTCGCTCCTGTTAAACGGATCTGGTTCACTTTTTTCTTCTTTTTAGCAGAGGTTTCCTCAGGTTTGAAGGCAGTTTCAGAGTCCTCTGCTTCTTCAGTGGCTTTTCACAGTTCGGCAGACTCTCCTTCAGCCCCTTCTTTGATCTCTGCAGAGTCTGAGGGTTTCTCCCACTCCAACACATCAGCCTTAGCTTCTTCAGCCTTTGTCTCTTTGGAGTCTCCATTCTCTTTGATAGCCTTCTCATCCTTCTCAGACATGGCATCATATACCTGCACTCTTACCTCCTCCTTTTCTTTCTCTTTGAGGTTGGAGGCACTGGGGATATTGGGGTCCTTATCAGACTCTTCCTCTTCTGACTTTCCCTCCAGAGGGTCACCCAGGACATTAATGCGTTTTTGCATTGTTCTTCATTCGTGCAAGCTCCAGGAGAGCCATCCCATGGTAGTAGACAGCATCTGCATACTGGTCGTCCGTCTCCCCGCATTTCTTCCTCAGAAGGCTGCTGGCTTTCTAGAAAGCGTCGATGACGGAGCGGATGTCTTTCATGACCAGGTCCTGGCTACTCACTGCCATGAGTCTCGTGGCTTCTGAATCTATATCAGCCCAATCAACTTGTTCAGCAGAAACATCTTCCATCTTCTCTGCCTTGGCCGGCACCGCAGCGTCACCATTTCCAGACCCATTCTCAACAGGTCCTGGCTTGGACTTCTTGGCCTCTTTCAGAGAACTCTCCTCCACAGGTCTCCCATTTACCTTCTTTCATAATAGATGAGAGATGTCTGATACACAGTTGGTTCCCCGTACAATGCAGTCCCTGCTCTTCTCTGCTCCCAGGCTATGAGCTGTGCGCTACGATTGGCCAGCGCTGCAGCAAGGGACAACCCTAATACAAAAACTCTGCCCAGTACAACAGAGGGAGCTGCAGACACCGGAGCCTATACCAGGCGAACGGAGCGGCGCCCCCCAGACATACTATTAAGTGCAGGGGGACCCCTGGGCGCCGCTCTGCCCACTGATGTAGTTAGTTTTTAGTTTTTAAACTAGTGAAAGGACCTCTTTAACATCAATCAGCATTTCTAAATCACATACATCTTTACTAGCAGGGGGAGCTTCTTCCCAGATCACAACCTGCAAAAAAAAGGGGGTGTCATCATCATCATCATCACATATTTCACATCTCCCCACATTTTCATTATGCATTTCAATTAGTTTGCCAGGTTCACTCTGCACCTCATCTGCACCATTGTTTTCAATGGTCATTTCACCTAAACCAATGTGTATACTGTGCATCTCCCTTACACCTTCATTTAAAGGGACAGGTACAGGTTCTGCAGGAGTTTCGTCACTTACTGCAGAAGTGTCTCCTTTTCCCCACAACTCCCAGAACAAGGGGAAATCACGGCCCAACATTACATCATACATGAGCCTTTTTTCAACACCAAGTTCAAAAATCCCAGTTCTCCCTGGAGTCTCACACAGTGAAAGCCACATGATAGTCCTTGCTATCCCCGTCTATGTCCAGCACATAATCCCCATCTATGAAGCTGGCATGCACCACAGTGCCCAGACTACCAGAGTCCACAAGAGCCTTGACAGCGCAGTCATTCAACACCAGAGGACATAACTGTGGCTCAGTCTCTTGTCCCACTGAAGCCGCACAAATGAGTTCCGCAAAAAGAGACTGTTGCCGTGTAGCATCACACTCCCTGAGCTCTGTGGTAATAGGGCAATGGGCCGCAATGTGTCCCCAGTCATGGCACCTCCAGCACTGGAGCATCCTGGATCTCCTCGGCGGGGAAATTTTTCTGGGACCAGATTGCCCCTGGGACACACAACCAGTCTTTCGCCCATACCCAGCCTTTAGTCGTGCTGCCTTGTGCACTCCTCCACACACCCCCAACAGCTGGAACTCTCTTACCCACAGTAGTCATGGGTCTGGCACTCCAGGGAGGTGTTGGTGTTACCGGGACATCTCTGTGGTGGTCTTCCTCCTGTTCCTGCATCCTGAGAACCTGCCGCTCTTGGTTCCTGGTAACAAGGTCATTGCCCAGTTCCTCAGCACAGCTGTTACCATGGGAAATGCCTTGGCCTTGGGTTAGAACTTCTCTTTGTCTGTCAAAACTCCTCTATGAGTTTTTCATGCTCCTGTTGCCACTTCACTTGCTCATCTAGGAACCTTTGGTTAGCCTCCAGATGTGCCTGCCTCAGCTGCTTGGTGGGATCCTCCATCCACCCCATAGCAACAGACAGTCCTGTAGCAACACAGTTTCTGCAACTTGGGCTTCTGGATTTCAGCAAGCTTTGCTTGCAACACAGCAGAAGTGTCCAGATTAGCAGCAGCTGCAGCTTCCCCGGACAAACAAGCTTCCGGCCCTTTAACTCCAACACAGTAATAAACCAGCAGCTTTATCAAGACATTGGGCTTCTGGCCCTTTAAATGTCCAACTCAATTTCATGCCAAATAGCAACATTGTCTGGATTAGCAGCATTCGGCACCACCTGCTCTTTTTGTCATGCCGTTGCCCCCTAGCAACACTTTGCCTTTTTTGCATGGACACTGCCCGCATTCCTCCACTCTTCACACACTGATAGCAACACCGCAGGAGAAATGCTAGCACAGGCTTCCAGTATCCGTGGTTTCAGGTGCTGCACATCTCGTATCTTCACAGCATAGACAATTGCCTTCAGATGATACGAGATGTGCAGCAGCTGAAACTACGGATACTGGAAGCCTGTGCTAGCATTTCTCCTGCGGTGTTGCTATCAGTGTGTGAAGAGTGGGAGAAGAGGGTTGCATTGACAATCCAACACAATGGGCAGCACATTGAACACATTTTATAAGTTGTCAGAAACTTGTAAATAACTCATGAAAGAATAAAGTTACGTTAAAACCAAGCACACCATTGTTTTTCTTGTGAAATTCCCAATAAGTTTGATGTGTCACATGACCCTCTTCCTATTGAAAAAACAAAAGTTGGATTCAAAATGGCCGACTTCAAAATGGCCGCCATGGTCACCACCCATCTTGAAAAGTTTCCCCCCTCACATATACTAATGTGCCACAAACAGGAAGTTAATATCACCAACCATTCCCATTTTATTAAGGTGTATCCATATAAATGGCCCACCCTGTATATTAGTATTCAGGTTAAATTGCCGTGTTTGCATTTTGCGATAAATAAGGGGGTTTTGGATTGCAGTTTGGGCACTCGGTCTGTGAAAGGTTCACCATCACTGTTCTAGATAATACTGAGAAGCTAGTAATTTTATACAGATACCATAAGGTTTAAAGAAGACTACGTTTTGAAGGAAAAAAGCCAGACTTGTTTACCACCAAAACCAGACCGACTTTTTGGATTCCAAGTGATGCTAGAAACTGGAAAAACTGCTGTGTCATTGCTATTGAGTATTATTGAAGGCCTAATATAAGTCTATGAGAGACAGAAAGTGTAACATTGTATTTGTTTGTGCTAAGTTTCTCCACTCCACCTCTCCCACTAGAAGTTTATAGTTCAGCAACAAACTATACCTGTATATAAAGAAAGCAGTCAGAGACCCTAGTGTGCTGAAATTAGGGAACAGTACTTAGAAGAGTAGACTCTGCCAGGCTACTTGGTACCAGCCTTCTGAGAGAGAGAGGGACAGCTAGCTCAGGCCTTTCCTCAGCATCAAACCCTTCTTATGCCCGGGAGGAGACTGGAGGAGCCAGCCCTATGCCTCGTCTGTTTTGGTTTGCACCTGAATTCCTCCAGTAAAGAAGCACACTGGTTTACTGCAGACCCTGACTCTCTGGACTTATTTCCCATTGGGTTGCACCACACCTTACCATCCCGCCTGGAAAGCAGCAATACGTGGTAACTCCGGGGGACCCAACCACTACAAATGAAAATAACTTCATTGTCTTTCAGGTGTATAACTATAGGGATACGGAGGCTATAGTTGCACTAAGGATCTTATATCTGATTGATCATGTAGAAATACAATTCTATACAAGGCATATAATATGTAACACCTTCAAAGGCTTTACTTGTTTTGAACATGTTTCTGTGGGTTTTCTCAAGATACTTTGGTTTCATCCCACACTCCAAAATCAATTAATTGACTTTTTACAAAATTGAGATTGTATGTATATGAGATTAGAGTGTAAGCTCCCGTGGGGACAAGGACTGATGTGAATGATGGCAGTCTAAGTACAGAGCTACAGTATATGTTGGCATTATATCAGCTAAATGAATAAATAATACAGTCAGGTCCATAAATATTGGGACATCAGCACAATTCTAAAATTTTTGGCTCTATACACCACCACAATGGATTTGAAATGAAACAAACAAGATGTGCTTTAACCGCAGACTGTCAGCTTTATTTTGAGGGTATTTACATCCAAATCAGGTGAACGGTGTAGGAATTACAACAGTTTGCATATGTGCCTCCCACTTGTTAAGGGACAAAAAGTAATGGGACATATTAATTATCATAAATCAAACTTTCACTTTTTAATACTTGGTTGCAAATCCTTTGCAGTCAATTACAGCCTGAAGTCTGGAACGCATAGACATCACCAGGCGCTGGGTTTTATCCCTGGTGATGCTCTGCCAGGCCTCTACTGCAACTGTCTTCAGTTCCTGCTTGTTCAGTCTGCAGTTAAAGCACATCTTGTTCGTTTCATTTCAAATCCATTGTGGTGGTGTATAGAGCTAAAAATGTTAGAATTGTGTCGATGTCCCAATATTTATGAACCTGACTGTATGGTTGATGGGGTCCAAGTATTTCAAATGACACTTCTGTTGCAATTTCAACTCATGAAGCTTAATGGGCTTGTCAAGGATTAGAAAAAAATGTCTGCCTTCTCCCAAAAACAGAACCACGTCTGTCCATAGATTGTAGGTGATATTGTAGTCAAGCCCCATTCACTTCAGGGGAGCTGAGATGCAAAATCACACACCACCTATGGACAGTTGTGGTGCTGTTTCTGGAAGAAAGTAGCCATGTTTTCTAATCCTGGACAACCACTTTAAAGTAAACTGAATAGTTGCCTTATGTGGTAGCGACTCAACATTTCCTACTAACAGAGTTATAATATAATATGTGACGAATATCGCACCTCACTGCCGCCGGACGTCAAATACGTAGAGCCAATGAGATACGGTATAGTCACTGGTTACCAAGGCGTGACGTTACGCCGTCCCTGAGGAGCAGGTAAGGTCAGCTTTGTACAGTGTTTACAGACTCCTCCTGTCCACACGGGCACAAAGAGGCAACAAGCTGTGAGAGATTTTCACTGTCCCAGTGAAACAGTGCGTCCTCAGCCCGGGAAGACTGCCACCAGCTTCTTGTTTGATGTAAGCCCGGTCCGCTAACGGGATTATACAGAATGAGAAATCAACCGTATAACGTATATGTAGCGTATAACTAGGCCGAAACACGGACGTGGTGATTCGTGATCGAGATACAAGAACAGCACAAGATTAAATTATATATTTAATTGCCTTAAGGGCTCATTAGACATAACACAATATACACAGAAAATATATACAGTGGTCTGAGTGGTAAATTACAGATGGCGGGGCTGGCAGCAAATGAGCCACAAAGCCGATTAGGGCTCATGGCTCCAGAGCAGAATGTCACAGGGAGGTGGTTCTGGGACCAATGGGTCCGCCTGGGTTCCGGTTACCAGTAGAGTCCAAGCATGGTACCATTATTTGGTTTCTGGGGGGAGATATGTATATCTCCCCTCCCTGGCATCCCACCACCAAACTATGACCACGAGCCTGTTCATCGTGGCCACAGGGACACAAATATGTATCTGGTTTATGTCTGTGATGGCCGGGCGATTAATAATTCCTTATGAATCGCCGGTTCCATGATGCCTAATAATGTTCATTGAACTGGGGAATGGCCTAGACCCCCTGCAGGGAAGCTTTCCTGAAGGATCCATGCTATCTGAATGGAGGTGAGAAATTGTAAACAAAGGTGGCCTGCTAGAAGTTCTCTGCCATTTGGCTGGGCTTTGAATCAGGGCCTTCCTGTGGAGTTCACTACCTCTGCTATCTGACAGCAGATGGCTGGTGTGGGAACATGGCTGACATTAAATAATAATCCATATTCCTCACATAATGTATGTTAGGAGACCAGTTACATGTGTTTGTTAGGTCAGATTGCTTCCTTTGTGTTGACAGGTATTGTTCTCATTGAAGAGACCAAGCTAAACCAGATATTCTTTCAAATGGAAGAAGCCTCCATCTGTAGACAGCTGTTTTGTGGTTGTGTTTGGATGGAGGATAAGGTTTTGATGCAGCTCTTAAAGGGAGTTCTGCTTTTCATTGAAGAGATCATGAAGAGATTACACGGGACGATACAGCAGGCAATTGTTGGGAAGGAAGTGTTCCTTCCTAGCAATCGCTTGCTCGTCAGAGGAGGAGACCTCTGCATTTACATGCAGTGATCTCCCCCACAGTATGGGGAGCAGTGATCCCTAATGCCATTGCTTGTCCCCATACAGACTCGTTGTTTGCTGTTTACACAGCACGATCTGCTGCCGGCAAACAAGGATTTTTGTGTCTGCATGAATGATCTATTACCTTATGAACGAGCGTTTCACTCATTCATCAGGTAATCAGCGACACTTTTACATCGCCAGATAATCGCTTCTACAAACACTCATTAGCGATCATCTTGCGGATTCTCGGCCCGTGTAAAGGGCCCTTTAGTTGCAGCTAGGCAGTGCCCTTGGGAAAAAAATATATGCAAATGAGCTCCTGTCCAAAAAGAAGAAAGCTATTTCAGACAAACCTGAGATGGCTCCAAAAGGAAGATACAACTCTAGACAGCTGGTTCGGGGTTCTTGCCAGCACAGAGCAGGGTACTGGTTGGAGGACCAAGCTGTTGTTATGCTTTTTTTCTCCTCCAGAACTCTTTCTTCTAAAATGTTCTCAGTATTCCATTAACTTCTAAAAGTATCTGAAAGATGATAATCACCTTTAAATAGGAGTTTCGCATTCTAGTCAGCCTCACTAATATCGAGCCTTAATGTGGACATCATGTTTTTGTCAAATTCCATTTACAAGTGGATTTTCAATCTTCCTTATCCATCTGTAAATGCCAAAAACGTATTTCTTTGCAAAATCCTCTCTTGGTATTATTTGAGGTTAATGCATAAATATTTAAAGGTCTCACCTCAATGCTAAATTCTACTTCAGCATATTTCCTGGCATTTGTGTGCAGTCTTAAGGGACACTGCACTTGTGAGTTACTTCATCATTAAATTATATGGTGGGCGTTCAGCTCAGGATCTCCATTGTTTAAGGTTAAGTGAGGCCAGAATTTACCATACACCTTATTTATCAGGATATTAAAGGGACTGTAAAGATTTTTTTTGTTTTAAGTGCCAGAGAGCAAGGGTTGTGAAATGAACAAAAAAAAAAAGAAAAAAAGCTTCTAAGGCCTCCTGCGCACGTTGTGGAATACACACATTTTTTTCCTCTTGAATTCCAGTACGGAAAAACTGCAGCATACAGTACCAGCGAAGCCTACAAAATTAAAGAACTCTCATGTAAACTTTGTACAAATTTTTGGATTGAAATTGACCAGCCGTGAGGATTAAAAAATTTGCAGCTTGTCAATTATGTTTTAGCTGCGGATTTTATCCTTTTCAAATGAAGGGTGACATCTGCAACAAAACCGCATCAAATCCAAAACAAAAAACGCTATTATGTATTGCGTTTTTTGGTGTGGTTTGGGTAAGGAAACACACAGAAATGTGTGCGGATTGCACCCGTGTTCACATACCCTAAATGTTTCACCACTCCTGCACTACCAGTCTAGTTCCAGATGCTGCTATTACCATTGGACCTGCAGTGGCCAAATGCTGTCCATCACACACGGGACCACTGCAGCAAATCACTGGACTCAATAGTCTCGTGCAGTTCATGTTTAGGTTATCATGTAAAATATGTAAATTATAAAAAATGTTTAACATAACTGGTATCACCACCTGTAAAAGTCTAACCTATTAAAATATCATGTTATCTATACTACACTGGGTACGCCATAAAAAATCCAATGACAGACTTGCACTTTTTTAATCCTAAAGCTCCCATAAAGCCTTCACAAAGCTCAACATATGACATAAAAGCAGTAAAACATAACAAGAACTATAAAAAAAAAAATATTTTGTAGCTATACTGACTTGCAGAATAAAGTTGTCATCATGTCATATCTATTAACTTCTTCTTCCATGTGGAGCTTTTTCAGCTGTGTTCTCTGGCTGGAGAACCTGCAAAAATCTAGGCATTTGACTTTGTCTGGCAGTTCTTTCAACAGAAACAAAACCTGCAGAGGGGAAGGGTAGCATTGCTGGGCTCTTAGAAACATAGAAACATAGAATGTGTCGGCAGATAAGAACCATTTGGCCCATCTAGTCTGCCCAATATACTAAATACTATGAATAGCCCTTGGCCCTATCTTATATGAAGGATGGCCTTATGCCTATCCCATGCATGCTTAAACTCCTTCACTGTATTTGCAGCTACCACTTCTGCATGAAGGCTATTCCATGCATCCACTACTCTCTCAATAAAGTAATACCTCCTGATATTACTTGTAAACCTTTGCCCCTCTAATTTAAAACAATGTCCTCTTGTAGCAGTTTTTCTTCTTTTAAATATTCTCTCCTTTTTTACCGTATTGATTCCCTTTATGTATTTAAAAGTTTCTATCATATCCCCTCTGTCTTGTCTTTCTTCCAAGCTATACATGTTAAGGTCCTTAAATCTTTCCTGGTAAGTTTTATCCTGCAATCCATGTACTAGTTTAGTAGCTCTTCTCTGAACTCTCTCCAAAGTATCAATATCCTTCTGGAGATATGGTCTCCAGTACTGCGCACAATACTCCAAATGAGGTCTCACTAGTGCTCTGTAGAGCGGCATGAGCACCTCCCGCTTTCTACTGGTAATGCCTCTCCCTATACACCCAAGCATTCTGCTAGCATTTCCTGCTGCTCTATGACATTGTCTGCCTACCTTTAAGTCTTCTGAAATAATGACCGCTAAATCCCTTTCCTCAGATACTGAGGTTAGGACTGTATCACTGATTTTATATTCTGCTCTTGGGTTTTTACGTCCCAGGTGCATTATCTTGCACTTATCAACATTAAATTTTAGTTGCCAGATTTTTGACCTTTTCTCTAGTTTTCCAAAATCCTTTTCAATTTGGTGTATCCCTCCAGGAACATCAACCCTGTTACAAATCTTTGTGTCATCAGCAAAAAGACACACCTTACCATCGAGGCCTTCTGCAATTTCGCTGATAAAGATATTAAACAATATGGGTCCCAGAACAGATCCCTGAGGTACCCCACTGGTAACAAGACCATGGTCTGAATATACTCCATTGACTACAACCCTCTGTTGTCTGTCCCTCAGCCACTGCCTAATCCATTCACCAATATGGTAGTCCAAGCTCAAAGACTGCAGTTTATTGATAAGCCTTCTATGTGGGACAGTATCAAAAGCCTTACTAAAGTCTAGATAAGCAATGTCTACTGCACCTCCGTCATCTATTATTTTAGTCACCCAATCAAAAAAATAAATAAGATTAGTTTGACATGATCTCCCTGAAGTAAACCCATGCTGTTTTTCATCTTTCAATCCATGGGATTTTAGATGTTCCACAATCCTCTCCTTAAGTATGGTTTCCATTAATTGTCCCACTATTGATGTCAGGCTTACTGGCCTATAGTTGCCCGATTCCTCCCTACTACCTTTCTTGTGAATGGGCACAACATTTGCCAATTTCCAATCTTCTGTGACGACTCCTGTTCCTAGTGACTGGTTAAATAAATCTGTTAATGGTTTTGCTAGTTCACCACTGAGCTCTTTTAATAGCTTTGGGTGTATCCCATCAGGCCCCTGTGACTTATTTGTATTAAATAGAACCTCTTCCTCTGTAAAGACACATGTATGAAACGATTCATTAGTCTTCCTTCCTAACTGAGGTCCTTTTCCTTCATTTTCCTTTGTAAAAACTGAACAGAAGTTTTCATTGAGGCAGTCAGCTAGTTCTTTATCTTCTTCCATATACCTTCCTTCTTTTGCTTTTAATTTGGTAATTCCTTGTTTTAGTTTCCTTTTTTCATTTATGTATCTGAAAAATGTCTTATCGCCTTTTTTCACTGACTGAGCTAATTTCTCTTCTGCCTGTGCTTTAGAAGCTCTTGTAACTTGTTTGGACTCTCTCTGCCTAATCTTATAAATTTGCCTGTCATTCTCGTTTTTTATTTATTTTTATAATTACTAAATGCTATCTTTTTGTTTTTAATGATTTTGGCCACTTCTGCTGAGTACCACAGTGGTCTCTTCCTTTTTTTGCTTTTACTGACAAGCCTAATGCAATTTTCTGTTGCCTTCAATAGTGCCACTTTTAAGTAGTCCCATTTCTCCTGGACTCCATTGAAACAGTTCCAATCTGATAGGGACTCGTATACCACTAATCTAATTTCAGAAAAGTTGGTTTTTCTAAAATCTAAAACTTGTTTTTGTGTGGTGTGAATCAGTCACTGTACTTATAGTAAACCACACTGACTGGTGATCACTAGATCCCAAGCTTTCCCCTACAGTAATATCAGATACCAAATTCCCATTTGTGAATACTAAATCTAAAATGGCTCTTTTCCACATAGTGAATGTGCAATGAGCAGGACACTGGGTCAGTTGGGGCTGCTATGCAGTGGGTCAGGTTTAGATGTAAATAAGTTTGTGACGCCAGTTGCAGCTTGCGCAGGTACTATAGAAGGGCCCTTTAAGATGGTATGAGCACACGTACTAGGTTAGGAATGCCAGAGGGGGGTATTGTCTCTGTATTGTGTCAACGGTGTCTCCTACCTTGGTATGGCTGGACTCCTGTATCCTGGCTCACATGCAACAAAATGAGTGCTGTAAATAGGAGTAATGGAGGAATGATGGAATTCCACACAGAAAAGAGGGTCCAACTGGTCTTTACTTGATGGTATTATATATGCAGCTTTAGATCCATACAATGTTACAGCTTTAGTCTAGGATCCCAGCAGGTGTTGGCAATATGTGGCAGGAATTATATATATATATTCTGCATCTACTACATACGCCTTGAAGAATCTGGCAGGTATCTGTCTTTTGCTCTGTCTATGGTCTGCTTAGTATGGGCCTGACTAACTGTGGAGGTACTTATCTTCACCTTGTTTTTGGAATCTTTACTTACAGGACTGCTCACAGGGAATGGTGGTTTCTTCCTGGAGATCTGATAGTTCTGAAGTTGGCTGCTTCCTTGGTCATCCAGCTGAGGTAAGGGACTCAGGCTGGGAAGGTTGATCTTGGGCCTCAGCAGAGGCTTGGATCCCTGGTTGGGGTCCCTATTTCTGGGAGCTCCTATTCACACAGCCTACCCCAACAGGGGGTGGCTGGTACACTGCTAGAACTTTCTTTCCTCCTCCTGAAGTAGGATGTGGGAACATTCCACTCCTCCTCAGATAGGGGGAAGCTAGCCTGGAATGGTCTATTCCAGTCTAGGTCTGTTAACTAGCTATGTTCTGCCTTCATATTGCTGCCACCTGCTGGTGTACATCAAGAATTACAGCAAATATATACAATACAGACATAGAAATGACAATGCACAGTTATATTACATCAGATGGAAACACATTAACACTTTAACATCATATAGCAGGGTGACCAGAAGTTTAGTGACATACTTCAGGATGTTACAAATGTTGTAAAGACAAAACCCAACAAACAATCCCCAAAAACTGCGGAATTGAAAACCAGACCATTGAATATACAGGTGAAACTCGAAAAATTTGAATATTGTGCAAAAGTTCAATTATTTCAATAATGCAACTTAAAAGGTGAAACTAATATATTACTGATATAGACTCATTACATGCAAAGCGAGATATTTCAAGCCTTTATTTGTTATAATTTGGATGATTATGGCTTACAGCTTATGAAAACCCCAAATTCACAATCTCAGAAAATTTTAATATTGTGAAAAGGTTCAATATTCTAGGCTCAAAGTGTCACACTCTAGTCAGCTAATTAATCCATAACACCTGCAAAGGGTTACTGAGCCTTTACATTTTCTCTCAGTCTGGTTCAGTAGGAATCACAATCATGGGAAAGACTGCTGACCTGACAGTTGTGCAGAAAACCATCATTGACACCCTCCATAAGGAGGGAAAGCCTCAAAAGGTAATTTCAAAAGAAGTTGATGTTCCCAAAGTGCTGTATCAAAGCACATTCATAGAAAGTTATGTGGAAGGAACAAGTATGGAAGAAAAAGGTGCACAAGCAGCAGGGATGACCGCAGCCTGGAGGGGATTGTCAGGAAAAGGCCATTCAAAAGTGTTGGGGACTTTCACAAGGAATGGACTGAGGCTGGAGTTAGTGCATCAAGAGCGACCACACACAGACAGATCCTGGACATGGGCTTCAAATGTCGTATTCGTCTTGTCAAGCCTCTCCTGGAAAACAAACAACGTCAGAAGCATCTTACCTGGGCTAAACAAAAAAATAACTGGTCTGCTGTTCAGTGGTCCCAAGTCCTCTTTTCTGATGAGAGCAACTTTTGCATCTCATTTGGAAACCAAGGACCCAGAGTCTGGAGGAAGAATGGAGAGGCACACAATGCAAAATGTTTGAAGTCCAGTTTGAAGTTTCCACAGTCTGTGTTGATTTGGGGAGTCATGTCATCTGCAGGTGTTGGTCCACTGTGCTTCATTAAGTCCAGAGTCAACGCAGCCGTCTGCCTTCCGCAGATGAGCTTTATGGAGATGGTGACTTCATTTTCCAGCAGGACTTGGCATCTGCCCACACTGCCAAAAGTACCAAAACCTGGTTCAATGACCATGGGATTACTGTGCTTGATTGGCCAGAAAACTTGCCTGACCTGAACCCCATAGAGAATCTATGAGGCATTTGCCAAGAGAAAGATGAGAGACATGAGACTGAACAATGCAGAAGAGCTGAAGGCTGCTATTGAAGCATCCTGGTCTTCCATACCACCTCAGCAGTGCCATAGGCTGATAGCATCCATGCCACGCCGCATTGAGGCAGTAATTGATGCAAAAGGGGCCCAAACCAAGTACTGAGTACATATGCATAATTATACGTTTCAGAGGTCCTACATTTTTCTATTTAACATCCTTTTTATTGATTTCATGTAATATTTTAATTATCTGAGATTGTGAATTTGGGGTTTTCATAAACTGTAAGCCATAATCATCCAAATTATACCAAAAGAAGGCTTGAAATATCTCGCTTTGCATGTAATGAGTCTATCACATATGTTAGTTTCACCTTTTAAGTTGCATTACTGAAATAAATGAACTTTTGCACGATATTCAAATTTTTCGAGTTTCACCTGTATACCCAAGAATAAATACAAATCTCTGAGCAACATCTCTAAACAATTACAGACCCAAACCATCTAAAGCCCCCAACTATTATGTCACAATTTGGGTCTTTAAAGGGCTTCTGTCACCCCACTAAAGTCTTTTTTTTTTTTGGGGTACTTATAATCCCTATACTGCGATATATCAATAGATAATGTTATTAATCATTTTGGTTCAGTAGATAATGCAAAAAACTGACTTTTATCATATGCAAATTACCTGTCTACCAGCAATTAGGGCGGCTACTTGCTGGTAGCAGCGCATCCTCCTTTTAACAAAACGCCCACTCCTCATGTTGATTGACAGGGCCAGTGAACGCGCTCGTTCTCTGCTGGCCCTGTCTGCATTCAAAATCTGGCGCCTGCGCCGTACCTGTCTTGAGTCGGCGCAGGCGCACTGAGGGGAGGATGCTCGCTCGGCCGCTCCATCCTCAGTGCGCCTGCTACCGGAAGTCTAATGGGGGTCTGATTTGAGGTCTAATGGGGGTCAGATAAGGGGTTTTTGAGGTCTAATGGGAGTCTGAAAGTCTAATAGGGGTCTGATATTGGGGCAGGGTCTGACATGGAGGTCTAATAGAGGTCTGATATGAGGTCTGACAGAGGTCTAAAGGGGGTCTGGTCTAAGATGTGGGGGGTTTCATCTGGGGTTTGATATGGGGGTCTGATCTGAAATGTACAGGGGTAATCTTTTTGTACTGGCACACTATCTGTGTGGTACCAGTATTTTGAGGGGGACTGTTTCTGCAGTATAGTATTGGGGAGGGGGCAGGATGGGGTGTTGAGAAGGTGAGGATGATGGAAAAGTAGGAAAGTAAGATGTCTGTTAAACTCTGCAGAGACAAGACGCGGCTAAAATAAATCATCATGGTGGTCTAGTCTGAAAGAAGAAGATGAGGAAAGAGAACATCTACATCAGAGGAGACATCACTGGATGTAAGAGGTACATATGTGGCACTGTATGACCCTGTATGTACTGTAGCGCTGTATGAAATGTTTTCCAAGTATGTCTTTAAAGCGGTTGTCCGCTTTTTTTTCCGTATAAGTGCTGCCTTCTCTGCTCTGTTTACCTGCTCACCACTGCAATTGCAGCGGCGAGCAGGTGAACAGAGCAGAGAAAGCAGCTCTCATTTGAGTGCTGCCCTCATTTAAAAAAGGTGATCGGGACCCCCAACGGTCTGATATTGATGACCTATCTTGAGGATAGGTCATCAGTAGTAAAAAGAGGACAACCCATTTAACAGTAGGGAATTAGCATGGGGAGTGAGGTTTTTTTTATATTTTTGCCTCAGGCAGCAGAAAGGCTAGGTGCACCCCTGCCCCTTGCCATAAAGCACTGAGGGAATGTGGGGAAGGGGGGGGGGGTTCAACCTGAACTCTTGAACCTGGGCCCATGAGCCTTTAGCTATGCCCCTGCTGCACAATGTTTCCTATTGAGTCCTTGCCTGTAACAGGGCAGGGCTACATAGGAAACTAGTAAAATCATTATAGAATCCAATGCTAGTTCAATGGAGTCTATGACAATAACAATCTAAAAAATAATAAATAAAATAAAAATAAAAACATAAAAATTTTAATCACTCCCTTTCCCCAAAATGATAAAAAAAAGGAAAAAAAAATACACATCATAGGTATCACCGCATGTAAAAAATGCCCGTACTATCAAAATAGAAAAGTATTAATGCCATACGGAAAAAGGTGAAGGGTCAAAATGGCCGATTTGCCATTTTTTGGTCGCTTCTCCTCCCACAAAAAAATTCATAAAAAGTGATCAAAAAACCTCATACAGCTATGTGAACGTAAAAATAAAAAAGTTATGGCTCTGGGAAAGGGAGCGCAAAACAAAAACGCAACGTAGAAAGAAACTCCGGGGTAGAAGGGATTAAACTAATACAGACCCCAGACTTACAGATTGGCTAACCCTCTCTTTCTCTGTGGAGCTTTGCAGCTCTGTTCTCTGGCTTAAAGGGGCTATCCAATTTCTCAAAACCCCCACAAATGTGCCCCACACAGGTAATATACTTACCCCACTCCCGGTGTAGCGCCTGGTCAGAAGCGGCAGTGCAGAATGTCAGTCCAGATCATTTAACTTCTGGTTTTCTTCCTGCCCTTCGTTTACCTGCAATAACAACAATCTCAGAGTATTTTTTGTGCTCCTCCCCCTGCTCCGCAAAGGGAGTGAATACAACTCTGCCCTGAGTGACATGTTGTCACGGACGCACCGAGACATAAAGACGTTCCTGCGACAGGTGGCACACCTTCTATCCCCAGGTGTTGCTATTGTGGTCATTCAACCTTCCCTATTGATTGTTGTTTCTCCCACTATGCTGTGCTATTTATAGCTTCTGTTGGACTTGTGGTTAGCTTGTGTTTGGTTCTTGGCTGAGTTCCTGGTGCTACTAAAGCCTCATTGAAGATAAGTGTTTCCGTTCCCTTTTGTATTTCGTCTTGAACTTCCTCAGGCTCTGAAAATTCATTATGTGTTTCACAACTCTTTGTTGAAGAGATATGTTGAACCTGTGGAGTTGTCCCCGTTACCACCCGCTCCTGTCATGGTGGACGGCAGTTTGGAATTCCAGATTGCCAAGATTATTGACTCTCGAGTTCTCCACAGATCTCTTCAGTATCTTGTTCACTGGAAGGGTTATGGACCAGAGAAGAGGATGTGGGTACCGGCATCTGACATGAATGGCAGTCGTTTGGCCCCCTGGATCTCACAGGCAAGCAGGCTGAAGTGTATTACAGTGGTAATACACTTACAGCCAATGCATTACAATACAGAAGTATTGTCATGCATTGTAAAGAGGATCAGACCCCCAGAAGTTGTGGGGGAAAAAAAGAAGTTAAAAAAAGTTTCAAAAATTGCGTTTTACAAAAAATTAAAAGTTTCAAGTAAAAAAAAAAGCGTCCTTTTCCCAAAATAAAGTAAAAAAAAAAAATGCTGTTATTGTGTTAAATGAAAAAATAAATAAAAATAAGTAGACATATTAGGTATTGCCGCGTCCGTAACAACCTGCTCTATAAAAATACCACATGACCTAACCCCCCAAGTGAACACCGTAAAAAAAAAACAATAAAAAAAACTGTGTCAAATAAGGTATTTTTTGTCACCTAACATCACAAAAAGTGTAATAGCAATTTTCGGGACTTGACGTGATGACATAGCACGTAGCATGTCACGCTCTTCCCTCCTCCCGCGGCTCGGCTACCCCGCTGCTTCGAGCGTCTCTGCGGCCTCTCCTGCTTCCCTAGACCCGGGGACTCATGCTGCAGTCTCAGTCCCCGATTCAGCTATGCCCCTGCCTCTGCCTCCCAGCGCTGTCTGGCTTCTCCCCCTTTTCCTCTTCACCCTATCACCTCCTCACCTGCTTCCTTGGCCGGCGGTGTTCGGCGCGGCTTGGTCCGTGGTCCTTCTGTGCTCGCCTGTCGGCGACTTCCGGTTCCCCTGTGCCCGCTGGTGGCGGCGTTCCTCCCCTCCTGGTGGGTCCTCTCCGCACCCTATGCCTTAAGCTGCCTGCGGTGTCCATCGGAGCTTGATCGGCTGCTCCTCCTGGCGATCTTCCCCAGCTGTGTTGCTGTGCCTCCGGCTCCTCTCTGGTGGTCTCCTCCTGTCATTCCATCGTCCCTCCAATGTCTCCGTGATCAGTTGGTCTTTCTGTGGAAACTGGTGAGATTGTTCCTTTTTCTTTTTTTTTTGTTCTCCCATTTACTAATCAACTAACAAAGTAACCAAAACTAATCAAAGGATATTAATGTGTACTCAACCCACATCCCACATGGGTTATTACTGAGGGAGAATGAGGAGATAAAGACAAAGAAACAGGAAAAGGGAGGGGAGGAGAGCAAAAAGAAAGAGAAAGAAAAAAAAAGCGTAAAAAGAGGGAAGGAAAAGGAAAGGAAAAGGAAAGGAAAGGAAAGAGGGGAAAAAGAAAAAGGAAAGAAAAGAAAGAAGGAGGAGGAGAGGAGAGGGGAAAAAAAAAAAAAGGAAAAAGAAAGGAAGAGAGAGAAAAGAGAAGAAAAAAGAAAAAAAAAAAGGAAAGAAAAAAAAAAGGAGAAGAAAAGGAAGGAAGTAAGGAAAAAAGAGGAACGCGGAATGGTCCCAAAAGCTAGTAGGCGTTCCGCAGACCTCTCTGGCCAGAAACCGGCCACTAAATCCTTTGAAGGAACAAAAATAGACCAATTCCTAAGGTCCCCAAGCGATAATACGAGAGGTGGACAAAAGGACATTAGTTCCAAAAGAACTGATAATTTTGAGGTGATGGAAGCAGAATCTCAAAAAGTTTCTGGGTACCCTCAAGGGGAAGGGGGAACAGAGGGAGAAGATATGTTTAACGTCAACTTTTCCTCGCTAAAAGAAATACTATTGGCAGTAAAACAGAATGGGGATTTAATACAAGGCATCACAACCCAACTTGGGTCAATTCAAGCCGATGTGGGACTGATTAGAGACGATTTGTCAAAAATCCGAGATAGAGTTAACAATGTGGAGAGTTCAATGGCTATAATACAGAATGAATCCCAAAAAATAAACACTGAGGTGTCCACCCTGAAGACAGATCTCAATCTTCTTAAAAGAAAGGTGGTGGACCTCGAAGATAGATCACGAAAATACAACGTGAGAATTCTGGGGGTTCCAGAGGGTGCAGAAGATAAGAACCCTACCCAATTTATACAGATGATGATCCTGGAGAATTTTGGGAGGGATCTTTTTTCACCTTTGTTTATGGTAGAAAGAGCCCACCGGGTCCCAGGTGGGAAACCAATCCCTGGGAGACAACCACGCACATTCCTTTGCTAAGATGCTGGTTTCAAGAGACAGAGATACGGTACTAAAATGGGCGAGGGAATGTTCTCCCGTTCTATATGACGGGAACAGATTGGCCTTCTTTCCTGATTTTTCAAAGGATATCCAGGAAAAGAGACGCTCGTTTATGACTGTTAAAAAGAGGTTAAGAGAAAGGGATATTAAATACTCATTTATTTTCCCAGCAAAACTTCGGATTATTTTTAAGGACACAACTATTTTCTTTGACAATCCGGATAAAGCCGCGGATTGGCTTGAACGAAATAATATGTGACCTAACTGTTGTAGGGTTGGCTGGGAATAACAATTGGTAGAGGGTGTTTATATTTTCCACTTTCTTTGTTTAGCTAGCGGGGAGGTGCCGAGCAGGGGGAAATTGTGGGATGGATGGTCATAGGCGAGAGATCTGCTGCAATATGTGGTGGATTACCTGTATGGGGGGGTTGGGATTGGGCTGGGATGCGTCTTCTTTCTCTTTTTTTTTTTTTTCCCCATTAATTGCTGTTCATAATGTCTATTAGAATTCTTACCTGGAATGTTAGGGGCTTGGGGGACAGAAGAAAGAGACAAGTGGTTTTTGATTTGATGCGTATACACCTCCCAGCAATTGTATGCTTGATAGAAACACACCTTACTGGGGAGACCTCCAGGGTGGTCACCAGTTGATGGGCTGCGCACACGTACCACTTGTCCTTCTCTAGTCACTCTAGGGGAGTAACTGTTTTCATTCATAGAACGATTGAATTTTTGTGCGAGGCATCCTCTGTTGACCACCAGGGAAGATTTGTCTTCCTATACTGTAAGCTGGCGGGGAAGATGTGCATTTTGGCCTTTGTTTATATCCCACCTCCATTTTCTTTCTCAGTGCTTAACTCTCTGTTAACATTTATGGACAAATGGCCGGAATGCCCCACATTGATTACTGATGACTTTAATTGTGTTATTAACCTGGCAGTAGATAAGGTCTCTATGGGTGTCGAGGGAGACGCCTCTGGCACGTTTTTGCTCTGAGGCTGGGTTTGAGGATGTTTGGGGAAGTCTGGGTCAGGGGAGAAGGGTCTTCTCATGTATTAGTAAATTAGGTAGATCCATGTCCAGAATAGACCATGCTCTGATCAATAAAAAATATGTGCGATATGTAAAACGAATGAAGTACGAGACTAGGTCACTCTCGGACCATCTACCGTTACTCCTTGAACTTTGCCTGGCCCAGGATAAACAAATAGGGAGGCCTCTTTTTAGATTAAATCCTTATTGGCTATCACTAATAAAGAACCATGAAATAATACAAAAGGAAATTAATCAATTCTGGGTTACTAATTATAGGTCAACTAAAATCCAAATAGTATGGGATACCTTTAAGGCCTATATGAGGGGAATAATGGTCAGTCACATTGCAAACCTGAGAAAGGAGTATGGGAAAAATAAGAAAAACTTAAAAGAACAAGCCTCCTCAGCTACACAACGTTTCTATATAAATAGGACAGAGGAAAATAGGGAAACTATGCAGAAGACTACACAGGCATACTCCAACTTCTTGCTGGAGAAGGCACAACAGAGCCTATTCTTTAAGGGGCAAAAATATTTTACTGAATCAGGGCGACCGGGGAAACTCCTATCTAGGGTGATCTCGAGCCAGGAATCTAAAAAAATATATAGATAATATACAATTGGCTAATGGGAGGATGGTTAGGGGACAAAACTCCATAGAGAAGGTCTTCCTTGAGTACTTTTCAGACCTTTATAGAGCTGACTGCAGGATCACGGATGAAATGATGGACTCTTATCTTGAGGGTATTGTCTTTCCTACTATTACTCCGGCTCAAAAGAAGGTACTTGAGGCCGATCTCTCTATTCAGGAGCTCGAAGGGGCAATTAAACTATGCTCGGGGAACTCCACCCCCTGGTTCAGACGGACTCCCATATGAATTTTATGGTAAATATAAGGAGGTTGTTTTTCCTAAATTGCTGGAGGTCCTTGCTGAATCGGTGGAGGAGGGGAACCTGCCGGGTTCAATGATGGAAGCTGTAATAATACTGATTCCAAAAAAAGGTAAGGACCCCATAGATTTGGGATCCTATAGACCGATCTCATTGCTGAACGCGGATGTAAAGCTCCTGGTGAGGATCTTGGCAACAAGACTTTCTGGGGTTATCTCCTCCATTGTCCATCCGGACCAGAACGGCTTCATTCCAAACAAAGGTACTCATCATAATCTTCATTGGCTCTTTGCCAACATACAGGCTCCTGGGGGGTCTGCTCGCTCCATCCTGTCTTTGAATGCCTCTAAGGCCTTTGACAGGGTGGAGTGGCGATTCCTATGGAGGGTTTTGGCGAGGATGGGCTTTGGGGAGAGATTTATAAATATGATTAAAACACTGTATAGATCCCCAATGGCTAAGCTGAGTCTCAATGGGAGCCTTACTCCCAGTATTGACCTAAATAGAGGTAATCGCCAGGGCTGCCCACTATCTCCACTCCTATGTGATATTTATATTGAGCCCCTGGCTTTGGCTATTAGGCAGGATGTTCAAATTAAAGGATTTGGAACATTAGGAGTGGAAGATCGCATTTCTCTATACACGGATGATGTCCTTTTCTTCGCAGATAATACAGAAAAAACTGTTCCAAGAATTATCCGTATGGTTAAACTATTTGGTGAGGTATAAGGCCTAGATATAAACTGGTCAAAGACCATTTTGATGCCAATAGACCGGGTGTCCCAAAAGGAGTCATTGATAACCCAGCTAGATGTTGTCGATACTTTTCAATACTTGGGTATGACGATATCTCACAAGGTTGAAAATTCTGTACATCTTAACCTGATCCCATTGATAACATAAACTAGGGCAAAAATAGGGATTTGGCTGAGACTTCCTTTATCCAGAGCTGACCAAGTCTCACTGGTTAAAATGGTAATTCTACCCCAATTCCTCTATGTTCTTAGTAAATATACCTATTTGGATACAGGATAAATATTTCAAACTTATGGAAAGAATAAATAATGACTTAGTCTGGGGAAGAAAACGAGTGAGACTCAAATTGGAATATCTATATAAACCGCTGGAGCATGGGGGTTTAAATCTCCCATGCTTTAAAGGCAATTTTATTGCTGCTCAGCTATGGATGTGTAATGAATGGCCAAATAGTACACTTCTAAGTAGCCTAGTAAGAAGATCTGCGCACAATAACATATTCACGCTTCTGGAATCTGGGCTATTGACTTACAGGGATCGGGGTTATAAAGGGACTACAAAATTACTATCGAAAGTGTGGGCTATTACTAGAGGATAAAGGGATCACTTATATTCACGCCTCTCTGGCACAATATTCACTTACAGATTTCAGATGGTATAGCAATGGATCAATTTTGGCAAAAGAATGGGATTATTTATATGGCACAGGTTGTTAAGAATAGAGAAATTAAGTCGTTTGTGGAATTATCACATAGCGTAGAGAATCTATCTTGGTTTAGGTATTTTCAGCTTCGGTCGGCACTTTTTAGTTTGGATGATAAATCACTGTTAGAAATAGATAATTCTTCTCTGTTAAATGAGAGGTTCGGGAAGATACCATTAAAGGTTTCTATCACTTCATATGACATAATTAGCTCTCAGACACTAGCGATCCGCTAGTGTCTGCTCTGGCCAACCATCCTAATATAACAGCTTTTGGGGCAGCCGTTTTGCTAAAAAAATAACTTTTATAAATATGCTAATGAGCCTCTAGGTGCTATGTGGGCGTCATTAGCACCTAGAGGCTCCGTCTACCTTCATACACAGCCGCCGCCCAGCGCGTCCCTCCAGCCCGCCCATCTCCTGCTGAATGCGATCCTCCATGTGACGCAACGGCCGAATTCTCACGCATGCGCCGTGCGCAGCTGTATTCGGCGCATGCGCAGTGAATGTCTGACCGCTTCCCTGCTCAGACATCTCCACTGCGCCTGCGCCGATGATGTCATAGTGCTCCAAGGAACAGGCGCAGTGGAGATGTCTGAGCAGGGAAGGGTCAGACATTCACTGCGCATGCGCCGAATACAGCCGCGCACGGCGCATGCGCGAGAATTCGGCCGTTGCGTCACACGGAGGATCGCATTCAGCAGGAGATAGGCGGGCTGGAGGGACGCGCTGGGCGGCGGCTGTGTATGAAGGTAGATGGAGCCTCTAGGTGCTAATGACGCCCACATAGCACCTAGAGGCTCATTAGCATATTTATAAAGGTTATTTTTTTAGCAAAACGGCTGCCCCAAAAGCTGTTATATTAGGATGGTTGGCCAGAGCAGACACTAGCGGATCGCTAGTGTCTGAGAGCTAATTATGTCATACGAAGTGATAGAAACCCTTTAAGAATGAAGATTTCAAATATATATAAATTACTAATTTAGTCACGATTTTCTGAGACACGATCACCAGGACAAAGGGCCTGGGAGATGGATTGCCCAAACATACAAATGGTAGGGTGGGGGAGTATTTTCACTAACCCAGATGTACTTTCTCACAATTTTAACCACGTTTTAATACAGTTTAATATTTATCATAGACTATATGTTACCCCCATCTGGTTAAACAAGTGTGGAATAAGAGCTACCTCCAAGTGTCCTCGCTGCGATACTGTTGGTGGGGATTATTTGCATATGATCTGGGCATGCCCAGAACTCGGAGCATACTGGAATGGTATTAATAATCTCCTCACCCACAAGTTAAAAATACGGATCCCTCTTGAGCCACAATTGTTTCTACTGAACGATCTTTCGACATTAAGTAGTCATAAATCTCAAAAGATCCTATTAGGTAGAACACTACTATTGTCCAGGCTCCTGATCAGTCGGAGCTGGTTCGCACGCCATGCCCCAGAGGTAAACAATTGGATAAACCTGGTTAACAAGGTTAAAAACTATGAACGGATTCTCTATAAGCAGAGAGGTGGATTAGAGAAATGGGTTAAGATATGGGACGGCTGGTAGTTCTGATATGAATGCACGTGGAATATATTTTTTTATTATTAATATATAATTTTTTATTTTTTTGTATTTTTGTTTTTTTCCCCCTTCTTTTTCTCTTCTCTCTCCCCTTCTCCCTATTTCTTTTCGAGGGGGGAGGAGGGGGTGGACACATCACAGGGTGGGGGGGTAATGGGGTCAAGGGAAAAAATGGTGATAATTTATAATAAGGATGAATTTTCTTTTTGTGTACTCGTTTTGTATAGTAATAAAGATGTTAAATAAAATAAAAAAATTTAAAAAATAGGGAAAAAGAGAAAAGTAGATATATTAGGTATCGCCATTCTCTGCATCCGTATCAACTGGCTCTATAAAAATATCACAAGACCTAACCCCTCACCTAACCCCTTACATCACTAAATGTGCAACACCAAGCGATCAAAAAGGCGTTTGCCCCCCCAAAATAGTACCAATCTAACCGTCACCTCATCCCGCAAAAAATAAGTCCATTCATAAGACAATCTTCCAAAAAATGTAAAAAAATATGGCTCTCAGAATATGGAGACACTAAAACATGATTTTTTTTTGTTTCAAAAATGCTTTTATTGTGTTAAATAAAAAAATATAAAAAATAAGTAGACATATTAGATATTGCCGCATCCGTAACAACCTGCTCTATAAAAATACCACATGACCTAACCCCCCCAGGTGAACACTATAAAAATAAAATAAAAAAGTGTCAAAAAAGCTATTTTTTGTCACCTAACATCACAAAAAGTGTAATAGCAAGCGATCAAAAATTCATATGCACCCCAAAATCATACAAATCAAACCATTATCTCATCCCACAAAAATTATATCCTACCTAAGACAATCGCCCAAAAAATAAAAAAAATATGGCTTTTGTTTCAAAAATGATATAATTGTGTAAAACTTACATAAATAAAAAAAAGTATACATATTGGGTATTGCCACGTCCATAATGACCTGCTCTACAAAAATATCACATGACCTAAACCCTCAGGTGAACACCGTAAAAGAAAAAAAAAAACAGTTTTCAAAGTCATTTTTTTTCTCCTTACATCACAAAAAGTGTAATAGCAAGCGATCAAAAAGTCATATGCACCCCAAAATAGTGCCAATCAAACATTCATCTCATCCCGTAAAAATTATACCCTACCTAAGACAATCGCCCACAAAATAAATAAAAATATGGCTCTCAGACTATGGAGAAACTAAAACATGATTTTTTTTTTTGTTTCAAAAATGATATTATTGTGTAAAACTTAAATAAATAAAAAAAGTATACATATTAGGTATCGCCATGTCCGTAATGACCTGCTGTATAAAATATCACATTAACTAACCCCTCAGGTGAACACCGTAAAAAAAAAAGTATACAAAAAGCTTAAAAAAAATAATAATACGGCTCTCAGAATATGGAGACATTAAAACATGATTTTTTTTTGTCTCAAAAATGCTGTTATTGTGTAAAACTTAAATAAATAAAAAAAAGTATACATATTAGGTATCACTGCGTCCGTAAGTACCTGTATAAAAATATCACTTGACCTAACCCCTCATGTGAATGCCGTAAAAAAATTAAATAAAGTGTGTCAAAAAAGGCATTTTTTGTCACCTTACATCATATAAAATGTAATACCAAGCAATCAAAAAGTCATATGCACCCTAAAATAGTAATAATCAAACCATCATCTCATACCGAAAAATGAGCCCCTACATAAGATAGTCGCCCCAAAAAATTAAAAAAATATATAAATATGGAGACACAAAAAAATAATTCTTAAAAAAAATGCTTTATTATGTAAAACTGAAACAAAAAAAGTTGTCATATTTGGTATTGTTGCATCCATAACAACCTGCTCTATAAAAATACCACGTGATCTAACCTGTCAGATGAACATTGTAAATAACAAAAAATAAAAACAGTGCGAAAACAGCAATTTTTTGTTACCTTGCATCACAAAAAGTGTAATATAGAGCAACCAAAAATCATATGTAACCTAAAATAGTACCAAGAAAACTGCCACCTTATCCCGTAGTTTCCAAAATGGGGTCATTTTTGTAGAGTTTCTACTCTAGGGGTGCATCAGGGGGTCTTCAAATGTGACATGGCAGCTTAATATATTCCCAGTGAAATCTGCCTTCCAAAAACTATATGGCGTTCTTTTCCTTCTGCACCCTGCCATGTGCCCGTACAGAGGTTGACGACCATATATGAAGTGTTTTTGTAAACTACAGAATCAGGGCAAAAAATATTGAGTTTTGTTTGGCTGTTAACCCTTGCTTTGTTAGCGGAAAAAAAATATTAAAATGGAAAATCTGCTAAAAAAGTGAAATTCTTAAATTTCATCTCCATTTTCCATTAATTCTAAAGAGTTAACAAAGTTAGTAAAATCGGTTTTGAATACCTTGAGGGGTGTAGTTTCTAAAATGGGGTCATTTTTCTGGGTGGTTTCTATTATGTAAGCCTCACAAAGTGACTTCACACCTAAACTGGTCCTTAAAAAGTGGGTTTTGCTTCTAAACTTCTAAGCCTTCTAACGTCCCCAAAAAATAAAATGGCATTCACAAAATGATCCAAACATGAAGTAGACATATGGGGAATGCAAAGTAATAACTATTTTTGGAGTTATTACTATCTATTATAAAAGTAGAGAACTAGAAATTTGGAAATTTGCTAATTTTTCTAAATTTTGTGTAAATGTGGTATTTTTCTATAAATAAAAATGACATTTTTGACTCAATTTTACCACTATCATGAAGTACAATATGTGACGAGAAAACAGTCTCAGAATGGCCTGTATAAGTAAAAGAGCTTTAAAGTTATTAGCAGATAAAGTTATACATGTCAGATTTGCTAAAAATGGCCTGGTCCTTAAGGTGAAAATGACTTGGTCCTGAAAGGGTTAACCTTCCTTATTTATTGTTGTTTCTCCCGCTATGCTGTGCGGTTTGTAGTTTCTGTTGGACTTGTGGTTAGCTTGTGTTTGGTTCTCGGCTGAGTTCCTGGTGCTACTAAAGCTTCATTGAAGATAAGTGTTTCCTTTCCCTGTTGTTTGTCATTAGGCCTGAGGGAGACTCTTGTTCGTCCTTCCCTTTGGAGGAACAGGTTGACTCAGTCCTGACATTAGTTCCAGGGTACTATAGGGTGAAATAGGATTCTACATATCCAGTGTATGAACTTGCCTACCTTTGGGGCCTATTCATACTGTTAGTCTGCAAGGACTGGAGTTAGGGTTTTCCCTAGTAGGTGTCCATCTTCCTTCCCTAGTTTCCAGGCCTTATTTCTGTATCCCCTTTCCCTCCTATGCTCTGTGTGCTGTTTTTCTCCCACACACGAGCGTGACACATGTCTGCCTGCTGGGATACTCTGCAGCATGTTGTATGTGTAGGATTACAAGTCCCAGCTGTGCATCGACACTGCTGATACAGGATCTTCCCCCTACCTGTTCTTGTGCAATGCTCTGCAGAACTCCTCTAGTTTGTCAGCTCCTGTGCCCAGCATTTGTCTCCTCACTTCCTGCAGCTACTCAGTAAAGCCTTCAGCCCTGAATCTGTGCTACTCCAGTGGGAGGGAGACACAGGGCAGACAGCAGCAGCTCAGCCAGTGCAGGGGGAATGACCAGCACAGTGAAGTCTGGTGTACAGACACATATCTGCTCTCTCAGGATTGTGCACAAAACATCATCAGAGCAGGGAGAGAAGCTGATATCACAGATCATGGGACCCTTAGTAAAAGAAAGCAGCAACTGTAGATGCAGTAAGTGCATGGTAAAGCATTTACATTTGATTAGTTAGAAACATACAAAGAACAAAAAAATAACTTGGACAACCCCTTTAACTTACACAGTGTTCAGACAATGAGAGCTGTTTCCCCATCTCACAATAGTTTATTTTTTCATATGTCATAAGGAAAGTTTAGACACATCATGTAAAGTATACTTATTTTCATCTAAAAAGTTTAAAAATTTTGTGATGATTCATTTTGTACTATACCTTTATCCACATGCTCTGCTTTTCCCCCCACAGCCATACAGTAGCAGAGGAGAATGCAGATTTATGAAGGAGTGGCTGTGTGAATGGGAGAAGGCGCTTTTAAGTGCAGGGCCACACGGTCAGGTTTCTGGATGCAGGAGTGAATTCAAGAGAAGTCGTATCTGTCCTTTATACTTTCTCCCTTTTTATGATCCATTCCTGATTTTGGTTTCCAAAACTGCTTCAGGAAACCTGACCCTGTGGATGTACCCTGAGGTCTGTATCAGAAAAACTTTAACCATTTTTTCCACTTGGTTTTTCACAGGAAAACACTGTTTTCCCTTTGTTGGTCTGACGCTCCATTCCTGAGTTACAACACTTTTTCTTAAGGCTCACGCACACGATCGTATGTATTTTGCAGTCCGCAAAAAACGGATCCGCAAAAAATACGGATGACGTCCGTGTGCATTCCGTATTTTTCGCAACGGAACAGCTAGCCCCTAATAGAACAGTCCTATTCTTGTCCGTAATGCGGACAATATTAGGACATGTTCTATTTTTTTGCGGAACGGAAATACAGAAACGGAATGTACACGGAGTACCTTCTGGTTTTTTTTGTGGACCCATTGAAATGAATGGTTCCGCATACAGACCGCAAAAAAAACGGGACGGACATGGAAAGCAAATACGTTCGTGTGCATGAGCTCTTAATATGTAAATCAGTTCTTTGGTGCAATGAAGGCATAACCATTGCTCTTGCATGTACGGTAGAGGTCTGGAGAGGATTAAACTATAGAGATCTGTGCTCTGTCATCCAGTCACCTACCTGTATAAAATTTTACATGGACACCTGCTCTCCTTTTCTTTCTCTTACCTTCATGTCTGTCTATTTTATGTATGCTATTCCTGGCAGACCTTTGTGATTACTTGGGTTAGTACACAGGGGTGAGAAATTTATATGCCGAGAAACCCACATAACCACCCACGTGCTCTCCGGGAGCTAGAAATGCAAATGTTTCCATTTATTTCCAGGAAGGACACAGTCTAGCTGAAAACCGCTGTATGAAATGTAACATTGCATAAAATGTACACTTGCTTGAAGGGAATCTGTCACCTAATTTGAGCCTTTTTAGACCGCTCAGATCAGGTTATAGACTCCTGTGCCCTCATTACAATGGTACCTTTATTTGTTCTGTCCCTCGCTGAGATCTTTAAAAAATTACTATTTAATTGTATGATAATGAGCTTCAGCAAGTGCCCAGGGGCGGCGTTACTGCAGCAAGTGCCCAGGCCCCTCGGCGATGTGCCCAGAAGACCACACCTCTTTCACCCCTCTGGCCGCCCTTGTTTCCTATTATGACCTCCTACTCTCCCTCCCAGATCTCGAGCCTGCTGCCGGTGCATGCGCAGTCCAACTACCTGTTTCTCTGCCCATAATGGGCACAGCAGTGTGCAGGTGCGGGACAGGTGCGGGACAAGTGTGGAACGGCGCAAGCGTGAGATCTGGGAGGGAGAGTTTTTGTTTTTTTTACTGCCACACAACGGGGCATTTTTTGTAATGGAGCACATTATAAGGGGGGCATTTTTCTACTGTCACACATTATAAAGAAAATTATTACTATCGGGGCATTATGGTAGGCTTTATTACAACTGGAGGACTATGGGAGCATTATTACTTGTGGGACACAATTACTGTTGGGGCACTGTAGGAACACTATTACTAAATGCACTCTGGCACAGAATTACTACTATTATTCGGACTTTGGGAGCACTATTACTGTGGGGGGCGCCCTGGCACAGTATCAGCCTAGCACAATTCTTTTTGGGGGACATTATGCATACACTATTAGTGTCGTAGTATTTTTTAGGACATTGTGTTCCAATAAATATTGAAGGGAGCACTATCTGTGTGCAACTAGTATTTTCAGGGGGTTTATCTGTTTCTGCAGTATAGTTTTACAGCTCCTCAGTATTGGTGGTGCATGATGGGATGTTGAGAAGGTGGGAGGATGATGGAAAAGTAGGAAACTAAGGTGTCTGTCAAATTCTGAAGAGACGTGAGATGGCTGAAAGAAATCATCATAGTGGTCTGGTCTGAATGGAGAAGATGAAGAAAGAGGACATCTACATCAAAGGAGACGTCACTGGATGGAAGCGGTATGTGGACCTCTATTAGGCTACTTTCACATCTGTGTTAGTGATCCTGGCAGGCTGTTCCAGCTGAGAACAGCCTGCCGGAATTCACTGGATCCGGCACTGCTGGATGCAGACAGAATGCCCATCGGCCCCATTAACTATAATGGGGTACGGCAGAGATCTGGCCACAATCTGGTAAAAATGCAGAGAATCAGCGAGACACAAACCGCTGCATGCTGTGGTTTGTGTCCAGCCGATTCCTTGCATTTTCTGCCGGATTAGGTGGCCGGATCGTACTGCCACAGGTGTGAAAGTAGCCGTACCCTGTATGTTTTGTATTGCTGTATGTAATGTTAGGATGGAATAGGTTTGGTTGAGGATTTCGCATGTCGGGTAGGGGGCCCAGGCACATTGTTTGCACAGGGGCCCTCTGCTGTCTGTGTCCATCCCTGGATGGAAGTGAGACCCCTAGTGGCCATGACTTTACAGCTTTTCTCCAGGTGGATGCAGGCAGATTTTTAAAATGAACTGATTTAGAATTTTTTTTTGCTACACCATTCTCTATGAAATGAGATGAAATTGTGAAAAAATAAAGTGACTCTTTAATCCACAAAACATAATTGTAATTGTACACAGATAGCCAGACAAGAGGATAAAGGAATTTTGGCAAAAGTCTAAAAGTGTTTAGCTAGTAGATGAAACATGGACACAGCATGGGTTCCACTGAAAGAACCTTGTCAAGTATATGAGGGAAGCTTAAAGGAACGTATTGTGAAAGGAAAACACATACATGGCTATTGAACTGAATTTCAAAGCTCAATAGGAAATTCCCTTGTTTCTCAGCTTAAAGAAACATGAATGAAGACAGTGCAGCCAGCCAGAACCGCAGGGGCAACACGTGAGGTGCACGGTGGACCGATGAGGGGTTAAGTAATAAAACACAGTTCATCAGTTTACTCACGGTTAGCAGTAAGCCTCCCTGGGCTGGCAGCACAGTGTTGAGGTGGACAGCACGAAATCCTCCGGGGCACGCTCTGTGGTAGGAAGCATCAGCCAAGATGGTGGTTGAGGTGCCCTTGATGTTAGGGGTGCTTAGGGTGCTTGTTGCGGCTGAGTCCCTTGATGGTTTTTGTCGTGACGCCAGTACCGTTAATGGTGGTACAACCAATAGTGGTAATAATGAGGTAGACAGTGGTAAGGTGTAACTCACAACTTTTACTGATGTTGACTTTGGTTGCAGCAGTACAAAATACAGTCTCTTGTTGGTATTAGAGTTAATCTGCAGATCCACTGTTCCTAGGCTTTGTTAGGCTTGATTTAAGCTTAGCCGGATATTTTCTGTATCAGTGTAATTTGGTGAGGTTGCCGGAGGCTATGGTATCCTTCACCTGAATATCCCAAAGGTCCTTGATGCCTGACTTGTGGCTTTTTATCCTTTGGATGTTTAAGTCTTTTCTCTTGTCCCTTTCTGGACTAAACTTTCATCAGAGTAGAAGTGCTAGATCTGCACTCTCTCACTCTCAGCAGACTGACTAAACAATCAACAACCACTGACCTGTCCCCGTCCTGTCTCACTAGGCCTGAACTAGGTATATATAGAACCTAAGCTTTATCCCCATCTAGTGGTGGTATGTATAAATTACACCTAATCTGCCTGGTAACAGGGATTTTGCAGATAAATTAGTACAAAGTCAAATAATACAGCATAATACAGTTTTTAGGGTAAAAAGTGCTTTTAAGCAGTGCCCACACACACGTAGTGGGACGCTGCAACAGCAACAACTGATCCCCAATCTCTATATCAAAACTGCTCCTAATGGAAGCTTGTGTTTAATCTTCATAGACCGTGTCTGGTCAGTCTTCTCATATATAGGGTATCCCTTGGGGTGTATCTCCTTCTAGTTCTTATCATTAGGTCAGTACATGAAGGTGGTAACAGTAATAATTAATTTACATATGTTTCAGATTTGGCTTTCAATAAATCATCAGCTACATTTGATGTCTCCATGTAATTCCCAAGACTTGAGCAAAATTAAACTTGTGAATGTTAGGCCTTTGATGTATTGCATGTACTAAGGTGATCCACTATGGAGGGTTCACTGTTGTATCCCGTATGCATTATACTAGTTGATGTGATATGTAAAATACATTTTATATATATATATATATATATATATATATATATACATACACTCACCTAAAGAATTATTAGGAACACCTGTTCTATTTCTCATTAATGCAATTATCTAGTCAACCAATCACATGGCAGTTGCTTCAATGCATTTAGGGGTGGTCCTGGTCAAGACAATCTCCTGAACTCCAAACTGAATGTCAGAATGGGAAAGAAAGGTGATTTGAGCAATTTTGAGCGTGGCATGGTTGTTGGTGCCAGACGGGCCGGTCTGAGTATTTCACAATCTGCTCAGTTACTGGGATTTTCACGCACAACCATTTCTAGGGTTTACAAAGAATGGTGTGTGAAAAGGGAAAAACATTCAGTATGCGGCAGTCCTGTGGGCGAAAATGCCTTGTGGATGCTAGATGTCAGAGGAGAATGGGCCGACTGATTCAAGCTGATAGAAGAGCAACGTTGACTGAAATAACCACTCGTTACAACCGAGGTATGCAGCAAAGCATTTGTGAAGCCACAACACGCACAACCTTGAGGCGAATGGGCTACAACAGCAGAAGACCCCACCGGGTACCACTCATCTCCACTACAAATAGAAAAAAGAGGCTACAATTTGCACGAGCTCACCAAAATTGGACTGTTGAAGACTGGAAAAATGTTGCCTGGTCTGATGAGTCTCGATTTCTGTTGAGACATTCAAGTGGTAGAGTCAGAATTTGGCGTAAACAGAATGAGAACATGTATCCATCATGCCTTGTTACCACTGTGCAGGCTGGTGGTGGTGGTGTAATGGTGTGGGGGATGTTTTCTGGGCACACTTTAGGCCCCTTAGTGCCAATTGGGCATCGTTTAAATGCCACGGGCTACCTGAGCATTGTTTCTGACCATGTCCAACCCTTCATGACCACCATGTACCCATCCTCTGATGGCTACTTCCAGCAGGATAATGCACCATGTCACAAAGCTCGAATCATTTCAAATTGGTTTCTTGAACATGACAATGAGTTCACTGTACTAAAATGGCCCCCACAGTCACCAGATCTCAACCCAATAGAGCATCTTTGGGATGTGGTGGAACGGGAACTTCGTACCCTGGATGTGCATCCCTCAAATCTCCATCAACTGCAAGATGCTATCCTATCAATATGGGTCAACATTTCTAAAGAATGCTATCAGCACCTTGTGGAATCAATGCCACGTAGAATTAAGGCAGTTCTGAAGGCAAAAGGGGGTCCAACACCGTATTAGTATGGTGTTCCTAATAATTCTTTAGGTTAGTGTATATGTATAATGCAGCAGCACATTTTATAATCTTATAATCTGTACTGTATTTTCAGCGTTTGCTTTTGTATTGTAGCCACAGCGTCTGCCATCCTGCATGTTCACTATATTTCGTTACTGTAGGATGTGCTAACATTGTTTTTACATTGGAGATACAGTATGGGGATATAGCTGCCTCCATTTTAGTCTTGCACTCTAGCTACCCATCTGTCCAAGGCTTTTTGTAATATATACCCACATACCCTAAGTTCAATTGGACACTCAAGGAGAGATGAGTAATTTTACTTAAAGTTTTCATCTAAAAGAGGTTGCCTTGTTGGGGTGGATAGGCTCTTTTACGTTGAGCAAAATATTTGCAAAGATCTCATATTCATTTACCGTACTTTTAACTCTATAAGACGCACCTAGGTTTTAGAGGAGAAAATAAGAAAAACATGTTTTTAGCAGACCTCAGACCACACCTCCAATCTTCATCAGACCTCAGATTAGATCCGCAATCTTCATCAGACCTCAGATCAGACCCCCAATCTTTATCAGACCTCAGATCAGACTCCAAATCTAGACTCCCTATTTTTATCAGACCCCCAATCTACATGAGACCTCAGATCAGAACCCCAATCTTCATTACACCTCAGATCAAACCCATAATCTTCATCAGACTTCAGATCAGGCCCCTAATGTTCATTAGACCTCAGCTCAGACCTCCAATATTTATCAGACCTCCAATCTTCATCAGACTTCAGATCAGACCCCTAATCTTCATGAGACCTCAGATCAGACCTCTAATATTTATCAGACCCTCAATCTTCCTCAGACCTCAGATCAGACCCCTGAATCTTCATCAGACCCCCAACCTTCATCAAACTGCCAATCTTTATCAGATCAGACATCCAATCTTTATCACACCTCAGATCAGACCCCCAATCATCATCAGACCCAGATCAGACAAAAAATAAATAAAACAACTTACTTCTCCTGCTGCAGACGGCGCTGCCACTCAGGAGAGCCAGCTTACTCTTCTTGCTACTCTGCACTGTGGCCTGACCTTGCACAGTGTTAGATCACAGTGCGAGTTTACCCACACTACGCCCTGACTAAGTACACAGTCAAGACACTTCAAAGTGCGGTGCCTAGAGAAGTTCAGGGAGTGGTGAGTAATACCAGCGCTAGCAGAGCTTCACTCACCGCTGTACTGTACTAATGAGTGCTTCCATAATAAGCACTTCTATAGTGAAAAATATTTTCAGTCACAGCAACGCACACCTGCATATGTATTTCATTTCATAGGATATGCTGACTAACTTTGTTAAATTTACATACTGTTAGCAATAACATTAAAAACACCTGCACCTGCCGACACCACTCTGATCCATCAAGTCTGAAACTGTCCTGTGGTATCTAGCTTCAAGACGTTAGCAGGTTCTTTAAAGCCTTGTCCACAAGGAGGCTTTTACTATGGAATTTGATGTGGATTTTGCTCCAAAACCATGGATTGGACAAAAACGGAGACTGCATCCAATTACTTACTGAGTGGGAAGCTGTGCCGAAATTCATGCAGTCATGGTTTATTTTCCACATCATTTTTTGGTGCAATTTCCACATTGACACAGAAAGAAACTGTAGTGGGTGTCCCCCTCACATTTCAGTCCAATTCAGGTCCGCCACAGTAAAACTGACACAGGCAAAATCCATCATCCACCTTCAGTCCAGCATATCCCACACATGCAAGATTATATTGAGATCTGGGGAATATGTTCCTCAAACTGTACCTGAACAATTTTTGCAGTGTGGCATGAAGGGGTGCAATTGGTCAACAACAATGCAGAGCAGTGATCTGTGAGATCAGTGCAGGACCAAATGTATATATAATGTATATAGATAATATATCACAAAACAGATATACAGTTGTGTTCAAAATTATTCAACCCCCAATGCTGTAAAGGGTTTTAGGGAATTTAGTGTACATTTGTAATTGTGTTCAGAATGAAATCTTACAAGGACTTTTTTAAAGAACCAAATGCAACTAAAATGACATCAATTGTTTTTGTAATACAGTATTAAATGTTTTTTTTTGTGATTTCTTCATTGACACAATTATTCAACCACTCTTAAGAACAGAAGTTCATTCAAGTGTTTTCGATCAGGTATTGAAAACACCTGTGGATGTCAAGGAGCAGCAATCAAGCATAATAAGCACCAATTAGGCAGATTTAAAAAGACTGTGATACTCAGCTCCTTCTAGACATTTACTGGTGTGTTTACAAACATGGTGAAGTCAAGAGAATGGTCCAGGAAGACAAGAGAAGAGGTGATTTCTCTTCACAGAAAGGGCAATGGCTATAAGAAGATTGCAAAGATGTTAAACATACCAAGAGACACCATAGGAAGCATCATTCGTAAAATTCAAGGCAAAGGGCACTGTTGAAACGCTACCTGGTCGTGGCAGAAAGAAGATGCTGACTTCGACTGCTGTGCGCTACCTGAAGCGCAAAGTGGAGAAAAGTCCCCGTGTGACTGCTGAGGAACTGAAAAAAGATTTGTCAGATGTGGGTACTGAAGTTTCAGCTCAGACAATAAGGCGCACAATGCCTCCATGCCAGAACTCCCAGGCGCACCCCCTTGCTGTCTCCAAAGAATAAGAAGAGTCGACTGCAGTATACCAAAAGTCATGTGGACAAACCACAAAAGTTTTGGGATAGTGTTCTGTGGACTGATGAAACAAAATTAGAACTGTTTGGGCCCATGGATCAACGCTATGTTTGGAGGCGGAAGAACAAGGCCTATGAAGAAAAGAACACCTTGCCTACTGTGAAGCATGGCAGGGGGTCAATCATGCTTTGGGGCTGTTTTGCTTCTACAGGTACAGGGAAGCTTCAGCGTGTGCAAGGTACCATGAATTCTCTTCAGTACCAGGAGATATTGGATGAAAATGTGATGCAGTACGTCACAAACCTGAGGCTTGGGAGCCTTTGGACCTTTCAACAGGACAATGATCCCAAGCATACCTCCAAGTCCACTAGAGCATGGTTGCAGATTAAAGGCTGGAACATTTTGAAGTGGCCATCGCAGTCACCAGACTTAAATCCGATTGAGAACCTCTGGTGGGACTTAAAGAAAGCAGTTGCAGCGCGCAAGCCTAAGAATGTGACTGAACTGGAGGCTTTTGCCCATGAAGAATGGGCGAAGATACCCGTAGATCGCTGCAAGACACTTGTGTCAAGTTATGCTTCACGTTTAAAAGCTGTTATAACTGGAAAAGGATGTTGTACTAAGTACAACTGTATATATATATATATATATATATATATAAAGAAGGACGAATATATGTATGTTCCGCAATCACTCAAAAGCGCAACCATCGATTTCAACGAAACATGGGATACACATCCCTTGCTGACCTGGAAAGAAATCTTGTGGCCCTATACAGCAGCTGCATGGAGTTTGTATGCTCCAACTGTTTTTGCTACACACATATTGCTCTGTAACTCATTGATCAATTTCTACTAAACTTGGTACACATATCACTTACTATCTGGGAAACAATAATGTGGAGGTAACATGCCGGTACACAATGAGTTTCTGTCTATCTCCCGACGTCTTTCTGTCTGTCTGTCTGTTCTTTATGCGCGACCAAACGTGTAGACCGATCTTCACCAAATTTGGCACACAGGTACATCAGGTGTCCGGGAAGGTTTTAGACCAGGTCTCAGCTCTCTAGGACGTACCGTTCCTGAGATAAAAATGACCTGCGTTAGCCAATACAAGCCTGCAAGTCTTTCTCTTCATATCCCAACTGACATACACACGGTCACATGTCCCTTATCAGCCAATAGAAGTTCGCAGGTGCTTAGTCCACTGAATCCCGTGGTGGGACCCTGAGTAGGGTGGGCCCGTAGTCTCCCAATCCCCTGCAGAAGTGGCACACTAGACTGACATAAAGATTGGCAGGTCCACTGATGCTCCATAATAATGGTGTGGACATGTTGGGAACTGTAGTTCTCTTTTTTTTTGCCCATTTCGCTATAATGTCCACTGATGCCCCATAATAACAGGCCCTTCACAGAGGTTGTACTTACCGTGCTCCGTGTACCGTGTACTTACTGTGCATACACTTACAAAACCTGCGCTACTGTACGTGTGACATACGTGCAAGCATATATACCATTTAATATGCGCAAGGCAGTAAGGGATGGGGAAGTGGCAGTGCTGCTGATGGTGCACGCAGAGGCCGTGGCCCTGGGCACAGTGAAACTGTGCCTGCTGCCAGAGCACAAGAAACACACACATCTACGATAACTAGCTTCATGACCCAGTTTGCAGGGCATCGCTTCTCATACCAGCACAGCCGCCGCTGTATCTACCCGTTGCGCAGATGTTAGGGAGGCTCCTTCCCGTCACGGCCTGCTATTGGCTGCCCCCCCTCCCCCCAACATCGCATGTTTTCATCCATGCGACAGGGAGATGCAGAGGCGGCCATGCCAGGAAGCAAGGTAAGTACAACCTCTGTGAGGGGCCTGGGCATATGGGGGGGCATTAAAGAGCTTGGATAACTCCTTTAAATATGCGGATAATTGTATTCCTCTCCTTTTTTTTTTTTTTAAAGCCCACACATCCAGACTCTTTTTATCTCCAGCAGCGCCTGACAAGAGTTAATTTTTCTAGCATCTTCAGCGAATGCCATTGAATGACATCCATCTGATGCAGCTGTTTATCATATACTTCTTGTGGCAAAAAATGTGATGTGAACACAGCTTTACACGCTTGATTAATAATGACTAGAGAAGAAGATCTGATAGATTTCCGATAGATTGAGATGGTTTCTGTAGAAACAGACACTTTCTCTCACTGACTGTCACTACAAACCGTTGTCTGAGTTATATTTGTACTAGCAGAAGGACCTGGCTTCGCACGGGTATATTTCAACTATTTCATTTAATGTTTCTGGATGTCGTTAAAATATATCGACAGTATCCCCCAAAACAGTGACCTCTACAGCACCCCGCCCCTTTAACAGTGAACTCCACAGTCCCCCACCCCTTAACACTGACCCCCCCCCCCCCCCCCACAGTGCCTTGAAACTTTAAAATGGGACCTCCACAGCAGCCCATCCCTTTAAATTTGAAAGAAATTTTGTGGGGGTCATAAGCCCCTACATAGCAGCTGCATGGAGTTTGTATGCACCAACAGTTTTTTGCTACACACATATTGCTCTGTAACTCAAGAACTCATCTATCAATTTCTACTAAACTTGGTACACATATCACTTACTATCTGGGAAAGAATACTGGTTAGGTAACATGCCGGTACACAATGAGTTTCTGTCTGTCCCGACGTCTGTCTGTCTGTTCTTTATGCGCGACCAAACGACTGGACCGATCTTCAACAAATTTGGCACACAGGTACATCAGGTGTCCTGGAAGGTTTTAGACCGGGTCTCAGCTCTCTAGGACGTACCGTTCCTGAGATATCCCCAAAAAATTACCTGCATTAGCCAATACAAGCCTGCAAGTCTTTCTCTTTATATCCCAACTGCCATACACACGGTCACATGTCCCTTATCAGTCAATAGAAGCTCGCAGTCACTTAGTCTCCACATACACACAGTTTTACTCCAGGTTTCCATAACAAACCAGCCATTTTTCTTCACTGCTGTAGGTCAGCTTTAGGCTCGGAGTACACGGCGACAATAAGTCGCACGACACATAGGGCACAACTACACTGCTACATGTGTCGCACGACATTGATGTTGCGCCAATGTCGCGTGACAATTTTTATAATGATAGTTTATGGTGTTGCACTGCGACATGTGACATGCTGCGACTGCGACGTGACAGTCGCAGAAAAATCCATCTTGGATGGATTTTTTGCAACTGTTGTGTCGCAGTTGCAATGAGCCGGGGAGTGGTACGATTAGGCGGATGCCAAAATATGCAGTGGGTCCAGATATGGGTATAATAGTCTATGTTTTTTTGTTTGTGACGCCAATTGCAGCGTGCGCAGGGTACAGTCTCAGGGCCCTTTAAGGTGTTGCAACTCACGTACCAGGTTAGGAATGCAGAGTGGTATAATGTCTCTGTGTGGTAGCAGTAATAGTGTCAACGGTGTCTCCTACCTTGGTATGGCTGGACTCCTGGATCCTGGCTCACTTGCAATAAATGAGTGTTGCTAGTAGGAGTAATTGACGAACTTGGTAGCAATGAATGAGATCCAGACTTGAAATATAATTCAACTTGTCTATACTGGAGGCAGCATTAATCCATATGAGGTACAGCAATAGTCTTGGGTCCCAGCAGGTATTGGCAATATATGGCAGGGATTACTATCTCTTCTGCTTCTATCATGTGCCTGGAGAATATGGCAGGAATCTGTCTTCTGCTCTGTCTATCTTCTGCTGTGTATGCGACTGACTAGCTGAGGAGGAATTTGGCTTCTCCTGGTCTCTGGATGTTACTCACAGTTAGCTCACAGGGAATGGCTCTTCCTGGAGTTTTGGAGGTGGCTGCTTGCTGGTCACCAGTTGAGGCTGAAGGGCTCAGACTGGGAAGGGTGATCTTTGGTCTCAACCGAGACACAATCCTGGGTTGGGATCCCTAGAACTGGGAGATCCTACCAGCACAGCCTTCCCCTAGCAGGGGTGGCTGGCACACTAACTCTAACTTTCTTTCCTCCCCATGAGGCAGGATGTGGGAACCTTCCACACCTCCTCAAAGAGGGGGGAGCTAAACTGGAATGTACTATTCCAGTCTAGATATGCTAAACTGTTACTAAAGACCTTGCTAAACATTTCTGCCACCTGCTGGTGTACATGGAAATTACAGCAAATACATTTAACAAGTGTTTCAATATTAAATAAAATCACATTAGATGACATAGCACATGTTACCAACAAATAGTAGCGGGGAAAAAGAGTTTAGTAACATAGCTCTCGGATGTTACATTCCCCTTTACTTTGAGTTAAGCCGTCCTCGGCTTATGCTTAGGAGGGAGAGGAATCAGCTCTGAGGTACCCAATATAGTACAAATTGCTGCATGAATTACACATATGACATACATAGACAAAACATGAAACGGCTTTCCCCAGGTTCCTGCCCGCTAGAGTAAGGTTTCCAACACACAGTTTCCTTCTCTTGGTATAACCAGTGAACCTAAATACTGCACTAAGCAAACATTACTGACTGACATTTGGGGTATCGTCCACCAATACCAAAGAAAGCATGGGGGTGTCTTTACTCTGTAGTCCCACCATAGTGTAATGGAATGTTGGCTTTAAAGCCTTAAAAGGGTGGCTTTATCCTGTATTCCCTTTCCTGCACCAAAGCCTGAGAAATTTGGCTTAAAGCACGATCACTATGGTGACTAAGGGGTAGCTAAATTGTGGCTCTAAGGTTTTAGGGCCCATACCTTAGGCAAAGGCTCAGAAGGGGAGGCATTTATCGCCTCCATGCTCTTCTGGCAATCTCACAGGAGGAGGACCAAGTGATCCTATGGAACTCCTGGAAGACACACCAGGAAGGGGGTTTAGAAGCCCCATTACCATACCTGGTACATATAACAAGCGAGAAGGAGGGGTACCTTGTTCCCCTAGCCATTCTCGAAGCAGCGGGGTTACCCTTGCTGGACCTGCCTGGGACTTACCACTTGGTCCTACCTGTGCACTAAGAGTAGGCCATTAGTTTTAAGCGTCCGTATAAAGGCAGTCCGTGTAAAGAGAACAGAGCTGTAAGGCAAGACGGCTAAAGGCAAAAGTTAGTGCAGTTTCACAATAAAGGCATAAAATCACATTGCGGCATCTGTAAAAGAGTCCATACAATGGGCACGAGTACTTGAACGTTGCACAACCTGTAAACATTTGAGCAAAATTTATGTAAGATTAGAACAGTATAAGTCACAAAGAGCTCAGGTACATGTTTGAGTCCTTTCTTTGGGTGCAAGCTTGTAACGTTGCATAACTTGAGTCAAGTAGGGGAAAAAAACACAAAAATCAAAAATAATTTATAATCCAACATGAAGTAAGGTTTGGCTGATAGATGGAGTCCATTAAGTCCAGGCACAAAAAGGTGAGATGAAAAGGGCCAAAATGTCAATAATAAACAGTAGGCAATGTTTCTTACCAGTCAAAAGGTGTCCATGGCTTGGCTCCTATTGTCTCTGTAACTAAAGGTCCATCCCAAAGAATTCCCGATAACGGGCAGGTGGTTTACCTTTATTGGTCCGTTGGGATCTCCGCAAGGACAATTCTTCTTCTAGAAGTAGAGTCTTGGACTTGTGCAGGAGGGTCAGCTGTCTGACTTGGTTCTGTAGACAAAGAAATCTCAGACACTGGCATTAGGACTCGAATTTGAGGTTGGAAAAACTACTGAAGGGGGTCAAGCATGGAAGGCAACTCTGTTTGAGTCTTACTTTCTGAAGACAATGGCAGCTCAGGTAATGTATCCTCTTCTTCTGGCTGTTCTTGAACAGGTTCCTGTAGGCATTTCTTGAGTCTGTTACGATGGACTCGCTGAGTACCTTTATCCTCTCTCTGGATTTCGTAGACCTCTGATGAGGGAATGGCCACTATTGTATATGGCTCATGCTCCCAGCGACTATCTAGTTTGCTTAGAGGGTGATTGTTTTTTAGCCAGACCTGGTCTCCAGGTTGTAAGGGCTCAGCCTGGGCATGCATATCAAAGTCCTGTTTTTGTTTTTGTCCACTATTTCTTTAGCTTCCTCCAGACGCTTCTGATGCTCATTGACCCACTCAGATTGGAGATTGAGTGGTTCAGCGTCCGGCACGGGAACGTCAAGGGCAAGATCTGCGGGTAGACGGCAATGTCTTTCGAACATGAGGTAGTATGGAGTGTACCCAGTGGAGCAATGGGTTGTATTGTTGTACAAGTACACTAATTCAGGGAGGAGTAACGGCCAATCAGCCCTCTGGTGAGGCGGCACAGCCTTGAGCATGTTGATCAGCGTCTGATTCATTTTTTCGCACAGTCCGTTTCCCTGAGGGTGGTATGCGGTAGTTCTCAGTTTTTTGCAGTTGTACAAGGCACAAAGTTCATAGAATAACTGAGACTCGAATACAGATCCCTGATCAGTGAGTATTTTGTCAGGACAGCCATACGGCAGAATGAAGCTCTTCCACATGGCAGCAGCTGTAGTTTTTGCAGTTAAGTCCTTTACAGGTACAGCCACAACGAACTTGGTATAGTGGTCTATGATTGTCATAGCATAGACATACCCAGATCTGCTGGGTTCCAGTTTCACGTGGTCGATTGCCACAATTTCAAGAGGACCTTTACTCACTATTGGATGAAGGGGGGCTCGCTGATCATGTCTTTCCCCTTTCGCCACTGCACAGGTGGGACACTGTCGACACCAGGTTTCAATGTCACTTCTCATGCCAATCCAGTAGAAATGTTGTCTGATGGTGGCTTCCGTTTTTTGGATTCCAAAGTGACCAGACCGGTTATGGTACATGTCCATCACCATTTTGGCATCTCTTCGAGGCACCACTATCTGGTGTAGGCGCTCACAGGTGACTGGATCAAGCATTCTCCTGAGGAGTAGGTCTCTTTGTAGGAAGAGTAGTTTCCGTTGTCGCCAGAGGCGAACTAGCTCTGAGTCAGCTCTCCGAAGTCGGATTCTCTCCGGTATGCGCCAGCTGTAAAAATAATCCAACAGTTCTCCAATGGCTATGCTCTCTGATTGTAGTTTAATCCAGAGCTCTTTCTCAACTGGAGGTGAGGGGTCACATGTCTGTGGAAAACAAGTGACTGTCACAGTCGTTACCTCTGGCTGTGACCTTCTGTCTATGCTCTCGCTGCAACTCCGTTTCTGTGTGTTCTTTGATTCCTTATGGGTTAACTCCCCTGTGTGCCTATTAGGAGTTAATCCTCTCTGTCTGCTCCATGGGTGTGGCCTCTCTGCTGCACCCATGGAACCTGTATACAAGGCTGAGGTTTCCTCAGTTCTGGGTCAGCTCTCCTGGTGTGTGTTGTCTTGCTCTGCTCCTTGTTTGTACTCACTCTGCCATGCTGCTGACCCATGGGATCCGTGTCTGTCTGTCTGTTTCCTATTTGTTCATTGATGTCCTCTTTCCTGTGTTTCTGTTATCTGTCCTGCCAGTTATGTTTTAATCACCTTGTGTATTCATATGTCTCTGTTCAGCAAGCCCTTGCTGCACCTTTCTTTGCAGCAGAGTGCCATGGGAAAGGCCATGCAGTTTACTACTGGTGGAGCAAGTCCTTCTCTGCTCATTGTCACTCCTGTTTCCTTGCTATGTACTCCTGCTTGTGTTATTAGTTGCCCTGTTTGTATTTGCCTGTCTATTTTATGTTTGCCTATGTGCCGTCTGTACCTTCTGGTACCTGTTGTCCATTCGTTCTTGCTGTCACTGTATAGTTCACGCTCTGGAGTGGACCCTGGCAACTTCCTGCTGCAAAGCCTAACCCTACCATCTGGGGCCCTAGTGAATACCAGGAGTTGCTTAGTCACGCCCCTCTGGAGTATTACTAGACAGTGGCGCAGTGGGGGTTTCCTCCCACTGTGCTGACGGTACATAGAGCTCATGTTTTGTCTGTGCTGCCTTCCCTGGTTTTTGTTTGTGCAATAAACTCTTGTGTGTCTGTACCTGATTTCAGTTTGTTTATTGCTTGACGACGCGGTGGTCTCTCCTGGGACCTCCAACTCGTGATAGTGACTTTAGAGGTCGGGCGCCTAGTGTGTAGGGCCTCCTGTCGGGCAAATCGGGAGTAGAATATTGGCATTTCCACATCTTCCCACTGATCATCGATAGAAATTGGTTCTTTCTGGGCAGGTAGCCTAGACAAAGCGTCGGCATTGTCATTAGATTTCCCAGTACGGCACTTAATGGTAAAGTTGAAGTTGGCCAGTCTAGAGGCCCATCTTTGTTCTAGAGCTCCCAGACGTGCAGTGTTCAAGTGAGCTAGCGGATTATTGTCGGTGTAGACCGTGAAAGGTGTAGCAGCTAGGTAGTCCTTGAATTTCTCAGTGACAGCCCTGACCAAGGGTAGGAACTCCAGTTTGAACGAACTGTAGTTATGGTCATTCCGCTCTGGCTCTCGTAACGATCTGCTTGCATAGGCGATGACTCTTTCAGTTCCAGCTTGTATCTGAGATAGTACAGCTCCCAAACCTTTCTTACTTGCATCAGTATAGAGGCAAAATGTAGGCTGTAGTCAGGATAACCCAGGACTGGAGGTTCTGTAAGTTTTTATTTCAACAGTTGGAAAGCAGCTTCTCTCTCTTCATTCCACTCCACTGGTATCTTGGAATTCTGACATCCTTTAGGGTGACCTTTCACAAGCTCCTGGATAGGTTCCGCAAGCTGAGAAAAGTGCGGGATAAATCTCCGATAGTAGCTTGCAAATCCGAGGAAGCTCTTGACCTCTTTGACTGTTTTGGGAGCCGGCCAGCTTTGTACTGCTGCAATTTTGTCAGGGTCCGGTCTCACGCCTTCTGCACTCACAACATGTCCCAGATATTACACTTGGGGCTTCAGTAAATGACACTTTGAAGGTTTCACTTTCAGTCCATGTTGAGTCAAAGTCTGGAACACTTCCGCCAGGTGCTGTAAATGTTCCTCGTAGGTCTTAGAGTAGATGATCACATCATCCAGGTACAACAACACAGTCTCAAAGTTTTTGTCCAAGACATCTTTCCATGAGTCTCTGAAATGTCCCAGGGGCGTTGCATAGCCCGAATGGCATGTTGTTGATCTCAAACAGACCCATTGGGGTGGAAATAGCAGTTTTTTCTTTATCTTCTGGTGCCATGGGAACTTGCCAATAGCCACTGGTTAGATCCAGAGTTGAAAAATAGGCAGCAGATCCCAGAGCTGCCAGGGATTCTTCAATTCGTGGCAGGGGGTACGCATCCTTGTGCGTAATATTGTTGATCTTACGGTAGTCCACACAAAAACGGATGGTTCCATCCTTCTTCTTTACCAGGACTAAGGGGGCAGCCCAGGGGCTGTGACTATCCTGGATGACATTAGCTGTCTTCATATCCTGAACCATCTTCTTCACTTGCTGGTACATGGCAGGAGGGATTGGTCGGTATCTCTATTTGATTGGAGGATGATTGCCGGTTGGAATGGTGTGCTGTATTAAGCAAGTCTGTCCATAGTCCAGAGAATGTTTGCTGAAGACTTGATGGTCTTGTTTGACTAAGTCCAGCACACCGTTGATCTGCTCAGCAGAGGTTGTGGTATCGCCAATGTGTAGTTCGGCCCACCAGGGCTGTTCTGGCGGGTCTTTGGCTTCCTCCACTGTTTGGAGTGATTGTTGAGCCGCAGCAGAGGGATAATCCAGGATATCCTGCAGGCGGATGTGGTATAGGCAGGCCACTGGATAGTGCTTTTTTAATTTCACAGCTTCATCACCCAGATTGACGAAGCGTATAGGTACTTTTCCTTGGGACACGGTGACCACGCTCCTGGCGGCTAGGACAAGGGGATGATCCTGAAGATGTATTGTCTCCACAAGGGCCTGACAATCTTGACTTTGGATACCGATGCAAGCCTTGCACCATATCAGAGTCTCTGCTCCAGGCTGGAGTTTGATAGGGTAAGCATCCTTGATGCGGACACGGCAGATTTCACCCCGTCGATTGCTGAACTTTTGTTGGGCAGATAGCACTCGAATGGTCTGGTGTATAACCCATTGAGTTTCATGGGGCATAGTCAGCAGGGTTTTCTTTAAGGCTTTCAGCACTTCAGGGTAGCAGTTGCCGAGTACATTCATCCCCAGGACCACAGGGCAATTATCATCATCTGGGACCGGAATAACGACTACTCCTTGACATGAGAGTTCAGTATCTTCAATCTGTAAGATAGGTTCCCAATAACCTAGTATAGGCACTGGTTTGCCATTGGTAGCTATGATCTGGAGCCAACATTCAGGAGGTTGTATCAGTTGGGCTCCGTTTCGGCATGTGTCAAATGCTGCTTGGCGGATGGTAGTCACTTGAGATCCGGTATCAATTAAAGCAGGAAACTTCACTCCGTTGATGTCAACTTCCACCATGGGGCGGGCGCCCACATACCTTGGCATAAAGGCTGGATCTTTGGGACCTAGTATTCTTTCTCCCGAGGGGCGGTCCTCGACCTCAGGGGATACCCGTTTAACTTTCGACAGTCCTTTGCAATGTGTCCATACCTCTGACAATGCAGGCATCGCTGTTCCCTGATGTTTTGATAACCGGGGTCTGGCAATCTACTGACTGGCTGATGCCGACATTCTTGTGAATCGGGCGTAGAGCGGTCTCTGTTTGCAAAAGTTACTTTCCCCACCTTGGGTTGCTGTTCTAGTCGCTCTAGCTGTTTCTTCATCCTCTCCATATTCTCAGCTAAGAGGGAGACTTGAGCGGTCAGAGCTGCTACAGTATCTGTAACGGGTGCCTGAGCTCCATGCTCGGCTATTTGGCTGTGAGTAGCAGGCTGTAATGCGGGCCCTGCCTTCTTGCTTTCAGGAGGTTCAGCTTGGTGACTTTCCCCTAGAATGCCAATAGCAAGTTCCTTAAAATCTAAGAAAGGGGTATCTGGTTGCTGAGCTGAAAGCATCTTCAGCTGACGTTTGAGAAATTCATCGAGGGCACCTTCAATAAACTGTTCCCTGAGGGTTTGATCTTGTCCCTCAGTTTCATGGGGATCAATCTGAATAACAGCTTGCAGTGCTTCCTGCAGGGACAGGGCAAAGTCTCTCAAGGTCTCCTTTGACTGCTGCCGCTTTCCAAAAAAGCGCATTTTAAGTTCAAAGGCGGTCCTAGTCTCAAAGGTGGTACTGAGTCAGTCTAGGATCTGCTCAGCGGTTTTCCGCTCTGACTGGGGCCAGGACTTGACCTCCCGGAGCGCAGCTCCCTGTAACTGGCCAATCAGGATTTCCACTTTATGATCCTGTGATACAGGATATAGTTTAAACGTGGCTAGCATTTTATCACGGAATTCCCTGAGTGAATGGGGTTCTCCTGAGTAACTTGGGAGCCAGGGTGCCCCAAAATAGTATGGCATAGTGAGAGGCATAATGCAGGTGGCTGCCGCTGCTTCTGGTGGATCGCTGCGGTTAAAGTGGTTGCTATCTTCGTTGTCAGACATGTCCCTTGATGCCCAGTACCAGATTAGAGGGATTAGTACTGGCTACAAGGCAGTTTTAGATGCAGGTTGCTATGGGTGACTGCAGCAGAATTGGTGCGTGGCTCCTTTAACCCCTTAAGGACACATGACGTACCGGTACGGCATGTTTCCCGAGTCCTTGAGGACACATGATGTACCGGTACGTCATGTGTTGTTTCGATCACCGCCGCCCGGCAGAAGGTAATCAGAACAAGGTGCCTGCTCAAATCATTGAGCAGGCACCTCGGCTAAATGCGTGGGAGGGTCCCGTGACCCCCCCGTGTCAGCGATCGCAGCAAACCGCAGGTCAATTCAGACCTGCGGTTTGCTGCGCTTTTTGCAGTTTCTGATCGGACCGCGGGGATCGGAAACTTTAATATGCCGAAAGTATAGATTTTTCACCCCCCCCCCCTGCACCCCTGAATGATTTTATGCCGGCGGGTGGTGCAGGGGGGGGTTGCAGGCGGTGCGGGCGGTGCGGGAGGCGGGCGGTGCGGCAGGCGGGATCGCGATCCCCCGCCCACCTCCTCTTGAATATTCATTGGCGTCCAGTGGTTATACCAGAGTGTCAGCACATTGCTGACACTCTGGTATAAACGGCTGACATCTGTGCTGTGATGTCAGCTGTTTAACCCTTTCCATACCGCGGTCCGTACGGACCGCTGTATGGAAAAGGTTAACAGTCAAGGGGGGCTCCCTCCCTCTCCGATCGGGGAGCTGCTGTGCCTTTGCAGCCCCCAGATAGGATGGGGTCACAGAGGGAGGGAGCCCCCCTCTGTAGTTACTTAGATGGGGTCACGTTTATGGAGTTTCTACTCTAGGGGTGCATCAGCGGGGCTTCATATGGGACATTGTGTCAAAAAAAAACAGTCCAGCAAAATCTGCCTTACAAAAACCATACGGCGCACCTTTCCCTCTCCGCTCTACTGTGTGCCCATACAGTAGTTTACGGCCACATATGGGGTGTTTCTGCAAACTACAGAATCGGGGAAATAAATATAGCATTTTGATTGGCTGTTAACCCTTGCTTTGTTACTGGAAAAAATTGATTAAAATGGAAAATTTGCCAAAAAATCAAAATTCTGAAATTTTATCACCATTTGCCATTAACTCTTATGGAACACCTAAAGGGTTAACGATGTTTGTAAAATCTGTTTTGAATACCTAATTTGGTATATTTTATAAATAAAAATGAATTTTTTTTACTTCATTTTACCAGTGTCATGAAGTACAATATGTGACGAAAAAACTATCTCAGAATGGCCTGGATAAGTCAAAGTGTTTTAAAGTTATCAGCACTTAAAGTGACACTGGTCAGATTTGCAAAAAATGGCCTGGTCCTTAAGGTGAAATAAGGCTGTGTCCTAAAGGGGTTAAGAGTCGCTGCAACTGCTCAATTTCGGGACGTATGGTGCTCTGGCAGACAGATAACAACTATTAACAGTCTTTAGCAAGGTTATTTGCACAATTGTACTCACTCAGGTTTAATAGCAGACGATTCTCCCACATTCAATGAAGACAATGCTGTATTTCCCTTTTTTTAAATGTCCGCCGCTTTACTTCCTGCTTCCTGTATGGGCAGCGATCTCTTTGTCCTCCTGGAAACTTGTATTCAACACTTTTGTTCCTGCTGCTGTAGGAATGCTTTCTCTGTGGAGGCAGGCTGTTTGGTTCCCTCCCCTCTGCTGGGTGGAGATATCTGGTATAGTTGCTTAACCCCTGCGCTGCCACTGTGCTGCAACTGATGCAAGTCCACACTCCTCAGCAATAAATACATGCAGTAAGGCACAAAGGTAAATCCTGGTGAGGCACACTATTGGATCCGGTTCTGTTGGCACACAGCTCATCCTGTTTGTGACGCCACTTATGCAATGAGCCGGGGCGTGGTACGGTTAGGCGGACGCCAAAATATGCAGTGGGTCCGGATATGGGTATAATAGTCTATGTTTTTTGTTCGTGATGCCAATTGCAGCGTGCACAGGGTACAGTCTCAGGGCCCTTTAAGGTGTTGCAACTCACATACCAGGTTAGGAATGCCAGAGTGGTATAATGTCTCTGTGTGGTAGTAGTAATAGTGTCAACGGTGTCTCCTACCTTGGTATGGCTGGACTCCTGGATCCTGGCTCACTTGCAATAAATGAGTGTTGCTAGTAGGAGTAATTGAGGAACTTGGTAGCAATGAATGAGATCCAGACTTGAAATATAATTCAACTTGTCTTTACTGGAGGCAGCATTAATCCATATGAGGTACAGCAATAGTCTTGGGTCCCAGCAGGTATTGGCAATATATGGCAGGGATTACTATATCTTCTGGTTCTATCATGTGCTTGGAGAATATGGCAGGAATCTGTCTTCTGCTCTGTCTATCTTCTGCTGTGTATGGGACTGACTAGCTGAGGAGGAATTTGGCTTCTCCTGGTCTCTGGAATTTACTTAGTTAGCTCACAGGGAATGGCTCTTTCTGGAGTTTTGGAGGTGGCTGCTTGCTGGTCACCAGTTGAGGCTGAAGGGCTCAGACTGGGAAGGGTGATCTTTGGTCTCAACCGAGACACAATCCAGGGTTGCGATCCCTAGAACTGGGAGCTCCTACCAGCACAGCCTTCCCCTAGCCGGGGTGGCTGGCACACTAACTCTAACTTCCTTTTCTCCCCATGAGGCAGGATGTGGGAACATTCCACACCTTCTCAAAGAGGGGGGAGCTAAACTGGAATGTACTATTCCAGTCTAGATATGCTAAACTGTTACTAAAGACCTTGCTAAACATTTCTGCCACCTGCTGGTGTTCATGGAAATTACAGCAAATACATTTAACAAGTGTTTCAATGCACATTTGTGAGGAATATTAAATAAAATCACATTAGATGACAAGGCACATGTTACCAACAAATAGTAGCGGGGAAAAAGAGTTTAGTAACATAACTCTGGGATGTTACACAGTCGCAACATATCACATGTCGCAGTGCGACACCATAGCCTATCATTATAAAAATTGTTGAGACAAAATGTCGCACGACACATGTCTCATGTAGCCTTAGCATTAAAAGGGCAGGGCACTGTGGAGGTCACTGTTAAAGAGGCATTCACTGTGTATGTTACTGTTAAGGGGGCAGGCTGCTGGGAAGGTCACTGTTAAAGGGGAAGACACTGTGGAGGTCACTGTTAATGGGGCAGGGGCCACTATTAAAGGGACAACTTCTGTGGAGGTCACTGTTAAGGCAGCAGGGTACTGTGTGGTCACTGTTAAGGCAGTGGGATACTGAGGAGGTCACTGTTAAGGGGGCGGGCCCCAAGGAGGTCACTGTCAAGGGAGTGGGGTGCTGTGAAACTCACTGTTAAAGGGGCGAGCTGCTGTGAAGGTCAAAGTTAAGGGGATTGACTGCTGTGGAGATCCCATTTTAAAGTGGTGGGGCACTGTGGGGGGTCAGTGTTAAGGGGTGGGGGACTGTGGGGTTCACTTTTAAAGGGGCGGGGTGCTGTGGAGGTCACTGTTATGGGGGATACTGTCGATATCTTTTAACAACACACACAAACATTAAATTAAATAGTTGAAATATACCCGTGCAAAGCCAGGTCCTTCTGCTAGTATATATATAAATATACAGAAAAAACTGAGAAAAGGAGCCAAAGCGCCAGGTACTAAATGTAATAAATACTTTATTGGAATAACACAAATATAAAATACATATGAAAATACGGGGGAACAAAAAGAGGGGGAAGCAGGGAGGAGAAAAAGAGCGTCATCCTGGGAGGACCACTCCGGTCTGGATAGTAAAGTATATGAGAGGTCAGCAGGAAAACAGTGTGAATTAAATGAGTAAGTAAACTGCCCGCAGACAACTCTAATATATAATGAATAGGTGGGTCAGAAAAAATGATGACAGAGTCCAACATGAAGCTGGATCTAGACGTCTGGCCATACAGAAGGCACGCCGAAACGCGCTACCCCAACTACCCCAACGCGCGTTTCGCGTGCCTTCGTGACGAAGGCACGCCGAAACGCGCGTTGGGGTAGCGCCATCCTGGTCGGTCCACTCCTGGTCTGTTTGAGGTGAGGTCTTGTTTTATTGCCACTCCCGGTTTTTATCCATTTACTCATTTATCTGTATATTTGATTTTTGTATGGCTGGACGTCTAGATCCAGCTTCATGTTGGACTCTGTCATCATTTTTTCTGACCCACCTATTCATTATATACTAGAGTTGTCTGCAGGCAGTTTACTTACTCATTTAATTCACACTGTTTTCCTGCTGACCTCTCATATACTTTACTATCCAGACCGGAGTGGTCCTCCCAGGGTGATGCTCTTTTTCTCTTCCCTGCTTCCCCCCCACCTCAAACAGACCAGGAGTGGACCGACCAGGATGGCGCTACCCCAACGCGCGTTTCGGCGTGCTTTCGTCGCGAAGGCACGCCGAAACGCTCGTTGGGGTAGTTGGGGTAGCGAAGGCACGCCGAAACGCGCGTTGGGGTAGCGCCATCCTGGTCGGTCCACTCCTGGTCTGTTTGAGGTGAGGTCTTGTTTTATTGCCACTCCCGGTTTTTATCCATCTACTCATTTATCTGTATATTTGATTTTTGTATGGCCGGACGTCTAGATCCAGCTTCATGTTGGACTCTGTCATAATTTTTTCTGACCCACCTATTCATTATATACTAGAGTTGTGGTCGTGGCAACCAAGTACGTACCTAACCCTACCTGGGATACCCTAGCCCTAAGCGGTCAGAGTTGTGCCGCAACCGCGTCGTGGAGGGACGCCTCAAAGAGGGCATCCCCTTTGAGAGTAACAGGTAAGAGGGGTGGGTGGGAGGGAGAACTCTGCACGTCGTACACATGTGGGAGGGCGCCGGCCGTTGAAGTAGGTGGCCAAGCCCCTCCCACAAATACAGGCCAATGAATCGGCCTTTACACTTGTGGTCGTGGCAACCAAGTACGTACCTAACCCTACCTGGGATACCCTAGCCCTAAGCGGTCAGAGTTGTGCCGCAACCGCGTCGTGGAGGGACGCCTGAAAGAGGGCAAAAGACATACTGATAGGCAGAAGTAATTTATTACAACGTCATTACAAAGCCAAAGTCTGAAAAGCTGCTGACATTTCAGTTTCGGGGTGAGGTATATAACGGTTGAAACATGACGAGTGCCAACGCCCTAGTTTCTGAATGATATGCGCAGGCACTCGATTTTTGGATGCCGCGGACGCAGCACCTATGCGGAACGAATGTCCTGAAATTGTGGCAGGGTCACCGCCCAAGCTGGCCACCAGTGACCTTACATGGGATACGAACTGGTGGGTGGTGAGTGGAACCACCCCGAAGGGCAACAGTGGACTGTTTGGTCCAGCCCCTGACAAGGCAGATCGTAGCTGACGGAGCACCGTGACGGGGCACCATTGGTGCGATGTGGGAAAGAAGGATACCGGGACAGGGGGGCCCACCTGGGAGGTCTTGGACGTCTTGAGCAGTAGTACGAACCCGTCGGTGTTCTGGACCAGCTGGCTGACCGTGAGGAACCTGCTACTGCCAGGAGAACAAGTGAACTCCCCAGGTCTCAGGAAGCCGTAAAAGGCTAGATAGATGGCGGATTTGAGTACCAAGCTGGGCAAAACCCCGAAAGGATTACTGTCCAGGACGTCGGATAGTCTACGGAAAAGGGGGCCGGTGACCGCTTGCCTGCGCACTTGGTCTTGAGGTCCGCACTTGCTCAAACCCTTGAGTGCGGCTTTGACAGCATGCATGGTGAACACTGACGCTTGTTCGGGATGACTAACAGAGAGGAAATGTTGCACTCCCGCCAGGTACGACCTCACTGTACTGTGGGAGAGCTTGCGCACTGAGTGGCAGTAACCAATGAACGCCAGGATGTACTCTGGAAAACTGGAGTCCCCCTGAGGACATTCCCCTTGGAACCTGCAGAACATCTTCCACCCAGTGTTGTATGCTCTGGTTGTGTTAGGCGAGAGGGAATTGTGTATCAAAGCGTGGGCCGTCTCAAGGTGGTCGGTTACGCTAGTATTAAGGACTCGTGAGGAGGGACGGTGGCGCCTGTCGCATCTGCCTCTGGCATGATCTGCAAGAAACGGGAGAAGTTAGCCCTCGACAAGGCTTCAGCAGCCAAGTTTTGCGCACCTGGCACATGCGCACCATAAATATGGAAATGATGACGTAGGGAGAGCTGTACTAACCGTCTGAGGAAACACATGACGTGGCTTGATTTCGACAGCCCACTGTTAACGATGTCTACCACGGCTGTATTGTCAGTCACAAACAGAACAGACTGATTCGCCCAAAGACTGCCCCATATGTGGGCGGCTACCACAATGGGGTACAGCTCGAACAGTGCCGAGGTTTGGAGGAACCCCGGGATCTGTCCCACCTCGGCAGGCCATCCATCCGCAACCCAGTGGGTGCCGAAAATGGCGGCAAACCCTGAGCTTGCAGCCGCATCTGAGAAGACTATGGGAGACCGACTCGACAGCTCGGGTACGAATAGGGACACCCCATTCCACCAGCTCAGAAAATGGTCCCACATGTGGAGATCCGCTAAGGCCTGACTGTCCAGGCACACTGGGCTGTCCTGCTCCGGGGCGGTACTCAAGAGTACCAGCAGGCGGGATATGAATGCTCTGCCCTGCGGGATGATGCGCATGGCAAAATTTAACATGCCCAGTAGAGACTGAAGGTCAGCCTTAGTGACCACGGTTGTGACTGTAAACCTATGGATGACTTCTCTAATTCTTGTTAACTTATCCGCAGGCAACCTAGCTAACATGTGCTGGGGGTCTAACTCGATGCCCAAAAAGGTGATTACTGTGGACGGGCCTTCTACTTTCTTGGGGTAAACCGGGACACCTAACTGGGAAAAACACCTCAGCAACTTCCCCAACCCTAGGGGGATTGCCCCTGGCCTCTCAATCAGTAGGAAGTCATCTAAGTAGTGGATGACAAACTCACAGTGGACCTTGTGTACCAAAACCCAGTGGAGGGCTTGAGCCAATTGATCGAAGAGCCACGGGCTGCTCTTAGAACCGAAGGTGAGTTTGGTGGAGAAATAATACAGGCCTTTCCACTTGATGCCGTGCCACTGCCAGAGGGCTGGCATGATGGGAAGCAATTTAAAGGCATCCGATATGTCGGCTTTGGACAACATGGACCCTGGACCTGTTTTCATGATGATGGCGATAGCCTGGTCGATGGAAGAATATCTCATGCCAACTTCCTCCGAAGAAATGAGGGAGTTGAGGCTGGGGACCTGGGAGCCATGTGGGGCAGACAAGTCAATAATGAGTCTCTCCTTTTTGCTGAACTTGCCTGTGACTACCCCCACGGGACTGACTCTCCACCGTTGAAAAGGGGGCACTCCGAAAGGACCGATTAAGAACCCTTTGTTTAACTCGGACTCTATTAGTACGTCTACAGAACCGGGATTCCTTTCAGCTGACTGAAGGTTCTTGCACTCGTATGTGAACTCTGGAGTCGTGATTAACCCCGTATGGAAGCCCTCGTGAAACCCTGACATTGTGGTGACCTCGCAAGTACTCCTGTAAGCAGCTAGTATTGACCACACTCATGTAATTCTTCACCGATTTTAATGAGCATGCTACTCGGGGGTGGGCCCTGAAACAGTTGGTACAGATATGTAACAGACGGCATTGCCCGAAATTACACGACGCGTAATTAAAATTGTTACATATCTGAGCCCTTCCTAGTTGAACGATGGGTCGGCCCAGCTTATCTACCGAATTGGGGGGTCTGAAGACGTCGAGTGGTCCAGCTGCAGAGCTGGAGGGGTAAGACGCCGTGCTGACAGCTGACTTATGGCACCACTCTACAGAGTGGAAAATAGACTGACAGGCAGAACAGGAGGGAGCTTTCAGGCCTGCACATTGTCTGCAGAATAACTCAGTGTCAAGGTTGGACCAGTCTGTGACGTGTTGGAATTGGGAGAGAGCCGCTGCCGCTTTGGCTGAGAATGAACAGTGATAATCATAGAACGCGTTCCCTCCATACCTATGACCCAATTCTGTGACCCAAAAGAGGTACAGGTCTAGTTCCTCCTTCCTGTCCGGCCTGGCAGTGCAAATAACATCCCTGAAAAGGCTGAACGCCATGACGAACTCCGGGATGGTTAATTTGCGGTTAAGCCGGTGGTCGCGGCTTCTTAGCACCACCGACACTTCCCCGCAAGCTATGACCTTGTTGTCAGACAGGTCCCTGGAGGCTATCAGCAGTGATGCGAGATTGACATCCCTACCCTCTAGGATGTCTTTCCTGATGTTGATCGGGACAAAATGGGATGGAGTCACGTTGGGGACGGACTGGACAGTACGAATGTCCGCTATGGCAGAGGTGGAGGCGACCGGGACCTCAGGGGAGGAAACTGGGAAGACTGAGCTGCGAGCCTCAATTGACTCCAACCTCGCCTGCATGGAAGTGACGGCAGACGTCAGACTGTTCAGCATGACGTGTATCTGAGTCAGCGACGTTTGCATCGTGGTCGCAGGGGGATCATTACTACTGGGCACCAGGGAGTCTTTCCATAGCCGATATAGCTCTGCTTTTCTGGCAGACGCCGGGAAAGGGACGCCCCGCCTTGTCAGCTCCGCCATAAGCCTGGGGATGGTCCAAGCACGCAGGGATGGTATACTGCCCCCTTCGGATGTCCCTGCTACGTTTTCGTCCACTGACGCTTCGACAATGTCTGACGCGTGCGACATCACAGCTGTGAAAACAGTAACGTAAGGTGACCGACTAACCTGGATGACCACTTGTATCCGTGAAGCTGTTTAAACAACGTAATGGAAAAGGGTGCACTGTCCCTGTGAGGTACGCACACTAACACCAGAAGAGCCGTGAAGGAGTGGCCAGGAACCGCCACCCGGAAGTCCATGCAAGGAGACCTGACGTACTTACCAGCTGAGAAACTCTATACTCTGACCCCCACGGAAGTTTAATGAAAAATAGAACAACCTGGACGTAAAATAGTGCATGAGACACAACCCTGCTAACAGCCAGCACATCCCCGTCCCCCAACGTGTACCCCCACTACCTTGTCCGACAAGGCAAAATCAAATGAGATCCAAACCAACTTCTCTCTGTTTTTTAAACTCTTTCGAACCTGGAAAACAACAACAAAACAACACAAAAGAAACCAGTCAATGCGTAAGGCTCAAACTAATGGAACGTGAGCTGTGAGTTGAAGGTTTAACCGATGGATGGGCGTAGGTGTTGATCGACGTTGACCACCCCCTGGCTCTACCTGGCGTCTGTGATGAACCCCTACCTATCTAAGCGGCACGGCGGCCCGTGCCAGACTTTGAATGTGGGCGAGGAGCGGGCCATTGCGTCCCCCACCGTGCTCCACGGCAACCGCGTGGGGAGCGCAGAGCTCCCTGGCACCGTGAACCAAGTGGGGGGAGACCTTTGGGCAACGGCTCACGCCCCACGCAAACACGATTTGGGCGCCACGTGGAGAGCTAACGCGTGTCCCTGATAGGGTGCGCAGTGCGGGGGGGCCCCCTCCGTCCAAGGGCTGGCCCGCCCGCCGGCTGAGCACTCCTACCGCGTGGGGAGCAGCGCAGCCCTCTGGCATGAAACCGGCACAAGGGGGACCCCCGGCATCGAGAGCCCAACCTTGCCGATAAACTGGAAATGCCGCGTGGGGGGCCTCACCGGTCCCTGATGGAGTGCTCAGTGCGGGGGTGCCCCCCTTCGTCTGAGGGGCCGACCCACCGCCGGCTGGGCACATCCACCACGTGGGGAAACGGCACTGCCCCCTGGCATGATTGGAATGGGGGAAGGCCTTATGTGACACAGCCTCCACCCCTTGCCAACCGAGGACGTGCCGCGTGGGGGGCCCCACCGCAGATAGAGCGCGCCCACCATGTGAGGGAGCTGTGCGGCACTGGCTGGACATCTGGGGGCGGAGAAGGTGAGCGGAGGAGGCGGGGGGCCTCTCTCGACCGTGGGCCCCGCCCCCCGCCGGCGAACAACCGCCATGTAGTGACCTGGGTGGCGGAGGAGGGGAGCGTTGTCTCCGTCGGACTCCACCCCCTCCGCCGGAGACCGAAAGAGTGCTGCTGCCGAACAGCCAGGAGGGGACCCCGACCCGTCAAGGTCCCGCCTCTCGCAGTGCTGACACGTTGTGACGAAGTGGTCCGGGGCATGGGGGCCCCTGCTTACCAAAGGGCCGACCGCCGACCGAACGTCCACTCACCTCGCCTGCTGACACAGAATGCCAGGTACGAACACACGCTTCCTGAGAACTCTGCACATCGTACACATGTGGGAGGGCGCCGGCCGTTGAAGTAGGTGGCCAAGCCCCTCCCACAAATACAGGCCAATGAATCAGCCTTTACACTTGTCTGCGGGCAGTTTACTTACTCATTTAATTCACACTGTTTTCCTGCTGACCTCTCATATACTTTACTATCCAGACCGGAGTGGTCCTCCCAGGGTGATGCTCTTTTTCTCCTCCCTGCTTCCCCCTCTTTTTGTTCCCCCGCATTTTCATATGTATTTTATATTTGTGTTATTCCAATAAAGTATTTATTACATTTAGTACCTGGCGCTTTGGCTCCTTTTCTCAGTTTTTTCTGATATATGCACTCGGGAGCTGTTGCCGAGTTACTCTATAGGGGTGTGATTGTGGGTACATTAGGCCGGGCATGGTCCCTTGCCTCTTCCCCTTTCTTCCTTGTGGCACCCCTTGGGTCGCCCCTTTGTTTTCTTATATAAATATACAGTATATATATATATATATATATATATATATATACACACACACTCACCTAAAGAATTATTAGGAACACCTGTTCTATTGGCATGGTTGTTGGTGCCAGACGGACCGGTCTGAGTATTTCACAATCTGCTCAGTTACTGGGATTTTCAAGCACAACCATTTCTAGGGTTTACAAAGAATGGTGTGAAAAGGGAAAAACATCCAGTATATGGCAGTCCTGTGGGCAAAAATGCCTTGTGGATGCTAGAGGTCAGAGGAGAATGGGCCGACTGATTCAAGCTGATAGAAGAGCAACGTTGACTAAAATAACCACTCGTTACAACCGAGGTATGCAGCAAAGCATTTGTGAAGCCACAACATGCACAACCTTGAGGCGGATGGGCTACAACAGCAGAAGACCCCACCGGGTACCACTCATGTCCACTACAAATAGGAAAAAGAGGCTACAATTTGCACAAGCTAACCAAAATTGGACTGTTGAAGACTGGAAAAATGTTGCCTGGTCTGATGAGTCTCGATTTCTGTTGAGACATTCAAATGGTAGAGAAATGGTAGAGTCCGAATTTGGCGTAAACAGAATGAGAACATGTATCCATCCTCTGATGGCTACTTCCAGCAGGATAATGCACCATGTCACAAAGCTCGAATCATTTCAAATTGGTTTCTTGAACATGACAATGAGAGTCACCAGATCTCAACCCAATAGAGCATCTTTGGGATGTGGTGGAACGGGAGCTTCGTGCCCTGGATGTGCATCCCTCAAATCTGTCATGCCCTGCTCGGACGGTGTGCGGAGATCTGTCAGATTGGCACACGTGTCTAACCTTTTGTTTGTTTTGGAATCATGCTGGATCCGCCTTCCTTCAGGTGCTCTGGGTGGGGTCATTGGCTTAAATTGCCTTCACTCCCAGAGGGCCGTGCGGGTTATAGAATTCAGTCTGGCCTTGGATTCAAGGAAGGAAGGATTGTCTGTTCCAGCTCAGATAAGTTTGGTTTTTGTTTGTGTTGTTTGCGGTCTAGGCTATTTGTGTGTCTTCTGCCCGTTCTCTCCTTTCACCATCTCAGGGATTCTAGGGTGTTTGCAGTCCAGGCACGAGGACACATCATTCCTACCATCAAGGTCTGAATGTGGGCTTAGCAGCATAGGGAGAGAAGGCAGGGATGTGCTAGGAGGTGACCTTTCCCCAGCATCTAGCCTAGACACTTGTGTATTTGGTTGTCTGTGTATCTGAGATCCTGTCCGCCGTGACATTATAACCCGCAATACTGTGACTGTCATCACTCAGCAGTTTTGTGATGGCGTCAATTGATGCACTGGTTGACTGCATGCAGGGATTATCCCTATTGGTTGCGGATCTGCCTAGTTCGGTCACACAGTGTCAGAGTGTTCTGGCATCAGGTGCAGGTCAAATTGGTGGGGAGCCTAAAGTCGGTCTTCCCGAGAAATTTACAGGGGGTGCGGATGATTTTATCCGCTTTAAAGAGTCATGCAAATTGTATTTTCGACTGCGTCCATTTTCGTCAGGTGATGAAAGTCAGAGGATTGGTATAATCATGTCTCTGCTTAAAGGGGACGCGCAATCCTGGGCTTTTTCTCTGCCGCCCGGTTCTCTGGCCCTCCGGTCGGTGGAGGAATTTTTCAAAGCCCTGGGAGTGATTTACGATGACCCAGATCGGGTCTCGATGGCAGAATCTAAATTGCGTAACTTATTACACGGTGAACATACTGCAGAGGTTTACTGTGTAGAGTTTAGGAGATGGGCTACTGAGTCAGGGTGGAACGACCCTGCGTTACATAGTCAGTTTTGTCAGGGGTTATCGGAGAGGTTGAAAGATGCCCTGGCTTTTCATGAGTACCCAGATACTTTAGAGAATGCTATGTCTTTGGCTATACGGTTGGAAAGACGTATCAGAGAGAGGTGTAAGGGTCCCTCCGTGCAAGGGATCCCTTCTACGTGTGGTTTCGTCTCACCTGCTGCCCAGGGTGATATTACTTATAGCTCTGGGGTAGGGGAGGAACCCATGCAGTTGGATCAGATATCTTTTCGTTCTGGTAGGAAAAACTTTAGGAGATTACATAAACTATGTTACTACTGTGGAAAAAGTGACCATTTTGTTTTTGCTTGTCCTCTTGTTAAACCGCATGATGATATGAAAGAAAAAAAAAACGTCCTGACTCTTAGTAGCGTGAATGGAGTAGTGGAACAAGCAGGTATGCAAGCTCCCTGTAATTCTCGTTTTCTCCTTCCAGCTATGGTGGCGCTAGACTCAAGAAAATTTTCTGTTGAGGTATTCATTGATTGTGGTGCTGGGTTAAACCTTATTGACTTTCTTTTTCTTCAAAATCTGGGTCTAAGTAAGTGCACTTTAGAAAGGTAGATTCCGGTGTTTGCAATAGATTCTTCACCTCTTTCTCAAAGGAGTCTCACTCATATTGCACATGGTATTCAGTTGAGGGTGGGTGATTCACATGTATAGTTTATATCTTGTTTTGTCATGAGGGATTTGCCTGCTCCTATAGTCCTAGGTTTACCGTGGTTGACAAAACATAATCCAATTATTGATTGGCAGGCAAGACAAATTATCGGTTGGGGAGAATTTTGTTCGGAGAATTGTCTTGGCACATCTATCTCTGGGGTGTCCACTGCGGTTCTACCTCAATAACTCTCAGACTTTGCTAATGTCTTTTCGGAGGGTGGGACCCAGGAATTGCCCCCTCATCGTGACTATGATTGTCCAGTTAATCTCATCCCAGGAGCTATGTTGCCAAAGTCTCGCCTTTACAATCTTTCCCAACCTGAAAGAGATGTCATGCGAAAGTATATCGCCGAGAGTTTGGCAAAAGGTCATATTAGGCCATCTAAGTCTCCGGTGGCAGTAGGTTTTTTCTTTGTCAAGAAAAAGGATGGATCACTGAGACCGTGTTTGGATTTTCGGGAATTGAACCGTATTACGGTCCGGGATCCGTATCCCCTTCCTTTGATCTCTGACCTTTTTGATCAGATTGTTGGTGCCAGGGTGTTCTCCAAGTTGGATTTGAGAGGGGCCTACAATCTGATCAGAATCAAGGAAGGGGATGAGTGGAAGACGGCCTTCAATACGCACGAGGGTCATTTTGAGAATCTGGTTATGCCTTTTGGGTTGACGAACGCGCCAGCGGTATTTCAGCGATTCGTCAATGACATTTTTCATCACTTGGTGGGGAGGTTCATGGTAGTTTACTTAGATGACATTTTAATTTACTCTCCTGATCTGAAGACCCATCAGGATCATGTGAGACAGGTTTTGATGATCCTTCAGGAGAATAAGTTATATGCCAAATTGGAAAAATGTGTGTTTTCTGTGCAGGAGCTTCCGTTTTTGGGATATCTGCTTTCCGACTCTGGTTTTCGTATGGACCCCGAAAAGGTCCGGGCGGTTCTGGAATGGGACCGACCAGAGAATCAGAAAGCTATGATGCGGTTTTTGGGGTTTACTAACTATTATAGAAAATTTATTCTAAACTATTCCACCATTGTTAAACCTCTGACTGATATGACAAAGAAGGGCACTGACGTCTCTGTTTGATCGGAGGAGGCATTGCAGGCCTTTTCGACTATTAAGGAGTGTTTTGCGTCTGCTCCCATTCTGGTGCAGCCCGATGTGTCTCAACCATTCGTCGTGGAGGTGGATGCATCAGAAGTGGGGGTGGGAGCGGTGCTGTCGCAGGGTTCTTCTCCTTGCAAATGGGTCCCGTGTGCTTTCTTTTCCAAGAAGCTCTCGGTCGCCGAGAGGAACTATGATGTGGGAGATAGAGAGTTGCTGGCTATAAAGTTGGCCTTTGAGGAATGGCGTCACTGGTTGGAGGGGGCTTCTCACCCCGTTACTGTTTATATGGATCATAAGAATTTGGCTTACCTGCAATCTGCCAAGCGTCTGAACCCTAGACAGGCCAGATGGTCACTGTTTTTTACCAGGTTCAATTTTGTTGTTACTTTTTCGTCGGGGGTCAAAAACATCAAGGCAGATGCGTTGTCTCGCAGTTTTCCTGGGGGAGGTGATTCAGAGGATCCTGCTCCGATTTTGGCTGACGGGGTTGTGGTTTCCGCTCTGTATCCCGAATTGGAGATGGAGGTGTTGGGAGCCCAGGAGGGGGCTCCTGGTTCCTGTCCCCCAGGGAGGTTGTTTGTTCCCGAAGAACTGCGATACAAGGTTTTCAAGGAACATCACGATACTGTCCTTGCCGGACATCCTGGTGGTAAGTCCACCTGTGACCTTGTGTCCCGGAGGTTCTGGTGGCCCGGATTACGTAGGAGCATTGAGGATTACGTGGCAGCTTGTGAGACCTGTGCACGATCTAAGGTTGCTCATACTCAACCGGTTGGTTCACTCCTTCCTTTATCTATTCCGTCTCGTCCTTGGACGCACTTGTCCATGGACTTTATTACGGATCTGCCGAGTTCCTCGGGGAAAACAGTAATTTTGGTGGTAGTTGATCGTTTTAGCAAGATGACTCATTTTATATCGTTAACTAGTCTGCCTAATGCCAAGACTCTTGTGCAAATTTTTGTTGACAATATCGTGAGATTGCATGGTATTCCTTTGGATGTGGTTTCTGATAGTGGCACGCAGTTTGTCTCCAGGTTCTGGAGGGCGTTCTGCTCTCGGCTTGGCATTCAACTTTCGTTCTCTTCGGCTTTCCATCCGCAGTCAAATGGACAGACGGCACGTACTAATCAGAACCTGGACACCTACTTGAGGTGCTTTGTGGCGGAGAATCAGGAGGACTGGTCCTCATTCCTGCCCTTAGCGGAGTTTGCTTTGAATAACCATAGGCAGGAATCCACGGGTAAGTCGCCATTTTTTGGCGCATATGGTTTTCATCCTCAGTTTGGTACCTTTTCTGGGACTAGTTCCTCTGGGATGCCAGAGGAGGAAAGGTTTTCCTCTACCTTATCCTCTATCTGGCGGAGGATACAAGTGAATTTGGAGACGATGGGTGAGAGATATAAGCGAATGGCTGACAGGAGACGTGTGACTGGTCCGGACCTGTGTGTGGGTGATCTGGTGTGGTTGTCCACTAAAAATATTAAATTGAGAGTGCCATCTTGGAAACTGGGTCCAAGATTTATCGGCCCGTACAAAATATCTGCGCTGATCAATCCAGTAGCGTTTCGGCTGGATCTTCCGCAGACTTAGAGGATCCATGATGTGTTCCATAGATCTTTATTGAAAAAATATGTGAGACCAGTGGAACCATCGCCATTGCCCCCTCCTCCTGTTCTGGTCGATGGAAATTTAGAGTTCGAGATCTCCAGGATTCTTGACTCTAGAGTTCTTCGGGGTTCCCTTCAGTACCTGGTACACTGGAGGGGATACGGCCCCGAGGAGAGGATGTGGGTTCCGGCACTGGAGGTCAATGCCAGCCGACTGGTTAGGGCTTTTCACAGAGCCCACCCGGATAAGGTTGGTCCGGGGTGCCCGGAGGTCACCCGGAGAAAGGGGGGTACTGTCATGCCCTGCTCGGACGGTGTGCAGAGATTTGTCAGATTGGCAGCACGTGTCTAACCTTTTGTTTGTTTTGGAATCATGCTGGATCCGCCTTCCTTCAGGTGCTCTGGGTGGGGTCATTTGCTTAAATTGCCTTCACTCCCAGAGGGCCGTGCAGGTTATAGAATTCAGTCTGGCCTTGGATTCAAGGAAGGAAGGAAGGATTGTCTGTTCCAGCTCAGATAACTTTGGTTTTTGTTTGTGTTGTTTGCGGTCTAGGCTATTTGTGTGTCTTCTGCCCCTTCTCCCCTTTCACCATCTCAGGGATTCTAGGGTGTTTGCAGTCCAGGCACGAGGACACATCATTCCTACCATCAAGGTCTGAATGTGGGCTTAGCAGCATAGGGAGAGAAGGCAGGGATGTGCTAGGAGGTGACCTTTCCCCAGCATCTAGCCTAGACACTTGTGTATTTGGTTGTCTGTGTATCTGAGATCCTGTCCGCCGTGACAAAATCTCCATCAACAGCAAGATGCTATCCTATCAATATGGGCCAACATTTCTAAAGAATGCTATCAGCACCTTGTTGAATCAATGCCACATAGAATTAAGGCAGTTCTGAAGGCAAAAGGGGGTCCAACACCGTATTAGTATGGTGTTCCTAATAATTCTTTAGATGAGTGTATATATATATATATTAAGCTATTAACATCAGATATCAGATATGGATGACCTATCCAGAAGATAGGTTATCAATATAAAAGGAATGGACAACCCCTTTAACCCTTTCAGTACCAGTAAGGCACTTTCATACATGTAAGGCGCTGGAGTAATATGCAATCATGGCGCCCGCTCACACGTGCAGCGGGCGTCATGGCCGGCAATTCTATGCTGTTTCAAACAGCAGAGACCTGCGGCTAATTAGCGTGAACAAGCAATAATGCAGATCGTGGCAATTAAAGGCTTTAGATACCGTGATCAAGTGAGCAAAAACCCGGAAGCTCGCGCTTCTGGGCTTCGTACTGACACCCCCTGTGGCCAATGGGGGCATCGGTTGTTGTTCTGAATGCTATCAGCCTCGCTGACGAGGCTGATAATATTCATGCTGCAGTTCTTATTTTGGCCACCAGATGGCAGGCCAACATAAGAAATGAGCAATTCACAGTAATAAAGTATAAAAAAGTTATGGGGGTCAAAATATGGTGATGTAAAAAAAACATTTTTTTTAAAGTTTAAATGTATTTTTACACTATACAAAACCTATACATATATGGTATCGTTGTAATTGTACTGACTCAGAGAATTAAGAGCATGGGTAAGTTTTGCTGCAAACAAAATGCCGTGGGAACAAAACCCGTAAAACGGTGGAGGAATTGCGTTTTTTTCCCAATTCTACCCCATTTTGAATTTTTTACCGCTTTCCACTACATTGTATACCATAACTAATGGTGGCATTAGAACGTACAACTTGTCCCGCAAAAAATAAGCCCTCATAAATCTATGTAAACGGAAATATAAAAAAGTTATGGCTTAAGGAAGATAGGGAAGAAAAATTAAAACGAAAAAACCTCAGTTAGCGAAAGGGTTAAGGCAATTTGTCATCAGACTATACTGTAGATGTGTCATCAGACTATATTGAGCTGTTACCTTTGCTAGAAGCGATCAGAGAATATACTTGACTGGGTTATTGGTTATTCGCCAGGGCCTCCTACCTCACTTACAAAGATCCACTATACCCCAACCCTTCTACCCAAAAGAACACTCACAGCCGTTTTATTAATAAAATAAATATATAAATACATAAATAAATACATAACATGACAATGACAAATACATAACAATGACATTGACATACCCCCTGACGAGGGAGGTCATAGAAGCCCCAAATTCCTAATCATATATGTATAAACACCAAGAAGGCACTTCCATCTTGCCTCCAGCCTCAAAACTCCAGCTCGGGGACACCAACTGATGGACGCCTCTCTGAACGAACCAAATGCCTCAACTATGAGAGTCCAGCCCCCATCCTGGAGGTCCTCCCATTTTCCATGCCATCCAAGACCACCAGCTTCTATGACCTTCCCCTGCCTCGACTGCCGCGACATCCCATTACCACTTCCCTGACCCGTCAAACTCCTATTATTATATATATTTTTTTAATTACACTACAAACCACCACTCACCCGCCAAAATCAAACAAGAGGGAGGGTGGAAGGAAGATGTCCGCTCCTCTTTCCTTCCACCAAAATGGTGCCGTCCCGAATGCGCCCGCCCCCTTTTATCAACTATACCCCGCCCTCCTTACTGCCCGCACCACTAACTCCCCAATAACCCCTTAACTCCCGGCCCTGGCACCCAAAACCCCTCATGTCGGCCTCCCTTCAGTGTCCAGCCTCACTTGACTGGGTTATTGGTTATTCACCAAGGCCTCCTACCTCACTTACAAAGATCACCTATACCCCAACCCCTCTACCAAAAAGAACACTCACAGCCTGGGTTGGATTAAAACGGCCACAGCAGCCGTTTTATTAATAAAATAAATAAATACATAACATATATATATAACAATGACATTGACATACCCCCTGACGAGGGAGGTCATAGAAGCCCCAAATTCCTATTCATATATGTATAAACACCAACACGGCACTTCCATCTTGCCTCCAGCCGTAAAACTCCAGCTCGGAGACACCAACTGATGGACGCCTCTCTGAACGAACCAAATGCCTAAACTATGAGAGTCCAGCCCCCATCCTGGAGGCCCTCCCATTTTCCATAGCATCCAAGACCACCAGCTTCTATGACCTTCCACCGCCAACAACGCGCAGCTTCACTCCTGCGCCTCAAGCTTGCGCGTTCCTCCACATACCTAGCGCCCTCTCAATACCACCCTGCAGGCCCAAGGACCACAAATCAATCCCCACGTGTTCAAATGAACACCATCGGCCCTCCAAAAACCTCCGGTACCCGCCTCCAAATCCATATGCCGAACCACCACAGCCCCATTTCTGGCCACAAACTTACCAACCGCCCTATTCACTTTTATCCGCGCCTTATTCACCCGCTCCACTGACCTGGCATCCCGCCACGACTTCCGATAGACCATGTCCGACCAAACAGTTATTAAACCCGGGAACAATGACCATAACCTCAAAAGGTCAAATTTTATGTCCTTAATCAATTCCCTACACGACTGCACCCCCAGATCGTTGCCCCCGACATGCAGCACCAGGATATCAGGGGACCTATTCAGCCGAGCATGACGATGCACCTCCCCCATCACACTCCCCCACAGCATACCTCTATGCCCAATCCATCTTATGACCGCCGCCTCCCTACCAATCCCCAACTGTCGCCCATTTGGCCTTACGTCCGCCCGAAGAGCCCCCCAAAAAACGAACGAGTGCCCCAGGATCCATACTAACGCAACTGCACCACCTGAAACATAAAAGAGAAACGAAAAATAAACACATGGGACAAGACACGGCATTAATAAAAAAAAACACAACGCCTCAAAAACCCCCTAAACGTACGTATGACTTAAAACAAACCGATTCCCACCTCCCGATCTTCTTGATCACCTCATCCCCCAACCCCAGCCGTGCTGCCTCAGTCGCCACCCCAATCCGGAAGGAATGACCCGTGAAACCTCTTGAGTCCATTCCCAACGCTGCCAAACATTTCTTGAACACTGCCACAAACTGAAACCTTGACAAAAACGACCCATCTTCATGACGTAACAAAGGACCCTCGCCCGCCCAGCTAGCCCCCGACCTATACTCCTTGAAACAACTGACCGGGCATACCAAACAACCCGGAACTGCGTACAACGATACACTACAACCCATACCTTCCCTATCAGTCTTAGACACCCGAAGTCGCACCACCACCCTATCCCCATACAAATCCACCTCCTCCCCCCCCAAACCCCCCGGACTAACCACGCTCCTGCTCACCAATTCACCCAAACGGAACGCCCCAAAAAAGGCCAACTAAAAAGCCAACCTAAACAGACGCACCTCACTTGCTGATCTACACACCGAATCAACGCAAACCCCCATCCGCAACAGCAAATCAAAAGAGATCGGCCTCCTACTGTCAGCAGCTCGTCCACCCCGTCTAAAACCCTTTAAAACCTGCTTCACTAAAAACGTCTTCGTAACGTCCGGAAGGCCCGTAATTTAAAGCCAAAAACCAAACCAGCCAAACACCGATTAACCCTTGCCACCGACCAACCCTCTTCGACAATATGCCCCAAGAACAATACCAACGGGGCCTCCCCCCATCCACCCCCACTCCCAAACCAGCACACCATAGCTCCCAACAACGCCAAGCCTTACCATAATCCAACCAGGTGCCCTCACTCAACGACTGTCTAAACAAACCCGCTACAGTACCTCCAAGAGATCCCAGAGCCACACCGGACACTCCAACCCCTCCGTCTCCGTCTGGCGCCAGCTGACGAAAACGCTCCAACTGTAGACGAGAAAGAGAATCAGCCACTCCATTAGCAACTCCCGGCACATGAACCGCCACCACCCAAGTGTTCAAAGGCAAACACATCAGCACAAAATGCTGCAACAACCTGACAACGGGAGGGGAAAATGCCGTAAGGCTATTGACCGCCTGCACAATGCCCAAGTTGTCACAATGACACCGCACCTTCTTGTTCCTGAATTTGTCACCCCATAGCACAACAGCCAGCACTATAGGAAACAATTCGAGTAAAGCCACATTCTTCACCCAGCCCCTCACAAACCACGCCTCGGGTCACTTTCCTGCACACCACTGTCCTTCACAATATACACCAAAACCCACCCCACCCGCTGCATCTGAGAACAACTCAAAACTCTCGACCACGTCCCCCATGACCAACGCCCTACCATTAAACTGCCCCAGAAATCCATCCCAAACCTCTAAATCCCTCCTCAACTCCTTACCCAGCCAAATAAAATGATGCCCTGAAACCACGCCCCCCGTGGCAGCCGCCAGTCTCCTACAAAATATCCGGCCCATTGGAATAATCCGACAAGCGAAATTCAACTTTCCCAACAAAGATTGCAACTCCCTCAAACGAATCTTTGGCCCACCACTCGCCGATCGCACCGCGGCCTTCAGGTCGACCAACTTGTCCTCAGGCAGCCTACACTCCATCCGCACTGTGTCAAGCACTATACCCAAAAAACATAGTTCCGTAGTATGCACAACCGTCTTCTCCGCCGACAACGGCACACCAAACAACTCAAACACCGACTGCAACAACGCCAATAACAACCCGCATACCCTGGAACCCGCAGGACCCAAACACAGGAAATCGTCCAAATAATGAATAAGTGACGTACACCCCGCCACATCCTCACCACCCATTCCAAAAAGGAGCTAAATATCTCAAAATACGTGCAAGAAACAGAACACCCCATTGGCAAACACCTGTCAACAAAATAACCCACATTCCAAAAACAACCCAACAAATGCAAACTATCCGGATGGACTGGCAAGAGACGAAACGCCTCCTCAATGTCCGTCTTCGCCAACAGGGTGCCCGGCCCCAACTTCCGCACCCAACCGACCGCTGTGTCAAAGGATGTGTACACCACCGAACATAGCTCCGGATCAATCCCATCATTCACCAACGCCCCTTTCGGGAACGATAAATGGTGAATCAAACGAAAAGCGTTCGGCTCCTTTTTTAAGACCACCCCCAGCGGAGAGACTCGCAAGTCCACCATGGGCAAATCCTCAAAAGGCCCATCCATCCTCCCCAAAGCCACCTCCTTTGCTAATTTCTGCGTCACTACCTCCAGGTGCATCAAAGAAGAACGCAAATTTCGAAACTTCAAAATTTCTAAACTCCACCGCGTCCACAGGAGAAGACAGAATCGGAAAACCCTCCTCAAATCCCTTCCTCAAAAATTCCACCCCCTCCCTATCTGGTTATCTACTTAAATACTGCCCAATCACGTCCACTCGCACCGGCGTCTGCCCCTTTTCCAACCGCCTCCCCGCCCCTTGACCTGGGCCTCCGGAAACAACGACTGGCCCCGTGACTCCCCCCGCAAACAGAGCATTCGTGCTTAAACTTTCATTTTTGTCCAAATTTGCAACTCCCCTCGTTGAATAAAAAACACAAGCCCTTGGCCGAAGCTGCCGCAAAACCGGACTGCCCTGCCCCCCCCAGTCCGCTCCAAAAAGCTGCCCCTGCCGCCCCGGCGCCATCACCCGCATCCACAACCCTATATCTTTATGATCCCAACGCATACCGGGGCGGACCGCTTTTCTCTGACGAAACTGCTCGTCATACCGCAACCACCCTGACCCCCCATACACCCTATAAGCTTCCCCTATCGCATCCATGTAGCAAAAAAGAGGAGAACAACTATCTGGCGCCCTCTCGCCAATCACACTCGCCAAAATAGCGAAAGCCTGAAGCCAATTACCAAAGGTACTGGGAATCAGCCGATAACGCCTCTTCTCCTCCTCCTCTTTTTTCCCCACATCCTTCCTAACAACATCCAAGTTAAAACGCTCTAGTGGAAGCAGTGAGAAAATATCCACATATTCCCCCCTCCATATCCTGTCCCTCATCTCCTGCTTTAAGTGGGCCCTCAAAGCATACGTACACCTCCCCCCTAGCCGCGTCATCCACCCTGGGCCTATCCTCTTCCCCCCCGCCTGCGTTTGCACTGACACTCCCCCACCCCCCTCGCCGCCCGGCGCCCCCCCCAGACCCCGTCCCCCCTGCGATTGTACTGCTCCACCTACCGCCGTCCCACCTGTCCCCACCCCCCACGCTTGCCACGGCCCTGCCCCGCCGGACCCCACACCCGCCAGACCGCATAATAACCGCCCAACCCACCAATCACTTCAGACTGGCCCCCCCCCCCCCCCACACCTACACTCTGAATTAATGAAATTAGCGTCCCCAATGTTGCCTCACCTAGCTGCCCGGACGCTGTGAACCCCGCAGCCGTTGATCCGGATTCCCGCCGCTCCACCTCCGATCGCACTGGCACGGACCCTCTCACTGGCGATGAACCTTCGCTGTCACCCGGCGTCCCAGCTTCTTCAGGGCTGGACGCGCTCTGTGCCGACCTGGATAACAATTCACCGGACATCCCGCCAGGACCAGCCGGGGGCTGTCCGCCATCTTGAAGGGGCCTGTGCACCTGCGCCACACTCTGACAGCCCCGTGCTTTCTGGTGCTGCTGGCTCTTCCACGACGAGCAGGCCTCCCCCCCACAGCCTGAGGGGAGGAGCCTGCAGTCCCTGGTCCCTAATCCCTGCCGTCTGCTGCCGCACGTGAGGGAGGGGTCCGCCCCCCGCCTCTCGCCGAGTCCCGCCGTACACCTGGATTCCTCCTGAGTCGGGAGGACTTAGGAAGGGGCTGAGAATGTCCCCACCTTAACTCCCGGCCCTGGCACCCAAAACCCCTCATGTCGGCCTCCCTTCAGTGTCCAGCCTCACTGGACACATACTGTAGTTTATGAGTCCAGTATATGGGCTGCTGTATATGCAAATACACAACTGTAGTGATGAGAGGCAGGGGCAATACTCGAATTTGTGATATTTTGCAAATATTTGGTAGAATATTCGTCATATATTTGCGAATTTTAGATTATTTTCTTGATCGCGAAAAATCGGCAATGTTATATTCGCGTAATGCGAGTGAAATACAGGCGTGGGTCATTATAGCTACATTTTTCAAGCTGCTAGAAGTTTTCTGAGACTGGATAAAATGGTTGGCACGGCAGAACATTACAATAGCTTTATATGCAGATAGAGTGCTCCAATATATTCACGATTGCAAAATCGGCACTAATGATGCAAATATTTTGGCGCAATATATGCAAGTTCGCATTTTAACAGGTCTGACTACTCTCTGCTATGGCCCCATTTTTCCATAATGCCCAAAACAGAGGGAAATCCCGCCCCACAATTACACTATGCATAAGGGTTTTTACCACCCCAACTTCATATTCTACTGTTCCCTGTGGCGTCTTTATTTTTGCGAGGGCCACAGCATACCTTCGGGTGTCACCATGAATACATATTACATTTACAAATCGAGCTGGGACACAGGTTCCGGGTACAAGGCTGGCATGCACTAAGGTCACTAAACTACCCGAGTCTAACAAAGACGTGACCGGGAAGCCGTTCACAACAAGTTTGCACATTTGTGGCTCAGTCTCGAGGCCCATGGTAGCCAGACACGACGGGGCTGCAAACAGGGATTGGTGTCGGCTGTAGTTACAGTCCATAGGCTCCGTGGCCAGTGGACACTGGGCCATGAGGTGACCAAAATCCAGGCACCTCCAACACTGAACCTGCCCCTGTCTCCTAGCCATGGAGTCTCTCCTGGAACCTGTGGTTTCTTTGTCGTCCCCTTTTACCAAAGGACGTTGTGTGCCAATCGGAGCTCTACAGTTCCCAGATGATCCCGAGTTGGTGGGCCCCTCATGGAGGTTTCCCTCTGTGGCACCAAACCTCTCCACTAGTTGGTCCGCCCCCTGGGGGTCTCCCTGGCCAACCCACCACTGCAGCTTACTGGGGAGGGCATGGGAAAAAAGGTCGACGACCACCCTCTCAACAATCTGTGCTGGAGTGCAGACATCTGGTTCCAGACATTTTTTTATCAGATGAAAAAGGTCAAACATTTGGGATCGAGGTGGCCGGTCTGACTGGTATGCCCAAGCCCTGACTCTTCTAGCCCGTACTGCTGCTGTAACCCCCAACCGAGCGAGAATTTCTACTCGCAATTATGCATAATCTCGGACATCTTGTTCACTGAGGTCATGATAGGCTTTCTGGGGTTCCCCGACCAGATAGGGTGCCAGTACCGCAACCCAGTCTTCCTTGGGGAGTTTCTCCCTTTGGGCTGCTCTCTCAAAGATGGTAAGGTAAGTCTCAACATCATTCCCGGGAGTCATTTTTTTAAGGGAGCGTTGCATGGCCTCCCTGGCACCCCAGCTCGCAGGGCCCCTCCCCCGTGGGACTCGTGCCAAGACCACCTCTTTTAACAATGCCGATTGTTCCAGCATTAGACGTGTGGTTTGTTCCTAGGACTGGCGCTGCTGCTCCAAGGCTCATTCTTGGGCCTGCACCAGAGTTTTTACCACTTCCTCCATAGGGTGAGTGTCACGGATGGTGTACAGGAAACAAGATGATACAAATAACATACGATGACTCACTGGATCCACAACTAAGGAACAAAAAGGGAGACCCCTGCAATCGACCTGCCGCTCTCCCTTATTGCTCAGCCTATGCGACCACCCCAAAGGTGAATGGGCGCATATCCACGTACCTCGGCTATCTGAACCTGAAGGCCCTACAATAGTGAGGGGACACGACCACCGGCTCCCTACACAGACACGGAGGGAGTCAGGGTCACCTGGATCCAGACAACAGAAAATCATAAATACTAAAACAACACTTATCTGCAGACAAACTGAGAACTGGTAGTTGGGAGCTGGGAGCTGAAGACAGCATGCACACTCATTCCAGGAAGTTGTATCAGCCACACCCAACTACCTTATGGGGAGAATATAAAGGGAGGTAATGAGTCTGACTGCATGACAGCTGAGATAGCCTAACAAGGTGAGAAACAGAAACCAAAACAAAGAAACTCAAGGGGGAGGATCTGAACGACTCCTGTCAGAGCTTCTCAGCTGTCTAGTTGTGACAGTACCCCTCCCTCTAGGAGTGGACTCCGGACACTCAGGGCCCACCTTCTCAGGATGGGACCTATGGAAAGCCCTGATGAGGCGAGAGGCCTTAATGTCCGTCACTGGGAGCCACATCCTCTCCTCAGGACCATAACCCTCCCAATGAACGAGGTACTGGAGGGAACCGCGGACAAGACGAGAATCCACAATCCTAGAGACCTGAAATTCAAGATTCCCATCAACCATAATCGGAGGAGGAGGCAAAGGTGAGGGTACAATAGGTTGAACATAAGGTTTCAATAAGGACTTATGGAAAACATTATGGATCTTCCAAGTCTGAGGAAGATCAAGACGGTAGGCAACAGGATTGATGACAGACAGGATCCTGTAAGGCCCAATAAACCTAGGACCCAACTTCCAGGAGGGAACCTTCAATTTGATATTCTTGGTAGACAGCCACACCAAATCACCAACATTCAGGTCCGGACCAGGCATACGTCTCTTATCCGCCACACGCTTATATCTCTCACTCATATTCTTTAGATTATCCTGAATATTTTGCCAAATAGATGACAAAGACGAGGAGAATCTGTCCTCATCAGGCAAACCAGAAGAGCCCTCTCCAGAGAAAGTCCCAAACTGCGGATGAAACCCATATGCACCAAAAAATGGTGACTTATCAGAGGACTCCTGACGACGGTTATTTAAAGCAAACTCAGCAAGGGACAAAAAAGAACACCAATCCTCCTGATTCTCTGCCACAAAACAGCGCAGATATGTCTCCAGATTCTGATTGACACGCTCTGTCTGGCCATTCGACTGCGGATGGAAAGCAGAAGAGAATGACAAGCGAACCCCCAAGCGAGAACAGAAAGCCTTCCAGAATCTGGAAACAAACTGCGTGCCCCTATCAGAGACTATGTCAGAAGGAATCCCATGCAATTTGACAATGTGGTCAACAAATGCCTGCGCCAGCGTCTTAGCATTGGGCAAACCGGGAAAAGGGATAAAGTGCACCATTTTGCTAAAACGGTCCACCACCACCAGAATCACAGACTTCCCCGAGGAACGAGGCAAGTCCGTTATGAAGTCCATGGACAGATGTGTCCAAGGACGGGAAGGAATGGGCAAAGGAAGGAGAGGACCTGATGGCCGTGAGTGAGGGACCTTGGCACGAGCGCAAGTCTCGCAAGCTGCCACAAAACCCTCAACCGACTTACGAAGCGCAGGCCACCAGAATCTCCGAGCAATGAGATCCAGTGTGGCTCTTGTCCCCGGGTGCCCAGCGAGGACCGTATCATGGTGTTCTTTAAAAATCTTGTGTCTCAAAGCGAGAGGCACAAACAACCTCCCAGGAGGACAAAGATCAGGAGCTTCTGACTGGGCTGCCTGCACCTCTGCCTCCAATTCAGGAAAAAGAGCAGAGACCACCACACCTTCAGCTAAAATGGGACCCGGGTCTTCAAAATTCCCACCTCCCGGGAAACAACGTGACAGGGCATCTGCCTTCACATTCTTAACCCCAGGGCGGAACGTAACAACAAAATTAAACCTTGAAAAGAACAAAGACCATCTGGCCTGTCTCGGGTTCAGACGCTTGGCTGACTCCAAGTAGGCCAGATTTTTATGGTCAGTAAACACGGTAATAGGGTGTCTGGCTCCCTCTAGCCAATGGCGCCATTCCTCAAAAGCCAACTTGATGGCCAACAATTCCCTATCTCCCACATCATAATTTCTCTCTGCGGAGGAGAGCTTCTTTGAGAAAAAGGCACACGGTTGCCATTTGGCAGGAGAGGAACCCTGAGACAAGACCGCCCCCACCCCTACCTCAGAAGCATCAACCTCAACTATGAAGGGTAACGAAATATCAGGTTGTACTAGGATGGGAGCGGAAGCAAAACTCTCCTTGATATCAGAAAAGGCCTTACGCGCCTCTACCGACCAGGAAGAAAAATCTACCCCCTTTCTGGTCATATCCGTGAGTGGTTTAACAACAGAGGAATAATTCAAAATAAATTTCCTGTAATAATTAGCAAAGCCCAAAAAACGCATCAGCGCCTTCTGATTCTCAGGAAGCTCCCACTCAAGCACAGCGCGGACCTTCTCGGGGTCCATGCGAAAACCAGAAGCGGAGACAAGAAACCCCAGAAATTGGATCTCTGGAACCGCAAACACACATTTTTCCAGTTTCGCGTATAATTTATTCTCCCGCAGGATGAGCAAGACCTGACGTAAGTGTTCCTTATGAGTTTTGAAATCAGGAGAAAAAATCAAAATGTCATCCAAATACACTAATACAAATTTTCCCATTAAATGATAAAAAATGCTGTTGACGAAATGCTGAAAAACGGCTGGGGCATTCATCAAACCAAAAGGCATAACCAAATTCTCAAAATGGCCCTCAGGGGTATTGAAAGCCGTCTTCCATTCGTCTCCTTCTCTGACCCTGACCAGGTTGTATGCCCCTCTTAGGTCTAATTTGGAAAAGACTTTCGCCCCAACAACCTGGTTAAACAAATCTGGGATTAAAGGAAGCGGATACGGATCACGAATAGTGATACTGTTCAGCTCCCTGAAATCCAGACAAGGTCTTAAAGAACCATCTTTTTTCTTAACAAAGAAAAAACCAGCGGCAACAGGTGACTTTGAGGGTCGTATGTGTCCTTTTCTCAGACTCTCAGAGATATAAGCACGCATAGCGACCCTCTCAGGTTGGGAAAGATTGTATAAACGAGATTTAGGCAGCTTGGCACCTGGGATGAGATCAATAGGGCAATCATACTCCCTGTGCGGAGGCAAATCCTGAACTCCACTCTCAGAGAAAACATCCAAAAATTCAGAGAGGAAAGGTGGCACAGTTTTAGTAGAAACCTCAGAAATAGATGTTATGAGGCAATTCTCTCTGCAAAAGTCACTCCAACCATTTATTTGCCTCGCTGGCCAATCAATGGTGGGGTTATGTTTAGAGAGCCAGGGTAGTCCCAACACTAGAGGAGTAGGCAAACCGCTAAGGACGAAACATGACACATCCTCAACATGAGTATCATTCACAATTAAACAGATATTGTGAACTATGCCCTTTAATGATTTCTGAGAAAGTGGAGCTGAATCAATAGAAAAAACAGGAATATTTTTTCGCAAAGTGCAAACCTGGAAACCATGAGTTACCGCAAATTGGTTATCAATGAGGTTGACAGCTGCTCCACTATCCACAAAAATCTCACAAAAAATGCTCTTGCTCTCTAGCGCCACCCTAGCAGGCAGGACAAAACGGGAACTACAAGCAAAAGACAATTCTTCAATTTCCGCCTCAACCCTGCCAATAGCAACAGACGGAATATTCTTAAAAGATTTCTTCCTTTTTGTCTCTTTATTACTCCCAGAAAACTGCCTGAATCTCCTAGAGGGACAAACATTTGCCAGATGATTTATACCTCCACAACAAAAACAAACCCTCCCCTGCGGGCTGAATCCTCTATTGTCAGAGGCAATCAACCCCAGCTGCATGGACTCCTGCTCAGAAGGGGCTGACAACGACTGAGACCCCTGTGCACAGAATGAGACCGCTGCACTGTCCCGGGACTGAGCATGATAAGAAGGAGAGATCTCTCCTCTTTCTCTAAGACGCCTGTCAATACGAACAGCCTGAGACATAGCAGAATCCAAGGAGGTAGGTCTTTCATGAAAGGCAAATGCATCTTTCAATCCCTCAGAAAGACCATAACAAAATTGACTTCGGAGTGCAGCATCATTCCAACCCGTATCTGCTGCCCATCTCCGAAATTCTGAGCAGTATATCTCTGCGGATTGTTTACCCTGGCATAACAGACGTAGTCTAGACTCAGCCAGAGCAATACGATCCGGATCATCATATATCTGACCCAGGGCTAAAAAGAATTCATCCACTGAACGGAGGGGTTGTGCCCTCTCCGGCAGCGAAAAGGCCCAGGACTGAGCATTACCCCTGAGCAGCGATATAATGATGCCCACCCTTCGTTCTTCATCACCGGAAGAATGGGGAAGAAGGCGAAAATGGAGTTTGCAGGCCTCTCTAAAACGTACAAAATTCTCACTACCCCCGGAAAACGTATCCGGGAGCGAAATCTTAGGCTCAGCAGAAACTCCATGAACGCAAGCTGAATCGGTCACTTGAAACTGAGAAAAAGTCTTACGGAGATCAGCTACCTCCAAAGCAAGACCCTGAAAGCGTTCAGCCAAAAGTGAAACCGGATCCATGCTAGACGGTTTTGGTGGCTGATAATGTCACGGATGGTGTACAGGAAACAAGATGATACAAATAACATACGATGACTCACTGGATCCACAACTAAGGAACAAAAAGGGAGACCCCTGCAATCGACCTGCCGCTCTCCCTTATTGCTCAGCCTATGCGACCACCCCAAAGGTGAATGGGCGCATATCCACGTACCTCGGCTATCTGAACCTGAAGGCCCTACAATAGTGAGGGGACACGACCACCGGCTCCCTACACAGACACGGAGGGAGTCAGGGTCACCTGGATCCAGACAACAGAAAATCATAAATACTAAAACAACACTTATCTGCAGACAAACTGAGAACTGGTAGTTGGGAGCTGGGAGCTGAAGACAGCATGCACACTCATTCCAGGAAGTTGTATCAGCCACACCCAACTACCTTATGGGGAGAATATAAAGGGAGGTAATGAGTCTGACTGCATGACAGCTGAGATAGCCTAACAAGGTGAGAAACAGAAACCAAAACAAAGAAACTCAAGGGGGAGGATCTGAACGACTCCTGTCAGAGCTTCTCAGCTGTCTAGTTGTGACAGTGAGTTTGTGACTGCATGGTCGATAGGGACTTCACCAAGGACATCAACCATATACCTCCTACCAGAATCTTCGTGAACCTGCCGGTCCACAGGCAGTGCACTTTGGAGTAGCTGCAGAGTTTTCATGGACCCGCCGATCCACAGGCAATGCTCTCTGGTAGTGATTACAAAGTTTTCGTGGACCCGCCGATCCACAGGCAATGCTTTCGGGAGTGTTCGCAGAGGTTTTCGTGGACCCGCCAATCCACAGGCAAAGCCGCCCTTTCAGTCACTGAGGAAAATATTTAGCGTCTATACGTGTCACGCCATAACTATTAGCAACGGCTCTGCATTGCGCGCATTCTCCACCACTTGTAATGTTCTGAAGCGGGGTAGGTGACACAGAAGCAACAGTCCCAATGCAGTAATATAGAGATTTATTTCAACTCCACAGGGTTCAGCAAAAACACATTTGCCTGGTTCGGCTAAACAGAAGTAACAGCAAAACACATTCACCTGGCTCATCTGGTATACTGACTGAGGCCCCTGCCTCACTCTCCCAGGGTATAGTAACACTCGGCTCTGTTACCAGCCTGTAGACTGCTAGTGTCTCTCAGCTGGGTTGTTTGCAGAGACACTGCTGGTTCCCTCAGACTTTTATGCACCTTTAATGAGGGACTCTTTCCTCAGCTGAGCGGGCTGAGTCTTCCCCACTCTCTGTAATGGAGTGGGAGTGGGAGTGGTGAATCCCACCACCACCTATTCCCCACTCCAACCAAGCCGGCCCTGATTTTATAATTTACCAACAGTTCAGCAACTAGGCTGCTGAACAAAACAACATTATCCGGCTTTTAATATCTGGCCCAGCTTAACTTTCTGGGCGATATATACACTCCCTCAAATACAACTCCTGCTGTCTGCCTATAATATATATATTTGTGGTCAGGGCGCCGGTCCCTGGACGTAGGAGCTAGCGCCAACATCTGGCTTGGAAATGCCGGAAGCCTGTAACGAGGATAGGCCTAAAAGGGGCCAAAAAGGAGACAAACATACGGACAGATTCTTTATTGCACTGTTACAGGGCAAGAGAACAGAAAGCATCACGGATCTCTGATTGAGGGTTCGGAATGAATCTAGAAAAGCATGACGACCTCCAGCGCCCCATGCTCCTGATGACATGAGGAGGTATGTGGTGCCTTGATGCCGCAGAGGCTGCCCCAATACGAAAGGAGTGTCCCGAGATGCCCTTTGGGTCTTGACCTAACCCCGCCACCAATGACCGCACATGTGACATGAACTGGGGCGTGGACAATGGCCCTCCATTGAAGGGGAGTAGGGGACTATCAGCTGCTGCCGCCTGCAGAGCCACAGCCAACTGCCGCAGCACCTTGACCGGGCACCAGTCGTTGCTCGAGGGGTAGAAGGAAACCAGGGTTGGAGGCCCTGTCTGAGCGGTCTTGGTAGATGGAATGCTCAGAACAAACTGGTCGTGATGCCAGGTCAAGTGCTGCTTCTGGAGATGACGGCCGCTGCGGATGGAGGAGGTGAACTCCCCTGGACGAAGGAACCCGTAAAACCCCAGGTAAAGGGCGGCCTTAATGATTGTGCTAATGAAGGGCCCAAAAGGATCACCATCCAGAGCCAAGGACAATAGCCTAAATAAGGAGCCGGACATGGGTTGCCGGACCACCGGCCTGCTTGCACCGGCTTTCTCAATGCCCCGGAGTGTGGCCTTAACTGCCTGTGAAGTTAAGAAAGAGATCCGGGCCGGATTGTCCAACGTGAATTGATGTTGTACCCCTGCTAAATACAGGCGGATGGTATTGTGAGCGAGCCCGAGGTTGGCATGGCAATGCGCGATGAAGGCCATAATGAACGACACGTCATCCACGTCGCCCTGTTGATGACTCTCGGTGAATTTCTTAAACAGATTCCAGCCCGTACGATAGTTCCTGACTGTATTCTCAGACAGGCTCTGGTGCAACAGGTCCTTTGCTTTGGTGATTAATGATGTCAGTCCCACAAAAGGTCGCTGTACGCCGGAACGTCTGCCCCCATTGCGTCTGCGAGCGGCATGTTCTGAAAGAAGACATCGACGTTAAACCTGGACAGCTCATCAGCAGCCGTATTCTTGGAACCCTGTATGTGGGAGCACTCAATGCAGAAATTGTGTACCATGGATAACCAAACCAGCCTACGCATAAGAGCCATGATTTTAGGGGATTTAGCTCTGCCATTGCGGATGATGTCGACCAAGTCCTGACTATCGGTAATGAATAATACCCTTGAGTTAGACCAAACGTGGCCCCACACATGGGCCGCTGCCACCACTGGATACAACTCCAACAAGGGAGAAGACCTAAGGGCCTGCCCGTCCAGCATAATCTGGGACGGCCAGGCACCGGCCAGCCAGTGGTTGCCAAATATGGCTGCAAAGCCCTTGGATGCGGCCGCGTCGGAATAGACCGTGGGAGAGGACGGGTCCCGGGGGGGAATAAACAACCTGACGCCATTCCATGAGGACATGAACGTGCTCCACATGGACAGGTCCGCCATGGCCTGTTGGTCTAGACGAATGACACTGTCTTGTTCCGGGGCTGATGGCAGGAGCAGCAAGAGCCGAGACATGAAGGTGCGCCCCTGGGGCATGACCCTCATGGCGAAATTAAGCCGGCCCAGCAAGGATTGGAGGCTTGTTTTGGTCAGGAAGCAGGATTTGGCAGCCTCCTGGATGGCTAACCGGATCTGCTGTAACTTCTCCTCAGGGAGCCTTGCTTCCAGCTTAACAGAATCCAGAATGACCCCTAGGAAGGTGTTTGTTGAGGAAGGACCGACCGTCTTCCCCGTGGCGACAGGCACCTGGAGCGTCGAGAACAACTCCAGCAGAGAGGATAAACCGGAGGGCTGACAGGAGGGGTGCTCCACCAGCAGGAAATCATCCAGGTAGTGGATACACATAGGAGCCTGCCCATGTTCGACCAGAATCCAGTGCAGGGCCTGGGCCAGCCGGTCAAACAGCCATGGGCTGCTTTTCGAGCCAAACGTAAGACGATTGGCAAAGTAGTATCTTCCTGCCCATTTGATGCCATAATATTGCCACAGTTGCGGGAGGATCGGGAGCAATTTAAAGGCATCGGCAATATCAGTTTTAGACAACCAGGCCCCCCTGCCTGCCTTGAGAACGAACTGAATGGCCTCATCGATAGAGGAGTACTTCATGCTGAACTCTTCTGATGGTATGAGCAAGTTAATACCAGGAATGTGCGAGGAATGAGGAGCCGAGAGATCATAGATCAGCCTTTTTTTATTTGAGCCTCTCTTAGACACCACACCAATTGGGTTGACCCTCCAAACTTCAAAGGGAATCGAGTCAAAAGGGCCGATGATGAAGCCTTTATCCAATTCCGAGGATAATACCGCTTGCACCGCCTCAGGATCTTGTCTGGCAGGAGGTTGTCTTGTCTGAGAGGAGGTTCTCACACTCCCAATTCGAATGTGGCAGGGCCACCAATCCTGTGTGGAACCCTAGTGATAGGCCAGTGATCAAGTGTTGCACGAACTGCCGGTCGACATGACCTTCCAGGAGCGCCTCCAGGAGATCCACGTTGACGTCGGTCAATCATGCCTGCTTGGCCGATTTTTTGGGACAGGTGGACCTGGGATGTGCCCGAAAGCAGACCGTGCATACGTGAAGGGCCCTGCACCCGCTGAACATGCAGTGACCGAAGTTGAAGTTATTGCATATCTGGCTCTTGCCCAGATACACAATAGGCCTGCCAAACTTGTCCATGAGGGCCGGGCCCCTGGGGACACCCGATGTTCCTGGAAGGGCTCTGTCCGGACGGGCAGACGCCTCGTTGGGGCACCATTCCGTGGCATGGAAAATGGACTGGCATGTGCCACAAGTGGGGGCTCGGAGACCAGCAAAATGCCTGCAGAAGAGCTCCATGTCCAGCACAGCCCAATTAGTCATAAATTGGAACTGTGCTAGGGAGGCTGCGGCTTTAGCCGCGAAGGATCGGTGATAGTCATAGAACGCCGAGCCCCCATACTTGTGACCCAAATCAGTAACTTGGTACAAATAGGCGTCCAGCTCCTCCCTTCTATTAGGCTGCGCCGAGCAGATGAAGTCTCTGAATAAGCTAAAAGCGAGAACAAATTCTGGTATAGACAGCTTGCGATTTAACCTGGCATCTTTAGACTTCATCACCACTGACACCTCCCCACAATCAATGGTTCTGTGCTCGCTAGCATCGTGGGAAGCTATGAGGATAGATGCCAGGTTGACTTCTCTGCCCGCCAGAATATCCCTCCTGATATTTTCCGCCACAAAATGAGCTGGGACAATGGCCGGCGGAGTAGACGACATACCTAGGGAACCTGCCAACGGCCCCGACACTGCCGACATGGCCGCTACTGACTGCGAAGAGGTGGAGGCCCTGGACTCCAGCTCCACGAGCCTGTGCTGGATGTCCGCTACCGAGGCAGCCAGACTCCCCATAGTGGCATTTAATTGAGCCAGTGATGACTGGATAGAAGGCACTACCAGCTGCTCGCTGGCTGGAACCGGGCTAGATACCAGTAGCCTATAAAGTTCGGCTTTCCTGGCCGAAGCCGGGTGACTAATGCCCCTTCTATTTAATTCGGCCACCAGTTTTGGAATTGTCCAGTTCCTCAGGGATCCATGACCAGCCAGACCGGAAACCATGGACCCGGAGATGGACGAGGCATCGTCGATGTCTGAGGCCTGGGACATGTTGATAATACCTGAGGAAAAAACGCCCTGGATAATACCTGAGGAAAAAACCTTTGTTATTTGTGCGGACACCAGGCGTGTCTAGGACATCCCGATGGGCCCCTTTTTTTAAACCGCCCCTAGATTCTGGCCAGCCTAACAAACCTGAATTGATACTCACCTGGTTATGGAATTTGGTGAAAATGATAACGATACCGTACTGGAGGCTCGAATTACCAACCGAGGTGGAGGCCTTGCTTATGGGAAACTGCCGGCACCGAGACCCCAAACGTGCTGCCGTATAAACAAAGAACAAGTATGAAAATCTAAATGCACCAGGAGTATAACCAACCTGGTAGCGACAGGCCGTACCACCTGCCCCTAAGGGTAACAGAGAAACATGGCCTAAACGTTTTTGGCAACAATGCTGAGGACAGAAGAGCCAACAAACTCGGATGACGTGCCCCCCGGGCGTGCTGCTAGGTCAAGCATGCTGCTATGGGTGGATGTGTGCCAAGATTGGTGAAACAAAAAACTCCTTGGACGTACTTAGACAGGACACCATGCCACCTGCCAACGGCCCCGACACTGCCGACATGGCCGCTACTGACTGCGAAGAGGTGGAGGCCCTGGACTCCAGCTCCACGAGCCTGTGCTGGATGTCCGCTACCGAGGCAGCCAGACTCCCCATAGTGGCATTTAATTGAGCCAGTGATGACTGGATAGAAGGCACTACCAGCTGCTCGCTGGCTGGAACCGGGCTAGATACCAGTAGCCTATAAAGTTCGGCTTTCCTGGCCGAAGCCGGGTGACTAATGCCCCTTCTATTTAATTCGGCCACCAGTTTTGGAATTGTCCAGTTCCTCAGGGATCCATGACCAGCCAGACCGGAAACCATGGACCCGGAGATGGACGAGGCATCGTCGATGTCTGAGGCCTGGGACATGTTGACCGCGCTGTAATACCTCTACGCCCTGGATAATACCTGAGGAAAAAACCTTTGTTATTTGTGCGGACACCAGGCGTGTCTAGGACATCCCGATGGGCCCCTTTTTTTAAACCGCCCCTAGATTCTGGCCAGCCTAACAAACCTGAATTGATACTCACCTGGTTATGGAATTTGGTGAAAATGATAACGATACCGTACTGGAGGCTCGAATTACCAACCGAGGTGGAGGCCTTGCTTATGGGAAACTGCCGGCACCGAGACCCCAAACGTGCTGCCGTATAAACAAAGAACAAGTATGAAAATCTAAATGCACCAGGAGTATAACCAACCTGGTAGCGACAGGCCGTACCACCTGCCCCTAAGGGTAACAGAGAAACATGGCCTAAACGTTTTTGGCAACAATGCTGAGGACAGAAGAGCCAACAAACTCGGATGACGTGCCCCCCGGGCGTGCTGCTAGGTCAAGCATGCTGCTATGGGTGGATGTGTGCCAAGATTGGTGAAACAAAAAACTCCTTGGACGTACTTAGACAGGACACCATGCCACCGGGGCGGCTGACGCGACATTGCCTGAACGCTTCAGACAAACGTGTAACAAGAGACAAGAAAGACAACCTGGGCGTACCAGGTAGGACCACGTGTCACCGGGGTGACGGACGTAAAATATTTGCCCGAACGTTTCAAGCAGACGTACAACAGGAGATAAATATGACAACCTGGATGTTCCAGGCAGGACCACGAGACAGACATACTTTGCCTGAACGTTTCAAGCAGATGTGCCACAGTAGACGAGCATGGCAACCTGGACGTTCCAGGAGAGAACAACATAATACTGCTTGAACGCTTCAAGCGGACGTACCACATGAGATGACGAGACACCCTGGGAACCAGGACACCGTGCCACGAAGTGGCGGACGTGACTTTTGCCTGAACGCTTCAAGCAGACGTACCACAATAAACAAAATGACAACCTGGGATTCACGGCCGGACCACATGCCACCGGAGCAGCGGACGCAACAATGCCTGAACGTTTCAAGCAGACGTACCACAATAAACAATACGACAACCTGGAGTACCGGGCAGGACTACATGCCACCGGAGTGGCGGACGCCACAAAGCCTGAACGTTTCAAGCAGACGTATCACAATAAACAAAGTGACAACCTGGATGTTTCAGGCAGAATCATGTGCCACCGGGGTGGCCGACAGAATAGCGCCCGAACGTTTCAAGCAGACGAGCAACGAGGGAGAGAGAGAGAGGTATGACAACCTGGACGTGCCACGAGGAACCACATGCCATGGGTGCGGCGGACATCACATATGGAACGTGTGAAAGTGCCTGCGGCCAAACCCCCGTGACACATACCATACCCGTATAGAAGACAGGACGTACTACCTACTGCAAGTAATGAATCCTTGAACCGGAGTGGAGCGACAGATAACCGACCAGAAGCAGACACTGCAATATGATGATGCAAGACAAAAAGGTAAAGGTTTTTTTTTTTTTTTTTTCACAGAACACCGGCACTGCTGCTCCCGAATGGAGAGCCCAACAACGCCGCTCTAGAGCAGGAAAAGCAAAAGACTCTAGAACCTTGAGATATTCAATATGACACTTACAGACAGAAAAATAGGTGAATGGGTAACAGCTCCCATGAAAACCCAGCCACGTGCCTAACCCAGTGCACGTGCTGATCAATGTCCGTCAATGTCAGGGCCGTCTTTGCCGCAGGGCAAAAGGGGCAGCTGCCCCGGGCCCAGTTGCTCCTGGGGGCCCAAGGGAGCTCCGTTTCCCGACTCCCATTCACTAGTGACTGCATCACTAGATTAAAACATTCGGGGCCTGGGCCCCTGATGTTTTGTCCCAGGCCCCGAATGTCCTGCCTGCCTGCTAGATACAACTGTATTGCCGTACACAGAACGGCAATTAGTGATGTCCGGTTCATGAACGAATCGTTCATTTGAATCGATTCAGTTCAGTGAACCGGAGGAGTCGATTCACTTGAATGATCCGATCCGTTTGAAACGGCTCTTCTCAGTCACAGCAGACAGAGACCTCACGCTGGCAGCAGGAGCCTGAGGGAGGGACTCGGGAGGAGTCAGTAATATGATCTTAGAGTGGAAGAGCTGCTTCTGCCAGCCCCTCCCCTCCCCGCCCACCAACCAATCACCGACCAGAGCTGAGGGGGCGAGGCCAGCACAGCACACTAGCAGCTCTGACTCCAGTCCTCGGAGTAGCACAGGGTCAGGGAGTCTAAAGGAATCGAATGAGTCACAAGAATCTAAAGATCCGACTCAGTCAGTGACTCATTCGATTCAAGAGCCGTGAGTCAGACTGTAGAACAGGTTACACTGAGGCTGTCGGCTCTTGTTGCAGCAGTGATAAGGAGCAGAGATAAGAGAAGGGACAGAGGACACAGAGTTTAGATTACAGGATGAATTAAATTAACCCTTTAGAATCAAATTGGCTTCTCAGGAGATATATATGTTAAAGGCATCTCATGTGAACCCACCCTTAGTTATATAGCTACTGAATGAGATGCCTTTAACATATATATCTCCTGAGAAGCCAATTTGATTCTAAAGGGTTAATTTAATTCATCCTGTAATCTAAACTCTGTGTCCTCTGTCCCTTCTCTTATCTCTCTGCTCCTTATCACTGCTGCGCCGAGAGCCGACAGCCTCAGTGTAATGTAACCTGTTCTACAGTCTGACTCCCGGCTCTTCTAACTCAATGAATCGAATGAGTCACTGACTGAGTCGGATCTTTAGATTCTTTTGACTCATTCGATTCATTTAGACTCCCTCCTGTACTACTCCGAGGACTGAGTCAGAGCTGCTACTGTGCTGTGCTGGCCTCGCCCCCTCAGCTCTGGTCGGTGATTGGTTGGTGGGCGGGGAGGGGCGGGGCTAGCACTTGCGAGTCAGCTCAGCAGTCTGACTCACCAAGTGAACCGAAGATCCGATTCATGAATCGGTTCATTTGAATAAGCTGATTCAAATTAACCGATTCACCTAAAAGATCCGAACTTCCCATCACTAACGGCAATACAATTGAATCTAATACACTGGGTGTAGAGGAGAAGGACCTGTGGTGACATCACAGGTCATGTGATCAGCAAAACAGGCTGTGATAGGATGACCTGGATGATGTCACCATCATGTGACCAGTGCAGGATTGGACCGGAGTGAAGAGTGGAAGGAGCCTAATGCTGATGTCTGTATATGAGGACTGGAGAGGTAAGTGAAGGGACAGGGAGAGGCAGAGCAATGCTGGGAGTTGTAGTTATTTAACTAGGATGTATGTTAGGGCTGAAGGCAGGGATGTTATTGACATGGAACTGTGTGCTTGAGGTGGCTGGGGGAGGGAGTGATGTTATTTACATGGGACTGTATGTTGAAAGTGGATGGTGGGGGGGGAATGATGTTTATGTACATGGGACTTAATGTTTAGGCTGCGTTCACACTTGCGTTTGGGGATCCGCTTGTGAGATCCGTTTCAAGGCTCTCACAAGCAGCCCCAAATGGATCAGTTTAACCCCAATGCATTCTGAATGGATGCGGATCCATTCAGAATGCATTCGTTCGGCTCCGTACGGCCCCCCGTTCCGTTTTGGAGGCGGACCCCAAAATGCCTTGCGCAGCCAAACGGATCCGTCCTGACTTACAATTTAAGTAAATGGGGACGGATCCGTTTTCACTGACACAATATGGTGCAATTGTAAACGGATCCGTCCCCCATTGACTTTCAATGTAAGTCAGGACGGATCCATATTGGGACTTAGAAATTCAAATCTAATACAAACGAATCGGTCCTGAACGGATGCATTCGTTTGTATTATCGGTGCGGATCCGTCCTGTACAAGTACAGGACAGATCCACACGAACGCAAGTGTGAAAGTAGCCTTTGGGGGTGATGTTTACATGGGACTGTGCGTTGGAGGCGGCTGGGGAAGAGGTGATGTTATTTACATGGGACTGTATGGTGGAGGGAGGATTATAACTGCAGGGGGCACTGCAGATCCAGGGGACATTATAGTCGGTCTTATTACTACTGGGGGCTCTATAGGAGAGTCTAATAGATCCGCCTTTTTTCTACTAAGCGCACTATGGGGGCCTTATTACTACTGAGGGGTCTGTAGGGAGCTTTATTACCACTGGGGGAACAATAGGGGGCCTTATTTCTACTGGGGACTCTGTGAGGGCATTATTAATATGGGAGGGCTCTTCTAATAATGGGGGCATTGTTGAGGAGCATTATCACGGTTGGGGCGGTGTTACTAATGAGGGCATTCTAGAAGGGAATTACTATTGGTGGGACTATGAGGAGCACTATTACTATGGGGGGCAGTAATGTTTCTTCAGGATAGTATTTGGGGGTATTGGTAGGGGGGGGCAGGGGCGTAACTAAAGGCTCATGGGCTCCAGTGCAAGAGTTCAGCTTGGGCCCCCCTTCCCTCAGTGCTTTGTGTGTCTTCTTATGCGGCACAAATGTCTTTGGGCCCCTTCATGCTCCTGGGCCCGGTAGCGGCTGCTACCTCTGCACCCCCTATAGCTACACCCCGGGGGGGGGGGGCATAGGAAGCAGCAGGATAACACTGTGGGGACTCCAGTTGGGGGATAATGATAGAATGTGAGGAAGCTAAGATGTCTGTGTGTCACACTCTGCAGAGACGAGGCGGCTGAGAGAAGTTGTCCAGACCGAGTGGAGAAGATGATGAGAGAGAAGATCTACAGAGAAGATGATGACAGAGAGGAGACGTCACCTGGAGGCCCTGGACGTGACAGGTAAGTGCTGCTGTATAGCAAGTACAGCAAAGTGTGGGGGGGGGGGGGGCGGGATCCAGGGGGCCCAAGTAAATTCTTGCCCAGGGTCCAATCAACATTAAAGACGGCCCTGGTCAATGTGACCCAATGGTGATCAGCAACGTGCCTGATGGAACCAGTGGGCACATATCCAGGAACTATGAAACCCAAATATGTAAATATAAGTAGACGAAATGAAATAAACAATCAAAAAACACATATACCGTCCGTATATGTGTGTGACCCCAGCCATAGTGAAAGCTGGTGCGTGACAACTATCCCACGTATAGCAAGGATATAGATCACGAGATAGTATATCCAGGATAGTGTCCAAACATATCTACCGTCGGTATATATGCGATGCTCCAGCATGGAGGAAAAAGCCGGTACTAGATACTAAGACTTGTTGGCGGGGTTCCTAACACGGTGCGAGCGTTACCAGGGGTGGAGCCGCAGAGCGTGCCTAGCAACCGGCACACGCGGCTGCTCCCGGAACGCCCGCCCGCATGAAAATAGCCTGCGCCGCCCGGCCTGCCTCATGGAAGCCTGCCGGCCACGGCATACCCCGCAACGTGCCTGCACCGCCCCTGTACCGCGGTAAGGATCATGACCAGCCGAGCGCTGCCCCCCCGCCAGGGTGAGGACCCGACCCACCGTGCGGTCACCACGCTGCCGCACCGGCATCGGATTCCCCCTGCTTACCTGAACGAAACACGAGACGAGCCGACGCCGACCAATACTCACCCAGACCGAGACGAAAAAGAGCGGGACGTGCAGGAACCAGACGTGAACCGGAAGTACCAGGTAACTGGCTGCACGTCCCGTTCCTTGCACTCCGTGGGTCTTATAGCAAAGGGGCGGGCCTATGCCCCTCCCACAAATACAGGCTGCACGGCAGCCTTAACTACATATACATATAAAGAAGGACGTATATATGTATGTTCCGCGATCACTCAAAAACGCAACCATCGATTTCAATGAAACATGGGATACACATCCCTTGCTGACCTGGAAAGAAATCTTGTGGCCCTATACAGCAGCTGCATGGAGTTTGTATGCTCCAACTGTTTTTGCTACACACATATTGCTCTGTAACTCATCGATCAATTTCTACTAAACTTGGTACACATATCACTTACTATCTGGGAAAAAATAATGTGGAGGTAACATGCCGGTACACAATGAGTTTCTGTCTGTCCCAACGTCTGTCTGTCTGTTCTTTATGCGCGACCAAACGTGTAGACCGATCTTCACCAATTGGCACACAGGTACATCAGGAGTCCGTGAAGGTTTTAGACCGGGTCTCAGCTCTCTAGGACGTACCGTTCCTGAGATAAAAATGACCTGTTAGCCAATACAAGCCTGCAAGTCTTTCTCTTCATATCTCAACTGCCATACACAAGGTCACATGTCTCTTATCAGCCAATAGAAGCTCGCAGGCGCTTAGTCTCCCCTAAATCACCTGGTGGGACCCTGAGTAGGGTGGGCCCGTAGTCTCCCAATCCCCTGCAGAAGTGGCACACTAGACTGACATAAAGATTGGCAGGTCCACTGATGCTCCATAATAATGGTGTGGACATGTTGGGAACTGTAGTTCTCTTTTTTTATGCCCCTTTCCCTATAATGTCCACTGATGCCCCATAATAACAGGCCCTTCACAGAGGTTGTACTTACCGTGCTCCCGGTACCCGCATAGCTTCTCATACCAGCACAGCCGCCGCTGCATCTGCAGCACGCCAGACCTGCAGGGTATAGCGAAGCGAGGTCACGGTTAAGGGCAATCGAGGGTTGCTCACTGTATTGGAGAACCCTGGGCAGGCATGCGGCAGTGAAGGAGAGGTAGACACAGTTCCTCTGGGGCACACTCGGTATGTAGGGACCAGGCCTGATGGTGGATGAGGTGGCCTGGATGTTACAGGTATTTTAAGTGCCTGGGGCAAGGTCCCTGTTGGATTCGTGACGCCAGTGCCTGTAACGGTGGCACACCGATTTATAGTTGGAATAATTGAGGTACACAGGTGGTATAGTGAACCAAACGTTGCTTTACTTAATAGTCCAACTTTGTACATACAGATGGTAACACAGTCCTTTAGATCACAGCTTTACAAGCAGGCTTTATTCCACAAGATGGCAGGTAGTAATTATGCAAGATACTCAGAGGGTAAATCCACAATGCACACAGAATCAGGTTGTACCTTTCCTCAGAAATAGCGTACACTGTCCTTTCTAGAACTCCTGTCTGGTTTCAATCCCAAGGCCCGGATGCCTAAATGGTGGCTTAAATCCTTGGTATATATATATCTTCCTCTCGTATTAAATCCTTGCTCTGCTTCCTATATAGCATCTGCCCATCCGTGTTACTTATCTTTGCTGGTAAGATCCTGACTGTGGGTTTCTCCCAGGAGATTCTGTCCTGCAACTGGGGTGTCTTCAGAGCTAACTAAGGCTCTCTTGATCCGCAGGTAGGCTAGGATCCCTCTACTAGCCTCCTGGTAACAACTAGTAGCCTGTGCTGTCTAGCTGCATGTCAGGAGGAGGCCCTCAGCTTGTCCCTGGCTGGTGCCTTCTAACTTCTGCCTCTGCAGACTCCTGACTCCGAACTCACTCTCCCTGTCTGGTCCTGAACCTTTATACTAGGGGCTCCCTATCTCCCTCTAGTGTCTGGGATGTCTAACTACACCCAACTAGGCCTGCTTACACATTACACAGGGGAACATTGCATATAAAAACACATTAGAAAATACATTAAATGCATAATAAAATATAACATTTCTGTCCCTTGTGAGTAGGAGTAACACGCACACCAATTGACCCTTGTGTAGTGCCCACGCCTATCTAGTGGGACACTACATACCACCACGCTATAACGTTGCCCGTCCTCGGCGCAACATGGAGGGGCCCTGCTCAGCTGGATACTGCACCTGAAAAAGAGAGATAAGGCAAAGCAGGAAAATACATCTACATTTGCAAAAATACATTATATGCATAAATCAGGCAGTTCCACTGGCTTAGGAACAAGTGACGGTGAAAAGGGGCGTCGTTCTCTTCTCTCAGGATAGTGTGAGGGAACAGGGGCGCTGACCTGGTGCAGCGTATCAGTGATACCAGGATAGTCCATAAGTGCAAATTGTCCAAAATAGAACAGTAGAAAAACAAATATAAAACAATTAAAAGTTCTTGGAGGCTCAAGGAACAAATATGAGTCCGTACCCAGGTTTCTTTCTTATTTAGAACAAGCGTCATTATCAGACAAGTCAGGATACAAGCAAGGTAGATGATCACAGAGGCTCAGGTACTTTTGAGTCTATCTCCGGGCACATTTCTTTAAAATTTGATGTTGCACAATAAAAAGACAGCACATAAAAATAGCCCACATTATTCCATTGGCATATATATATATAAAAGAGGTGCTGTAATACCCTTAATCAACCTGAAAAGGGGGTTAAAGGGTTAAAGGTGCAACATAGAAACAGGCACAACTTGGCACAATTTTGAAGAAGCAGGCAGGAGGTCCTGTAAACAAGATGGCTTTGCTGACATTGGTGTTTTCAGTGGGTGACCACCACCACTGAGCCGTGGGTAACTGGCAGCAGCAACAAAGGACCAAAACAAAGGACTCCTGTCCTGAAAGGGTTAAATTCTCAGCAATGAGGTCCCTTGATGAAAGCAAATAAATCAACGGCCTAGCAGGCCAATTCACAGGGGCATATCATAATCACTTCGCATTTCAGTGGTGCTCCCTGGCTCTGCTTGTAGATGAGGCCGGTAATAAGCCTCCACAGGCGGATGTGCCCACAACACGGTATTGGGGGGCAACTGCAGCATAAAGGGACCCCTAATAGGTATTGGCCCTATAGGCCTAGGGGTAATGACAGTTGCTGACCGCACCGGTGCAGGGATAACAATCGTAGGTTGTGCTGGCCTAGGTACCGCCGCCGCAAGCGGTCCGGTGGGCTCTGGAACAACTGGCTCTGCGCAGCAAGTCACAGTGTGAGAGGGCCTTCTTGGGGGCCTCAACGCAGCCGTGGTAGCCGGCTGGTAGGGACAGGTACCCTTACCTCTTCCTTCCTCGGTGGCGTCTGGATCCTGGCGGTGGCAATTCTGCGTAACTCCCGCAACTTTTCCTCCAGACGGACGATCTGGTCATCCAGGCTCTCGGTCTCAGGATCGCTGTCCTTCGCTGTCGCCGCCGGCACTTGTACCATAGAGGGTGCATCCTGCGCAGCCGCTGCAGGCTCAGGTGGCGCATCAGGTCTTTTACACTTCCGGATATTGTCCAGGGTAACGTGGAGTCTTTTCAAATTATCCATCTCTTGCATCGTTTTCTCCCGGCGAGGCAGCTCGGGGGATGGATAGGGGCTCACCCATTTCTCCAATACTGTGGGCTGCCAGAAAACATTCGGGCCAATGAAAGAGCCCCGCTCTTGAAACGCATGATGGGCCGGTTCTGGTTCGCGCTCGCAGCCAGAGTAGTCCTCATCTGCTTCCCAGTCCTCCGGTTCTTTCTTGGGACGGGTCACGGCAGTGGCATATGGGCCTCGCAGGCCCTCGGCAGGGGTGAATTCCACTTCCTCTCCCTCGCGGAGGTTATGCATATATTCGGAGAGGTAACTCCGCTTGACGGATCTCCGATTCACATATAAGTCTCTGCCGGTGGTATAGTCCTGTATGAAACCGTAGCCACGGTTCTTATCGAAGGCCACAACCAACCCCTTTCTCCTTTCCAGGCGGAGTTGGGTGTCAGTGTGGCGCTCATGAACGGTCTTTGCCAGTTCCTCGTAGTATATCTTGGTCTTGGTATTTTTCTTTATGGCGGCCTCCCGGATCTCTGCCATCAACGCTGACCACTTGAACGAGGGCTGGAAGAAGTCTCTCCAGGAGCCATAGTAGGTCTCCGGTTGCGTCCTCGGTGGCGGGCAGGCGGGTCTCTCCGGTCCCGGAGAGTAGGCCGGTGGAGCGTCCTCTGGCTCTACACCAATACCATCCATCTTTACCAATTCAGGCGCGGACATCCCAACAGAGCAGTCTTCACTCTTCAACATGCTTGATCCTTCTCTAGAGAGCGACAGGGTGGCGCCAATAAGTTCAGACAGATCTTCCCATTGCACTGGGAGGCCGCCCCCCAGGTACTCCAGTATGGGGAGGCGGAGTCCATTTCTGCAGACATGCAAATGTCCAGACAGGGCGGTGGCGCCGACTTTGAGCCTTTCCCGCTCTTTTCAGCAAAAGGCGCCAACTTTTACCGCCAATTCAGGATGAAGATGACGCAGCAGTAAATTCAAGCAAGCTCAGCGGCCATCTTTAGCAAAACGCTGTCTATTCACTGACAGCAAGCGGTGGCTCAAATAAGCAGCAAACAGTCCAGAAAACGTTATATTCACACCGTTAATTCTTTTCAGTTCTTTGGCCCAGCAATTTTGAATAAAACAATAGGGCTTGGTCCCTTTAAGGCAGTTTTTCAGCACACAGTTTTATATCCGCAATGGCGCAGGAATGTTCCGTAAATCCTGTTCGTGACGCCAATTTATGCAGCACGCCAGACCTGCAGGGTATAGCGAAGCGAGGTCACGGTTAAGGGCAATCGAGGGTTGCTCACTGTATTGGAGAACCCTGGGCAGGCATGCGGCAGTGAAGGAGAGGTAGACACAGTTCCTCTGGGGCACACTCGGTATGTAGGGACCAGGCCTGATGGTGGATGAGGTGCCCTGGATGTTACAGGTATTTTAAGTGCCTGGGGCAAGGTCCCTGTTGGATTCGTGACGCCAGTGCCTGTAACGGTGGCACACCGATTTATAGTTGGAATAATTGAGGTACACAGGTGGTATAGTGAACCAAACGTTGCTTTACTTAATAGTCCAACTTTGTACATACAGATGGTAACACAGTCCTTTAGATCACAGCTTTACAAGCAGGCTTTATTCCACAAGATGCAGGTATTAATTATGCAAGATACTCAGAGGGTAAATCCACAATGCACTCAGAATCAGGTTGTACCTTTCCTCAGAAATAGCGTACACTGTCCTTTCTAGAACTCCTGTCTGGTTTCAATCCCAAGGCCCGGATGCCTAAATGGTGGCTTAAATCCTTGGTATATATATATCTTCCTCTCGTATTAAATCCTTGCTCTGCTTCCTATATAGCATCTGCCCATCCGTGTTACTTATCTTTGCTGGTAAGATCCTGACTGTGGGTTTCTCCCAGGAGATTCTGTCCTGCAACTGGGGTGTCTTCAGAGCTAACTAAGGCTCTCTTGATCCGCAGGTAGGCTAGGATCCCTCTACTAGCCTCCTGGTAACAACTAGTAGCCTGGGCTGTCTAGCTGCATGTCAGGAGGAGGCCCTCAGCTTGTCCCTGGCTGGTGCCTTCTAACTTCTGTCTCTGCAGACTCCTGACTCCGAACTCACTCTCCCTGTCTGGTCCTGAACCTTTATACTAGGGGCTCCCTATCTCCCTCTAGTGTCTGGGATGTCTAACTACACCCAACTAGGCCTGCTTACACATTACACAGGGGAACATTGCATATAAAAACACATTAGAAAATACATTAAATGCATAATAAAATATAACATTTCTGTCCCTTGTGAGTAGGAGTAACACGCACACCAATTGACCCTTGTGTAGTGCCCACGCCTATCTAGTGGGACACTACACATCTCCCCGTCACGCAGATGCTAGGGAGGCTCCTTCCCGTCGCGGCCTGCTTTTGGCTGCCCTGCCCCCCAATGCCGCATTTTTTCATCCGTGCGACGGGGAGATTCAGCAGCGGCCGTGCCAGGGAGCGAGGTAAGTACAACCTCTGTGAGGGGCCTGGGCATATGGGGGGGCATTAAAGAACTTGGATAACTCCTTTAAATATGCGGATAATTGTATTCCTCTCCTTTTTCTTTTTTTAAAAGCCCACACATCCAGACTCTTTTTATCTCCAGCAGCACCTGACAAAAGTTCATTTTTCTAGCATCTTCACTGCATGCCATTGTATGACATCCATCTGAAGCAGCTGTTTATCATATACTTCATTTGACAAAAAATGTGATGTGAACTCAGCTTTACACGCTTGATTAATAATGACTATCACTAGAGAAGAAGATCTGATAGATTTCTGATAGATTGAGATGGTTTCTGTAGGAACAGACACTTTCTCTCACTGACTGTCACTACAAACCGTTGTCTGAGTTACATTTGTACTAGCAGAAGGACTCGGCTTCGCACGGATATATTTCATCTATTTCATTAAATTTTTCTGTGTGTCGTTAAAAGATATCGACAGTATCCCCCATAACAGTGAACTCAACAGTTCCCCACCCCTTAACACTGATCCCCCCACAGTGCCCCACCACTTTAAAATGGGACCTCCACAGCAGCCCATCCCCTTAACTTTGACCTTCACAGCATATTGCTCTATAACTCAAGAACTCATCCATAAATTTCTACTAAACTTGGTCCACATATCACTTACTATCTGGGAAAGAATACTGTGGAGGTAACATGCCGGTACACAATGAGTTTCTGTCTGTCCCGAGGTCTGTCTGTCTTTCTGTTATTTATGCGCAGCCAAACGACTGGACCGATCTTCAACAAATTTGAAACACACATACATGAGGTGTCCGGGAAGGTTTTAGACCGGGTCTCAGCTCTCTAGGACGTACCGTTCCTGAGATATTCCCAAATAATGAACTGCATTAGCCAATACAAGCCTGCAAGTCTTTCTCTTTATGTCCCAACTGCCATACACACGGTCACATGTCCCTTATCAGTCAATAGAAGCTCACAGGCCCTTAGTCTCCACATACACAGTTTTACTCCAGGTTTCTATAACAACCCAGCCATTTTTCTTCACTGCTGTAGGTCAGCTTTAGGCTAGGGGTACATGGCGACAATAAGTTGCACGACACATAGGGCACAACTACACTGCTGCATGTGTCGCGCGACATTGATGTTGCGCCAATGTCGTGCGACAATTTTTATAATGATAGTCTATGGTGTTGCACTGCGACATGTGACATGCTGCGACTGTGACGCGACAGTCGCAGAAAAATCCATCTTGGATGGATTTTTTGCGAATGTTGCGTCGCAGTCGCAGCATGTCACATGTCGCAGTGCGACACCATAGCCTATCATTATAAAAATTGTTGAGACAAAATGTCGCACGACACATTTCGTCGTGTAGCCCTAGCATTAAAGGGGCAGGGCACTGTGGAGGTCACTGTTAAAGGGACGGGCACCTTGCAGGTCACTGTTAAAGAGGCGTTGACTGTGGATGTTACTGTTAAGGGGGCAGGCCGCTGTGAAGGTCACTGTTAAAGAGGCAGACACTGTGGAGTTCACTGTTAAGGGGGCGGGCCCTGAGGAGGTCATTGTCAAGGGAGTGGGGTGCTGTGAAACTCACTGTTAAAGGGGCGGGCTGCTGTGAAGGTCAAAGTTAAGGGGATGGACTGCTGTGGAGATCCCATTTTAAAGTGGTGGGGCACTGTGGGGGGTCAGTGTTAAGGGGTAGGGGACTGTGGAGTTCACTGTTAAAGGGGCAGAGTGCTGTAGAGGTCACTGTTATGGGGGATACTGTTAATATCTTTTAACGACACACACAAACATTAAATGATATAGATGAAATATACCCGTGCAAAGCCAGGTCCTTCTGCTAGTATATATATATATATATATATATATATATATAACTATAAAATAAGCTATTAACATCAGATATCAGATATGGATAGCCTATCCATAAGATAGGCTATCAATATAAAAGGAATGGACAACCCCTTTAACCCTTTCAGTACCAGTAAGGAGCTTTCATACATGTAAGGCGCTGGAGCGATGTGCGATCATGGCGCCCGCGGGAGTTATGGCCGGCAATTCTCTGCTATTTCAAACAGCAGAGACCTGTGGCTAATTACCGTAACCAGCAATAATGCTGACCGCGGCAATTAAAGGCTTTAGATACCGTGATCAAGTGAGATCACGGCATCTAAATGCGCAAAAACCCTGAAGTTCGCGCTTCTGGGCTTCGTACTGACACCCCCTGTGGCCAATGGGGGCATCGGTTGTTGTTCTGAATGCTAACAGCCTCGCTGACGAGGCTGATAGTATTCATGCTGCAGTTCTTATTTTGGCCACCAGATGGCAGGCCAACATAAGAAATGAGCAATTCACAGAAATAAAGTATAAAAAAGTTATGGGGGTCAGAATATGGTAATGTAAAAAAAAATTTTTTTCCAAAGTTTAAATGTCATTTTACACTATACAAAACCTATACATATATGGTATCGTTGTAATTGTACTGACTACTTATTAGTGATTGGTGCACTAAGTATTGTTGTGAACTTGTGACATCACAGCACTATGTATGCATGTATATATGTAGCATACATACATACATATAGCACTATGTATGTAGCATGTATGTATGGACAGCAGAACCTATCAGCTACACTATATCACTATCTAACTTACACTGACTATCTCCCACTAACTATCTGTAATATATATATATATATATATATATATATAGATATATATATATATATAAAAAAGCTAACTAACTATCTAATGTAATGACACAGGAAAGCAGAGAGCACAGCAATAACACTGCTGTCTCTCTCAGTGTAGCTGGCCAGCTAAGACCTGTCCTAGGTTGCTAACATAGCTTATATGTTTATACAGGTAGACCTGCCAATAACCTTAATATAGTTCCTATGTTTGTGTGTCAAAGACAAAACCAGAGTAATTTACAGTGACTTCATGTTTGGATGTCATATAACTGATATATACACTGCTCAAAAAAATAAAGGGAACACTTAAACAACACAATGTAACTCCAAGTCAATCACATTTCTGTGAAATCAAACTGTCCACTTAGGAAGCAACACTGAGTGACAATCAATTTCACATGCTGTTGTGCAAATGGGATAGACAACAGGTGGAAATTATAGGCAATTAGCAAGACACCCCCAATAAAGGAGTGGTTCTGCAGGTGGTGATCACAGACCACTTCTCAGTTCCTATGCTTCCTGGCTGATGTTTTGGTCACTTTTGAATGCTGCCAGTGCTTTCACTCTAGTGGTAGCATGAGACGGAGTCTACAACCCACACAAGTGGCTCAGGTAGTGCAGCTTATCCAGGATGGCACATCAATGCAAGCTGTGGCAAGAAGGTTTTCTGTGTCTGTCAGCGTAGTGTCCAGAGCATGGAGGCGCTACCAGGAGACAGGCCAGTACATCAGGAGACGTGGAGGAGGCCGTAGGAGGGCAACAACCCAGCAGCAGGACCGCTACCTCCGCCTTTGTGCAAGGAGGAACAGGAGGAGAACTGCCAGAGCCCTGCAAAATGACCTCCAGCAGGCCACAAATGTGCATGTGTCTGCTCAAACGGTCAGAAACAGACTCTATGAGGGTGATATGAGGGCCCGACGTCCACAGGTGGGGGTTGTGCTTACAGACCAACACCGTGCAGGACGTTTGGCATTTGCCAGAAAACACCAAGATTGGCAAATTTTCCACTGGTGCCCTGTGCTCTTCACAGATGAAAGCAGGTTCACACTGAGCACATGTGACAGACGTGACAGAGTCTGGAGACGCCGTGGAGAACGTTCTGCTGCCTGCAACATCCTCCAGCATGACCGGTTTGGCATTGGGTCAGTAATGGTGTGGGGTGGCATTTCTTTGGAGGGCCGCACAGCCCTCCATGTGCTCGCCAGAGGTAGCCTGACTGCCATTAGGTACCGAGATGAGATCCTCAGACCCCTTGTGAGACCATATGCTGGTGCGGTTGGCCGTGGGTTCCTCCTAATGCAAGACAATGCTAGACCTCATGTGGCTGGAGTGTGTCAGCAGTTCCTGCAAGACGAAGGCATTGATGCTATGGACTGGCCCGCCCGTTCCCCAGACCTGAATCCAATTGAGCACATCTGGGACATCACGTCTCGCTCTATCCACCAACGTCACATTGCACCACAGACTGTCCAGGAGTTGGCAGATGCTTTAGTCTAGGTCTGGAAGGAGATCCCTCAGGAGACCGTCCGCCACCTCATCAGGAGCATGCACAGGCGTTGTAGGGAGGTCATACAGGCACGTGGAGGCCACACACACTACTGAGCCTCATTTTGACTTGTTTTAAGGACATTACATCAAAGTTGGATCAGCCTGTAGTGTGTTTTTCCACTTTAATTTTGAGGGTGACTCCAAATCCAGACCTCCATGGGTTAAAAAATTGGATTTCCATTTTTTTTTTTGTGTGATTTTGTTGTCAGCACATTCAACCATGTAAAGAACAAAGTATTTCAGAAGAATATTTAATTAATTCAGATCTAGGATGTGTTATTTGTGTGTTCCCTTTATTTTTTTGAGCAGTGTATATTGTGTTCACAGAAGCAGAAAAGATAATATGCCTTTAAGATTCATTATATTGATGTGAGGTAAGCTCAATGACACAGCAGAAACAACAGAAAACATAGAGTTAAACTGTTGTTGCTGGGCAGAAGTCTAGACCAATCACAGCCAGTCTCACACACAGCCTGTGTGGGAAATTCCCTAGAAGTTGCTGCTAGAAATTATTATTCACCAGAGAGAGAAGCTAAACAGACATTCACTCCACTAAGAGCTGTGTTTTATGGAAGCAGAGAGGCCAAAATAGGTATTTAAAAACAGTTATATAATGTTACTACTGTTAATATAGTGATTAGAACTGTATAGTGAACCAGTTATATGTGTGCAAACGACAAAGTTCACAATCCAAATTCAAATTCCATATTGCAATCCAAATTGCATACAACCATACCAGATCATACTCAACCAATCTGCAAATAGTTACTACTGACTGCATACTGCAAATTGGATTAGTAGAACTACAGGTAACAGCACTCTGCTAGTCAATTGCACAAAGATATAAGCAAACACTGAAAAAATTACTGCTTGGTGGCCATACTTACTGCAAATGCAGCTAGAAGCTCTTTGCGCATATAATTGATCAAAAATATTTCGGGCCCATCTACCAGACGACAAGGTGGCTTCTAATCAGATGGGGCCTACTCTAACATGCCTCTCCTGGGCTTACAGCCTACAATCTGGGCAAAGTAGCACCCAGCTATATCCTACACATGCCCCTCTCAGGCTGTCAGCCTGCAATATGGGCAAAGTAGAATACAGCTGTACAATATATCTAATTAAACGCACATGGTAAATGGGCGGTGTGCTTTTAATTAGATAGATTGTACAGCTGTATTCTACTTTGCCCATATTGCAGGCTGACAGCCTGAGAGAGGCATGTGTAGGATATAGCTGGGTGCTACTTTGCCCAGATTGTAGGCTGTAAGCCCAGGAGAGGCATGTTAGAGTAGGCCCCATCTGATTAGAAGCCACCTTGTCGTCTGGTAGATGGGCCCGAAATATTTTTGATCAATTATATGCGCAAAGAGCTTCTAGCTGCATTTGCAGTAAGTATGGCCACCAAGCAGTTATTTTTTCAGTGTTTGCTTATATCTTTGTGCAATTGACTAGCAGAGTGCTGTTACCTGTAGTTCTACTAATCCAATTGCGTTTCAGCCAAGATAGCGTGCACCTGCGTTCTCATATTTACTTATTATGGAGGTGCTGGTTCATTTGTTTTTCTTCCCTGCATACTAATAATTGTGACAAAATTCAGCAAGTAAACTAATAGTTAGACCTCAGATATACCTCTCAGAGAGATCATAAAGTGCTTAAATAACTTAAAGTGAGAGTACAGATACTCAAGAGAGAAATATATCCACCATTTTATGTTGAATGACAAGATTGAACTGTTAAGTTGAACCACCATCTTATGCATACCACCATTTTGTAATATCTTTTCAACATGTGTTATGTATATAGACTATCTGCTGCGGAGGCGGCAGTGTTATATATATGAAGAAAAGTTGAAGTTAATAAAGAATTTATTTCAAGCATTTGCTGTGCTCTTTAAACCTACTGTTGCCATAGAACAGCACTACAGGAATTACAGAGTAATAGACAGTCTGGTTAGACTAAAAGTCAGAGATATCAAAATTCTTCTAATGCCACAGCGCAAAAGGCACTTCATAGTGCTGCGTCTGCCACAGTGGAACTAGTCATTGCAGAGCATCGCAAGTCTGCACAGAGCATCGCAAGTCTGTACAGAGCATCGCAACTCAGTACGGTGCATCACAAGTCAGCACAGAGCATCGCATCAAGAAAAGAGTCTCCTTTAAGACTAACATTTGTTCCAGCAACCTACAGATCACAGTATTCTGCTCTTCAGAATAAGGTCAGAGCTTTCCTTTATTACTTATTATTGCATATAGGCTTTGGTATAAAGAGACATTTTCGTGTTTAGGAATAAAGTAAAACAAAGGACAGTTTGTAGTACACTGAGTATTTAAAGTGAAAGTAATTTATTGCCTGCATCTATTGCTATTGCATTTAAAGTGAACGTCATTTATTTATGCATTTGTCAGTATTGCATTTAAAGTGAAAGGTTCTTTAATATTCTTATTGATTGTTATAGATTTTAAAGTAAAATGTCTGAACCTGATATTACTATGCCACTGTTAGAGGATGCAAAGATAGATAGAGTAGAGGGGGAAGAGCAAGAGAACCTGTCTGAGTTAAGAGTCTGATGCAGCATTAGTCTTGCCTCAAACAAATATAGCCCAAACAGATGAACTAAGACGTTCATCACGTGCCAGAAAACTGATCACAAAGATACTGGAAAATTTGAAGCAAGAAGCAGCATTAAAAGGAAAAAAGTTTGCCAGAATGTATGAGAGGTAGAAATTATACATTAAAGGCATTCGTGGAAAGTTAAAACAAGAAATTATAAAAGGGAACTTGAGTGATATGGTAGAGACGGTAGAAGAATCTAAATCAGAGCTTATGGCAGCATATGTCAACCTGCGGTCGCTTACGACACCCTCCCAGGACATTGTAAGGAACATGGACACATGTACTGCGGTCACTAAAGATTTAGTAAAGCTTATGAGAGAACTTTCATCTGCAGAAAACTATGAGGAAGTTAAAGCAAGAAGGAGAATGAATGAGCTCTTTATGAGAGACTATGCTAGGTCCTTAGGTGGAACCACAATTACAAGTGGGACTTCCTTCGCTAGCATAAGTGCCACCCCCGTATCAGTGTCCTCAAGTACTTAAGCAAAAATAAAGGAATTAGCTGAACAACTTTCTGTCAAGAGAGCAGAAATTGAGATGGAAGCTGCCATCGAGGTGCAACGCCAACTGGTGGCTGAAAAGGAAGCTGAAATTGAGGCACAGCGCCAACAGATGAAAAGTCTGGAAAGGCAAAAAGAAGTTAAGATCATAGAAGCCAGACTTCGAGTACACGAAGAGGAGATGAATCAGAGTAGTCTTAGGTTCAAATCTGTACTAAGTGAAGAAACGGACTCCTATTTTCCTCCATACACCCAGCAGAATGGAGGGAAATCTCCAGCACTTAGTGAAGAAATAAGTCATTATCCTTCCATCCCTGCTCAGAAAGACAAAGAGAGACCTAGTCCAGTGTTAGGAAGAAGGTGTGGGAACTTACCTTCTATCGCTAACGGAAAGAAGAGGGCTCCCTTAATTCAGAACTAAATGAGAAAATAGAACTGGATGATTCTATTCCTAGATGTCACTATACCTAGTATGCCGGTTAAAAAAAATAAAAAATTGTCATAAACATTTTCGGGTGAGATTCACCAATTTTTGGGTGTATAGTACCACTGCTATACCTAGTATGCCGGTTAAAAATAAAAATAAAATTGTCATTAACATTTTCTGGTGAAATTAACCAATTTTTGGGTGTATAGTACCACTGCTATACCTAGTAGACAGGCTAAAAAAATAAAATAAAATGTCTTTAACATTTTCTGGTGAAATGAACCAATTTTTGAGTGTATAGTACCACTGCTATACCTAGTAGGCCGTTTTAAAAAAAAATTGTCATTAACATTTTCTGGTGAAATTCAGCAATTTTTTGGTGTGATGTACCACTGCTATAACTATTAGACCGGTAAAAAAAAAAAAACAGTTACATTTTAGGGTCAAATTCACCAATTTTTGGGTATAATATACCCCTCCTCTACCTAGTTGACAGTTTAATAAATTTCAATAATTTTTATTTTACATTTTCGGGTGACAATAAACAATTGTTTTCTGTCATAGATCCCTGCTCTACCAAGTAGACAGGTTAAACAATTTCTCTAATTTTTCTGTTACATTCTTGGGTTGACATTATACAATTTTAGACGTGAATAAACCCCTGCTCTGTATAGGTAACAGGGAATACAATTTCTGAAATGCTTCTTTAATTGATGCGCGCCACCTCCTTTGATTCAATGCTTAAACCTAAACAAGTTGTACCACATTTAAGCTTCAATACTTTGTCCCACATTTCCGCTATACTCTTGGCCAACATTTGGGCCTCAATAGCTTTTCCCACAATTCCGCTTGACCCTTTTGGCCCACATTTTGGCTTCTGTAATTTGTCCCACATTTCTTCTCGTTGTGGCGTGCTGACAAAGCTTTTCCACATTTCGGCCATGCTAACCCTGCCTTCTGAGTTGCTGGCAGTGCCCCAGCTGCATTGGCGACCTCTTCCTCGTCCTCTGCCTTCGCCTTGTGCTTCCACTGTGCCCCCGCTGTCAGGTGGGAATGCCACCAGCAGCGCGTCTACCAGCGTGCGCTTGTACTCGTGCATCTTACGATCACGCTCCAGTGACGGAATTAAGGACGGTACATTGTTCTTGTGACGGGGATCCAGCAACGCGGCCAACCAGTAATCAGCACAAGTTAGAATGTGGGCAACTCGGCGGTCGTTGAGGAGACACTGAAGCATGTAATCGCTCATGTGTGCCAGGCTGCCCAGAGGCAACGAAAAGCTGTCCTCTGTGGGAGGTGTATCGTCTTTGTCCTCTGTATCCCCCCATCCACGCACCAGTCATGGCCATGAGCTGTTCTGGGTGCCACCCCGCTGTGAACATGGTTCCTCCTCCTCCATCTCCTCATCCTCCACCTCGTCATCCTCCAGAACTGTGCCCTGGCTGGACAATTGTGTACCTTGGGTTTGTGGGTGCAGGAACCCACCCTCGGAGCCACTTGGGAATGACTGGCTGGAAACCCTACGAAATGATCCATCTTCCTCCTCCTCCTCCTCCTCCTCCTCCTGTGCCACATACTCTTCCATCATCGCCAGGAGCGTTTTTTCAAGGAGGTATAGAAGTGGGATAGTAACGCTGAGAACGGTGTTATCGGCACTGGCCATGTTGGTGGAGTACTCGAAACAGCGCAACAAGGAACACAGGTCTCGCACGGAGGCCCAGTCATTGGTGGTGAAGTAGTGCTGTTCCGCCAAGCGACTCACCCATGCTCACCCAAGCTGCAGCTGAAACTCCACTATCGCCTGCTGCTGCTCGCACAGTCTGGCCAGCATGTGCAAGGTGGAGTTCCACCTTGTGGGCACGTCGCATATGAGGCGGTGAGCGGGAAGGCCGAAGTTACGCTGCAGCGCTGACAGGCGAGCAGCAGCAGGGTGAGAACGCCGAAAGCGCGCACAGACGGCCTGCACTTTATGCAGCAGCTCTGACATATCGGGGTAATTTTTAAGGAATCTCTGCACCACCAAATTCAGCACATGCACCAGGCAAGTGATGTGCGTCAAACCCGCTAGTTCCAGAGCTGCTACGAGATTTCGCCCATTATCGCACACCACCAGGCCGGGCTTGAGGCTGACTGGCACAAACCACTCATCGGTCTGTTGTTCAAGGCCCGTCCACAGCTCCTGCGCGATGTGGGGTTTGTCCCCCAAAGAGATAAGTTTTAAAACTGCCTGTTGTCATTTACCCCTGGCTGTGCTGAAGTTGGTGGTGAAGGTGTTACGCTGACCGGATGAGGAGCCGGTAGAGGATGAGGAAGCAGAGTAGGAGGAGGAAGCAACAGTAGGCAAACTGAAGTGCCCTGCAATCCTCGGTGGTGAAAGGACATGCGCCAAACTGCTATCCGCCTCAGGCCCAGCCGCCTCTGCATTTGCCCAGTGTGCTGTTATGGATATATAACGGCCCTGACCGTGCTTACTGTTCCATGTATTCTTAGTCAGGTGCACCTTGCCACAGATGGCGTTGCGCAGTGCACACCTGATTTTGTCCCCTACTTGGTTGTGAAGGGAAGGGATGGCTCGCCTTGAAAAGTAGTGGCGGCTGGGCACGACGTACTGTGGGACAACCACCGCCATAAGGCGTTTAAAACTATCCGTCTCCACCAGACGGAATGACAGCATTTCAAAGGCCAGTAATTTAGAAATGCTGGCATTCAGGGCTAGGGATCGCGAGTGGGTAGGGGGGTACTTCCTCTTCCTCTCCAGCGTTTGGGATATGAAGAGCTGAACGCTTCTGTGGGACATTGTGGAGATGCTTGGTGACCCAGGTGTTGGTGTTGCTGGCAGATCCTCTATTTGCGGGGTGCCAGGTGGCACTGTCACTCCAGAGGTGGATGAAGAGGCCGAGACTGCAGCAGAAGAGGAAGCAGGAGGAGCCAGAGACCTTTCTTGGTTTTTGAGGTGTCTACTCCACTGCAGCTCGTGCTTTGCACTTAAATGCCTGGTCATGCAGGTTGTGCTCAGGTTGAGAATGTTTATGCCTCGCTTCAGGCTCTTATTGCACAGCGTGCAAACCACTCGTGTCTTGTTGTCTGAAGAACTGCCATGCCAGGGAACTCCTTGGAGCTGGCTTTGATGTGCTCAGTCCCTTGCTGCGGTGGGCAGTAGGAGGCGTACTGTCTAGAGGACGGCCGCTCCGCTTTTGCATCGTGCTCCCTCCTCTGCTGTGCTGGTGGCTCTGTGCGACCACCGCCTCTTCCTCCGAACTACATAGGTCACTCGCATGACCTTGATTCCATGTGGGGTCGAGGACCTCATCGTCCTCCACATCATCTTCCACTTAGTCTTCACCCCTGCCTTCCTTGTCGGTCTGCACACTTTCGAATGCCCCAGCAGTTGGCACCTGTGTTTCATCATCATCCGAGACGTGCTGCGATGTTCCTCCCATGTGCTCATCTTGAAAGATAAGTGGTTGGGCGTCGGTGCACTCAATCTCTTCCACTTCTGGGGCAGAGCTAGGTGGATGGCTCTGGGAAACCCTGCTAACAGAGTCATCAAAAAGCAGAAGAGACTGCTGCATGACTTGGGGCTCAGACTGCTTGGCTGATTTGCAAGGGGGTGAGGTGAAAGACTGATGGACATCGGCTGCAGGTGCCAACTGTGGTCTTTCAGCAGGAGACTGGGTGGGAGACAATGTGAAGGAACTGGATCCACTGTCAGCAACCCAATCTACTATCGCCTGTACTTGTTCAGGCCTCACCATTCATAGAGCAGCGTTAGGCCCAACCAAATACCGCTGCAGGTTTTGTTGCCTACTCGCACCTGAGGAAGGGGTTTCACTTGTGCGTGTAGCTGGCACAGATCGAACACGTCTTCTCCCTGCAACAGGAGCTCCACCAGCAGCACCACGACCTGGGCCACGTCCCTTATTTGACGCTCTCAACATATTTTTCGAATTTAGGATCTTGCCCTAAATGGGTGTTTAATAGTAGAATAGAATGACAGTATGTAAAGGGTGTATCTCACACGGCCTGAACCAGACTGGGCCTCAATAAAAGATTTTTTTGCCCAAAAAGGCTGTATTTCAAATCCCTGAATCAAACCCCTGTATGTAGAGGGAGTATCTCACACAGTCTCAACCAGTGTAGGCCTGAAGTAAATATATCTTTGCACAAAATGGCTGTATTTCAAATGCCTGATTCAAACCTCTGTATGTAGAGGGGGTATCTCACACGGCCTGAACCAGTGTAGGCCTGAAGTAAATATATCTTTGCACAAAATGGCTGTATTTCAAATGGCTGTATTTCAAATCCCTGAATCAAACCCCTGTATGTAGAGGGAGTATCTCACACGGTCTGAACCAGTGTAGGCCTGAAGTAAATATATCTTTGCAGAAAATGGCTGTATTTCAAATGCCTGATTCAAACCTCTGTATGTAGAGGGGGTATCTCACACGGTCTGAACCAGTGTAGGCCTAAAGTAAATATATCTTTGCAGAAAATGGCTGTATTTCAAATGCCTGATTCAAACCCCTGTATGTAGAGGGAGTATCTCACACGGTCTGAACCAGTGTAGGCCTGAAGTAAATATTTCTTTGCCCAAAATGGCTGTATTTCAAATTGCTGTATTTCAAATCCCTAAATCAAACCCCTGTATGTAGAGGGAGTATCTCACATGGTCTGAACCAGTGGAGGCCTGAAGTAAATATTTCTTTGCCCAAAATGGCTGTATTTCAAATTGCTGTACAGATATAGCATCGCTAGCGCTCCCTTCAGAATTGCGGCAGCGCAAAGCGATTTCCAATTCAATTAGCAAACCCGAAACGCGTAAATAGCCATTGAGAAAATTCAGGGTACAATGTTGGTTTGTGAACACCAGATGGCGCATGGAACTACAGTCAGTTAGTTAGTTCCCGTGCGCTATACAGTGCTATAAAAAGACATTAGGTGTTGAGCAGCGCCCCACTGGCCTCCTGTCGATTAACCTTTTAATCCCCTTTCTACATTTTCAGTAGTAAAATGTAATATACACTGCTCAAAAAAATAAAGGGAACACTTAAACAACACAATGTAACTCCAAGTCAATCACACTTCTGTGAAATCAAACTGTCCACTTAGGAAGCAACACTGAGTGACAATCAATTTCACATGCTGTTGTGCAAATGGGATAGACAATAGGTGGAAATTATAGGCAATTAGCAAGACACCCCCAATAAAGGAGTGGTTCTGCAGGTGGTGACCTGACCACTTCTCAGTTCCTATGCTTCCTGGCTGATGTTTTGGTCACTTTTGAATGCTGGCGGTGCTTTCACTCTAGTGGTAGCATGAGACGGAGTCTACAACCCACACAAGTGGCTCAGGTAGTGCAGCTTATCCAGGAGGGCACATCAATGCGAGCTGTGGCAAGAAGGTTTGCTGTGTCTGTCAGCGTAATGTGCAGAGCATGGAGGCGCTACCAGGAGACAGGCCTGAGACGGGTCTACAACCCACACAAGTGGCTCAGGTAGTGCAGCTTATCCAGGATGGCACATCAATGCGAGCTGTGGCAAGAAGGTTTGCTGTGTCTGTCAGCGTAGTGTCCAGAGCATGGAGGCGCTACCAGGAGACAGGCCAGTACATCAGGAGACGTGGAGGAGGCCGTAGGAGGACAACAACCCAGCAGCAGGACCGCTACCTCCGCCTTTGTGCAAGGAGGAACAGGAGGAGCACTGCCAGAGCCCTGCAAAATTATCTCCAGCAGGCCACAAATGTGCATGTGTCTGCTCAAACGGTCAGAAACAGACTCCATGAGGGTGATATGAGGGCCCGACATCCACAGGTGGGGGTTGTGCTTACAGCCCAACACCGTGCAGGACGTTTGGCATTTGCCAGAAAACACCAAGATTGGCAAATTCGCCACTGGCGCCCTGTGCTCTTCACAGATGAAAGCAGGTTCACACTGAGCACATGTGACAGACGTGACAGAGTCTGGAGACGCCGTGGAGAACGTTCTGCTGCCTGCAACATCCTCCAGCATGACCGGTTTGGCATTAGGTCAGTAATGGTGTGGGGTGGCATTTCTTTGGAGGGCCGCACAGCCCTCCATGTGCTCGCCAGAGTTAGCCTGACTGCCATTAGGTACCGATATGAGATCCTCAGACCCCTTGTGAGACCATATGCTGGTGCGGTTGGCTCTGGGTTCCTCCTAATGCAAGACAATGCTAGACCTCATGTGGCTGGAGTGTGTTAGCAGTTCCTGCAAGACGAAGGCATTGATGCTATGGACTGGCCCGCCCGTTCCCCAGACCTGAATCCAATTGAGCACATCTGGGACATCACGTCTCGCTCTATCCACCAACGTCACGTTGCACCACAGACTGTCCAGGAGTTGGCAGATGCTTTAGTCCAGGTCTGGGAGGAGATCCCTCAGGAGACCGTCCGCCACCTCATCAGGAGCATGCACAGGCGTTGTAGGGAGGTCATACAGGCACGTGGAGGCCACACACACTACTGAGCCTCATTTTGACTTGTTTTAAGGACATTACATCAAAGTTGGATCAGCCTTTAGTGTGTTTTTCCACTTTCATTTTGAGGGTGACTCCAAATCCAGACCTCCATGGGTTAAAAAATTTGATTTCCATTTTTTTCTTTTGTATGATTTTGTTGTCAGCACATTCAACTATGTAAAGAACAAAGTATTTCAGAAGAATATTTAATTAATTCAGATCTACGATGTGTTATTTTTGTGTTCCCTTTATTTTTTTGAGCAGTGTATATATGTGTATATATGTGTGTGTGTCTGTGTATACATGCATGTATGTATATATATGTTTGTGTGTGTATATAAATATCTCTCTCTCTCTCTATATATATATATATATATATATATATATATATATATATATATATATATTATAATTATATTATTATTATTTATATTATAATATAACTTGTAATATATTTTTATATTTGCAAAAAATGCATTGCCATTTGCCAGTTATCCCCCTACAGGGATCTTGCTGTCTGTGAATTCGATCGCACGCTATCTCTCTACACACTGATGCCCTCCCCTCCCATTCACTTAAAGCCCGTAGACAAAAGGAACTCCCTGTTTGGGGGAAGGGGGTATTGTCTGCAGATGGCTGAAAGTGCAGGTTATTTTCCTGCTGGAGACCCTTTCACTGCTGGTGCCTTTTCACTGAATATTCTGTATTGAGCGCTCCAGCTATAAGAAGACCTGGCAGTGAAGAAAATGGCAGATTACTGTTATTAGGATACAGAGATGCTGCCATTTTTTTTTTATATTAATTAAATACAATGACATTAGGTGTTGAGCAGCGCCCCACTGGCCTCCTGTCGATTTAACCTTTTAATCCCCTTTCTACTAGCATTCAATTATTTGCTATGGGGATGAAGTGGTGAGATCGGTTATTTACAGTTTATTTCAGAGCCTCAGTAAAGTACATTTTTCAGTAGTAAAATTTAATATATATATATATATATATATATATATATATATATATATATATATATATACACTGCTCAAAAAAATAAAGGGAACACTTAAACAACACAATGTAACTCCAAGTCAATCACACTTCTGTGAAATCAAACTGTCCACTTAGGAAGCAACACTGAGTGACAATCAATTTCACATGCTGTTGTGCAAATGGGATAGACAACAGGTGGAAATTATAGGCAATTAGCAAGACACCCCCAATAAAGGAGTGGTTCTGCAGGTGGTGACCTGACCACTTCTCAGTTCCTATGCTTCCTGGCTGATGTTTTGGTCACTTTTGAATGCTGCCGGTGCTTTCACTCTAGTGGTAGCATGAGACGGAGTCTACAACCCACACAAGTGGCTCAGGTAGTGCAGCTTATCCAGGATGGCACATCAATGCAAGCTGTGGCAAGAAGGTTTGCTGTGTCTGTCAGCGTAGTGTCCAGAGCATGGAGGCGCTACCAGGAGACAGGCCAGTACATCAGGAGACGTGGAGGAGGCCGTAGGAGGGCAACAACCCAGCAGCAGGACCGCTACCTCCGCCTTTGTGCAAGGAGGAACAGGAGGAGCACTGCCAGAGCCCTGCAAAATGACCTCCAGCAGGTCACAAATGTGCATGTGTCTGCTCAAACGGTCAGAAACAGACTCCATGAGGGTGATATGAGGGCCCAACGTCCACAGGTGGGGGTTGTGCTTACAGCCCAACACCGTGCAGGACATTTGGCATTTGCCAGAAAACACCAAGATTGGCAAATTCGCCACTGGCGCCCTGTGCTCTTCACAGATGAAAGCAGGTTCATACTTAGCACATGTGACAGACGTGACAGAGTCTGGAGACGCCGTGGAGAACGTTCTGCTGCCTGCAACATCCTCCAGCATGACCGGTTTGGCATTAGGTCAGTAATGGTGTGGGGTGGCATTTCTTTGGAGGGCCGCACAGACCTCCATGTGCTCGCCAGAGGTAGCCTGACTGCCATTAGGTACCGAGATGAGATCCTCAGACCCCTTGTGAGACCATATGCTGGTGCGGTTGGCCCTGGGTTCCTCCTAATGCAAGACAATGCTAGACCTCATGTGGCTGGAGTGTGTCAGCAGTTCCTGCAAGACGAAGGCAGTGATGCTATGGACTGGCCCGCCCGTTCCCAAGACCTGAATCCAATTGAGCACATCTGGGACATCACGTCTCGCTCTATCCACCAACGTCACGTTGCACCACAGACTGTCCAGGAGTTGGCAGAAGCTTTAGTCCAGGTCTGGGAGGAGATCCCTCAGGAGACCATCCGCCACCTCATCAGGAGCATGCACAGGTGTTGTAGGGAGGTCATACAGGCACGTGGAGGCCACACACACTACTGAGCCTCATTTTGACTTGTTTTAAGGACATTACATCAAAGTTGGATCAGCCTGTAGTGTGTTTTTCCACTTTCATTTTGAGGGTGACTCCAAATCCAGACCTCCATGGGTTAAAAAATTTGATTTCCATTTTTTTTTTTTGTGTGATTTTGTTGTCAGCACATTCAACTATGTAAAGAACAAAGTATTTCAGAAGAATATTTAATTAATTCAGATCTAGGATGTGTTATTTTTGTGTTCCCTTTATTTTTTTGAGCAGTGTATATATATATATGTGTGTATATACATGTGTGCATATATGTGTCTATGTGTGTGTGTCTGTGTATACATGCATGTATGTATATATATGTTTGTGCGTGTATATAAATATATATATATTTATATACAGTACAGACCAAAAGTTTGGACACACGTTCTCATTCAAAGAGTTTTCTTTATTTTCATGGCTATGAAGGCATCAAAACTATGAATTAACACATGTGGAATTATATACATAACAAACAAGTGTGAAACAACTGAAAATATGTCATATTCTAGGTTCTTCAAAGTAGCCACCTTTTGCTTTGATTACTGCTTTGCACACTCTTGGCATTCTCTTGATGAGCTTCAAGAGGTAGTGACCTGAAATGGTCTTCCAACAGTCTTGAAGGAGTTCCCAGAGATGCTTAGCACTTGTTGGCCCTTTTGCCTTCACTCTGCGGTCCAGCTCACCCCAAACCATCTCGATTGGGTTCAGGTCCGGTGACTGTGGAGGCCAGGTCATCTGGCGCAGCACCCCATCACTCTCCTTCATGGTCAAATAGCCCTTACTTTCAAAGTTTTCCCAATTTTTCGGCTGACTGACTGACCTTCATTTCTTAAAGTAATGATGGCCACTCGTTTTTCGTTACTTAGCTGCTTTTTTCTTGCCATAATACTAATTCTAACAGTCTATTCAGTAGGACTATCAGCTGTGTATCCACCTGACTTCTCCTCAACGCAGCTGATGGTCCCAACCCCATTTATAAGGCAAAAAATCTGAATTATTAAACCTGACAGGGCACACCTGTGAAGTGAAAACCATTTCAGGGGACTACCTCTTGAAGCTCATCAAGAAAATGCCAAGAGTGTGCAAAGCAGTAATCATAGCAAAAGGTGGCTACTTTGAAGAACCTAAAATATGACATATTTTCATTTGTTTCACACTTGTTTGTTATGTATATAATTCCACATGTGTTAATTCATAGTTTTGATGCCTTCAGTGTGAATCTACAATTTTCATAGTCATGAAAATAAAGAAAACTCTTTGAATAAGAAGGTGTGTCCAAACTTTTGGTCTGTACTGTATATATATATATTTTATTATGCATCAAAAAATGTAGACTGCCATTTTCTTTTCTGACTGGTCCTTATATAAATAAATCAATAAAATATATGTAAATGTATGTAAATAGGAAAAATGCAAAGATAATAATTTAAAAATGAATGCAAGTTTTTCACATATAAAAATATTGTGTTGCTCAACCAGGAGTAATAATGGATAGGTGCACTGCTAAAAGACTCACCCAATCTAGTTGTAAATAAATAAATAAATAGTAGCAGGCAACACTTACAAGTGGACTACGTGTTTATTATCTAAAATCAGGAAAATAGCTAAAATAATGACCAGCAATAAAAAATAGCAATGAATAAAAAATAGCAATACATATAAAATAGTGATAGATCCAGGAGCATACACAAACAAATAAATTTATATCCCATAAATAGGTCCTTCACTAACTGCCTGCTGTCTCTGTTATATGGCAAATTCCATAAAAAGATCGAAGAGCTGTCATTGATAGTTACTTACCAACTACTGCCACCTTGTCTATACTGCAACAAATTGCTGTGAACTTGGATACATATATATATATTCTCTATTCTCCTATTCTATGCTGCTACAATTATATTAGAATATGGAAGTGAACGGAACTTGTCTTATTCCCCTCTGTGAATTGGAACACTATCTAACTCAGGTGCTGCTACATAAACTATGATATTTATGGGATATTAATTTATTTGCTTGCGTATGCTCCTGGATCTATCACTATTTTAAATTTATTGCTATTTTTTATTCATTGCTATTTTTTATTGTTGGTCATTATTTTAGCTATTTTCCTGATTTTATTTAATAAACACGTACTCCACTTGTAAGGCCCCTTTCACAAGGGCGAGATTTCCACGCGGCTGCAATGCGTGAGGTGAACGAATTGCACCCGCACTGAATCCGGACCTATTCATTTCTATGGGGCTGTGCAGATAAGCAGTGATTTTCACGCATCACTTGTGCGTTGCGTGAAAATCCCAGCATGCTCCTCTTTGAGCGTTTTCCAAGCAACGCAGGCCCCATAGAAGTGAATGGGGTTGCGTGAAAATCGCAAGCATCCGCAAGCAAGTGCGGATGTGGTTCGATTTTCACGCACGGTGTCTAGGAGACGATCGGGATGGAGACCCGATCATTATTATTTTCCCTTATAACATGGTTATAAGGGAAAATAATAGCATTCTTAATACAGAATGCATAGTACAATAGAGCTGGAGGGGTTAAAAATAAAAAATAAAAAATTTAACTACCCCTGTCCTGTAAAAAATATGTTCAGTACATATAAGAATATGTTAAAATTACACAGGCAGTAATATAACCCAGCTAAAGCGCTAATTAATATCATACTGGTGCAATACAAACCAAGTATGATATTATTAAGCGATCAATCAATTTATCGATCTAAAAGTAAAACTTTTTGGTGTGCACACCTTCTGCTGGTCTTGCATCTAAGTTTATTTAACAAATAGCACTGTGAGATAACATACTCCTAATGATTAAAAATTTAAAAATAAAATAAAAAATAATCATAGAAAGATAGCCTAATCACCTAATTAAATTTAAAAAAATACATACAGTACAAATATATTACTGTATATGGTGTTACTTTACACCCTACCCCCCACTCTCAGTATGGCTACATTAGGATCTAAGGCCCCTTTCACATGGGCGAGGAGGGGCTGGAGGGGTTAAAAATAGGGCTGGAGGGGTTAAAAATAAATAAAAAATCAAACTACTGTACAATGGACTAACTGTACATTCATATATTTATGAATCGATCACAATTATGATTCAGTACATCGAGAATATTAGACTATATATTTGCATATGCAGCTCTATAATATATCTGTATACACCGCTCCATTATGTCTTTAGATCTGTGATACAAGTGGATTAGATTTGGATAACACCTGGTGATACATTGTACCGGATTTTTTGCTGTCTACTGCATACAGATATATAATAGAGCGGTGTGTACAGATATATAATGAAGTGTAGTATACAGATATGAAATGGAGCAGTGTACAGTATACAGATATATAATGTAGTGGATACAGAGTGTATTTATTAGCCATGTTACTATAATGGCTGAACGTTAATACAGTATCGAAAAACAACATGTACAGTATGGATACATTTGTATTTAGCAAAGCCTTTTGATCATCTCCTCCTTGACGGCACCCCCCACCGACCCCCCCCCCCCTTCTGCCAGGACAATTCCCACACCTATTCTTGCTATTCTTAATGTTGGATCTCTTTCTCCACAATTGTGCAATGGAAACCTAATATGAATTATGATGTTAAAGGGCTTCTGTCACCCCACTAAAGTGATTTTTTTTTTTGGGGCTAGTTAAATTACTTATATAGCGATATATGAAAATATAATTGTGTTCCTTACTTTGATCCAGCAGTTTATTCAAAAAACGAAGTTTTATCATATGCAAATTCGGTCTCTACCAGCAAGTAGGGCGGCTACTTGCTAGTAGCTGCTGCAGAAATCCGCCCCCTCCTCTTGTTGATTGACAGGGCCAGCCGAGATCTCCTCCTCCGGCCAGCCCTGTCGGCGTTTCAAAAATCGCGCTCCTGTGTTGAATCGGCGCAGGCGCTCTGAGATGAGGAGGCTCGTCTCCTCAGAACTCCCTCAGTGCGCCTGCGCCGATGACATCACCGAAATAGAAGACGTCATCGGCGAAGGTGCACTGAGGGAGTTCTGAGGAGACGAGCCTCCTCATCTCAGAGCACCTGCGCCGATTCAACACAGGAGCGCGATTTTTGAAACGCCGACAGGGCTGGCCGGAGGAGGAGATCTCGGCTGGCCCTGTCAATCAACAAGAGGAGGGGGCGGATTTCTGCAGCAGCTACCAGCAAGTAGCCGCCCTACTTGCTGGTAGAGACCGAATTTGCATATGATAAAACTTCGTTTTTTGAATAAACTGCTGGATCAAAGTAAGGAACACAATTATATTTTCATATATAGCTATATAACTAATTTAACTAGCCCCCAAAAAAAAAATCACTTTAGTGGGGTGACAGAAGCCCTTTAACACTGACACCATTAAACAAATAATATTGTTACATGAAAAACAAAAATAAATAAATCAATACAGCTGCAGCGCTGGGTAAGTTTTAAAATACACCAAAAGTTTACAGGCAAAAAAAGACCAATATATACAGCGTTGCTGCTATATTGATTTATTATATATAAATATATTTTATATATTTATATTATATATAAATTTACATATAGTATAATTAGTGTAATATTGTATAATTATTATTTAATACAGAGGTTATCTATCTTTCTATCTATCTATATCTATATATGTCCATTATACTGTACAATACACTATATCTAAATCAGCATACCTCATATGGATCATGGAATAAATAATTATACAATATTACACTAATTATACTATGTGTAAATTTATATATAATATAAATACTGTATTAACATTTAGACACTATAGGAACTTAGCTAATAAATACACTCTGTAACCACATTATGGGTGTCAGGTCCGAGCATTCCTAGATGAACAGTTTCCTGTAAAGTGGATTGGTCGTCATGGGCCAGTTGAATGGCCCCCAAGGTCTCCTGATATGACCCCCTTAGACTTTTATCTTTGGGGTCATCTGAAGGCAATTGTCTATGCTGTGAAGATACGAGATGTGCAGCACCTGAAACTACGGATACTGGAAGCCTGTGCTAGCATTTTTCCTGCGGTGTTGCTATCAGTGTGTGAAGAGTGGGAGAAGAGGGTTGCATTGACAATCCAACAAAATGGGCAGCACATTGAACACATTTTATAAGTGGTCAGAAACTTGTAAATAACTCATGAAAGAATAAAGTTACGTTAAAACCAAGCACACCATTGTTTTTCTTGTGAAATTCCCAATGAGTTTGATGTGTCACATGACCCTCTTCCTATTGAAAAAACAAAAGTTGGATTCAAAATGGCCGACTTCAAAATGGCCGCCATGGTCACCACCCATCTTGAAAAGTTTCCCCCCTCACATATACTAATGTGCCACAAACAGGAAGTTAATATCACCAACCATTCCCATTTTATTAAGGTGTATCCATATAAATGGCCCACCCTGTAGTGTATTGTACAGTATAATGGACATATATATATAGATATAGATAGAAAGATAGATAACCTCTGTATTAAAAAATAATTATACAATATTACACTAATTATACTATATGTAAATTTATATATAATATAAATATATGAAATATATTTATATATAATAACTCAATATAGCAGCAACGCTGTATATATTGGTCTATTTTTGCCTGTAAACTTTTGGTGTATTTTAAAACTTACCCAGCGCTGCAGCTGTATTGATTTATTTTTTTCATGTAACAATATTATTTGTTTTAATGGTGTCAGTGTTAACATCATAATTCATATTAGGTTTCCATTGCGCAATTGTGGAGAAAGAGATCCAACATTAAGAATAGCAAGAATAGGTGTGGGAATTGTCCTGGCAGAAGGGGGGGGGGTCGGTGGGGGGTGCCGTCAAGGAGGAAATGATCAAAAGGCTTTGCTAAATACAAATGTATCCATACTGTACATGTTGTTTTTCGATACTGTATTAACGTTCAGCCACTATAGTAACATAGCTAATAAATACACTCTGTATCCACTACATTATATATCTGTATACTGTACACTGCTCCATTTCATATCTGTATACTACACTTCATTATATATCTGTACACACCGCTCTATTATATATCTGTATGCAGTAGACAGCAAAAAATCCGGTACAATGTATCACCAGGTGTTATCCAAATCTAATCCACTTGTATCACAAATCTAAAGACATAATGGAGCGGTGTATACAGATATATTATAGAGCTGCATATGCAAATATATAGCGTAATATTCTCGATGTACTGAATCATAATTGTGATCGATACATAAATATATGAATGTACAGTTAGTCCATTGTACAGTAGTTTATTATTTTTATTTATTTTTAACCCCTCCAGCCCTATTTTTAACCCCTCCAGCCCCTCCTCGCCCGTGTGAAAGGGGCCTTAGATCCTAATGTAGCCATAGGGTGGGGTAGGGTGTAAAGTAACACCATATACAGTAATATATATTTGTACTGTATGCTATCTTTCTATGCTTATTTTTTTATTTTATTTTTTAATCATTAGGTGTATGTTATCTCACAGTGCTATTTGTTAAATAAACTTAGAGGCAAGACCAGCAAAAGGTGTGCACACCAAAAAGATTTACTTTTAGATCGATAAATTGATAGATAGCTTAATAATATCATACTCGGTTTGGATTGCACCAGTATGATATTAATTAGCGCTTTAGCTGAGTTATATTACTGCCTGTGTAATTTTAACAGTTTTCTCCAATCCAATGGTATATTTTAACTTGAAGCGTCGCCATCACCATGGGAACGCCTCTATGTTAGAATATACCATCGGATTTGAGTTAGATCGTGAAAACTCAGATCCGACAGTATATTCTAACACAGAGGCGTTCCCATAGTGATGGGGACGCTTCAAGTTAGAATATACTAAGAACTGTGTACATAACTGCCCCTTGCTACCTGGCAGCACCTGATCTCTTACAGTGGGCTGTGATCAGCACAATTAACCCCTCAGGTGCCGCACCTGAGGGGTTAATTGTGCGGATCTCAGCCCCCTGATCAGGTGCTGCCACGCAGCAGGGGCCAGACACCCCTCCCTCCCCAGTATTAAAAGCATTGGTGGCCAGTGCGGACCCCCCTCCCTCCCCAGTATTAAAAGCATTGGTGGCCGCACAGACCTGTCACTTACCAGTAGGTGGAGCGCCGGCCGGCCACAGACAGCGCATGTAAGTATAAGCTAAGTAACCATGGCAGCCAGGACTGCAGTAGCGTCCTGGCTGCCATGGTAACCGATCGGAGCCCCAGCGATTAAACTGGGACTCCGATCGGAAATGACCAATGATGGGGGAGGGGGTTGTTAGCCCGTGGCCACTGCCACCAATGCTTTTAATACTGGGGAGGGAGGGAGGGGGGGGCCGCACTGGCCACCAATGCTTTTAACACTAGGGAGGGATGGAGAGGGGGCCGCACTGGCTACCAATGCTTTTAATACTGGGGAGGGAGGGAGGGGGGCCGCACTGGCCACCAATGCTTTTAATACTGAGGAGGGAGGGAGGGGGGCCTCACTGGCCACCAATGCTTTTAATACTGGGGAGGGAGGGAGGGGGGCCGCACTGGCCACCAATGCTTTTAATACTGGGGAAGGAGGGGGGTCTGGCCCCTGCTGCCTGGCAGCACCCGATCAGGGGGCTGAGATCCGCACAATTAACCCCTCAGGTGCGGAACCTGAGGGGTTAATTGTGCGGATCACTGCCCCCTGTAAGAGATCGGGTGCTGCCAGTCAGCAGGGGGCAGTTATGTACACAGTTCTTAGTATATTCGAACTTGAAGCGTCCCCATCACCGTGGGAACACCTCTGTGTTAGAATATAGTGTCGGATCTGAGTTTTCTGAAAACTAAGATCTGAAAAAGCTGTTATGCAGACGGATCCGCACTGAACGGATACCATTGTTTGCATTTATAGGTGCGATCCATCTGTGCAGATACCAGACGGATCCGCACCTAGCGCAGGTGTGAAAGTAGCCTTATATGTACTGAACATATTTTTTACAGGAGTACAGGACAGTACAGTCGGGTGCAGTGGGGCACAGGACAGTACAGTCGGGTGCAGTGGGGCACAGGACAGTACAGTCGGGTGCAGTGGGGCACAGGACCATTATTTTTTTTTATGATATAATGTTGAGGTGCCATCGCCCGGCTCCTGTATAGTGTCGGGATGACTACGGGCTGTATCAGGAGCCGGATAGCGATATTAACTTTAACTCAACACCGCCATCTACTGGCATTGGTGTGTATTGATAGACTGGAGGAGATAAAATCGTATTTAGTTAGTAACAAATTGCGAAATAAGGGAGCGGTAGCGATGACACATCTGTTTTTCAAATGCCTGATTCAAACCCCTGTATGTACAGGGGGTATCTCACACGGTCTGAACCAGTGTAGGCCTGAAGTAAATATATCTTTGCACAAAATGGATGTATTTCAAATGGCTGTATTTCAAATGCCTGATTCAAACCTGTAACGGATCTCCTGGCACCCAGACCGGGTACCTCCGTCTAATGATGCTCCTAGTGCTTCCCGAGGACTCCAAGCACTCTGCTCTTCACCAAAACCACCACAGGAACCAGGAACAGCTCTTACAAGAGCTAATAGTATAGCCAGGAGAGTATAGCAAATCTTCAGCGTATAGCAATCCCCAGTGTCGATCAGTTACCCAAACACCAGCCTCAACATGATGAAGGGTAAAACAGGAACTCTTTATTGAACACACACGCATTGACTTATACACATTTTCCAACAAGGTTACCACCCACAGGGTTTTGTAAAAACGACCAATAAACACGTACAATACAGTAAAACCCTCCCACACAAAACCCTCCCCTCTGCCTGTGATACAATTACCTTACACAATGGGTTGATGTAATTATCACAGACAGGAGAATACACAGTGTCTTCTGTCCTGGAGACAACCGAGGAGTAAGTAAATTATCTCTCAGGACAAAGGGAAAAAGCCAATACACATGTGGAGACAATAGGATAGACATCCCTACTCAAATATACAATGTCCCACCCTTTACAGTACACATAGATATTTTATATATCCCAAAATGGCACGAATTAGACCAGGGGTTCAAAAGTTAGTAAAAGTCCTTTGTGAACAAAGGAAGCATGGCTGATGAGAGGGCCCATAATCCTGGGGCAAGAGGCTGGTAACCAGGCTTCTCCACCACCCAGTGGCGAGGTTGGTTTCACCACAAAATCCCTGTATGTAGAGGGGGTATCTCACACGGTCTGAACCAGTGTAAGCCTGAAGTAAATATTTCTTTGCCCAAAATGGCTGTATTTCAAATGGCTGTATTTGAAATCCCTGAATCAAACCCCTGTATGTAGAGGGAGTATCTCACAGGGCCTGAACCAGTGTAGGCCTGAAGTAAATATTTCTTTGCACAAAATTTATTTCAAATCCCTGAATCAAACCCCTGTATGTATAGGTGGGATCTCACAGGGCCTGAACCAGTGTAGGCCTGAATTCAGTATTGGTGCACCAAATGGCGGTATTTAAAATCTCTGAATGTTAACCCAAATGTATTAAGGGTGTATCTCACAATGACATCTGCATCAAAGGCTGCCAACTAAATTCTTTGTGCCTAAACGAGTGTTTGTTTTACAACTGAATTTGACAGCAGTATATAAGCCTGTAATTTCACACGTGCTGATGCTGCAAGGCCTGAAAATATGTTTTTCAAACCCCAGAAAATGATGGGTGTATTTCTAGCTAAATTGCACAATGACTAATCAAGATGTTGTAGATTTGCAAAAAAGTGTTTTTTTGGTAACAGAATATGAAAGCTGTATATATTAAACTTGAATTTAACACTTGCAGATCTGGAAAATACAGTTTTTTGGAAAAAAAAAGTGTGTTTTTCAAACCACAGAAAATGATGGGTGTATTTCCAGCTTAAATTGCACACTGACTAATCAAGATGTTGTAGATTTGCAAAAAAGTGTTTTTTTGGTAACAGAATATGAAAGCTGTATATATTAAACTTGAATTTAACACTTGCAGATCTGGAAAATACCATTTTTTGAAAAAAAATGTGTGTTTTTCAAACCACAGAAAATGATGGGTGTATTTCCAGCTTAAATTGCACACTGACTAATCAAGATGTTGTAGATTGCCCAAAAAGTTTTTTTTTGGTAACAGAATATAAATGCTGTATATATTAGGCTACATGCACACGACCATTGTGTGTTTTGCGGTCCGCAAATTGCGGATCCGCAAAACACGGATGGCGTCCGTGTGTGTTCCGCAATTTGCGGAACGGCATGGACAGCCATTGATATAACTGCCTATTGTCCGTTTTGCGGACAAGAATAGGACAGGTTATATTTTGCGGACCACGGAACGGAGCAACGGATGCAGACAGCACACGGAGTGAATGGGTCCGCATCCGGAGTGAACTGCGGCTCGGATGCGGACCAAAACAACGGTCGTGTGCATGAGGCCTTAAACTTGAATTTAACACTTGTAGATCAGGAAAATACTGTTTTTTGGCAAAAAAGTGTGTTTTTAAAACCCCAGAAAATGATGGGTGTATTCCTACCTTAAATTGCACACTGACTAATCCAGATGTTGTAGTTTGCCCAAAAAAATGGTGATTTGCAATGTCCCAAAAGCTCAGATGCAGTGCTGGTGCGCTGAGCATGCATAAAATGGCCGCCGCCGCCACCCACCTAACTAACAGAATTATAAAAGTTTTTTTTTTTTGGTCAATAGCCTCAGGGCAGGGTAAAACGATTGTGTCCTGCACCCACACAACTATTTGTCTGTAGATCGCTGAGTTAGATTCTCTCCTATTCTCTCCCTGAAATCACAAGTCCAGCAGCATCCTCTCCCTACACTAGTAACAGCAGAGTGACGTGCAGCGCTACGTGACCCAAGCTTATATAGAGCCTGGGTCACATACTGCTCTGGCCAATCACAGCCATGACATTAGTAGGCATGGCTGTGATGGCTTCTAAGGTCAGACAGTTAACCGCTTGTTGATTGGCTTCTGTGCAGCCTTTCAAAAAGCGCCAAGAAAGCGCCGAACACCGAACCCGAACTTTTACGGAAGTGTTCGGGTCCGGGGTCCAAAAATCCTAAAGTTCGGTACGAACCTGAACTTTACAGTTCGGGTTCGCTCAACCCTAGTAGTAACTTTGTATCCATATGGTGTTTGTGTATCCTACCTAATAAAAGCCCTGTGTGTCTGTGCGTGTGTGCCGATTAGTGAAGTGCGCATGTGCGGCGCGCCAGCCAATAAAAACACGGCGCACCACACGCCACCCGGACCGCCCACAGCAGCGCGCGCTCCTTTTGCCTGCTATCTGTGAATGGGAGCGCACGGCATCTCTGTACACACTGATGCTGTGCGCTCCAGGGCACCAGCACTGAAAGGGTGTCCAGCAGTAAGATAACCTGCACTTCACCCAGTGGAAGACAATACCTCCCCACTACAGGGAGCTCCTTTTGCCTGCTATCTGTGAATGGGAGCGCACCGCATCAGTGTGTACAGAGATGCCGTGCGATACCATTCACAGATAGCAGGCAGGAGGAGCTCCCTGTAGGGGGGGAGGAGGAGGGAGAGTATTCCCTGCTGATGGACTAAGGCCTCTTTTACACGGGCGTCGCGTGTGACGGCCGGATAGGATGCGGGTGCGTCGCGAGTGCAAAGCGTTTTAATGCGTTTTGCACGCGCGTGAGAAAAATCGGCATGTTTGGTACCCAGACCCGAACCCGGACTTCTTCACAGAAGTTCAGGTTTGGGTTAGGTGTTGTGTAGATTTTATTATTTTCCCTTATAACATGGTTATAAGGGAAAATAATAGCATTCTTAATACAGAATGCTAAGTAAATTAGGGATGGAGGAGTAAAAAAAAATAAAAAAATAATTAAATTCACCTTATCCACTTGTTCGTGCTGCCCGGCTCGTCTTCTTTCTTCTTCTATGATGACCTGGAAGGAAAGGACCTTTGGTGATGTCACTGCGCTCATCACATGATCCGTCACATGGTCCATCACATGGTGATGGACCATGTGAGGAGCGCAGTGACGTCACCAAAGGTCCTTTTCCTTCTAGGTCATCAAAGAAGAAGACAGAAGACGAGCCGGGCAGCGCGAACAAGTGGATGAGGTGAGTTTAATTATTTTATTTTTTTAACCCCTCCATCCCTAATTTACTTAGCATTCTGTATTAAGAATGCTCTTATTTTCCCTTATAACCATGTTATAAGGGAAAATAATAATGATCGGGTCCCCATCCCGATTATCACTTAGCAACCATGCGTGAAAATCGCACCGCATCCGCACTTGCTTGCGATTTTCACGCAGCCTCAATATACAATAGCCACAATATAGAGCCTCAATAGCCACAATATAGAGCATGCTGTGATTTTCACGCAACGCACAAGTGATGCGTGAAAATCACCGCTCATGTGCACAGCCCCAGAGAAATGAATGGGTCCGGATTCAGTGCAGGTGCAATGCGTTCACCTCACGCATTGCACCCGCGCAGAAAACTCACCCGTGTGAAAGAGGCCTAAGTGCAGGTTATCTTATTCCTGGCCACCCTTTCACTGCCTGGAACTTTGAGAGCACAGCATTTGCGCTCTAGTAAACAGAAGCATCACTACTGTACCCTGGAGCGCACTGCATGGGAATGTACAGAGATAGGGTGCGCTCTCATTCACAGAGCTGGGCTGATAGCAAGCAAGAGGAGCATATTGTCCCATGAAACAATAAGGGACTCTGTGTGAAGGCCACTGTTCAAGGCGCTGTTTCACTGTTGTGATGGCATGGAGGCACTGGGGGAGGGGGACATGGCAATGGGTGGCATAAAGGTGCAGATGGCACTGGGGGAGTGGGGACATGGCATGGAGGGGCTGATCTGGTGGCACTGGGGGAGTGGGGGACATGGCATGGAGGGGCTGATCTGATGGCAGTAGGGGACATCACATGGCAATGGATGGCATGTAGGCACTGGGGGAGTGGGGGACATGGCAATGGATGGCATGGAGAGGCTAATAGCCAGGCCCGTCGCTAACAGACAGGCAAAACAAACAATTGCTTGGGGCCCCGAGCTGGTTGGGGCCCCGAGCTGGCCAAGCAGAGTAACTCAGAAGATCCAATGGTATAAAATATTCTAACCCCCAGGCGTTCCCATGGTGACGGGGACGCTTGCCTGGTTAGAATATACCATCGGATCTGAGTTTTTTCAGTGAGATCGTAAAAAACACAAATCCGATGGTATATTCTAACCCCCAAGCGTTCCCATGGTGACAAGGACGCTTGCCTGGGGGTTAGAATATACAGGGCCCCGACTACTTTAACTTTAATCATTGCTCATTGGCATTGCTGAGTGAGCTGTTTACTTGGATTATTTCGGATATCTCTTACTTTGTCTTAGCTCCGGACTCCGGTAATAGCAGGCAGTGCGGCGCTCATTCACTGTCACTGACGTCACGCGCCTGCTCCTCCCACTAGGCGGCGCAGGCGCGTGACGTCAGTGAGTGAGCGCCGCCTGCACTGCCTGCTGTTGTTACCGGAGCTAAGACAAAGTAAGAGTCAGAGATATCCAAACAATCCTAGTAAAGAGCTCAGTAATGACTTGAGCAATGATTAAAGTAGTTACTGATTCGTTTATTAATATACTGTGCTGTGAGCGTCGGGGAGGGGGATCTGTGGATGGCACTGTAGGGGGATCTGTGGATGGCAGTGCCATCCACAGATCCCCCTACAGTGCCATCCACAGATCCCCCCTCCCCAAAACAGTGCCATCCACACAGGTCTCCCCCCTAAACAGCGCCATCCACAGATCCCCCTACAGTGCCATCCACAGATCCCCCCTCCCCTAAACAGTGCCATCATGATGATCATGGCACTGTTTAGGGGAGGGGGGATCTGTGGATGGCACTGTTTAGGGGGGATCTGTGGATGGCACTGTTTAGGGGGGATATGTGTATGGCAGTGCCATCCACAGATCCCCCTACAGTGCCATCCACAGATCCCCCCTCCCCTAAACAGTGCCATCCCCACAGATCTCCCCCCTAAACAGGGCCATCCACAGATCCCCCTACAGTGCCATCCACAGATTCCCCCCTCCCCTAAACAGTGCCATCCACAGATCTCCCCTAAACAGTGCCATCCACAGATCTCCCCCCTAAACAGTGCCATCCACAGACCCCCCCCCCCTCCCCTAAACAGTGCCATCATGGCACTGTTTAGGGGAGGAGGATCTGTGGATGGCACTGTTTATGGGGGATCTGTGGATGGCACTGTTTAGGGGGGATCTGTGGATGGCAGTGCCATCCACAGATCCCCCTACAGTGCCATCCACAGATCCCCCCTCCCCTAAACAGTGCCATCCACACAGATCTCCCCCCTAAACAGCGCCATCCACAGATCCCCCTACAGTGCCATCCACAGATCCCCCTCCCCTAAACAGTGCCATCCACACAGATCTCCCCCCTAAACAGTGCCATCCACAGATCTCCCCCCTAAACAGTGCCATCCACAGATCTCCCCCCTAAACAGTGCCATCATGGCACTGTTTAGGGGAGGGGGATCTGTGGATGGCACTGTTTAGGGGGGAGATCTGTGGATGGCACTGTTTAGGGGGGGAGATCTGTGGATTTCACTGTTTAGGGGGGAGATCTGTGGATGGCACTGTTTAGGGGGAGATCTGTGGATGGCACTGTTTAGGGGGGAGATCTGTGGATGGCACTGTTTAGGGGGGAGATCTGTGGATGGCACTGTTTAGGGGGGAGATCTGTGGATGGCACTGTTCAAATTTCATGCACATTAAATGCAACAGCAGTATTTGCACTGTAAACCTCCTTTTTTATTTTATATAAAGTGTGGGTGAACTTAAACTGTATGGCTATACTGTGGTTCCTGTAGGCTTTGCGTGCGTAAGGTGTGGAGGGGGGGCCTCCATGTCTATTTTGCTTGGGGCCCCCAAATTCCTTCAAACGGCCCTGCTAATAGCACTGGGGGAGTGGAGCTGAAGGCACTGGGGGAACGGAGCTGATGGCACTGGGGAGGGGGCTGATGGCACTGGGGGATAGAGGAACTGATGGCAGTGGGGGGTAGAGGAGCTGATGGCAGTGGGGGGAACTGATGCACTTGGGCTGATCGCACAGGGGGGAACGAACGGTGTTGGGGACTGATGGTAGGGGGTCTGATGAGTTTTTATAAAGGAAAACAGTCTATTAATAATTTTTTTCTTATTAGAGTATTCGATTAATCGTAAAAATAATCAGTAGAATACTTGATTGCCAAAATAATCATTTGCTGCAGCCCTAGCACCGACCAATGAGCAAACGGCGCTACACACGCCCCCGCACCGCACACACCAGCGCGCCAGCAAGCAAGTCGGAGGGCAGCCATTTCAGTAATTCACAGCAGTATCAACCACATCCCACCGGCAAACACGTCGGAGCGCCGCCATTTCAGTCAGTCACATCACTATGAGCTATATAGAGAGGAAGAGTGCCGCCATTTCAGTCAGTCACAGCACTATCAGCCATATAGAGAGGAGCCCCTGTCAGCAGTCTGACCTACCAGTCGCTACCAGCAGTCTCAGCACCAGCAGTCAGTGCCAGCAGTCTCAGCCACAGCCACCAGTCTCGGCCAACAGCCACAGGCACCAGTCAGAACCACAGCCATCAGTCAGTGCCAGCAGTCTCAGCCACAGCCACCAGTCTCGGCCAACAGCCACAGGCAACAGTCAGAACCACAGCCATCAGTCAGTGCAAGCACTCTCAGCCACAGCCACCGGTCAGTGCCAGCAGTCTGATCCACAGCCACCCATCTCGGCCACTAGCCACAGCCACCAGTCAGTGCCAGAATTCTTAACTATAGCCAGCACTCAGTGCCAGAAGTCTCAGCCACAAGCCGCAGCCAGTACCCACCAGTCTCGGCCACCAGCCACACACAGCAGTCAGAGCCACAGCCATCAGTCAGTGCAAGCAGTCTCAGCCACAAGCCACAGCCAGCAGTCTCAGTCACAGCCACCAGTCAGTGCAAGAAGTCTCAGCCATCAGCCACAGCCAGCAGTCTCAGCCACAGCCAGCACTCAGTGCCAGAAGTCTCAGCCACAAGCCACAGCCAGCAGTCTCAGCAACAGCCAGCAGTCATTGCCATCAGTCTTAACCACCAGTCAGTGACAGCAGTCTCAGCCACAGCCACCAGTCTCTGCCACCAGCCAGCGCAAACAGTCTCAAACACCAGCTGCAGCCAGCAGTCTCAGCTACAGCCATCAGTCAGTGAAAGCAGTCTCAGCCACAGCCAACAGTCTTGGCCACCAGCCACAGCCACCAGTCTCAGCCATCAGTCAGTGCAAGCAGTCTCAGCCACCATCCGCAGCAAGTAGTCTCAGGCACAGCCAGCATTCAGTGCCATCACTCTCAGTGAGCAGCCGCAGTCTTACTCACAGTCAGCACTAAGTGCTAGCAGTCTCAGCCACCAGTCAGTGTCAGCAGTCTGAGCCACCAGCCACAGTCAGCAGTCTCAGCCACAGCAATCACTTAGTGCCAGCAGTTTCAGCCACAAGCCACAGCCAGCAATCTCAGCCACAGCCAACAGTCAGTACCAGCAATCTCAGCCACCAGCTGCAGTCAGCAATCTCAGTCACCAGCCGCAGTCAGCAATCTCAGCCAGCAGTCACTGCCACCAGTGTTAACAACCAGTCAGTGCTAGCAGTCTCAGCCACAGTCACCATTCTCGGCTGCCAGTCACAGCCACCAGTCTCAGCCACCAGTCAGTGACAGCAATCTCAGCTACAGCCAGCAGTAGTGCCAGCAGTCTCAGCCACAGCCAGCAGTCTCAGCCAGCAGTCAGTGACAGCAATCTCAGCTACAGCCAGCAGTCAGTGCCAGCAACTGTTGCCAGATTCAGACAGAATATTTACAAAAAATGTTGTCTATAAAGAAATTTTTAGAAAAATTATGAGGTAAAAAACAAACAAACATTTTTTCTGAATATCTGCTTCAGATATATATTGCAGATTGTTACAAAGTTTTACACTAAGGCTATAATAATTATACTTACTGTATTGTGATATATACGTTTCCATTTAAATTTTATTATTATTTTACTTTTGACTTCTTGTCAAAATATTTTTGACAAAAAATAAAAAATAAAGCAAGAAATACAATGTGGTCAAATTAACTTGCTACTTAATATAGACTGTCCCTACTAATGTTTATGCACTACTGTTCTAGTGCCCATTATTGTAACGAGCTTAAAGAGGACCTTTCACTAGAATAGAAAATCTAAACTAAGTATACAGACATGTAGAGCGGCGCCCAGGGATCTCCCTGCACTTACTATTATCCCTGGGCACCACTCCGTTCTTCCGGAATAGGCTCCGGTATCTTCATATGTTAGGCTCCACCCAGTGGAACCTGCCGGCGTCTCTTTCTCCTATGCTGTAGCGCTGGCCAATCGCAGCGCTCAGCTCATAGCCTGAGAGAAAAAAAAACCTCTCAGGCTATGAGCTGAGCGCTGCGATTGGCCAGCGCTACAGCATGGGAGAAAGAGACGCCGGCAGGTTCCACTGGGTGGAGCCTAACATATGAAGATACCGGAGTCTATACCGGAAGAAAGGAGCGGCGCCCAGGTATAACAGTAAGTGCAGGGAGATCCCTGGGCGCCGCTCTACATGTCTGTATACTTAGTTTAGATTTTCTATTCTAGTGAAAGGTCCTCTTTAATGTCTAGTATGTATATATTTGCATATATATCTATATCTATATATATAGATATATATATATATATATATATATAGTACAGACCAAAAGTTTGGACACACCTTCTCATTCAAAGAGTTTTCTTTATTTTCATGACTATGAAAATTGTAGATTCACACTGACGGCATCAAAACTATGAATTAACACATGTGGAATTATATACATAACAAACAAGTGTGGAACAACTGAAAATATGTCATATTCTAGGTTCTTCAAAGTAGCCACCTTTTGCTTTGATTACTGCTTTGCACACTCTTGGCATTCTCTTGATGAGCTTCAAGAGGTAGTCCCCTGAAATGGTTTTCACTTCACAGGTGTGCCCTGTCAGGTTTAATAAGTGGGATTTCTTGCCTTATAAATGGGGTTGGGACAATCAGTGGCGTTGAGGAGAAGTCAGGTGGATACACAGCTGATAGTCCTACTGAATAGACTGTTAGAATTTGTATTATGGCAAGAAAAAAGCAGCTAAGTAAAGAAAAACGAGTGGCCATCATTACTTTAAGAAATTAAGGTCAGTCAGTCAGCCGAAAAATTGGGAAAACTTTGAAAGTAAGGGCTATTTGACCATGAAGGAGAGTGATGGGGTGCTGCGCCAGATGACCTGGCCTCCACAGTCACCGGACCTGAACCCAATCGAGATGGTTTGGGGTGAGCTGGACCGCAAAGTGAAGACAAAAGGGCCAACAAGTGCTAAGCATCTCTGGGAACTCCTTCAAGACTGTTGGAAGACCATTTCAGGGGACTACCTTTTGAAGCTCATAAAGAGAATGCCAAGAGTGTGCAAAGCAGTAATCAAAGCAAAAGGTGGCTACTTTGAAGAACCTAGAATATGACATATTTTCAGTTGTTTCACACTTGTTTGTTATGTATATAATTCCACATGTGTTAATTCATAGTTTTGATGCCTTCATAGTCATGAAAATAAAGAAAACTCTTTGAATGAGAAGGTGTGTCCAAACTTTTGGTCTGTACTGTATATATATATATATATACCTGTATATATAGCACTGAAAAACATTAAATGGGTTGTCCGGGTTCAGAGCTGAACCCGAACATACATCCATTTTCACCCCGGCAGTCCCCCTGACTTAAGCTCTCCTTTGCTCTGCGCTAAATTGCGCAGGGCAAAGGCATTTTTTTGGAGATCCGGTGACGTAACGGGGCTCTCCATGGGGCTGCCAGGAAGCCCGGTGATGTTACCACCACAGTAAAACGGCTAGGGCAGCGCTAAGGCCCGCCCATAAGAGCCGGTGACGTCACCGAACACACTGCCCGACAGTGTGTTATGCTAAACAAAAGAGCCCGTGCCCTGCGCGATTTAGCGCAGGGCAAGAGAGCGCATCGGAGCATGAGATGATCTGATGCTAGCCTCAGGGGGGCTGCCGGGGTGAAAATAAGGGTATGTCCGGGTTCAACTCTGAACCCGGACAACCACTTTAAGAGTCCACTACAAAATTATCACTTTCTCTAGTTTTACAATTTATGGGTATGTGTTTGACTACAATGAGCAGTTTTGTTTTATTCTATAAACTAGTGACATTCCAGATAAAAAATATTGGGCCACATTTATCATACAGATATGCCAAGTGGCGTGGAAAAGTCACAGACTGTTTGTTTGCAACTTTGTTAACGGCACTTGTGCTAACTCTGCTGGCCTCGCCACTTTCCCGAGAAGGATGAGTGGTGAGAGCAGGGAGGGGGCGAGACCGATGACCCTGACACTTTTATCATCTTCTATGCCAGTGTCCTGGTGCGGAAGAAGACTGGCATAGATTTCGGTTCAGGCGCATGGACTGCTCAAGACTGCAACTAATTTATGACGAGGAGCACACCTTGTTATTTATCAGGCACAGCATCCAGCAGCGCGTCTGGTCATCATAGCCGGGCTATGATATATCTGCCCTATTGTGTTTTAGAGCTGGTCAAAATAACAAAACAGGTCCAGTAATATCAGACCTCAAATAAGGCTTAGAAAACAAGTTCACATAATCTAATAATTCAATTTAGGTGGAGTCAATATTTCGTAGAATAAGGGCTCATGCACACGTCCGTATGTATTTTGCGGTCCGCAAAAAACGAATCCGCAAAAAATAGGGATGACATCCGTGTGCATTCCGTATTTTGCAGAACGGACCAGCTGGCCCTTCATAGAACAGTACTATCCTTGTCCGTAATGCATAATTTTTTTGCGGAACTGAAATACGGACATACGGAAACGGAATGCACACCTTCCGTTTTTTTGGCAGACCCATTGAAATGAATGGTTCCATATACGGTCCGCAAAAAAAACGGAACAGACACAGAAAGAAAATACGTTCGGGTGCATGAGCCCTAACCCTGAATTTTAATCCCAGGTTTCATACATCTTGGCTTGCTTTCAACCAGTCTTTCATATTGCTTTTGGGTAACTTTATGCCACTCCTGGCACAGAAATTCACGCAGTCCGGCTTTGATTGATAAGCAGTAGGGCACGACGACTTCAGATAAAATAAAGTTAAACAAGTAAAGTAAAATAAAGTAAATAAGAGTAAAGTATTATTTTTTTTTTTTTTTAAATAAAGTCTATTTAGAATAGTTTTGACAGATAAATCTCACACGACACGCGTGATGCTCAGTCTCTCCTCCTGATAAGCCGGTCTGCAGTGCTGGCCAAGTTCCACTCGTCACTTCACCGCTCCAGTGGTCTTTAAAGCTTAGTGCCTCCTGGCATTCGGTATGGTAATCCACCCTCGTCGGGAAAGGAAACTTTAAGATGACGTCACTTATGGCTATTTTGCAGACCCTCGTGCAAAAGTGGCAACTCAGGAGAAGAAATGGAGACGTAACAGTAAAAGAGTATGTTTTATTTGGTTATACTCACAAAATTGAATCTTTCAAAAAGCATATCATGATAAAAACGCAGATCCCTCTGCCCGATCTGTTTCGCCAGTAGCGGCTTTTTCAGCATCTGTTTGCCTAAGAAAGCAAACAGCCCTTGAGAAAGCAGCATTCACACATCAAATCAGACTTCATAAACAGCCCTTGTTTCGCTGAGGAAGCTTGTATCCGTCTTGTCCCTCAGCCCGCACTCCTTGCAGCATGTTGCACTATCATCCTCAGACCCTGACAGGATCAACCTTCTCCTGGTCACTTGCATTGCTCCATTCTAGGAGGCTACTACCACCCCCGTCATCATCTCCTAGCACTTTTGTTGTTTTTTTTGTTTTGTTTTTGTCATTTTTGCAGTGGAGGCTATGAAACTGGTGCGAGGCTGTGTCCAGGAACCCTGCCTTCTTCTGAGAAGGGAGGGGATTAACTCTTTTTCTTCAGTCTGTCAGGGAGGGATCCCAGTGTTATGTTTTACTACTAAACAGGAATGCCTGATGTGGTTGTCAGCACTGCTGCCAGCTGAAAGGTGGCTGCACACTAGGGGGGTATTGAGCGCACAGACACGCACTAATCAATGGCACGTGTACTTGTATATAAGGAGGAGCACCCAAGATACAACATTGCCCGGAGTTCATTGATTCTCTTAGTGACTATACTCTTAGGTGCTCTCATTGCATTTTTTGACGGACACCCTTAACGTTTTATTTTTTAAAAATGACCGTCAGGTGGTCACCATCTTCTCCAAGACAGCAGGTTACTTCTTCATGTTGGAAGACTTGCAGCTGAACTTGCTTGTTGCCTTCTTTACCCTTCCTTCTTCCTCAACCAAGAAGTTCACACCGTCGACATGCCGACAAACGATTCTCCACCGGCAAGCCCAGAGACGTCCACCCAGTGGAGTCCGTTTCGGGGACCTCTGAAGTCTATCGAGCCATGGAACTTCCAAGTCTTGACGGCCCTCATGGTTCTGATCACGACTTTTTCAGTTCTCGAGAACTTTATCGTCATCATCGTCACCTTGAAGTTCAAGCAGCTGAGGCAGCCGCTAAATTACATCATAGTGAACCTGTCGGTGGCGGACTTCTTGGTGTCCATTGTGGGCGGCGGTATCAGTATTGCCACCAACAGTAAAGGATATTTTTACCTGGGACACTGGGCTTGCGTGTTGGAAGGGTTTGCAGTAACTTTTTTTGGTAAGAAGTGGACGCTGATGATGAGATTGCTGTCCCTCGCTTTATTTTTGCAGCCCATGGATGCAGCAGAGCTGAATTTGTCATTTAGCCCTTTTAGACTCCATTCACACATCCGTGGTGTGTTGCGGATCCGCAACACACCCGCCCGGCACCCCTATAGAAATGCCTATTCTTGTCCGCAAGCTGCAGACAAGAATAGGACATGTTCTATCTTTTGCGGAGCTGCGGACCTGAAGATCGGGGCCGCGCTACGCAAATGCGGATGCTAACAGCCCACTGTGTGCTGTCCGCATCCATTCTGTCCCCATAGAAAATTAATGGGTCCGCACCCGTTCCGCAAAATTGCGGAACAAATGCGGACCCATTTGCGGACGTGTGAATGGAGCCTAAGGATACCTTGTTTCATCAACTCTGAGACAATGCAAAGGTGAACCCTGATGTACAGTAGTTGCGCTAGTTAACAAACTCAGCCTAGCTTCCTCTGACAAACTCACCTCTGCTACATCTCGTCGTCGTTTAACCACGTTTTCTCCTCAACAGGTGTTAGCTGAATTTCAAGCGGCTCAGCCGAATGTTCTCCTCGAGCCTGAACTAAAATGATATAATTAATTTAGTATGTTCTCTATGGTTGGTTTTTGAGAGGGGCTATGCTCAGGTCTGCATACAGACGAGCACCTGAGAGCCTCGAAAATATCCAGGTCATAGTAAATAATAAGCATTTTCTCCATGTTAAAGGAAAAGCGTTCTTATTCTAACATAAAAAGAGGCGTGTAACGTAGTGAGGCACTTACCTACTGAGCCGGCGTCGCTTCCCATCATTCTCAGATGGAGATTACAGAACTTCTCTCAGATTCTTATTTGCCTGAATAGGTCTCTGTCTGTGATACAAAGATGTGCAAATCTGTCATTCTGTATTAACCCTTCATAGTTCTAATGACACACAGCAAAACAGACAGAAATCTGAACTTTTTGGGTTATTTTTTCTGTTTGCTCCTTATATTGATTGTACATGATAGACAGAGAGCAGTGATAGATTCTAACGTTTGGGATGGGAGGGGGGTAGTAAATCAATCGCCAACCTCCAGCATGCCAGATGTTCTGAAACTACAATGCCCAGAATGCTCCATTCACTTCCAATGAGTTTTAGAAGACAGATGAGCATGTTTGCATGCTGGGAGTTGTAGTGTCACAGGAGCTGGAGTGACTGAGGGTGCTGCTGATCCCTGTTGTAGACTGTTTTTAGAGTTTAGATACCTAATGCAGGCTGCCCTTGACAGGGTCACATGTTCTTATACTGTTTGCTGATTGGCGGTCGGCTCCATTTCTAGAGATTTCAAATTAGCTTTTATCCATGACAGTCACATATTATGGGCATGTGTCAGCGTTACGGATATATGTTATATGTGCCAGCTACAGCATGTACATGAATGCTCACATATTGCTAGGATATGCCCCCAATGTCTGATAGGTGCGGTCGGCTATTTTCGGAAGTTCAATTAAAATTAATGGGAAGCGCAGGCGCCGCTTCATTCACTTCTATGGGGCTTACAGAAATAGCTGAGCCGGCACTCAGGTTGTCACTTTACAGGCTCCGTTCTAAGGATAGATGTGGGTCCACTCCCAATGGTGGGACCCGCACCTATCAGACATTAGGGGCATATCCTAGCAATGTCCAAGATGAGACAACTCCTTTAAGGCTTAAAGGGACACTGACAGGCCAAAACAGCATATATAGTTAGATATATCACATTACAGGTCTTATACAGTCTTTTAAAAGCATATAAGTATCCCCCCTGTCCACCTTATAAAGAGCGAAATATAAAGTTTTATAACCTGCTTCTCCGGTCACTAATCTGCCCAAGGGGCGGCGTTTCATGTGAAAATGCGCCCAGCCAGCCTTCCCAACTGCCGTTTGAAGCCCCGCCCAGCTCATCAATATTCACTTCGCTGGGCGGCAGCTAGAACTCTCCCCAGTCCCGATCCTGCGCCTGCGCAATTCAATCCTCCGGGCATCGTTCATGCCCAATCTTCTGCGCCTGCGCCCCGCCGTGCTGTTAGATCGCGCCTGCGTACACGCAGCTGCAGCTGCCTCGAAGACGCAGGCTGGTGTGTGTACGCAGGCGCGATCTAACGGCACGCCGGGGCGCAGGCGCAGAAGATTGGGCATGAACGATGCCCGGAGGATTGAATTGCGCAGGCGCAGGGTCGGGACTGGGGAGAGTTCTAGCCGCCGCCCAGCGAAGTGAATATTGATGAGCTGGGCGGGGCTTAAGAACGGCAGTTGGGAAGGCTAGCTGGGCGCATTTTCACATGAAACGCCGCCCCTTGGGCAGATTAGTGACCGGAGAAGCAGGTTATAAAACTTTATATTTCGCTCTTTATAAGGTGGACAGGGGGGATACTTATATGCTTTTAAAAGACTCTATAAGACCTGTAATGTGATATATCTAACTATATATGCTGTTTTGGCCTGTCAGTGTCCCTTTAAGCACTAAAAATGTGATGTTCTGCAAATTTCCAATAGATGTTATATTTCAATTCATCACCATTTTTAAATGATTAGTTTGCAGTCAGTGAATAGAAACCACTATGCACAGCTAGTCCTAAGTCTAGGAAATGCTCTGCTTGCTGCACTCTCTCTGGTAGTTTGCTACAATGTTTCATTCTGCAGTCCAGGCTAAATTGTATCCATTTCCAAGCAAGGAGCAACTAGGAATGTGCCAGTTTATTGCCTCTGAATGGAAACAAGGGTGCTCCATTCATTGACAGCCAACTACTATCTTAATAACATTGAGGAACAGAAACATAAAGTATATTAGAAATCTGTAGGATTTTCCAGTTACTGTATATATGTTCATGAAACTGGAAGACGGCTTGGCATAGTAACATAGTAAGGTTGAAAAGTGACATCACTTCCGGCTCAGCCTTTAAAGGGGTTGTGCCAAATTTGAATCTTTGTCTCCAAAACCTGGAAAAAAGGGACTCGTAAGGGGCGCAGCTTTCTGAACAGACGTTCAGTGGAACAGTTATCATGAAGGCCATTTACTGATTGTGTGGGAATTTGCATTTCGGCAGACCTCCCAAGTGTCCCTCCTTTGGAGGGACAGTCCCTCTTTTTGACCCATGTCCCTCTTTTTGATCTGATGTATAGATTTGCATTATTAAACATTCACAATATTGACCCAGAGAGTATCTGTCTGGTTCCTCTCTGTATATTAGAGCACGTCTTGTATACTATTTCATTATTTGATGCAATTGGGATTTTAGAAATTTCTATATTCAGATTATTTTTGCGCTATTTCGTAAGAGAAAACTTTTGAAGTGTAAAGATATGTAGGAAAAATGGATCTTTCACACAATTAACCATAAGTGTCCTTCTTTGACCTTTCAAAAAGTTGAAGGTATGCATTTCGGGACTGGACTAGTCCCTTCATCAGGTTGTGTATTGACCTAATGAAGGAATGAAGGAACTAGTCCAGTCCCGAAACGCGTTGTTGCTACACATTTAGTAAATGGACTTGATGTGATAGTCCCTTTTTCCCGTTTCTTTTTTTTATTTTTACTTTTGAGACAAAGTTCATCTTGATCAAGTTTCTGGCAGGCCAACTAGGCAGCGGCTGTCTTTACTTTATATTTCAGGTTGTCGGGTTATTGTGCCCTTAGCACAACACCCCAAGGTAAGTGGTAACAACCCCCCCCCCCCCCCCCCCCCCCCCGATCTACTTAAAGGTACTGCTCTATGTGCTCTGTGTGTTTTTTACTAGACACTATATAAAAATGTAATCTCATCTCCTAACCACAGGGGTGTGACTGATAGACCACCATCTATCCCAAGAATGGGGGTCCTGTGTCCCCCTGTCTGAATGGGCAATGGTCAAGCATGCGATTTGCGGCTCAATTTGGCTCTACAGGACCATTGAATTATAGCACATGGCAATCTCCAGCTTCCCATGGAGATGAATGAAGCAGCAGCGCACATGCTTGACCTCCGCGCCATTCATATGGTCGCTATTCTCAAAGTTGCCACAAGTCGCATCCCCACCAGTTACACTCTTATCCCCTGTCCTACGGATCCTCTGGATCCCCACCAATAAGACTTTCATCCCCCTATCCAATGAATAGGGGATATTGGTAAAAAAAAACTTTGCTTTGTGAACTGGAGAGCATCTTCACCATAATAGTTAATATGCTGCTGAAGGCTTCCCAGGGTAGAAGAACTTACCTTTGAAAAGTCCGATTTTTATTCCAGAGATGCACAGTATTTCCCCCGTATAAGCCACTGAAGGCTCAAATGTTGGAATATACATCCCCTTTTCTGACTCTCTAATGCAAAATGTTCAGAAAGTGAGTTTTCAAGACTGTGCAGTAATTGTAGTAAATACAGAGAGGAGATATTTCCAGTCCTGCGGCTTTCTTGTTAGAGAAATTGTACGAAGCCCTGATCTATAATCTTACAAATCGCAGACAGACGTTCACTTGTTAATAGTTTTTTTTACAGCTTCTCACACTAATGTCGAGTGCTATCACATCCAGGCAGTGTCCCTTATGGTGACAGCTAAGGTTATTCTTTCCATAAGGGCTCATGCACAGGAACGTATTTTCTTTTCATGCCCGTTCCGTTTTTTGTTTTTTTGCAGACCATATGCGGAACCATTCACTTCAATGAGTCTGCAAAAAAAAGGGAAGTTACTCCACGTGTATTCCGTTTCCATATGTCCATATTTCCGTCCCGCAAAATAAGTGGAACATGTCCTATTATTGTCCGCATTATGGACAAGGATAGTATTAGGGGCCAGCTGTTCTGTTCCACAAAATACGGAATGCACGCGGATATCACCCGTATTTTTTGCGGATCCGTTTTTTGAGGACCTAAAAATACATACGGTCGTGTGCATGAGCCCTAATTAAAAGTTATCCAGTTTGTTAGTCTCAGTTTTTTTTTTTTTTTTTTACGGCTTTGAAGATCTTGTCTTGTAATCACTGAATAGTGACCTTCATTATTTACTTGCAGTGAATAATTATCTGTCCTGGTCATGAGATGGACACACGACGACGAGCATGGTTCATTCCAGTCATCAGAAATTAGTCCTCAGCCCATGACCAGGACAGTAAACCAGGAAACAATGACAGTTACTATTCAATGACTGCAAGCAGAGATCTTAAAACCAGTGAGGAACTGATTCAGAACATACATGGGAAAACTGTATAACAGTTCCTTATAAAAAATGCATAAAATTTCCATTGCTGTATCTGTAATATCCCTTTAAATGGTGGAAACCCGTGATGTAAGGGGTGAAGTTTGGGGGTAGTTTCTGTTCCACGTCTCATCAATGCAGGCTCCGGCATATAGTGGCAGACTTAAAGGAGGCCTGTCATTTCTACACAGCTTATGATATGACAGCCCTAGAGTATCTTTTCTTGCAACTCTGCATTATGGCATTTCTTTGGTATTCCTAGTAAAAATGTACGTATAAATTGACAACTGGGTGGTTCCATTCCCCTTGTAAAAGTGTGCAGAGGAGTCCCTACAAAATCTGTCTCTATCAGCACTGATTGGGCAATGTCAGAGAATGGACAATTGGTAACACACAGTTATCAATATATATATATTTTTAAATATCTATTTAGTAGGAATAACAGAGGAACAGTACAATGCATATGAAACATACGATCCACAGTTGTAACTTCATGGGGGATACAAGTGTCTACTAAAAATTGCCTCAACAGGAGAGGTGACAAGTCCTCTTTAATATACGCAGGTACTCCTTCCCATGTCCACATGGAACCACCATGTTGGTATATACTATATTGACGATCAATACTTTAATAAGCCATTCATTAATTATTACTTGTGAGGTTCTCAAACAGTTTAGGACTCTTTCTTCTTGCTCCTCAGGAATCGTAGCTTTGTGGTCCCTGTCAATCTTGGCCTTTGAGCGGTACATCGTGATTTGTCGGCCACTTAGAAATCTCCGTCTTCGCGGGAAACATTCAGCCATTGGTATTCTGTTTGTGTGGGTCTTCTCTTTCATTTGGACAATTCCTCCGACCATGGGATGGAGTAGTTACACAACGAGTAAGATTGGAACCACGTGTGAACCCAACTGGTGAGAGGTTCTTCTCCTTTATTGTTTTAACCTATAATCTATATTAATTTGCAGGTTGGCAAGTATTTTCAAGAACTTTTATCATTACAGAGGTTATCCCATCTTAGACAATGGGGGGCATATCGCTAGGAAATGCCCCCATTGTCTGATAGGTGCGGGTCCCACCTCTGGGACCCGCACCTACAAGGAGAACGGAGCGGGAAAAGTTGAGGAGGGCGCACTGCGTATGCGGAGCCGCCCTCCATTCATTTCTATGGAGCCGCCGAAAATAGCCGAGTGCTGGCTCGGCTATTTCCGTCGGCCCCGTAGAAATGAATGGGAGCGGTGGCCGCGCATGTGCAAGGCACTCCCATTCACTTCAATGGGAGAGGCGGGGAGCTGCGTCTGGTGGTGGATGGACCCCGGGAAACTCCAGCCACAACTCTCCCCGGCTCTGTTCTCCTTGTAGGTGCGGGTCCCAGAGGTTGGACCCGCACCTATCAGACAATGGGGGCATATCCTAGCGATATGCCCCCATTGTCTAAGATGGGAAAAGCCCTTTAAAGGCTATTGACACCTTTTGGGGCATTTTTTTTATGATTACATTTTACTTATTTTGGGCCAAAAATCATTTTTTTCAATAGGTCTTTATTTAAAATGTTCTGCCAGTTCTGATATACATTGTTAAAAATCAGTCTATTTGAATCTTGTCACCTGACAGCTCATGTGTAGCTCTTATTTTTGATCTCCTGGCCTCAGAAACACTCATTATAGCTCAATTCATATAAAACTAATAAGAATATGGCTTAAATAAGTCACGTGAGCCGAGAGAGGACAGGATTCAAAGAAAACAGACTTTTTAAAGACCTATTGAAAAAACCGTTTTAGCCCAAAATGATTAAAAGGCAATCATAAAAAATGCACCCAAAGGTATACATAGCCTTTAAGTGTATCTTCTGTCAAGAATCATGATCAATAGGTAAGACCCTGTTCACACCTGTGAGGGCGACTCCATTCAGAACCTCTGTAACCAATTCCATCACATTTTACCATGAACTGTAAAGGTATAGTAACATATCCTACTGTTACTGGTTTCTGAGGAACCCTTAACTAGGTTTCAAGACATTCCAGGGTTTCAACAAACCCTTCTTGGGAGAATTTACTCTACCTTCATGAGGATTTGTGTAATCCAGAGTCCCTTATTACTTATTCATCAATCACCCTTGTCGCCAAGTGTCCGTGGGTTCAGAAGTCAGAGTAACCATTTCATGAGAGGGAGTGTGGGGCTGTGAGGTTCTGCAGCTCTTTATCATGGATGATAGACTTTGAGAGGCGTTCAAGGGGTTGGACAGGATTAAAGCTGGAGGAAAGAAGGTTTGTACACAAACATAGAAGAGGATTCTTTACGGTAAGAGCAGTGAGACTATGGAACTCTCTGCCTGAGGAGGTGGTGATGGTGAGTACAATAAAGGAATTCAAGAGGGGCCTGGATGTATTTCTGGAGTGTAATAATATTACAGGCTATGGCTACTAGAGAGGGGTCGTTGATCCAGGGAATAAATCTGATTGCCTGATTGGAGTCGGGAAGGAATTTGTCCCCTAAAATGAGAGAAATTGGCTTCTATCTCAGTTTTTTTTTTTTTGCCTTCCTCTGGATCCACTTGCAGGATAACAGGCCAAACTGGATGGATGGAGGGCTTTTTTCAGTCTTACAAACTATGTTTCTATGACTGGAAGAACATGGCCTCTTTCTTTCAGAAACAGCCCCACACCTGTCCATGGGTTGAGTCAGCACCACTGGGGCTAAACTTCAATACCGCACTCAACATACGGACAGGCGCGGCGCTAATTTAGGCAGGAGGCAGCCATCTATTTCCAGTCCTGGGCAACACCTTTATTTAAAGATAGTTGTAACAGGGTTCCGAAGGTGCACTCGGTCCCCCATTAGCCGCAGACCTGCTGCTTAGCTTCGGGAGCGAGGATCTGTGTTTGACCTCGTTCCCAGGGCAGCTTTACTGCTCCTAAGTCTGCCTTGAGCGCCGAGCTGATCACTCGGTGCTCGACTGGTTGGTCTGTCGGTCATGTGACGCTGGCCACGTCACATGACCCTCACTCCCCACTATAAATACAGGCAGCCTGCTGGCCACAGGTTGCCTGTTAATTTAGGTTCCACCTGTGGTTTTGTCTTTCCTGGCGTACTTACCTCCTGCTGAATTCCTGACGATCCTCTGCCTGCTCCTTGTGTACTTTGCTGCTCTCCTGGTATTCTGACCCCGGCCTCCTCCTGACGATCCTCTACTGACTCCTTTGGTACTACACGACTCTCCTGTTATTTATGACCCCGGCTTCTCCTGACAATTCTCTGCTTGCTCCATTTGTACTTTAAAGCTTTCCTGGTATTGACTCGGTCCGTTCACGTCCTGTTGTTTGTCTGTCTGTCATCCCTGCACTTAGTCCAAGCTAGGGATTGCCGTCCAGTTGTCCCCTGTCATTAGGACTCGCGAGGCAAGTAGGCAGGGCCAGGGGTAAGGGTGGAGCGCAGTGGTCACTTCCCTCCCCCCTGTGTGTGTGTGTACGCGACCGTTACAATAGTGATGAGCGAACTATTAAAAAATTTGATTCGGCTGCTTCGGCAAATAAAAAAAAAAAAAAATTGCTTCTTGACTAATTATTTGGTCAAAATCACATTTCTTTTTAAGTAGAGGGTGCAATGACAGCGAGCGGCACAATCCCAGTCATTGAACCCCTCAGATGCTGCGTTCATACATGAAATAGAGTGTGTACATTTTTTTTAAAGAAAACAAATCATACCTAATTCATCTATTTGATCTCTACCAGCCGTTGGCATCTTGATTGAAGATCTGGCGTTAAATCTTGCTTGGCCCGGGATGACGTCATCACCCCTGTCGGCGTGATGACAGCATACGTCACATTGGATTTCGTGCAAGATCTTCAAGCAAGATGACGGCGGCCATCTCAAGCAAACTGATTTTTCTTTTTTCTTTTTTGCTACCATGAAGCACAAGGAAATTCGGCTTCGCGGTGAATCCAATTTATCCTGAAATTTGGAACAAAGTCCCCAGCAAAAGTTTCCTGATATGTTTTTCAGATCGGAAGGCTTGTTGGGAATGGAGCATATAATGAAGGATATTAATATAAATGATATTCCCAGCTTAAAGTTATTTCTGACCCTGCCAACAGATCATTTATATTTGATGCCTGGGGAGACATACTATACTGAACCGATTGAATTTTACCCTGGAGATAAGCAGCATTATAATTATTTGGCAGCTGCTCATCTCCCCACATTCTGTTTAACATGTATATTACTGGGGACATTGAGGCCGATGGCTATGGGACGTCATCTATTGTGTCTATGACAGTCATCCAGCGCCTCTGTCTGGCTTTAGGTGTTTACATTCAAGGTGACCCTGTAAATTAATACATATGTTGTCAGTCACTTTGCATTATTCATCCCTCAATGCATTGCACACACCTGCCGTGCACCATAGATTGACACTAATTAGTGAAATAAGTGTAAAGAATCACAGCTGTAGAGATTATCTTGTCATAAAAGTGAACTCGTGTGAACTGCTGATTATACTGGATTTGTCTCCTAGAACATATGTGACATCTTGTATCATCAGGGGAGAGACCTGGTGGCAGGAGACCGGTCGCAGCCATGTGTAGTCATCAATATGCAAAACCGAGGCTTATTAAAATACCTTCACTACAGGTACGGAAGAGAAGAATAATGAATAATTAAGAAGCAGGGCCGCCATAATCTGGGAAAAGGTAAAAGAGCCATAGACTAGTGAGAAAATATTGTAATATCCGAAGCACCTTCAATTCCTCTAAAACAGGGGTGGGGAACCTTTTTGCTGCTCAGGGCCATATGGATATTTGTAACATCGTTCAGGGGCCATACAAAATTCTCAACTTAAAAATTTGACGGCTATATTTGGTCAAACATATAAGTGACTTAGGGGTAAGTTACAGAAATTGTGCTTCAATTAAAAAAATCGAGAGCGCTCTATTTTTGCAGCACAAAGCAGCACCTGCACTATATATTACAAATAGTACAGGCGCCATTTTTACCACACATAGCTGTCTAATATTTAAAGGGGTTGTCCAAATTCAGAGCTGAACCTGGATATACCCTTTTTTTTTCACCCAGACAGCCCCCCTGAGGCTAGCATCGGAGCATCTCATGCTCTGATGCGCTCCTGTGCCCTGCGCTAAATCGCACAGGGCACAGGCATTTTTAGAAGATCCGGTGACGTATCGGGGCTCTCCATGGGGCTGACAGGAACCCCGGTGACGTCACCGGCACTGATGGGCGGGACTTAGCGCTGCCCTAGCCAGTAAAACGGCTAGCATCGGAGCATCTCATGCTCCGATGAGGCTAGCATCGGAGCATCTCATGCTCTGCTGCGCTCCTGTGCCCTGCGCTAAATCGCGCAGGGCACAGGCTTTTTTGTTTTCATTAACACTGCCGGGCGGTAACTTCCGCCCGGCAGTGTGTTCGGTGACGTCACCGGCTCTGAGGGGCGGGCTTTAGCGCTGCCCTAGCCGTTTTACTGGCTAGGGAAGCGCTAAGTCCCGCTTATCAGTGCCGGTGACGTCACCGGGGTTCCTGTCAGCCCCATGGAGAGCCCTGGTACGTCACCGGATCTCCTAAAAATGCCTTTGCCCTGCGCAATTTAGCGCAGGGCAAAGGAGAGCATCGGAGCATGAACTGCTCCGATGCTCATGTCAGGGGGGCTGCCGGGATGAAAATGGAGGGATGTCCGGGTTCAGCTCTGAACCCGGACAGCCCCTTTAAGTTGAGAATGTTATATATTTAGTTCTTTATTTGGCATTAATGGCAGCCAAGCTCATGCCAGAGGGGTCCAGAGAGGGGTTCACCCAGCTTTCACTCCCCCTGCCACTGTCTCTGCCTTTTTCTTCGCAACTGTCCCAACCTTTGTCCCTTTCTCAGCCTCAGATCTGCCCCCACCTCCATCAGCCTCAAATCAACCTCCTATCAGACCCCCCAGCCTACATCAGCCTCAGGTCAGACCCTCATCAGACCCTCCCCAGCTTTAGATCAGACCCCCAGCCTCAGTTCACACCCCCTTCAGACCTCCCAACTTCAAATCAGACCCCCATAAGACCCTCCCGAGCCTCAGATCAGTCCCCATCAGAGCCTTCCTAGCCTCAGATCAGCCCCCATCAGTCCCTTTCTCAGCCTCAGATCTTCCCCCACCTCCATCAGCCTCAAATCAACCTCCTATCAGACCCCCCAGCCTACATCAGCATCAGGTCAGACCCTCATTAGACCCTCCCCAGCCTTAGATCAGACCCCCAGCCTCAGCTCACACCCCCTTCAGATCTCCCAACTTCAAATCAGACCCCCATAAGACCCTCCCTAGCCTCAGATCAGTCCCCATCAGAGCCTCCCTAGCCTCAGATCAGCCCCCATCAGTCCCTTTCTCAGCCTCAGATCTTCCCCCACCTCCATTAGCCTCAAATCAACCTCCTATCAGACCCCCCAGCCTACATCAGCCTCAGGTCAGACCCTCATCAGACCCTCCCCAGCCTTAGATCAGACCCCCAGCCTCAGCTCACACCCCCTTCAGATCTCCCAACTTCAAATCAGACCCCCATAAGACCCTCCCTAGCCTCAGATCAGTCCCCATTAGAACCTCCCTAGCCTCAGATCAGCCCCCATCAGACCCTCCCTAGCCTCAGATTAGGCCCCATCAGACCCTCCCTAGCCTCAGATCAGCCCCCATCAGACCCCCCAGCCTCAGATCACACCCCCATCAGACCGCCCAACCTCAGATCAGACCCCATCAGACCCTCCCTGACCTCAGATCAGACCCCCATCAGACCGCCAGCCTCAGATCAGACCCCCATCAGACCGCCAGCCTCAGATCAGACCTCCCGCCTCAGATCAGACCCCTCAGCCTCAGATCAGACCCCCAATAGGCCCTCCAGCCTTAGATCAACCCCCCTCAGACCCCCAGCCTCAGATCAACCCCCCTCAGACCCCCCAGCCTCAGATCAGACCCTCCATAGGCCTCCCAGCCTCAGATCAACCCCCCTCAGACCCTCCTCACCCTCAGATCAGACATTTAAAAAAATAATAATAATAATAAACTTACCTCTCCAGCTCCGGATGGCGCTGCCTCTTGGCAAATTCACTTACCCTCCTTGGTCTTCTTCCTGCCTCGCTGTACTGTGACTGCACAGCGTCAGGTCATAGTGCGCGTCTATGTGCACTACGTCCTCACACTGTACGTGTCAGAACACAGCGTGGGGCCGGAAGAAGACCAGGGAAGGTGAGTACAGCTAGCAATGCTAGCTCCCATAATAGAAGCAGTCATTAGCATTTTCTGGCAGGTTCCCCACCTCTGCTCTAAAAGAATAACAAAATCCATTGCATATTAGACATAAGAGATAGATAGATAGATAGATAGATAGATAGATAGATAGATAGATAGATAGATAGATAGATAGAATAGTGTAAATTTGCTTACTGAAATGTATCTTTCCTTGAGTCCAAAGGCAGCACACACAAAGGGTTAATGTCTTGCTCCTCCCATTTAGGACAGAAGATAAATCATTAGTAAATCAGACTAATTAACCCCCTTAACTTACATTCATGTCAGATGAGAGCTTTGGTAGGATATAGGACATCAACCTTAAAATCAATTGATGTATTTTTCAATAAACCCCTTTACATGATAGCGCTTACAAAGTCTGACACCTTCTTGGCTGATGCAATTGTCAACAGAAATAAAACCTTCCAAGATACAAACCTTAGTGGTGCTTATGTAAGAGGCTGAAATAGAGATTCAACCAGGGTATTGAGGAGAACAGCCCGGTCCCAGGCTGGAATAGGAGGCTTAACCGATTAATTTAAATTGAATAAAGAACTCCGATCAGCCGCCCCCAGCCTCATATCAGACCCCACGAAGTATGCACGGGGAAATTCCTTCCTAACTGAAAGACAGGCCATCTATTCTTTCTAGTGGATCTGCTGGATTCAGGTAGCAGAACCTCTTGAGCTTTGTATTGAGGCTGTCCCCATTTCATCTAAATGGGGGTACCCCATCTTCACACAATCTGTTAAAAATACAGTCGCTGAGACTTCAACTGTGACCTGTTTAACCTGAACCTTCAGAATACCTTGAATCTGGATGGCTGTCTACGGTTTGACATTCCACTGCCCAAGTCATAATTTGACTGTATTGACTGTTCCGTGGATCAGAGCGAGTCCTGTGCCAATTGTTGATATAGCACATGATGGAGATATTATCTGTTTGCTCCACCACTGACTGATTCTTGAGCATGCCCTAAATGAAGAGCTAGATATATTGCTCCCAGGTCTCTGATATTGAATCACAGATACATCTCTTGAGGAGACAATCTCCCCTGAACTCAAAGAATGTGGAAGTGTACTTCCTAACCAGAGTTATTGGAATGGCGAGAAAAATCTACCTTGTTCAGTATTTCTCAGACAAAGTCATCAAGACAGGTCTTCCCGAGTTTCTGGCTTGATCACCACAAGACGAACCAGACTTGATAAACATTGGTTTCTTCCTGAAACAATGGTGGTTTGCAATGTACACTAATGCCCATGTTACGGCTTCTATCGAAGAGGTCAGGAAAGTATATATTTGTAGACAGAGCAGCTGCCTGGCCTGATCTGAGAGCGATCTTGACTAGCAACAGGAGTGGCGGTTGCACAAGAGAGGGGGGGGCTTGCACAGAAGTTGCTGGGGAAGCCCTGTTCAAATATTTGCTGTGGGTCCCAGTTACTTCTAGTTACTCCACTGGGTCCTGACTGGCACTTGGTGACAAGACCTTAGATTTCACATTCACCTGTGAGAGCTTAAGAAACCAGTTTCTGGAGTCTAACTGGAAGCTAAGGGCTGAGTTAGTGCCACAACTAACTTAGTAAAAACACCAGGCGATGAAGAGAAACCAAAGGCCAGTGAATTGAAGATGAGAAACCCTGGTGAGTGATGGCCATAAAATCGTCCTGCTGGTGAATGTTGATAACAAAACAGAAATTCACATTATGAATTTCTTCCAAAAAGGTATTAGTTTAGACACATCAGATCTAGCCCCCATCTTACCTGTGGCTTTGGCACTGCAGCCACTCTTGAAAAGACCCCAGGAATTTTCTAGGAATGAGGTCAAGAATTTCCTGTGAAGTCCCGAAACAACCACCATATGAGGCTTTGTGAAGGGTTGACTTTTTTCCCTTGGGGGACAGTTTCTTTAAACTAAGGGAGTAACCTGGGTGCAAGATTCTATCCAGGTGTCTAACGTAATCCTTGCACAATTTGAGAAAAGGTTTTGTAATTTTGCTCCTACTGGAAGCCTGGCATCATACATTTGATGTTTCCCTGTTCCAAATTTCTAGTTTCTAGAACTTGGAGAGCCTGAACACTTAGAACTTACTCTTCTCTAACTGTCCCCTCTGAACCCCTCTTAGGTGATCTTTGGAATAAAAATGTCGAGAATGAAAGTAGACCTAGAGTTACACTGCCTGTCCAAAAAAAAAGTCGCCACCTGGATTTAACTAAGCAAATAATTATGAGCCTCCTATTGTATAATTACTGCATGGGTGATTATCTTTCAGCTGGCAATAAGTTATTTAACCCCAACTGGTGCAATGAGTTGCTTCTCATCTCTTAAACAACCATGTCGAAAGACACATTTCGTGGTCGTGGAAAAGATGTTAGTCTGTTTGAGAAGGGTCAAATCATTGGCATGCATCAAGCAGAGAAAACATCAAAGGAGATTGCAGAAACGACTAAAATTGTGTTAAGAACTGTCCAACGCATTATTAAAAACTGGAAGGATAGTGGGGACCCATCGTATTCGAGGAAGAAATGTGGCGGGAAAAAAATCCTGAATGATCGTGATCGGCGATCACTTAAACGTTTGGTGAAATCAAATCGAAGAAAAACAACAGTAGAACTCAGGGCTATGTTTAATAGTGAAAGTAAGAGCATTTCCACACGCACAATGCGAAGGGAACTCAAGGAATTGGGACTGAACAGCTGTGTAGCCGTAAGAAAACCACTAATCAGTGAGGCAAGCCAGAAAAAAAGGCTTCAATTTGCCAGGGGGCATAAAGATTGGACTCTGGAGCAATGGAAGAAGGTCGTGTAGTCTGATGAGTCCAGATTTACCCTGTTCCAGAGTGATGGGCGCATCAGGGTAAGAAGAGAGGCAGATGAAGTGATGCACCCATCATGCCTAGTGCCTACTGTACAAGCCTGTGGGGGCAGTGCCATGATCTGGGGTTGCTGCAGTTGGTCAGGTCTAGGTTCAGCAACAGTATGTGCTCCAAGAATGAGGTCAGATGACTACCTGAACATACTGAATGACCAGGATATTCCATCAATGGATTTTTTCTTCCCTGATGGCACGGGCATATTCCAAGATGACAATGCCAGGATTCATCGGGCTCAAATTGTGAAAGAGTGGTTCAGGGAGCATGAGACATCATTTTCACACATGGATTGGCCACCACAAGAGTCCAGACCTTAACCCCATTGAGAATCTTTGGGATGTGCTGGAGAAGGCTTTGCACAGCAGTCAGACTCTACCATCATCAATGCAAGATCTTGGTGAAAAATGTATGCAACACTGGATGGAAATAAATCTTGTGACATTGCAAAAGCTTATCAAAACAATGCCACAGCGAATGCGTGCCTTAATCAAAGCTAAAGGCGGTCCAATGAAATATTAGATCGTGTGACCTCTTTTTTGGGTGGCGACTCTTTTTTTGGACATGCAGTGTATATTGTGGAAAGGAGACAACTCTGATTGATTCTAAATAGAATTAATTTGGTGAGGAACAAAATGGTTTATTGGGATCACATGAACTCAGAGGCACATTCAGGGCCTATTCACACAAAAGTATTTTTTCTTTCCGACACGTCCCGCAATTTTCAGATCTCATGTGGACCAATTATTACAATGTGATTGAGAGACATGGACAGCACACAGTGTGCCATCCACAGCCACACATCCATCCCACGGCCGCAGAAAGAGATAGAAAGTGTCCCACCCTTGTCCATATTGCGGACAAGAATGTGCATTACCATTATAAGGCAGGATGTTCTGGACTGCAAATGCAGAATGCACACGGCAGCATCCGTGTCCTATGGATCTGCAACTTGTGGTCCGCAAAAATCGGATATGGCTCTGTGAATGGACCCCCAATCTTAGTGACTAAGCGAGACTTCATCGGGAAGCAATCCCTATGTAACTAGGAAACTGAAGGCAAAGACCTTTTTGCACACTGCCATAGATAAGGAATTACTATGTTTCAGCAGTGAAACCATCTTTCTGACAGGAAATAACCGATGCCAGAAAAAGAAAAAAAAAAGTCTTCCTAGCCAGACTGGCCACTGAGGCTGCAGGATCTGTAACAACTGCTATATTCTAGCTCCCACATAATGTTACCTGTCTGGCTGGGACCACACTCCTGCCATACATCCCTTTTAATATAGGATCATCAGGAAATACCCTAGAGTTTGATTTATTTATTTATTTTTTTATCCATTTTGGGTTTATCCCCTCTAGGTGCAACCATTTCAAGGTGAGCTAGCAGAGCTTTTAATAATGAAGGTAAATGAAGATACGACATCATGAAACAAAGGTCTTCAGAATCCTCCTGATAACAGAGTCCAAATCCCGATGAGATGAGGTAGAAGATAAGGTAAAAGGAGTTTTAGATAAGTGAGGTATATGTGCAGAAAGGACCAGAGTGAAAGTTTCTGACTGCTGAGAAGTAAACCATTCCACATCTCCTACATTGTCCACAGTTGGTGCAGACATCTCCTGCATTGTCCACAGTTGGTGCAGACATCTCCTGCATTGTCCACAGTTGGTGCAGACATCTCCTGCATTGTCCACAGATGGTGCAGACATCTCCTGCATTGTCCACAGATGGTGCAGACATCTCCTGCATTGTCCACAGATGGTGCAGACATCTCCTGCATTGTCCACAGTTGGTGCAGACATCTCCTGCATTGTCCACAGATGGTGCAGACATCTCCTGCATTGTCCACAGTTGGTGCAGACATCTCCTGCATTGTCCACAGATGGTGCAGACATCTCCTGCATTGTCCACAGATGGTGCAGACATCTCCTGCATTGTCCACAGATGGTGCAGACATCTCCTGCATTGTCCACAGATGGTGCAGACATCTCCTGCATTGTCCACAGTTGGTGCAGACATCTCCTGCATTGTCCACAGATGGTGCAGACATCTCCTGCATTGTCCACAGATGGTGCAGACATCTCCTGCATTGTCCACAGATGGTGCAGACATCTCCTGCATTGTCCACAGTTGGTGCAGACATCTCCTGCATTGTCCACAGATGGTGCAGACATCTCCTGCATTGTCCACAGATGGTGCAGACATCTCCTGCATTGTCCACAGATGGTGCAGACATCTCCTGCATTGTCCACAGATGGTGCAGACATCTCCTGCATTGTCCACAGATGGTGCAGACATCTCCTGCATTGTCCACAGATGGTGCAGACATCTCCTGCATTGTCCACAGATGGTGCAGACATCTCCTGCATTGTCCACAGATGGTGCAGACATCTCCTGCATTGTCCACAGATGGTGCAGACATCTCCTGCATTGTCCACAGATGGTGCAGACATCTCCTGCATTGTCCACAGTTGGTGCACATGCTAACATTTATGGCTTTATGAGATTCTTTGCAGAGTTCTGTTATTTTACCATATTAATTAGCTCACACATACATACCAGCTACATATGAGCCATTCCAGGACACAGGATCCTTAAAGTTGCTGTGATTCCGCTGCTGCAGTAAGATCTCGCACTGTGCAGAGCCACAGATGTAGCTGAGCTAAAAACGACTGATAACACATGGCACAGAGTTATCTCATACCATTTTGTGACAAACTATTGAAATATGTTGAAAGAGTCAGTTAACCTCGGACCACTCCAGAATAAGGGTTCTTTCACACGTCCGCACGTGTGGACCCATTTATTTCTATGGGGCCGCACGATGTGCAGCCCGGATCCGGAAATGCACACTTCCGGGTCCGCAATTCCGTTCCCGAAAAAAATAGAACATGTCCTATTCTTGTCCGCAATTGCGGACAAGATTAGGCATTTTCTATTATATTATATTATATGCCGGCGATGTGCGGTCTGTAAAATGCGGAACGCACATTGCCGATGTCCGTGTTTTGCGGATCCGTGGATCCGTAAAACACATACAGATGTGTGAATGGACCCTAAATCTTAGCTCAATCATCCCATGGAACACCCGATGGGGAAATAAAATCTGGATGGAAACCACCTCCAGTTCAGTCATGTCATGCAGTTAATTCTGTATCACACCTCCAGTTCTATAACATGTGGAAACCACTTCCAGAACCTCATATCATACATGATACTCTGGAAATTACTTCCAGCTATATAATATCAGGCTTAGCAACCATACTAGCCTTCACAGCAGCAGGAGCCTCTGTATGTGTGAGCTGCATTGTCCTAGACAGAAGGAAAAAAAAAACTAAAAACATCTACCTAGTGGGTGCGCACTCCTTTATAGGGCGGTTAATTAGTCTGATTTACTAATGATTGATCCCTGTCATAGACAGGAGGAGCAAGACATTAACCCTTTGTGAGTGCTGCCTAAAGGACGATAAGGAAATATAGATAGATAGATAGCTACAGTTGCAAGAAAAAGTATGTGAACCCTTTGGAATGATATGGATTTCTGCACAAATTGGTCATAAAATGTGATCTGATCTGGATCTAAGTCACAACAATAGACAATCACAGTCTGCTTAAACTAATAAAACACAAAGAATTAAATGTTACCATGTTTTTATTGAACACACCATGTAAACATTCACAGTGCAGGTGGAAAAAGTATGTGAACCCTTGGATTTTATAACTGGTTGAACCTCCTTTGGCAGCAATAACTTCAACCAAACGTTTCCTGTAGTTGCAGATCAGACGTGCACAACGGTCAGGAGTAATTCTTGACCATTCCTCTTTACAGAACTGTTTCTGTTCAGCAATATTCTTGGGATGTCTGGTGTGAATCGCTTTCTTGAGGTCATGCCACAGCATCTCAATCGGGTTGAGGTCAGGACTCTGACTGGGCCACTCCAGAAGGCGTATTTTCTTCTGTTTAAGCCATTCTGTTGTTGATTTACTTCTATGCTTTGGGTCGTTGTCCTGTTGCAACACCCATCTTCTGTTGAGCTTCAACTGGTGGACAGATGGCCTTAAGTTCTCCTGCAAAATGTCTTGATAAACTTGGGAATTCATTTTTCCTTCGATGATAGCAATCCGTCCAGGCCCTGACGCAGCAAAGCAGCCCCAAACCATGATGCCCCCACCACCATACTTCACAGTTGGGATGAGGTTTTGATGTTGGTGTGCTGTGCCTCTTTTTCTCCACACATAGTGTTGTGTGTTTCTTCCAAACAACTCGACTTTAGTTTCATCTGTCCACAGAATATTTTGCCAGTACTTCTGTGGAACATCCAGGTGCTCTTGTGCAAACTGTAAACGTGCAGCAATGTTTTTTTTGGACAGCAGTGGCTTCCTCTGTGGTATCCTCCCATGAAATTCATTCTTGTTTAGTGTTTTACGTATCGTAGATTCGCTAACAGGGATGTTAGCATATACCAGAGACTTTTGCAAGTCTTTAGCTGACACTCTAGAATTCTTCTTCACCTCATTGAGCAGTCTGCGCTGTGATCTTGCAGTCATCTTTACAGGACGGCCACTCCTAGGGAGAGTAGCAGCAGTGCTGAACTTTCTCCATTTATAGACAATTTGTCTTACCGTGGACTGATGAACAGCAAGGCTTTTGGTGACACTTTTATAACCCTTTCCAGCTTTATGCAAGTCAACAATTCTTAATCGTAGGTCTTCTGAGAGCTCTTTTGTGTGAGGCATCATTCACATCAGGCAATGCTTCTTGTGAAAAGCAAACCCAGAACTGGTGTGTGTTTTTTATAGGGCAGCTGTAACCAACACCTCCAATTAGCTCTTGGAGATGTCATTAGTCTAGGGGTTCACATACTTTTTCCACCTGCACTGTGAATGTTTACATGGTGTGTTCAATAAATGTAGTACAGATGAGAAAAACAAATTAGAGTGTGTCAATCAAACAGATTACCTCTTCTGAAAATTTATCAATAAGAGGATCATGAATGAAGGGCACAGAAGCGCGCCAGAGGTCGGACGGAGATTGGAGGGAAAAAAAGTTTTTATATATATTTTGTGCTATGAAAGATTAAGCAAAAGGGTGTAGGAGAGAGGGATAAAGCAGGCTGCCAGGGTAGGTTGGTGTGAAGTATAGGCACTATCACAATAGGTAAGATAGAGAGCAGGAAAAAATGCAACCTTAACCACCGGAAAAAAAGGAAGAAGGTGTCCGGCGCCACGCACCCCTAAATGTATAGTAATAGCTGATGGAGGCTGTTATATTATAAATGGAACTCGCTAGTAGTAAATAAAATAGAGAACAACCATGCAGGTAAAGATGTATACAAAAAAGTAAATGAACATAAATGTGCAGGATACACACCCTAGATGGAGGGCCTTATAATGATTCCTCCGTAAAATTGTTTCAGATAGCAATAAGCTCAGCAGTATAATCAAACTTACTTCACCAGGGAGGAATCCAATAGGATAAAGCTCAAGACACCTATTGGATATTCCCCCCTCGCCTGGATCGCAAGTAGAATGGTAGGATGAAGCAGCAGGTCCACACTGGGATCTTCTTGTAACTTCCTTTATTTAAAATACAGGCAATAGATGAGCTCGACGCATTTCGGGGTCTATTAAACACCCCTTCCTCAGGAGCAGCAGTGTTCAATAAAAACATGGTAACATTTAATTCTTTGTGTGTTATTAGTTTAAGCAGACTGTGATTGTCTATTGTTGTGACTTAGATGAAGATCAGATCACATTTTATGACCAATTTGTGCAGAAATCCATATCATTCCAAAGGGTTCACATACTTTTTTCTTGCAACTGTATGAGATAGATGGAGAAATATGAGATTCACTATCCAATTCACCTTCAACTTCTCTCAAAGAATAACTAAAATCCACAGTTGTGTAACATGATAGATTGATATGAGCTTGATAGATATTACGTAGATAGATAATGAGAAAGATAGATGTGAGATAGATAGATAGATAGATAGATAGATAGATAGATAGATAGATAGATAGATAGATAGATAGATGATAGATGGATGATAAATAAATATGAGAGCAATTATCCAAATCACCTGTAACATGATAGATTATTATGAGCTGGATAGATATTACATAGATAGATTGATATTAGATAGATACAGTAGATAAACAGACAGATATTGGATGGATGGATATGGATAGGTATATAAGATAGTTAGGCACAGCATGTAGACTCAGCCTAAACCCACTGACAGATGAGCGGAATAAGACTGATTTTCTTGTTACAAATGCCCCTTTGAAGGGGCAATTGTAACAGCAAGTGAACAGGTAGTTCTTGAAGCTGATGTGTTGAAAGCATAAAAAGTTGGCAGGTGTAAAAATCAGATGCTGACAAAGGTCAAATTGTAATGGGTGGACAATTGGGTCAGATTATCTCCAAAATGGCAGGTCTTATGGGATATTCTTGGTAGCTAGTAAATACCAGAAGTGCCACACATGAGGATGCACAGCTACAATCTGGTCAGAGTGCCCATGCTGACCTCTGTCCACCACAAGTGCCTGCAATGGACTCAAGAACATCAGCACTAGACCAGGAGAGGTGGCTTGGTCTTATAAAAAAAAGTTTTTTCCTTTTTTTATGCCTGATAGTGCACCTGATTTCTTACTTCCAAAGTGCTTCAAATGATCTTTCCCATGGTTTCAGATAGGGTATATTCACATGATGTAGTCGATTCATGTTTTTTTCCTCAATGATTATCAAAAACTCAAGGCAAAATACAGCAGTTTGGAATTGTCCAGTCTTTTTTTACATAAAACGCTACGCAAACATTTTTATGTAAAATGATAAAATAAGTGATCGTCACCTTTACCAATCATTGGCAACAACATTTCTGAAAAGTCAGCCTCTTCCTGATCCCTCTCAACACACAGGAAATGATGGCTGAGGGAATCAGTGGCCGCCTCAGTATGTCTGCATGTTGAGAGGGAGCAGAAAGCAGAGACTGGCCACGGCCTGGGATGCATTGGAACGGCACCGGCTGTATTATGGAACTAGACAAAAATAGGGTTTCCCTTGAGGCACATGAGGTCCCCATATAGTTCTGATTTTAGACAGAGAAAAATGGAGATTACTTCTGAAATCATGACATGCTTCATCAGACTTCATCTGTATTGTTTTTGGGGGAGAATAGCTCCATACATAAGTAGGGCGGCCAGTCATCTGGCTTTAGTTTTCTGGCTTCCTGTCCAACATCCGGCGCAAGGCCTTAACAAATGCTTGGGTGTCCTCCTTGTCAGTGGCTCCACGCTCAGAAAGCGTACGCTACAGCTACAGATGGACTGAGGCTTCTCTCACCCCCAGTCGATTCCTAGAGCCGGCCAACGTGTCAATCTCTGACTGAGGGTGCAGGAAGCACTCAGGGCATGCGCACAATGCACCTTAAAGACGAGGTCATTCTTTTTATGATTGCATTTTACTCATTTTGGGCTAAAAATCATTGTTTAAATTGGTCTTTATTAAAAATATTCAGCCGTTCTGTCACAAAGGGTTAACTGTCTAGCTGTGTGAATCGTACTTTAACCTTCACTTTGTGGTGGCCATCTAATAAACTTCTCTCTAAATTACCAAAAGGTCAGATAAGAAGTAAGATAAGAATTGAGCTAGTGTTTAGGAGGTCAGAGATCAGAGATAAGGATCTGCCTGATGGAACACAGTAAAAAGATAGATCCTGCTACTAGAGAATCTCAAGGCTGCACAGAGAAAGGGGCTCAAAAATGTTAAGATGAATTGAAAAAAAGATTTTTAGTTAAAAATGAGTAAAATACAGTAATATAAAATTGCCCCAAAGGTCTACATAGCCTTTAAGATCTCCCTCTCTTTTTTTTTTTACCCCTTGCCAGGCACCATTACATGGTCTAGGATGTCCTTCTGTTTGAGGTTTAGCGAGAGATCATCCTATACATAAGGCATCTGATAGATCCATACAATGCTCTGTGCCCGTGAGTACATGAACCGTGCCACTGCCCTCCCCCCCTTTTCTTTTGTAATTTTTGGACCACAATGGATTTGTCACGGCCTATGGTGTACGCTGTGACACTTTTGCCACACTTGCGGTTGCCCGCGGCAACATGTTGCTGTGAGAGCATGCGGTGGCAGTGTCTCAGCCTCCTGGTGATTGCCGTGACTTGGTTGCCACGCATGCTGTTGCCGGTGGTAACGTGTTTGCCCTTGTGGTCATCAATGTTATCCCGGTGTCTCATTCTCTTCCTGTCCCTATTTGTATGGAGTGGGTTATGTTCAGGGTGTTTGTATGTCTAGTTTGGTGTTACATGTCTGATGGTGTTTGGTGCCCAGCATGTTTACTAGACATTTCCCTGTCTTATGTTTATTGCAGCTATGGGTGTCCTGGGTTCCTGTGTGGTTTGTGGTGTGTGCTGTGTCCTCTAATGTTGGTATGGACAGCAGCACTTGTGAGTCAGTCAGTGTGTCTGTGGCAGGTAAGTGTGTTATTGGTTTCACTTACCTGCCATCTCCTTATGCTGTATGTGTTCCCCTCTCCTTGCAGCCTGGCCTCAGATAGAGACTCCTGTTCCTCCATTACTGGAATGAACAGGTCGTCTCTTCCCTGCTCTTTGGTGAGGGATTACCAGGGCGACTTAGGGTCTCTAGGAATCCTGAGTATGTCTTCTACCATCGGGGTCCGCTCATACGGTGAGGAGTCAGGGAGAGGATTAGGGGACGCTGTAGGAGGTGACCTGCTCCCTTATTACTCCTTTTGGCCAGGCTGATCCCCTTTTACCCTTTTTGACACCGCACGGTGAGGGGTTTCCACCACTCCCCACAGTGACAGGATTCAAATGATCCCAGGTTAAAATGCAGCGCTGTAACAAGTGGTATCTGTAGGAATCATGGCACATTGTTCTAGCGGACTAATGTAGCATTGTTACAATTACAATTAATCCCTGGGCAAATAACCCTGCGCAGCACGAAACTACAATTGTCCCGTTTTGTGCCGTTCGTACAGAGGGAGTGTGTTACATCTGTATTAATTCTTTTGTACAACGTTTTTGGGGATTTAGTTTAGTTTTCTAGCATTTTTTATGTTTAGTTAACACATATCAGACCTGAAGCATTTCAGGCTCTGGTTATAAATGTGAATGTTTAATTCACTGACAGCAAGTAGAGATCTTGAAAATGGGGAGGAATTGAGACACACTGGGCCTCATTTATCATAATTATCTGATAGGAAAACTGGCCTTGTTGTCCCCCAGCAACCAATCACAGCACAACTTTTACCTAAACACTTAGTGAAATGAAAGCTGTACTGTAATTGGTTGCTATGGGCAACGAGTCCAGTGTTCCTGTCCAACAGTATTGATAAATGAAGCTCATTAATGGGCCTCATTTGGCAAACCTGCCTATCAGACTCAGCTGCCCATAGCACCCAATCAGAAGTCAGCTTTCATTGCCTAAACAGCTATATAAAATTGAAAGCCGTGCTCTGATTGGTAAGAGAGGTTCAAAACAGGTGAAAAGTAAAATATGAGCAACCAATCAGATTCCAGATGTTATTTTCATAGGCTCTTCTGAAAATGAAAGATGCAATCTAATTGGTTGCTAGGGGCAATGAGGGATAACTACATGTGTAATGCCCCAGAGTGGCATTACCACCTTTTACACCACCTACTATCACCTATGGTTAACCCTGTGTCATCATGTGTATTTATTTCAGATCCTGCACAATGTGTATTTCAATTCTATGGAAATGTTATGTTGACATATAATGCGCCTGGTTCACCAGCAGATGGCGGCACCTATGGCAGAACTAGTTTACATAGAATGGAACTTGTCTTTCCATCCTAGCCCTCTCTAGAGAGGGAGGAGTTCTAGTTAGTGAAGGTCAGACTAGAGTACACCCTGCAAGGGGAAGATCGTGTGCAAGCCAGCAGAGCACACCTTCAGCTCTGCTGGATATAGAGGCCCAAGCTGTAAGCCTCACAACCCAGGAGTAAAGATCCATTGAATAAAGATAAAGATACAGATAAAGATAAAGACAGAGTCAGACTACAGAAAGCTAAGTACAGCAGAAAGGAAAAGTTTCTATTTAATCTCACAGCATAGCAGAACTAAAGAGGTTCAGATGTAGCAGGGCCGAATGTGTTTGCCTGCCAAAACTTATGCCAAAGCTTGCTGGTGACCAAGACAAAGTTGGACGATTGTTTTCTGATGCAAGTTTATTCAAGTAAAGCTGTCTGCAACGTTAATACAAAGTCTGGACTTAATCATTTCTACAAATCCCTCAACTATTCCCCCTGTTTGCACTGCTTCGGACGACAACGCCTGGGGTTCCAGCATATCCAGGTAGGAGCACCGTGACACGGGCACAGCCACAACACCTAAAGGGACATTATAGGCTACCCTTGCCCCACTCTGGCATTCCTACATCTGGGTACCACTTATCACCAACACCATCAACTTAAGGGGACTCCGTTCCCTGTTGCTGAACTGCAACTGGCGTAACGACAAAATACTTTCACTTTAAGGGACCCCCGGTAGTACCACGTCCGTTGCACATGTCAGTAAGCATCTTATATACATTGAGAGACCCACAATGCATTTATGCAGGATGGAAATATACAGTGCACTATTTATTCTGTCCACTATTGTTATATTCAATGTTAAATAGTCATTGTACAGTCATCAGAATTTGCATAAATCAACAGTACAGACAAATGCAAGAAACTCAGTAATACATCTTATTAGGGAAAAATCATAATTTCGCCATGTATGAGACAGTTCTCCTTCCCCTTATTGATCAATCACCCTCACTTCACAAAGACAGATTTTCAATTTACTGAGGCTAAATGCTGCCCATAGAAGTCTATGGAAAGGGAGGGGGGGTGAGCTGCTGTACTGACACAGAGACACTGGTACACATGGAGATGCTGCTGTCTCTAGTACATTTTGTATCTTATCCCATTGTTGGATTCACAGGTACACTACTCAGTATTGCTGTATAATGTCCTCTGTGCTCCTGTTGCTTCTAGGAGTGTCCCACAGAGAGGTAGCTGTGCAGAATATACTCTTCTCTATGCGCAGTGTATGGGAGACATTACAGCAGCTAAGCAATGCCCATGAGCTCAGGGAAAGCTGACAATTAAGGACGACCATATTTCTGGATCCGCATCCGTTCCGCAATTTTGCGTAACGGGTGCGGACCCATTCATTTCAATGGGGCCACTAAAGGTGCGTACAACACAAGGTGTGCTGTCCTCATCCATTCTTCCGTTCCGCAGCCCCGCAAAAAATATAGAGCATGTCTAAATCTTGACTGTGATCGCGGAAAAGAATAAGCATTTCTATATAGGGCTGTAACGCACACGGCAGGTATCCATGTTTTGTGGATCTGCAATTTGAGGACCGCAAAGCACTTACTGTTGTCTGAACTTACTGTTGTCTTCAGCCTCCACCTAAAGATGGAGGCTGAAGAGAGGAAAACTGGTGAAAAATACAGGTCAAATAATATTCCTCATGACATATGACAACTTTTTCTGAAGAGTCACCTTAACCGCTTTACGTCCGCCCATAGGATATAAACGTCCTATGGGTGGACGTCTATTTCTGAAAGCACGTTTTAGAACGCTAATCGTGCAGCTGCTGATCGGGTTGCCCGCTGTCAGTGACAGCAGGGCAACCCTAAGACAAGGCAGGGACAGTTCCCAGGTGTCCCTGCCTTCCGGATCGCTGCAGACACAGCGCTCACCGAGCGCTGTGTCTGCAGAGAAGGAAGCGCTGTGCGCTTCCTGTTCCGGCCAGGCGGTGATGTGACCGCCGTGACCGGAGTGTGCAGGAGCTGTGTGAGGTCTCTCAGAGACCTCGATCAGCCCTGCTCTGAGGCTGTACAGCGCTGGATTGCTGCTGTACAGCCTCTCTAGGGGTGTATTTGTCCTGTAACTGGGGCTACTATGTCAGCCCCAGTTACAGGAGAAATCAACAGTGAAAAAAAAAAAAAAGTAAATGTCCCCCAGAGGTCTTGTATGACCTTATGGGGGACGAAAAGTGTAAAATAAAAAAAATAAAAATAAAAGGTTGAAAATAAAAAAATCACAAAAAGTTTCACATGTAAAAAAAAAAAGGCCCCAAGTAAGGAATGAAAAAAAAAAGTTAAAAATAGAAAAAAAAAAAAAAAAAGTATACATATTAGGTATTGCCGCGTCCGTAAAAACCAGCTCTATAAAAATATCACATGACCTAACCCCTCGGGTGAACACCGTAAAAAAAAAAAAAAAAAAACTGTGTCAAAACAAGCAATTTTTGTCACCTTGCATCACAAAAGGTGCAACACCAAGTGATCAAAAACGCGTATGTCCCACAGAATAGTACCAATAAAACCGTCACCTCATCCCGCAAAAAATGAGCCCCTACATAAGAAAATCTCTTAAAAAATAAAAAAAACTATAGCTCTTAGAACATGGAGACACTAAAACATCATTTTTTGGGTTTCAAAAATGCTATTATTGTGTTAAAGTGAAACAAATTTAAAAAAAAGTATACATATTAGGTATTGCCGCGTCCGTAAAAACCAGCTCTATAAAAATATCACATGACCTAACCCCTCGGGTGAACACCGTAAAAAAAAAAAAAAAAAACTGTGTCAAAACAAGCAATTTTTGTCACCTTGCATCACAAGAGGTGCAACACCAAGTGATCTAAAAGGCGTATGTCCCACAAAATAGTACCAATAAAACCGTCACCTCATCCCGCAAAAAATGAGCCCCTACATAAGAAAATCTCTCAAAAAATAAAAAAACTATAGCTCTCAGAACATGGACACATTAAAACATAATTTTTTGGTTTCAAAAATGCTATTATTGTGTAAAACTTTAATAAATGAGAAAAAGTATACATATTAGGTATCGCCACGTCCGTAACAATCTGCTCTATAAAAATGTCACTTGACTGAACCCCTCAGGTGAACGCTGTAAAAATAAATAAATAGAAACTGTGCTAAAACAACCAATTTTTTGGTCACCTTGCCCCATAAAGTGTTATAATGAATGATCAAAAAATCATATGTACCCAAAAATAGTACTAATAAAACTGGCACCTTATCCCCTAGTTTCCAAAATGGGGTCACTTCTTGGGAGTTTCTACTGTAAGGGTGCATCAGGGGGCTTCAAATGGGACATGGCATCTAAAAACCATGTGGAGTTCCTTTTCTTCTGCGCCCTGCCGTGTGCCCATACAGCAGTTTATGACCACATGTGGGGTGTTTCTGTAAACCGCAGAATATGGGTAATAAATATTGAGTTTTGTTTAGCTGTTAACCATCGATGTGTTAAAGAAAAAAATTGATTAAAATGGAAAATCTGCCAAAAAAGTGAAATTTAAAAATTTGATCTCCATTTTCCTTTAATTCTTGTGGAACGCCTAAAGGGTTAACAAAGTTTGTAAAATCGGTTTTGAATACCTTGAGGGGTGTAGTTTCTACAATGGGGTCATTTATGGGGGTATCCACTATGTAGGCCCCACAAAGTGACTTCAGACCTGAACTGGTCCTTAAAAAGTGGGTTTTGGCAATTTTCTTAAAAATTTGAAGAATTGCTTCTAAACTTCTAAGCCTTCTAACGTCCTAAAAAAATAAAATGACATTTCCAAAATGATGCCAACATAAAATAGACATATGGGGAATGTTAAATAATAAATATTTTATGAGGTATCACTTTCTGTTTTAAAAGCAAAGAAATTGAAATTTAGAAAATTGCGAATTTTTCAAATTTTTGGGTAAATTTGGGATTTTTTCATTAATAAAGGTGAAATATTTTGACTCAAATTTATGACTATCATGAAGTACAATGTGTCACGAGAAAACAATCTCTGAATGACTTGGATAAATAAAGGCGTTCCAAAGTTATTACCACATAAAGTGAGATATGTCAGTTTTGCAAAATTTGGCCTGGTCAGGAAGGGGGCAAATGGCCCAGATGGCAGGTGGTTAAATGATAATAACAATTAAATTAGGTGAGCCCACACCAAACTGAGGGGTGCTCCCCACCAATTGAACATTTACTACTTTTCCAGTTGTGGCCAGAATACCCTTCAGTGCTTACTATACTATGCACTTTTTTTCCCTGAAAAGTGGAAGGAAAATGGAAATGCATCTGTAAATGTTAAAGGGAACCTGTCATCAACTTTATGTTGCCCATTCTAACGGCAGCATAAAGTAGAGACAGGTGAGTTGATTTCAGCGATCTGTCATTTAAAAGTTAAAAGTAAGTGGTTGCCGAGAACCAACATCATAATCCTTGCAGACTGGGCCTGGAAAAGAGTCATGGCCACCTGAGAAGAGTCCTGGTTATTCATGAATTCCTGCTCTCCTGCCCACCTGCTGATGACTGACCGTCTTCTACCTAGATTTCTCCCATTCTCTCTAGGAGAGAACTGCCAACCATCAGCAGATGGGTGAGAGAGCAGGAGATTATGAATAACCATGACTCTTCTCAGGTAGATTTGACTCTTTTCAAGGCCTGGGCTGCAATGATTATAAAGCTGGTTCTCGGCAACCACTTACTTTTAGCTCATAAGTGACACCTCTTAAATCCGCATTTCTGTCACTATTTTATGCTGCCCTCAGTAAGGTCAGCATAAAGTTGAAGACCGGTTCCCTTTAATGACCACATCCATTATAGATCGGCATGCAGGAAGCATGGGGAGAGGTGAGGGAAGCTCTGAGCTTGTTGTACTCACAGCCCCCTGGTCTTTTTCCGGGTGCTTCACTGCACGTGTTCTGACTTTGTACAGCAACAGGACATAGTGCACATAGGCACGCACTATAACCTGACGCTGTGCAACGGTCTGGAGCAGGAGAGGTAAGTACATTTATTTAGTTATTTTTTGGTTAATGGAGCTTAGGGTCTGATCTGAGGAGGAATGGGGGTGTCATGGGAGTCTCCTCTGAGGTCTGAGGAGAAATAGGGGTCTAATACAGGTTTTGATGGGGGTCTTATCTGAGGTCTAATGGAGCTTGGGGATCTGATGTCCGAGGAGGAATGAGGGTATGACGGGGGTCTTATCTGAGGTCTAATGGAGCTTGGGGATCTGATGTCCGAGGAGGAATGAGGGTATGACGGGGGTCTGATCTGAGGTCTGAGGATGAATAGTGGTCTGATAGGGGTCTTATTTGAGGTCTAATGGAGCTTGGAGTATGATCTGAGGTCTGATGGAGCTATGTTGTTTTATAGATGTCTTAGGTATGATGGGGGAAAAAAAATTATATATATATATATATATATATATATATACAGTGCTGCCCATAATTCTTCATACCCCAGGCACATTTTGACTTAAAGTTACTTTTATTCAACCAGCAAGTAATGTTTTGATGGGAAATGACATAGGTGTCTCCCAAAAGATAATAAGACGATGTACAAGAGGCATTATTGTGGGAAAAAAATCATTTTTCAGCTTTTATTTACATTTGAGCAAAAAGTGTCCAGTCCAAAATCATTCACACCCTTCTCAATAATCAATAGAAAAGCCTTTATTGGCTATTACAGCAATCAAACGCTTCCTATAATTGCAGACCAGCTTTTTGCATGTCTCCACAGGTATTTTTGCCCATTCATCTTTAGCAATTAGCTCCAAATTTTTCAGGTTGGAGGGTCTTCTTGCCATCACCCTGATCTTTAGCTCCCTCCACAGATTCTCAATTGGATTCAAGTCTGGACTCTGGCCGGGCCACTCCAAAACATTAATGCTGTTGTCTGCTAACCATTTCTTCACCACTTTTACTGTGTGTTTTGGGTCACTGTCATGCTGAAATGTCCACTGGTGCCCAAGGACAAGTTTCTCTGCAGATTGCATGATGTTGTCGTTGAGAATCCTCACGTATTGCTCTTTTTTCATGGTGCCATTTACTGTGATTAGGTTCCCTGGTCCATTGGCTGAAAAACACCCCCAAAGCATAAGGTTCCCACCACCATGTTTGACAGTGGAGATGGTGTTCTTTGGGTTGAAGACTTGTCCTTTTTTTACGCCAAATGAAGGAAACATCATTGTGACCAAACAATAAAATTTTTGTTTCATCTGACCATAACACAGAAGACCAGAAGTCTTCTTCTTTGTCTAGATGAGCTTTTGCAAAGGCCAAGCAAGCTTTTGTGTGCCTTATCTGGAGAAGTGGCGACCTCCTTGGTCTGCATCCGTGGAACCCAGCAGTGTGCAGTGTCCATTGGATTGTCTGCCTTGAGACATTGCCACCAGCAGAGCCCAGATTCACCAGGATGGCCTTGGTGGTGATCCTTGGATTCTTTTTCACCTCTCTAACTAACCTCCTGGCCAGCACAGGTGTCACTTTTGGCTTCCGACCACGTCCTCTGAGATTTTCCACGGTGCGGAACATCTTGTATTTTTTAATAATACTTTGCACTGTAGCCACTGGAACTTGAAAACATTTAGAAATGGCCTTGTAGCCCTTTCCTGACTTGTGAGCAGCCACAATGCGCAGCCGCAGGTCCTCACTGAGTTCCTTTGTCTTAGCCATGACTGTCCACAAACCAACTGCAGAGAGCTGCTGTTTTTCACCTGTTGAGTTGATTAAAACAGCTGTTTCCAATTAATCAGGGTAATTAGGATGCTTTAGAACAGCTTGGACTATATGGAATGGTATAGAACTTTTGATTTTCCCACAGACTGTGACAGTTTGTGAAGGGTATGAATAATTTTGGACTGGACACTTTTTGCTCAAATGTAAATAAAAGCTGATAAATGTTTTTTTTCCACAATAATGCCTCTTGTACATCGTCTTATTATCTTTTGGGAGACACCTATTTCATTTCCCGTCAAAAAATTACTTGCTGGTTGAATAAAAGTAACTTTAAGTCAAAATTTGCCAGGGGTATGAATAATTTTGGGCAGCAATGTGTATATGTATATATATATATATATATATATATATATATATATACTGACATTTTTTATTGTAACAACCAACGATTTATACAGGAAAATCATGACGATTAACAAGGTTGCACAAACTTTCGCATCCCACTGTATATATATATATATAAAAAAAAGGGAAATGATGGCCGCACTGGAGAAACAGATGCTAGCGGGTGCTAGGTCCAGGGATATAGCTGCTTACCCCGTGGAGATAAAGACGAAAAACGAACAGCACTCCAGATAAAAAGCAATTGGTGTTTATTCAACCATGTGGAAGGCAACTTTTCAGCTCATACAAGAGCCTTTCCCTGGAGTGCTGTCCGTTTTTCGTCTTTATCTCCACGGGGTAAGCAGCTATATCCCTGGACCTACCACCCGCTAGCATCTGTTTCTCCAGTGCGGCCATCATTTCCCTTTTTTTTATATATATATATATATATACAGTGGGATGCGAAAGTTTGTGCAACCTTGTTAATCGTCATGATTTTCCTGTATAAATCGTTGGTTGTTACAATAAAAAATGTCAGTTAAATATATCATATAGGAGACACACACAGTGATATTTGAGAAGTGAAATAAAGTTTATTGGATTTACAGAAAGTGTGCTATAATTGTTTAAACAAAATTCGGCAGGTGCATTAATTTGGGCACTGTTGTCATTTTATTGATTCCAAAACCTTTAGAACTAATTATTGGAACTCAAATTGGCTTGGTAAGCTCAGTGACCCCTGACCTACATACACAGGTGAATCCAATTATGAGAAAGAGTATTTAAGGGGGTCAATTATAAGTTTCCCTCCTCTTTTAATTTTCTCTGAAGAGTAGCAACATGGGGGTCTCAAATCAACTCTCAAATGACCTGAAGACAAAGATTGTTCACCATCGTGGTTTAGGGGAAGGATACAGAAAGCTGTCTCAGAGATTTCAGCTGTCTGTTTCCACAGTTAGGAACATATTGAGGAAATGGAAGACCACAGGCTCAGTTCAAGTTAAGGCTCGAAGTGGCAGACCAAGAAAAATCTCGGATAGACAGAAGCGACGAATGGTGAGAACAGTCAGAGTCAACCCACAGACCAGCACCAAAGACCTACAACATCATCTTGCTGCAGATGGAGTCACTGTGTATCGTTCAACCATTCGGCGCACTGATGCTGTATGCGAGAGTGATGCAGAGGAAGCCTTTTCTCTGCCCACAGCACAAAAAGTGCTTCTTGAGGTGGGCTAAAAAACATTTGGACAAGCCAGCTTCATTTTGGAATAAGGTGCTGTGGACTGATGAAACTAAAATTTAGTTATTTGGCCATAACAAGGGGCGTTATGCGTGGAGGAAAAAGAACACAGCATTCCAAGAAAAACACCTGCTACCTACAGTAAAATATGGTGGTGGTTCCATCATGCTGTGGGGCTGTGTGGCCAGTGCAGGGAGTGGGAATCTTGTGAAAGTTGAGGGACGCATGGATTCCACTCAGTATCAGCAGATTCTGGAGACCAATGTCCAGGAATCAGTGACAAAGCTGAAGCTGCGTCGGGGCTAGATCTTTCAACAAGACAACGACCCTAAACACTGCTAAGGCATTTATGCAGAGGAACAAGTACATCGTTCTGGAATGGCCATCTCAGTCCCCAGACCTGAATATAATTAAAAATCTGTGGTGTGACTTAAAGAGAGCTGTCCATGCTCGGAAGCCATCAAACCTGAATGAACTAAAGATGTTTTGTAAAGAGGAATGGTCCAAAATACCTTCAATCAGAATCTAGACTCTCATTGGAACCTGCAGGAAGCGTTTAGAGGCTGTAATTTCTTCAAAAGGAGGATCTACTAAATATTGATTTCATTTCTTTTTTGTGGTGCCCAAATTTATGCACCTGCCTAATTTTATTTAAACAATTATAGCACACTTTCTGTAAATCCAATAAACTTCATTTCACTTCTCAAATATCACTGTGTGTGTCTCCTATATGATATATTTAACTGACATTTTTTATCATAACAACCAACGATTTATACAGGAAAATCATGACGATTAACAAGGTTGCCCAAACTTTCGCATCCCACTGTATATATATATATTCCCTCCTCTACGTCTGTTTTAACATGAATTCAAAGATTTCAGAATAAATAGGCTTAAACAGGCTAAGTAAAAAAATAAAATCTAAGTGGGATTAAAAATAAAACAGACAAAGAACATACAGAATAAATTATAATCCATCACTTGGCCTGCAACACAATATAGCGGGAACTCCTGCTGCCACGCTACCCACCTAGCACATGGCCAATGCCCTATGGTAATACAAGAGAGAGAGACAATGACCTACAACATCCTACCTGGATGATGTTCTCAGTGGAGCTCTGTTCTTTTGTAGAAAACATTCTTTTAATAGCCATCTGCCACCGGCAAACCACTGTATAGCATGGAGATAAGCTACTACAACACAATATCATAGGAGTGTTATATGGTCCAGTGCATTTTATAATCCAAAAATAGGGTATACGGTATTCCATAATTTAACTTATACCGATCTTGAGTTACAGCCATTATTATAATCCAAGGCTGCATTCACAATTCTGAAGGCTTCAAAGCTGAAATCTCCCAGCATTTCTTGCTGAGCAGAGCTTGTTCTGATGATTTGCATTTTGGGAAATGCAATAGATGAAAACCTGCCACTGTACAGTATAAGAAAATCTAACTCTTCCCACTGCATTATAAGACTTCCATCAAAATATTAGGGGTGTGTCTGACAACAAGCATGTTGACTGGTTCCAATGCCAATGATAAGGTAATCGGCAATTCTGTAAACAAAGATCTTCTGTAAACAAACAGAAGAGTTTAAAGTGGAGAGGTTATTGGAAATAAGAGATTTACATGGATAGTAAAAGACATTAAATAGTTGTGCAAAAATGGGGGTGGGGTGGTAAGCACCCCACTTGGTAGGACAGTTAAAGGGAAGATTACTTAATTGCTTCTCGGCGCTGGCTGTGAATGCAAGGGGATCCACCACGGCCAGTGATTGGCTGTGGCAATGTCAAACAGGATGTTGAAAGTGAGTGAGCCCAGCGGAGCATTCAGGCCTGCAAGAGAAGGAGCGGGGAGCCAGCAGCGGGAAGCAGGTAAGTAATCTTCCCTTTACAGGTCTTGCCAAGTTGGAGGCCAAACCACCCCCATTCTTGTACAACTCCTTTAACCTCTTCAGAACACAGGGCGTACCGGTACGCCCTGATGTCCTGGTACTTAAGGACACAGGGCGTACGGGTACATCCTGTGTATTTCCGATCACCACCGCCCGGCGGGCGGTGATCGGAACCTGGTGCCTGCTCAAATCATTGAGCAGGCATCTCGGCTAAATGCGCGGGGTGGTCCTGTGACCCCCCGTGTTGGCGATAACCGCAAACCGCAGGTCAATTCAGACCTGCGGTTTGCGGCTTTACCTGTGGTTTGCGGCGGCGATCGGCGGTGCCATCGGGTCCCCATGTGGCTGTAGGGGGGACCCGATGGCATGGAATAAAACCGTCATCTCATCCCGCAAAAATCATACCCTACCCAAGGTAATCGCCCAAAAACTGAAAAAATTATGGCTCTCAGACTATGGAAACACTAAAACATGATTTTTTTTGTTTAAAAAAAGAAATCATTGTGTAAAACTTACATAAATTTAAAAAATGTATACATATTAGGTATCACCGCATCCGTGAAAACCTGGTCTATAATAATATCACATGATCTAACCTGTCAGATGAATGTTGTAAATAACAAAAAATAAAAACGGTGCCAAAACAGCTATTTCTTGTTACCTTACCTGCCTCACAAAAAGTGTAATATAGAGCAACCAAAAATCATATGTACCCTAAACTAGTACGAACAATACTGCCACCCTATCCCTTAGTTTCTAAAATGGGGTAACTTTTTTGGAGTTTCTACTCTAGGGGTGCATCAGGGGGGCTTCAAATGGGACATGGTGTCAAAAAAAACAGTCAAGCAAAATTTGCCTTCCAAAAACCGTATGGCATTCCTTTCCTTCGTGTGCCTGTACAGCAGTTTACAACCACATATGGGGTGTTTCTGTAAACTACAGAATCAGGGCCATAAATATTGAGTTTTGTTTGGCTGTTAACCCTTGATTTGTTACTGGGATAAATGGATTAAAATTGAAAATTTGCCAAAAAATTGAAATTCTGAAATTTCATCTCCATTTGCCAATAACTCTTATGGAACACCTAAAGAGTTAACAATGTTTGTAAAATCTGTTTTGAATACCTTGAGGGGTGTAGTTTCTTAGATGGGGTCACTTTTATGGAGTTTCTACTCTAGGGATGCATCAGGGGTGCTTCAAATGGGACATGGTGTAAAAAAAAACAGTCCAGCAAAATCTGCCTTCCAAAAACTGTATGGCATTCCTTTCCTTCTGCGCCCTGCCGTGTGCCCGTACAGCGGTTTATGACCACATATGGGGTGTTTCTGTAAACTACAGAATCAGGGCCATAAATATTGAGTTTGGTTTGGCTGTTAACCCTTGCTTTGTAACTGGAAAAAAATTATTAAAATGGAAAATCTTGAAATTTTGAAATTGTATCTCTATTTTCCATTAATTCTTGTGGAACACCTAAAGGGTTAACAAAGTTTGTAAAAATCAGTTTTGAATACCTTGAGGTGTGTAAGTTTATAGAATGGGGTAATTTTTGGGTGGTTTCTATTATGTAAGCCTCGCAAAGTGACTTCAGACCTGAACTGGTCCCTATAAATTGGGTTTTTGAAAATTTCTGAAAAATTTCAAGATTTGCTTCTAAACTTTTAAGCCTTGTAACATCCCCAAAAAATAAAATATCATTCCCAAAATGATCCAAACTTGAAGTAGACATGTATGTATTATAGAAGTAGAGAAATTGAAACTTGGAAATTTGCAATTTTTTAAAAAATTTTGGTAAATTTGGTATTTTTTTATAAATAAAAATGAATTTTTTTTACTTCATTTTACCAGTGTCATGAAGTACAATATGTGACGAAAAAACAATCTCAGAAAGGCCTGGATAAGTCAAAGTGTTTTAAAGTTATCAGCACTGGTCAGATTTGCAAAAAATGGCCTGGTCCTTAGGGCTATTTCACACGAGCGGATGCCGTGCGTGACATCCGCTCCATGAATGACAGCCAAGACCCGATGCAGACTGCAGAAGCACGGAGCATTAACATGATCTCTACTACGAAATCACAGTGAGATAAAGTTGTCATTGTGATTTCGTAGTAAAGAGATCACAGAGAGGCACGGATCAGATGGGATCGCTGGCCCGTCCCCTTCCCCTCCCACACGATATCCCCCTTTTTTCCACCACCTGGGAAAAGTGGCGTGAGCGGGACAATTCGCAGATTCCGCTGCAAATCCTATTTGTGACCAAATCTGCGACAAAAGTATGCCAAAAAGTGGCGCACTTCCAATAATAAATGACCCTCTTAGTATATACATTGTGCAATTATAAATCTGATAACTCGGAAACAAGTTAATCATAGTCAGAATTGCTACATATAAACTGGACTTTAGGCAGAAACTCCTCAGCTGGATTCTCTATCTTAACCCCTTAAGTGGTTTTGCATCTTCATTTTTTCCTCATGTTCCAATAGCCATAACTTTTCAAATTTTCCATTCATATAGCCATATGGGGGATGGGGGGTATTTTTGGTGGGATAACTTGTATTTTTTAAGGACACTATTTAATTTACCTCGTCTGTTATTGGAAAATGGGAATTATTTTGAGAGTTAAATAGAAAAAAAATTCTGCAAAGATTTTTTGGGGGTTTTGACATCACAGCACTGTGTGCTAAAAATGACATGATGTCCTTATTCTGTGGCTCAATATGAATACGGTGATACCAAACTTGTATAGTTTTTTTGATTTGTTTTAAAATCTAAATTTTGTTTGCATCACCATTTTCTGAAAGCCATAACTTTTTTATATTGAGTCTACAGAGCTGTATGAGGGCTTGTTTTTTGCGGGACAAACTGTAGATTTTATTGATATCATTTTTGTGGTACATACAACTTTTATTGATGTTCACTGTTCTGTTATTCATTTTCTGCCGGAAAAAGGTGACTAAAAAACTTAAAATATATATTTTAATAGTTCAGACATTTATGTAATGTAGCATTGGGAAAGTGTCACGGTCCCTCCTGTGAGAGAGGTGAGAAGATCGGATAGACTTGCTGCACGTGAGGCTATCTGACAGGTCTCTCTGTTTTCCTCTCGTATGTTGTTTGGCAGGATCTCACCTCTCCTCAGGTGCCGCTCGTTATCAGTGATGAGCCTCTATTTAGGTCCGCCTCACACAGATAACCATGCGGTTGATACTTTCTGCTAGGAGTTGCTAGAACTTGGTTGCATTGGATCTCCTGCTTCTCCATACTTCTCTAAAGCTAAGTACTTGTTGCCTTCACAGTTTGTCTTTCTCTGGAGTGTGTATTTTCCTAGGCCTCAAGGAGACGCAGGTTCGTCCATCTGGGGAGGAAGCAGCTGTCTCGTCTCCTGCTCCCTATTCTAGGGCTTGTCAGTTTGAGCAGGGCTTTAGGTATCCGACGTATAAGTATTTCCACCTTCAGGATCTGCTCATACTGGCAGGAGTTAGGGAAAGGCCTAGGGATTACTAGGAGGTCACCATTCCTCTTTCTTAGGTTTAGAGGCCTAGATTGTTGTCCTTTCGTTGTTGTGTGTATTTGGTGTTTTCGCCTCCCCGTTACCTGTGACATTATCAACCGCTTAAAAAACCTTTATGCTTTGTTTTGTCAGTGCAGTTATGGATACTGTTTCTGCACTGGTCGATCGTATGCAGGGGCTGACCTCCGTACGGCTGTTGCATAGTTTCAGAGACAACAGGTGGCGGTTTCCGGCAGAGGGAACCAGGCCTGCCCTGAATCGAAGGTTGCTCTCCCGGATAGGTTTTTCGGGGGAAGTGACAACTTTGTTCGGTTCAGAGAATGCAATTGGCTTTGCTTTTTCTGTGGTAAAGCAGGACATTTTGTTAACGTATGTCCTTTTGTTAAATATCAAGGTAAAAAAGGGGGGAAAAAATCCTAATGTGTCTAGTCCTCTTCTCACTCTTGGTAGTGTGGATAGGGAAGTTGAGAATGTACTTTTGTCTTTTACCGGTAGTACCCGATTTCTCCTGCCTGCCAAGGTGTGGAAATGGAAGTATTTATTGACAGTGGGGCAGGGGTTAATTTAGTGGATGGCCTGTTTGTCCGTATGCATGGTTTGACAACAAGCACATTAGACAAAAATATTTCTGTGTTTGCGATTAATTCCGCCCCTCTCTCTCAAAAGTGTCTGTCTCAAATGGTGCAGGACATTCGCCTAAAGGTGGGTGATTCTCATACTGAATCCATTTCATGTTTTGTTATGGAGGGTTTGCCTGCTCCTCTGGTGTTGGGGTTACCATGGTTCACCAAACATAACCCTACTATTGATTGGAAAGCGAGACTGATTCTCGATTGGAGTGATTTCTGCCTTGACAACTGTCTTAGCACGTCGCTTTCTGTTGTAACTCCTAAAATGTTACCCCCTTTCCTTTCAGATTTTTCTGATGTATTCTCTAAAGGTGGACACCAGAAGTTGCCTCCTCATCGGGAGTATGATTGCCCCGTTAACCTTATTCACGGAGCTAGATTACCAAAGTCTCGGTTGTATAATCTTTCTGAACCAGAGTATATCACCGAGAGTTTGGCTAAAGGTTATATTAGACCATCCAAGTCACCAATGGCGGCAGGGTTCTTTGTTAAAAAAAAGGATGGAACTCTTAGGCCATGTTTGGACTTCTGTGAGCTTAATCGCATCACTATCCGTGATCCCTGCCCCCTTCCTTTGATCCCAGATTTATTTAGTCAGATTGTCGGTGGCAAGGTGTTCTCTAAATTGGATTTGAGGGGGGCATATAATCTGATAGGAGTCAAGGAAGGGGACGAATAGAAAACGGCCTTTAATACCCCTGAAGGTCATTTTGAGAATCTAGTCATGCCTTTTGGTTTGTCCAATGCTCCTGCAGTTTTTCAACACTTCATCAATGACATCTTTTCATCATTTGGTGGGAAGGTTTGTGGTGGTTTATCTGGATGATATTTTAATTTATTCCCCTTATATGGAGATGCAAAAGGATCACGTGAGACAGGTCTTACAGATCCTGAGAGAGAATAAATTGTATGCCAAAATGGAGAAGTGTGTATTTGCGGTCCCTGAAGTGCAATTCCTAGGGTACTAACTCTCATCTTCGGGTTTTCGTATGGATCCGGAAAAAGTCTGTGCTGTGTTGGACTGGGATTGATCCGAAGATCTGAAGGCACTTAGGCGATTTTTGGGGTACGCCAACTACTACAGTAAATCTATCTTGAATTACTCAACTGTTGTTAAACTTTTAACTGATATGACTAAGAAAGGGGCAGATTTCTCAGTCTGGTCTGAAGAAGCTTTGCATGCTTTTTCAGCAGTAAAGGAATGTTTTGCTTCTGCTCCTATTCTGGTGCAACCTAATGTGTCACAACCAATAATTGTGGAAGTTGACGCTTCAGAGGTAGGGGTTGGAGCAGTCTTGTCGCAGGGTTCTTCTCCTAGCAAATGGCGCCCTTGTGCTTTTTTCTCTAAAAAAACTCTCTTCTGCCGAAAGAAATTATGATGTAGGTAAGGCTACTTTCACACTAGCGTTCAGGGCTCCGCTTGTGAGCTCCGTTTGAAGGCTCTCACAAGCGGCCCCAAACGCATCCGTACTGCCCCAATGCATTCTGAGTGGACGCGGATCCGCTCAGAATGCATCAGTCTGGCAGCGTTCAGCCTCCGCTCCGCTCAGCAAGCGGAGACCTGAACGCTGCTTGCAGCGTTCGGGTGTCCGTCTGGCCGTGTGGAGGCAAACGGATCCGTCCAGACTTACAATGTAAGTCAATGGGGACGGATCCGTTTGAAGATGACACAATATGGCTCAATTTTCAAATGGATCCGTCCCCCATTGACTTTGAATGTAAAGTCTGGACGGATCCGTCTGAACAACTTTCACACTTAGAATTTTTTCTAAACTATAATGCAGACGGATCCGTTCTGAACGGATCCAAACGTCTGCATTATAGGAGCGGATCCGTCTGTGCAGACACCATACGGACCCGCTCTGAACGCAAGTGTGAAAGTAGCCTAATAGAGAGTTGTTGGCCATTAAATTGACTTTTGAAGAGTGGCGTCATTGGTTGGAAGGAGCGATTCATCCCATTACGGTAATTACTGATCACAAAAATCTGGCTTACCTGCAGTAGGCTAAACGTCTGAACCCAAGGCAGGCCAGATGGTCGTTGTTTTTTACTAGATTTAATTTCATTGTCACTTATCGTCCTGGGATTAAAAACGTCAAGGCGGATGCCTTGTTGCGTAGCTTTTCCGGGGGGGGGTGATTCGGGGGATCCTGTTCCAATATTGGCTGATGGGGTGGTTGTATCCGCCCTTTATCCTGCACTTGAGGCAGAGGTGTTGGAGGCCCAGGTAGAGACACCTGATTCCTGTCCTCCAGGGAAGTTGTTTGTCCCTTCGGAACTACGACTCAAGGTGTTTAAGGAATATCACAATACTGTTCTTACGGGACACCCTGGGAGCAGATCCACTGTGGATCTCATTTCTCAAAGATTCTGGTGGCCAGGGTTACGTAAATGTGTTGAGGGCTATGTGGCAGCTTGTGAGACTTGTGCACGTGCTAAGGTGGCTCATACTCGGCCTTCAGGATCTCTACTTCCCTTGTCTATTCCATCCCGACCCTGGACTCATTTGTCCATGGACTTTATCACAGATTTGCCTAATTCATCTGGGAAGACTGTGATCCTTGTGGTGGTTGACCGCTTCAGCAAGATGGTGCACTTTATACCATTATCAGGTTTACCTAATGCTAAAACTCTTGCTCAAGTGTTTGTCGATAACATCGTGAAACTATATTGCATTCCCTCTGATGTGGTGTCTGATAGAGGGACTCAATTTGTTTCCAGATTCTGGAAAGTGTTCTGTACTCGTCTGGGGGTGCAATTGTCCTTCTCTTCGGCCTTTCATCCTCAGACGAACGGGCAGACTGAGTGCACTAACCAGAATCTGGAGACTTATTTGAGATGTTTTGTTTCTGAGAATCAAGAGGAGTGGTCTTCATTTTTGTCGTTGGCCGAGTTTGCCATAAATAACTGTAGACAGGAGTCCACTGATAAGTCGCTGTTTTTTGTTGCATATGGGTTCCAAACGCAGTTTGGCACTTTTTCTGGTACTGAGACATTTGGTATACCTGAAGAGGAAAGATTCTCCTTTTCGTTGTCATCTATTTGATTCAAAACAATTTAAATAAAATTAGCCAAAACCAGTAGTGAAGCCTCCTCAGAGATGAAGTATAATGTAAAGATCTGCACCTGTCTGTGCTTTTGACCCAAACATTGTTTTGGTTCACAATAACTGATGTAAATAACTGACCAAAGAACTGAAGTGTGAACTCAGCCTAAGCCCTAATAGAGATTCTATTAGGGTGAACGGGATTTTGACACTTTCCCTGCTGAGATGCACCTCGTGCACAGCTTAGCAGGAAGCTTATCATGGCAGGCCTGGGAAGCTTCAGAAACGCACAGGCTGTCATGGTAACCAACCAGAGCCCTGCGATTTCATGATGTCACCACACTCTCCCACGTGGTGACGTCATCACGCATATTGCTGGTCCTTTGGCAGGTCCTGTTCAGTGAAGATAGAACTAGCTCCTGCAGCTCAATTAAATGGATGAGGTTTGTTGCTTTTTGTTTTCTTTAACCCCTAAATGGCCATATTGTTTTGCATTCTGTCTTAAGAATGCTATTATTTTCCAATATAACCATGTTATAATGGAAAATAATAAAGTGAAGCTTGGGTCCCCATTGACTTCAATGCTGTTCGGTTTTGGAGTACAATTCGGGTCAAGTTTTGGTCCCGAACCTGAACTTTGACCTGAAGTTTGGCCGAACCCGTTGAACCCGAACTTCCACAAGTTTGCTAATCTTTATACAGGACATGTGGTCCTGTGCAGTGCTGGTATATACAGAAAAGGAGCAGTGACTCACACAAATACACTCACACATCTTTATACTCTGGCTGCTTCTGCTTCTCCATTCTCTCTTCAGTCAGTCAGTGGAGTCTTTTCGGTCGCTCAGGTCCTGAATTCTTCCTGCACAAACATAAGAAGAGGCAGCAGATCGATTCGCAGACACTTATACAACAACAAAAATAATCCCAAATGTAATCATCCAGCACTTGGAAAATTAAAACCATAGGGGGGAGATTTATCAAGACTGGCGCTTTCTGCTTCTGTCTTGATATACTCTGCACTGCCAGAGGATGAACCACATTTATGACATAAATCTACGAGAGCTCAAAGCTGCAGTAGATTTCTGGATTCATTTACGCCAGAAAATTGGTGTAAATTAAGATAAATTTGCTGCTGCAGCTGGCCACGCCCACTTTTAGAAAAGTAGTGAGGATGGCAAAAAAGGGGGACAATTTTTTTAAAAGTTGAAGTTAAAAAGTCACACTGGTGACTTTTTAACTCCACTTTTCGGGTGTAAGAGGATTGATAAATCTTTCTCCCCCATAGTATCTTTATTCCATGTTGGTTAAAATAACTCCAGCAGCATTTTGCAAGGTCAACACGTTTTGATCACCTGATCTCAATCATAACATGATTAAGAGGCTGGTGATCGAAACACACTGACTTTGCAAAATGCCGCTGGAGTTGTTTTGAAGGGGTTTGTTGTAAGCAAATTGCATTTATCATGTAGGCACAGTTAATACAAGGCACTAATGTATTGTGATTGTCCATATTACCTCCTGTGCTGGCTTGATTTAATGTTTCCATTACATTATATGTTATTATATGTTATATTGATGGTTCCCTGGGGTTGCGGTCACCACTGCAGGACAGATACGAGGTGGCCAGGATGGGAGCTGCTGCGCATGCATGCCTATGTGAGCTCCCTGTTGCAGAGTATTATTGCTGGGTGCAGCAGAGTCAATACAGATCAGACGTTGTAAAGTAACAGAAACTGGGTTTATTGGAACATGCGTGCAATAACAGAAGGTCACCTTACATGGTGACTGGCACAGACAGGAAAAAGAAATCAGTGAGTTTACCTCAATGTACAGGAAATAAAACACATCATAGAAATGAATACAGAGACTACAAGTGAGAATTAGTAACAGTGACATCTAGTGTTATAACTGTGAACTGCAGTCAATCCAGCAATAGACTAAGCTGTAAGTTGTTGTATCTCCAACACTCTCATGGTCCCGTCCACTGGAGAGGCTGACACTTTTTCCTGTAGTGTGTAAGCATGGCCACCAGTGGTGGATTGCAGGGTGGTCGTAACCCCTGGATACGAGTCGTGTATAATGTGATGGAAAAATGAATCCAGCAAGCAAAGAAGGCAATATGGACAACCACAATACATTCGTAAGTGCCTTGTATTAACTTTGTCTACATGATAAGGCCTCATGCACACGACAGTATTTTTTTGCGGTCCGCAAAAAGCTGTTCCGTTGTTTCGTGATCCGTTTCCGTTTTTGTTTCCGTGTGTCTTCCTTGATTTTTGGAGGATCACCAGACATGAAAAGTGAAAAAAAAATCTAAGTCAAGTTTGCCTTGCAAATGATAGGAAAAAAACGGATGCGGATGACAATCTTGTGTGCCTCCGTGTTTTTTCACGGACCCATTGACTTGAATGGGTCCGCGAACCGTTGTCCGTGAAAAAAATAGGACAGGTCATATTTTTTTGACTGACTGGAAACACGAATCACGGACGCGGATGACAAACGGTGCATTATCCGAGTTTTCAACGGACCCATTGAAAGTCAATGGGTCTGCAGAAAATCACGGAAAACGGAACAACGGACACGGAACACAACAACGGTCGTGTGCATGAGGCCTAAATGCCACTTGCTGAAGTTAGACAACTCCTCTAACCAATATGGAATAAAGATACTTTTGTAATAATTTCCAAGTCCTGGATGATTACTAGAGTTGAGCGAATTTCTTAAAAGTTCGATTCGACTGATTCGCCAAATTTCACAAAAAATTTGCTTCGTGACGAATTACTTCGTCACGATACACATTTTTTTGTAAGTAGTGAGTGCAATGACAGGGAGCTGCGATAGCGCCGCCCCCGTCATTGTACCCCACAGATGCCGCATTCATTCATGATGGAATTAGATTCGTTCATCACTAGTGATTACATTTGGTAAAAATTATTGTACATTGCGGTTTTTATAGCAGTTTTTGCAGCAACTACCTGTGTTATAGGCCTCTGAGTGAATGGGAACCTGAAGTCACCTATGAATATAACTTTGCTGAATGTGAAGATAGGCAGAGGTTTTGGCGTATGTAGTTGGTAGACATTAGCCCTCAGGATCCGCTATGTGAGTCCTAAGTGGCATGAAACATGCATGTTAGTATATTCTTCCCACCCCATAGAGTGGACAATAGGGGGCAGAACTCAACAGATGCCATAGAAGAGGAGATATCCACTGCATTCCAGGAGTATAGAACTAATAGTGCTCAATAATAGTTTTCCAGGGTTCCAGTTCTCTTAGCACATTGGTTTGAAGATCTTATAAAGATGAAGCTGACCTACACCTTAATGATCTTTCTTTTCTTGGTGGCCTATATACAAGTCAAGGGAAATGTAGAATAAGCTGCAGCAGATCATGTAAAGAACTATTAAATATACAGCCAATATGCAGTATATGATTGTGCAGTATGTACCTGTTTGGCAATTCATGCGGTCAGATTGACCTACGTATGTAATGCATATGCACTACCCCAGACTTGAAATTACAGTATGTTGTGTTTTATGTGTTATGCCATTCATTCCAGCAAAGTTTGGCAATGGTTGGCAGGAATAGGGCTAACCACAAGAAGTAGTACCAGCCCAGTTCTGCCAAGAGGGGTATTTCCAGTCCAGACAGCAAGGAGGTAGGAAGCACATGTCGTAGCTCCTACTCCAATGGACCGTATCTGTTTTTCTGTGATACCTTCACTCCAGGAGATGCTAGAATCAAGAACACTACTTTCAAGAAGCCTCAGTGCGCTTAGATAGCAGAGTGATCAGTGAAACCATCGCTTTACAGACCCTGCTCCTGGTGAGGGAAAACAGGTCCGACACCCATCTCCTACAATAACCACCAGGCCATACTAACTTCAAGTCTGTCTCACACAGTGGACACCTGTATCCACAAGTGACTGCAAGTGTCATTAAATTGCCATACAACCAGCCACCTTACTTCCTCAAAGCTGCACCTTGTACTTAATACTGCTGGATGTTTTACAAGTAAAGAGAGACTTTTAGATTTTTACTTCAGGCCTGATTCTTCAAATTACCTTGCCACTGCACCATTGCCCAGGCAGAAATGGCCTGAGGGAGTATACCATGACACAACAACTCATCAGGGCCACTACCACTCCCATCCTCTGCACTGGCTCCTCAGGGGCTCGCTGCACATATAAGGCTCTGTTCATCTCACATTTGAATGTTCGGTCAGAGAAATAGCTCTGGGGTATTCTCTGAGGTATACTCCCTGATGGAACGTTCCAAAATATGGCACTGTATAGACATACACATCCCAGTTATTGCATTAAACACATCATTGTAGTGTTACATGGCTAGCGTCCTCCAGCGCCACAGACAGTATAATCTAAAACTATGATGTCTTCCCTAAGTGATCTCGAAACATTGCATTATTCTGGGTGGTTAACACTGATCTATATGTTAATGTCCTCTAGTCCATGTTACAGAATTGCCCACCTGTCTCCTGCCCATACTGCTCCTAACACAACCCTATAGGTGCATAATTATTGTATACAACCAGCGTCTGGCTGGGATACCTAGGGCCCACCAGTAAAATTTATTCCAGGGGCCCACTGCACAGATACATGCAAATATTACCTACTTATACAGCAGCTAGACACTACAAGATGATTGATTATGGGGGTCCCTGCAAGTGGAAACTCTACATCTAGAGGTCATCTCAGCCAAATGATCTACAGTAACATAATAAACTGGGTAGTTTGTTAAATAATCACTCTTTGAAAGGACGCATAGGCTGGTTGAGATGCTGTATGTAGTACAGTCAGTCTACTGTGCCATGTACCACTGGAGCAGGGAATGGGGGACTAGGGGCCCGCCGGGGGATTCACCTGTACCCCTGTGGGCCAGTCCGAGCCTGAATATAACTCTATAGTGTGCAGCGTTTACAGTCGGACCCAGGCCCTGGAGACGTAAAAGAAACACAAAAAGTCTATTGAATATGAAGAGACCACTACTATAAATGGCACATGTTAGTGGGGAATTTTGTATTAGGGCCCAAGAGCCATGGTGCCTTTCGGACGTCCAGAAGACATACTGATAGGGGCCTTAGATTGTGAGCCCCACTGGGGACAGTTGGATGATAATGTCTGTAAAGCGCTGCGGAATATAGTAGCGCTATATGAGTGCGTAACATAAATAAATAATAAGATTGTCAGCCGTCTGAAATGAGTGACATTCTCTAACTGCTACAGGTGTGAAATGCGTCAGCTAACTAATTGCTATTTCAGAGATGGAAATCTGAATACCGTTGAGCCAATACTAAATATTTATATTTCCAGGTCAGGAGACGGTTGCAGGGGTAGAATATTATTACCAAGCGATGCTGAATCCATGTGTAAGATGAATGTTGATCAAGAGTAAACGAATCCTCTAGGAATTCAGCGCATCTGGGAGGGAAGGTTATATGAGAGGAAGAGAAGTGTTAGAACAAGAGGTCATGCTCCGAAGCTGGGGGTGAAAGTCTCCGGGGCAATGGGCTATAGTGCCGCTTCATGAAACCACTCCGATTCTCAGGTGTATGGCAAGCGCATGGTATAAGAGTGATGCCGTCCTGAATATAACAGCTTAATCCAAAGAGAAAATGAACAGATTAGGGGAGGCAGATATAGTCATATTTGGAATTACACAGCGCTGCACAATGGCAACTTCATGGAAATAGCCCGTATTATGTGGATTTGCTAGAGTTTGAGGATTTTGTAGAGTTTTATATTTTGCACAGTTTTCAGTTTATCTGTAATTGACTTCAATTTTATAAAAAGAAATTGGGATTCTTTTTTTTTTTTATTATAAAAAGCAAAGTAACTAGGTGTGCTGCAGTATTTTATTCTATCAATGCTAGATATTTATTTTAATAAAGACATGGGGGACATTTATCCCCTGCAGGGCTCCAGATGGCGACCAAAATGGTCGCCAATGCGACTTAGAATTGCAAAATGGCGACAAGACTTTGTAGTCTTGTCGCCATTTGCGCCTAGACCCTGCGCTGCTCTGCCGCTTTCACACGCAAGTTAAACTGACATGGCACGGGCTTATGTCAGCGCGTGCCATGTTCTTCTCAAAAGCACAGGGGAGACGGAGGCAGTCCCTCCCCCCTGTGCCGCTGCTGCCGCTGCCACCAATGGACTGATAGCAGGGAGGAGAAGGGGAGGGGCTGTGGCCACTGTGCCACCAATGAATATAGTTTATGCGTGAATACAAATGCAGTCTGTGGGTGTCGGCCATATCCCATACCCGTCACCCAGCCTCTATGACTGCGCGCTGCGATCCGCCACTATTAACCCATCAGGTGCGGCACCTAAGGGGTTAATTGCGGCGGATCGCAATGCGCAGTCATAGAGGGCGGGTTAGGTATATGGCGGGCACCAGCAGCCTGCGTCTTTCCCAATTTTACATATAAAATATATAAACAATAAATAAATATTACATATCGACACACACAAAAAAGTGCGAACTATTAAAATATTTAAAAATATCTCCTATGCGGTGAACGCCGTAACAGAAAAAAAAAAAAAACGTGCAATTTGCCATTTTTTTGTCACCTTGTCCCACCAAAAATTAGGCGGGACAAAATCTATTATGGTCCAGACGTTCCATAAAATGTGGAATGCACAGGCTTTTTTGGGTCTTTTCTTTTTTCACGTGGTATCGAGTATCGCAATACTTTTTTATGGTATCGAAATCGAGGTCAAAATTTTGGTATCGTGACAACCCTAGGTAAGACATGTAGTTTTTTTTTATTATACTGTAATTTTATGTATTTTAAATTTGGCGACTAAATTTTTCAGGTACATATTTTTTTTAGTCTGGAGCCCTGCTTTGCAGTTGTTTTTGTTTTGCTTTGTGTGTCTGCAGCAAATTTATGAAATGTCGCACCCTATTACTATATTTGGAGTGACTGCAATGTGGTTTTCATCTATACGTGTAAAGTACATCTGCCGATACGTGGCTTTTGAACATTACGCCAGCATAGATGTAACTAGGTGGGTGCAATACTTACCTTGTGTGTCTGAAGATGTTCTGCAGCAGTGCGGTATTCTTACATTAGGTGTATACTGTGCATGAGATGCTCAGATACATGTAACTTGTGATTACGTGACACAGGCACTTAGTGGGCAAACCAAAAAAATCTGTCAGTTATATGATTTTATAACCTGTGAGCTGATAAAACTGTTTATAAACCACCAAAAAACCCTTTAAGGAAATGGTCATAGCAGCAGGGGTTGAGTGAGCTGACCTTGCAGGAGGCAGTGACCATTTGCAACAAAATGATATAGTTAGGGTTAATAGGACGGAATAAAAGCTACACATAATGACCATTAATGCTGTGTCCACACTGACATCATGGTACCACTGCATGATGTTTCTTACCAAAGAGTATACTTCGGTGCAATATTCTGGTCTGATAAACGAGTAAAAACCTCACAGACCTATTATAAATGGGATCATTTAGGACAAATTAGAAAACATTACAAATTTATGAAAATCAGATCCATCCCATATATAATGAATCCCATAAAAATAAAAAATCTCGATGCGAGAGTGGAAATGGTCACAACTGCAGCAGACGAGTGAGCAGATCTTGCAGGTGGCAGTGACCTGTTGCTAGAGGCAGAGCAGCATGTCCTTTTTTTTTGTACATATTATTTATTGCTCCTTCTCCTAAAGTTGCGTAAAACTAAACTTTTGCATTCTACACTGTCTGTATAGTCAAATACGATTTCACTACAGAAGAGCGATGCAGAGAAAGATCCAAGTGGAATGGAACTTGCCAGTTGTTTGTTTGCCGACCTGCCAACGATAAATAGCACAAGCATTAAATTTCATGATGTTCCTCAGAATCCTAAAGGGCACACAATCAGGCGGCTATTTGCCAGCTGAAATAATATATCCCACATGAAAATATCTCTAATCACATACGGAGTGCAATATATTGCCTTATAATTGTTCACTGCAGGCTGACTGCTGTCGCTGGCGTTATCTCATCACTGTGCTGCAACATATGAGTTACACGAAGAACACACTTTTAATTAACCGGTGATGTTTGCAGAATATTAATGTCTAATAGTAGTTTTCATTGTAAGCAAAAGTATCCATGGTGGTTACCGATTATGGAAAACAAACTGTCGCCAACCATATTGACACTAATGGTGCACGCCGGGGTCCTGGATCTCATCTGGGTAACATCTGTATGGAGCCAGTATATTTTCTATATATGTTAGGCCTTGCACAGGAGCGCCACAGCCTCCTCAAACAGCTGAGGTGTCGGACCCCCACCGATCGCATGTTGATGGCCTATCCCATCCAATATAAAAATCTCTGAAAACCCCTTCAAGCCTCATCTTGCCTGCCTTGAAATTGACAGTGTTGTAAATAGGAGGAAAAGGAAGCAGGAAGCACAATCAAACAATGGGCTGGAGGTGTGCCATTTTAATTTTGCTCTTCTTTAGAAGTCTTCTATTAGTCAATGGCTTATCCTTCATGTTTTATCCTTTTTGACACAGGTATTCAGGAGAAACGGAAGACCATACCTACATTATCACATTCCTTACCACATGCTTCGTTCTACCTCTGCTGCTCATATTTGTGTCTTACGGAAAGTTGATGAGAAAGTTGAGGAAGGTAAGTCATTGTGGTCATAGAGAAGTTACTAGAAGCCTTTATTCACACTTACAAGACATATACTGTAGCCTGCCCCAAAGACAAGATTGGATCCCGTCAATGGAAAGCAGGCAAACCGTAAAATATTATTATCATTGGGCTCTGTGATCCCAGGGGCTGCAACAAAGCTACAGGAAACATTCTGAGTTGTGAGAGACTATCACAAGGCCCTCTCAGATTTAGGCCTCATGCAAACGGCCGTGGTAACCCGTGGTATTACTGTACAGCAGCGGCGGCATGAGGTGCACGGCGTCATAGCAACCAATGACGCCGTGCACTCCTGCTGTCAGCAGGAATCCCAGCCGGGTTACCACGGACCGCTCTTGGCCTGATCGGTATGATCGTGAATTCTGAGATTCGTGAAAAAATTGACTTAGGCTACTTTCACACTTGCGGCAGGACAGATCCGACAGGCTGTTCACCATGTCGGATCCGTCCTCCTGCTATTTTGCCGTGCCGCCGGACCACCGCTCCGTCCCCATTGACTATAATGGGGATGGGGGGCGGAGCTCCGGCGCAGCACGGCGAAAGCCGCCAGACTAAAAAGTCGGACATGCAGGACTTTTAGTCCGGCGGCCTTTCGCCGTGCACCGCCGGAGCTCCGCCCCCGTCCCCATTATAGTCAATGGGGACGGAGCGGCGGCACGGCGAAATAGCGGAAGGACGGATCCGACATGGTGAACAGCCTGTCGGATCCGTCCTGCCGCAAGTGTGAAAGTAGCCTTAACACGACTTAGGTGCGTAAAAGTTTACTAAACTATTATAAAAGTTATATATACAAAATATAACATTCAGAGTAAAGTTGGTAACAGTCACCAAAGCCATGAACAAATGAGCGAGCTCCCCATTGGCCAGTTTCCAACATGGCACCAGGCCAACGCCCATATTATACAAAGAGATATAATGATAGCAAGACACATTTTACACTGATGATGTCTTCAATGGAGCTAAGCTCTTTGTTGCATAGCTAGATGTCTTCTAGTCTCCTGGCCCCTCCTAGCCCCACTTAAAGGTCTTCAGTGTGAACTCATAACAAATTTTTTTTTTTTCCTGGAACTTCATAAACATTAAATAAAAACACATAAAACATTATAATCTGAGGTTTCTCTCCAGACATTCAATAACTCAGTTTTAACACATTCACTTTTTCCTTTATGCACACGCACTTTACTTTCCCTAGAAAAAATTTATTTTCAGTTTTTAAGGACTTTCGCACACTTTTATCACATATCACACATGCTTCCAATGAGATACACAATAGAACAACTTCTTGTGCCTGAAAGGGAAAATTCTTATTTCTTCACACTTCTGTCATCTTTTTTCCCTATAAGGATGCATTCATACGACCATAAGTGTTTTGCGGTCCGCAAATTGCTGATCTGCAAAACACGAATACCGGCCGTGTGCGTTCCGCAATTTGCGGACCGCACATGACCAGCACTATATAGAAAATGGCTATTGTTGTCCTCGACTGCGGACAAGAATAGGAGATGCTCTATATTTTTGCGCGGGCAAAAATATTGAAATGAATGGGTCCGCACCCGTTCCGCAAAATTGCGGAGCGAATGCGGCCCCGGAATTATGGTCGTGTGAATGGACCCTAAAAGCTATTTATAGCAAACAAGGGATAAGATTACCACTTACATTAATCACCTACGTCTACTCTTACTATATATCTACATACATTTCAACCTTTGAATTCATCCCTATAGATGATATCCAGCTTAACCCGCCCCCTTTAATCTTTCTGATGCAGTGCACAATCTCCAAGGAGGGGTTGTTTTTGAGTTCAACCTTGTAACACGGAGCACGGAGAAGAAAAGGGGAACTTACCTATGTGATTAAAGAACAGTCAAAGCCCCCGCTTAAAGGGCCCCACAGTTAACGGGATGTATACACTTTTCCTTAACCCTTATTTTTCCTTACTCCTTTAACTTAACGCTTACAATGCCTGCTCTATTCTATCTCACTGCCTCCCAGAACTCGGTCTGTATTGCATTTATGCTTCACGTTATTATGAACCCACAGAAAGCCAAATAAAGCAGAGATGTTCTATCTTTCCTCAAATATTTCCATTTTCCGCACATTTCTCAAGAACAAGTCATAAATCCACTACAGTAGGGCACTACAAGCTTAACTGGTTCCTCTCTGAACATTAATACACAGATGCTTTTTCATGCCTAAACATCTAGGCACTCTTCCTTATCAGTTGTGGATGAACTCTGTTATCTACAATCTGCAGACTTTCACTACCACAATTCCTGCAGACTACTCAACTGCTTCAATGATCTCTACATATATATATGTATATAATGGAACACGATGGCGGCACTGGACAAAAATTGTTAGCGGGTGCTAGGTCCAAGGGTGTAGCTGCTTACCCCATAAAGTAGATAGGAAAACCGGACAGCACTCCAAGTAAAAAAACAAGTGGTTGTTTATTCACCCATGTGGTAAGGCAACGTTTCAGCTCATACAAAGAGCCTTTTTCAGGCTTGAAAAAGGCTCTTTCTATGAGCTAAAACGTTGCCTTACCACATGGGTGAATGAACAACCACTTGTTTTTTACTTGGAGTGCTGTCCGGTTTTTATATATATATATATATATATATATATATATTTTGTGGGGATTTGCTCTGGTAGACAGGGTGTGCAGACGCAGTACAGAGGCAAATTACCAGTTCTTAACACCTTCCCGACGTTTGACGTACTGTTACGTCATGGGAACCACTAAGTTCCCGCAATTTGACGTAATAGTACATCATAGTGATCGCGCGGGCACCGGAGCGGTGCGCGCGCGATCACTGCAGGGGCCCGGCAGTTCGTGGTAGCCGGGCCCCTGCTGTATCCGCCGGCATCGCTGTAAAAGCAGATGCCGGCGAATTAACCCCTTCTATGCCGCGGTCCGTGCTGACCGCGACATAGAAGAGGTTTGTGTCAGGTGAACGATCACATCGAGTCCCCGCGGTGCTGTGGCAGTCCGATGCCGTGCAAAGGCTGCCCAATGCCTTGCACGGCATCGGGAACTGCCTTCTAAGGGAGCCGAGGAGATCCAGCCTCAGGCTGGGTCTCCTAGGCAACCTGTTAGTGTATGACTCAGTGTCATACACTAACAGGCAATGCATTACAATACAGATGTATTGTAATGAATTGCAGAGGGGATCAGACCCCCAAAAGTGAATGTCATAAATAAAGAAAAAAAAGTAAAGAAAAAAAGTGTTTTTTAATAAAATTAATAAAGTAATAAAATTAATAAAGTAAAAAAGAAAAAAAAAAAACGCCCCTTTCCCCTTATTTTATAATAAAAAACATATTGGGTATCGGCGCGTCCATAATGACCGGCTCTATAAATAGATCACATGATCCACCCTGTCCGATAAACACCATAAAAAAAAAAAAAAAAACGGTGTAAAAAAAAGCCATTTTTGTCACCTTACATCACAGAAAGTGCAACACCAAGAGATTAAAAAGGGGTATGCTCCCCAAAATGGTATTAATAAAACCGTCACCTCATCCCGCAAAAAATTTGCCCCTACCTAATACAATCGCCCAAAAAATAAAAAAAACTATAGCTCTCAGAACATGGAGACACTAAGACATCATTTTTTTTTTGTTTCAAAACTGCTATTATTGTGCTAAAGTGAAATACATTAAAAAAAAATATACATATTAGGTATCGCCACGTCCGTAACAACCAGCTCTATAAAAATATTACATGACCTAACCACTCAGGTGAACACCGTAAAAAAAATAAAAAAACGGTGTAAAAAAAATGCTATTTTTGTCACATTACATCACAAAAATTGCAACAGTAAGTGATAAAAAAGGCATATGCCCCCCAAAATAGTACCAATCAGACCGTCACCTCATCTCGCAAAAAATGAGACCCTACCTAAGAGAATCGGTCAAAAAATAAAAAAGCTATGGCTCTCTGACTATGGAGATACTAAAATATGATTATTTTTTGCTTCAAAACTGCTATTATTGTGCTAAAGTGAAAAAAATAAAAAAAGTATACATATTAGGTATCGCCACGTCCGTAACAAACAGCTCTATAAAAATATCACATGACCTAACCACTCAGGTGAACACCGTAAAAAAAAAAAGTGTAAAAAAAAAATGCAATTTTTGACACATTACATCACAAAAATTGCGACATCAAGTGATCAAAAAGGCGTATGCCCTCCAAAATAGTACCAATCAGACCATCACCTCATCCCACAAAAAATGAGACCCTACCTGAGAGAATCGGTCAAAAAATAAAAAAGCTATGGCTCTCAGACTATGAGACACTAAAATATCATTATTTCGGTTTCAAAAATGCTATTATTGTGTAAAACTTAAATAAATAAGAAAAAGGAGACATATTAGGTATTGCCACGTGCGTAATGATCTGCTCTATAAAAAAAGTCACATGACCTAATCCCTCAGGTAAACGCTGTAAGAATAAAAAATAAAAACGGTGCCAAAACATCCATTTTTTTGCCTTCCAAAAACCATATGGCGTTTCTTTCCTTCTGCTCCTTGCCGTGTGCCCATACAGCAGTTTACGATCACATGTGGGGTGTTTCTGTAAACCGCAGAATCAGGGTAATAAATATTGAGCTTTATTTGGTTGTTAACTCTTGCTTTGCTACTGGAAAAAATTTATTAAAATGTAAAATTTGCCAAAAAAGCGCAATTCTGAAATTTCATCTCCATTTTCCATCAATTCTTGTGGAACACCTAAAGGGTTAACAAAGTTTGTAAAATCAGTTTTGTATACCTTTAGGGGTGTAGTTTCTAAAATGGGGTTATTTTTGGGTGGTTTCTATTATGTAAGCCTCACAAAGTGACTTCAGACCTGAACTGGCCTTTAAAAATTGGGTTTTGGAAATTCTCCAAAACATTTCAAGATTTGCTTCCATACTTCTAAGCCTTCTAACGTCCCCAAAAAATAAAATATAATTTTCAAAATGATCCAAACATGAAGTAGACATATGGGTAATGTAAAGTAATTACTATTTTTGAAGGTATTACTATCTATTCTAAAAGTAGAGAAATTGAAATTTGGAAATTTGCTAATTTTCCAATTTTTTTGGTAAATTTTGTATTTTTTTGTGAATAAAAATGTTTTTTTTTACTTATTTTTACCACTGTCATGAAGTACAATATGTGACGAGAAAACAATCTCAGAATGGCCTGTATAAGTAAAAGTGTTTTAAAGTTATAACCACATAAAGTGACACATGTCAGATTTGCAAAAAATGGCCTGGGCAGGAAGGTGAAAACAGGCCCGAGGCTGAAGGGGTTAAATCAAACTTCCGTGTTTATTCACACATAAAGCGAAAACAAAACGTCACTTTGCAGTCTTAGTGTTAGTTCACACACAATGGAAAGTTCACATAGCAAAAAATCACCTTGTTGGCAGTTCTGCCTCCCGCAGTCCATAGCAGGCTTTTAGGGGGCCCATTTCCCTTACAGACAGGTATCAGCCCTCCAGCACTGCACAAGCCTCAGATCCCAGCACACACACCTCCTGAGCTCCACTGTCAGACTGAGGTAATCCCCCTCACCTGGCAGTGCTAGCTGGTTTTTAGGCCTGGCAAAACCCAGTCTGGACCATGGGGAGTAGTCACACACCCAGCACTTTGACTACTATATAGCCATACTAACTATTAAGGTGTCAAACAGCAACTGCTGCAGACACATAAAAACCGGCTCTTACTCCACTGAGGCCAGGAACCTCGGTGACACTTACCTATCATCCACATCTTCTTACAATATATATATAGTATATATTCTCTTCTCTGTAACTCCACTCACAGCAATATCCACTTGTAGAGATCTCATGCAACATCCTAGGTTGTCACCACTTCTGAGTCTATGGATGCCCCGGGTTGCCATCTTTAGTGGTCAGGATCAAACTAAATCGACTCTTTGTATTTAATACCCAAATCCCACCATCCCACCACTGGCCACCAAATGTATTATCTGGAATTCTCGGAAAAAGTAGACTTAACACAACACAACTTAGGTGCATGAAAGTTTAGTAAACTACAGTATGATAAAAGATTTTATGTATGTGTGTGTATATATATATATATATATATATATATATATATATATATACACACATATATATACAGTATATATATGCAAATCAGTCGAGATTTGTTTCAGGTCCTGTTCACCAAATTGTTTAGGACGTCTTGTCTTCGTTCATTTTTTTTTTCATGAATCCCCCTTCCCCAAAGCTCTGGAACGCAATGACAGCAATAGTAAATGATGTCTGAGTAACTCTGACATACATAGCTATGGGTAAACGCACATTTGAAGGCGTTAACATACAGCATGTTTAAAATACACCGCAACGGCACCTGTGTTATGCTTTTTTATATGCCAAAGCTTCCAAAAATTGTCCCTTCTCAGGGGCAGATGATGTTTAAACACACAAGGGATAGATAAATAAATAAATAAATAAAAAAAAGTGGCATGGGGGAACAAGTGTCCAAAACTATGCCTTAACAGAGTTAAAATGCCTGCCTGTACTAAGAAAAAGTGGCTTGTTGTGAACAAGCCTAAAATAATTATCCCTTTTAATTGGGATGTGGAGAGAGTATGGTACAGATATAATGGCATGGGGGCGCAATACTGCAAGCAGCAGGAGCAGTATAAGCATGTTCAATGGGAATTAAGTCCAGAGAGTGAGGGTCTGCAGTTAACCAGTGTACTTCTTTACTGGAGGAATTCAGGTGTAAAACAATACAGATGAGGCATAGTGATGAGCGGGAGGTGCCATATTCGATTTCGCGATATTTCGCGAATATTCGCACGAATATTCGTGTTATATTCGTCGAAATCGAATATTCGCAATTATTCCAATTATCGCGAAAAAAATTTTTTCGCATATTGCGAAAATTTATCTTGATAGTATAAGGCAACGTTCCTATGCTAATGACTATGGCTAGGCTAATATGTGTATTTTACGAAATTTCGTAATATTGCTCTAACTTCGTCTCTTAGAATATTACGAATATTCTAAAAGACGAAGTTAGAGCAATATTAAGAACATTTGCAAAAGTCGAAATTGCGATGCGAGTAATATAACACGAAATAGTCGCATGAAGATTTCAACTTAGCACAGCTATATTCCATATTCTAGCCTAATATGGAATATAGCTGTGCTAAGTTAGCACTGCTATATTCCATATTAGGCTAGAATATGGAATATAGCTGTGCTAAGTTGAAATCTTCATGCGACTATTTCGTGTTATATTACTCGCATCGCAATTTCGACTTTTGCAAATGTTCTTAATATTGCTCTAACTTCGTCTTTTAGAATATTCGTAATATTCTAAAAGACGAAGTTAGAGCAATATTACGAAATTTCGTAAAATACACATAGATTGTATTTAAGCTAATATACTGCTATAGTAATAATTTTTAATAGTGTACATATTTTACAAAACTTAGGTTCAGAAGAGGCAAAAAAAAATTACAGGAAAAAAAAGGGATTATAGCACTATATTAGCTAAATTACAATCTATATGTGTATTTTACGAAATTTCTTAATATTGCTCTAACTTCGTCTTTTAGAATATTCGTAATATTCTAAGAGACGAAGTTAGAGCAATATTACGAAATTTCTAAAAGACGAAGTTAGAGCAATATTAAGAAGATTTGAAAAAGTCGAAATTGCGATGCGACTTATACAACACGAAATTTTCGCATGAAGATTTCAACTTAGCACTGCTATACTCCATATTCTAGCCTAATATGGAATATAGCTGTGCTAAGTTAGCACTGCTATATTCCATATTAGGCTAGAATATGGAGTATAGCAGTGCTAAGTTGAAATCTTCATGCGAAAATTTCGTGTTATATAATATATAACACGAAATATTCGCATGAAGATTTCAACTTAGCACTGCTATACTCCATATTCTAGCCTAATATGGAATATAGCAGTGCTAACTTAGCACAGCTATATTCCATATTAGGCTAGAATATGGAGTATAGCAGTGCTAATTTGAAATCTTCATGCGAATATTTCGTGTTATATTACTCGCATCGCAATTGCGACTATTGCGAAATTTCGTAAAATACACATATAGATTAGATTGTAATTTAGCTAATATGGAATATAGCAGTAAGTTGAAAACGCCACTGACTGGAGCAGCCAGGAAGCCAGGAATCCAAAGGACAGGTAAGAACAATTTTAGGGAAGTGGGAAAGAAAAAAATATAATAAAAAAAAAAAAAAAAAAAACGAATATTCTATTTCGCGAATATATAGAACGATATTCTAAATATTCGCGAAATCTCGAAATTGCGATATTCGAGAAAAAAATTCGCAATTCGAATATTCGCGCTCAACACTAATGAGGCATAGGGCTGGCTTCTCCAGTCTCCTCACGGGCATAAAAAGGGTTCATTGCTGAGGGAAGGCCTGAGCTAACTGTCCCTCCTTCTCTCAGAAGGCTGGTACCCTGGACAAAGGCTGGTGGCCCACAGTCTGTGGCTCAGTAGTCTGGCTGGCTCCTTGGTCATAGGGCTGGTGACCCATGAACTGTGGCTCAGCATCCCCATCTCAGTGTCTTCTTCTGGTCACCCATGCAGACTTGCATGAGTCTATTCTTCTAAGCACTGATCCCTAACTGCAGAACAATAGGGGCTTTGACGGCTCTCTTTACATACAGTATATAATTGTGTGCTTGCGCTGACTGCAAATGGCCTTTAGTAAAGTAATGTGTAATATGATGCCTCATAGAATATAGGATAATCTTGTATCAGAGCCCTAGATAAGTCACTGTCAAACATAGGCAATGTGTAATATAGTATATATGTAATAGAGAATGTACTTGCCACTCTTGCTGTACTGTAAGTCCTGTATAGGGGGAGCTTCCTTCCGCCCTTCCTCCGGTGACCTAATGTCCTTCCAGCTCACATGTGCGGCTCTGGCCGGTAGCTCGCACACCTGGGGGGAGCTGCACTTCTGTGTCCAAGGGAGCGATAAGCTTCCATGTGACGTCAAACTCTGTTAGCTACGGGTGCCTCCCAGGTACACAATTCCTCCGACGTGTTTCGGAATATACGTATTCCTTCCTCATCTATTCCGAAACGTGTCGGAGGAATCGTGTACCTGGGAGGCACCTGTAGCTAACAGAGTGTTTCTCGCTCCCTTGGACACAGCAGTGCAGCTCCCCCCACGTGTGCGAGCTACCGGCCGGAGCCGCACATGTGAGCTGGAAGGAGCATAAGACTCTCCAGCACATTAGGTCACCGGAGGAAGGGTGGAAGGAAGCTCCCCCTATACAGGACTGACAGTACAGCAAGAGTGGCAAGTACCCTCTCTATTACATATATACTATATTCCACATTGCCTATGTTTGACAGTGACTTATCTAGGACTCTGATACAAGATTATCCTATTTTCTATGAGGCATCATATCACACATTACTTAACTAAAGGCCATTTGAAGTCCGCGCAAGCTCACAATTATATAGTGTTTATCTGAAGCCACATTAAAGGGGGTAGGCAATTAACCCCTTCGTAGCCCAGCAGCAACAGGACCCACATTAGATAAAGATAGTGTGGCTCTCTCTATAACGGCAGCACTGGTATATTCCTTGCTTTTCTCTTTACATACAGTTTCTGGCTAAACTAGAACCTTCCAGTGGGAAGGCTGGAGTGAAGAAACTCAGCACAATCTCCCATCTGTCATAGACTTGCATTAGAGCTTCAATGATACTCAATGGCAATGACACATCCATTTTTTCCACACAAAGCAGGTTTTTAGACATAATAACAGAGCTAACTCGGACATTCAAAAGGTCAGTCTGTCTGGTTTTAGTGGTAAACAAGTCTGGCTCTTTCCCTCCAAAACATGCTCTTCTTTAAACCTTGTAGTAGCTGTGGAAAATCACCAGCTTCATATTAGCTAGAAAGTCTCAAAAGTCTCTCAGTATTCATTAACCCTTTCCAAAGTGCCATGCAAACACAGTGCAAATGAACAGGATATATATCATAACATACATATAAAATGAAGTTACACAGTATTAAATAGCATAAGTCAATTCAAGTTAACCCTTTAAAGTGAAATAAAATAAGGCATTGATGACTTTGCACAGGAGAAACAGGGGCAAATGTCCAGACTTTAATGTACCCCTGCTCCAGGGCTCTACACATAGAACATACGTGGCTGTCTATGGGTAGTAGTAGTAGTAATAGTAGTAGGGATAGTGGCGGTAGATGCTTTGCGTTGGTGGCAGTAGGGGATTAACAGCGAGGACCAGCAGCACCCGAGGGACTGGCGGCTGCAGCAACAGCCGTATGGTACATGTTATCAGTAAGGCAGCAGCAGCGTAATAGAAGATGGTGGTTGGCAGGTCGCAGCAGTGGCATGATGCAGGCCTCAGCCGTACAGAACATGATGGTTGGCAAGTGGCATTAGTGGCATGATGCAGGCCGCAGCAGCAGGCATACAGAAAGTCAAGGTACACAGACAGACAGTATTGGCATGATGCAGGTGGCAGCAGCAGCCATACAGAATGTGATGGTAAACAGACAGCAACAGTGGCAAGATGGGGCACTGCCAGCAAGGCGAGATCTATTCATTGAAATCAGCCGGAGGAGTGTGAAAATCCTCTTGAATCCAGGCTTGGTTCATTTTGGCAAAAGTGATGTTTTGGACACTGGCAGAGGACAAATTGGTCTGTTTGGGTGTCACCATGCCCCCACGTGGTGCTGAAAACCCTCTCCGAGATGACACTGTCTTTACATGCATGTGTCTTTACAGAGGAAGAGGTTTTAAGTCAGCTGTCTTAAATTAATACAAATAAGTCACAGGGGCCTGATGGGATACACCCAAAGCTATAAAAAGAGTTTAGCGGTGAACTAGCAAAACCATTAACAGATTTATTTAACCAATCAATGGTAACAGGAGTCGTCCCAAAAGATTGGAAATTAGCAAATGTTGTGCCCATTCACAAGAAAGGTAGTAGGGAGGAATCGGGCAACTATAGGCCAGTAAGCCTGACATCAATAGTGGGGAAATTAATGGAAAGGAGAGGATTGTGGAACATCTAAAATCCCATGGATTGAAAGATGAAAAACAGCATGGGTTTACTTCAGGGAGATCATGTCAAACTAATCTTATTGATTTTTTTAATTGGGTGACTAAAATAATAGATGGCGGAGGTGCAGTAGACATCGCTTATCTAGACTTTAGTAAGGCTTTTGATACTGTTCCACACAGAAGGCTTATCAATAAATTGCAGTCTTTGGGCATGGACTCCCATATTGTTGAATGGATTAGGCAGTGGCTGAGGGACAGACAACAGAGGGTTGTAGTCAATGGAGTATATTTTCAGACCATGGTCTTGTTACCAGTGGGGTACCTCAGGGATCTGTTCTGGGACCCATATTGTTTAATATCTTTATCAGCGAAATTACAGAAGGCCTCGATGGTAAGGTGTGTCTTTTTGCTGATGACACAAAGATTTGTAACAGGGTTGATGTTCCTGGAGGGATACACCAAATGGAAAAGGATTTAGGAAAACTAGAGGAATGGTCAGAAATCTGGCAACTAAAATTTGATGTTGATAATTGCAAGATAATGCACCTGGGGTGTAAAAACCCAAGAGCAGAATATAAAATCAGTGATACAGTCCTAACCTCAGTATCTGAGGAAAGGGATTTAGGGGTCATTATTTCAGAAGACTTAAAGGTAGGCAGACAATGTCATAGAGCAGCAGGAAATGCTAGCAGAATGCTTGGGTGTATAGCAAGAGGAATTACCAGTAGAAAGAGGGAGGTGCTCATGCGGCTCTACAGAGCACTAGTGAGACCTCATTTGGAGTATTGTGCGCAGTACTGGAGACCATATCTCCAGAAGGGTATTGATACTTTGGAGAGAGTTCAGAGAAGAGCTACTAAACTGGTACATGGATTGCAGGATAAAACTTACCAGAAAAGGTTAAAGGACCTTAACATGTATAGCTTGGAAGAAAGACGAGACAGAGGGGATATGATAGAAACTTTTAAATACATAAAGGGAATCAACAAGGTAAAAGAGGAGAGAATATTTAAAAGAAGAAAAACTCCTACAAGAGGACATTGTTTTAAATTAGAGGGGCAAAGGTTTAAAAGTAATATCAGGAAGTATTACTTTACTGAGAGAGTAGTGGATGCATGGAATAGCCTTCCTGCAGAAGTGGTAGCTGCAAATACAGTGAAGGAGTTTAAGCATGTATGGGATAGGCATAAGGCCATCCTTCATATAAGATAGGGCCAGGGGCTATTCATAGTATTCAGTATACTGGGCAGACTAGATGGGCCAAATGGCCAAATCTGCCGACACATTCTATGTTTCTATGTAAAGGGTGCTGTGCCAGTTCGGGCCACTGTTCCAGTCTGCCTTCCCACAAATCTATGGCGTCAGGAAACAGGGTATGTGACAGAGACTGGTCATAGTTTAGATGAGCCTGAACCTGGGCATTGAGACGGGAGCTGTCGGCTGTCAGCTCACTGACTGGCCTCTGCCTGGCATGGCATGGCATGCGGAAAAACTGCTGCATCATGTTGAGGAGACTGAAATGGTTGCTGCTGCTGACTGAAGTTGCAGCACCTCCTCCTCCTACCCATGGGAGTTTCTTATTGTGGGTCCCCAACAGGAACACTTGAGGGCATGAGCGCTAGCCTCTCTTCAAAAATACATATGAGGGGGATGAGATACAACTGCAGCATGAAAGGCGGTCTGGTGCATGACCAAATCGTTCACGGCTTTCCGCTTCTCGTACAGACGATCAACATGTGCAATGTTGAATTCCAGCAAGTTGGAATATCGCAGACTAAGCAGTGTAGCTGCAGACCATTTCGATGCTGCAAGTCCAGGAGAGCGTTCCTCTTCACGAGAGAATGGCTAAAGAAGAGGGACAGTCTCCTGGACATTGCCAGCACCTTGCGCAAGCCAGTACTGCCAAGCCATGCAGGAAGTATTTGTCATTTCCCCTAGGTTTAGGGTGGCCAGGATATTATGCCCATTGTCACAGATCATCTTGCCCAGTTGGAGTCGAGAAGATGACAGCCAGCGGGGTGTTTGCTTGATGTACTTAAGCAATTGCGCGTCAGTGTGGCTGCTCTCTCCCAGGCCAATCAGCTCCAACACGGCATGGCAACACTTAACTTGACACATGTGATTGGAAAGAAGAGTGGCACTGTGCCCTGCTGCTGTTGGAGAGGGGACCCTGTCCATGGAGAAGGAGGTGGTGGAGGTAGATACAGTAAGTGCCTGCTGTGGGAGCCAGTCCTATGATATCATGGGAGGGGGTTAAAAGGACCGGGCCATGTTGCTGGGGTTATAAAATATATAGAGAAATACTGGGGTTGTATCTCTTACTGTGAGCGCTGCTTGTCCTTCGTGAAGTGGTTTTTATTCACACTAGGCAAGTAAAACAAAATTAGTGGACTGCGCTGCTCTCCTGGAATCCACAAACAGGGAGGATAAGTCGGATGCCAGATCCTTCCTCCAATTCTCTTTCCTTATGCTGCCAAACACTGCTACTATGCCCTAATGCGGTGCTGCTAAATGGTTTTTCCACGTTCGATCAACCTACTATGTCAGGAACAAAGAAGCAAAATAGTGAAGCACCATAGGCACTTTCAGGCTAAAAGATTAATTCCTTCTACTCACAAGAGTCGATTAAAACAAGACATATCAGATATAAAATTCCGGTTTCCCAGAGTCTGCCTGGCCTAGGTTTCATCCCTCCTTCTTCAGGGGCATATCTTTTAGCCTGAAAATGCCTACAGTGCTTCACTATTTTGCTCCCTGATATTATAGGTTGATCGGACATTGAAAAACCATGGAGCGGCACCGCACTGAGACATAGTAGAAGTGTTTGGCTGCATAAGGAAGGAGAATTGGAGGAAGGATCCGGCATCCAACTTATCCTCCCTGTTTGAGAATTCCAGGAGAGCAGCGTGGTCCCCTAACTTTGTTTTATGTTGCTGTTGTGCTGCCTCTCCACTGCCGCAAAAAACATTGACCCAGGGTGCCGTGAAAGACATGTACTTTCTCTGCCCATAACAGCTGATCCAGGTGACCCCCGTGGAGTGAAAAGTGCTGCACAGCGAGAACTGCAAGGAGTAGTCCACATTCTCTGCCACGTGAGAGTACAAGGCTCCCTGACAATAGTACTACAGCGACTGCACCACCAGCAACGTAGCCAGGTGGGGGTTCAGCTTGTAGACAAGTTAATTGCTGGTGGAGAAAAGTTTTTTCATGACCAAAAGTTCCATTATAGATATCTCATGATGGAGCCGAGGACACGGAGGAGTCTTAGCAGGAGAAGAAGAAGGTGATAATGATACCCTACTGCTTGGGGAAGCTGGTTGGCTGGCACAAAGAGGACCAGGAGAAGACAGACAGACTTGTTCTGAATGGGAATGCTTGCCAGTTGTATTTTCCCAAAGGATCCAGTGATGCCGCCTCATGTGCTGCACTAGACCTCTGGTACCTATAATTGTGTTTGAATGGCCACAGCTTATTTTAATCCTGCAGATCTTGCACACCACTGTGGTTTTATGTACCCATCTTGTGGAGAAAAGTTGCTTGCACAGAGCTACAGGCATACAAGCTGAGCTTAGCTCTAGCACTTTTTGCGACTAACCCACCGACAGCATCAGCGGCATCACCAGATCCCGAAGCATACATGGCCCTGGCTGTTCTTTGGGAGGTACATTGCCTTGCTCTTTATTGCTGCTGTCACCGCCCTTCTCCACTGATGTTTCCTCCCCCTCAGCACCCCAATCTGGCTTACAGTTCCTGTCCTCAACAACCCTGCCACTTTTATCAGACTGTGAGATATCATAATGAGCTCCTGGGCCCCCCTTCCCTGTTCTGCATTTTCCCTGATTGCCATTGTCACTGCCCCCACCATCAATGCAGTGGCAACCGGTGCCACTATTACCACCACCATCAGCACAGGTATGCCTGGAATCAACAGCCTCCTCCCCAACCTCCTCCTCAGGGCAGTCAAAACTGTGAGGGTCCTCACACAAGTTGTGCACAGGAAGGCTGTCTTGACTCTCTGCCATAGGGCGTGGTAGGGTTTTCTTGCCACTTTTTAGGAAAAAGGAAGGTGCCCCACTAGGAAGGGGCAGTGAAGACTGAGAAGACGCCACTGAAAGCCTTCTATGGGGGTTCAGGGAGGAGGAGCAGGGGGAACATTGTGACCCCTGGCTCCACGGCACGGTGTCGGACTCTGAAGTTACCATCACATTATCCTGCTGTGACTGAGAGGAGAAATGAGCCATCCAATCCACAATCTCATCCTTTTTCTCCTCAACTTAAATGTTGCGCCTTTCTGAAGCCAGCAGGGACAACTACCGCCTACTACTACTACTATTACTTCTGGTTGGATAGTTGGTGTTGTTACTACCCACATTCTGGCTCTGGGTCTTTTGTTTTGGAACCCTTCCGTAGCCTAGACATTTTTGTGCCTCTCAGATAATGTTGTGCACCACCCTGTGTATTGGTGTAGTAAATGCGTATGCTGCTTTATTAAATTCAACCCCTCCCCCCCAAATTTTTTTTTAAAAAAATTGCAACTGTGTGGAAACTGTGTATACGAAGACGGACGATTGAGGCTTGACACTCAATTTCACGTTAATACACACAGGTAGATTGCTGCTACATCTTGGTTGTTGCTGCAGTAATCACGCATATAAGCTGCTTAATTAAACTGAACCATGCCCCCCCAAAAAATATTTAAATTGCAACCGTGTGGAAACTGAATATATGGAAACAGATGAATGAGGCTTGATGTTCAATTTCACATTAAAAACACAGCGGTAGATTACTGCTATACCTTGGGTATTGCTGCAATAATCATGTATATATGCTGCTTAATTAAGCTGAACCCCCTAAAAAAAAATATATTACAACTGTGTGGAAACTGTGTATATGGAAATGGATGATTGAGACTTGACGCTCAATTACATGTTAATACACACAGGTAGATTGCTGCTACACCCTGGGTGTTGCTGAAGTAATCACGTATACTGTATATGCTGCTTAATTAAATAGAACCCCACAAAAAAAGAATTTCTGTGAGAAATTGGGGAGGGGGGCAGAGTATTTGCTTGCAGGTAGCTGCTTTTGAGGTCTGCACTGCAGCACCTGTACTTCTGATAGCAGGCACAGCCAGCCACAGCTCCTGTCTTCTCTCTCCCTAAGATCGTTTTCCTGGCAGACACTGTCAAACTCAACCACTCTCATTCACAGCCCAGGACAGAATGGCGTTCTGCTTGTTCTGCTAAGGCACCTCCCTGCCTTCTGCAGCAGTGATTGACTCATCCTAGTTGTCTGTCAGCCTGGGAGCCAATCAGGGCAAGCCCTCCCCCCGCCACTTTATCTCAGGGTCATGTGAGAACCCTTCTTCTTCCTACCTAGTGCTTTTTTCTCACTGACATATGCACTAAAATGGTCCTCGGTTTGGTCCGAACTGGTTCGCTCATCTCATATATACATCCAAAAATGATAACATACAGAGTCAAGTAAGTAACAGTCACCATAGCCATGTACAAATGAGCAAGCTCCCCATCGGCTGGTTCCCAACATACACCTATATTATACAAAGAGAAGTAGTGGTAGAAAGACACATCTTATCCTGATATTGTCTTCAATGAAGCTAAGCTCTTTATTACATAGCTAGATGTTTTCTAGTCACCTGGCCCCACCTTGAGGTCCTCAGTGTGCGGAAAGCATATACAGTTACTTCAGACTTCAGGAACGCAGCCAGGCATCAAGCACCACTTTTCAAAGTCAACTAGACTTTTGATCATGTTACAAAGTAATTGTCTGGGTATGTTTTTCCAATCAGTCTATATGCTTATTGTTGGCATGGCCGCAGCATCAGAACATGATTAAGATGATCTTATGATCTCTTGCTGTGGACAGGTCTACATGAAATAAGAATAAAGAAGGCAAATGGGATCAGTGTTGTGTCCTAACTAAGTAATGGCATGGAGATCAGGTTTTCATGTTTTTAAGGGATTGTTCAGCGTTAACAAACCCATTAACTCATTCACACCATGCACTTGACAACCACTAGTTAATCAGAAGAGATATTGAATTTGTTAACACCTCTACTTTCACATCATACACATAACAAAAACCCTTAAAGGGATTGTCCAACTGAAAAACAAATGGTGGCAGCAGGCTCCTATGGGGGGGGGGGGGAGATGCTGCCAGGGTCCTTGTGATTTTTACTTCCGGGTCAGAGGAAATCACTGACCATAGCTGTGACCTGCCATTTCCTGTGTGTCGAGATAGGACCAAAAAGTAAAGCCCAGCGTGACCCTTGGCAGCATTGGAACAGGAGTGTTGTGGGATCAGTAAGGTATCACTTTTTTAGCCCCCATTGTGCTCACTGTCACACCCTTAACTGCCCTGTATAAAAATGTGTGATGTATTACATGTATAATGTGGGTAATTGATCATAAAGGGGGTATTTTGTTGTCTCTTTTGTTTGCACCAAGGATTTTGGACTCCCTTTTGCTCTTGAAGGAAGTAGCCAGGGGCGAAAACGATCTGACAGGGTCCCATAGCAAAGCTTAGTAGGGGCCTCACTGGACCACCCAGTTTACCAGCACACGTGTCAAATACTCCCACGCAATGCAGACTGCAAAGTGCAATGCCCCAGATTTCTGATGCATCTACAATCTTTTTCATTAAAGGGAACCTGTCACCTGGATTTTGTGTATAGAGCTGAGGACATGGGTTGCTAGATGGCCGCCAGCACATCCGCAATACCCAGTCCCCATAGCTCTGTGTGCTTTCATTGTGTATAAAAAACGAATTTATACATATGCAAATTAACCTGAGATGAGTTCTGTCCCTGACTCATCTCATGTACAGGACTCATCTCAGGTTAAAAATTGCAATAAAAAAAGTTGCTCTTGGCCTCACCCACTTTATCCAACCTCTATGTCAGGAAATGTGGATCTTGGTGCTTTGAAAATATGGCGCTCATCCAGACCACCATATTTCTCAATGTATTTAGACCAGACAACTTGCATAAAGACATTGATAAATCTACTGCTTCACTTCACATATTACAAAAAACGGTCTGCCTGCAGCTACCACTAGAGGGAGCTCAGTGCATAGGAGTTTATATACTGTAGTTACCATTGTCTGCAACAGAAGCTGTAATAATCTCTTTGAACTGTGCTACCCCTAGTGGTGGCTGCATGAAAATGTAGCGATTGTACATCAGAAAGAGAAAAAGGAGTTTAGTGCCGGGCCCCTCCCAATAAAATACATTAATCCTTAATGGTAGATATTAAACCTTTTTTAGAAGTGAATTAACTCTTTGCTGTGGTCCTCTGGGTCACTGCACAAGTCCTGAGTTTACTAAGGGCCCCATGAAATCTATTTAATCCGCTGCTCCACATTTTCACATTCATTTTATGTATGTGTCTGCTATTCTTGAATATGACAGCTTTGTGCTTACACCACGTTCCTGGCAGGTGCTGGTCAGTTTCATAGGAGCTCCTGGGTGCAGGATGCCAACAATCTGTAGGATCAATATCTAACTGGTTTTCTCTTAGATCTAACTCAGTAAATCGCACTGGTCCCATTGTACATGAACGCTTTGTCAGGACATGTGGAAGCTCTGCATTACAGTGGATGCTTGATGGAGAATTGAAAAGATGACCAGCAATTTATTGCATTAGGAGTCTTATGTGCAAGCTGCATATTACTAAAGGACACCACAAAGTATTAGCTCAGGTACTTTCATCTCAGAAATTGGAATAAAAGTACCTCTCTTTAGATGAGTAACCCAGATTGCATCTATATTTGGATGCCGTCGCCCATCTTATATACAGCATTAGCTGCCATTGGTTAGTACTGGTGTCTAGCGAGGACAACATCTGCATGGAGTTTAGTATCTTCTCCTTGTGATTCCTCCAGGTAATCCTGTTTCTCCCTACAACCCAAAAACATAGGTTACTTGGCAAAAAATGTGCTTATTAGTCATGTCCTCTTTCCACAGGTTTCAGACACTCAGAACAGGCTGGGATCTTGCAGGAAACCAGAGAAGGAAGTCACTCGGATGGTTGTCATAATGATCCTGGCTTTTCTCATTTGCTGGACACCATATGCTGCTTTTTCTATCCTGGTCACGGCACATCCCACCATAAAGTTGGATCCACGTCTCTCAGCAATCCCAGCATTCTTTGCAAAAACGGCTTCCATGTATAATCCCATAATTTACGTATTTATGAACAAACAGGTACAGTTTATATGTTCTCTTTCCATTTCAAGTTTATATAACACTCAAGATTTTCAAATGCCTCAGAAAAAGGTTTGACTTGATTATGCTACTTAAACAGGTATTCTGGTAGGTAAAAGTTAACTATCAGATCGGTGCGGGTCCTACCGCTGGGACCCATACCTATCATGAGAACAGAGGCACCCCGCTGCTCCCCTGAAATCACCGAGTGGCTGGTTGCACATGCACGCGGCTGCTCTATTTACTTCTATGGGAGTTCCAGAAATACTGGAACCCCCATAGAAATGAATGGAGCGGCTGAACACATGTGACTGGCCACAGCGGTAATTTCAGGGGAGAAGCAGGGGTTACTGGGCCCCTTTTCTTGGGATTGGTGGGGGTCACAGTGGTAGGACCCCACCGATCCTTTGGATAGGGTATAACTTTTACCTACCGGAAAACCTTGGAAGTATCTGTGTGCAGACCTACAGTTCCACGCAACCTTCAAGAATTAGGGAATCCTTATATGGCACCCATAGAGGAAGACACTGAATACCTGAGCAATGCTATATGTGGAGAGCCTATGGGTCTGTAGTACATGTTGAGCTCTACGCAGGCTCTGTGTGTTCATTATGCATGAGGCCCTTATCTTATAATCTCCACATTACAGAGGTTATACCATCTTAGACAATGGGGGCATATCGCTAGGATATTCCCACATTGTCTGATAGGTGCAGGTCCCACCTCTGGGACCCGCACCTACAAGGAGAACGGAGCGGAGAAAGTTGAGGAGGGCGCACTGCGCATGCGCAGCCATCCTCCATTCATTTCTATGGAGCCGTCGAAAATAGGCGAGCGCTGGCTCGGCTATTTCCGTCGGCCCCATAGAAATGAATGGGGGCGGTGGCCGTGCATGCGCGGTGCGCTCCCATTCACTTCAATGGTAAAATGGAAATTTTTCTGAACCTTTTTCTGGCTTAAAATTATACCTAATTGCCTTCAATAAAATTATACACACCACCCCTGTCCATCACAACAAATGTGTATAAAAATATATATATATATGGATCTGCCTGTGCCCCCCCCCCCTGTCCCTGTTTTCTATATGTATATATGCATATGTATATAGATCTGACCATCTTCCAATATACATATAATCTTCCAGATGAGTATTTTTAAACACTCACTAATATCAACACTTCTCTCCAAATATAAGAATAAACATGAACAAATGGATATATAAATAAAAAAAACTTTTATTCTACCACTATTTACCATTAGTATCCATTGTCATTTTTAAACCAGTTCATTTTACACATATATTTTATCTATATACATTTTTATCCCCATGTATTATTTCTTACATTATTTTTACAGATTTTTACTATTTTTCTCCATTATTAATCATCATTTTCTATTAGTAATAATATATATACATATTTACTATCAGTATTCTTCTCTGATCCCTTCACCTTTTAATTCTCACGATCAAAACAGGTCCAACATGGTATCTCTCTCAACATAAATATACAAACATGCTGTAACACATTAGTTGCCATCCTCCTAATATCAAAACATATAATCATGCTGTTACAAAAGCCGTCGCCACATCGGTATACACTGACAGTGTAAAGCCCTCCTGCCCAGCAGCAACAAAATAAGGCAAAAACAAAACAAAACCACACCGCCTTCAGACCACAGGCCAATTACCTGCCGGTCCCAAGCCGAAATGGTGGTGATAGAGTCGCGCCACCCCCCCCCCCCCCCCCCCCCCGTGGATCCCTCCGATATTATGTCCTCTAGTGCTGCTGCGACATCGTCACGTCTATACCCAGCGCTGCGCTTCCCCTGGCTGCCAGTCATCACCGGACCCTTGCAAATTAGGGGAATAGTAGAGGGGTTCATTGCCAGACAAATGGTGTGGGACCCCCAGCGCCAGGACCTATCAAAAGAAAAAGTATACGGGCCGACACTGTACTACAGAGCAGAATAATAAAATCCCTACCCAAATTTAACCACCGCAACCGCTGCTCTAATCAAACAGTAGCTTCTACAAACCATCACAAAGGTTTGTGGCACTGTGACCTGTGATGCCCCCCGCCCCCTGCCAGTAACTGACCTGTACACAAATAACAAGAAGATCGATATCTAGAACGCGGCCAGCAGATCACAGCGTACTATCTGCAGCATCCTTCAGTGATACCAAAGCCTGACCCAACCCCACTGCTTTACCGTGCTGGCAGCAGTAGAAAAATACACAAGAAAGAGATAATAATCCAAAAATAGGACAGCCACAACAATTCTCTCTGAAACACAAAGATACCCAGTACATACAAATAAAGCCCTGCTAATAGACAAATTAGATATATAACAATTAGTCATCCCACAACAAGCAGCGCTGTATTCCCGGTGACAGCCAAATAGATAGGGGGTGTGTCGACCTGACATCAGGGGTAGCGTCATAGTTACTAGCTCCCCACCCCCCCAAAAACCACTGGCCTGCGCGCCAAAATACTGTTTAAAAGACGATGTTCTGTTATCTCTCAGCATATACTTTTTATTGTCCTGATGAAGAGGGCTGTACGCCCTTGAAACGCGTTGACAAAAATAAAAAAACAACTTTCTTTCTAAAAAAGAAGCATCTACGCCTCCTGTGTTCAGCGCCGGAAAAAGGTTCAGAAAAATTTCCATTTTATCTTTAATATTTTACCTTTCTTGCCACAACTGGGGCAGAGAAAAGGAACCTTGGCAGGAACCCGCATGCTGGACGGGAGAATACCGGCACAAGCTTTATAAAGTTGTCGTGGCTCCACACAACATCACATGGTAAGCGCATCTTGTATGAAGTGCATTCAGACTGTAATACAGCCACACACACGAGGCGCGGCCTCCTGTCTCCTTTTGTCTTTTTTCCTTTATTCACTTCAATGGGAGAGGCGGGGAGCTGCGCCTGGTGGTGGATGGACCCAGGGAAACCCGGGGTCCTCCAGCCACAACTCTCCCCGGCTCCGTTCTCCATGTAGGTGCGGGTCCCAGAGGGGGGACCCGCACCTATTAGACAATGGGGTCATATCCTAGCGATATGCCCCCATTGTCTAAGATGGGATAACCCCTTTAATAAGTCCAGTGGGAATACCCCTTTAATTATTTCTGCTTACACAAGGGTCAGTTGTCAGGGGACAAATAAGCAATTTTAGAAAAATTTTAAACATACAGTGCTTAGAAACAATGTATATCACATGATCTAACTAAAAACAATAGCAAAACACTGTTCCAACTGTACACAGTGCAATTCTTCCCAGATAATGATGCATAGATTTAGGCAAGGATGGGAGTTATGGCCCTCTTCCCTCTCCATCTGTGTCTTCCTGCAGAATTGATAGAGGGCAATCATACTCTTGCAATGGTGGCTGTAATTTCCACTGAGGGATATAGGATTTTATGACTGGTCAGGTGTCCAGGTGTGAAGGGTGTCTTAACAGTGTCCCTCACTGCAGTAAAGTCTTAACAGCTTTTAGTAGCAGGTTATCTTACTGACTCTTATGCTTAGCCATGCAAACTCTAGGTTATCTAGTTCTCCCCTTTGTCTTACTCCTTCTCTCCTTCTGTAGATCATGCAGAGATTGGTGAGTGTCTGTAGCTTTTTGGGCCTAAGATGAGGGAGCACAAGACCCTGCTTCCTCTCCCTTCCCGTCTAGACTGCCTAGAGCTAATGGTGGAGTCAGTCCACACCTAACCTCCTACAAGGGCTGAGCCAGGATTATAAACCCCGGCTGTGCCATCCATACATAGTTATGCTGGATAGAATACATAACATGATAATACAGGAAGGCCCAACCTGCGGCCCTCCAGCTGTTGCAAAACTACAACTCCCAGCATGCCTGGACAGCCTACAGCTATCAGCCTACAGCAGGGCATGGTGGGAGTTGTAGTTTTAAAACAGCTGGAGGGCTGCAGAGTGGGCATCACTGTGATAATACATGACAGTATATAACATAACAAACCATTTGCAGATACCCTTTGCTCTGGGGTACTGCACAAGCCATCTGGAATTGGTGTTTTTGCTAAAAAAATAAAAAAAAAGTGCAAAAAAGTGTCACAAAAAAATGGAAAAGTCCAGAAACCCGCCAGCAAAAACATGAGTGAACCCCAAAACTCTCTTAAAAGGGTTGACTAGGATTAGCAAACGATGTCTGCTCTTCTCCAGAAACAGTGTGATGCCTAAAAGAAGCAAACTTTTCTTCTGCTCGGACTCTTCTCCCTGTTAATAGCTCCTTTTTAACTCTTAATGCTGCTGATGGATCCGGCAGCATTCTCCTGATGTCAGGTTCCCTTTCATGCAACATTGTCTTCAGGCTGCCTTCACAAGTGGCAGATTTTGTTGCAGAAATTTCAACCATGTGAATAGCCCCATTGACTCCAGCTGGTCCTGAGGATGGCAACGTGACGGCCATTTTTCCTGTTTGTGCGAAAGTAGCCTTCACATCGCTCATCTCGGTCTGTAGATCTGCAGCGTTCATAAAGGAGAACCAGTGACCTGCCCCACTATAGCTTTTTGTAAGATTGGGTCCGTGCTGGGATATTTCATTTGTGCCCTTTGTGATTATAACTATCCGTATGTGGAATGGTGTTTTAATGACCCAGTTTTTTCCAAAAATGATACAGAAACTGTGGTGTGAAAATGGTGCTGAAGGGGTTGTACAGTATTTTTTATATTGATGGCCTATCCCTAGGATGGACCACCAAAATCAAATCGGCAAGGGTCCAGCGCCCCACTTACTTTTGGGGAGTAGTTTCGTTGCTAAAACAGTCGCCAAACTGCCCAGCTCCGTCCATGGTGTGTTGGACATAACTGGTTACTGCAAAGCTACATCCATTGAAGCAAATGGGAGCAGCGCTGCAATAACCAGTTCCATCCACTACACCTAAAGCTAAAACATGTGGTTTGCAATGGGTGTTATATACTGACCAATTTAATTTGCCATTTTCTTCAGTTCAGGAGGTGTCTGCTTCAGATGTTCCACTGCAATGACCTAGAAACAAAGGAGTCGAATAACCCAACTTCAGAGCGGGTAGTGTTAAACCGTTCTAACCACGGTGGGGAGATGCAAGCCATAGCAGCGCACATAACCTCGGACCGAAAGACTGAAGAACAGCAGAGCAGCTGCAACTCATTTGCACAGCTTCCAACATCAGAGAACAAAATTTATCCTATGTAGACTCTCTATATATATATACAGTATATTTATATTATTCAGTATGTGCTGATTATTATAAAGACCTGAGTTCTCTTCCACACGGCTTCCACCAAGAGGATTATACGAATTACTCGTCAATGCACCGTTCATATATAGAAACCATGTGACTGTGGAAATGCGTTTCATCCTGAAAATGTATGATTACACTAAAATAAAGGTTCAGTCACAATATATATCGCATCACATTAACTGTAGGGGACTGTTTTCAAAGGAAGGAAATGGGGAATAATGCTATAATAATGCTGCCTGAATTATACTTCCATATACTCATATTATGCCCACCTAACACTTCTAGGGTTAATTCACATTAATTACCATGGAGGTAGTTTATGCACAGGAGGATTCCCTGGAATATTCAGTACATATAATGTAGGCCTCATTATGGACAAAAAAAGTATACTGTGCAGTTTACATTTTTACTTGATGCCTCTGTGTGGAATATCGAATCAGACAATGCTATTCCATACAGCTGAAAAGAAGATATACGGACATATACCAGTCCAGCATGTCCTTTTGCCTGGCTGACCTGTTGCATGTGCGCTTGGCAGCTGAAAGCATCTATGTTGGTCCTATGTTCTGAGAAAAATGATGTTTTATTATATGTAAATGAGCCTCTAGGAGCAACGGGGGCGTTACCATTACACCTAGAGGCTCTGCTCTCTCTGCAACTGCTGCAACCTCTCCACTTTGATTGACAGGTCAGATGTAATGAAGTTTTCACTGTCTGGCCCTGTCAAAGTTCAGAGGGTGCAGCAGTTGCAGAGAGAGCTGAGCCTCTAGGTGTAATGACAACGCCCCCGTTGCTCCCAGAGGCTCATTTGCATATATTAAAACAATAATTTTTCTCAGCAATGCGGGCACATATGAACATGGGACCAACACAGATGCCTTCAGCTGCCAAGCGCACATTCAACAGCCTAGTTTTACAGGTACAAATTGTAGAGCACCACGAGTGCGAAGTCGGCCAGGGGGTCCTTTTAAGATGTTATAGAGGTTTAAAAGTTTGTTGTGACACCAGTTGCATTTCAGCAACGAAGGACAAGTCCCCCTAAGTAGGTGGTAATGATAGGAGCCAGGTGTAGGAATGCCAGAGTGGTGTAAGGGTTGCCTATAGTGTCTCTTTAGGTGCAGTTTTGCACTTGTCACGGTGCTCCTACCTGGATATCCCGGAACCCCGTTGTTGTCCGCAGCAGTGCAATTAAGATGGGTAGGTGATGAGAATGAGGATGGAATAAGCTGAGTCTAGACTTGTATTAACGTTGAATACAGCTTTACTTCAATAAACTTTCATCAAGGAACAATCTTCCAAACTTTATCTTGGTTACCATCAGGTTTTGGCAGGCAAACACATTTGTCCCTGCTACATCTGTACTCTCTTAGCTCTGCTATGCTGGCTGGATTAAATAGGAACTTTTTCTTTGGCTTTCTGCTGCAACTTCTCTCTTTGTCTGACTCTATAGCAAGGCACAGGGCAACTTCTTTCTGGCTTCTAAGGCTCTTTATATCTTTCCTCTGGTTCCAGCAGAGTTGAAGGTACTCTGGCTGTCTTTAGCAAGACCCATCCAAACAGGGAAGAGGGCCTGCTGCTTACCACATAGAGGGGGCCCTCTAGACACGACCTCTCCCCAAGAAGGGGAAGGTTAGACTTCCCTTCACTAACTAACACTCCTCCCTCTCTAGAGAGGGCTAGAATGGAAAGCCAAGTTTGACTCTATGTAAACTAGCTCTGCCATAGGTGCCGCCATCTAGTGGTAAACCAGACACATTACACTTTAACATAACATTAGAATAGAATTGAAATACACGTTATGCAGGATCTGGAATAAATACACATGATGATACAGGATGCACCATTAAAGATAGTGGTGGGGTGAAAAGAGTAGTAATGCCCTCCTAGCGGGGTGTTACAAAATCTGCTGATAGATGCCCTTTAAAGATCTGATCTCTTTTTCATCCATTTGGGGAGCAGGGTAAGTAGTACTAAACTGTATTTGTCAACAACAAATGACCCGAGAGTTAAGATGTTACTGCCATCTAGTGATAAAATCCCAAACTTCACAACGTGACACAGATACAGATGGGTCCATGCTTACTTTTGCTTTAATTCAGTTAAGCACTCCAATTAATTCAATACAGTATCACAACATGCTAGCAAAACAATTGACTGGCTGCACTTCACAAGACGACCACTGGGTCACCACACATAAATTTCTGCTGCCTTTCCCTGATGCTAACAGTGTCTCCAACTACTCAGATACTACCCAGGACTTACAATAGGGCTTCTTAATAATAAGAAGTATGCATCACAGCACTAGTGGTAGCAAGAAAGCAAGGAAATAGGAACTCACCAATGAATGAATAGAACCCGTGGGTGATGATAGTAAGATGGTGGAACTACCAGATGATAATTAGAGATGAGCGAATTTCTCCAAAATTCGATTTGGCTGGTTCGCCGAATTTTCCGAAAAAATTTGGTTCGATCCAAATTTATTCATGGCAAATCGCATTAAAAAACAGCTATTTCCTGTCTGCAGATAGCCTTCATAGTGGTGTAGAAAACTGTGCCTTGCAGTAACACGCATAGAGAGTCTGCTCTGGTAGTGAAATAATACTGTGATTTATTATGACATGCAGATGACAGGTGTCGCTCTTAGAATCACTGCACACTTCACTTATTTGGGCAGTCACGGGGCCAAAACTGACCAAATAACTCAAGTATGAACTCAGCCTTACAGGTCACTGTTGGCACCAAGAAGAAGAGCACTCCTTTTACACTGTCATCAGCTGATTCCGCATAGATGTCTACAGAACCTGTTCTATTAAACGCTTATACAAGTAGAGCCCCCCGACAGAGTGGAGAGGGTGTCAGCAGTAAGTTTGTGTTGACGTCACTGATTATTTTGCCCTTCCTCTGATCCGTCAGAACAATAACCCCAAAAAAATTGATCCTGTCTGTTGAGCATCCGCCTTCACTCGAGGTGGCGGCAGCAGCAGCATCAGGAGGAGGCCACAGAGTGGCACAATGACAGTGTGGAGGTGGCAGCAGCATCAGGAGGCCACAGAGTGGGACAATGACAGAGTGTGGAGGTGGCAGCAGCATTAGGAGGAGGCCACAGAGTGGCACAATGACAGAGTGTGGAGGTGGCAGCAGCATCAGGAGGAGGCCACAGAGTGGCACAATGACAGTGTGGAGGTGGCAGCAGAAGCATCAGGAGACCTGAGTGGTGAGGTGGCAGCAGCATCAGGAGACCACAAAGTGACCCGTTGACATTTTGGGGAGGTGGGTAGCAATACCAGTAACAGCTGAAGATGGTGGGTGAAAGAAGCAGCACTTGACATCAGATGTGTGGCAACAGGCGCGTTGCAGCATCAGAATAATAGCTGAGGCAGGTAGCCAGAAGAAACCGGTCTCTTTTGTCAAAATGTTGGTGTGGCACCATGGTTGATCTAGTCTGATGCATCAGGCATTGGTGGGTGGAAATCCTAGCTGATCCACGCCTGATTCATCTTGACAGAGGTCAGTCTCTCCACATTTTGGGTGAACAGGTGAGTTCTTCTTGGGGTAACTATGGCCCCCGCCGCACTAAACACCCGCTCTGATGGCACAATACTGGCCGGGCAGGACAGCTTTTCTAGGGCAAACTCTGCCAGTTGCGGCCACAAATACAGTTTGGCTGCCCAGTAGTCCAGCGGATCTTCAATGTGGGGTGGCAGGGTGCTGTCCAAGTATGCCACCACCTGCTGGTTCAGGTCCTGCTTCAGGTCTAGCTGCCGCTGCTGAGTAGTTTCTTCACTAGGCGGGTGAAGAAAGCGGTTCATCAGCGACTCTAGACTGAAGTTGCTGCTGATGTTGCTGGAACAGCTCCTACCCCCCCCCCCCCCACCCTGCCACAGCAGCCGTGGCAGAGGAATGTAAGCGCAGAGGGCTCCCCCAGTCAGACCTGCGGGAGGATGGACGATGGCGCAGATAGGCTGCGGCCAACTGACTACATAGGATGTCTCTATAGTAGTTCAGTTTGTCCTCCCTTTCAGCGGGTGTAAAAAAGGCCCCCCATTTTGGACCAGTAGTGAAGGTCCAATAAGGTGGAGAGCCAGAAGTCATCCCTCTGCTGAATCCTCACAATTTGGCTGTCACTATGCAAGCAAGTGAGCATGCATCAGGCCATTTGCACAAGTGACTCAGAGGGACTCCCTGCCTCCATCTCCACTACATACTGCCATGGTGTGTCTGGGTCCTCTGCCATGTCTTCCTCATCTCCCTGTAGCTCCTCTGGCTGCTCCTGCTCCTCCTTTCATGTCACCTGTGTATACAAACCACTCATTTCGCTACATATTGCTTGTGCGCCAATGTCCTCCTCCTCCTCCAGTTCAGCCCCCACAGGGCTCATGTGGCCATGAGATCTAGGCCATGTCTCCAGTCCCCTGACCAGACAGATTTACCAGCATCTGTTCCAGGACATGAAGCAGTGGAATGACGCTGTTCATCCCGTAGTCCTGGCGACTGACAAATAACGTGGCCTTCTCAAAGGGCCTGAGCTACCACTGGCTGACATCGAAGTTACACAGGGGAGTACTCCTGTCCACTTGGATCTTCAAGAAATCATTTATGGCCTTTCTCTGTTCGTATAGTCGGTCCAACATATATGGAGGGTGGAATTCTAACGGGTGGAAACGTTGCATATCAGCCTATGTTGGGGGATGCCTTTCTACCACTGCAGCTCAATGAGGGTGTGCTTTGCGGTGTACGAGTGGCTGAAGTGCATGCAAAGTTTCCTGTCCATTTTTAGGATGTCTTGCAGATGGGTGAAAGACTTCAGGAACCGCTTGACAACCAGATTGAACACGTGTGCCATGCAGGGCGCATGGCTCAGCCCTCCTTAACGCAGTGCCAACACTACATTCTTCCCGTTGTCGGTCACCATGGTTCCGATTTTGTGTTGTCGCGGAGAAAGCCAGTATTCGATTTCTTGGTGAAGGACACGGAGCACTTCCTCCCCTGTGTGACTCCGTTCGCCCAGGCAAACGAGGTGCAGAACAGCGTGACACCGCCGTACCCTGCACATGTGGTATGCTGGAGGGGCACTGTGAATTGTCCCAGCAGTGGAGGCTGAGGACACTGTGGAGGATGAGGAGACAGAGGCAGACATTGTCGCAGGACCAACGGCGTTAAAACGTGGAGGCAGAAGCGGCGTCACCTGCCCAAGTTGCTGGTGTGGCTGTGCAGGAACCACATTCACCCAGTGGGCCGTAAAGGAAATGTACTGTCCCTGACCGTAGTTACAGCTCCACACGTCGGTGCTGCCATGCAGACACCGACAGGCTCCAGGACTGGCCCACCTTCTTTTATACATACGTCAGCAGGGCTGGTACTGCCTTTTTAGCAAATAAATTACGGCTTGGGATTCTCCACCTCGGCTCAGCCCAAGCCATCAGTTCTCTGAAAGGTGCAGAGTCCATTACTTGGAAAGGGAGGGACTGCAGCACCAGCAACTTGGCCAGGAGCACATTCAGCTTCTGCACCATTAGATGAGTGCACGCATACTGTTGTCTCTTGGCAATCGCTTCAGTGATCGATTGCTGACGGAATGACTGACGAGGAGTAGTAGGAGGAGCAGGAGCATCAGGACCAGCAGATGATGAGAAGGACAAACAGCTCCATTCGGCTGAGGTGGTGGAGCCTTGACTGCCTGAAACGGGGGTGTGCCGCTGGGTGATGCAGCGGTTGCTGCAGCAGTCTGGACCACTACATCGGAGCCACGGTTCTCCCAGGCCACTTTATGTTGACGCTGTATATGTTGACGCAGGGCCGTGGTGCCATCATTGGCACCCTGGCCATGCTTCACCTTCTGCTCAAAGATTCTACATATGACCACGTTCACCGCCGAGTAGGTGATTTTAGCCCCAACATTCCGCACTGACTGACTGCTACCGCCGCTGCTTCCGTGAACCCCTGCACCACTACTTTCTGGGCAGGTAGGCTCCTGCAAGGCAGGTGGTCTGCCCCGGGCAGGTTTGGCTCCCAACCTCCCACTGCTGCCACCCTGCTGACTCCCGGCCGAGCTAGCGACTTGCTGGCTCCGCCGCTGCCTCACGGTTAAGCTGCCACCTTCTTCTCCCGATGATGATGAAGCCCCTAATTCACCCGGCTCCCAGGTGCGATCAGCTACATCATCATCATCGAGTACTGTCTGCTTGTCACTGATGTCCTCCTCAACAGTCTCTGGGTCAGGAGCCTGACCGCTTGCAACACCATCTCCCACTCCACTCTCCTCATCACTACTTGCCCGCCTACTGGAGGAAGCAGCGGATGTCTCCTCCACATCTTGGCTGGCCAGTAGCTTCTGACTGTCCTCTAGTAGCTCGTCCTCACTGTATAGTGGAGCTGAGGCCACAGCATATAATACTTGTCTGGCTGAGGGAACAGAAAAAGACAGAGGCAGGTTGAGGACAGGTGAGGGCACAGAGCCTGCTCCCGGGCCATGCCAACTAAGGGTTGTGTCTGACGAACCCACCGACTCTTGGCTGGGGGTGTCTGATGTCACTTGGAACAAAGTGGATGACCAAATAAACCATTCAAGAACCGCTTGGTTGATGGCAAAGAAGGTCAGGCCTCTCGCTGCAACTCCTGCTGCCACGCCCCCTTACTCTGCTGCCACCTATGCCTGCGCCAGAAAAATTTAGGCCTCTGCCACTCCCCTGTGCAGGGCCTGGCACTTTTCTGTCTGGCATACTGTTAGATTAAATAAATAAATATAAAGGAAATTAAAACACCCCAAAAAAGTCTGTAATTTTCTCACTTCACAACAGCTAATAGGCCCTTTTTTTTCTCTCTCTAATAAACGCCAAAGAAGGCTTTAGAAAATATAACTGCACTGCTGAACGGCAAATAGGCCCTTACTTTTTTCCACTAATACACACCAAAAAGGGCTTTAGAACAAAGAACTGCACCGCTGAACGGCAAATAGGCCCTTATTTCTTTCCACTTATACATGCCACAAAAGGCTTTAGAACATATAACTGCACCGCTGAAGGCAAATAATATATATTTTTTGCCACTAATACACGCCAGAAAAATCTTTAGAACATATATCTGCACCACTGAATGGCAAATATATATATTTTTTGCCATTAATACATGCCAAAAAGGGTTGTAATTTTCTCACTTCACCACACAACGGTAAATACTTTTTTTGTGCCACTAATACACGCCAAAATGGGCTTTAGAACATAAAACTGCACCGCTGAACGGCAAATAATATACCGAATATTTTTTTGCCACTAATACATGCCAAAAAGGGCTGTAATTTTCTCATTTCACTACAAAACGGCAAATCCTTTTTTTTTGTGCCACCAATACACACCAAAAAGGGCTTTAGAACATATAACTGCACTGCTGAACGGCAAATAATATATTTTTTTCCCACTAATACATGCCAAAAAGAGCTTTGGAACATATAACTGCACTGCTGAACAGCAAATAATATATATTTTTGTGCCACAAAGACACGCCAAAAAGGGCTTTAGAACATATAACTGCACCGCTTAACAGAAAATAATATATATTTTTTCCCACCTATACATGCCAAAAAGTTCTTTAGAACATATAACTGCACCACTCAATGGCAAATATATATATTTTTGTCACTAATACATGCCAAAAAGGGCTTTAGAACATATAACTGTACTACTGAACGGCAAATATATATTTTTTGCCACTAATACACACCAAAAAGGGCTTTAGAACATATAACTGCACCGCTGAACGGCAAATAATATATATATTTTTTGCCTCTAATACACGCCAAAAAGTGCTTTAGAACATAACTGCACCACTGAACGGCAAATATATATTTTTTGCCACTAATACATGACAAAAAGGGCTGACATTTTCTCACTTCACCACACAACAGCAAATCCTTTTTTTTTGTGCCACTAATACACGCCAAAAAGGGCTTTAGAACATATAACTGCACCGCTGAATGGCAAATAGGCCCTTTTTTTTTTCAACTTATACAAGCCACAAAAGGCTTTAGAACATATAACTGCATCGCTGAACGGCAAATAATGTATATTTTTTTGCAACTAATACATGCCAAAAAGGGCTTTAGAACATATAACTGCACCGCCAAATGACAAATAATGTATATTTTTTTGCCACTAATACACTCCAAAAAGGACTGTAATTTTCTCAATTCACCACACGGATAATAAGCCCTTTTTTATAACTGCACTGCACAAGGGCAAATAAGACATACTGTAGAAATATTTCCTTGTAATAAACCCTGTTAATGGCTGTATCAAACAGCACTTGCACCCCAATAACAAGAACGGTTTGCTGGAATTACAGAGCTGTATAATGGCAATTTGGATCCGCAAGGTGTAATAGTATTGTTCCTATTACCCAGGCTGTAACCTCCCCTTCTGCTTTAATACTTGTCACAGCCATTACCTCTGGCTGTGACCTTCTGTCTTTGCTCTCGCTGCAGTTCTGTTCCTGTGTGTTGTTTGTGGTTCTTTATGGGTTAACTCCCCTGTGTGCCTATTAGGAGTTAATCCTCTCTGTCTGCTCCATGGGTGTGGCCTCTCTGCTGCACTGACGGAATCTGTATATTTGGCTGAGTTTCCCTTCGTCGTGGCCAAAAGTTTTGAGAATTAAATAAATATTGGAAATTGGAAAAGTTGCTGCTTAAGTTTTTATAATAGCAATTTGCATATACTCCAGAATGTTATGAAGAGTGATCAGATGAATTGCATAGTCCTTCTTTGCCATGAAAATTAACTTAATCCCAAAAAAACTTTCCACTGCATTTCATTGCTGTCATTAAAGGACCTGCTGAGATCATTTCAGTAATCGTCTTGTTAACTCAGGTGAGAATGTTGACGAGCACAAGGCTGGAGATCATTATGTCAGGCTTATTGGGTTAAAATGGCAGACTTGACATGTTAAAAGGAGACAATGGAACAGACCTCACTACTCAACGTATACAATGTCCCACCCTTTTCAATACACATAGTCATTTAACATCCCAAAATGGCACGAATTAGACCAGGGGTTCAAGTTAGTACAAGTCCTTTGTGAACAAAGGAAGCCTGGCTGATGAGAGGGCCCATAATCCTGGGGCAAGAGGCTGGTAGCCAGGCCCCTCCAAAACCCAGTGGCGAGGCTGGTTTCGCCAAAGCTACCATCAGTCCTGTGTCATGCCAACAGTAAAGCATCCTGAGACCATTCATGTGTGGGGTTGCTTCTCATCCAAGGGAGTGGGCTCACTCACAATTTTGCCCAAAAACACAGCCATGAATAAAGAATGGTACCAAAACACCCTCCAACAGCAACTTCTTCCAACAATCCAACAACAGTTTGGTGAAGAATAATGCATTTTCCAGCACGATGGAGCACCGTGCCATAAGGCAAAAGTGATAACTAAGTGGCTCGGGGACCAAAACGTTGACATTTTGGGTCCATGTCCTGGAAACTCCCCAGATCTTAATCCCATTGAGAACTTGTGGTCAATCCTCAAGAGGCGGGTGGACAAACAAAAACCCACTAATTCTGACAAACTCCAAGAAGTGATTATGAAAGAATGGGTTGCTATCAGTCAGGAATTGGCCCAGAAGTTGATTGAGAGCATGCCCAGTCGAATTGCAGAGAAGGGCCAACACACGGCAAATACTGACTCTTTGCATAAATGTCATGTAATTGTCGATAAAAGCCTTTGAAACGTATGAAGTGCGTGTAATTATATTTCACTACATCACAGAAACAACTGAAACAAAGATCTAAAAGCAGTTTAGCAGCAAACTTTGTGAAAACTAATATTTATGTAATTCTCAAAACTTTTGGCCACGACTGTAGTATGTGTTGTCTTGTCCTTCTCTTGGTTTGTACTTTGTCTCCCATGCTGCTGACCCATGGGATCCGTGTCTGTCGATGTTCTGTGAGTTCGCCTTCTTGCTCATTGTCGTCCTTTCTCCTGTGTTTCTGTTATCAGGGTTGCCAGTTATGTTTGATTTTCCCTGTGTGTATTATTATGTCTTTATTCCTCTGCCCTGATTTGTCCTGTCTATCTTGTTTTGTACCTGTCTTCCCCTATTTCATATTCGTTCCTCCGTATGGAGGGTTCTGTCTCTGCGTTAGGGGTTATTCTGTTCAGCAAGCCCTTGCTGCAGCTTTCTTTGTTGCAGAGTGCCATGGGCAAGGCCATGTAGTTTACTACTGGTGGAGCAAGTCCTTCTCTGCTCATTGCCACTCCTGGTTCCTTGCGATGTACTCCTGCTTGTGTTATTAGTTGCCTTGTGTTTATATGTTTGCCTATGTACCGCCGGTACCTTATGGTACCTGTTGTCCGGTCGTTCCTGCTGTCACTGTCTAGTTCACGCTCTGAAGTGGACCCTGGCAACTTCCTGCTGCAAAGCCTAACTCTACCATCTGGGGCCCTAGTGAATACCAGGAGTTGCTTAGTCATGCCCCTCTGGAGTATTACTAGACAGTGGCGCGGTGGGGGTTTTCTCCCACTGTGCTGACGGTACATAGAGTTCATGTTTTGTCCGTGCTGCCTTCCCTGGCCTTTTGTTTGTGCAATAAACTCTTGTGTGTCTGTACCTGATTTCCGTTTGTTTATTGCTTGACGACGCAGAGGTCTGTCGCTGGATCTCTAACTCGTGACAATACTGTGAAATAGCAAAATAAAAGTTTTAAAGTCTTTTCTACCACTGTCCCTAGCGCCTGCTGACGTCTCTCCCCTCACTAAGTACACTGGAAAATGGCCGAATCCAAGATGGCTGAGGCTATTTATAGGGCTGTGGCATCACAGGGCTGGCTGGCTGCTGATTGGCTGCATGCATGGCATTGTGGGTGATCCATCATTCCCAGAGTTCCTTGCTCCATGTCCTAACACTTGCAGCAGCCATTTTACCACGAAGCGTGAGGAAATTCGGAATCGGTGCAAATCAAATTTTTCCTGAAATTCGGATCGAATTCCACTTTGTCAACTTTGATTCGCTCATCTCTAATGATGATAGTAGTCAGATGATGAACAGATGGATGAAGATGAGAATATGATAAACAGATGATTGAACATACAGACAATAACATTCCCTGGCTCTAGATTTCAATACATTTTTCTGTAGAACTATCCCTTTACACTGACACTCAATCCAAACATCACTTACCCTCACTGCCCTCTAAAGATAACCCCATGGAAAACCCTAATCCACAATATTTACCCGGAGGAGGCACAGGAGGCACTAGGACCCACAGACAAGAAAACCAAACAGAGCATAGCTGAACTGGAACCAAGACAAGACAGATTCAAACCTGGAGAAAACTAAACACAAACGACAAGACTCAGAAACAAAGGGTGGACTAAAATAACTACAAAAACACACTTGACAAAATGCAAACTGGGCATGAAACAAGATAACAGCTTAAAGAGGACCTTTCACTAGATTAAAAAATTAAGTATAGTTAGTGTGAAGATACCGGTATAGCCTCCGGTATCTTCACATGTTAGGCTCCACCCAGTGGAACCTGCCGGCGTCTCTTTCTCCCATGCTGTAGCGCTGGCCAATCGCTGCGCTCAGCTCATAGCCTGAGAGGAAAAAAAAACTCTCAGGCTATGAGCTGAGCGCTGCGATTGGCCAGCGCTACAGCATGGGAGAAGGAGACGCCGGCAGGTTCCACTGGGTGGAGCCTAACATGTGAAGATACCGGAGCCTATACCGGGCGAACGGAGCGGCGCCCAGGGATAATAGTAAGTGCAGGGGGATCCCTGTGCGCCGCTCTACATGTCTGAATAGTTAGTTTAGATTTTTTAATCTAGTGAAAGGTCCTCTTTAAACAAGGATATTGTATTCAAACGCACAGAATGTATGCTATAACCAGCAACTCAATGCAGAAGTCAAAAATATTTAAAGAAAATAAAAGCCAATCAGGAGCTCCTTTTTCAAATGATGCAAAGCTGCAGCAGAGAGGTCAGCTCACCCACAGTAATCGATCATCTGTGAGATTACTGCATAATGACTGCCCCAAGCAATCAAATAGGAGACGAAACAGCAAGAAAATTCCTAAAAATCGTACCAATGAGGTTGTTACATCACAATGTGGTGCAAACAACACATTCAGTATGGGCAGATAAAAAAGTGAAAGCACACTTTGGATTATCAATTGGGAAAAGAATTGACACAAAAGTGCTCCGTTATCTGTATGATCATTCCAAATTCAAACGCTCTGGTAGCATAGTTACACCTCAATCTGTATCTCCTTTAAAATGTGTCGAGTCTTTAAAATAAATAATTCACTTCCATCTAAAAATTGTACCTGTCACTGGATGTCTTCCCGATCCCTTTGAAGCTGCTGCTCTCCTGGTACTGAATTCAGCCAGAACAAGTGCAGAAAATGTTACATTAATGACTGAACACAACTTCTGTAAAAACAGAAAAAGGCTTTCTGATTATTTTTTTTCTGGGTAATTTTAGGATGTTTAATATTTAATAGAAGCTAAAATTCTATTAAACTGAATATAGTAATGTACTGTACAGTAATTTTGAAGATTCCTTGCATAATCTATATAAAAAGAGACAGGGAGACATATATTATGGTAAGTTTAATGCAAAATGAGATATTTCAGCTGGCAGGGGTGCATCTAGCCTTTCTGCTGCCTGAGGTGAAAACTGAAACGGCGCCCCCCATGCCAATTTCTTAACCTAACCCCTTTGCCACAATGAAAGCGCTCATTGCCCATGGTCCTTCCGCTGCCCCCCTCTTGCCCCTACCTGGTGCTGCCTGAGGCGATCGCCTCACCTGGCCTCATTGTTGGTGCACCCCTGCCAGGTGGTATGGGACACAGCAACCAAGGGGTCCATCGCCCCAGTGAAGTCAGTGATAGGAGGCAAGAATAGGAAAATTAATGGAGATTGCTGAGAGTCCAAGGAACAATGGAAAAGACACAGGACAGAATGGAGACCAAAGTAATCAAGGGCGGAGATCCATTCCAAGCATAGGGCTCCAGGATTACTTGTTATCCCACTGCAATATCCCTAAGTATGGGGATTCTCAGAAAAATATACACGCATAATGAAAAAAAGAATTAGAAGGGGGATGGATTTGGAAGGAAGAATGGAAATTGTCATGGAGCAGAGCTGGGATAAGGAGGGAAGTCTCAATAGGTTGTTGATACAGGTTGAGATGAAGAATGGTTTGACTGCTTCCAAGCTGCTTCTCTCATGTCCTGAAGTTAGTACAATGCCAGTCAAGCTTAGAGCTGAGAACAAATTGGTTGCTTGGAATAGGTAACAAAAATCCAGCACTCTGAACGTACATATCACTAGATCCGTTATTAAATGCAGTTGTTTAAAAACCACTGACTAATTATGCTAACGCATTTCAAGTTGATGGACCTTAAAATGAGTTTCCAGGTTCTAATATCGATAGTTGTGATCACTGGGAATCTTTTTAAGTAGCTATTAAGATGCTGAATGGGCTGAGCTGCAGAACCAGAAACAGCCACAGGCTCTTGATAGCACCATGTCACCTAATACATGGTCCCATGAGTTACACTCCCACTGATTGATGACCTATAGGCCATAAATATCTAAACCTCGAAAATCTATAGTTTGACATTTGTAAACACAATCTGCCTGTAATGGATATGTTACTGCATTAAAGTCTACCTATCATTTCATAAAACTTTCAAAGTGTGATAGTGACATGTCAGAGCTTTTGAATGGAGGGCTCAAGATTCTGAGATTTTCCCCACTACCTATACCCCACACCCTTCCCTGATCACTGAAACAAAGAATCCCAAGTGGTCAGCTGAGTGATGTTTCCTTTTTGCTTGGATCAGCTCTGTTCCATTCTCTTGGAATGCAAGCAGTGAGGTGAAAGCCAATAAATCCATTCGCTTGCTCTCCAGGAGGTGCCAAGCAGAGCTGATCACAGCCAAAAAGGCAAAACACTCATTTGACCACTTCTTCCCCTCTGTTTCAGCACAGACAAAATAAATAGGCAATGTAAAACAATTAAACGGAATGTATCATCAGAAATCTTTAAAATAAATTTTTATTGTAAGCATATTTTTTAAAAAAATGTTTAGGTTGTTGTCCATACAAATATTTCACTGGTCACAAAAGCAGACATAACAGGATGAAACTCAGTTTTTTTGTACCAGCTTTGCTTCTTAGACTGGGGCAATATGAGCAGAGTCATCTCATCATCAATAGATAATGTATTTTTAGGTTGCTGTCCATAAAAAAGGTTTTGAAGTATTGCACTGATTACAAGAGCAGACAAAACAGGCTGATTTAGCATTTAGCCGAGTGTAGCATGGAAGGGAGGAGGTTGCTGACCTTCCATGCTACACTCAGCGATGATACTTGAAAAAGGTCACTTGACCGAAATGTTGTCATCATCATCATCATCATCATCATACTAAGAAATAATATCTAAAACTGTGAATGTTTTTCTTTTTTGCTGAGCCACTGGAAGTTACATATGTACAAATAACAAATTTCTTTCTTTGCTGAGACACTGGAAATTATGTACAAATATTTTTACGAGATTAAAAAAGAATTAATTTAGACCCATATTGGTGTGTGCACAGAATCTTTTTCAATATATACTGTAGGAGAGTCCCCGGGATAATAATGGATGGACGATACGTGCCACCAGAGGTCCTGGCTTCGGTGGAGTAAGAACCGGATCATTGCGGTTACAGCGGCGAATGCTGCTGGCTCAGAGTGTCCGGGCCGGTTCTTACTGGGAACAGGTAAAGAGCAGGGTGGGTGCCTGTTCCCCACACGGCCAGCCCAGGTTTTTGTTGGAGCTGGGCCTTTAAAGAACCCAGCCTGCTGAAGATGGGTGGTGGGGCATGTCTTGCTGTGCTGGAGATTTTGACAGACAGAGTTGGTGCTGGTCAAGGAGAGACTGGGCGCAGCACAAACTGAAGGATAGCCCTGGGACCTGTGGTGCCACTAGCCGAAGGGCCTCCGGCCTGAGGAAGACAAAGGCAGGTAGCCTAGAAGCCTGCAGGACCGGTGTGGTCCGTACAGAAACAAGGTGACTCAAACCTGCTGTTTGTTTGCTATGGAATGACTTTTTGTTCTATGCTCTATGTGGATATGCCCATGTGTGGTCTGCACATTGCCTGTTGTGCCTTTGGTGTGAATAAAATCACGGGGTATCACAAAGACTTTCGGTGATTGCCTCAATACTGCCACCGCTACCGTAGCCTACCACGAGCACACACCCACATATGGTGTCGGATGTGGGCAATCCTGCAGTGAGGCAGGCCGGAGGCAAATGTTGTGTTGGACTGCATGTCATATATCAGGCCTGCAAGTTTTATGGTTCCCGACAAGATGGAGAAGGCCATTAAGCACCTGATTCAGAGTAATCTACAGCAGCAACAGGCTTTGCAGGCTCAGAGGGAAAGTAATGAGCTACAGCAAAAAAGACATGAGGAGGCTATGTGTGCACAGCAGCAGACAAACAATCTCCTAATGTCGGAACATCCCTGCAAGGAGTTTCAACCGGTTCATCCCCGACTGTGTCTACCGCCAGGGACAAAGTCCGATCTGCCCTGAGGAAAATGGGTCCGGAAGACGATATAGAGGCATTCCTGATGGTGTTCGAAAGAACCGCGGAGCAACAGAGGCTGCCACTGGAGCAGTGGGCTGAGGTGGTGGCGCCTTTTCTGGTGGGGGACGCACAAAAGGCCTATTTTGACCTCAGCCGCGAAGAGGCCAAGGACTTTGAGAGGCTAAAAGGTGAGGTGTTGGCCAGGTTGGGGGTAAACACCTATGTGCGAGCGCACAGGGTGTATCAGTGGGTGTTTTCCGAGTCCCAACCCGCCCGGTCACAAGCCTATGACTTACTTCACCAAGTAAAAAAATGGCTTCAGCCTGAAATGTTGAGCCCTTCTCAGATGGTTGAAAGGGTCGTGGTCGACAGGTTCGTGCATACCCTCCTGAGAGCCATACAGCGCTGGGTGGGACAAGGCGATCCAGGCAACCTGGAACAACTGGTTAGCCTGGTGGAGAGGTATATGGCCACTCAGGATTTGGTGCGGGACTCAGCGGTACTACCGAAGTCACGTCAGCCCCCGTTGCCGACCCAGGATCCTGAAAAAGGGATCCAACCTCATAAGAGGGAGGCTGCAAGGATCAGATGTTGGCATTGTCAGGACAGGGGACATGTGGCAGCCAACTCGCCGGTCCTCTTTTTATGCCCAACCGGTGTATATAGCTGACCCCCTGCTGGCCGCAGACACCTCTCCGGTGTGTGATGTTGTTGTTAATGGACACACTGTTCAGGCCCTGTTGGACTCCGGGAGCCTGGTAACTCTGCTCCATGAGTCGCTGGTAATGAAAAAACTCCCGGAAAGGTGAACCCTTACCATTGTCTGTATACGTGGGGATCGCCGGGAGTATCCCACCAGTAAGGTTACCCTGGCGGTGTGTGGGAAAGAGGTACAACATGTCGTAGGAGTGGGGAGGCGGCTCCCTTATGCCGCAATATTGGGGAGGGACTTTCCCCTGTTCTGTACTTTGTGGAGGAACGGGTTGCCTACCTGTGGGGAAGAAAAATGTCGGGGGTCCCGAGCCCGAGGACCCCGAGGCAGGGGCACCAGCTGTAGGGGTTACCGTAGGGGAGGTGGAGTGTAACCCCGACCGGTTTCCCCTAGAAGGATTGGCGGGTGAGACAGTAGAAAGTTCGTCCATCCTGGATCTGGAGGTACCCCGAGAAACCTTCGGGACCGCACAGCTCCAAGATCCGAAGTTATTGCGGGCTGTGTCGGTGATCAATGGTGTTGCCCAGCGGCCTGGGGCCGATACCGTATTTCCTCACCTGGCCTATAACCAGAACCTGTTATACAGGGTAGAAAAGGTGAGGCAGGAGGTGGTGGAACAACTGGTGGTGCCGATGGGTTAGTAGAACGGTTTAATAAGACCCTGAAGTCCATGCTAAAAAGAGTCATGGCTAAGGACGGGAGAGATTGGGACTTACTGTTGCCCTATGTTTTGTTTGCGGTACTGGAAGTGCCCCAGGCGTCCACAAGGTTCTCGCCCTTCGAGTTGTTATATGGGCGACATCCCCGAAACAGCCCGAACAGGTATATCATGTGAACCTACTGAAACCTTGGAGAGACAGAGAGAATTTTTTTTGGAGACAGCCCGCCCTCTGTCTGGATGGCAGGGAGTGACCCGGGGTCACCAGGGGTTCCGGAGAACGCTGCTGGGGTGACGATAGGGGACGGACTGTCGCCTAAACAGGCACAAGAGGTGAGATAATTTGTTAGTCAGAATAGGGACGTATTCTCTGACCTTCCTGGACGTACCACCTTGATCGAGCAGGACATTGTCACCGAGCCCCGGGTGAAAGTCCGCCTAAAACCATACCGAGTACTGGAGGCTCGGCGACGGGCGATTTCGCAGGAGGTAAGATCGATGCTACGTCTAGGGGTCATAGAAGAGTCAAAGAGCGAGTTAGCTAGCCCGATTGTCCTTATTCCCAAACCAGATGGTTCATTACGGTTCTGTAATGATTTTAGGAAATTAAATGAAGTATCAAAATTTGACGCCTATCCCATGCCTCGGGTGGCTGAGTTGATAGAGCGGCTGGGAAAAGCCAGGTATTTTTCGATCCTAGATCTCACGAAAGGCTACTGGCAGGCACCTCTGATGGAGGCGGCAAAGGAGAAGATGGCCTTTGTCACCCCGGAGGAGCTTTTTCAGTATCAGGTGTTGCCTTTTGGGTTGCATGGCACTCCGGCTACGTTCCAGCATCTGATGGATGTCGTCCTCAAGCCCCATTACCAGTATACCTCCGCGTATCTGGATGATATAGTCGTGTTCAGCCCTGACTGGGAGGGTCATTTGTCAAAACTTCAGGCAGTAATAGATTCTCTCAGGAAGGCAAAGTTGACCGCCAACCCAAAAAAGTGCTCGGTGGGGCCCCAAGTGAATAAAGCCAAAGCAATCCGGAATTGGCCTAGGCCCCGTACGTCTAAGCAAGTACGGTCATTTTTGGGCCCGATTGGGTATTATATGAGGTTCATTCCCCATTTTGCCACCTTGGCAGCCCCGTTAACTGGACTCTTGAAGGGTAGAAAGTCTGTGATGGTTCGCTGGGGAGAGCAGGAGGAGGAGGCGTTCTGCCTTTTGAAGTTGGCCCTATGTGGGTCCCCGATTCTGGTGATGCCCGACTTCAAGCGGGAGTTTGTAGTTCAGATGCCTCGGGAGTAGGACTAGGGGCTGTGCTTTCCCAGGCGCTCAACGGTTGTTTTTCTAAGCCGCAAGCTTACCCCAGCAGAAACCCGGCATAGCATCGTGGAGAGAGAGTGCCTCGCCATCAAGTGGGCACTCGAGTCTCTCAGATATTACCTCTTAGGAGAAGGTTCCGTCTGGTGACCGACCACTCCCCTCTCCAGGTTCTCTTGTGCAAACTGTAAACGTGCAGCAATGTTTTTTTTGGACAGCAGTGGCTTCCTCTGTGGTATCCTGCCATGAAATCCATTCTTGTTTAGTGTTTTACGTATCGTAGATTCACTAACAGTGATTTTAGCATATGCCAGAGACTTTTGTAAGTCTTTAGCTGACACTCTAGGATTCTTCTTCACCTCATTGAGCAGTCTGCGCTGAGCTCTTGCAGTCATCTTTACAGGATGGCCACTCCTAGGGAGAGTAGCAGCAGTGCTGAACTTTCTCCATTTATAGACAATTTGTCTTACTGTGGACTGATGAACAGCAAGGCTTTTGGAGATACTTTTATAACCCTTTCCAGCTTTATGCAAGTCAACAATTCTTAATCGTAGGTCTTCTGAGAGCTCTTTTGTGCGAGGCATCATTCACATCAGGCAATGCTTCTTGTGAAAAGCAAACCCAGAACTGGTGTGTGTTTTTTATAGGGCAGGGCAGCTGTAACCAACACCTCCAATCGCATCTCATTGATTGGACTCCAGTTGGCTGACACCTCACTCCAATTAGCTCTTGGAGATGTCATTAGTCTAGGGGTTCACATACTTTTTCCACCTGCACTGTGAATGTTTACATGGTGTGTTCAATAAAAACATGGTAACATTTAATTCTTTGTGTGTTATTAGTTTAAGCAGACTGTGATTGTCTATTGTTGTGACTTAGATGAAGATCAGATCACATTTTATGACCAATTTGTGCAGAAATCCATATCATTCCAAAGGGTTCACATACTTTTTCTTGCAACTGTACATCAATACGCTCAGCTACTCCTGCTCTATAACATGAGCTTACTGATTGAGTTGCATTTTTTGTCGATAGGCCCTCTTTAAGGTTTAAAAAATACCCCTTTGTCAGTTTAATAGATATAGTTGTGTGGTCAAAGTCCAACCAAGTAATAGTTTCTATGGAAGGGGTCAGGAGTGACAGTCGATATTGGCCAACAATGAAAATACCTGTTCTCACGTAGGTCTGATGTACCTGAGAAAAGACAGTAAAGTCTTTTGCTGAGCTGTGTTTAGATTGCAAAACATTGTATAGTTCTTCCTTCCACAAACTTCTATTCAGGAGTTTAGAGGTGTATCTTGTGACAGATGTTCTGTCTATGTTAGGGTCAGGGTGTCACATTTGGGTGTTGCTGGGAAACACCACACCGAACATAGAAGGGAAAGGGGTGAGGGAATAAGGCCTGGAAACTAGGGAAAGGAAAAGGACACCTTCTAGTAAAACCCTAATCAAAGTCCTGACTAACTTCCAGTATGAACAGACCCCAGAAGTAGGTGAGTTCATACACAGGAATAACTAATGTCCTAACTCACCCTACAGGACCCTGGTACTACTGTCAGGACTGAGACAACCTGTTCTTCCAAAAGGAAGGATGAACAGGAGTCTCCCAAAGTCCTTAATACAAAAGATAGGGAAATGAAACAAACAGAACTCAAACAAAATACAAAAAGGGAAAGGAAAGACTTAACTTAAAAGGAGCAATGGAAGCACCGGGAACTCCGCCGAGATCCACACACCAGCAAACCACAACTCAGACTGAAGCTATAAACCGCACAGCATAGTGGGAGAAGCACCTATAAATAAGGAAGGTTAAATGACCACATAGCAACACCTAAAGCAAGGGGTGTGGCCATTACGAGCAATATCACAGATGCCTATTGATCCACAAGGAAAACCAGTCAGATCAAACCATGTGTTGCCAGTCTCACCGATCTCCTGCTACCTGTCACGGGAACGTCTGTGACACAGGGGTTGCATTAAAATCCCAGCATAGCAGCAGTTTGCCCTGCCATGTTTAGGAGCCCACTTAAAGGGGTTGTGCCACTAATAACACATCACAGGGGACCACAGGTGCCATTTCCATAGAAGTTAAAGGAGCGGAGAAAGCAAAGTTGCACCTGCACTCCATTCTCATGGGGCAGTTCTCAGGCACTTGAGGACCCCCGTTCTCCTGATCACTGAGGGTCCCAGCAGTCAGACCCCCAGCAATCAAACACTGTGCATAGGGGATATATGGATAGGGGCATAACTCCCTTAAGTGAATAAAATGCAGTTAACCTTCATTGGGGGCATAAAGTTTCACACTATACCATCTGTGCTGCCAGTGTCAGACTGGGAAGGGACACACCCCAACTAGTAACACCCAGATATTTATTGCAGACTGTTGGAAATTCATTCATATACCTCTATAACTAATAACAGAGGAATGGCACAACATAGAGACATAAGAATGGATTCTCCATCCAGAATTGTTATTACATGGGGGATGCAAGTAGTTACTAAAACTGACACGTCAGGAGAGGGGACATCTCCTCTTTAAATGGCTGCCACTACATACTATAACTGACAAAACTTTTTTGAGGAGCAAAGAGAGATGGGGGAATGACATGAAAAACATCCATTCCCCTGTAGATTGTAATTTTAGGATGTCTTTTGATTTGTACATGAACCCTCTGAATTGTAAAGCGCTGCGGAATATGGTGGTGCTATATAAATAAAGATTATTCTTATTATATTTGCCATTGCTTGTATACTGTAATAGTAACATATTCTATATCACTATGCAAAGCTCATCAACACTTGCATCAGTAAAACCTCACAGTCGTATACACCTTATACACACTAGATCTAATTTAACAGAAAACCAATTATTCTATCAGTAAGTTTTGGAGTGTGAAGGGAAACCTTCCTAAACAAAGTGAGAGTACGTAAACTCCATGCACATCTAAACCAAGGTTGGATTTAAATCCAAGACTCCACGGAGTCACCCAGAGGGACAGTGGGCAGGTATTCCCCCCCCCCCCCCCCCCTCCCGAAAAAAAAAAAAGATTTTTTTTTATCATGATCAGATAACATTATTCACGGTGGGAGCATTTTTTGGCAGGCACAGGAAAAATATTAAGCTTAATGGGTGTTTACTGTCTTGAAATATGAACTAATCCTCTTTTGTGGGAAAGCAGTAGAATTAGCGGCCCCACAAAAACCCAGATTTGCTATTCCGATACAGCTAAAACAATAGCCAGGGCGAGCATGTCTTTATCTGTATCATGTGTCTCAGGCACACAGGCCTACAGCATGGCGGGAGTCATAAGGTCTGGATTTAACAGTGATTAAACAAAATAAAATCTCCTAAATGTATTGATGTTATAAAGTGGAAATGACAGTGGGTAGAATGAAGGAGCAGAAACCTTTGTGAAGAGACACAAGTTGTCTCCTGAAAAAAAAAAAAATGGTGGTAATGACTTAATCAATCGCCGGCAAGAACAGATTATGAGATTAAATTTTGCACTTGGATACAATGTTTTCTTTTAAAAGGTTGTCACATGTAAAATACTTTTCAAACTAATTAGAGTGTGTGGATGACTTTACTAAAGGGATTGTCTCACCATGACAACCACAGTTTGAAGCCGGCCTGGCAATAGGCAGAGTGCCACGAGTCCTGAGATACCTCCAGAGATCAGCTTTGTTCACTGGTGGAAGTTGTGGCCACTTCTACAGTTGTGGCCTGAAGTTTTGAGACTGACACAAATTTCAGTTTTTGCAAAGTTTTCTGCTTCAGTTTTTATGGTGGTAAGTTGCATTAACTCTAGAAAAGGGGTAGGCAACCTCCGGCACTCCAGATGTTGTGAAACTACAACTCCCAACATTCACACTTGCTCTGCTCTTCTCAGAACTCTCATAGAAATGAATGGTGCATGCTGGGAATTGAAGTTTCACAACAGCTAGAGTGCTGAAGGCTGCTGACGCCTGCTCTAGACTGTTATAAAGAATGATCCGATGAACTACAATTAATTGCAAAGTCATTCCTTGCCATGAAAATTAACGTAATCCCAAAACCCCCTTTCTACAGCATTTCAGCCCTGCCACAAAATCACCTGTTAACACCATTAAAGTGATCTTCTTGTTAGCCCAGGCAAAAGTGTTAATGAGGACAAGGCAGCCGATATCACTCTGTCATGCTGATTGAATTTGAAGAGCACAATGATTGCTTTAAGGGTGGTGCTTGAAATGATTGTCTTCTTCTGTTAACCATGGTTACCTCCAAGAAAACCTGTGCAGTCTTTTTTTGCTTTACATCAAAAGGAATTCACAGGCAAGGACATTGCTGCTTCTAAGATTGCAACCTAAATAAACCATTTATCGGATCATCAAGAACTTCAAGGAAAGAGTTCAACTGCTGTGAAGTAGGCTTCAGGGTGCCCAAAGAAGTCTAGCAAGAACCAGGACCATTTGAATTCCCTTCTTCCCAGAATTCCAGAGCAGCCTGTATGGCCTATGAGACTCCTCATGCCGATTGAGGCTCTCTCCATAAGAAAATATAGTACCACCCAAATGATTCGTTTGGAAATGTTTTTGGGGATGGGTGTTTCACATGACTACTGAGATGAATAGAGGAAGCAGGATGAGCGCTCTGAATCTGTGAACAGAGAAGTCAGAAGTGATGAAAAACCACTTTTGTCTTCTGTCCAGTTCATTCTTTCACAAACAGGGACCTGCCATAATATACTATTGTGCGGGCTTTATTGACGTGGATCGCTAGCCACAATGTACAGCCGATGGTCATTAACCAGTTAGCAAGTAATAACAGGATTGATTTATTTTTTAAGCTGCAGATTAATCCCTTAAGGACCCTCGCCGTACATGTATGGCGCTGGTGGACGTGACTTAAGGACCAGCGCCATACATATACGGCGGGCTAATCGATCAGCGGCACGGACCAGGCAGTCACTGACAGCCGAGCCTTTGCTGGATGTGTTTTCACCGATGCTGGCGTGTTAAACCCTTGTATGCCGTGATCAAAGCTGACCGCGGCATGCAGAGGGTTCGTGGAGGGTACGGGTGCCCTCCGCTTCCCCATTGGGTCCCCGTGCTGCAGTGGCGGGAACCAGATGACAGAGAAGGCAAGCCCAATGCCTTCCATAGGCATCGGAGCTTGCCTTCTACGGAAGCCTGTGAGATCAAGCCCTTAGGCTGGCAGACACCCCTTAGGCTGGCAGCAAGCTGACAGACAGCCAATGCATTAAAATACAGATTGTATTGTAATACATTGCAGACTCCAGAAGTTGAAGTCCCTGAGTGAAACAAAAATAAAAAGTTGAAAAAAAAAGTAAAAAAAGTTTTTCATAATAAAATAAGGTTTCAAGTAATAAAAAAATAAATAAAATAAAACACAAAATTGTAAAAAAAATACATGAACGCTGTAGAAAAATAAAATAAAAACTGTGCTAAAACAATAATTTTATTGTCACCTTACATCTCAAAAAGTGCAAGACCATGCGATCAAAAAGGCGTATGCCCCCCAAAATAGTACCAATCAAACTGTCACCTCATCCCGCAAAAAATTAGCCCCTACATAAAACAATCAGGCAAATAAATGCTGTTATTGTGTAAAACTTAAATAACTAAAAAAAAGTATACATATTAGGTATTGCCACGTCTGTAAGAACCTGCTGTATAAAAATATCACATGACCTAACCCCTCAGATGAACACTGTAAAAAAAAAAATAATAAATACAAAAAAAAAGCCATTTTTGTCACCTTACATCACAAAAGGTGTAATACCAAGCGATCAAAAAGTCATACGCACCCCAATATCATACCAAACAGTCATCTCATACCGAAAAAATGAGCCCCTACATAAGACAGTCGCCCAAAAAATAAAAAAAAACATGGCTTTCAGAATATGGAGACACTAAAAAAATGCTTGATTATGTAAAATATTTGGTATTGTCGCGTCCGTAACAACCTACTCTATAAAAATACTACATGATCTAACTTGTCAGATGAACATTGTAAAAAACAAAAATAAAAAAAGTTCCAAAACAGCTATTTCTTGTTGTTACCTTGTCTCACAAAAAGTGTAATATAGAGCAACCAAAAATCATATGTACCCTAAAATAGTACCAACAAAACTGCCACCTTATCCCGTAATTTCCAAAATGGGGTCTTTTTTTTGGAGTTTCTACTTTTCGGGTACATCAGGGGGTGTTCAAATGTGACATGGCAACTTAAAATTATCCCAGTGAAATCTGCCTTCCAAAAACCATATGGCGCTCCTTTCCTTCTGCACCCTGCCGTGTGCCCGTACAGCAGTTTACAATTACAATCACATATGGGGTGTTTCTGTAAACTACAGAATCAGGGTATTAAATATTGAGTTTTGTTTGGCTGTTAACCCTTGCTTTGTTACCGGAAAAAAAAAACAGATTAAAATGGAAAATCTGCCAAAAAAGTGAAATTCTGAAATCTCATCTACATTTTCCTTTAATTCTTGTGGAACACCTAAAGGGTTAACAAAGTTTGTAAAATCCATTTTGAATACCTTGAGGGGTGTAGTTTCTAAAATGGGGCCATTTATGGGTGGTTTCTATTATGTAAGCTCCACAAAGTGACTTCAGACCTGAAACGGTCCCTAAAAAGTGGGTTTTGGATTTACTTCTAAACTTCTAAGCCTTCTAACGTCCCAAAAAAAGAAAATGGCATTATACAAGATTATCTAAAAGTGAAGTAGACATATGGAAAATGTAAAGTAATAACTATTTTAGGAGGTATCACTATCTGTTTTAAAAAGCAGAGAAATATAAATTTTTAAAATTGCAAATTTTTCAAAATGTTTGGTAAATTTGGTATTTTTTAATAAATAAAAATGAAATATTGGACTCAAATTTACCACGGTCATGAAGTACAATATGTGACGAGAAAACTATCTCAGAATGGCTTAGATAAGTAAAAGCGTTTTAAAGTTATCACCAGATAAAGTGACATGTCAGAATTGCAGAAAATGGCCTGGTCCTTAAGGTGAAAAATGGCAGGGTCCCGAAGGGGTTAACTTTCTGTAACATTGTTGTAATTATCAGGAATTCTGAAAACTAACTTGTTGGTTTTGATGTTTTTTTTAATGTATTTTCCTAAGCTTTATGTTAAAGGGGTTGTTTCATCTTGTTGTTACTAAGGTGAGATGAGACTAAGTCCTGACCACCAGGTTGCTGGGAAACAGCGGAGTTGGCTACAGCTCTCTAGTTCAGTGGCTCCCATTGCAGAGCATGAGAGCTATGGAAACAGCATAGCTAAGCAAGCCATGCTGTTTCCGTAACTCGGAATTACTGTTTGATATTTCATTCTGCCTGGAAATATGCAAATAATTGCAATTAGGCAAGTTTGATACTAAATGTATGATAAGCCAAATCTTCTGAAGATTTTTCTTCACTTTTTAAAATGTTTCCATGGTTTTGAAAAAACAGCAAAGATCAATGTGCTAGTTCAGGTTTTTTGTTTTTCTTGACTGGAAGTGAATCTACTGTATTTACCTTAACTGGAGACTGTGAATTAAACTTCCCTTATGGCCTTTGGTATTTTATTACCACCAAAATAACTGCATGCATTTTTTTTTGGCCACCTGCATTTTTTTGCTGTGTTTTTTTTGGCAAACAGTGTGTTTGCCAGTAGTGTTTTTTTATGAAGTTTTTCCCCTATAGAGAAGGTGATGCCTGAAAAAAGAAGCCAGAAAGACAAAGAAGTCGCCAAAAAATAAACACCAGTAGCAAATAATAAATGTGTATCCGGCGTTTCATATTTCCCACAGACCTTCAGCTAAGGAGCTGGCATTCTTACAGCAAAAAACACTAGTGCAAAAGTGCAGAAAAATGCCAGCAAAAACCTGTGTGTGAGTGCAGCCCGATACTTGTTCATCAGTCTGCAAGATTCAGAAACATAAATGTAGCCCAGAGGTCAATCTCCTTCTCAGGGTCCCCATGGATGACTTGCCTTGTGTTGTAGACACAGCAGGCTAAGACCTACCACCCTACAACTGTATGGCGGCATACAGAATACCTGTGCTTCCACAAAAATGAATGGGAGATAAACTTGCCCCCACTGCATGACCGGGGACCTTTTTGTCCTGTAGAAGACAGGGCACAGCAGGGAGGTCCCTGCTGCAGCCACTCGTCTTACAGCGACAGTCATACACAGAGAAGCGAGTAGGAGGAGAACATGGTTGGACACCTGGGACACAGAAAAAGGACTGTATATTTCTCAGTTTATTATAATATCAGATAAATAAGGATACAAGGAAATGAAGACATTTATGAAGGACTAGGATTTTTTTTTTCCATCAATTTTCAATGTTTAGTGTTCCTTTAACATAGACAGATTATCACTGTGTAAAAGCAGTGCAATTCCAAAAAGCTAACTGACCAATTTAGCTACTTATCAGTGGCGTAACTAGAACTGCTTGGGACCCACAGCGAATTTTTGAACGGGGGCCACCCCAGCATACTGCCTCCTCCTGAGCAAACTTCACTCTCTCAGACCAGGCCCGGCAGCCGTGCTGTTTCCTACATGTATATACTGTCACTGTATAATACTGTAGAGGGGGCCCTGACCATAAAATCTTTCAGTCCTTCTCCTGGGTGGGTCCCTTCTGAGTTCGGGCCACGTAGCAGACGGTTCTCCTGCTTTCATTATAGTTATGCCCCTCCTGTACCACACATGGAGTACTGTGTACAGTTCTGGGCTCCTGTGAACAAGGCAGACATAGCAGAGCTGGAGAGGGTTCAGAGGAGGGCAACTAAAGTAATAACTGGAATGGGACAACTACAGTACCCTGAAAGATTATCAAAATTAGGGTTATTCACTTTAGAAAAAAGACGACTGAAGGGAGATCTAATTACCGTATATACTCGAGTATAAGCCGACCCGAGTATAAGCCGATGCCCCTAATTTTACCCCCAAAAAATGGGAAAAATTATTGACTCGAGTATAAGACTAGGGTGGGAAATGCAGCTATAATGCAGAGTGTATGTGTATATAATGCACACACTCTACATTATATACACACATCTGCAAGAGGGTGACTCAGATTGATGGGAGTCTGACTCTGACTCCCTGTATTTAATGCAGAGTGTGTGCATTATATACACACACACTCTGCATTAAATACAGGGAGCCATCCACAGATCTCCCCCCTAAACAGTGCCATCCACAGATCCCCCCTAAACAGTGCCATCCACAGATCCCCCCTCCCCTAAACAGTGCCATGATGGCACTGTTTAGGGGAGGGGGGATCTGTGGATGGCACTGTAGGGGGATCTGTGGATGGCACAGATCCCCCTCCCCGACGCTCACAGCAGTATATTTATAAACTACCGTAATCAGTAACTACCGTACTTTAACTTTAATCATCGCTCATTGCTGAGCTCTTTACTCTGATTATTTGGATATCTTACCGGTACTTTGTCTTAGCTCCGGTAATAGCAGGCAGTGCGGGGGGCGGCGCTCAATTACTGTCGTCACGCGCCTGCTCCCACTAGGCGGCGCAGGCATGTGACGTCAGTGAGTGAGCGCCGCCCCCCGCACTGCCTGCTATTACCGGAGCTAGACTAGACTCGAGTATAAGACGAGGAGGCTTTTTGAGCACAAAAATATGTGCCAAAAAACTCGTCTTATACTCGAGTATATACGGTACTATGTATAAATATATCAGGGGTCAGTACAGAGATCTATCCCATCATCTATTTATCCCCAGTACTGTGACGAGGGGACATCCTCTGCGTCTGGAGGAAAGAAGGTTTGTACACAAACATAGAAGAGGATTCTTTACGGTAAGAGCAGTGAGACTATGGAACTCTCTGCCTGAGGAGGTGGTGATGGTGAGTACAATAAAGGAATTCAAGAGGGGCCTGGATGTATTTCTGGAGTGTAATAATATTACAGGCTATAGCTACTAGAGAGGGGTCGTTGATCCAGGGAGTTATTCTGATTGCCTGATTGGAGTCGGGAAGGAACTTTTTATTCCCCTAAAGTGGGGAAAATTGGCTTCTACCTCAGTTTTTTTTTTGCCTTACTCTGGATCAACTTGCAGGATAACAGGCCGAACTGGATGGACAAATGTCTTTTTTCGGCCTTATGTACTATGTTACTTCCTATAGTCTTATTTAGGGCAAAAGAGCTTCACTGAAATCCAGTCTACATCCTAGTGAAAAGGTTAACCTTCTAAAATAATGTATTTAAAGGATTTGCAATTATGGTATTATTTATTAATAAGTTTCTTTTTTATGTGACCCCCCCCCCCCCCCCCCATCTCCGCCTCTTCAGTAAACATGTTGTGCCATTTGTGGTCAATGTTTTGCACAGTAAAAAGCCACAGATTCTTGGGTGCAGAACACTGTGTCTCAAGTAATATTCCATACATGGTACAAAAGCATAAAACACATTTATGTTCGAGTTGAATTTCTTTTTATTTCAACAAGCCCAGTTTGGTACACTGCTATATATAAAGGCAAATGCGTTAAGTGAATAATGGATTGTTATGTTAAAATTACAGTAATTCAGAGCACCCTGGGTTTAGTGTTATTAAATTATCTCAAGGACTCTTCTTTTAATTTCCAAAAGTGATGTTCGCTCAACCTTCTCAACCTCTGAAGTCACCAAAACGTGTTTTTTCACATCACAACCATATTGGGTAGGCCGTACAGAATATAGCTATATGGGGATGGGTCTCCAAAAAGAAGCTTTGAATCATGGGGGCTCTGCCCAGCTTCATCATGTGTATCCTCAGAGTTGTCTTCTAGAGAAAAAAATATATAAAATGGACATATATGAGGTGATGATAAATAATAAGTTTTCACAATCTACAGAATTCAAGGGGTTAAAAACTTGAGCAGCCCTTGTAAAAGTAGACTAACCAAAGAAGCCATACTTACCCCTCTTCTCCTGTGCTAGTTCCTGTGCTGAGCTCCAGTCCTCCTCGCTGCGGTTTGCTTTCCTGGCAGCAGAGGTGACGTTCCATGCACACAAGTCACTGCTGCAGCCAATTACTGGCCTCAGGAATGACATCCAGTATACTGCTGAGGCCAGTGATTGGCTGCACAGTGACACGTGTGTCACTGCTGTAGCCAAAAGGATGGCGGGGAGGACAGGAGCGCAGCATTGGAAGGGGCAGGGAAGAAAAGAGTAAGTATCACTTTGTTTACAGGGGCTTGAGTTTTCATTGAGCTCAGGCAAAACCTTTAATCATCGGCCTCATTTATGAAAACATAAAATTGGTCTTAATGATAAAGGCAAGTAATCACAGTGCAGCTTAGATTTTTAAACAGCAGTGCTGATCTTTGATTGGTTGCCATGGGAAAAAGGGCCAGGTTTTCTACTAAACAGAGAAATGATGCCCATTGGACCTCATTGTCCGTAACCATCAGAATTCAGCTTTTATTCCTGCTCTGAGAAGAGTAAAGGGAATCTGCCAGCGGTTTAGACCATGGGAAACTGCTGACATCACTTGGTATGGGCCGGGGGCAGCGGTGCAAATATATCTTTTGTGGAGTTTTATCAGGAGTAGTGGGAATATAAGAATTTATTCTTCCAGATTCTGATCCTTAAAGAAGCACTCCCACAAAAAGCTTTATTCTCTGGCCCATTAGAAAGGTACTTGATGTAAACTGTAGTGAAAGTAATCTTCTTACCGGTGACTGTATTTGTGAGTTATAACCTTCCTTCTGATCCTCAGCTGGGTCACGCGACCAGTACTCTACCTCTCCAACTGACAAAGAACAGAAAGTCAGCTTCTTTATTCACTCCTATGAGAATGACATTGAGGCTCCCATAGAAATACATAGAGAAACTGGCTTCGTGTCCACACATAATATGCTGTGTTATTTGGAGAGTCAGAGTGCTGGTCACATGACACAGCTGAGGATCAGCAGGGAGTGCATAACTCAGAAATACAGTCTCTGGTAAGAAAACTACCTTCACTACAGTTTACATCATCTACCTTTTTAACAAGTTAGATGCAGGGTTTTTCAACTCCGGTCCTAGGGACCCACCTACCGGTCAGGATTTGAGAATATCCCACAGAATGAATACCTGTGGTAAGTCCTGATGCATGGACACTAATTATATCACCTGCTCAATACTAAGGAAATCCTGAAAACATGACTGGTTGAGAAACCCTGTGTTAGAGATTTTTTTTTTTTTTTTTGTGGGAGTGCTTCTTTAACCACCTCAGCCCCCAGTGCTTAAACACCCTGAAAGACCAGGCCACTTTTTACACTTCTGACCTATACTACTTTCACTGTTTATTGCTCGGTCATGCAACTTACCACCCAAATGAATTTTACCTCCTTTTCTTCTCACTAATAGAGCTTTCATTTGGTGGTATTTCATTGCTGCTGACATTTTTACTTTTTTTGTTATTAATCGAAATTTAACGATTTTTTTGCAAAAAAATGACATTTTTCACTTTCAGTTGTAAAATTTTGCAAAAAAAACGACATCCATATAGAAATTTTGCTCTAAATTTATAGTTCTACATGTCTTTGATAAAAAAAAAATGTTTGGGTAAAAAAAAAATGGTTTGGGTAAAAGTTATAGCGTTTACAAACTATGGTACAAAAATGTGAATTTCCGCTTTTTGAAGCAGCTCTGACTTTCTGAGCACCTGTCATGTTTCCTGAGGTTCTACAATGCCCAGACAGTACAAACACCCCACAAATGACCCCATTTCTGAAAGTACACACCCTAAGGTATTCGCTGATGGGCATAGTGAGTTCATAGAACTTTTTATTTTTTGTCACAAGTTAGCGGAAAATGATGATTTTTTTTTTTTTTTTTTTTTTTCTTACAAAGTCTCATATTCCACTAACTTGTGACAAAAAATAAAAAGTTCTATGAACTCACTATGCCCATCAGCGAATACCTTGGGGTCTCTTCTTTCCAAAATGGGGTCACTTGTGGGGTAGTTATACTGCCCTGGCATTCTAGGGGCCCAAATGTGTGGTAAGGAGTTTGAAATCAAATTCAGTGAAAAATGACCTGTGAAATCCGAAAGGTGCTCTTTGGAATATGGGCCCCTTTGCCCACCTAGGCTGCAAAAAAGTGTCACACATCTGGTATCCCCGTACTCAGGAGAAGTTGAGGAATGTGTTTTGGGGCGTCTTTTTACATATACCCATGCTGGGTGAGATAAATATCTTGGTCAAATGACAACTTTGTATAAAAAAATGGGAAAAGTTGTCTTTTGCCAAGATATTTCTCTCACCCAGCATGGGTATATATAAAATGACACCCCAAAACACATTCCCCACCTTCTCCTGAGTACGGAGATACCAGATGTGTGACACTTTTTTGCAGCCTAGGTGGGCAAAGGGGCCCATATTCCAAAGAGCACCTTTCGGATTTCACTCGTCATTTTTTACTGAATTTGATTTCAAACTCCTTACCACACATTTGGGCCCCTAGAATGCCAGGGCAGTATAACTACCCCACAAGTGACCCCATTTTGGAAAGAAGAGACCCCAAGGTATTCGCTGATGGGCATAGTGAGTTCATGGAAATTTTTTTTTTTTGTCACAAGTTAGTGGAATAGGAGACTTTGTATGAAAAAAAAAAAAAAAAAAAAAAAATCATCATTTTCCACTAACTTGTGACAAAAAATAAAAAATTCTAGGAACTTGCCATGCCCCTCACGGAATACCTTGGGGTGTCTTCTTTCCAAAATGGGGTCACTTGTGGGGTAGTTATACTGCCCTGGCATTTTCCAGGGGCCCTAATGTCTGGTAAGTAGGTAAATGACCTGTGAAATCTGAAAGGTGCTCTTTGGAATGTGGGCCCCTTTGCCCACCTAGGCTGCAAAAAAGTGTCACACATCTGGTATCTCCGTACTCAGGAGAAGGTGGGGAATGTGTTTTGGGGTGTCATTTTACATATACCCATGCTGGGTGAGAGAAATATCTTGGCAAAAGACAACTTTTCCCATTTTTTTTATACAAAGTTGGCATTTGACCAAGATATTTATCTCACCCAGCATGTGTATATGTAAAATGACACCCCAAAACATATTCCCCAACTTCTGCTGAATACGGAGATACCACATGTGTGACACTTTTTTGCAGCCTAGGTGGGCAAAGGGGCCCAAATTCCTTTTAGGAGGGCATTTTTAGACATTTGGATACCAGACTTCTTCTCACGCTTTGGGGCCCCTAAAATGCCAGGGCAGTATAAATACCCCACATGTGACCCCATTTTGGAAAGAAGACACCCCAAGGTATTCAATGAGGGGCATGGCGAGTTCATTGAAAAAAAAAAATTTTGGCACAAGTTAGCGGAAATTGATTTTTTGGATTTTGTTCTCACAAAGTCTCCCTTTCCGCTAACTTGGGACAAAAATTTCAATCTTTCATGGACTCAATATGCCCCTCAGCGAATACCTTGGGGTGTCTTCTTTCCAAAATGGTGTTATTTGTGGGGTGTTTGTACTGCCCTGGCATTTGAGGGTCTCCGCAATCATTACATGTATGCCCAGCATTAGGAGTTTCTGCTATTCTCCTTATATTGAGCATACGGGTAATGAGATTTTTTTTTTCCGTTCAGCCTCTGGGCTGAAAGAAAAAAATGAACGGCACAGATTTCTTCATTCGCATCGATCAATGTGGATGAAAAAATCTCTGCCAAAAAAAGAAAAAGGAGGGGAAAGGCGTCTGCCAGGACATAGGAGCTCCGCCCAACATCCATACCCACTTCAGCTCGTATGCCCTGGCAAACCAGATTTCTCCATTCACATCAATCGATGTGGATGAATAAATCATTGCCGGGATTTTTTTTTTTTATATATACAAAGTGTTTGCCAAAGTATATGAACACCGCCACCTCCTCAGCTCATATGCCTCGGCAAACATATCTTTTACTGCAGAGGAGAAATCTCGTCTTGCAGCGCCGCATACACCGACTTGCGTGTAATCTGACAGCAGCGCAATGCTTCTGTCCGAATGCACATCAGTGCTGCAGCTAGTCGATCGGTTGGTCCACCTGGAAGGTAAAAAAAACAAAACAAAAAAGAAAAAACCAGGCCGCAAAGCAATAACTTTATTAACTTTAGAACAGAACATATTAACTTTTTTAAACTTTTTTAACTTTTTTACTTACCGGTAATTTTTTTTTTGTTTAGTTTTTTTTACCTTTATAGAACAAACCTCTCCTTCCCCATGGGACAATGTGCAAAGCGCAAATCGCCCAAAGATGTGGCGAAGTACGTTATGCACTTTATCCCAGGTGAAAGGAGAGGTTTGCAGCAGCTGTGAGTGAATGGGCCCTAATAGCCCTGTGTGCCTGTCCTGTGAGATGCAATCCCTATGCTAGGTGTACCTGTGTGTGGTACTTCCGGAAACACTCTCCATAGCATAGGGCAGGGTGGTCAGCACAGTCAGGACAGAAATAGCGGGTGTCACGCCTTATTCCACTCCTGCTACAGACACGACATCTTTTTCGGGGTGACGGTTGGGTTGAGGTACCAGGAACGACACTGGGGAAATGTCGCTCGTGTAGACGGCTAACTACACTGGGGGATGGGGCCACGGAACCTCCTGGGTAAAGGAGGTTCTCGATGATCTCTTCCTGGAATTTGAGGAAAGATCGTGTTCTCCCAGCCTTACTGTAGAGAACAAAACTATTGTACAGCGCCAATTGAATTAAATATACAGACACCTTCTTATACCAGCGTCTGGTTCTGCGGGAAACTAAATACGGAGACAACATCTGGTCATTGAAGTCCACCCCTCCCATGAGCGCATTATAGTCGTGGACACAGAGGGGCTTTTCAATGACACGGGTTGCTCGCTCAATTTGGATTGTCGTGTATGCGTGAATGGAGGAGAGCATGTAAATGTCACGCTTGTCTCTCCATTTCACCGCGAGCAGTTCTTCGTTACACAAGGCAGCCCTCTCCCCCCTTGCAAGACGGGTGGTTACAAGCCGTTGGGGGAAGCCCACGCGACTAGTTCGCGCGGTGCCACAGGCGCAAATCCGTTCTAGAAACAAATGCCTAAAGAGGGCCACACTTGTGTAAAAATTGTCCACATAAAGATGGTACCCCTTGCCGAATAAGGGTGACACCAAGTCCCAGACTGTCTTCCCACTGCTCCCCAGGTAGTCAGGGCAACCGACCGGCTCCAGGGTCTGATCTTTTTCCTCATAGACACGAAATTTGTGGGTATAGCCTGTGGCCCTTTCACAGAGCTTATACAATTTGACCCCATACCGGGCACGCTTGCTTGGGATGTACTGTTTGAAGCCAAGGCGCCCGGTAAAATGTATTAGGGACTCGTCTACGCAGATGTTTTGCTCGGGGGTATACAAATCTGCAAATTTCTGGTTGAAATGGTCTATGAGGGGCCGAATTTTGTGGAGCCGGTCAAAAGCTGGGTGGCCTCTGGGACGGGAGGTGGTGTTGTCGCTAAAATGCAGGAAACGGAGGATGGCCTCAAATCGTGCCCTGGACATAGCAGCAGAGAACATGGGCATGTGATGAATTGGGTGCGTTGACCAATATGACCGCAATTCATGCTTTTTTGTCAGGCCCATGTTGAGGAGAAGGCCCAAAAAAATTTTAATTTCGGAAACTTGGACTGGTTTCCACCGGAAAGGCTGGGCATAAAAGCTTCCCGGGTTGGCGGATATAAATTGTGTGGCATACTGGTTGGTCTCTGCCACGACTAAGTCCAAGAGCTCCGCAGTCAAGAACAGCTCAAAAAATCCCAGGGCCGAACCGATTTGAGCCGTCTCAACCCGAACTCCAGACTGGGCGGTGAAAGGGGGAACTACAGGTGCGGCTGAAGTTGGTGACTGCCAATCAGGGTTTGCCAGCACCTCAGGGACTCTAGGGGCTCTACGGGCCTGTCTGTGCGGTGGCTGCGACGGGGTAACTAGTGCACGTGCCACCGTACCAGCTTCAACTGCCCTTCTGGTGCTCGCCACGTCACCATGTTGTACGGCAGTGCTGGTACTAGGTCCAGGGAGGGCTGCGCTGCTGGTGTATGCCTCACCACGTGATCCGGCAGCGACAGCCCCACTCTGCTGCTCTTGAAGCGGATCCTGCGTAACCTGTGGTCTAGCGACATGGGGCCGGGTACGCCTGGTGCTATCAGGGACCTCCACCTCCTCGTCCGAACTTTGGGTCAGAGAGCCACTGCTTTCCACAGGTTCATATTCTGACCCGCTAGATTCGTCAGATGAGGGTTCCCATTCCTCATCCGACTGGGTCAGAATCCTGTAGGCCTCTTCAGAAGAATACCCCCTGTTTGACATTTTGGACTACTAAATTTAGGGGTATTCCCTGAGACTACCCAAGAAAAAAAGCAAACCTGTCTTACAAAGGGGAGGCTAGCGAAGTACCGGAGGCCGCTGCGGTTGATAAAAAATATCAAAACTGATTTTTTTATCGCCGCAGTGCGTGTAAAATGAATGTGCAGTGATCAAAAAAATATATATTTTTTGTCACTGCGGTGGGGCGGGCGTGGGTGAACGCACGTGTGGGCGACCGATCAGGCCTGATCGGGCAAACACTGCGTTTTGGGTGGAGGGCGAACTAAGGTGACACTAATACTATTATAGATCTGACCGTGATCAGTTTTGATCACTTACAGATACTATAAAAGTACAAATGCTGATTAGCGATACGCTAAACAGCGAATAAAAGTGACTGCGGTGCGGTGGGGTGGGCGCTAACTGACGCTAACTACCTAACCAAGGGGCCTAAACTATCCCTAAAACCTAACAGCCAATACTAGTGAAAAAAAAAAAGTGACAGTTTACACTGATCACTTTTTTTCCTTTCACTGGTGATTGACAGGGGCGATCAAAGGGGTGATCAAAGGGTTAATTGGGGTGCAGGGGGGTGATCAGGGGCTACAGTGTAGTGTTGGTGCTACTCACAGTGATGTCTGCTTCTCTGCTGGATCCAACCGACGAAAAGGACCAGCAGAGGAGCAGAGAAGCCATATAACAGATCATATTTACTAATATGATCTGTTATATGGCTTGTGATTGGATTTTTTAAAAATCGCCAGCCTGCCAGCCAATGATCGTTGCTGGCAGGCTGGTGACGAACTTGTTCTTTAACTTTTGCCGGCCCGCGATGCGCATGCGCGGGCCGGCTTGGAGCGAAATCTCGCGTCTCGCGAGATGACGCGTATATGCGTGACTGTGCGCAGCGCTGCCACCTCCGGAACGCGAATCTGCGTTAGGCGGTCCGGAGGTGGTTAAGTGCCCAGGAGGCAGAGCTTCACTGTGAAATGCTCTTTGCATTGAGCTGCTTCACAACCCCTCCCAGGGGCGCAACAACCATAGCAGCAGACCGTGCAACTGTTATGGGGCCCAGGGCAAGAGGGGGCCCAGTCTTAGTTGGGATTATCTCTTCTTCTACTGGGGGGAAAACTTGGCCAGGTCTCTACCCTCTAAGGGAACATCTTTTAGAAAATAAGGCAGTGGGAAAATGGCCCAAGGGTCATTGAAAAGGGTTTAGGCAGAAACCCTTCTGTCCTGTGTGGGGGGCCTGGTGTGATCCTTGCTATGGGGCCCTTACTTCTTTATTTACACTACTGGCCACTCCCCTCTGCTTTGAGTGACAGCTGTGGTGGTCTCCTGGTTAGATGCTACATCTGTCATTCAGAGCACAAGGCAGGGGCTGTGAAGCAGCTCAATGCAGACAGCACTTCACAGTGAAGCTCCACTTCCTGGGCACTTAAGGGGCAGAATCTGGCAGAATCAAAGTTCATATTTTCACTACCTCTGATAATAAAAGCTCCACAAAAGGTATGTTCGGTACGCTCTCCCCAGCTCCTACTGAGTTCAGGCAACAGTTGATCATAGTCAAAATGGCAGACAGATTCCATTTCTCAAGCAACATATTTTTTTTTTACAGCTGACAATGGTATAAAAGAGCGTAAGTAGTAATATTCACCTTACCAACCTCCAGCAGCTCTTGTAACGACCCCCCCCCCCCCCTCAACTAGTTCTCTTTTTACCTTTTTCCACCAACCAACTGCCTCAGCAGTGACCTCAGTGGTGACGATATATCTGCACTACTGGCAGTGACTGGCTGCAGCGGTCAGGCCTCATCATTGTTACAGCCAAATAAACGGGAGACCAGGGAAGCATCAGCACAGGAGCAGCAGGGGATTTCTAAGGTAAGTATTTCTCCTTTAGTTGTTTTATACCAAGCTGTTTGTAAAAGATTTCATGGGCATGGAAAACCCCTTTAAAGCTGTACTGTGATTGGCTGATATGCACTATTTTCCTCTGTATAGGAAAGAGCAGCAGACTATGCTTTCCTATTCAGTGAAAGGATATGGCAACACAATCTGATATGGCAAGAGAACTCTTTTGGCATCCATCAGGTGAATGGGACCCTATGGATACATTCTTTGTTTGCGGGAGGAGCATTAGGGCACATACAGTTAGGTCCATAAATATTGGGACATCAACACAATTATAACATTTTTGGCTCTATACACCACCACAATGGATTTGAAATGAAACGAACAAGATGTGCTTTAACTGCAGACTGTCCGCTTTAATTTGAGGGTATTTATATCCAAATCAGGTGAACGGTGTAGAAATTACAACAGTTTGCATATGTGCCTCCCACTTGTTAAGGGACCAAAAGTAATGGGACAGAATAATAATAATCATAATTTAAACTTTCACTTTTTAATACTTGGTTGCAAATCCTTTGCAGTCAATTACAGCCTGAAGTCTGGAACGCATAGACATCACCAGACGCTCGGTTTCATCTCTGGTGATGCTCTGCCAGGCCTCTACTGTTTGTTCTTGGGGCATTTTCCCTTCAGTTTTGTCTTCAGCAAGTGAAATGCATGCTCAATCGGATTCAGCTCAGGTGATTGACTTGGCCATTGCATAACATTCCACTTCTTTCCCTTAAAAAACTCTTTGGTTGCTTTTGCAGTATGCTTTGGGTCATTGTCCATCTGCACTGTGAAGCGCCGTCCAATGAGTTGTGAAGCAATTGGCTGAATATGAGCAGATAATATTGCCCGAAACACTTCAGAATTTATCCTGCTGCTTTTGTCAGCAGTCACATCATCAATAAATACAAGAGAACCAGTTCCATTGGCAGCCATACATGCCCACGCCATGACAGTACCACCACCATGCTTCACTGAGGAGGTGGTATGCTTAGGATCATGAGCAGTTCCTTCTCCATACTCTTCTCTTCCCATCACTCCGGTTCAAGTTGATCTTGGTCTTATCTGTCCATAGGATGTTGTTCCAGAACTGTGAAGGCTTTTTTAGATGTCATGTGGCAAACTCTAATCTGACCTTCCTGTTTTTGAGGCTGATCAATGGTTTACATCTTATGGTGAACCCTCTGTATTCACTCTGGTGAAGTCTTCTCTTGATTGTTGACTTTGACACACATACACCTACCTCCTGGAGAGTGTTCTTGATCTGGCCAACTGTTGTGAAGGGTGTTTTCTTTACCAGGGAAAGAATTCTTGGGTCATCCACCACAGTTGTTTTCCATGGTCTTCCGGGTCTTTTGGTGTTGCTGAGCTCACCGGTGCGTTCCTTCCTTTTAAGAATGTTCCAAACAGTTGTTTTGGCCACGCCTAATGTTTTTGCTATCTCTCTGATGGGTTTGTTGTGTTTCTTTCAGCCTAATGATGGCTTGCTTCACTGATAGTGACAGCTCTTTGGATCTTATCTTGAGAGTTGACAGCAACAGATTCCAAATGCAAATAGCACACCTGAAAGGAACTCTGGACCTTTTATCTGCTCATTGTAATTGGGATAATGAGGGAATAACACACACCTGGCCATGGAACAGCTGAGAAGCCAATTGTCCCATTACTTTTGGTCCCTTAACACGTTGGAGGCACATATGCAAACTGTTATAATTCCGACACCGTTCACCTGATGTGGATGTAAATACCCTCAAATTAAAGCTGACAGTTGGCAGTTAAAGCACATCTTGTGCGTTTCATTTAAAATCCATTGTGATGGTGTATAGAGCCACAAATGTTAGAATTGTGCCGGTTATAGAGTAGAAGGAGTGGCACTGCACTAAACATAGCAAATCCCTCTTTGTATTAAGGAAAGCGTCACCAGGGTACTTGGCAGGGATATACAGTTGCAAGAAAAAGTATGTGAACCCTTTGGAATGATATGGATTTCTGCACAAATTGGTCATAAAATGTGATCTGATCTTGATCTAAGTCACAACAATAGACAATCACAGTCTGCTTAAACTAATAACACACAAAGAATTAAATGTTACCATGTTTTTATTGAACACACCATGTAAACATTCACAGCGCAGGTGGAAAAAGTATGTGAACCCCTAGACTAATGACATCTCCAAGAGCTAATTGGAGTGAGGTGTCAGCCAACTGGAGTCCAATCAATGAGATGAGATTGGAGGTGTTGGTTACAGCTGCCCTGCCCTATAAAAAACACACACTAGTTCTGGGTTTGCTTTTTACAAGAAGCATTGCCTGATGTGAAATGATGCCTCGCACAAAAGAGCTCTCAGAAGACCTACAATTAAGAATTGTTGACTTGCATAAAGCTGGAAATGGTTATAAAAGTATCTCCAAAAGCCTGTCCACGGTAAGACAAATTGTCTATAAATGGAGAAAGTTCAGCACTGCTGCTACTCTCCCTAGGAGTGGCTGTCCTGTAAAGATGACTGCAAGAGCACAGTGTAGACTGCTCAATGAGGTGAAGAAGAATCCTAGAGTGTCAGTTAAAGACTTACAAAAGTCTCTGGCATATGCTAACATCCCTGTTAGCCAATCTACGATACGTAAAACACTAAACAAGAATGGATTTCATGGGAGGACACCACAGAGGAAGCCACTGCTGTCCAAAAAAAAACATTGCTGCACGTTTACAGTTTGCACAAGAGCACCTGGATGTTCCACAGCAGTACTGGCAAAATATTCTGTGGACAGATGAAACTAAAGTTGAGTTGTTTGGAAGAAACACACAACACTATGTGTGGAGAAAAAGAGGCACAGCACACCAACATCAAAACCTCATCCCAACTGTGAAGTATGGTGGTGGGGGCATCATGGTTTGGGGCTGCTTTGCTGCGTCAGTGCCTGGACGGATTGCTATCATCGAAGGAAAAATGAATTCCCAAGTTTATCAAGACATTTTGCAGGAGAACTTAAGGCCATCTGTCCACCAGCTAAAGCTCAACAGAAGATGAGTGTTGCAACAGGACAACGACCCAAAGCATAGAAGTAAATCAACAACAGAATGGCTTAAACATAAGAAAATACGCCTTCTGAAGTGGCCCAGTCAGAGTCCTGACCTCAACCCGATTGAGATGCTGTGGCATGACCTCAAGAAAGCGATTCACACCCGACATTCCAAGAATATTGCTGAACTGAAACAGTTCTGTAAAGAGGAATTGTCAAGAATTACTCCTGACCGTTATGCACGTCTGATCTGCAACTACAGGAAACGTTTGGTTGAAGTTATTGCTGCTAAAGGAGGTTCAACCAGTTATTAAAGTCAAGGGTTCACATACTTTTCCCACCTGCACTGTGAATGTTTACATAGTGTGTTCAATAAAAACATGGTAACATTTCATTCTTTCTGTGTTATTAGTTTAAGCAGACTGTGATTGTCTATTGTTGTGACTTAGATCAAGATCAGATCACATTTTATGACCAATTTGTGCAGAAATCCATATCATTCCAAAGGGTTCACATACTTTTTCTTGCAACTGTATGCGGCATATAGCTGCTAACAGTGGTGCTCAGCCAACGTGTAACAAGATTGTTACTGTTGCAAAATACTTGTGCGTGAAAAAGACAATGGGCGGCACTCACCGATACTTGCAGAAGTAATTTCTTTATTCCTTTTCGGTAGGGAGCAGACTACATAACATGTGTGCATCAGCTGAGTAAGCCTTACTCAGCTGATGCACACATGTCATGTAGTCTGCTCCCTACCGAAAAGGAATAAAGAAATTACTTCTGCAAGTATCGGTGAGTGCCGCTCATTGTCTTTTTCACGCACAAATGTTAGAATTGTGTTGATGTCCCAATATTTATGGACCTGACTGTATAGTACACCAAATGTAGAATATAGGTAAGCGTAGCCTTAGAAAGTTTCAGAAAGTTTATAATCTGTTTAATAAACGGGGATAAGTATAATTTTCAGAACCCTCTTCCTCCAGTTTTACATTTGGTAAATGTAAAAAATTCTCCCCAAAATTCCATAAATTTTATAATGAAAAGTTAGACAACTTTCGAGAACACTTTACGCTTCCATTTCTTGCCATTTTCAAATTATCTGCTTGCTCTTAGTGAACTGAACCATTCTTGTTTACATGCAGAGACTTAAAACCTGTGCTGGTCATATCAAGCACAGTACTATTACCATGTAATTTTGCCTGTGTAAGTGCGGATTTGCATTGGCGTTACTGAATTCCGTTATAGGATCTGTTATAACAGAGTTATAGGCATTCCGTTTTGCTCCGCCTAATAAAGGACTATTTTTTCCATCATGTATAACGGAACTAAGCGGAAGCGTTATGTGTCCCCGTAGACATGCATTAGGATGGAGCAAAACAGAATGCCTTTTAAAGGCTTCCGATCTGCATTCTGTCCTAAAATTCCGTTATATTCTATTATTCCTATAATGGAATTCCGTAACGCCAATGCGAATCCGCCCTAAGCATGACATGGTCAGGACAAATTTACTAGTTTGCCTTGCTCCAATGTCAATTAAATAAACAAGGCAAAAAAATATAGATGGGGCATTTTAAAGGGGCTGCGTCATCTGAGACACTCGTGGCATATCGCTAGGGGAACTGCTCCTATCTCCAGAACAGGACCCCTGTGCGGTCCCCTCACTATTCATTTCTATAGGACTTCCAAAAATAATTGAGCTTTCTGAACTGACATGGAAACGCATGAAGAACGCAAGGCACATGCGCGGTGCACTATCCTTCACTTTTGAGCCCATTTTAGAAATAGGTGCGGGTCTCATAGGTGGGACCTGCAACTATCTGACTTTGATGGCATATCCTAGCGATATGCCATCAAAGTCCCAGATGACACAACCCGTTTAATCAATACCGTTGCATCTTTTTAACACTTTTCATTCAATGGAACAATAAGTGTAACTTTAAGGCCTCATGCACATGACAGTGAACAATGGCCGTGTGGCGGCCGTTTAAGTAACGGCCGTCTCACGGACATTTTTAGCACCAATGAAAGTCTATGGGGCTATTCACATGGCCGTTCTTTTAATGGCCAGTGAATAGTGACCGTCCAAAAATAGGACATGTCCTATTTTTGGCCGTTTCCATGGCCAGATGGACCCCATTGAACTCAATGGGACCGTTTTTTAACGGCCGACTGACAGGAGTGCACCCGTCTAACGGCCGTTAAAAACGGGTACACATTATCTATATGGCCATTTAGGGGTTAAAAAAACCTCATCTCATCCACTTGTTTGCGCTGCGGCAGTCTCTTCTCTTTTCATTGAGCCGGACCTGCGATATGCGTGGTGACGTAACCACATGGGAGCGTTCAGTGACGTCATGGCGCGCATCGCAGGTCCTTCGGCGGGTCCTGTTCAGTGAAGAGAGAAGAAACTGCTGCAGCGTGAGCAAGTGGATGAGGTGAGGTTTTTTTATATTTATATTTTTTTTATAAATAAATGTTGTGGGCCACTTTGGGGGCATTATTTAAACCATGAGGGAAATTATTTAAGATGGGGGCATTATTAAAGCTGGGGGCGGTAAAAAAAATAAAAATCACACACTATGGGGGACATTATTTTACTAGGGGGCCTACATGGGGGACATTATTAAAGCTGGGGACATTAAAAAAATCCCTACACTATGGGGGACATTATTTAAGATGGGGGCATACATGGGGGCATTATTAAAGCTGGGGGCAGCAAATAAAAAAAAAAAATCCCTAAGATGGGGGCCTGTGGTTGTTCTCAGAAGGGTGTGTCTAGAAAAAACTGGCAATCAAATTCACCCAAAACGGATGCAAAACGGACATTAAAAACGGACGCACGGCCAGAAAATGGATGCACACACTGATCCAAAAGGGCCATGAAAAACTGACAGTGTGTCGTGTGCATGTAGCCTAAGGAATAAATCTACACAAAAGGATGAACTGTTGTTTTCGATGGTCGACAGCACCGTTTCTTTGAGCTTGTGTATGAAAGAATCACCACTATGACTAAACACAGAGGTAACTTTAGATAATGGGGGAGATCAAAACTGTCGCAAAGGAAAACTGGCCTAGCTGCCTATAGCAACCAGTCATATGGATCCTTTAATTTTCCAAAGGAGCTCTGAAAAATAAAAGGTGGAATCTGATTGGTCGCTATGGGCAACTAAGTCAGTTTTCCTTTGCACCAGTTTTGATAAATCTCCCCCAAGGTTTTCAGCAGATGGTGTGGAGCCGGTATACTTACCCCTCACTTTCCTATCAGAGTCGCTCCCCAGTTTTCGCTGGCTATGCACTGCTTGCCCGGTTGTCTTGCCAAGAGCTAACAGATCTGACAAGGAAAGTGAATAAGTATGGAGCGTGTGAAGATAAAGAACATCAAAAACAGCAAAGCCAATGATGCTTCGATATAAAACATTGGTGGAAATATTTAAAGGAAATCTGTCAACTGTAAAAAGCAGGCACAATGCATTGGCAGGGCTATCTCAGCTGAACGCAATGATACTTTTCACTCGCTTAGTCCTGGAAGAAAGTACCTTTAAGGGCTCATTCACACAAACATGTGCTGGCCGTGCCCGTATTGCGGCCCGCAAACACTGAATGGGTCTGCAATCTGGTAGATACGGAATGGAGGCACAGAGCGGTAGGCCACGGAAGCATTACGGAGCGCTTCCGTGGCATTTCAGTCCGTGCCTCCGCACTGCAAAAAATAGAACATGCTGTATTTTTTTGCGGTGTGGACAGATCGTGGACCCATTCAAGCTGAATGGATCTGTATCCAGCAGCGCAGGCCACACGGACAGTGCCCGTGAATTGCGGTTCTGAATGCACGGCACTGGCGGCACACGTTCGTCTGCATGAGCTCTAAAGGGGTTATCCCATGAAGAGTGTTACTGTACAATGGACAGTACATTTTAAAAGGTTTTTAAATATACAAGCAATAAAAAGATTGCGCCTCATTTATCAAAACTGTCTAACAGGAAAACTGCCTTAAAACATGAATCGGAAGTGGGCTTCAGTACCGAGGTACCAGCCAGTAACGAAGCCGACTTCGGATTCCTTTTTTAAAATGTTTTTAAAGTCGTAGAATTGAAACACGAAGTTATTCTCAAAAGTCTCGCATGATTTCAGACTTAACAAATTTGGCCTTGCCGGAGTATATACATTTTAATGCTGTACGGAGAGCATTAAAACAAAGTTTTTGAATGAATCGACTTCGGATCTTGGATCTATATGTGTTTAAAACTGTAAAAATAATAAAAACTTTGAAAATATATATATTTTTTACATCGCCATATTCTGACCCCCTATAACTTTTTTACGGTTATGTCTACTGAGCTGCGTGGGGGGCTCAGTTATTTTGCGGGCCGATCTGTAGCTTTTATTGTACCATTTTGAAGTGAGTGTCACTTTTTAATCAGATTTTAATTTAAAAAAAATTTATTAGAGAAGCGATGAAAAAATGGTGAATTGGCCATTTTGATATTTTTTCCATTATACCATTCTCCATATAGAATAAATATTTTCATATTTTAATAGTGCTGGTGTTTTCGGATGTGACAATGTCCATAAGGTTTATATTTTTATTGTTAATGTATTTATTTTTTTATTCTAGGGAAAAGCCCCTCTAGGAGGCTCGAATATCCATTAATTCGTTTTTCATAGCTTATACTGTTTTTCCATAGAAATAGAGTATAAGCTCTAATTGTAGTTAACCTATATTGACCTGCCATCTGCTGGCCAACATAGGAACTGCAGCTGTAATGCAATACACTGGGTCTCTTCAGAGATCGCCGTACGGGGGAGCTGGTCTTAACCCAGAAGTGAGCGCTTTTGGGTTTTTCACTATTTAGATGCCGTTATAAAGGCTTAAAAGCCTGCGATCGGCATTATTGCCAGTCGCAGGCATTAGCCGCGGGCCTCTGCTGTTTTAAACAGCAGAGACCCGCTGGCTATGGCCCCCGCTGTTTAAAGACCCTCCCAGCGCTGTACAGTGAAAGGTGTTTTTCCCGTATCAAAGTCCTGAAAAACTATTTTAGGTCCGATGCACACAATGATATGTGCTTTGTGTTCCACAAAAACAAGGATTCCAGATTTGTGCAGGCCGCCATTTTTTTTTTTTATCCTGTAGAAATGTCCTATCCTTGTCCTCAAAACGGACAAGAATGTTCTATCTTTTTGCGGGCCAGCAGGATGGACGAGCGAATGCAGACAGCACATGGGGTCCTATCCGCATCTTTTGCGGACTAAAAATACGGCTGTGTGCAAGGGCCCTTAAAGCGAATTTCGGTTTACTATCCCAGCTCTCCACATTTTTACTACATAACTAGCGAGAGAGGAAGACATGTAAAAATCACTTACATTCTGAAAGCAAGTCTAGTCTTCTGGCGTTGTGTTGTAGAGGTGCAGGCCATTGGTTCAGCATCACGGAGCGCACGCCGGCCACGCTCAGCATCAGGGCCGTCTCCACAGGTCGTTCCAACCATAAGAGAGATTCACTTCACACATAAAATGGGAAATTGTCATTATTCACAATAAATGATATGTTATTATACTGTACAACCAGACATGGACAATAGCTCTTGTGGACACTGCAAGGCTTTTACCGATTGGAACGAGTTCAAATGAAATATTGATTATTCCACATTTAAACATAATCAATTTTTTACCTTTTTTGGACATCAATCATGGATTGCCTTGAAAAACTCTGACTTGTTCTGACTTGATCCAGAAGAATCATTAGCTGACAACCTAGAAGAGATAATTAACATGTGCCTATTGAGCCCGATGTCCGCGCTTTAAAATCAGGAAATTGCTGATTGATAAAGGTCTTGCTCATTTTATGGTTACAGATTGTCAGTATTTCTGCTCTTGTTTGATCCCCACACAATATAATAATAACATTAGAATAATATCATGATTCTGTGAACTGCTGGTCCAATGGTCACAGCTTTGCTGGCTGCCGAGGTTTCCTACGGAAACATTTGTGACGAGCCGTAATATCTAATACTTCTAAATATTGATCACTGAAATGAAGCTTTGCTTAGAGAAGACAGGTCCCCAAGTTTAATCAAAACAGAGAGGTCTCGGTGGTACCCGTTCAATAACAAGCTGTCTCAGTCTGTCACTTCTCACCCCAGGTATAATATGTAGCATAGAAGCTCTTGTGCAGTACATCACGTTTGTATGCACTGCAGTGTGGAATCTCATTAAAGGGGTTTTTTAACATTTCAGTACATATAGATAACCGATCCTCAGGACAGGGCATCGGTGGGGGTCCGACTATCCTGAGGATAGTTCATCAATATATACAGGCTGCACAACCCCTTTAAGTAACTAGTGGACTGAACATCTGTATATAAATGTAGATTTTTGAACAAGCCAACTCATCCACAGTAATAGTTTTATTTCATCCTCACCTGTAAAATCCATAGCCAGAAACTTGTCTAATAGTACATGGGCTAGAAGCCTCTCCGTCCCATAGAAGATGAATGCGCTGCAGCTCGTCATCAGGCTTTCCCACTCTGCATGACTACAGGAGACGGGAGAAAAGGTGACGGAGTTAAGTTGTAATTCGAGTCCTGAGGCGCTCCGTGTTGGGTTCACATATATCTGGCTGCAGCAGGAAAATCTTTCCCTAAATTAAAGGGGCATTCCGGTTACCATAAATATAACTTATGTCTCAGACTAATTCATCATCAATCTGTCTGCATCCGTTCAGAACGGATCCGGTTGTATGATCTGTAACATAGCCAAGACGGATCCGTCTTGAACACCGTTGAAAGTCAATGGAGGACGAATCCGTTTTCTATTGTGCCATAGAAAACGGGGGATCCGTCCCCATTGACTTACATTGTGTGCCAGGACGGATCCGTTTGGCTCAGTTTCGTCAGACGGACACCAAAACGCTGCAGGCAGAGCGGAATGGAGACGGAACGGAGGCAAACTGAGGCATTCTGAGCGGATCCTTTTCCATTCAGAATGCATTAGGGAAAAACTGATCCGTTTTGGACCGCGTGTGAGATTCCTGAACGGATCTCACAAACGGAAACCAAAATGCCAGTGTGAAAGTAGCCTTATAAAAGTAGTTTTCCTCCTCTGCTACCCACTGCGTTTCCTCATAAATGACCATGACATCGACCTGTAGTTCTGAGCCTTTGTCAGGTCGAGCATGCTCAGTGTGTTGCTATCAATTCTCTAGCTAAATTTCTTGTGAAACAAAGGGCGTGTTAGTTGCTGGTGATTACTGAGTAGAGGGAACGTTACCCTCTAGCCAATCAGTAAACATCAACACTCACAACAAGAAAGCTAGGGATTGTGGGGATTGTAGTCTTGTGAGGGAAGATCAGGCGCCATGACACTCTCTCACACAGGAGCTAGACAAATGGATTGCAAGGTAAATTGAAGCTCTGGTTATATGTATAGGTATGGGTTCTGGTTAGGTCACAGCTAGCAGCCTCAATGCAGTTTTTCAAAAATTAAGTTACTTCACCAGAATACCCCTTTAAATACCCATGCGGAGGCAGGATTCACAGTTCAGTCTACCACAAGGGTATTTATTACCTATGGGTTAGAGCTGATTGTTTTCTGCAATATGGCATACATATGCTATGTTGGGACTGAATCACTCCGTAAGGAGTCCTTTAGACTCCAAATAACTCAATTATCAGGGTTGTGTTTGCCAGGCAGAACCTGAAGAAGGCTCCACTGTCCATTTACTATGCTTAGAATACTAATACCCTCTAAAGGTGGTGCTCGTGACAATCTAACAGCAATTTTACGCCCCCCCAAGATTTTTCCTTAGAGCAAACCTACCGGTCTCCATCCATAAAGACATGGGTATTAGGCAAGCACAGTGATGTTATTTGTATCTGGCATGGGATAACCTTAGTATCCCAATAACCCAGCTCTAGTTTCTGGCACAAAGCTGTATGATAATCCTAAATTTCAGACTCCGATCAGAAGGACAATTATGAGATGCCACAGTTACAGTAATACTAGTAACACCTGTACTGCCCTTTTACTTGGGGCTGTCTTCCTCTAGGCTCTCTCCTCTTATAAGCACATTTTATATATTTGTCCAAGTCAGTTCAATATCCCCAATTATCGGACAATCTGGCAACCCCCAGCTCTCATTTTGTGACTTCGCTATGCCAGAAGCAGCTGATTTTAAAATTGGCAAAGCTGCCCACACCCTGCCACTTGCAGACACGAGCCAGTGATTGGAGACAAATCATCGGAGCGGAGTCTGGCACTAACCTACAGCCTGTACTTGGCTGGTAATGGCTAGGCAGTGCCAATTACAAGTCCTGCATGTCAGCCCATGATGCAGGTGCAGAAATTTGTCACTGATATGGATCGTACAAAATGTAAATTTGATGGAGTGCACCTCCAAAGGCTCTGTGCACACATCCATATTACGCATCTGTTTTGTATGGATCTGTGATACTGTATTGTGTCCCCAAAGGCTCCAATAACTACCAATAACATAAAGTGGCTCTGTCAGCTTAAAGACATTGTGCAATGGGTTAAGATCCTCAGGATAGGTCACCGATATAAGATTAGTGGGGATCCGACTCCCTGCCGTCCTGTCGATCAGCTGTTTGAAGGGATAGCGGTGCTCGTGTGGGCACTACATACGCTTCAAAATTAGCAGTGGTGCAGTGAAATTACAGCTGTCAGTCCCATTTAACTGAAACGACAAGCAGTTGTAATTACACTGTGGAACCTCTACAAAGCAGACGATGGGCAGGTCATTTTTAAGAGGAAGTAGCACCCCCATGCACAATGATCGGTGGGGGTGTCGAGAGATGGATCCCCGCAAATCTAATATTGATGACCTCTCCTGAGGATAGGTGATCAATGATAACCAATGCACAACCCCTTTAAAATCCTCCCCTAGGGAAATGTAGCATATTACAGACACAGGCCGGTAATCCTAACAGTCAAAATAGCACACAAAAAAAGAATCATATAACTCCACACAGGGCGCCTACTGGTTTGTAATACAGGCTAGTAGGGACTCCATGAGCTCTCATATCACAGGATCTTGACTGTAAAATCATAGGGAAATTCAACAGAGTCTATAATATGGGGTTTTTCTATAGCAATGCTTCTGGAGAGAAAACATGCAGTGGATATAAAAAGTCTACACACCCCTGTTAAAATGTCAGGTTTCTGTGATGTAAAAAAAAAATGAGACAAAGATAAATCATTTCAGAACTTTTTCCACCTTTAATGTGACCTATAAACTGTACAACTCAATTGAAAAACAAACTGAAATCTTTTAGGTGGAGGGAGGAAAAAATATAAAAATAAAATAATATGGTTGCATAAGTGTGCACACCCTTAAACTAATACTTTGTTGAAGCACCTTTTGATTTTATCACAGCACTCAGTCTTTTTGGGTATGAGTCTATCAGCATGGCACATTTTGACTTGGCAAGATTTGCCCTCTCTTCTTTGCAAAAACACTCCAGATCTGTCAGATTGCGAGGGCATCTCCTGTGCACAGCCCTCTTCAGATAACCCCACAGATTTTCAATCGGATTCAGGTCTGGGCTCTGGCTGGGCCATTCCAAAACTTTCATCTTCTTCTGGTGAAGCCATTACTTTGATGATTTGGATTTATGCTTTGGGTCGTTGTCATGCTGAAAGATGAAGTTCCTCTTCATGTTCAGCTTTCTAGCAGAAGCCTGAAGGTTTTGTGCCAATATTGACTGGTATTTAGAACTGTTCATAATTCCCTCTAGCTTAACTAAGGCCCCAGTTCCAGCTGAAGAAAAACTGTCCCAAAGCTGCCACCACCATGCTTCACTGTGGTATGGTGTTCTTTTGGTGATGGGCAGTGTTGTTTTCGTGCCAAACATATCTTTTGGAATTATGGCCAAAAAGTTCAACCTTGGTTTCATCAGACCATAACACCTTTTCCCACATGCTTATGGGAGACTTCAGATGTGTTTTTGCAAAATGTAGCCTGGCTTGGATGTTTTTCTTCGTAAGAAAAGGCTTTCGTCTTGCCACTCTACCCCATATCCCAGACATATGAAGAATACGGGAGATTGTTGTCACATGTACCACACAGCCAGTACTTGCCAGATATTCCTGCAGCTCCTTTAATGTTGCTGTAGGCCTCTTAGTAGCCTCCCAGACCAGTTTTCTTCTCTTTTCATCAATTTTGGAGGGACGTCCAGTTCTTGGTGATGTCACTGTTGTGCCATATTTTCTCCACTTGATGATGACTGTCTTCACTGTGTTCCATGGTATATCTAATGCCTTGGAAATTCTTTTGTACCCTTCTCCTGACTGATACCTTTTAACAATAAGATCCCTCTGATGCTTTGGAAGCTCTCTGTGGACCATGGCTTTTGCTGTGGGATGTGACTAAGAAAATTTCAGGAAAGACCAACTAGAGCAGCTGAACTTTATTTGGGGTTAATCAGAGGCACTTTAAATGATGGCCGGTGTATGCTGACTCCTATTTAACAGGATGTGATTGCTTAATTCTGAACACAGCTATAAGAGGGTGTGCACACTTATGCAACCACATTATTTTAGTTTATTTTGTTTTCTTTTCTCCACCTAAAAGATTTCAGTTTGTTTTTCAATTGAGTGGTACAGGTTATAGGTCACATTAAAGGTGGAAAAAGTTCTGAAATGATTTATCTTTGTCTGACATTTTAACAGGGGTGTGTAGACTTTTTATATCCACTGTATGTAATGCAGTACCCTATGAAGACACCATACGGTAGCAGAGTATTCTGCCTTACACGCTTTCCTGTGTACATGAGCCCTAAGGCAGTTCATTGTATCCGGCTCCAGTTTTTGTCCGGCCCAACCCTGGCACTCATGCTGGAAACTGGCTGGATGGATCCCTGCCATGTCCCATTATTGTCAATAGGGTGGCACCGGTGGAAAAAGGCAGTCTCCGGATATGTTGGATATGATTAACTGTGTCAAACTAGCCTTCGAAAATATGAAAGTTTTAGTTGAGATCTGAAAACTTGAAATACACCCCCATGCCTTTTAGTATACCCTTACATTGCAACCTGAGGTGCAAGGTATTGACTGTACAAACACCAATAAAACAGTAGCCTAAAAACAATTAAAAGATAACAATAAACCCCATCGACTTGCTTGTATTGACACGAAAACAAACAAACGATTGTGATATCCTCAGCAAAGAGCCAACCTGGGCACGTGTGAAGCGCCTGTAATTCCTTCCCAATTAGCTGCAAATTGCTGGCTGTATTTGACAAGAAGTTCATTCATTCTATAGACCGGGCTCAGTGCTTCTGAAAAGAAACCAAATGAATAGAAAATTGAGTTTCTGAGCTTTTGGATACCGACTTTTTCATTCTGTATGATCCAGCGAGTATAAAGTAAAATAAGCCTCTTCAATAAATAAGCAGGTATCAAAGGTCTCCTATGTATTTACCGACATTCGGCACTAAATCCATACATAAATCAATGCAGAATGCAAAATGTATAATTGACTATGCCTTTCTAGGGAGAAGCATTTTCTCTATCGCCATCATTACTGAACAAATACACAAAATACTCAGAAAAACGTTATTCTAGAAGTATTGTGAGTATAAAATAATAATGCCATTAGAAAGTCCTTACCTGGTTCTCTTATGTCATTGTAAGGATCCACAATATCTGATAAATGAAGTTAAGGAGGCAATAAAGAACAATACAAAAGGAATTAAAGGCTATGGAAACCTTTGGGGACTTTTTTATGTTTTTGCAGTTTACGCAAAAAAAAATTTTTTTTCAATTGTTCTTCATTAAAAGTTTTCAACGTATCAGCAGACTATTGCTTTATGTTTTACACAAAATCTGATGTGTAGCCCTTATATCTGAACTCCCAACAGCTCATATGTACTTGGTATAGCTACATTTATATCAAACTGATAAGAATATAACTTGACCCCTTAGTGACCACCCATACGTGTTTTTACTGACGTAAACAAAGGGGGTTTTAGCTAAACGGCTGGCTTTAATCAATCATTACATGTACTTAAAATGGTGTATTAAAAACTATAACTTGTCCTGCAAAAAATAAGACCTCCTACAAGTAAATTTATGAAAAAACAAAAAAGTTCTAGCTCTTGGAATGCAATTTAAAAAAAATGTGCTTGGCGTCTGTCAGCAGATTTGTACCTATGAAACTGGCTGACCTGTTACATGTGCGCCTGGAAGCTGAAGGCACCTGTGTTGGTCCTATGTCCATATTTGCCCACATTGCTGAGAAAAGTGATGTTTTATTATATGCAAATGAGCCTCTAGGAGCAATGGGGGTGTTGCCGTTACACCTAGAGGCTCTGCTCTCTCTGCAACTGCTGTGTCCTCTTAACTTTGATTGACAGAACCAGGCAGTGTAAACGTCATCACACCTGGAAGTAGGCGTGTTGCAGAGAGAACAGAGCATCTAGGTGTAACGGCAATGCCCCCGTTGCTCCTAGAGGCTCATTTGCATATATCAAAACATCATTTTTCTCAGCAATGCGGGCACATATGAACATGGGACCAACACAGATGACTTCAGCTGCCAAGGGCACATGCAACAGGTCAGCCAGTGTCATAGGTACAAAACTGCTGACAAACGCCCTTTAATAAAGACCCATACAGATTGGGATTTGGTGGTACAGAATCTTACAGGATTCCCCGCTTCAGGAAACATGGAGGTGAGGAGATTGGCTAAGGGTCATAAAAAAGGTGTGGACTAGGAACTAAATCCACGGGTTTTCTCCTGGGTGGCAAAACATAGCGTTATAATAGGGGGTCAATTTTGATCTGCGATATGTGGCACCCTCTCTTCTATGTATGCCATTGGGCATAGTTAAGGCAGTTTATCCTGCTAAAGGATACATTTAAAGCGATGGGCATCCACTGGCATGCAGTTCGCTGGTAGAACAAGATTGATAGGTACCTACAAATAAAAAAAAATATTAAAATATTATCATATTAATTTCAAAATAGTTTTGGACTGACTGTTCATTCAAGTGAAAAGAGGATAAAACTTTTCATATGACATAGAGACATATAAAATTTTTGATTGATGTGGGTCTGAGTTCTGAGACCTCCACCGGTTGCTAGAACGAGGAGAGAGAAGTGCCCACATATTGCACGGTTTCTCCTAACTGTAGAGAATGAAGTCAAGGGGCCCGTAAGCTTCTCCTGCAGCGAAGACAGAGAGGGATATAGAAGCGCCTTTCTATCCCGGTTCTAACGATCGGTACAGGTCTCAACATTCCAACCCCTACTGATCAAAACTTTTGTTATGTCTCTATGAAATATCAAAAGTTTTAAAAAACTCAGTGACCCTTTAACCCCTTCCTGACCAGCATTGTATATGTACAGCGCTGGTTGCGTCTTCAAAGATGGTGCCCGCTCTGGAGCGAGGCGGGTGCCACAGTGGATGTCTGCTGTTTTATGACCACGGAGCCAATTATGACCACGGCCTCTGCGTTCCCAGAGCCCGAACAGCTAACCCACGCAGCAATCGAGGGAGCCATTAGTTCGCTGTGGTAGCCTCAGTCCCTCTGAAGGATTCGAGGCTAGCTCCCATAGACTGCAATAGTAATTCACTGCAGTCTATGCAAGAAGCGAATAGATTATCTCATGGTGAAATTCCCTAGGGGAAGAAAAAAAATATTTAAATGTACAAAAAATTGTAAAAATCCACATCACCTCCCCCTTTCCCTATATTAAAAATAAACAATAGGAAAAAACTTAAAGATCATTTGCACTGCCACATCCCAAAACTCCTGAACTATTAAAATATAAACATATTCATTCTGTATGGTGTAAAAAGCATTAAAACACACAAAAAACAAACATATTTTTCATTTTATAAAGACGCTTCTAGGTTTTAGAGGAGGAAACTCTGAAAAAAATAATCAGACTTCAGACCCCCAATCTGCATCAGACCTCAGATCAAACCCCCAATCCTTATCAGACTTTAGATCAGACATAAAATAAATAAATGAACTTACCTCTCCTGCTTCAGATGGCATGCTCTTTCTGCACTCACCGCTCCCTGGTCTTCTTTCGGGCCCCGCACTGCACTGTGACCTGACAACGGACAGCGGCAGGTCATAGTGCACGCTCATGTGCGTCGCGGGGCCCAGAGGAAGACCAGGGAGCAGTGAGTACAGCCAGCGCTAGCAGCTCTACACTCACCACTCCCATGCCTCCTGCATATAAATGAGCGCTTCCATGAGTAAAAAAATAATTTCAACAAAAAAAAAATTTAATACGGAAAATTCCCCGGTCAGAAAAGGGTTAAACCCATATGATTAAAGAATTTCCCTAATCTACTAAATCCAGACAGAGGGGTTGCTACGACAGCAGCACTAATGATGACAAAAGCAGAAGTATGATGATCAGTGACCTCACAGCAGTGTTCTCATCTATAGGATGTGGATTTGCCATAAATGTTTGACAGATGTGGATCCTACCTCTTCCCAACAGAGTCCTGAGGAAATATGGTCCCACCCCCTGGTCCAGCCTAGTACCATGGCCATTGACAGGTGGCCGCCCACGCTCGGTTCTCTACATTCACCTCTATGAGAGTCCCAACAAGAGCCGAGCACACTTGCAGATAAAGGCTGCATTATGTCACTAAGCTAGCACTGCCATGGATGCCACTAAAGTGACAGAGTGGGACATGATCAGAATTTATTTATGGGCAGGGAACCTCATCTCTGGTGAACGCCCTGAACTCTCCGAAGACTAGGAAAGTTCTACTGGTTGATGTGTTCAGGAACAAAGGCTTTGGATTCTCCATCAATCTCTTTGATGTCACATGTCAGCGGTTAGCAGCACATCCATTACACCACACACACACCGACAGAAAGAGGTGCGCTCACGGTTTTTATGATCTTTTTCTGTTCCCCTCTCTGCTTGGATTCTTTGGCACTCTTCACATCTCTCTTCCTTTCTGAATCTTCTGTAAGACGAGCAACAGAGAGAATGAGTTAGAAAATGTTTTCTTGATGTTAGCACATCAAGTGTAGTCATTAATGGTTAATATCCGTAGCACAGATCACAATTACAAAGCCTAAGCCAACAACGGAAAGGATTGATCCGACACCGCTGTGCTTAAATGAAAGAGACGCACAACTCTCCTATGGATCTGTTCTGCCCAGCAGGGTTAGAAAATGGTTCCAGTTCATTCGGTCAGGGTAATTCTGAAGTGTTTAGTGTGGTTATAGCACCCTCTAGTGGTCTTAAATTGTATTACACTTTGTTTGCCTGTTACAATACTACTGCATGGTCCATTTCCCCAGTAGACCAGTTTTACAATAGTTCATGAGTTAGAGTGAAAAAGAGGACCTTTCACCACTCCTGACCTGCCTATTTTAATAGCTCCATACATTCCCCACGTACTAACAATTCTCGAGCATCTATTCTTATGTCTGTATGTTGTGCCATTCCTTTATTATTTGCACTGGAAGTTATGAATGAATTGCTATTAGCCTTCAGAAAGGGTACAGAGGGGAGGTAACCAGTTGGGGGGGTGTACCTGCACAGTCTGAAAATGGCAGCACTGATTGGATAGAGTCAGACTGTGCAGGTACACGCCCCCAACTGGCGGAGCGCGCCAAAAACATCACAGTGGAGAGAGTGCACAGATCCCTCCGTCCCAAGCCTTCTCCGGCGGATAATCCGAGGGACATTATTTGTGGCCTGTTGAGTTACCGAGATACAGAAGCCATTTTAAACAAGGCCAGAGGATTGGAGGAAGTTAAAATCGCGGATTCCACAGTACAGTTGTTCCAAGATGTCGCCCCTTCCACTCTTCAAAAAAGAAGAGTGTTGAAGCCCCTCACAGAGGCTTTGCGCACAGCCAGGATCCCGTACAAGTGGCTTTACCCCTTTGGTGTGCAGATCGCATCTGGGAATAGGCGTATAACAGTCCGAACACCTGAGGACTTGCCAGAGCTCTGGAATGTTCTACAGATCCCACCGATCGACATACCGTCGTGGCTTCCAGTCCAGCAGGATGGCAAGATTCCGCAACTCCCGACTCCGTGGTCCATCGTCGGAAAGCAGAAACCTAAGAAGCCCAGAATGTCACGGTTGGACTCTAACGATTGAGGCCCCTTTTATGGTTACTACAGTTCCTACTTTTACTACTGGCTAGCCACTGGGCTGGGGTCGGGGGTGGTGGGGGGGGGGGGAGGCCTTCTTCCCCCCCCCCCCCCCCATCCCTGTCACCCTCTTTCTGCTTGGATCCCTTTGACCACATTTCTTGGGCCAGTTTTTCGGCTTTCCCTAATTGGTTATAATGCTACACAATGCAATGTCTATGTATACTAAATGCTATACGTTTATTTCCTTCCTTCCCCCTCTACTTTCCTCCTGCATTTCTTCCTATTAAGCGACAGGTCCGCACTTGTCTTCCCCCCCCCCCCTTTTTCTTGCCTATCTGTCTTCACGTCTCCCCATATACTTGTCTTCTCTACCCTTTCCCCCCCTCCCCTCCACCTTTTTTATTGCTGACCTTATATTTTCCCTGCACGGGAATAGACCATTTTCTTATTTGCACTCTATGTGCTTCTGTCTGAAACGCTTGGCAGCTTGGGCAGATCAGGCCAGAGGTTTTGTGTCCTTACTTCCCCCCCTCTCACGCTCGTTATAGAGCCTACCACGTTTACACTTGCTCTAATTTCACGTGTATTTTTGTTCCACACCTTTGTGGTAACGTTTGCTTGTTTCCTTTCCGTTCAGTTAGTTATATTGAGGACATATCTCGCTGGTACGGGCGTTATTCTTGTGAATTTATGATATGGCAGCCTTGACTATCAATATAGCCTCGTTCAATGTGAACGGGTGTAACAATCCTGTTAAACGTAGTCGGGTATTCCAAATATTAAGGAGAAATAAGGCTGATATCATTCTACTTCAGGAAACACACTTTAGAGTAGGGCATGTTCCTAATTTATCAAGATCTAGCTATTCCAAATGGTTTCATGTGTGTCATTCCAGTTCCTCTAGGAGGGTTAGCATTGGGATACATAGGGATGTCCCTCTCACTGACCCCTCTATAGTTGCGGACCCGGAGGGTCGCTATATTTTCCTTAACTGCAAGATTGGGAATATGGCTGTCACCCTATGTAACGTATACGCTCCCAATAAGCAAACTGTACCCTGGCTTACCAAGACCATTAGAAATATATCCGCAATTTACACAGGTATGTTGATAATTGGCGGTGATTTGAACCTCACTCTCAATCCTATTTTAGATGCCTCATCGGGGAGATCAGCTATATCATATCGTGCTCTGGGGAGTCTTCAAGGTCGCTTGAGAGACCTCAACCTGAGTGATGTCTGGATGTCCGTCCATGCAGATGCTACAGATTTTACATTCTATTCCAACCCGCACAGATCGTATCAGAGGCTGGACTACTTCTTTATTCAGGACGGGTACTTGCAGCAGGTGCATGGAGTAGATATCCATACTATTACAGTCTCGGACCACGCCCCTATTGTTATGTTCCTGTCACTGCCCGGGGTTGCTTCACGTGAGTGGTCATGGAAGCTGAATCCCAAGCTTCTCAATACCCCCTCACAAATGGATTCTCTTTCACGCTCACTTATAGATTATTTTCAGACCAACTCGGACACAGAGGCATCTCCTGCCTCCATATGGGAAGCCCACAAAACTGTTATTAGAGGGGAGCTGATCTCGATTGGGGCCTTCTTGAAGAAGAGGCGTCTTGCTGACATCAACTCCCTCCTATCTAAAATTGCAGCATTAGAATGTACACATAAAAAAATCACTGGCTATTCAGGATCATAAGCTTCTTTTATCATTAAAGGGACACTGACAGGCCAAATCAGCATATATAGTTAGATATATCACATTACAGGTCTTATAGAGTCTTTTAAAAGCATATAAGTATCCCCCCTGTCCACCTTATAAAGAGCGAAATATAAAGTTTTATAACCTGCTTCTCCGGTCAGCAATCTGCCCAAGGGGCGGCGTTTCATGTGAAAATGCGCCCAGCCAGCCTTCCCAACTGCCGTTCTTAAGCCCCGCCCAGCTCATCATTATTCACTTCGCTGGGCGGCGGCTAGAACTCTCCCCAGTCCCGATCCTGCGCCTGCGCAATTCAATCCTCCGGGCATCGTTCATGCCCAATCTTCTGCGCCTGCGCCCCGCTGTTAGATCGCGCCTGCGTACACGCAGCTGCAGCTGCCTCGAAGACGCAGGCTGGTGTGTGTACGCAGGCGCGATCTAACGGCACGCCGGGGCGCAGGCGCAGAAGATTGGGCATGAACGATGCCCGGAAGATTGAATTGCGCAGGCGCAGGATCGGGACTGGGGAGAGTTCTAGCCGCCGCCCAGCGAAGTGAATAATGATGAGCTGGGCGGGGCTTAAGAACGGCAGTTGGGAAGGCTGGCTGGGCGCATTTTAACATGAAACGCCGCCCCTTGGGCAGATTGCTGACCGGAGAAGCAGGTTATAAAACTTTGTATTTCGCTCTTTATAAGGTGGACAGGGGGGATACTTATATGCTTTTAAAAGACTCTATAAGACCTGTAATGTCATATATCTAACTATATATGCTGTTTTGGCCTGTCAGTGTCCCTTTAAGGAACGAACTGAAAACACTTTTAAACACCAAGGCCGCGAACGCTTACCTAAAACTGAGACACAAACAGTATGCCCATGGCGACAAGGGCAATAAGATAATGTCAGCTCTGATTAAAAAGCGCAGAGAGCAAACACACATCAGCTCTCGACGGAATGCTGAAGGCACCTTAGTATCTGACACTGCAGATGTTGCTAAAGCATTCACTGCATATTACCGCTCTTTTACAACATTCGCTCGAGTGAAACCCCTGCTGCGCTCGATGATAGGTTGAAGAAAGTCGCAGACTTCTTAGATTCTCTCACCTTACCTGCCCTGTCTGAATCAGAAAAGGATTCTTTGTTAACTCCTATTACACTTGAAGAAATTAAGAAAACCTTCTCCTCCATCCCCCAGGGGAAGAGCCCAGGCCCCGATGGGCTTCCAATTTCATACTACAAAAAATTTCTCCCGGTATTAGGCCCCCAACTTGTTACCTATTTTAACGCCTTACTATCTGGTGCTGCCATGAACACACAGGCTTTGGAGGCGCACATAGTGGTGCTCCCTAAAGAGGGGAAAGATTTGTCTCTTCCATCCAGCTATAGGCCTATATCCCTGCTAAATGCAGATACTAAATTATGGGCAAAGATCCTGGCTCATAGAATAAACCCTCTTCTCCAGGGACTGATAGGGGGAGACCAGGCCGGGTTCGTGGGGGGTCGGGAGTGCAGGGACGGCACTTTTAGGGTATTACAAGCCATAGAATACTACACCCTGGCGAACAACACGCAGCTTACCCTCCTCAGCACTGATGCCGAGAAGGCATTCGACAGGGTGGATTGGAAGTTCATGGAAGCCACCTTGAAAAAATTTGGATTCCCTCTTCATTTCGTCCACGCGGTGTTGTCCCTGTACTCCTCACCCCACGCGAGGGTTAGGGTCAATGGCGTACTTTCGCCCTCATTTACCATTGCCAATGGCACCAGGCAGGGTTGCCCCCTCTCTCCTTCCCTTTTCATCCTATGTCTGGAGACGCTGTTACAGGCTATCAGACAGGACGATGACATTGCGGGGCTAAGGGTGGGCACATTGACTCATAAGGTCGCCGCCTTTGCCGACGACATGCTGCTCCTCCTGCCGGAACCTGTGAAGGCGTTCCCAGCTATACTGGGTCTTTTCGAGTCCTTTGGCCATTTATCTAACTTCAAGATAAATCTTTCTAAGTGTACAGCAATGGGGGTCTGTGTCCCAGATGCAACCATTTCATTGCTGTCCCAAGATCATCCCTTTCAATGGTCAACCTGTGTCACGTACTTGTGGGTGAAGATCTCAGCCCGAATAGATCAGGCCTATCAGTTAAATTATGTCCCTCTCCTTGCTGATATTAAAGAACAATTGAAACATTTAGATATTCCATTTGTCTCTTGTATGGGGCGGAAAAATATAATTAAAACGTTTATTCTTCCCAAACTGCTTTTTCTACTCCAGACATTGCCTATATACTTGCCGGACTCTTATTTTCTGGACCTGCGTAGGATCGTTTCGGGCTTCATTTGGAGGCGGGCACGTCCGAGATTGGCGTATGCTTTGCTAACCCTTCCCAAACATAGAGGCGGCTTTGGCTTGCCAGACATCAAACTATACTACGGGGCTATTCAACTCCGTTTATTGAGTGAATTACTAAACATGAACATTAAAAAATTGGGTTGCCAAATTGCCCGCCAATTAATATCTTCGGATGTACTTGCCCGCCTCTGGACGGTTGGACATGGTCCTGCGCATTGCCTAGATGCACCACTCCTTCTTAAAGGACTTTTAGTCTCTTGGAATACTGCAGCTAGGAGGTTTGTATTTCACCCTGGTCCCTCGCCCCTTCTCCCCATGCACCTGCTGCCGTACTGCTTGTCTTCAAACTATTCAGATGACCTGGGAATCTGGCCTGCCTTTAATGCTTTCGCTGTGGGGGATTTCTTGGGAGATAGGCGGGTCCCATCCTTGGAGGACCTCCGGGCATCACGGATGGCTTTGAGCTGGACCCCTTTGCACTACTCACATTTTTCATTTATATGTCAACAGTACCTTGTTAAAGCTATCAGAAACTTTATACCCTCTTGGTTCGACACTCTTGTGGCCTCGCCCAAACCGGCGAGAAAGACTATCTCGCTAATTTATAACAAGCTGTTATTAGAAGGCGCACCTAGCAGACCGGCCTTTATTAAAAGGTGGGAGCAGGATTTAGGTATAACCTTGTCGGATGAGACTGTCTCTTCGCTACTGAGGAATTCTCACGGGTTCTCCAGATGCATTAGAATCCAGGAGAATTCCTTTAAACTGCTGACGAGATGGTACTGTTCTCCGGAGGTGTTGCATAGGTTGAACCCTCTCACTTCCCCAGCCTGCTGGAGATGTCACGAGGAGGTCGGCACACTCTCACATATATGGTGGTCGTGCGAGGGGGTCTCCCAGTTCTGGACTGCGCTTAGTAAGATATTGCAACAAATTTGCCCCTCGGCTCCTCCTCTCTCTCTCCGACTTTGGTACTACTCAATGCGCCTTCAAAAGACTTCCCCTTGCACAAATACTCTCTATTAGCACACATGTTGTCGGCTGCCAAACTTTTGATCCCTCTACATTGGCTCTCGACACAAGTACCTTCAATTGAAGAATGGACCCAAAAGGTCCATGAGATCTGCAGGTTCAAGGAATTAACGGGTTGGGAGACCCTCTCGCACGACAAATTTATAGGCCTCTGGGGACCGTGGCTAAAATGGCTGGAGACGGAGTCGCGGAGCACGTGTCCTCCCCCATGTGATTCGGCTGTTACATCTCCTCTTCATTAACTAACCCCTTTGAGTTGTGCATCCTCTAATGTATGCAATACTTATTTTGTCATGTCAGTGGTTATGTCTCTTCCAACATTTGTCTGTTATTTTATTGTACTCGTTTGCTCTCCTCCTGTCTTTTTGACTAAAGCTGGAGGAACAGGAACCTGCTTCTTCTTATATGCCATATTTACTATTCATGTCATGTCTGCCTAACAAGCCTATCTTAACGTATTGTTTGTATCTTTACGCTGCTGTACCTACATTTTACATCATTGTATCGTATATGCCCTCCCCGCACATTGTTCTTGTCTTTTTTACCATGCTTGTCGTGATAAAGATTTGTTAAAAAAACTTAAAAATCCGTGGGTCTTCCTTGATTTTTGGAGGACATGAAAAAAAAGTCGTTTTGGTGTCCGCCTGGCCGTGTGGAGCCAAACGGATCCGTCCTGACTTACAATGCAAGTCAATGTGGACGGATCCGTTTGACGTTGACACAATATGGTGCAATTGCAAACGGATCCGTCCCCCATTGACTTTCAATGTAAAGTCAGGAGTTAATATACCATAAAATCAGAGTTTTCTCCAATCCGATGGTATATTTTAACTTGAAGCGTCCCCATCACCATGGGAACGCCTCTATGTTAGAATATACCATCGGATTTGAGTTAGATCGTGAAACTCATATCCGACAGTATATTCTAACACAGAGGCGTTCCCATAGTGATGGGGACGCTTCAAGTTAGAATATCCTACGAACTGTGTACATGACTGCCCCCTGCTGCCTGGCAGCACCCGATCTTTTACAGGGGGCTATGATACGCACAATTAACCCCTCAGGTGCCGCACCTAAAGGGTTAATTGTGCGTATCATAGCCCCCTGTAAGAGATCAGGTGCTGCCAGGCAGGAGGGGGCAGACCCCCTCCCTCCCCAATATTATATTCATTGGTGGCCAGTGCGGCCTCCCCTCTCCCCCCCCCAGTTAAAATCACGTTCCAAATCCCCCATCATTGGTGGCCAGTGCGGCCTCACATCTCCACCCACCCTTTGTTAAAATCCCGTTCCGAATCCCCCATCATTGGTGGTCAGTGCGGCCTCACATCTCCCCCCCTAGTTAAAATCACGTTCCGAATCCCCCATCATTGGTGGCCAGTGCGGCCTCACATCTCCCCCCCCCTAGTTAAAATCACGTTCCCCCATCATTGGTGGCAGTGGACGGTACACTGCCCCCTTCGGACATTCCTGCCACATTCTCGTCCACAGACGCCTCAACGATGTCCGATGCGTGTGACATCACAGCTGTGGAAACAGTAACGTAAATCGACCGGCTGAACTGGACGACCACCAGCACCAGTGAACCTGCTCAACAGTGCGTGGAAAAGTGCCCCGCCCCCGTGCAGCTCTGCACACGAAAGAAAACAACAGGAGGACCGTGGAGGAGTGGCCAGGAACCGACACCCAGAAAGTAACACACAGAGGGAGAGACCATATACTTACCCGCTCAGAATACCTACGGACTGACAACCGTGGAACGCTTGTAATACAGCACGACCTGGACGTGAGACAGTGCATGAGACACAACTTAGCCTGTGACTACCCAGTTTAATCGATGGGGCTCCGATCGGTAACCATGGCAACCAGGACGTTACTGCAGTCCTGGTTGCCATGGTTACTTAGCAATTTTTAGAAGCATTATACTTACCTGTGAGCTGCGATGTCTGTGACCGGCCGGGCGCTCCTCCTACTGGTAAGTGAAAGGTCTGTGCGGCACATTGCTTATAGCACAGACCTTTCACTTACCAGTAGGAGGAGCGCCCGGCCGGTCACAGACATCGCAGCTCGCAGGTAAGTATAATGCTTCTAAAAATTGCTAAGTAACCATGGCAACCAGGACTGCAGTAGCGTCCTGGTTGCCATGGTTACCGATCGAAGCCCCAGCGATTAAACTGGGACTCCGATCAGAACTCTCCACTGCCACCAATGATGGGGGAACGTGATTTTAACTAGGGGGGGGGGGAGATGTGAGGCCGCACTGGCCAGCAATGATGGGGGATTCGAAACGTGATTTTAACTGGGGGGGGGAGGGGAGGCCGCACTGGCCACCAATGAATATAATATTGGGGAGGGAGGGGGTCTGCGGCACCTGAGGGGTTAATTGTGCGGATCACAGCCCCCTGTAAAAGATCGGGTGCCGCCAGGCAGCAGGGGGCAGTCATGTACATAGTTCTCAGTATATTCTAACTTGAAGCGTCCCCATCACTATGGGAACGCCTCTGTGTTAGAATATACTGTCGGATATGAGTTTTCACAAAGTGAAAACTCATATCTGAAAAAGCTTCTATGCAGACGGATCTGTGATCCGTCTGTGTGAAAGTTGCCAACGGCCACGGATCACGGACGCGGATGCCAATCTTGTGTGCATCCGTGTTTTTTCATGGACCCATTGACTTGAATGGGTCCGTGAACCGTTGTCCGTCCAAAAAATAGGACAGGTCTCATTTTTTTGACAGACAGGAAACACTGATTACGGCCGCGGATGAACAATGGTGCATCTTCCGAGTTTTCAACGGACCCATTGAAAGTCAATGGGTCCGCAGAAAATCACGGAAAACGGAACAACGGCCACGGATGCACACAACGGTCATGTGCATGAGGCCTAAGTCACACAGTAAATTACAAAGCTCTTCCTCCCCTAAGATAACATGATCAAGGAGTGTCCCTCTGCTGGGACCTTCAGAAATCAGCTGTAACCTGTAGAAAAGGCATGCTCAACCAGCGGCCCTCCAGTTGTAGTTTTACAACAGCTGGAGGGCCGCAGGTTGAGCATACCTGCTGTAGAGGAACCCGCTAGCAAATGTTTAATTCCCCTGTAGGAGGAAAGAAGAATAACACCGTTCTCACTGAAATCATTGGGGTACAGGTGTAATATGTGGACATGTTGAGACCTCCACAATTAGGGCACGACGAGAGTCCTAGAAGGGGCAAGTCACTCCCCAACAGAGCATTTGAAAGTTGTTTTTGTAAACTACTGTAGACAGCCCCTTTAAGTGTGGTGCTTACAAATGCAATGAATTACGTCCCGCATGCAGAAATCTATTAGAATGCATATAATAATAAAACCAAGTACATGTCAGGTATCACGACCTTCTAAAAAACTACATTGTGATTAATAGTCCATATAATTTTTGTGTGCTTCCTATAGGTTTGGGAAGCGTCTCTAGTGACTGATGTCCTTGACTTATTTGCAAACCATATGTCACCATATGACGGAGAGCAGGGATGCTCAACCTGCGACCCTCCAGCTGTTGCAAAACTACAACTCCCAGCGGCCAGAGAGCCTACTGCTGTCAGCCTACTGCTATCAGCCTACAGCAGGGCATGGTGGGAGTTGTAGTTTTGCAACAGCTGGAGGGTCGCAGGTTGGGCATCTCTGACGCAGAGTAACCAAGTCCTATGCGTTAAGAGGTACTGCTTGTAACACGAATGTGAAAGGTAACAGCTCCTCAATATTTATCGCTCCAGGAAACACAGGGAAGAGGCGATTCAATCTACACAGCTCCCTAACTAAACGTGAAATATAATGCCAACAAATGGAAACTGTATGTGGAAGAATGATCGTACTAACGATCATTCGTTCCCATATGGTTTGACGATTGTTGCATTTACAGTAAATGTGATAAACGAGCACTACCATGCGTAGCATGCTAGAGTCGATCAATTAGCGCTCATTGTACCAGATTATCTGCCTGCGTAGAGGATTTACAAGCTGTGTAATTTAACATTAAAGAACATTGTTCTGTCCTAGAGAAAAGTACAGGGAAACAAACTAGGAGTCCTCTTAATTAAAGGACTAATATGGGACAACACTGTGGTAAAAGAGTATTACAGCTGGGGGTGTACACAGATCTCATAGGGCCCCATAGGGAAACGTAAGTGCAACTCCTAAGATTTCTGATGAGTTTGTGTTATTTTTTATTTTTTTTTACTATGCGATAAAATTGGGTCATTTATTACACTATAATACGCCTATAATAGGCGCATTTCAGGTGTAGATTGCGGCATAACAACTGGCAGATAATCTGCCAAAGTTATGAAGAGGCGCAGGCCTCTTCATAACTTTACTGGATCCTCCGCCAGCGCTGGGGCTTTATTAAGACCAGCGTCTAAAACGACGGTCTTAATAAATGTGCCCCAAATTGTAAAATAAAAATGCAATAAAAAAGTCACCCAAGGTGGTGCAATTTGGGCACAAAACGGAGTAACGTAGGCCATGCACATTTTGCTGCAAAGCCCTACCCTTTCATGCTGGTGGTGGGCCTTCCAAGTGACCCACAAAAAATTGCAGAAACTCTAGTTGCTCCAAATTGCACTGATTTGCATCACTTTTATACAGATTCTAGGTGCAGACACATTAATAAATCTGGGCCATTATGTCTGTTACTAAACACTGAGGTCCTGATCAGCATTTGCTACACTGGTCTTCATCAGGTATGGTCCAAATGACCCCACCTGATCGCGCCGCGGCACATCCCATTTTACCTTCTTTTAAGATTCATAGCTTGCACGCAGGGAAGCCTGGATGCATCAGCATCAGTGACATTAGGCTACTTTCACACTGGCGTTTTGGCTTTCCGTTTGTGAGATCCGTTCAGGGCCCTCAAAAGCGGTCCAAAACGGATCAGCCTTTATGCATTCTGAATGGAAAAGGATCCGCTCAGAATGCATCAGTTTGCCTCCCTTCCGTCTCTCCATTCCGCTTTGGAAGTGGACACGAAAACGCTGCTTGCAGCATTTTGCTGTTTCCCTGACAAAACTGAGGCAAACGGATCCGTCCTGACACACAATATAAGTCAATGGGGACGGATCCGTTTTCTCTGACACAATCTGGCACAATAGAAAACGGCCGTCATGGCTGTAGAAGACATAATATAACCGGATCCGTTTATGACGGATGCATGCGGTTGTATTATCAGAACGGAAGCGTTTTTGCAGATCCATGACGGATCCGCAAAATACGCTAGTGTGAAAGTAGCCTTACTTGCACGCTAGTTTGGGTGCTGCGCCCCCAGTGCAACCATGCAAGGTGAGATCTAATGGAGATCACTCCCATTAGTGTCCATCAGTCCTACCTATGTGCGCTGCTCTCCCTTCTCTCTTTTCAGCATATGCAACTACGCCAGTCCTTGTTACCTGTGTGATCTCTATGAATCCTGTTATACAATAACTGAAGTGAAAAGTCTCTCGACAGGGCGGTTATACTGTCGTCCTTGAGAATGCCAAGAGCCTCTAGTGGCAACTGTTGAAGTGATTTATCTGCCAGCAGAATCACACAGTCTCCCACGTCCACTGATGCACCTGCAAAAATTGAAAGGGCTAGATTACAGAGCGAAAGTCAGAATCTCGGAAAGTTCTCCAGACATGACATGGAACAGAAACTATTTTCCCCTTCTACATCCCAAAAATATAAATGGTAGGAGAGCTGAAACTATAGTTAATCTATAATTGCCTATGGCAGGGATGGTCAACCCGTGGCTTTACAGCTGTTGCAAAGCTACAACTCCCAGCATGCCCTAATAGATGTAGGCTGTCCAAGCAGGCTGGGAGCTGCAGTTTTGCAACAGCTGGAGGGCCGCAGGTTGGGCATCCCTGATATATGGCAATTAAATGAAAAAAGTATTTTGGGGGTACTATCTCTCCTTACGGAGAGAGCGCCTTTGGTGGCGTGAGGAGACTTATAGGCCATACATGCTCCTCTGGAATTCTGGGAGGGAAGGGATGCAGATGAGCTCTTAACTAGCTCTGCCTCTAATGCCTCCAGATGTAAGGCAGCGATCCTATAAGTCAATGTTCAACCCTTTAGCTAAGCCTTGAGACCTGACTCGGATATTAAATAAGCCAGCACCTCATCTGCCGACAGCTGTTTATGGGCGATTGCACCTCATCAGTGCAGAGCATGGAGTACTGGCTTAACTGGGTGAGAGGCCTAAGTCAGGATTTGGGGGGTACTATCTCTGCTTGCATTAAAAAAAAGTATGCATCATAAATCAGCTGTGAAAAATGCAGTGAAGAGGTGCGACGTGGTGTGCATGCATTACCAGGGATTACAAAAAGGGTCTCTTTAGTCTTCCCAGAAACAGCACCGCTCTTGACCGTGGATTGTGCCCGGCAATCACTTGAATGGGGAAGACCTGCGATAGCAGACTGGGCCCATGGACAACAGAGGCGCAGTTTCCGGTTCAAAGCAGACCCTTTCTCTTATCCGAGAAAACTCTTTATTATGGTGGAAACAACTGGACTTTATCCTTGAATGCTCATTGCTACGTCATCAATAGAATGAAACCTCACCCCTTTAATTATAGATCAAGGATCCATAAAGAGCAACCCTTAGTTACAACACCTGGGCTGACGGGGAAGTGACAAAATGATTCAGAACTGTGGTGCATAAAGGGTTAAATAGCCAAGATCATTTCCCTCCGATGCTGTCCATAGGGATACGACTAATCATCATGGGCTCGGTCAGGTTCCACTGCGGTCGGTGTTCACGGCTCTAATGCTATTCTTGCCATCATATCTGACGGACTCTGCAGCGGAGCCTCTGACTCAGACGCGAGGAGAGCCGAACGCAGCGTGAACATTGTGAAGGGACGGTACATACTTGATGTGGTTACCGGCTTGTCGTCTCGCTCTCTAGACTTTACTCTCACTGATCCTGCGACTGACAGAGGCGGCGACGGCTGTCTGCGGAGGAGAAATAAGTCGGAAACTATTTACATACACTGTTCACGTTAGAAAAGGTTTGTAAGGTACATACAAATGTACTAATCCAGTCCAAAAGATGTGCCAAAGTTATCATGGTGGCTCACGCTAGATGATACATTAGGCTAGTCACTTTTATCTAACTCTATACCAACTATGCGCCAAAAGTCATGTGCAGATTTGGCGCATGTTGTTGCATTACAGTGACACAGATTCCTGCTAAGACACGCCTCTTTCCGTCTAAGCCACACCCCTTGTCTAGTACAAAAACGCATTCTAGCACTTGTAGCTTAGTAAATCTCCCTAAAGACTAATAATGTGAATATAGCGCTACCCCATTCTCTAACATGGCACCTAAAAACAACGTTTTTTTTTTTTAGTGAGAGCACAGGGATTAATCGGTTGGTCTGTTTGATTTTGGCTGGGGTTTGGATGAAAGACGGGGTTTAATCAATGGGGTAGGATTTCATGATCTTTGTGTTCTCCTGCAGAGAGAGTAGACGAGAGAGGCACCTGCTCCGGCCAGTTGTCTTATAGCCAGATAAAGAGTTAGGCTGGGCCCACATCTGAGCATTTTACAGCGCGTTCCTACGTGCTGTAAAACGCTCAACAGGCAAAAACCAATGTTTCCCTATGGGCATGGTTCTCACCTGAGCGTTTTACAGCGCGTACGAACGCGCTGTAAAACGCCCTACGCCCCAAGAAGTACAGGAGCTTCTTTGGGGCGTATTGTCGCGCGTATTGTGGCAGTTTTTCATTGGATGCCTCTGTGGTCAATCACACAAACGCGCGTACTATGCGCGTTTCCAAAATACAAAAACGCCTCAAAATACGCCTCAAAAACGCCCGATAAAAACGCCTGTAAAAAGCGCTTATCGAATACGCTCAGGTGTGAACCCAACCTAAAGGCGCATTTATACGCGGCAAGTTCCTTCCTGACTGTCGCAAGTTCATTCACTAGGGTGAAGAGCAGCAATCACCTCCACAGTATGAGCACAAGTGATCGCTATAGCGGGGTTTACAGAGCACGATCTGCTGCCCAAAAACAATCATTTAGGTGCCAACGCTGAACAAGCATTTCGCTCATTCATCGCGTGATCGGCAGCACATTTAGACGGGCAGATTGTCGGGAACGAGCGTTTAGAGGAACATTTGTTCCTGATAATCTGCCCGTCTAAATCCACCTTTAGGGAGGAAGAGGAGGAGGAGGAGGGGGACAAGGCTGATCTCCTGGGACACAAAGAGAAGATCTCTCATATATACTCTACACTTCTCCATTTTAACTGTGATTATGTGAAAACAATGAATACAAGTACAGCATGTGCTGGACATCTGTCTAAGATTAACAACAGATGTCAAGTTCACCACCGACTGAGGATTTGACAACTAATATGGCTGTATGCCTTGTTCTCACTTTTGAAAGAAAAAAAAAACAATAGTCACCACAAATGAAGAAGGAAAAACAATGTCCTTGCAAGAAAAAAAACAACCAAACAAAAATAATTCACCTAAGCCTGTCTGATGCAGGATAGCGATTATACAGTATGTCACTTTTGGAGTACTTCTTATTATACCTTTTAATTACAAGTAATGATGGACAACCAAAACAACCTTAAAGACAGACATGATATAAGCTAAGCTGAGCCACGGGTTGTCCCCGTTTTCCTATTAAGGACATAACACATGCAAGTGCGTCTCACCCTGGGAAGCAACTGACTTTGCTCTCACCATGGAGTCAAGAATGAAATTAAAGGAATGAAATGACAATTTGAAATACGACCAGCGTGGTGTAAATACGCGGCACCAATCTTATTATGACTTCAAACAAAATCCGAAAATAGAGGAGGGCCTGAGCGCTGAAAGATGCATGTGGGTCTGAAAGCTTTTATTTAAAGGGGTAGTCCCATTTCAGACTTTTATGGCATATCAACTGGATAATGTGAGCTCCACCTATGGGACCTACACCTATCTCTAGGTGTCTCTGCCTAACCCCATCCCAATCCATATCCTGGCTGTGAGAGGTGGCTGAGTTTATGGAAACCGCCATGCTCACTGTGCTGAGCTGCTTCTACATCTTCCATAGAAGATCTAACCACTTCCATGGGAGTCTACAGGAGCCTGGATGCAGTGGGTAGCGGGATAAGGGGGGGAGGGTAGGGGTCGGGGAACCTATTTAGAAAGAGGAGTTGGTTATAAGAGATGGAACCTGCATCTATAAAAGTTATGGTGTATCCTGTGCAAATGCTATAAAATCTAAGTGGCTGGCTTTGTTTCCATGTGTCCCTCTTGTTGTTGTTGCTAACCTATGCTGCTGGAGATGTGCTCTGGACAGAATCAGTCTCCTTCCCCTTCTGGCAGCTGACAATACCCCTTTTTACTTCTCCCTCAGAAGGGTGTGTTCAGCTATACTTTCATGCCACTTCTCAGGCTCTGCTTATTCCTTTAGAAGCAGGCAGAACATTTGCCAGTCTCAGTTTAAAAAGGGGATCTTCATGAGACAACCTTTGGGTTGGGCAAAAATACTAAATTCAAACCAAATGCAATACTGTCGTCATAAGATAATACTATCATTAAAAGATAATACTGTCGTCATAGGCTACTTTCACACTGCCGTTTCTGGCTCCGCCTGTGAGATCCGTTTCAGGGCTCTCACAAGCAGCCCCAAACGGATCAGTTCAGCCCCAATGCATTCTGAATGGATAGGGATCCGCTCAGAATACATCAGTTTGGCTCCGTTCCGCCTCCATTCCGCTCTGGAGGCGGACACCAAAACGCTGCTTGCAGCGTTTTGATGTCCGCCTGGCGATGAGGAGCCAAATGGATCCGTCCTGACTTACAATGTAAGTCAATGGGGACGGATCCGTTTACATTGACACAATATGGTGCAATTGTAAACGGATCCGTCCCCCATTGACTTTCAATGTAAGTCTGGACGGATCCGTTTGACTTACACTTAGACTTAGACTTTTTTTTGATAGAGTAATGCAGACGGATCCGTTCTGAATGGATACCAGCGTTTGCATTATAGGTGCGGATCCGTCTGTGCAGATACCAGATGGATCCGCACCTAAACGCAGGTGTGAAAGTAGCCGTAAGATGATGCTGCCTCATAAGAATATGGGAGTCAGTTCTGGGCTCGTAAGTAGTATGCAGAGGCTCTAGAGAGGGTTCAAAATGTAATTAATGGAAGGTGAAGTCCCTTGGGTTTGTTCAGCTTGGAAGAGGGGGTCTCATCTACATGCATAGATATATGTGTGGTCAATACAAACAATCTGGTCCCGATTTACTCTTTCCAAGGGACCAGGGTTTGGGGGGTACTATCTCTCCTTACGGTGTGAGGAGATAGGCCATACATGCTCCTCTGGAATTCTGGAAAGAAAGGGACGCAAATGGGATTGTTAAGAGCTCGTTTGCATCCCTTTCTTCCAAGGCACCAGGGGAAATTCAAGATGTGTGGAAGAAAAGGAAAGCATTCTTTACAGTAAGAGCAGTCAAACCATGGAATGCTCTACCCCAAGACGTAGTAAAGGCAGATACTGGGTCAGAGTTTAAAAAAGGACTAGAAGCTTATCTAACAGTAAACAGGCATTGAGGTTAATAATTAATTCAGCAATAAATAATGTATAATGAACGAGGGACGCCATCCATCTGCCGTAAGTCACAGTTGGCAATAGTTGGCAGAGGGATTTGTATTTGGCCTGTATCTAGGTCAAACAACTAGGGGGAAAAAAAAACAGATGAACTTAAATGTGTTGTCCCATGAAAAAAAATATTCTAAATTTTTCAAGCCAACACCTGGATCTGAATACTTATGAAATGGCCAGTAATTAAAAATGTGGTATAGCCACTGAGTTATTCACAGTATAGCGCCACCTGCTGTTTGCTCTTTTTTTAATTTCTCTGCCCTACTCCCTGAGATGGACGCACATGCTCAGTTCCATCCCTCTACTGCCATCGGCTGCGGCAGAAAGGACATACCCCTTAGAAAGTGCAGGCCCTCTAAGCTGCCAGCTTGAAATAAATCTAGCGGAACAATTGGCGCAATGAATGGGGAGATCTTTGCATCCATGTGAGGTACAGAGCGCGTTCTGAGTATGTTATGAAGAGACTGTTGTGTACTGTACGATATATTATTATTATTTTTTACATTAATGGCATACAAGACATCTACATTACACAAGCTCAACGTCCTTGCTGTACCTTTGTATTTAAAGGGGTTATCCGAGACTAAAAAATGTCCCCCATATGCCCCGGCCACTCACACTAAATCTACTTACCTGGCTCCCCGCGCCGCTCCTGGGCCCCGCACCGCCGCCTCTCCCCATCCTTCACCCGCGAAGCTTGGGAGACTCATGCCCGTCACGACTTACCATTGGCTGCTGCCCCCTGACACCGGATGTTTTAATCCGCGCACGGGGAGAAGCAGCAGCGGCGGTGCGGGGACCAGGAGCGGCGAGCCAGGTAAGTAGATTCAGTGAGAGGAGCCCGGGCATATGGGGGAGCATTTTCTAGTCTTGGATAACCCCTTTAAAGCGGTGACCAAAGTCTAAATATTAGTGAATACCTGAATGGAGCAAAGTCCAGCTGAAGAAGCACAGGGCTCAGATAGTTTTCCAAGGCTTCTACTATCTCATGGAAATCTTCTGCCAGTCTTTGTCGCCTTTCACCGTCTTCTGTGCTCGGATCCTTCTGAATAACATGACCGTTTATCATCAGGAACACATATTCAGTAAGGACAGAATTTAAAGGAAACCTGTTCTAAGTGCTCCAGCACATGCCAACCAGTCCTGATATTCATGAGCTTCTGGCTTTCTCCGCCCTCCGCCAATGACTGACACTTTTATTTCCAACAGTTAGCAGTAGGGGTGGAGAAAGCCAGGAGCTCATGAATATCAGGACTCTTTGACATGCGCTGGAGATGTTCAGTGGAAGATGTTGGCAAAATAGCTGGATAAATTAACGAAAATGACCCAGCATTTTGCTAAGGGGATCTCTCACTAGTTTATGTTGACCTTTGCTAGGACACCATAAAACTGGTGCCAGATTTCCTTTCAAGGCTATGGACACCATGAGGACAATTTTTATTATGATCGCATTTTACTTATTTTTACTTTTATTAAAAATGTTCATCTGTTTCTGGGCTACAAGGGTTAAAAATTAGTCTGTTTGCAAGCTGTCCCAGTCCATTTTCTCTAAAACCCGTCATCTGACGGCTCATGTGCAGCTCTTACTGCTGATCTCCTAGCCTTATAAAGACTCATTATAGCTCAATTCTTATCAAAATGATAAGAGTATGGCTTAAATATGTGTTTATGAGGTCAGGAGATGAGAGGTAAGAGTTACACATGAGTCTTCAGATGACAAGATCCAAAGAAAACAGCCTGTGATCAGAAAACAGGGCTGCCATCTGCGCCTGAAATACGCCTAATTTAGGCGTGTTTCAGAATAGTAAATGACCCCCATAGTTTTCAGTGGGACAAACCAGACCACTGCTAACTAACCAGCCCATATCAGTATAATGCAGATTCATACACATAAGAGTCCATCATACGTCCGCAAATGGGTCCGCATCCGTTCCGCAATATCGGGAACGGGTGCGGACCCATTCATTCTCAATGGGGAAGAAATGGATGCGGAGAGCACACTATGTGCTGTCCGCATCTGCATTTCCAGAGCGTGGCCCTGAACTTCCGGGCCGCGGCTCCGAGAAAAGAAAAACAGAACATGTCCTATTCTTGTCCGCAATTGTGGACAAGAATAGGCAGTTCTATGCGGATCCGCAATACATTACGGACGTGTGAATGGACATTAATGTAAAGGGAAACATTTACACAAACCCAGGCTGGTAGAAATGCACATAGAGAAGACTGACAAGACATCACTGCAGATCAGTCATCTTCATGATTAATAAGGATATATTTCCAGGCACAGAAGCTACCATTGCTGGGTCTCTGTTGATTTCCCGCCTTGTGAAGCTTTCTTGATGTTCCTTTTTGAGGACGCTCTGCATCATATCTTGTTTGAACAGCTCCATTTTTTCCAACAAGCTCGTAAACATTTGACGGTCCACAGAACATCGAGCAACTTTTGCTTGCACTGATGAAATGAAGAAGATTTTTGGTGTGGGGCAAAAAGAAGAAAAAGGAACATTTCTCAAAACACATATTTGACTATAACTAAGCAGTGACTTACGGGTTTTTTGTTGATGACTTGGCTTTCCCTTTTGTGAGGAGACGGGTTTTGGTTTTTCAAGAAGTGCGCCATATAAGAGAGATCTATGAAAAAAATGTAAGAAGCAGAAGTAAAGAGGCTACGAAGAAAGCCACCCATTGGATAAAATAAGAGGTGCCTGCAGAATACAGATCTACTGTACAGTATTGAGACAAAGACACACACAGAGGGCCTCATTTACTAAGACTGGCGCTGCCTCTAATAAACTAGGCGCACAGTGAGAACAGCTACGAGCTGGTCTAATACAACAGCTTTTTTAATCACGTTTCAAAGTTGTCGAGTGACAAGACATTTGAATGCGAATCCGTCTCAGGTCCTCATTTGTAACTTTTTCTGACCTAGCTGATGCCAAAAACCAGCATCAACTGCTTAGAAAACGTGTGCTAAAGGGAATCTGTCAGCCAGAAAGAAATTCACCGTTACACCAGGCACAATGCCGCTCGGCTGAATGTACCTTTCGCTTAGTGATCCAATGGTTCATTCTGGAGAAAAAGTATGATTAATCCATATGCAAATGAGCACATAAGTGCACCAAGGGCGGGCCCAACCTGCTCTGTGCACCTTTGCTCCTCCTGCTTCCTCTGTCAGCTTCTACCTCGCTTTCTTGTTTGTCAGGGCCAGGTCACGGCAAAGTTATCTCACCTGACCCTATCAATTAAGAAGGAGAGTGAAGATCTGTCAGAGGAAGCAGGAGGAACTTGTGACCCATTCCACCAGAGCTGACATAGGGGAGAATTTATCATGGGGTGAATATTTGAAGTCAGTTTTGCTCAAGTCTGTGTTGGGGTACTGTAACGGATCTCCTGGCACCCCGACCAGGTACCTCCGTTGATGGATGCTCCTAGTGCTTTCCGAGGACTCCAAGCACTCCACTTGACACCGTAAGCACTGCCGACCCCACGAAGCGCCGCAGCTTGGTTGGGATCTCGCCGTCTTCTACCCACCCTGGACCTACGTCAAGGTTTCCAGGTTCCAGTGGGTGACCCTCTCTTCTTTCAGAGAGCGATGCAGGAACAAGCTCTTACAAGAGCTAGGGATTATACTCTGAAGAGTATAATGATTATAGTAATCCCCAGAGTGTAGTTCTCCAATACCCCAAACATGAGCCCAGACTTCATGAAGGGTAGAACAGGACATTTAATGAGGCTACATGCCAGCCTTTTATGCAGGTCTTCCAGCAAGGGACATTCCCCATGGGGATCTTGTGGAAGACTGAGACAGTTTTTACATAAACCAATCACAGTTACAGGCAGAAAACACCCACCTGTGATACAATTAACTAACACAATGGGATAACATAATCACAGACAGAAACTTCCCATTTTTCCCTTTCTAGGAGGGGGGTCTCCATATTTCTGGGTCCATAGTCCATTGGAAGGAGGCTAGCCCTCAGGCCTCTCCAGCAGACCCAGTGACGGTTCAGTCCGTCACAGGTACTTAATGCAACATTTATCAATGTCTCATGTTGTTTGATACATTTTTCTCATCCTTAAACCTAACACTTTTGTCTAGGAAAGCGACTCCAGTTTTCATACTCCACCCTCCTACCAAAGGGAGATTGAGACTTTTGCGACTTTTTTTGCGACTTTTTTTTAAAAGTCTCAGTGATAAATCTGGAGTGAAACTCATTAACGTACCTAACCATGCCCACCCATACTTCAAAACGGGAGTGAGTGGTGTAAAACTGCAAATATTTAGCGACTTTTGGAAGCCCAAATTCTGGAATGAAAGTATAATGTGGAGGACAAATCTTCAAAGTTTACACTGTATACCAAACCACATTCATTAATGATCTCTTAGTCAACATCACAGCTCTTCATCTGTCCTATTACACCCCTCATCGCCTGTATGAATATATAAGGCTTCTTTTGAGCTGCTCCTGTCCGCCAGCATTCTCCCTCCTTCATTAGAAAGCTCTGTTCACATTGCAGTTGGCAGCTCTATCCGGAGGCCGTCAGCAGTTCTGTCCGATCTGACAGCAAGAATATTGGATAACTTGTTCAGCCATCATGTCAGAACAGCATTACTTCAGGGTACGGCCACACAGCGTGGAAGTACAATCTGCAGGAGCATTATATTAAGTGATCAGAAACTGTTCATTCTGTGTTAATGGCCAGGCAGTAACCCGCAAAACCGCATGGCCATTAACAATAAACACTGAACCACTTCGTCCTAATCAGTTAATATGATGGAGCTGTGGCTTGTATGACCGTGCGGTATTGGTCTGTAAGGCGCCCATGTCCCAATTGCAGCACGGCTGCGTCATGTAGTCATAACCTCACACTGCAGATAATCACAGCTGGTCTAAATTTTACCAACTGATTCCAGTGGTCTTCTCCCATTTGCCAGCTTAACTGGGCAGGGGATTATTCTTCACCATAGTACAATCTCAGGCCTCATGCACACGGCCATTGCCCGCCGCGCCCGTATTGCAGCCAGCAAACAGTGGGTCCGCAATATACGGGCACCGGCCGTGTGCACACAGTATCATGGATGCAAACCCATTCACTTGAATGGATCCGCAATCCGGAAGGAGTGCTGCTGAATGGAGGCACGGAACTCCATGGAAGCACTACGGAGTGCTTCTGTGGGGTTTCTCTCCATGCCTCCGCACCGCAAAAAAATAGAACATGTTCTATTTTTTTTGCGGTGCGGATGGATCACAGACCCATTCAAGTCGAATGGGTCTGCATCCGTCTGCGGCAGCTGCACGGATGGTGCCGTGCATTGGAGACCGCAAATTGCGGTCCCCAGTGCACGAAACAGCCGGAACACGTTTGTGTGCATGAGGCCTTAGTCTATACACTGGATCCCAACGGAAACCCAATGGACCGCATTGAGAACAGATCCAGCACAGCCGTAATGGATCTGTTTTAAACGGAAGCCGCAATGTCAATGTGAACAACACAAGGTATAAAAAGTGGGCTTCCGAATCATTACACTGTACACAATAGAAGGTACAGAAAGAGGGCGCATGTCTACAATAAGTAGAATTTAAAAAAATAAACTTTTAAAGAAAAAAAAAATCATATGGTTTAGAAAGTACCTGTCTTCTGAATGCTGTAAGATAACCAGATTAAAATTTGGTGGTAGCTCATTGAAAATGTTGAAGAATTGCATGGTGACTTGAAGATTTCCCCACACCTAGAAAGCATAGAGAATATTGGTAAAAATACAATAAAATACATTTAGAAAAAATAAAATACAAGCAATAGTTAAAGGGGCTGGCCCAGCACAGACATCGATGGCACAGGATCGCTAGGATATGCCATCAATATCAAAAAGGTGCGGGTCCCACCTCTGGGAACCGCTCCTATCTCCAGAAACGGGTACCTGGAAGTAAAAGTAATGCACATATGCAGCATGCTCGGCATTCCCTACTATGGAAGTTACGAATATACAGTGAGGAACAGAAGTATTTGAACACCCTGCGATTTTGCAAGTTCTCCCACTTCACATTGTCGGTGCATTCCCACTCTGACAGAATTGTTTTTTAAAATTCTGAAAATCACATTGTATGATTTTTAAAGAATTTATTTGTCTTGCACTGCTGAACATAAGTATTTGAACTGAGAAACAGCAAGAATTCTGGCTCTCAAAGACCTGTTACTGTGCCTTTAAAAAGTCCACCTCTACTCCACTAATTAATCTAACTTCGTAGCACTTGTCTGAGCTCTTTAAAGACACATGTCCACCCCACAGTCAGTCAGACGCCAACTACTACCATGGGCAAGACAAAAGAGCTGTCAAAAGACACCAGAGACAAAATTGTGGACCTCCACAAGGCTGGAAAGGGCTACGGGGCAATTGCCAAGCAGCTTGGTGAAAATACATCAACTGTTGGAGCAACTGTTAGAAAATGGAAGAGGCTAAAGACGACTGTCAGTCTCCGTCGGACTGGGGCTCCATGCAAGATCTCACCTCGTGGGGTATCACTGATGATAAGAAAGGTGAGGAATCGGCCCAGATCTACAAGGGAGGAGCTGGTCAATGACCTGAAGAGAGCTGGGACCATAGTTTCAAAAGTCACTGTCGGTAGAACACTACGCCGTCACGGTTTCAAATCATGCATTGCACGGAAGGTTCTCCTGCTCAAGTCATCACATGTCCAGGCCCGTCTGAAGTTTGCCAATGACCATCTGGATGATCCAGAGGAGGCATGGGAGAAATTCACGTGGTCAGATGAGACCAAAGTAGAACTTATTGGTCTAAACTTCACTCGTCGTGTTTGGAGGAAAAAGAAGGATAAGTTGCATCCCAAGAACACCATCCCTACTGTGAAGCATGGGGGGGTAACATCATGCTTTGGGGGTGCTTTTCTACGAAGGGGACAGGACGACTGCACTGTATTAAGCAGAGGATGAATGGGGCCATTTATTGTGAGATTCTGAGCAACAACCTCCTTCCCTCAGTCAGAGCATTGAAGTTGGGTCGTGGCTGGGTCTTCCAACATGACAACGACCCGAAGCACACAGCTAGGATAAGCAAGGAGTGGCTCCGTAAGAAGCATATCAAGGTTCTGGAGTGGCCTGACAGATCTAGAGGAGATCTGTGTGGAAGAGTGGGCCAAAATCCCTGTTGCAGTGTGTGCAAACCTTGTCAAGAACTACAGGAAACGTTTGACCTCTGTAATTGCAAACAAAGTCTTCTGCACCAAATATTAGCACTTAAAATACTTATGTTCAGCAGTGCAAGACAAATACATTCTTTAAAAATCACACAATGTGATTTCCTGAATATTATTTTTAAAATTCTGTCTCTCAGAGTGGGAATGCACCTACAATGTGAATTTCAGACCCCTCCATGATTTCTAAGTGGGAGAACTTGCAGAATCGAAGGATGTTCAAATACTTCTGTTCCTCGCTGTAGCTGAGTGAGCATGCTCAGCTATTTTTGGAAGTCCCATGACTCACCGTTCATGCATGGCCACCTTTTCATTCTCCGCTATGGGCCAGCTGGAAATAGCTGAGCATGCTCGCTCGGCTATTTTGGGAACACCCAGAGCGGCGGATGGAGGGTGGCTGCGCTTGCGGGGGTCCCGTTTTAGATATAGCAGCGGGTTTCAGACGTGGGGGCTGCACCTATATGACACTGATGCCGTATCTTAGCGATATGCCCTCGATGTCTGAGATGGGAATACCACTTTAAATAGGACCCTCTAATATACTGCTAGAGTTTAGATCAGGCTAATCCTTTGCTGGGACCCTGCGTGACAACTCTGTCTGCCGCGGTAAGCGAGACAGGTGAAGCTACACCCCCTCAGCTGAACTGGACGGCATTTGTAGGAACCTAGCACCTGGTTTGGATCCCTTCTAAGCTATGCAATTGCTATTCTGCTACCAGATGCTTAGGACAAACAAAAAAATAAAAAATAACATTAACATTGGTGTCTGGCGGACATTTTCTATACTATTACTTGTTCAGGGCAACAAAAGTCTGGTAATTGTCATTGATGTTGTAATCACTGCTGAAACCCAACATTTAACGTACTCCGATTTCCTTTATTCCATGTGACAGCAGTGACGGCATCATAATGATTCCTATGTAAGGCTTTGCACAGGAGTATTGTCTGCACTTCCCAATATGCAATTTTTGGCTAATGTAACAGCCTAAGAGGCACAGACGATTTAGCGCTGATGTACGTCCAAAATACTCTTATATGCCACCAACCTTCATGATAATTACAGTAAGACACTGAGAGGTGCACCTGTCAAATGTCTACAGAGAAGGGAATAATGGGCCGCTGAGTCACTAATTCTCCTTTTCATGTCCATTTCAAACTAGATTAATGCCTTAAAGTGAAAAGCTTGGAATATAAGCCCAATAATTCTGAAACAGCGGGAGGACCATTACTGAGAAGAAACACCTTCTATTAGAGACTGAGAGTAACCCCAATAATTTCGGTGTGTGCATGTGAAGATACCCAAATGTAGCGGCCATGTACAAACAGTAGAAAATCTACCACATTGCGACTTCAGACACCGATCAGGGAATTAAAATGATGTCATAATGATCAGGTATGATGTCATAATCAAAGTATTATCAGGTCATAATGTCTTACGATGCCATAATCGTATGTTATGATGTCACAATCAATGTTTTATGGTGTCATAATGTTGTCACCTCGCATCATATTCAATGTACAGAAGAATTTCGTAATGATGTCTCACAATGTTATAATCCTCTGATGACGTCATGATCAAAATATTATGGGGGTCATTTATTCAGACACCGGTCTTAATATCCCCTATAGCTGGCGGTAAATATGTACATAACTTCGGTGGATCTACCGCCACTTCTAAATGTAAGACAGCGTCCTGTCTTACATGTAGACCATTTTCTACGCCTAAACAAGGTGTAGAAAATGGTAAATGAGACAGGCCCTTCCCCACCACGTCCACCTTTTTAGACCTGGCGTGAGATGGGAAACGTCGCAGATTGCGGCACAAAGAACCCTTGCGTGGCAATGTGCGCCAGAAATACGCCTAATATAGGCGTATTTCTGGTTAGCAAATGACCCCCTATGTCTTAACAATGTCTCCTGCTATACTAAATGTATTTCACGCCTATTATAGGGAGTTGTACTCCTCTAGAATAGCAGTGAATAGGGAGGATATTCAGCAATATCTTGCCCATATATCGCTTACTAGGCTATCCCCGGAATCCGCTGCTCTCCTGGACGAACCCCTGACTCTAGAAGAATTAGAGGTGGCCCTGAGCTCCTTCCCTAATGAGAAGTCCCCAGGCTCAGACGGACTTCCGGCGGAATTCTGTCTTCTCCCTCACTTACTAAATACGTTTAATGAGGCCTTGCAGGTTGGTATCTTGCCTGCATCTATGCGCGAAGCTATAGTTGTTGTGATTCCAAAGCCGAATAAGGACCTAACTGAACCCGAATCTTACAGGCCCATTTCTCTTTTACCAAACGATGTCAAACTGCTAGCTAAAGTGCTAGCCAACAGGCTCAATAAGGTCATCTCTCCATTAATACATAAAGACCAATCTGGGTTTATGCCAGATAGAAGTACAGACGTTAATCTTAGGTGGTTGTTTCTTAATATACAAAGACCGGTACACACAGGGGGCTGTCGGGCCGTGGTGTCTTTAGACGCTGCCGAGGCTTTCGACAGTGTAGAATGGTGTTACTTATGGGAAGTCCTGGCGGCTATGGGTTTTGGTAACGGTTTTATCTCCTGGGTACGGTTGTTGTATCACTCCCCAGTTGCGAGAATTAGGGCGGACGGGGCGCTCTCTGGCTACTTCCCTTTACACAGGGGTACTCGGCAGGGCTGTCCCTTGTCTCCCCTTGCTGTTCGCAATAGCCATTGAGCCTCTTTGCCTGTTTGTTGCGCACATCGTCGTGCTGGCAGGGTTTCCCGGTGGGTCACCGGGAGGAGAGAGTCTCGCTATATGCGGATGACCTGTTACTGTATGTGGGAGACCTGCAAAATTCCATAGATCCCATAATGCAGGAAATTGTTGGATTTGGGACCTACTCCGGACTCACCATTAATTGGGATAAGTCCACAATCCTTCTATTGGATCCACTACCAGCTCCACTAGATATTGGCGGTTTACCTTTGCAGGTTTAATTATCTAGGGGTGACGGTGACACCATCCCCGACTGATTATATTAAGGTAAATCTAGAACCTCTGATTGTTAAATTTGTCACTAAAACTAATGCTTGGTGCAAATTGTCTCTTTCGGTTATTGGTCGCAGTAACCTGATAAAAAAGGTATTTATGCCTCAGTTGTTATATCCTCTCCACAACTCTCCAGTTTGGATCCCAAAGCGTTTGTTCTTTAAAATTCAGGGGATTTTTAGATCCCTAATTTGGAAGTAAAAACAACCGAGGATAAGTATTGAAACGCTCCAAAAAAGTAAAGAGAGGGGTGGATTGTCCCTGCCGAACCCGTGGTTTTATTTCATTGCTGCCCAGCTGCAACATTTTAGAGGGTGGCTTCAAACTGGTGAGTTGGACTCCTCGGCTGCCATTGTTTCATTTGTCACGAAACAAAAGGCTCCTATTGCCACAGTGGAATTAGGTTGCTCCCAGTCGTTACCTGGAACACTTCCCACACTGTCCCTTGTGACCAAAGTGTGGTCTAAATTTAAAGATCTGGTATGTATTACTGGTTTCTGTGATTCTGTGATGTTACCCCTCTATGGCGTAACCCTCAATTGCTAGAAATATTTCGCTTAGAAGGTTTCTCTCTATGGGATGAGAGGGGCGTATTGTTCTTGGGACAACTTCAATTGGGTGGAGTTTTTCAATCCTTTATCCAGTTGCAGGAAGAGTTCAACTTGCCCACTACGGCATTTTTTCAATTTTTAAAAGAGGTATGCGTATCAGACACAATTTCCCAGGGGAGTGCGGATAGCTGACTCTCCCTCCGTGATTCAGCACTTACTAAGTGGTTCCTCTACTAAAGGCCTCATATCTCTGCTTTATAGATATATCACTGATGCTACCTCCTCATCTACTGCCAATGGGGCAAAGGCCCAGTGGGAGAAGGATCTTGGAGCGTTGTCCCAGGAACAATGGTCCGATATTTTGGCCCTTACTCCCTCTTTGACCCTTAGTGAATCCCAGCGATCGTCTCAACTGTTCCTTATACACCGAGTATATAGGACCCCCCAATTTATTTTCAGGATTGGTGTCCGTCCGAATTCAATGTGCCCTAGATGTGGGGTACGGAAGCGGCATTGCTTCATATGATCTGGAGTTGACCGCGGCTGCGATCCTATTGGGAAGATGTTAGTAGAGTAGAGTATTATAGCGACTGCAACTCAGATACGCTTACCTGATGACCCTAGGGTCTGTGTGCTGGGGCTACTAGATTTCCCGGGACAGGGGGACAGGAATTCCTTATGTATTCATAGACTAGCGATCAGTACCCTAGCCTGAAACAGAAAACATTGGATACGGGAGGCTCCGCCCTCAACGCAAGAGTTTATTAATAGGATGAATGTAACCCTAAGACTTGAAAGAGGGGTATATGTCAAACGAAATTGTCCAAATAAGTTTTTATCCCTTTGGCAAGGATGGGTTGAGTCTGCACAACTAGCTTCATAAGCGTTAGTTCAGGATTGCATACGGGGACAACTGACCTCGTTACCCTCCCTCCCCGGGCGTTCTACATAGTTGCTATGTAGTGACTGATCGTCTGAGACACTATACTCATATAGCGCTGCCTTGTTTCCCAGGCGTATGATTGTTCTTAATGTGCCGACATTGTTGTCTCGCTGCTCAAGTTGGGAAGGGGTGGGTGGGAGGGTGTTACTGAGTAAAATGATACAGCGCTTCAACTGTTCTAATGAAGTATTGGTCATATACTTTTCGATTTCCCATATTTGACTATGGTGTCCGCGTACACCACTATCTTTGCATTATTTTGTACTTGTTTTCAACTGTACAAAAACTACAAACTCCTTTTTGGTGTTCATGTGATCATCTTTATTTCAATAAAAAGTTAAATGATTTTTTTAAGAAAAACAATGTCTCATGCTGCCACAATAAAATTATGATGTCACAATGATGCTTACATCAACGCCTAATGTCCTAATGATGTCATATGAACAATGTAAAGCAAAAATGATGTGGGACCGTGTAAAAAAGGACAAACTTATTACATCTCTTTCACACTGATATCTGGTAGTTCCAGCAGAGAACACAGTGGTTTTTATCCATCCGAATCTTCACTGGACCCCATTATAGCCAAACGGGCCGGGGGCCATCCCAGTAACATCCAGCAATGCCGGATCCAGAGAGCTCTCTGCTGGAACTAATAACCTAGTAATATGATTACTGACTAATCTTAAAAATTATATTTCCAAGCTTTCATGGCACAAAGGCACCTTCATCAGGCAGGTTTACAAATTTTGTAATTTACGTGTTCCTAATGACGTCTTGTGATGTCATAATCAATGCGTTATGATGCCACAATCAATGTATTCTGATGTCATAATGATGGCTTATGATGTTATAATCATATTTGATGATTTCATAATGGATACATTATGATGTCACAATCAATGTACAGTACATAGATAAATGAGAAGATATTGGAATATCACGGTGGAGAGATGTGTTATTTTGCCCTATTTTTTGCGCTACAATTTAATGCAGTGCTGTGGTCGGATCATAATCGGCCAATAACACACACGCCACACAACAACACCTATCATGCTTTTAGAGTGTGGAGAGTGGAATACCTGCAGAAAGCCCACGCAAACCCTGAGAAAACATACAAACCCCAATGGTTACACTAAGGCCTCAAGCACACAACTGTATGCGTTTTACGGCCCACAAATCGTAGATCTGCAAAACACAGATTCTAGCCGAATGCATGCCGCAATTTTTTTTTCAAACTCCTGTAGAAACGTCCTACCCTTGTCTGCCAAATGGACAAGAATAGGAAATGTTCATTTTTTTTTTAGCGGGGCCGCAAAACGGACATACGGCTGTCCGCATGCTTTGCAGCCCCACTGAAATGAATGGGTCTGCATCTGACGGGGAAAAAAACGTGGATCGGATGTGGACCAAAATACAGTTCTGCACATGAGGCCTTAAAGAGAAGCAGTCATCTCTCCAGACCTGTCTGTTTAATATATGGCTGTATACCCCATGAGCAATTCTGGAGCATCTTTTCAGAGAATTCTGTGCTGTGTCGTCCCTTTGTTATTCCTCTTAGAACTTTATGAAGAAATTAAGAACTGTGTGTCATCAGAACAGCCACTGACAGGCTGATATTTTAAAATGGACTTGGTGCAAAAGAATACTCCCAGTCCTAGGAAGTGTGGGTGAAAATATTATAATGTACTGTAGTTCATTTACAGTGTTCAACTGGTACTGCTTGGGTCCACCAACTGAAATGGACCCACTATCCATTTATACAGAACCGCTGCACTTTCCATTGCATTACAGTATTTCTTGTCATCACTGCACACACAGGTCATATCACCAGTAAAGCGTTTTAAATGCCAGTCTTAATAAGCCCTATATCTGGCGGTGGATCAGCCGAAGTCATGAAGTGGCGCAGGCCTCTACATAACTTTGGCGCATCCAGCGCCAGTCTAAATGTAAGACCGCTTCCTTCCTGGCTTACATTTAAACCATTTTCTATGCCTAAAACAGGCGTAAGAAAATGATGAATGAGACCGGCCTGTCGACCCGCCCCCCCCCCTTTCCCGCCCACTTTTTTAGACTTAGTGTGAGCGGGGAAAAGTTGCAAGTTGTGCCTAAAATACGCCTAATATAGGTGTATTTCTGGATAATATATGACCCCCTAAAAGACTATTTGTGATGTAACCCATTTGGTGTTATCTTCGGAGGGACCCTTGGGGTCCTGTGTATTAGGTGGGTCCACTGGAGGATCCTCTGGTACACTAATGGGCCAGTATGACCTTGCTCAGATTCTACTGCGCTTTCCCTCATGAACCTTGTAAAGCCGCAGGGCAAGTATATGATTCTTATAGCACATCCTTACTGTTGACGTGGCCGCCAGTCTTTGCTCAGCTTGCTTCCTCAGGGGGCCCTCGTCTCCTTTCTTCTGTAGGTATTGCAGGAGATGCAGTAATGCTGCAAACTGGGAGTTGCTGGTGTTGAGGGTCGCAGCAAGAACCAGTTCTTCCGTCATCACGCTAGACACACAGCTCTGAGGAAGGAACAGCACAGACAGATAGGTCACCTCCTACATGACAGCACAACTTATACAAAGTGTGGCCCCGGGAAAAAAGTGGTGCAGGTCTGTTCATTTTAGGGTACTTTCACACTTGCGTTTTTCTTTTCCGGCATAGAGTTCCGTCAAAAGGGCTCAATGCCGGAAAAGACCTGATCAGTTTTATCCTAATGCATTCTGTATGGAGAGTAATCAGGATGCATCAGGATGTCTTCAGTTCAGTCTTTTTGACTGATCAGACAAAAGATAAAACCGCAGCATGCTACAGTTTTATCTCCGGCCCAAAAAACTGAAGACTTGCCTGAATGCCGGAATGTATTAGTGCTGGATCCGGCATTCAAAATACCGGAATGCCTGTTCCGTCCTTCCGGCCTGCACACGTGCAGACCGAAAAAAAATATGAAAAAAAAAAATGCCGGAACCGTTTTGCCTGATGACACCGGAAAGACGGATCCGGATTTCAATGCATTTTTTGGACTGATCAGGCATTACAAATGCCATCAGTTGGCATACGTTTAGTCTGATCCGGCAGGCAGTTCCATCGACGGATAACTCTGCCGCAAGTGTGAAAGTAGCCATACCAGAAACTTACACTTATTTTTAAAGGAAGGGGTTTTGCAAAAAGGCACAAACGGATGAACTGCTGTTAAAGGGAACCTGTCACACAGATTTATGTTGGAAATACTGACAAGCTCCCTCATTAAAAAGAACTACAATTTACTCCGAAATATTGCAGTTTTTCAGAAAAAAAACACGGCGGGAATTTATAAATGCTGTATGCCAGCTGGTGTACAAAAGCCGTAAATTTTGTAGAAATGAAGGATCATAGGTATGATCTGCAAAAAAAGCGCATCGTACGGGAACCAAAAATACAGTCGTGTGCATGAGGCCTTAATCTAAATAGGTCAACTTTTTTGCTGATAATCCTCTGCCTAATATATATATAATAGGCAGAGTATAATATATATACACTAACACATAGGGGGACATTTACTAAGACTAGCAAGTTAGACGCCGGTCTTAGCCCATGCCTGCTACCGCTTGATGTAAGTTATGTAGAGGCGACAGCCTCTACATAACTTAGGCGCTTTAACGGCGGTCGTGCGACTTGCTTAAATCTATGCCAGCTCCTTTGCCAGCTCTTGCTTAAATCTATGCCAGCTCCAAGTCATTTACTGCACCAAAAACAGGCATAGAAAATGATGAATCAGATGGGCCTACCGTCCCGTCCCCTTCCCTGCTCATGCCATGCCCCCTTTTTTCAGAACTGGCGAAAAAAGGGGTAAGTGGCGTACACGGTGAAAAAAGGTCAGATTTTGTCGCAAAGGTCTGTTACTTAGTTATGTCGAAAACTGGCGTACATTTCTTAATAAATGACCCCCATAATGTTTAGAGTGCATCTTGAGACATATAGGCTTTGGACAACTGCTCCCTTCAAATCTTCACTACTATGACTGTTCACAAGGTGGAAATCTGATCTGTATTTCCCATAGAATCTGCTGTAGAAATTGTGGTTTTGCAGTTTGCACGGCCGTGGATCTGCCCGCGTGGCCCCAGTCAGCGGAGCTAATCCGTGCGCGGCCACACAATATCCATTATTTTTTTCAGTGAATTTATGTTAAATGCCTGCGATGCAGATTCTGAAAAAGCTCTGCAAAACAACACGGTGCCATAATAGCGGCACAAATGATCAAACCTGATGAAGCGCCAGGAACACTCCTGCTGTGCAAGGGTCAAATTGTCCGAGGCATGTGCAGATCTCGAGGCTTGCAGATGACAATGTATTCATGGAGCGGTTGTTTATGGCAACACTAATGGCTTGTAGTAAAATCTCAGTGGACTGTGCAAGGTACATCTGGGCAAGTGTCCTCCTGGTCTGAAAGAAAAAGCATCAGATTTGATCTATCACATCGTACGTACCCGAGACCTTCAGCTCTTCACAAGGAGATCTGTGGCATAATAACATCGCCCAGTCCCATGTCATATAATAGGAGGTTATGAGGCAGTGAAAGAAGTCTGTAGACAGGCATTTCTATGAGGGTCATTCACCTACCATCCAAAATTACCCTTTGGCCTCGTGCAGAAGACCGTATGTATTTTGCGCTCCGCAAATTGCGTATTCACAAAATACAGATACTGTCCGTGATGCATCTGCATGTTTTGCAAACCCATTAACTTCAATGGGTCCATGGTGTGCATTTGCGACCAAATATAGGACATGTCCTATCTTTTTGCAGAACCGACATACGAAAGTTACCTGAAAAGCTCAGCTACACTTAGGCCCCTTTCACACGGGCGAGTATTCCGCGCGGATGCGATGCGTGAGGTGAACGCATTGCACCCGCACTGAATACCGACCCATTCATTTCTATGGGGCTGTTCACATGAGCGGTGATTTTCACGCATCACTTGTGCGTTGCGTGAAAATCGCAGCATGCTCTCTATTCAGCGTTTTTCACGCAACGCAGGCCCCATAGAAGTGAATGGGGTTGCGTGAAAATCGCAAGCATCCGCAAGCAAGTGCGGATACGGTGCGATTTTCACGCACGGTTGCTAGGAGACGATGGAGATGGAGACCCGATCATTATTATTTTCCCTTATAACATACCATGGTGATGGATCATGTGATGGACCATGTGACGACCGGAGTGACGTCACCACAGGTCCTGTTCCTACAATCAGCACAGAAGGAGACAGAAGGAGACGCTGGCAGCGCGATCAAGTGGACTAAGGTGAGTTAAAAAATTTTTTTTAACCCCTCCAGCGCTATTGTACTATGCATTCTGTATTCAGAATGCTATTATTTTCCCTTATAACCATGTTATAAGGGAAAATAATACAAGCTACAGAACACCGATCCCAAGCCCGAACTTCTGTGAAGAAGTTCAGGTTTGGGTACCAAACATGCGTAATTTTTCATTACAATGTTTTGCACTTGCACGGAAGACTCGCGCGTGTTCCCGCAACGTACCAGCACATTTTCCCGCAACGCCCGTGTGAAAGAGGCCTTAAAAAAAACAAAACCTTTGGCACCGCTCAGAGATTTCTGTGAATGAACACAAAATCCTAAACACACAGCCATTGAGTTAAAGGGTCGCTACTTTGAAGCAACAGAAAGGGGTTTTAGTGCCTTGTAGAGCCCTTTCATCCTGGAAATCAGGGGTGGTCCGAGATCACAGACTTCCCAATGGTAACTCATATGCATGTGTACAAAAACAAAATGGCTGCACACCGTTATATATACAAACAATAGAGCTAGGAAATGGGGGTCATTCTAGATAAAAGTGGTACAATACCGACTATAAATGAGTATACATGAGTAATGGAAGCTCTTAGCGCACATAAGTGTCGGGCCCATCTACCAGGCGTCAAGGTGGCTTCCGCAGATGGGTCCCTATCACTAAAGAAACTGCCTCACTTTGGACTTACTTAGGCCTCATGCACACGACCGTTGTGTGCATCCGCGGCCGTTGTTCCGTTTTTTTTCGCGGACCCATTGACTTTCAATGGGTCCGTGGAAAAATCGGAAAATGCACCGTTTGGCTTCCGCGTCCGTGATCCGTTTTTCCAATCCGTGAAAAAAATATGACCTGTCCTATTTTTTTCACGGACAACGGTTCACGGACCCATTCAAGTCAATGGGTCCGTGAAAAATCACGGATGCACACAAGATAGTCATCCGCGTCCGTGATCCGCGTCCGTGATCCGTGTCCGTTTTTCCTATCATTTTCAATGGAAACTTGACTTAGTTTTTTTTTTCACTTTTCATGTCCGTGGATCCTCCAAAAATCAAGGAAGACCCACGGAAGAAAAAACGGTCACGGAACAACGGAAATCCGTTTTGCGGACCGCAAAAAAAAACGGTCGTGTGCATGAGGCCTTAAGCCTACAATATTCCTACACTGCCCTGAATATTGTGGGCTTAAGTAAGTCCAAAGTGAGGCAGTATATTTAGTGATAGGGACCCATCTGCGGAAGCCACCTTGACGCCTGGTAGATGGGCCCGACACGTATGTGCGCTAAGAGCTTCCATTACTCATGTATACTCATTTATAGTCGGTATTGTACCACTTTTATCTAGAATGACCCCCATTTCCTAGCTCTATTGTTTGTATATATAATGGTGTGCAGCCATTTTGTTTTTGTAATTGTTTGCCTCATGGATATGCACCTGTGATCCTGAAGGTTTTAGTCTAAATTTTCTTGCATCATATGCATGTGTAACAGCACTAATAGTCCCAGTGGACCCCGCTGACATGTGATAGAGTCCGGGAGAGAAGACAAAAAGAATAGGGATGCATGTGCCAGCGCCGCTATCCTTTTTGTAAAGAAACGCCAAGTCCAGGTATATACTTTAGAGCAGGCATGCTCAACCTGCGGCCCTCCAGCTGTCGTAAAACTACAACTTCCACAATGCCCTGCTGTGGGCTGATAGCTGCAGGCTGTTCAGGCATGCTGGGAGTTGTAGTTTTGCAACAGCTGGAGGGCCGCAGGTTGAGCATGCCTGCTTTAAAGGGTTTGTCCATCCTTTACTAAGTGATGGATTATCCCTCAGGATAGGCCATCACTGGCTGATTGTCGGCGGTCAGATTTCAACTGGAGCGGCACTGGAGTAACGAGCTCCCGCCACTACGCTGTTAAAGGAGTGCGGATCGTTGATCAGTGCCCGGCATTGGGCGGTGTGTGAGGACTGTCAGAAATAATTCTGGTAAATGTTAGCGATTGCTCATGACAAAATATAATTACTGTTCATTCGTCAGTAATCAGGGGCCCGCAGAGGTTACAAAGCCCAAGAAGTCCTTACCTTCAATGCCGCTGTTTTCCTCACCAGCTGATCTAGCCGTTTACTACTGGGCTCCATGCTGGCATCGTGCCGCTCTGTGTCATTATCTCCACTGCCTTCACAGGCCTTTCTTTCATCCTGGAAAACAACAAGCACCAAACTGCAATGGACTATTTAAAGAGTAAAGTTGTTTTAAGTTGTCTTTGAAGAATCTGCTTGCGGGGATCTATTATATCAGAGAGAAGTGGGAGACCCAGAAGAATACAGCACTTATCAGTATGCCGCGCCGCCCGGGAGCGTGGACAGGCACTGGATTCAAATGGGAACCGCGGTCTCAGGTACACAAAGCACATTCTTACCATCTGCACGATACCTGCTTCCTGTCAGTGAATAGGGACACTTTTACTGCCAAAGCTGCAGACCTACTAGGGATTGCTACAAGAATATTCACTGTGAGCTAAATGTATTAGCAACACCAATCTCCCTCCTAGTTTCACAGTCTGTCACAGTGTGTCAGTGAAGGAAATATGTATCAGCCTGGAACATCTCAGAGCAGGGATGCCCAATCTGGGGCCCTCTGCAAAACTACAACATGCCCCACTGCCGCATCGAGCACCTGGCAGGAGGCAGTCTGAATGGGGCACATCACAATCCTGCACTAGATGCTTCCACCATTTATAAGCAGGTATTCAGCAGACATATACATCTGTCGTCTGTCATTTGTAGGTGGTATCTTTTTCCTGTAACAGCGGAGAACATGAGATGTATTCGGCTTCTACCATAAGGTCGGCCGTTCTTGTCTTATCTTCTAAATAAGTATGGTCTCTATCTGTGAATGTTATCAGCTACTATCCCTTGGATAAAGTATGTTACCAACATTACCTATATGTACTCCGCTATTATCGACTCCCTGAGGAACCCAGGAAGGGGGGAAACGCGTCGGGGTGTTATTTCCAACTAATTATTATCAAGGGGTACTTTTTCACTATTTTTTCTATCAATCCTCTACCCCAGGGGAGTTTTTACCTTGTAGGGCCTCCAAGGGTTAGACAGGGTAGGTACGAGGACAGGGAAACTCCACCATCAGGGATTGCCCCTGGGCTGAGGCCTAGTTAGGGCTTGTACAGGGACAGTTTTTTCTTTTCTCTCTCTGGCATTTATATCATTGCCCCCAGGCCTCCTATTTCTGCCATTACTACTGCCCCTCTCTAAGCTATCTATACACTTCATCACTTTGACTACCTAGTGGATGTCACAAGCTCAGTGGTAGTTGGGCTATATCTCTGCCCATGAATATATAATCTCATCCGCCTTGTTAAGCTTTAAAAGGTCCAAAAATAAGTTCAGTTGAAAGATACCTTTTACTTAGGGATCTGTTGCTTCATTCTGCCAAAAAAAGCTTTTTTTAAATCCACATGCAAATGATCTGTTAAGTGCACCGAGGGGGGGGGGGGGTGGGGAGCCTCTCCGTGCACCCTTGTTCCTGCTCCTTCCCCTTCTTGATTTAAAAGGGCCAGACAAGATGGCTGCCGGAACATGACCATGCCCATTCAAGAAGCAGGAGGAGCAAGGGTGAAAAGCTTCCTTTAAAGGGGTCATCCAGGAAATAAAGTTAATAAATAGCATCATTATAAATAAACAAGTTAATAAGGTTAATTAGCTACACATGCACTTTATTAATGGCCCCTTTAAATTAAAATGGCTGCTGTCCGTGCTCACCGTTGGAAACCAGTCAGAAAATGTAAACTAGCATGGGTGGGGTGCTGCTCACGAGCTGTGGGGGTGGTGGGGGAGACAGCAGATCTGTACCTTGTTGATTGTGGCACAGCACAAATTCTCTGCGCCCGCGGCCTGTGCCTCTTGAACCCTGTCAGGTTGAGAGCGCGTGCTCAGGTTTGGCGGTGGTCAGTCTGTCAGGAGCTAGGTCTAGTTCTGCCCTTCCTCCCCATGCAAGTTAGAGTTTAAGGGCTCGGACAACCCCGCCGTGTTTTGTGGTCTGTAAAATTGTGGATACAAAAAACACGGATGCTGCCCGTGTGCTTTCTGCTATTTGTGGAACGGAATGGGTGGCCCATTATAAAAATGCCTATTCCTGTCCGCAAAACGGACAAGAATAAATAGGACTTCCTCTATCTTTTTTGTGCGGCCATGGAATGGAGCAACGGATGCGGACAGCACACAGTGTGCTGTCCGCATCTTTTGCGGCCCCATTGAAATGAATGGGTCCGCACCCGTTCTGCAAAATTGCTGAGCGGATGCGGAGCCATTCATATGGTCGTGTGAATGAGCGCGTGCGGTGAGCACAAACAGCAGCCACTTAAACTTAATGCCGCCGTCAACCCCTAGAAATAATGAGCAGGTGTAGCCTATTAAAGACATTAATCTACGGATTTATATTGAGTTGCTATTTATTCGTTTGCCCATCATTATTATATGCACAACTGAGAAATCAAGTCATCTAAAGCTACGATTGAAATTAGTAACCCAGAATAGCAAAAATAAACCTACCAAATAACGGTCATTCCAGTACGCGTCGGGATGAAGTGGATCAATTCTAAAGGAGAGCGAACGGAGGCATTTCCCAGCGATATACAACGCCTCCGCCTTCAGATCATTACAGCCAGATGCTAATGTCAAAGCGTTTGCCAGCTGAGATAGAGCCGCTGAGCCCACCGTCCGGCCAAGGGCTTTCCACTCCTAATAAAAAAAGAAATAAAATATAAAGGGAAAGCACAATCTAAAAGACAGTATCCTGCAGGCAGAATGGGTCTACCATGTGGTCATATATTCACATAGGGAGCACTCCTCACTGACCCCCCACCTCATCTGTCAAACTGATGTCCGCCATGTATCTGATTGACCACAGTCACATTTTTCTACCCATGGAAAGCACCTCCTATTACCTCCCAGTACTGTTATCAGAGACTTGCAGCTGTCACTGGTACTGCATTTGGGTCTCTCTTGCTGTCACCATTACTGTGGTCCTGTGGCTGTCATTGCGATGAATGTCCTGTATCTGGCACTGAATCTGGGGTCCTCTAAACGTCACTGTTATTGCTGTCATGTGGCTTTCAAGAGCTCAGCAAGGGTGAGGACTTTACATAGTACATAAGGCCGAAAAAAGACATTTGTCCATCCAGTTCGGCCTGTTATCCTGCAAGTAGATCCAGAGGAAGGCAAAAAAAAAACTGTGAGGTAGAAGCCAATTTTCCCCACTTTAGGGGAATAAAACATTATTCTACGGACTTTATTTGCTAAATTTTAACAGTGGTCCCCCCCATGCCTGAATATGCACCATGAATACATATAATGTTGTACTTAAAGAGGTTCTGCGTTTTTTTTTAAACTGATGATCTGTCCTCTGGATAGATCATCAGCATCTGATCGGCGGGGGTCCGACACCCAGGACCCCTGACGATCAGCTGTTTGAGAAGGCAGCGGCGCTGGCAGTAGTACCGCGGCCTTCTCGCTGTTTACCGCAGACCCAGTGGCGTCACGACTAGTATTACTGGCCTGGGCGCGGCTAAGCTCCATTCAAGTGAACAGAGCTTAGCCCCGCCCAGGCCATTGATACCAGTCTTGATGTCACTGGGCCTACGGTAAACAGCGAGAAGGTCGCGGTACTACTGCCAGCGCCGCTGTCTTCTCAAACAGCTGATCGGCGGGGGTCCCGGGTGTCGGACCACCGCCGATCAGATGCTGATGTTTTATAATGATACTATGCATTCTGTATTCAGAATGCTATTATTTTCCCTTATAACCATGTTATAAGGGAAAATAATACAATCTACACAACACCTAACCCAAACCTGAACTTCAGTGAAGAGGTTCGGGTTTGGGTACCACAGTCAGTTTTTTATCACGCGCGTGCAAAACGCATTGCAACTGCGCGATAAAAACTGAACAACGGAACGCAATCGCAGTCAAAGCTGACTGCAATTGCGTACCTACTCGCGCGAGTTTGCCGCAATGCACCGGGACGCATCTGGACCTAATCTGGACACGCTCGTCTGCAAGGGCCCTTATCTGTTTTAGTAAATAATTGCATTCCATGAGAAATGACAGTTTTCCCTGTACAGTTTGACACTGTCCAATCAGAGCTGCCAGTGTCAGACTGCACATGCACACTCCTCATAAGGGTCCATTCACACGTCCGTAATTTGGGTCCGCATTCGTTCTGCAATTTGCGGACCCATTCACTTTCAATGGGGCTGGAACGGATGCAAATCCTCATTTCCTGGATCCGCATCCGCATTTTCGGGATCCGCATCCGCATTTTCGGGATCTGTTTTTTCGGGATCCGCAATTTCGTTCCTGAAAAAAATAGAACATGTCCTATTCTTGTCCGCAATTGCGGAGCAGAAAAGGCATTTTCTATTATAGTGTCTGTGATGTGCGGTCCGCAAATTGCGGATCGCACATTGCAGGTGTCCGTGTTTTGCGGATCCGCAAAACACTTACGGACGTGTGAATGGACCCTAATGGTAACAGCTAGATGGACCTTTACTAGTAGGAATAATAAAAGAATGGCAGAACACAGAGGCATAAGAATAGACCCTGCAGAATCGTTATTACAAGCAGGTGGAGAACAGCAGAGACTGGACCAGTGTCAGGAGATGAGTGGAGGTGAGTAATACAGCTTTTATTTTTATCCCTTTCTGACCTTTTTTTCACTTTTTATTTATTTATTTATTTTAGTCCTGCCTGAAAATCCTCTTTAAAGGAACACTAAACACAAAAACAAAAAACAAACAAACAACTAAACTAAAAAAAATATATCGCAGCTCCTTCTCTTAAATAAAGCCTCTCTGCATATCAGGAGCTCAGCCAGTTCCACCTCCTTTCTCCTGACTGTCCTTTGGCTGGAGCAGCAGACTCCCTCCCTCACCTATTTTGTCTGCAGTAGAACAGAGCAATTGTTAAGTCCCATCCTTCTTGTTAAGCCCTGACCTTCAAGGCTGCACTTCCACCCACTGTGGAAACATCTGTGTTGTAAATGATATCTATTCACATTTGTAGAATTCTGGATGACGATCAGTGGTCTCAAGAACTAATTATCGATTGTTGTTCGATTGGTCAATGCTCGACAATTGATTACTTTCGCTCAATTCTATTATTTTTTGAAATAATTATCTACTGTCAGGGGCCTTCAGTCAGCCACCGACCAAAGATGGAAGAGATCAGCAGGAGATTAACCCTGTGTTCATGTAGAAAATGCTGCAGACTGACAAAGGGGGGAAAATATATTTCCTGTTAAGTTTTGTGATTTTGAGGTTAAAGAGGACCTTTCACCACCCCTGACCTGCCTGTTTTAATAGCTTCATGCATTCCCCATGTAATAACAATTCCGGAGCCTCTATTCTTCTCTATGTTGTGCCATTTCTTTATTATTTCTGCTAGAAGTTATGAATGAATTGCTAGCAGTCTGCAGTAAGGGTACAGAGGGGAGGTAACCAGTTGGGGGTGTGTCCCTGCACAGTCTGACTCTATCCAATCAGTGCTGCCATTGTCAGACTGTGCAGGTACACACCCCCAACTGGTTACCTCCCCTCTGTACCCTTACTGCAGACTGCTAGCAATTCATTCATAACTTCTAGTAGAAATAATAAAGGAATGGCACAACATAGAGCCATAAGAATTGAGGCCCCAGAATTGTTATTACATGGGGACTGCATGAAGCTTTTAAAACAGGCAGGAGTGGTGACAGGTCCTCTTTCAGTGTCCCTTTTAAAGGATTCAGGAGCCATCTTTCTGTTTCTTCTGCTCTTGAATAGAAACAAATGTGCAACCATATTGAGTGTCACATCCGGATCTCCACTAGAATGTGGAAACGTGTCATCTGTCGGCTGCCGATTTTTTTCCTAAGCAGTGGTTCATATGTACACCGGCTGCGACTGCTAAAGTTTTACTGAAGGATGTGTCACCAATTTTTTTTATCCCCGCTAGTTAAAACCAGATGGCTACACAGATTCTTCTTTCTCTAATCTGTTTTTATTTATTTCTTTTATTGCAGATTTTTTATAAATTCTATTTTCTGAACATGATTACGGGGTCAGCCATATTGCCTGAGCTGTCCATATCAGGATTTAGAGATATGCTTTACAGCAACCACCATGGGCCACAGACACACTGGTCTGGAGGGGACCTCATTGACTTCTATGGGAGAGTTTTTTAGGCATGCTCTGTGACCTGTGCAGAGGTCAGGAAAGGAGTAGATAAGCTGTGCTAAAGATGAGATATCTGTCATTGCAATCCTGTCTGTGATAATAAGCAGATAACTGCTGTAATGTGATCTGTACAGACCAAGAAGTGACCATTGTGAAAACTGCAGAATTTTATTTTTTATTTTTTTATGTAGGTAGTGGAAAAAAAAAAATAATATCACAAAAAATTATTTGAAAATAATTTTTAAGGCTACTTTCACACTTGCGGCAGTGTGAACCGGCGGGCAGTTCCGTCGTCGGAACTGCCCGCCGGATCCGCCGATCTGCCTGAAAGCATTTGTGCAACGGATCCGGATGCGGATCCGTCTCACAAATGCATTGCAAGGACGGATCCGTCTCTCCGCTTGTCATGCGGACAGACGGATCCGTCTTGTACATTTTTTCACATTTTTACCGGTCTGTGCATGCGCAGGCCGGAAGGACGGATCCGGCATTCCGGTATTCTGAATGCCGGATCCGGCGCTAATACATACCTATGGGAAAAGTCTTCAGTTTGTTTCGCCGGAGAGAAAACCGTTGCATGCTACGGTTTTCTCTTTTGCCTGATCAGTCAAAACGACTGAACTGAAGACATCCTGATGCAAACTGAACGGATTACTCTCCATTCAGAATGCATGGGGATAAAACTGATCATTTCTTTTCCGGTATAGAGCCCCTGTGACGGAACTCTATGCCGGAAAAGAAAAACGCAAGTGTGAAAGTACCCTAACAAAAAAATGTTTTGATGACGCAGTCCTTTTAATGTGTAATTTCAAGAGGAATCATGGTCTTCACTGGAGTTTCCCTTTAAGTAAAGAGAAGTACAAAGCAGTAAGAAACATCTCATGTTACATTAAGATATGGAAACTTTTATACATTTATTGTAAAAGGAAATTTCCTTTGGGTTTTAAGGCATTTAAGCCTATGACTACTTATGTATATTCAGGATCTTGCAATGCAGAAGAGCCGGGGGGATATTTGTCTCAAACCAAACCTATAGACAGCTCCTGCCGTCATCATACACATGGCTCCAGTGAAGCATGGACTTCTGATAGGGCATTGACAGGAGGACCTCGCATTAATCGTGAAAGCTGTCAGACCTTGTCCACATATTTGTCTAGGAAAGGAAAAAGGTAACCTTCTGACCCCACAAAAATTCTCTGGATCCAATTAATTCTATTCTGTCAAATACTGAGAAATACTTACCCCTTTTACATTCTAGCTCCATCTCCCAGCCTGTATTACATAACTTCAAGATGAGACCATAAATGGGACGTATAGCGGGCGATACTGTATTGTGGCTCAAAAGTTTTAATTTCAGGATGCTCGCTTTCTCCAGGGGTGGTCCCACTTATTAGGCCATCACTATCAGGTTGGCAGGGGATGGAGCTGGTTACTGCAGCGCCATTCACTACGCGGTGGACAAACTTGTGTAGTTCAGGGTCAGGGCTACACTGAAACAGCTGATCGGCAGGGGTGCGGGCTATAGGTCTCCTGCCGATCAGATACTGTAGGATAGGACATCGCTTGTGAAAAGCTGGACAACCCCTTTAAAGTTTTAAAGTTTTTTAAATCGTGGCCATGCATGCATTCAGAGCCTCTGCAGAAAATGAAGAATGTTAGCCCAATGTTAAAGGGGTTATCCAAATTCTAAAATATCCCCCCAATGCCCCTCGTAAACATTATACTTACTGGCACCCGCGTCGCTCCGGATCCCTGCATGGCCACCGCTGCATCTCCCCATTATGCAAAACAGAACATCCAGCAACGGGGGGAGCAGCCAATAGCAGATCCGATGGTGACCAGCCTTAAGGGGGCTCCCTTCTGTCCCAACTCTAATCAGAATAACTCCCTGGATCAACGACCCCTCTCTAGTAGCTATAGCCTGTAATATTATTACGCTCCAGAAACACATCCAGGCCCCTCTTGAATTCCTTTATTGTACTCACCATCACCACCTCCTCAGGCAGAGAGTTCCATAGTCTCACTGCTCTTACCGTAAAGAATCCTCTTCTATGTTGGTGAACCTTAAAAGGGTATTCCCATCTCAACATTTATAGCATATCACTGGTTATGCCCGTTCCTACCTCCAGAATGGGGCACCCAAAATGAAGGGAGAGCAGCCGCTCATGCATGGCCACCCTACATTCACTACTGAGCTGGCTCAGCTATTTCTGATAGTCCCATGGAGGTCTTCTCCAAAGTATTTGACACTGTACCTCATAAAAGGCTAGTATATAAAATGAGAATGCTCGGACTGGGAGAAAACGTCTGTAAGTGGGTAAGTAACTGGCTCAATGATAGAAAACAGAGGGTGGTTATTAACGGTACATACTCAGATTGGGTCACTGTCACTAGTGGGGTACCTCAGGGGTCAGTATTGGGCCCTATTCTCTTCAATATATTTATTAATGATCTTGTAGAAGGCTTGCATAGTAAAATATCAATTTTCGCAGATGACACTAAACTGTGTAAAGTAATTAACACTGAAGAGGACAGTATACTACTACAGAGGGATCTGGATAGACTGGAGGCTTGGGCAGATAAGTGGCAGATGAGGTTTAACACTGACAATGTAAAGTTATGCACATGGGAAGGAATAATGCAAGTCACCCGTACATACTAAATGGTAAAACACTTGGTAACACTGACATAGAAAAGGACCTAGGAATTTTAATAAACAGCAAACTAAGCTGTAGAAACCAGTGTCAGGCAGCTGCTGCCAACGCCAATAAGATAATGGGTTGCATCAAAAGGGGCATAGATGCCCGTGATGAGAACATAGTCCTACCACTTTACAAATCGCTAGTCAGACCACACATGGAGTACTGTGTACAGTTCTGGGCTCCTGTGAACAAGGCAGACATAGAGCTGGAGAAGGTCCAGAGGAGGGCAACTAAAGTAATAACTGGAATGGGGCAACTACAGTACCCTGAAAGATTATCAAAATTAGGGTTATTCACTTTAGAAGAAAGACGACTGAGGGGAGATCTAATTACTATGTATAAATATATCAGGGGTCAGTACAGAGATCTATCCCATCAGCTATTTATCCCCAGGACTGTGACTGTGACGAGGGGACATCCTCTGCGTCTGGAGGACAGAAGGTTTGTACACAAACATAGAGAAGGATTCTTTACGGTAAGAGCAGTGAGACTATGGAACTCTCTGCCTGAGGAGGTGGTGATGGTGAGTACAATAAAGGAATTCAAGAGGGGCCTGGATGTGTTTCTGGAGTGTAATAATATTACAGGCTATAGCTACTAGAGAGGGGTCGTTGATCCAGGGAGTTATTCTGATTGCCTGATTGGAGTCGGGAAGGAATTTTTATTCCCCTAAAGTGGGGAAAATTGGCTTCTACCTCACAGGGTTTTTTTTTTTGCCTTCCTCTGGATCAACTTGCAGGATGACAGGCCGAACTGGATGGACAAATGTCTTTTTTCGGCCTTATGTACTATGTTACTATGTTAATGGAGAGGTGGTCATGCTAACACGGCCTGATCTCTATTGACTTCTATGGAGCTTCTGGAAATAGCTGAGTGTGCACGCTCGGCTATCGTTGGAAGTCCCACTGCAGTTGTGCTGTCCTATGTGGTGGGATCTCCTTCACTTTGGGGGCTCGTTCTGGAAGTAGGAATGTGCCAGACGTAGGACCTGCATCTATTTGATATTTGTGGCATATCATAGTGATGGACCAAAACCAACCCGTCCTTTTTTTTATTTTTATTTTACTTTCAGCAGATAAAAAAAATCAAAAACGTTTTGGAAGTTAACCCCTTCAAGAATCACGCGTTACAGTTATGGGATGTAGCTCTCTCACTGCACTATAAATGGACAGTGTGGGGGTATCGGGAAGTGTATTAGAACATTGCTTCATTACACAAAGAACACCAATGATTTCCTTAACCAGCACATCCCTTTAAGTAAAAATAAAGATAAGTTCAGTAAGTCGTGGATGTAGACGCATACCTGCTCCACTGAGTTACAATCGGGGGTCGCCCTTACAAATTCTTCCACAATGACACGCAGTTCTCCTTTGCGTTTTTCTTCTTCCAATTTCTCTCCCTCTTCCTTGATGACGAGCTGGACGATTTCCAATGACAGTTCAGCAAAATCTAGCTTCATTTTTACAAGTTTTCTCTGTACTGGCAAACTAATACCCCCTGCCTGAAAAGCAAATGAAAGCAGGATGCTGAGCAATCCATAATGTCTAAAGAAGGACCGACATTCTCACAAATTACAAGGAAAAACAGCTAAACTATTTAAAGGCCACCTGTCAGCAGACTTGTACCTATGACACCGGCTGACCTGTTACATGGGCGCTTGGCAGCTGAAGAAGTCTGTGTTGGTCCCATGTCCCTATGTGTCAATACTGCTGAGAAAAATGATGTTTTATTATATGCAAATGAGCCTCTAGGAGCAATGGGGGCGTTGCCATTACACCTAGAGGCTCAGCTTTCTCTACAACTGCCGCGCCCTCTGCACTTTGATTGCAAATGTGATCATGCCTGGCCCTGTCAATCAAAGTGCAGCGTGCACAACGTGGCAACGCCCCCATTACTCCCAGAGGCTCATTTGCATATATCAAAACATCATGAACATGGGGCCAACACAGACGCCTTCAGCTGCCAAGCGCACAAGTAACACGTCAGCCGGTTTCATAGGTGCAAATCTGCTGACAGACGCCCTTTAAAGGGGTTTTACCATCTCAGGAGCGGGGAAATGAAAGGAGGGCTCACTGCGCATGCGCAGCCGCCCTCCATTCAGTTCTATGGGGCCGACAAAAATAGCCCAGCGCTGGCGCGGCTATTTTCGTCTGCCCCATAGAAATTAACGGGAGCGGGGGCCGGGCGTGCGTGGTGCGCTCCCATTCACTTCTATGGGAGCAGCGAGGAGCAGCGCTTGGTGGTGGACGGACCCCGGAAAATCCGGGGTCCTCCAGCCACAGCTCTCCCCGCTCCATTCCCGTTGTAGGTGCGGGTCCCAGAAACCCCCACCTATCAGACAATGGGGGCATATCCTAGCGATATGCCCCCATTGTATGTGATGGGAATACCCCTTTAAGCGGGTACAGGAACTGAATGGAAAAGACCAGTATGACAATGAATTCAATCTATTTACCGCCTGTATAAAATGTGCCATTATTATTTCGAATAAGCGAATAACTCTGAGACCTATAGCGCCATCTGTAATCCTAGTTTGGCCACTGTACAGCTAATCTTCAAGGGAACCTGTTACCGTGAAATGCAGTGCAATCTGCAGGCAGCCGGTTATAGAGCAGGAAGAGCTGAGCAGACTGATGTATAGATTTATGGGAAAAGATTCAGTAAAACTTGTATTTCATTCATTTACATTCCTGCTCATTCTGAGCTTTGAAGTCCAGGAGGCGGAGCTATCAGTGATTGACAGCTCTCTCTGTATGCACAATCATAGAGGGAAGGCTGTCAATCACTGATAGGACTGTCTCCTGGACTTCAAAGCTCAGAATGAGCAGGAAGATAAATGAATAAAACACAAGTTTTACTGAATCTTTTCCCATCTATACATCAGTCTGCTCAGCTCCTCCTGCTCTATAACCGGCTGCCTGCAGCTCAGACACCGTGTTCAACGTGACAGGTTCCCTATAAAAAATGAGTGGTAAAGATGCATTTGTAAATGATATCCTTAAAGGGGCTGTCCAAAATTTTGATAACCTGTCCTCAGGATAGACCATCAATATCTGATTCTTTCAAGCCGATGTGCAGGACTAATTAACAATTATCGGAAATGTTTAGTTACTAAAGGCAAAGGTTCATAACGTCATGTGAAATCGGATCATTTTTCTCAATAAATAAATGACCAGGTCTAATATGTTTGACTTAAGTATTTGATCTGGTTGTCTTTTAGGACCTTTGTGAAAATCTGATGCAGTTTTAGGTCAAATGTATACAGTATTATAGAAACTTCTGAAGGGTTCACAAACTTTCAAGCATCACTGTATGGCATACCAATATTTCTAGGAAGTGGGGACTGTCTGCACTAATGAAAATTCCAACAACTCGTGAGGCTTATGTAGAAATTAATACCAAAACTCGTATTATTTACACAACGTCATAAGACTGGAGATGCCAGACAGATAAAAAAGTACAAAAACCAATTGATATCTGTGCAGTGGAGTGCCGGTCATGTTACCCGGCATATATCAACCCTGTTTACTGAGTCACTGCCCTACAGGTCTTTGGCTTTTTGTATAATGCAGATGGCACAACTGATATTAGTGTATTTCCTTGGGAAGATCACACACTTGGAGGAAGAATGGCAAATTGTGCCAATGGAAGATGAGCTGTAGCCAGGGGAGTAACTACCATAGCGGCAGACCATGCGACTGCTATGGGGCCAAGGGCAAGAGGGGGCCCAGTCTTAGTTGGGATTATCTTCTCTTCTACTGGAAGTGAAAACTTGGTCAGGACTCTACCCTCTAAAGGAACAACTTTTAGCAAATGAAGCAGTGGAGAAATGGCCCAACGGTCATTGAAAAGGGTTTAGGCAGAAACCCTTCTGTCCTTTGTGGGGGGGCCTGGTTTGATCTTTGCTATGGGGCCCTTACTTCTCTATGTGCGCCACTGGCTGTAGCTTTTTTTCTTTTTTAACATCGAGCAATCTGTGATCCATGGGCGGTCGTTAAGGGGTTAATAGGACTGATTTACAATTAGCACAACCACTGCCAAAAGTATCAGCCCACTCCTATCTAATACTGTGTATGCTTTGTGGTGATGTACACAGTATAAGTGCTGGAAGGCGTCTATATCCCACCTAGATACCTTAGCTGGGTGAGATACATAAGATCCAGAAAGCTGCAGGGGTTTCAGCAAAGCATAGTTTGCTGAGACAGTTTTGTTTCCATTTTGTTCTGGGCTGGTTTTTATTTGGACTGGTGGATAGGTTTGGTAGTGGGATCTGCCAGTCCACACCCTTCCAGTACGTGTGTTGTGTTTTGCCGGAGGTGATCGCAGGTGAGACCTGCTGTAATCAAGGAGGGATAAAACCAACCCTGTGTGTGTCAGTCTGGGGAGAGAGGACTTGGAAACAGGCCTAGTGAGGCTCTGGGTGGTCTCAGCCAGGAGGTCTGAGGGACCAGGAGGCTGTGTAGCCAGATCTCTTCCCGGTCTGGATTTGTGTTTGGTGATCAGACCTGCTATAGGTTGGAGCCTGAGACCCTGTCTATAAGCTGTGCTTGGAGGTGAGTCAGGGAAAAGTACTTTGTATTAGGAAGTGCCTAGACGGGCAGGTGTTTATTTTGAAGTTGATGTTTGTGTGGGTTCTGAAGTGCCAAAATAGAGCACCAGTTTGGACATTAAATCCTGTTGTCTGCTAAGAAGTCAGTGATTGCGACCCCCTGAGAGCGAGCTATCCCTTACAGCTTATGCATTAGAAGTGTGAAATAAAGTTATAAAATAGTAATCCCATAATGGGATTTAAAAAAAAAATGTTATAAATAATGTAATAAAAAATAAAAGAAGCCATTGTAAAAATAACAAATACACATACATGCATTAGGCATCCACACGTCCGTGATAACCTGAAGAATTTCATTATCAGGTAATTTTGTTGTAAAAACAAAAAGAAAAAATGACACAAATCAAATTTTTTTCTATGTTTCTGCAGCAAAAAAATTATATAAATGACACTGTAATTTAACTTTTTTTCCACCGACTAAGACACACTGACAGGAAAATGGTAGGGCGTCTTATAAGGCAAATACTAATGAGCGCTTCCATTATGGAAGCGCTCATTAGTACAGTAGGACAGAAGAGCGGTCAATGCACAGCACGGCAGGAAGAGCCGGAGGAGCGCTGGATCTCAGAAATGGCAGCGGCGTCTGGAAAAAGAGAGGTGAGCTGATTTTATCATTTTTTGTCTGATCTGAGGTCTGATTAACATTGGGAGTCTGATCTAAGGTCTGAATTAGTGATCTGAGCTGGGGACTAATTAATATAGGGGGTCTGACTAACATTGGGGGTCTTATTGGGGGGTCTAATTGACATTTGGGGGTCTGATTAACACTGGGGGCCTGATCTGAGGTCAGATGAAAAATATTTTCTCTTATTTTACTCCTCTAAAACCTAGGTGAGTCTTATGGACAGGTGAGTCTTATAGGGCGATACATACGGTGTATGTACTCCCGAACCACGCCAAAACATAACAGCAATAATAGTATTTCTACCGCATAAAACAAGCCCTCAGACAGCCATGCCAATGGAAAAAAAAACGTTATAGCTGCTGAAATTGATAGAGAAAACAAAAAACTGAAAAATGATGCTGGTCAGTAAGGCTTTTTCAGGCCTAAACATTAAGGGGTTAGAGTGGATGGGACTGAGCTGCAATACCAGGTGCAGCCACTACCAAAAGTACAGTGCTGTGCCTGGTAAACAATGAAGAGGACACAATGCTCAACAGAGTACCTTAACCCTATCAGGTGATTGATGGGGGTGCTGAGAGGTGGTCCCATCAATTTTATAGTGCAGTATAAGCCCTTTAATGAAAAAAAATAGCAAACTATGAGAAAAAAAATCTGTATTTACCTCAATAACAGCAGACCTTTGAATGTTGTATAGTATCTGTTCTACAGCAGAGATTGCTTTCTCCACCATAACATATGCATCCAGATAGTAACCGTGCTTACGTCCCAAGTCTTCTACGCTGCAGGCCAGGATCCTTACATAGAATAATGAAAAGAGAATAAAAAGGTGCAAAAATAATGAGGAAAAATAAATAAATAAAAGAACCAAACATAATGAATATATGAAAGAGATAAATAAAACATTTCCAATATTCTTACATCTCCTGCATATGGATAAAGCATCAGCTCTGCTGAACTAGACAAGAAAAAGCCGATCTACTGCATAGTGACCAGAATAAAACCAGCGCCGATACAGGAGAGACACTATTAATCGTAAAATAATAAACCCCTTACTAATAAATGATAGGCACATGAATAGTCACTGCCATGATGATAGAAAAGCCCATTGATGAGCGCTTCTATACAGGTCACACGACTCCAAGGCGACTTCCTCTATTCTGCAAGTGGACCCGTCAGCTCTCCTGAAATGTCTGCTTTAGTAAATACTTGGTACAACCCCTTTAAGGACTGTTACAAGTTTTTAAGTAGCTGCTTGCTGGGGGTCCTACCCCCACCGAACACAAGAACAGGGGTCCTAATCTCCTGTTCTGAGGGAGCGGCAGGTTGCGCTTACTATGGGCGCCACGTTACCCTCACGCTTGCTCTGATAAACCTTCTATGTTTACACTGTGGTAACCATGTGGCATCACGATGACACAGCTCAATGCCATCTGGTGGCCGATTCTCACCATTTGGTAATGTGGCACTAATTACACCACGCACTGGGCTGTCTAAAATGCAGACATATAAACTTGAGGCCCCTTTCATGGCCCGATGTAGCAAGCGACTGTCGGGAAAGAAGCATTCCTGCTCGTCAGTGGAGGAGAAAGGTGCATGTACATGCAGCGATCTCCTCCATATTATGGGGAGGAGAGATCACTAATGCCATCGCTCGTCCTCATTCCCAATCATTGTTTGCCGGCAGCAGAGGCTGTTTAGACACCACGATCTGCTGCCGGCAACAAACTTAGGTGACGACATGAAAGATCCTATTACCTGAAGAACGAGCGTTTCGCTCGTTCATCGGGTACTCGGCAGCACCTTTACACAGTGGATTATTGCTAATGAGCGTTCACATGATAGTAATTTGCCTGAGCATCGGGCAGTGTAAAAGGCCCTCAAGCCCCCTTCTTAGTGTCTGCATCAGCCATGAAGGAAAAGGGAGCTGGCTTATCTAATGAACTGAGCCAGTCACCGACACAGAGAGTGGGAGCGCGCTCTGCCGGTGTCAGAATGAGAGTGGAAGGCTACTTTCACACTGGCGTTTTGAATTCCGTTTGTGAGATCCGTTTCAGGGATCTCACAAACGGTTCAAAACGGATCAGTTCAGCCCCAATGCATTCTGAATGGATAAGGATCCGTTCAGAAGGCTCCGTTCCGCCTCCATTCCGCTCTGGATGCGGACACCAAAACGCAGCGTTTTAGTGTCCGCCTGGCGATAAGGAGCCAAACTGATCCGTCCTGACTTACAATGTAAGTCAATGGGAGCGGATCCGTTTTCACTGACACAATATGGTGCAATTGAAAACGGATCCGTCCCCCATTGACTTTCAATGTAAGTCTGGACGGATCCGTTTTGACTTTGTTCTTCATAATGCAAACTGATCCGTTCTGAACGGATACAATCGTTTGCATTATAAGTGCGGATCCGTCTGTGCAGATACCAGACGGATCCGCACCTAACACAGGTGTGAAAGTAGCCGAAGCTACACCTCCAGGCCCGGGAGAGGTAAAGTACAATAGTCAGTTTTATTCATTTACATTTGGATACTAACCAAAGACCGCAAAGGTCACATTCATTCAAATGTTGTAAAACCTCATCGACTGACATGAAGCATAATATGCGCCAAAATAATTAAGATGGACAAGTGTCTTATTTTTGGCGCATCTCGGGAGATCTACCAGAAAATTAAATCTACACTAGCAAGAAGCTGGCGTACACTTCTGGTGTTATGTATGCCAGTTATCTGGTGCAAGAATTGGTAAATTTGTCGGCCCACGTAGGTCCCGATCTCTTCGGCAAACGTTTTAGAAAAGTGGCGAGCGTGCTGTAAAAGGGGGAAACAGTAGTGGGGTCATTTATTAAGACCAGCGTTTTAGATGCTGGTCTTAATAACCCTGCGCTGGCGCTTGATGCACCTAAGGCTCCATTCACACGTCCGTGGTGTATTGTGGACCCTCAAATTGCGGATCCGCAACACACCCGGCCGGCACCCCTATAGAAATGCATATTCTTGTCCGCAAGCTACGGACAAGAATAGGACATGTTCTATCTTTTGTGGAGCTGCGGACCTGAAGATCGGGGCCGCGCTCCACAAATGCGGATGCTGACAGCACACTGTGTGCTGTCCGCATCCATTCCGTCCCCATAGAAAATGAATGGGTCCGCACCCGTTCTGCAAAATTGCGGAACGGATGTGGACCCTCTTGCGGACGTGTGAATGGAGCCTAAGATATTTATGTAGAGGCGCCGGCCTCTACATAACTTAGACGCATCCACTGCCGGCGCCTAACAGCCTTAAATCTACGTCCTCTACCTTGCTGGTGTAGATTTAGATAATTTTCTACGCCAAAAAATGGAATACATACCCCCCTTTTCTTTTTTACAACTGGCGTACATGTTGTGGAAGGGGAAGAAGTCGCAGAATCTGCGACAGATCTACGAGCATTTCTATTCATAAATGACCCCCTACATTTTTGTGCAAAACAGGACATGCGACACATGCAGCTTTAATATATTTCCCCCATAGTATACATTGCTTGACAAGTGCCCTGACTATGGATATGTGAACCACACAAGACAGCGCTGTCATTTTTTCCGGAGTTTTATAAGGTTTGCATCACTTTTCCCCCTGATTAAGCATTGTTATGGTGTTGGGTGCCATACGGTCAGCGCGGGGTCCTTGCTCTAACTGGTGAGCTGCTTTACACTGTTTACTGGCCAAATATAAGCACAATACCTCAAAATATTAGCGTGTTCCATCATGAATTCTGCTCTGTACTCCTTGTGTCCGTAGCGGAGGAGATCGGCTCCAGTTTGGCTCATCTTGTCACACATATCGAGCAGTACTACAACTACCTGAGACGGTTCACTACCTTTGCACATCAACGCCTGGGCATTTTTTAAAAGAATTGCAAATTTCCTTAAAAAATAAATAAATAAAGATTTACTATAATTGAAATCATCTGGGAAACGCAAAATAGGATCATTTTTTTTCTGTTTTGTCCCCATGTCTAGCGATATAATAGAGACCTTAAAGGGATTGTACAGGATTAGAAAATGTATATCCAGCAGTAATCCCCACATCCAATGCACTAGTGCATGAAGCTCGGTCTGCGATACTTTACGTCACCCCATTTCCTCATAGACTGTAAGCTCTTGAGGGCAGGGACCTCTCTCCTAGTGTTTCAACTGTATATTAGCCTGTTAGGCCTCATGCACACGACCGTATGTATTTTGCGGTCTGCAAAACACGGATCCGCTAAAAATATTGATGACGTCCGTGTGCATTCCGTATTTTGCGGAACGGCCCAGCTGGCCCCTAATAGAACAGTCCTATCCTTGTCCATAATGCGGACAATGCTAGGACATGTTCTATTTTTTTGCGGAACAGATATACGGGAACGGAATGCACATGGAGTAACTTCCGTTTTCTTGTGGACCCATTGAAATGAATGGTTCCGCATACGGTCTACCAAAAAAACGGAACGGACACAGAAAGTAAATACGTTTGTGTGCATGAGCCCAAATTCTGCAATGTCTACTTTATTTGTATATGTATATAAATGATAAAGCGCTGCGGAATATGGTGGCGCTATATAAATATAAAGATTATTATCGGAGCTCGGCTTCATTGGTGTGAATAGGGTTGAGCTGTAATACAATCTGTGGACAGATGGGGCGCTTTTTTGGAACAAACGTAAGCTTCTAATCCTGGATAACAAAGAAGAAAGCATTACAAGATAGACAAAGCAATAAAATGGGCATTTCAAAGTACTGTAAGCAATAAACAATTAACCCTTGAGAGTGGTTTTAGTTTGGGCCATGAATAACATAAAGGCACAAGGTCAGAGAAGTTTCCAGGTTCAAAGAAAATAAATATTCCGGTTAGATAAAGTTATCTATTACTATTAGATCGGTGGGCAGCAGTGGAATCATGAGAATGTGGACCCTGCCTGCCCGAAATAAATGGAGAGTCAGGTCAGACATGAGCACTGCTGCGACAATCAGCTTCACAGGACGGCCGGAGGCTACTTGGCTGCTTCGAGTGGTCCTATAGATATGAATAGAGCGGCAGTGTGTATCCTCAACATGATGCTTCATACATATTGGGGGTACAGGCCTCTCATATGTGGGGATCCCAGCGGTCAGCCCACCACTGATCTAAGTTATCCCCTATCCCGTGGATGATAGGGTTTCATCCTACCAGAATGCCCCTTTAACACCATATTAAAAGGGGGAGTATAGGTGGAGCCAGAGAAAAGGGTGGCTACTGAATGTCACACTTTTTTCTCATTGAATTGTGTGTACCACTAAAACGAGATTTTGGTGAACTCACCTGTAAAATCTCTTTCTCGCTTAGTCCATTCGGGGACACAGGACCGTGGTATAGCTGTGCTGCAACTAGGAGGCGACTCTAGGCTAGAAAGTGTTAGCTCCTCCTCTGCCGCCTATACCCCCTCCAGCCAGGAGAGAGCAAATCAGTTTGTGCCCAAGCAGTAGGAGTAGGTGAAAAAAAACATACATAAAAGCAACCAGAACAGAAATAATGCCGGAAGGACCGAACCAAACTGAGGACCCCACTGGCAAACAAACCACCAGCACCTGCGGCCATAATGGAAAACAATGGGGGGGAGCTGTGTCCCCCAATGAACTAAGCGAGAAAGAGATTTTACAGGTGAGTTCACAAAAATCTCATTTTTTCGCTCGTATCATTAGGGGACACAGGACCGTGGGACATTCCAAAGCAGTCCACGGGGTGGGAAGAACACACCCCCATGGAAACTGCCTCGCGGAAGCTCAAGACACTGCTGCCTGCAAGACCTTGCGGCCCAGCGCAGCGTCCGCTGATGAAAAAGTATTCACCTGGTAAAACTTGGTGAACGTGTGCAAGGATGACCACGTCGCTGCCTTGCACAGCTGTGAAGCTAAAGCTTGGTGGAAGCGAGCCCAAGACGCGTCCACCGCCCTGGTCGAGTGGGCCGTCATACCAAGGGGCGGCGCCTTGCCCCAGGAGCGGTATGCCTCGGCAATTGCCAAACAGATCCACCTGGCAATCGTCACCTTGGAGAAACAGAGAGTCCGTACGGCGGAAAGTTCTCGAGACAGATAAGTAAATCCTGAGAGCTCTAACCACGTCCAGCCAATGGAAAGCCCGCTCCCTAGGATGCGAAGGAGAGGGGCAGAACGACGGAAGAACGATGTCTTCGTTGACATGGCAGGAAGAGACTACCTTCGGCTGAAAAGAAGGAATAGGTCGGAGCACTGCCTTTTCTTGGTGCAGAATAAGGAAGGGTTCCTTACAGGGAAGCACTGCCTCCAAAACGCGCCTGATGGAAGTGATAGCCACCAGGAATGCAACCTTCCAGGAGAGAACAGAGGCAGTGAGAAGGAGGGGAACTGTGTCTAAAGGTTCAAATGGAGCCGCTTGGAGGGAACCCAGAACCAAGTTCAAGTCCCAAGAAGGCAAGGGGGGACGATAAGGAGGGACGGTGTGAGCCACCCCTTGCGGGAAGGTCTTAACCGGAGCCTGTAGTGTCAGAGGATGCTGGAAAAAAACTTACAGCGCCTACACCTGCCCCTTCAAGGAACTCAGGGCAAGGCCCAAATCCAGACCCGATTGCAGAAATGAAAGGATGGCAGGAAGAGAGAATCGTAGCTGGGGGAGTCTACGTTCCTCATAGAAACGCAAAAAGGACTTCCAAGTCCTGTAATAAATCCTGGACGACACCGGTTTCCTGGCTTTAATCAAGGTGCGGATGACCCTGACCGAGAAACCTTGTTGCTTCAGAATGGCGGTTTCAACAGCCACGCCGTCAAACGTAGCGACTCTAAATGCTGGTGGAAGACAGGACCCTGAGAGAGAAGATCGGGCCTGAGCGGAAGGAGCCATGGTGTGTCTCCTAGGAGACGAACAATGTCTGTATACCAAGGCCAAGGCCAATCCGGAGTTATGAGGATCGTTTGGATGCCCTCCATCTTGATTCTGTGTAAGACTCGGGGCAGGAGAGGGAGAGGTGGAAACACGTACACCAGGGAGAACCCAGTGGACCCGGGGGAGTGGTCTCTGCACCCGGAGGTGTTCCAAGCGATCATCTACTGCACGTGCCCTGGGATCTCTCGTTCGAGAGAAGAAGGCGGGGAGCTTGTGGTTGAGTCTGGATGCCATCAGGTCCACCTCTGGTTGGCCCCACCGGAGACAGATCGCTTGGAACACCTCCGGGTGCAGAGACCACTCCCCCGGGTCCACCGTCCGTCCGACTGAGGAAATCCGCCATCCAGTTCTCCACTCCCGGAATGTAGACCACCGAAAGAGCTGGCACATGAGTCTCCGCCCACCGCAGGATCTTGGCTGACTCCGCCATCACTGCTTGACTGCGGGTTCCTCCTTAATGATGGATATAAGCCACTGCTGTGGCATTGTCTGACTGTACCCGGATCGGCTGGCCCTTCAGAAGAGGGGCCCAATAAAGAAGGGACTGATGGGCAGTTTGGATTCCGACTGAGACCATACACCTTGGACTGTCCGGGGCGGGAAGACTCTGCCCCAACCTTGGAGACTGGCGTCAGTTGTGATGACCGTCCATGAGATCGGGAGAAAAGATTTCCCCGACTTCAAGGTTGGGGTCGAAAGCCACCACCTGAGTGCTGAACGCACCCCTGGGGGTAGGACGATGTGACGGTCCAGGGAATCCGGTGACTTGTCCCACGACGACAAGATTGTCCGCTGAAGTGAACGAGTGTGAAATTGTGCAAACGGAAGTGCCTCGAAAGAAGTGACCATTGCACCCAATACCTTCATGCAAAACCGAATTGAAGGATACCTGCGCCAGAGGAGAAGGCAGATTGACAGACGAAGGGCCAGCCGCTTGCCTAGAGGAAGGCGCACCAACGCTGCAGCCGTATCGAGGATCATGCCTTGAAAAGTGATCCGTCTGGTAGGACGCAGGGAAGACTTCTGGAAGTTCACCATCCACCCGAACCGCGCCAGGGTATCCAGCATGATACGCAGGCTGTCCTCGTTCTGACCGAAGGTCGCCACTTTGACCAGAATGTCATGAAGAAGTGCCAGGAGAGGAGCGAGTACTTTTGTAAAGACTCGCGGTGCCGTCGCCAGGCCAAAGGGAAGGGTGACGAACTGATAGTGGTGGAGCCCCACTGCAAAGTGGAGGAAACGCTGATGTGCCGGGGCAATGGGGACGTGTAAGTACGCGTCCGTGTAAGAGAGGAATTCACCTCGGTCCAGTGAAGTAATCACGGAGCGAAGGGATTCGATTCTGAAGTGTTGAACCCGGAGGAACCGGTTCAGCAACTTGAGGTCCAGAACCGGGCAAACTTCTTTCTTGGGGACGACAAACAGGTTTGAATAAAACCCAGAGAATTGCTCCGTCCGAGAAACCGGGGAGATCACCCCCCGTACGAGGAGGGATTGAATTGCCTGGAAAAAGGCGACAGCCCGACCTGGATCCCTGGGTGGTTGGGAGGGAAAGAAACGTTGTGGAGGAGGGGACGCAAACTCGATCTTGTAACCCGAGGTTAAGATTTCGAGTGCCCACACGTCAGAGATGTGGGCCCGCCACACTTCCTGGAAAAGGAGTAGGCGACCCCCCACCCGAGAGGGTGGGGGAGCATCTTCATGCGGAGGACTGCTTGCCGGACGAGGGACGGGCAGGCTGTGCCCGTGGGCGCCAGGCTGGTTGAGGCCTGAAGAATGGCTTCTTCCATTGGTCCTGCATGGAGGATCTGGGAGAGGCTGCCGCTGGTGCCGGACGCGTGCCAGAGAAGCGACGAAAGGACTGGGCCCAGGCACTTTTCTGCTTAGCGTGAAACGTGCGCCTGGATTTGCCCTGCGGAAGGTGGGTACTTTTACCGCCCGTAGCCTCTGAGATAATCTCATCAATCCGGGCCCCGAACAACCAGGAGCCGGCAAACGGAAGGCTGGTAAGGGAACGCTTTGACGAGGAGTCCGCCGGCCCAGACCTTAAAGCCAGAGCTCGCGCCTCAAGGAGTCGATGAGCGGGCAACAAGTGCACCCAGGTCCAAGGACGCCTCACAGAGGTACTTCCCTGCCTGTGAGATCTGCAGAGCCAACGACTGGAGCTCGGTGAGCGGTAGGTCCGCCGCCAAGTCCTGGTTCAACCGCAGTGCCCACTCCGAGACCGCCTTAGCCACCCAAGTGGAGGCGAAAATGGGCTGAAGCGCTGAGCCACTTGCCACGAAAATGGACTTTGCCCAAGACTCCATGCAGCGATCCACGGGATCCTGAAGGGATGAACCATCAGCCACCGGAATGGCAGTGTTTTTGGTGAGGTGTGCTACTGGAGGATCCACCTTGGGAGGAGAGGACCACTTAGCCACCCAATCCGCCGGAAAGGGATAAAGCATATCAAGTCGCTTTGACGTGCTAAAATGACGATCTGGATGGTCCCACGCCTTGGCAATGACAACCGAAAAGTCGTCATGTAAGGGGAAGGCTTTAGGAGTTTGCCGGGCTCGGAGAAAAGACACTCCCTGGTGACTCGTGGAAAGGGAGTCATCCTGCACCTGGAAGGTGTCACGGACAGCAGAGACTAAGCTGTCCACCATGGAAGATTGTTCCGGATCCATATCTGAGTCTGAGTCACCAATTTCCACATCTGACAGAACTTCCCCTGGGAGGGAGGATGCGTGCGAGCGTGACCCATGGGGGAGAGGAGATGCTGAGGCATCAGAGGAGGAATGACGACCTGCTCTGGGCCGTTTGTGCGAAGGTCTGCCCATAAAGCGCTCTCCAGAGGAGGGAGCAGACTGCGCAGGTGGAGATTTATCGACCAATCGACCCATAAAAGTGAGGGTGGATTGGGATATTTTAGAGAGGTCCTCCACTGCCCGAGATAAGGCGCGGGCCCAGTCCGGTTTCACCCGGTCAGGGCAGTCATGCGGGCTGCGTGGGCTAGGGGGGCAGAACCTGCGTGGACTCACAGCATGCGAAGCAGACAGAGTCCGGCTGGCCGCGAGGGAACTTAATTTTGCATTTCAGACATGCATAATAAGTGGAGGCTGTTGGAATGCGGGGGTCACTAGTGGGTTCGGACATGGCCGCCCACTACTGTTCTCAAGGCTGGAGAGGGAAAGAACCGTCCTACCAGTATGCAGGGGACCTCAGGCCCTGTGGTCCTTGAAGAATCCTGCTGCCGGCTGAGGCAGAGTCCACATGGACATTTGCGGTCCTGCTGGGTCCTCTGAGCCGTGGAGGGAAACTTAGCACCACCCCCTTGCGTCACTGTGGGAGGCGCCGGTTGCGTCCTACACTTCCCAAAAGCCGGGGCCTAAATTTGTGGTGCGCGGCCGACCGGGAGGTACTTCCGGTCGGCCGTAGAACGGAGGGACCCGAAGCGCCCGCTTGCGTATACCAGCCGTGGGAGCCCACCCCGCGGCCGGGAGTAAGCCAGCACGGGCCGGAGCCCGAAATCCGGGTAGGCCCGAAATAAAGTCAGGGCCTAAAGTGCAAGGTGACCGGCCGGGAAGCAACAGGGGTAAATGAAACGGCGCGGGTCCCCCCCAGCCATGGTATCCCAGTGTCCCTACCCCTTTAAGAAGCCATCTACCCTAATGAGGTGGCCGGGGGGAGGGGGGGGGGGGGTTGGATGCGGAAAATACCCAAAGTGGCAGGAGACTGGAATGGCGGGGGGGGTCAGGTGACCCTTTGGCTGGCGGGAAGCAGGGGAGCTGGGCTGCCCTGGTCCACTTTTGCGTCTTGGGGAGGTTGAGCGGTGAGGGAATCCGGCACCAGTCTAGCTCCCGGGGTAGACAGAGGAGCTAGGCGCCTCTATTTCCTCTACCTAAAAGGGAAAGAGATAAAACAAAAAAAGAAAAAAATAACAAAAGGAAGCCGCCCTGCAAGCAGGGAGGTCTGCCTCCTACGACACTAAGCTAAAAACGGATATGCTCTCTCCTGGCTGAAGGGGGTATAGCCGGCAGAGGAGGAGCTAACACTTTTTAGCCCAATGATACGAGCGAGAAAGAAACATATATTGCAGTGGTTCATGCGGAAATGGATGACTTTTCTCTCTATATACTAATTTTCCCCTGTACCTGGAGGCGATACAGTGACTTTAGGTTAATACTGAACTCTCATTGTAACATCCGGCCACATTCCCGAATTGTGAAAATCTGCCTCCTTCTGAGGAGTCCAGCTCTGCACCAAGACCTACCTGGCATGTAACTTGGCTATAAGAAGACCGTAATCAGGTTCTCGGTTTGTTTCTTTCTGCATCATGGTTCTAAAAACGTCTATGGTGGTTTCCAAGAGTTTTACAGCCTGAAAAAAGCAAATTGTCAAACATTTTCATTTTTTTTTTCCAATTCAAGTAAATTTATTCTGCTGCTCAATGCAATCCTGCTACAAAGTGGAATACTGTAGGAGTTGAACAAATAACATGACAACCTGGCTGCTAAGGACAAGCAGCCTGACAAACCCCTATGTAAGAAGCTGTAGTGCTGGTCAGTGAATTCTTAGAAAGCAGTTTGGGGCACACTTTGTTATTCACAAAGTCGCGAGTGACTTCATTGAATAACTTCAGTAATTGATTTTTAAAGTGGAAAACCACTTTAAAACTTGAAACCGAACTCAGCGTCGGTTCTGAGGTACTACTTAATCTGCAGATTTTGTCACAGCTTTTGACACAGATGCATTGCAAAAGGTGAAATCGGCACTGTAAGGCTCCATTCACACGTCCGTGGTGTGCTGCGGATCCGCAACACACCCGCCCGGCACCCCTATAGAAATGCCTATTCTTGTCCGCAAGCTGCGGACAAGAATAGGACATGTTCTATCTTTTGATGAGCTGCGGACCTGAAGATCGGGGCCGCGCTCCGCAAATGCGGATGCTGACAGCACCCGTTCCGCAAAATTGCGGAACGGATGCGGACCCATTTGCGGACGTGTGAATGGAGCCTAAATCCCCACAAACAATTGAAATGTTGTGGTTTTCAAAATTTGAACCGTAGGTCAATTTCCTGGTGGAGAATTTGCACACCGTGAGATTTTGAAAATATATCTGTGCATAACAGGCAACATGTGCATTTACCCTTTGGGTGAATTCACATGCAGCAGATCTGTAGCAAACATTTCTGACATTTGCAGAAATCCATGTGATTGCTGCCAAAACAACCCCAAATCTATCAGTTAGGGCTCTTTCACGCGAACGTAAGGGCTCATTGCCTGTGCTAAGGACCGCAAATTACGGTCCGCAATGCATGGGCACTGACCGTGGAGCAGCCGCATGCGGATCGCAGACCCATTCACTTGAATGGGGTCCGCGATCCGTCCGTTCCGCAAAAAGATAGAACAAGTTATATCTTTTTGCGGAACGGAAGCACAAAACGGAACATCACAGAAGCACTCCGTAGTGCTTCCGGGGGGTTCCGTTCCGTACTGCATCTCCGGATTTGCGGATTGCACACGGCTGGTGACCCGTGTATTGCGGAACCGCCGTATGCGGTCCACAGCACGGGCACTGAGCCCTTACGTTCGCGTGAAAGAGCCCTTAGGCGAAGTTCACACTTCAGTTATTTGATCAGTTATTACTATAATTTTTTGGCCTCATGCACACGACTTTCAATGGGTCCGTGGAAAAATCGGAAAATGCACCATTTTGCAGCCGCATCCGTGATCCGTGTTTCCTGTCCGTCAAAAAAATATGAGCTGTCCCATTTTTTTGACGGACAACGGTTCACGGACCCATTCAAGTCAATGGGTCCGTGAAAGAACACGGATGCACACAAGATTGGCATCCGCGTCCGTGATCCGTAGGTTACTTTCATACAGACGGATCCGAAGATCCGTCTGCATAAAAGCTTTTTCAGAGATGAGTTTTCACTTCGTGAAAACTCATATCCGACAGTATATTCTAACACAGAGGCGTTCCCATAGTGATGGGGACGCTTCTAGTTAGAATATACTACGAACTGTGTACATGACTGCCCCCTGCTGCCTGGCAGCACCCGATCTCTTACAGGGGGCTGTGATCCGCACAATTAACCCCTCCGTCGCCCCCCCTCCCTCCCTTTGTTGTAATATCATTGGTGGCAAGTGTGCGGCCTCCCCCGGCCCCCCCCCTCCCTCTATTGTAATATCATTGGTGGCCAGTGTGCGGCCTCCCCTCTCCCCCCCCCCCCCCCCCGCCCGATCATTGGTGGATGCAGAGAGTTCCGATCGGAGTCCCAGTTTAATCGCTGGGGCTCCGATCGGTAACCATGGCAACCAGGACGCTACTGCAGGCCTGGTTGCCATGGTTACTTAGCAATATTACAATATTAGAAACATCATATTTACCTGCTGCGCTGTCTGTGACCGGCCGGGAGCTACTCCTACTGGTAAGTGACAGATCATTAAGCAATGCGCCGCACAGACCTGTCACTTACCAGTAGGAGGAGCTTCCGGGAGGGGGGGCCGGGGGAGGCCGCACACTGGCCACCAATGATATTACTACAATAGAGGGAGGGGGGGGGGGCCGGGGGAGGCCGCACACTGGCCACCAATGATATTACAATGGAGGGAGGGGGGGCCGCACACTGGCCACCAATGATATTCAAACTGGGGAGGGAGGGGGGTCTGCCCCCTGCTGCCTGGCAGCCCCTGATCTCTTACAGGTAGCTATGATACGCACAATTAACCCCTTCAGGTGCGGCACCTGAAGGGTTAATTGTGCTGATCACAGCCCCCTGTAAAAGATCGGGTGCTGCCAGGCAGCAGGGGGCAGTCATGTACACAGTTCGTAGTATATTCTAACTAGAAGCGTCCCCATCACTATGGGAACGCCTCTGTGTTAGAATATACTGTTGGATCTGAGTTTCACGATGTAACTCAAATCAGATGGAATATACTAACATAGAGGCGTTCCCATGGTGATGGGGACGCTTCAAGTTAAAATATACCATCGGATTGGAGAAAACTCCGATCCTATGGTATATTAACTCCTGACTTTACATTGAAAGTCAATGGGGGACGGATCCGTTTGCAATTGCACCATATTGTGTCAACGTCAAATGGATCCGTCCACATTGACTTGCATTGTAAGTCAGGACGGATCCGTTTGGCTCCGCACGGCCAGGCGGACACCAAAACGTGGATCCTCCAAAAATCAAGGAAGAACCACGGACGAAAAAACGGTCACGGATCATGGAAAAACGGAACCCGTTTTTGCGGACCGCAAAAAAACAAACGGTTGTGTGCATGAAGCCTTTGAGAGTCAAAAACATAAGTGAAGCCTCCACAGACATAAGGTATAAGGGTCCATTCACACGTCCGCAATTTCGTTCTGGAATTGTGGACCCATTCATTTCTATGGGGCAGCACGATGTGCTGGCTGTATACGGAATTGCAGACCCGCAATTCCGTTCCCGAAAAAAATAGAACATGTCCTATTCTTGTCCGCAATTGCGGACAAGAATAGGCATATTCTATTAGTGCCGGCAATGTGCAGTCCGCAAAATGCGGAACGCACATTGCCACTGTCCGTGTTTTGCAGATCCGCGGATCCGCAAAACACGTTACGAACGTGTGAATGGACCCTAAGGGAAAGATCTGCACCTGTTCTGTGTTTAGAGCCGCACCTGATTTTGGCTCACAATCCCTGATGAAAATGACTGACCAAATAACTGAAGCCATAAGTGGGTATTGCGACGATAAACACCAGGACAATAGGGGTCAAGTATGGGGGGCACGGTCTCTTAGGCCGCATGCACAGGACTGTATTTTTGGTAACTTTGCATCCTATCTGCATTTTTTGTGGATCGGATGCGGACCCATTCATATTAATGGGGTCGCAAAAATTGCAGCCACGACACCGTGCGCCGTCCACTTCTGTATGTCCGTTTCGTGGCCCCGTGAAAAAAATAGAACGTGTCCTATTCTTGTCCATTTTGCTAACATATTTTTATGTATATAAGGTTTTTTTTTATTTTATCAAAGGGGTTTTAGACAATGAGACGTTTCTACAGCGATGGAAAAACGCAGACATGGATATGGAGGGCATCCGTATTTTGCGGATCAGCGGTTTGCCGACCACAAAGCACACATGGTCGTGTGCATGAGCAGTTGTTCTTGGCTGTTTCTGTACCCTCTCATAGATTATAATGCAGAGTGAATCCTGTGCTGCTCCTTGCAATGCATGTCTGAATATCCTTTCTATACTTGATATTCATAGAGCAGAAGTTTTTTTACATTGCTCCCCACTGAAGTCTAATGTCGTATGGTTTGTCCTGGTTAATGTTGAGCAAACTTGTGTTTTCAAGTTCGGCGTACAAGCCTTGGCTTATCTAACAATTCTGTTATAGATTCCGCTACCACGGACCATAAGTTATGGTTCGTGGTAGCAGACTCCAGAACGGAATTCTTAGATAACCTGAACCCAAACCTTGTACGTTGAACTTGAAAACACATGTTCACTCATCCCTAGTCCTGGTCAAAGTCTTACCTTCCTTCCTCCACCTTCCTTCTTAGCACCTAGAACTGCCTCAGTGAGGGCAATTGTGGTTTTATACCAAAGTTCTGCATCTCTTGGGAGATCTTTGACTTCCATCAGCAAGGACTTTGCTTGCCCATAATTCTTCTCGCTGACGGCCAACACCGACAACAGGTAGAGACACTTCAGCAGGTAATGCCCATCACCCATGTCCTGCAAGGAAGGCAACATATGGAGGAAACATACTGCATGACCATGAGTCTTGCAAATTAAAGGAGAAACGTCATTTTATGGAGAGGGTTGTACTGGACCGGTTTAAATTTGAGGAAAATCTGATATTGGGTTCAATGAATGAATATTGAAATCTTAACATCTTCCAGGGAGACAATGTTCTGCAAAGAACCAGTGGAGTCTGTGCTTACAGGATCCATTCAGAAGAATGAAGGCACCAACGTCCTTGCTTACTATAGGCACCATGTTCATGCTCTGATAAACCTTCTATGTTTTACACCATGTGGCATCATGATGATAGGGCTCAATGCCGTCCTGTGGCTGATTCTCACCGTATACAGCAGCACTATATGCTAATATGGCACTAATCACACCACACACTTTAGAAGACTTAGACCAAGCTGCCAAAATATGCGCCAAATTTATCAACACCACACCACCTATTGATTGGCTGATGTTGCAACAAAACTACTGGCGAAAATGGCTCATCTTAAAGAGTAATATATTTATATATACGTTATTAATCAATTTTCAATTTTTACTACACTTTTTCCTACTATTCACTGTGCGCGTAAAACTCTGTTCTCTGTACGCCGCTGACCGCTCATGACACAAGCTAAGTGCTGACATGCAGTTCTCTTAGCTTAGCGGAGCGGGCAGAAGCCGCTCCGCTCAGCTAATCCTGGGTACCCATGTGCATGCCAAGAGTTAGTAATCCTCCAGGGAGCACGGGCAGGAGCAGCAATATGCGCTTCTGCCCGTATCACAGCGCTGCTGTGGCCCCATTGATAAAATGTGTACTCCGTACACCGCTGAGCTGTCAGTGGTGTACGGAGAACTGAGTTTTAGGCCTCTTTCACACGGGCGTTGCGGGAAAATGTGCGGGTGCGTTACGGGAACACCCGCGATTTTTCCACGCGAGTGCAAAACATTGTAATGCGTTTTGCACTCACGTGAGAAAAATCGTGCATGTTTGGTACCCAAACCCGAACTTCTTCACAGAAGTTCGGGCTTGGGTTAGGTGTTCTGTAGATTGTATTATTTACCCTTATAACATGGTTATAAGGGAAAATAATAGCATTCTGAATACAGAATGAATTGGAAAACAGCGCTGGAGGGGTTAAAAAAATTATAATTATTTAACTCACCTTAGTCCACTTGATCGCGATGCCCGGCATCTCCATCTGTCTCCTTTACTGAACAGGACCTGTGGTGAGCATTCATTACAGGTCAAGGACCTGTGGTGATGTCACTCCGGTCATCACATGATCCATCACCATGGTAAAAGATCATGTGATGGATCATGTGATGACCGGAGTGACGTCACCACAGGTCCTTGACCTGTAATGAATGCTCACCACAGGTCCTGTTCAGTAAAGGAGACCGAAGGAGATGCCGGGCATCGCGATCAAGTGGACTAAGGTGAGTTAAATAATTATTATTTTTTTAACCCCTCCAGCGCTATTTTACTATGCATTCTGTATTCAGAATGCTATTATTTTCCATTATACCAGTTATAAGGGAAAATAATAATGATCGGGTCTCCATCCCGATCGTCTCCTAGCAACCGTGCGTGAAAATCACACCGCATCCGCACTTGCTTGCGGATGCTTGCGATTTTCACGCAACCCCATTCATTTCTATGAGGCCTGCGTTGCGTGAAAAACGCAGAATATAGAGCATGCTGCGATTTTCACGCAACGCACAAGTGATGTGTGAAAATCACCGCTCATGTGAACAGCCCCATAGAAATGAATGGGTCGGTATTCAGTGCGGGTGCAATGCGTTCAACTCACGCATCGCAGCCGCGCGGAATACTCGCCCGTGTGAAAGGGGCCTTAAAGGCATTGTGAACTTTTAATATGTTGTTCCTAATGCCCTAATAAAGCTATCTCTAATATACTTTATTAATCAATTTTCTATTTTTACTACACTTTTCCCTGCCTAAAGCACACGGCTTTAGGCAGGGAAAAGTGTAGTAAAAATTGAAAATTGATTAATAAAGTATATTAGAGATAGCTTTATTAGGGCATTAGGAACAACATATTAAAAGTTTATGTAAAGGTTTAGTTACTCTTTAAGTCACTGCCCTTTTGATGCCAGCCCCCCACCCACACAGAACAAGGCACATCAATTACCTTTTTGGCTTATTTGCTTCATAAATATGTTTAAAATAAGATGCACCAAAATGCATCAGATTTGGAGCAAATTAGCCAGAATTCTGCCACAGCCAAAACAGTAAATGTGGTTTCCGAATCCTCCATTCCCTAAGATGTGGGGACCACTAAGCCTTCGCTGAAAGCTGGAGAATTTAGATTTTTGGGCTGTGATTTCTTTTATTTAGTGAATATTCTCTTCAAAGGAACGATAATAGTGATTCCTGAGAATTACATTTTCCGCGACAAGGACAGAATTATTTCATGTTTTTGCCACATTAGTAGCATCAAGTTATTGTCACGACTGGCTGGACCAGGGAATAGCCACTAGTGATGAGCGGCAGGGGCAATATTCAAATTCGCGATATTTCGCGAATATTTGGGCGAATATTCACCATATATTCGAGAATTCGTGATCTCCAGGCATTATTTTCTTGATTGTGAACATTTGCATAAAATTTTGCATAAACTGGTATTAAAAAAAAAAAAATGAATATTCGCGATTACGAATATATTTTGCCATATTCTAAATATTCACGAATTCTCGAAGTGCCGATATTCGCGATTGAAATTCGCAATTCGAATATTCGTGATCAACACTAATAGCCACGTGCAATCCAGCCGCCACCCTAAATAAACAGATCGTAGGGTCAAATGGGTTCATCTGCATCGTATGAGGGATTTTATTTAGTCAGATTACGTTCACAAATCTCGGTAAGCTTTTCAGAGGTTCAGTAAGTCCGTCTCACCTGGAGAGATTTATAAGCTTGTGTTAAAAGAACCCGAGCTGGGTGAAAAAATCCAAGATCTATCAGTACGTCGGCCTTCTCCAGCCACAGATATGGGAGAGAACATCCACTTAATCCCTTCCCATTGGCGTGTATGCTCAACATCTGGAGGGGAAAAAAGGAGAGGATTTCCAGGTAACATTCTGGAGATAAAGTGACAGATTTTCTTTTTTTCCCACAATAAATTTTTGTTGAATTTTTTACAATTTTTAAAGGTAAAAAATAGTTAACAAGTTGATTGTATAAAATATAAATTTCATGTTTTTCATCAGGTAGTTTTTCTTTTAGATCAGATTTAATGTGTGGTGGTTATTATTAATTACAAGTAAAATATAATAGTAATGAAATAATAATCATCTTTATTTAGATGGCACCGCCATATTCTGCAGAGGGTTCACGTACAAAACAGAAGACATCACAAAGTTACTGGCTAATATAAAACTGAAACACTAGGAGTGAGGGCCCTGCTCGCAAGAGCTTACAATCTATGAGGAAGTGGTAGCGGACTGTTATCTGAAGTGGTGCAGCCGTCTTTGTACTGAAGAGAGTGGTGTAGGCCAATCAGCGTGGGCTAGTGCTTTGGGTGCGGTGATTACTGTCAGACGATGGAGTTGAGGTCTGAAGGTGTGAAGCCGGATCATTCTGCTAGTATAGATCACTTTAAGGGTCCATTCACACGTCCGTTTTTTCTTTCCTGATCTGTTCCGTTTTTTCAGGAACAGATCTGGACCAGATCTGGACCCATTCATTTTCAATGGGTCCTGGAAAAAAATGGACAGCTCAATGTCTGATTTTTTCCAGGATCCATTGAAAATGAATGGGTCCAGATCTGGTCCAGATCTGTTCCTGAAAAAACGGAACAGATCAGGAAAGAAAAAACGGACGTGTGAATGGACCCTAAGGCCTCTTTCACACTACCGTTTTTTATTTCCGTTTTGCGGGCTATTTTTTGCGTTCTCTATACGCTCCTTAAAATGGGTCCGCAAAAAAAACGGAACACATACGGAAATGCATCCGTATGTCTTCCGTATCCGTTCCGTTTTTGCGGAACCATCTATTGAAAATGTTATGCCCAGCCCAATTTTTTCTATGTAATTACTGTATACTGTATATGCCATACGGAAAAACGGAACGGAAAAACGGAATGGAAACGGAAACACAATGGAAACAAAAAAAACGGAACAACGGATCCGTGAAAAACGGAGCGCAAAACACTGAAATAGCCATACGGTAGTGTGAAAGAGGCCTAAAGAAGACATATTTGTATTTCATGGTCATGGTATACTGAAAAAATCCTGAGGGCAGGCCATCACATTTGAGTCCCAGAAAACCCCTTAAAGGGATTGTGTCATGGAAAATATTCTACATTTTTGAAACCAGCACCTGGACCTGATTACTTTTGTAATTGCATGTAAGTAAACAATTAATATAGCCGGTGAGCTATTCAGTAAAATGTATCTGTATAGCGCCACCTGCTGTTTGTTCTTTTTCTTATTTTTGGTCCGTCTCACAGAGCTGGTTGAACGCACTTATATCTGGGGGCAGTTGAAGAGTTATCTTTATCTGTTAGACGCTGTGGCAGTTACCGGGAGAGAACTGCAGCAGAAAGGACACGTCCCCTGAGCTGCCAGCCTGAAGATAATCTAAGAGAACAACTGGAGCAGTGAATGGGGAGATCTGGACCCATGTGAGGTACAGGGCTGGTTCTAGCTTTGTTAGTAAGGCGTTTTCTTGTACTATATGATGATTAGCATTTTTTACATCAATCATGGCAAAATCCCTTTAAGATTCTTACCTTTTGTCGGCCACTCACTGAAGCGTTTTCTATGTTTCCGGTCATATTATTATTATCTTGTTTCTCATTTTTGAGAGCACATATTTCTTGTCTGCAGCTATAATACATGATTCCAGATATGTTGGTTATAAGACGAAAAATATGCAGCTTTATAGCTATAGTCTTATCAGAACAGAGCCAAACAGCGGCAATATTCCCACATCCATGACTAACTGTATATCCGGACCCCCCATACAGCTCCTATATATTTATCCAGACCCTTATACAACTCCTATACATGTATCCAGACCCTCCTACAGCTCCTATACATTTATCCAGACCCTCCTACAACTCCTATACATGTATCCAGACCCTTATACAACTCCTATACATGTATCCAGACCCTCCTACAGCTCCTATACATTTATCCAGACCCTCCTACAGCTCCTATGTATTTATCTGGACCCTCCTACAGCTCCTATACATTTATCCAGACCCTCCTACAGCTCCTATATATTTATCCAGACCCTCCTACAGCTCCTATACATTTATCCAGACCCTCCTACAGCTCCTATATATTTATCCAGACCCTCCTACAGCTCCTATACATTTATCCAGACCCTCCTACAGCTCCTATATATTTATCCAGACCCTCCTACAGCTCCTATATATTTATCCAGACCCTCCTACAGCTCCTATATATTTATCCAGACCCTCCTACAGCTCCTATATATTTATCTGGACCCTCCTACAGCTCCTATGTATTTATCTGGACCCTCCTACAGCTCCTATATATTTATCCAGACCCTTATACAACTCCTATACATGTATCCAGACCCTCCTACAGCTCCTATACATTTATCCAGACCCTCCTACAGCTCCTATGTATTTATCTGGACCCTCCTACAGCTCCTATACATTTATCCAGACCCTCCTACAGCTCCTATATATTTATCCAGACCCTCCTACAGCTCCTATATATTTATCCAGACCCTCCTACAGCTCCTATACATTTATCCAGACCCTCCTACAGCTCCTATATATTTATCCAGACCCTCCTACAGCTCCTATACATTTATCCAGACCCTCCTACAGCTCCTATATATTTATCCAGACCCTCCTACAGCTCCTATATATTTATCCAGACCCTCCTACAGCTCCTATATATTTATCCAAACCCTCCTACAGCTCCTATATATTTATCCAGACCCTCCTACAGCTCCTATATATTTATCCAGACCCTCCTACAGCTCCTATACATTTATCCAGACCCTCCTACAGCTCCTATATATTTATCTGGACCCTCCTACAGCTCCTATGTATTTATCTGGACCCTCCTACAGCTCCTATATATTTATCTGGACCCTCCTACAGCTCCTATATATTTATCCAGACCCTCCTACAGCTCCTATATATTTATCCAGACCCTCCTACAGCTCCTATATATTTATCCAGACCCTTATACAACTCCTATACATGTATCCAGACCCTCCTACAGCTCCTATACATTTATCCAGACCCTCCTACAGCTCCTATATATTTATCTGGACCCTCCTACAGCTCCTATATATTTATCCAGACCCTTATACAACTCCTATACATGTATCCAGACCCTCCTACAGCTCCTATACATTTATCCAGACCCTCCTACAGCTCCTATGTATTTATCTGGACCCTCCTACAGCTCCTATACATTTATCCAGACCCTCCTACAGCTCCTATATATTTATCCAGACCCTCCTACAGCTCCTATATATTTATCCAGACCCTCCTACAGCTCCTATACATTTATCCAGACCCTCCTACAGCTCCTATATATTTATCCAGACCCTCCTACAGCTCCTATACATTTATCCAGACCCTCCTACAGCTCCTATATATTTATCTGGACCCTCCTACAGCTCCTATGTATTTATCTGGACCCTCCTACAGCTCCTATATATTTATCCAGAGCCTCCTACAACTCCTATACATTTATCCAGACCCTCCTACAGCTCCTATATATTTATCTGGACCCTCCTACAGCTCCTATACATTTATCCAGACCCTCCTACAGCTCCTATATATTTATCTGGACCCTCCTACAGCTCCTATATATTTATCCAGACCCTCCTACAGCTCCTATATATTTATCCAGACCCTCCTACACGGGAAATGGTTTACGGACCCATTCAAGTCAATGGGACCGCTAAAAAACACGGAGGCACACAAGATTGTCGTCCGCGTCCGTTTTTTTCCTATCATTTGCATGGCAAACCTGTCTTAGATTTTTTTTTACTTTCCTTCATGTCTGGTGATCCTCCAAAAATATAGGAAGACACACGGAAACAAAAACGGAAACGGATCACGGAACAACGGAACCCCATTTTGCTGAACGGTCGTGTGCATGAGGCCTTACATTGAGGGCCTCTGTGGTGGGAAATGCGAGAGACAAAACAGAAGTTGAATGCACTTTCCGTTCTTCTGATGTTTTTTTGTAGCTAATGAACCAATTAAAGGATTTATAGACGTAGTGAGGAAAACAACAAAATAGCCAATTTACCTTATCTGTTCGTATTCACTAATGAACACATTCCCGGCTGCTCTCTGGTGATAACTGACGGCACAGTACAACTTGAAGTTGGTGCATACTAGAGAAATTCTATTTAAAAGGGGAAAAATGTACAAAAATTATTTCTTTTAACATGTTATGCACCCACATGTCTACAGCGCATTCAGCCTATACTACTGAATTCTGCATAAGCAGAACAAAATTCGGAAATGGCGATGGATTAGCTTTTTAGAATGTATGTGATTTACTGTATATAAGGTTAAGTAGGTAAGCAGGGGGCCATTCCACTACTCTACAATACACCAGGTTTGCTGTGGATTTTTATGTCACAAAGCATATTTTACATTTTTAAAACTGGGGCCTGGATCTATATACTTTTGTAATTACATGTCATTAAAAATTTAGTATAGTCAGTAAGCTATTCAGTAAGATGTACGGTATCTGTATAGCTCCACCGGCTGCTTGTCCATTGTCCGTCTCACTGAGCTGGTTGAATGTGCTCAGTTTAAGGGTCCATTCACACGTCCGTAGTGTATTGCGGATGCGCAATACACCCGGCCGGCGCCCCAATAGAACTGCCTATTCTCGTCCGCAATTGCGGACAAGAATAGAACATGTTCTTTTTTTTTTCTGGAGCCACGGACCTGAAGATCGGGGCCGCTCTCCGGAAATCCGGATGCGGACAGCACACTGTGTGCTCTCCGCATCTCTTCCGGCCCCATAGAGAATGAATGGGTCCAGATTTGTTCTGCAACATTGCGGAACGGATCCAGACCCATTCTACGGACATGTGAATGGACCCTAAATCTTCATCTGCCACCAACCGGGTTCTAGCTTTGTTAGAAGGGTATTGTCCTGTACTACCGTATATGATGCCTGATTTTCATTGTTTACACCAATCATGGCATAACCCCTTTAACAAGAACCATTCCCCATGAGAATGCAGTGCAATCTGCAGGCAGCATAGAGCTGGAGAAGTTTAGCAGACTGATACATGATTTAGGTACCACATATGTTAGAATTTAAATTAATATTGATTTTGGCTGAAATGCAAAAAAAAAAAAAAGAAACTGCTGTATTAACGGGAATCTGTCAACAGCGACCTCCCTATGCGACTGTTTGCTGTGGTTCACTTGATTAAAACCCTGTTTTTGTTTTGTTGATCTAAGTTATGATGCTTTTTCTTAATATGCAAATTAGACCTTTGGTGCAATAAGGGTGTTTCCATTGCTCTTGTGGCACCCAAGCTCCACTCCTCTCCGTGACCAGCCCCTATCCAGTTGAATAGGGAGGTTGTTGGTGACTGATTCCCTTTAATTATTATTTTTAATACAAGACACTAATCATCATTGATGATGTCATAAATTATTGGCACGGGTTGTTAACAGTTTGACAATATCAAGCATGTGTATATTATATTAGGTTATGTCTTGGGACTTACATTTATAAAGTATATTCATTGTAAAAGAATGTTTGTGGACTTTGTTTCTGTAACATGACTTTTTATTTTACTTTTTTTTTAACACAAATAGGCGAATCTGTAATTTTGACTAAATTTTTAAAGAGGACCTTTCACCAATCCTGACATTGTGAACTAAGTATCATGACATATACAGCGGCGCCCAGGGATCTCACTGCACTTACTATTATCCCTGGGCGCCGTTCCGTTCTGCCGCTATGCCCTCCGGTATGTTCGGGGACTTGGTTATAGTAGGCGGAGTCTGCCCTTGTCCTGTGGGCGTCTCCTTCTCCTAGACTGTAGCGCTGGCCAATCGCATCGCAGAGCTCACAGCCTGGGAGAAAAAAACCTCCCAGGCTGTGAGCTCTGCGCTGCGATTGGCCAGCGCTACAGCCTAGGAGAAGGAGACGCCCGCAGAACAAGGACAGACTCCTCCTACTATAACCAAGTCCCCGAACATACCGGAGGGCATAACGGGAGAACGGAGCGGCGCCCAGGGATAATAGTAAGTGCAGTGAGATCCCTAGGCACCGCTGTATATGTCATGATACTTAGTTCACAATGTCAGGATCGGTGAAAGGTCCTCTTTAAATATGGGGATTTTCAGTGTATTGGTATGTATGTCTAAGTCAGCATATTAGACTGTGTACTAATAGAACACAGGCAGCTGTTACGGTGTACCTTACATACCCCAGCCACAGGGATTATAGTCAGACACCGTGGGGTCCACTGGAGTCCTAAGCTCAGAACATTGTCCCACAAAACTCCCCACCCATCAGCTCTGCTCCTATACAAGTCATTACATGATACCTGGAGCAGAATTTCAAACAGTTGCATGAATTTTCACTTAAAAGGAATGTATGACCAAGATTTTTTTTGAATAATTAGAATCACATCCTGCAGCATTTAAAAAAAAATATATATTCTATTTTTGTGCAAGATTGTGTGGGGGTGTCCATCTTGTCTGGGCATCTGTCAGCAGATTTGTACCTGTGACACCGGCTGACCTGTTATGTGTGCACTTGGCAGCTGAAGACTGCGCTGGTCCCATGTTCCTATGTGTCCGCATTGCTGAGAAAAATGATGTTTCATTATATGTACATGAGCCTCTAGGAGCAACGGGGGCGTTACCATTACACCTAGAGGCTCTGCTCTTTCTACAACTGCCGCGCCCCCTGCACTTTGATTGACAGGGCCAGGCAGTGTAAACGTGATCATGGCTGGCCCTGTCGAAGTGCAGCAGCTGCAGAAGGAACAGAGCCTCTAGGTGTAACGGCAACGCCCCCGTTGCTCCTTGAGGCTCATTTGCATATATAAAAACATCATTTTTCTCAGCAATGCGGGCACATGTGAACATGGGACCAACACAGATGCCTTCAGCTGCCAATCGCACATGTAACAGGTCAGCCGGTGTCATAGGTACAAGTCTGCTGACAGATGCCCTTTAACTGCATTCGGAGATATGCTTCACAGCAGCCACATGAGCTGTAGGAACCTGTGGACTGGAGATGAATTCATATAGCACGAACCTCAGGTGATAGAGATCCGAGAGGCTTTTACTTTGTACAACATCATGTGCAATCACTTCCGCAAGATGGAGAACAGGGAGGCTCAGGGCAGTGAATGAGATGCTCTGCAGTTCCTGCACTAGTAGATCCAAGTAGTAGAGACTGTAAGTCTGTAAAATAAGACCGAATATGATCATCTTATCATCAGATATTATCAATAGATTTTTTTAATTGCATGTCCTCATATGATTACTTAGGCTTCATGCACACAGTGTTGTCCGTATTTCGGTCTTCAAACAATAGATTCATAAAATACAGACACGGTCTGTGTGCATTCTGTATTTTCCTCTGGTCTGCAATGTGGACAAGAATAAGACATGCTCTATCACTTGCCGAATGGTCACACGGTTCCGTAAAAAATATGACTCTGAGCAAATACCGTAGATCCGAGTGCTGTGAAAAATACGGTTGTGGGGATGAGGCCTTCGGAACAGGAACTGCGTTCTCCTTTAAGGGGGCGAGGATAGGCCATCAATATTTTACTACCAAAAATCTTTTAAATTCCACAGAACAAATATACCTTCCATGACGATAACTTATCATCTACAGAAGCTTCCACCTTCCCAACACAAAGAAGTTCCATCAATTTAAATGGTCAATAACCGTTCAGACAACTTTGTATAAATCAATAGCACATGGAATATATGAAACTTTTAAATCTATCTTAAAGGAGTAGTCAGTTTTTTTTTAAATATTGATGATCTATCCTCATTATTATCAAATCGGCGGGGGAGCACTGCCTTCTCTTCACTCTTTACCCGCTTGCCGTCGGTCAACAATATTAAAAAAGTGGACAACCCGTTTAACAGAGGAAAATGGAAATGTTTCCACATATCAACAGACTCAAACCTCCTCCCCCTCCTCTCTTGATAGACTTCTATGACCTTCAGTGAGCTGGCAGTCGTCTCTCCATCTTGGAGAATGTTATTTTGGACAGGGAAGTAAATGAGCTGATGAGTGGAAAAAGAACAATTTTCTCTAAGATATATTACAAAGTTTGCTATATTCATCTACAACAGGGGTCTCAAACATGCAGTTCGCTGGCAAACATGAGGCACTCATCTGCAGTCCACAACCCTGTTAGTTTGGCTATGGTATCCGTTCCCACGGATGACATCCTGTCATCGAGACCATCAGAGTCGGGATGTGGCAACTCAGGCTGAGAAGTCCGAAGAGAACGGGAGTCAGGTGACTATTTTTTATTTATTTTTATGTGGGCACTATTAGGGGCAGTACGGAAGGGGATGTGGCATTAATACAGGTTGGAGCACTACAGGGGGGGGCATTATAATACAGGGGGCGCTATAAGAGGGGCATTAATATAGGACAGATCACCACAGGGGAGCATTATAACACACAGGGCACTACAAAAGGGGCATTGATACACAGGGGACACTACAAGGGGGGGGCAATAATACAGGCTGGAGCACTACAGAGGGGCATTTTACATACTTGCCCAATGGGGGGTGGGAATAACTACAAGAGGGTCTGAGGTCCTGTATCTGTTTGAGTGTTTATGTTTGTAGGGGTTTTTCTTCTTGAGTATTTGGTTCTTTACTTAGTAATATTAAAAGTTTAGTTTTATTATGTTACTGCCCCTTCATTGATTTTCTGTATTCACGCTTTGAGCAGTACACAGGGAGAGGTGCAAATGCACTGTTCTCTCCCGGATAGACAAGATGTAGCAGAAAGAGAAACTGTCCTTGCGGTCTGGTCCAAATGGAGAAGATAAGGAAATAGAATATCTACATCAGAGGAGACATTAATGGATGTACGGTCTACATTCTATTAAAAATTATTTTGTATTGTATCATATTTGAAATTAACATGGCCCAGCAAGTCAATATTTTTTTTCTATATGCAACCCTTATACCTGCCTGGATTTGAGACCCCTGATCTATACTACTGATTTAAGCTAAGTAGTATTAAAAATTGGTGACCATAATGACTATTCCTACAAAACTTGAGCTGTTCAAACAGATTTCCTGCATTTTACTTATGGTTGTGCTTCACTTCCAGCACATTCTGCAGTATTGTGCCATAGAAGAATGGAATCCAATCTATCATGGAATATGGGAACAGCGTAAAAAAATAAAAATATGTCAACCATAGCCACCGGGATAGCAAAGAAGCACCAATCCAGAAAAAGAAATCCACCAAGGTCACTAGTGGCAAGCTGATGAACATTCCTGGACAAGTTGCTGCCTCTCATTAGCTCCTGGTCAGAAAGCCTTACTTACTGGTTTTACAATAGTGCTCCTGTTTATGACATGACAAGACGTATCTTGTCTAAATGCATCTCTGACTTCATCAGGGCAGTCAAAGCCAGCCCACTCCTCAACAGTAGAAGGTAAGGTGTCGATAGGGGCTTTTCTCTTGGGCTTTTCCTTGGTTACAACAGACTGTAATAAAATAAAATAATAATGAAAACAAAGATGAATTTATAGCACTTTATAATATAATTAGCATAGAGTAACACTAACATAATATGAAATAGTGCACTAGGAAAGTAAAACACACTCTACTGACGATATACTTCAAATCTCTAACCGCAAAAGTAAGAGCCTCTCTCTACCTCCAGTACCCACTAAAGTCAGCTCTCAAATCCTGCTCCTCTAACTACCAAATTCAGAGCCTCGAGCTCCTCCATCTACCAAAGCTAGACCTGGAGTTCTGCCTCAGTCCATCATTCTTCAGTCCACTAGTCAAAGCCCTGTATGTAGACAATTCCTGCATCTTCCTCTGAAAGTCGGAGCTGTGCCCACCAGTCAGAGCCTTTGTCTGTCACTTCCACTCATCAAAGACAAGTCCTAACCATGTACTGTACCTATCAAAGTCGGAGCTGTGTCCACCAGTCAGAGCCTTTGTCTGTCTCTTCCACTCATCAGAGACAAGTCCTACCCATGTACTGTACCTATCAAAGTCAGAGCTGTGTCCACCAGTCAGAGCCTTTGTCTGTCTCTTCCACTCATCAGAGACAAGTCCTACCCATGTACTGTACCTATCAAAGTCAGAGCTGTGCTCGCCAGGCAGAGCCTCTGTATGTCTTCTGCACCCATCCATCCAGATCCTGGGTCCTTCAATAAAAATTGTGCTGAGGACCACATTACCTAACCAACGAAATAAGGGCTTTCTACCTATTAACATTCTGTTCACCTTCTGTACCCATCATCTTGTACCCAAATCCTACATCCATCAAAGTCAGAGCCAAAGTCAGCAACTCCTTCAACCACCAGTCGGTCTATATTCTGAGGGTTCAACCAGAGGGGAAGATGCAGCTTTCCACAAGGTTAAGACATCAGGGATTCAAGATTCAGGAAAGTTGCGTTCACTCATGTGCTGGGGAGTCAGAGAATGTCTAGCTTTGTCACCTGAGATGTTTCTCCTATATCAGCAGCAGATAGCCTAAGAGCTGTTGAGTCATTACTAACATGTTATCTATGCTTGGTTGACATCTTCTAGGTCTTTCCTTCTACAATATTATTCTATAGGAATTATTCGATATGCAGAGTAACATCAGTAAGACCAGACCCGCTGTTTGAGATTTCTTACCTCATTTGCTTCCTTCTTCCCCTTTTCCTTCCGACTTGATGCAGATTGTGGGTTTTGAACAGGCGCAGGTTTTTTTTGTAATGATTTAATAAAGTTTCCTGCTGCAGGCAATGACACCTATTGTAAAAAGACATGTCAGATCTCCTAAGAAATAATGGAGAAGGGCAGTCTGCACTATTAATATGGCTGCATGTGAATGGTGGCTGCCATCCAAACAACGCACCCTCCTGCCTCTTCATCTATTATATAGGTGTGATCAGACAGAGTAGATTGCAGTATGTATCTTTTATCAGATGGGGTCAGAAACAGACTTAATAACATGGTAATTAAAAGATTACTGACCACATTACTTATCCTTAAAGGGATGATCTCATTTAACCTAAAATTTGTCTCATGGAGCTAAATGCTTTCAAGGGACTGTCCGGGCTTTTCATATTGATGACCTATCCTCGGGATAGGTCCTCAATATCGGATCGGAGGGGGTCCGACACCTGGCACCCCCACTAATCAGCTGTATGTGGAGACAGTGCGCACAGTGTGCCGTCTCCCGTCTCTCTTCCTGTCCGCTGCTGTATGTCTATGGCAAAGCAGTGGTGAACGGGAAGAGAGAAGGGAGATGGCATGTGCACAATGCGCGCACGGTCTCCTCATACAGCTGATTGGTGGGGGTGCCAGGTGACGAACCCCCGCTGATCTGAAATTGATGACCTATCCTTGGGATAGGTGATGAATATGAAAAGCCTGGACAAGTCCTTTAAAAAAAACATATATTCATCTGTTTCTGCCCAGCTGTTTGTGCTGCAGCTTCGCTCCTGGAGTTTGTATACGAGGCCTCAGTGGTGTGCAGGTATACAACACGAGACCACTGAGGACAGTCAATGGCTCCAGTGGTCATATGCTGTATAGCTGGACGTCACCGCAGCAGCCTCATATAAAAAACACCAGCAGGAGAAGCAAAGGTGCGATGCAGACGACTGCGGCAAAAAAACAGGTAAGTATATGATGCTTTATATTTTAAATGGCACCTCTTAGCAGGATCAACCCTATTAAAACAGGTATATTGCTGATTAAAGTCTTGTGGGGAAAAAAAAGGGAGAAAAAAAAAGAAGTTTCTATTCCTTATACCAGGAGTAGGCAAACTCAGGCACTCCAGCTGTTGTGAAACTACAACTCCCTGCATGCCTACTTGCTCTGCTCTCATAGAAATTAATGAAGCATGCTGGGAATTGTAGTTTCACAACCGCTGGAGTGCCGAAGGTTGCTGAGCCCTGCCTTATACAAATGACAGCTTCGTGCACTGAGGGTGCGGGGCCTAGCCCCTTGGTGCTCCTCATCTTTCCAGTGCTGACCATACCCCTCGGTGCACTGAAAACCTAAATTTGCACGAAGAATGAAAAAAAAAATTCTCGAACATGAGAACAACGATTTTCACAAGACAGGTATTATTTTGATCAGCAGGATCAACCTTCCCAAACAGTATATGGGGTATAATAAGGGTTATCCAGCTGCCGGGAGCTTTTTAAGGCATTTAGTGGCATGGGGCACATTTTAGAATAACTCGGTATACCACTTTAAAGGGGTCGTGCAGCATTTATCCTGAGGATAGGCCATCACTTTAAAAAGTCTGGACAACCCCTTTAAGAATGTGAATTTATTCATCACAAAGCATGAAATATAAGTTCTGCATATGAACTCCTGCTCCTGAGAAGGTGAAGCTCATGGGACGTGCTTATTGTTTGCATATGGCTGTGGGCTTTGAACAGTGATCAAAGCTAAGACTCCTGAGACTACAGTGGTAAAAACCTACTGTCAGAGGCCCAGGAACATTCATCGGAAATCTAACTTGTGGATCAGAGCAAATGTTATGCAGACAGATATTGTTAGTCTATCCTACATTTTTGGGGCCTATTCCTACCCCTCTGCAGGAACTTTAAAGGCCTATTTTCTCTAACACGTCAATTGAATGTAAGAGCGAGTATCCAGCACTGCCGTCTCTGATAAAACCGGATACCTAGAAGATTACATGCAGGAACAAACTTGACACATTTCGGGCTATATGTGGCCTTTGGCTAAAGAAAAGGGATGCTTTAGAATGAAAACAAAAAATTAAGTTTGACGATTAAAAGTGGGTGAAAATACCTCAAAATAAACGATATGAAGAAAACAAACTCAATGACTAGATCCGCCTGTCTGACTCCACTGAATAGTGTAACCCCGACAAAAAGAGAGCGGGGAACTCGGAGCCTGCGGTAACTAAACAGTCAATTAATTGAGACACCTCTGTTTCTAGGTAACACATTGTTTAGTTTGTCTCAAGTTGTAACTGGTAAATGGTGGGGAACTCAAGTTTATTTCACTATGTGCTGCCAGCACTACGTGGCAAGCTACCGGAACTCTTGCCTATGCTGTTATGGTAGAGGTGAAACGTTCCCTAAAACTTATCTATCTGAGCTGAGTAATCTCAGCAACCAAAATGTGCCCCTTGAAAATAAGTCTCTCCTATCATGAGGCAGTATGTCTCCACATGGACTCAATTAACTACCAGTTATGGCTCAATGCGTTTCAGCACATTTTAGTGCTTCTTCAGGAGCGCTGGATTAGTGTCCTAAGCCCTAAGTAGAAAAACAACGTAGAGCATGCCTGCCACCTCACAACATGTGGCAGCGCTCCGGCACTGTTGCGGCCGTAAAGCGTCCGGCGATTCCAAGAACATTTAAGCGGTCAGGCTCCACCCACCTATCGTGCAGCGGCCAATCATGCAGCGGAGGGACCCGGAGGCAGGAGAAGCGAGTACAAGCAAACTCCCCGGCACCATCGCTGCAAGCTCCTTACAGGTACTGGCCGTGCCGGGTGGGGTGGGGGCGGCGTCAGAGCGATCCAAGTGTCAGTTACTGAACCCCTGCCTGTGCTGCGATTAAAAAATCTGATCAGAGAGGATGTTTGATCCTCAAAACGTATCAGATGTATATAGATAAAGTAATATAGTATGAGGGCCTAATCCTCAAGTCCCCAAGCATGCAGAAAGGGGATGGGGGGGTTTAAATGCATAGCATGTCAGTGTCTGAACCTTGGTGATGTCTTGCACGTTCTAACTCACTAGAAATCATGATCAAGGCAAACATACTGATCATAGTTCTATAAAAACATATATGTTCTTTTATGATCGTTGAGACCATTGGGTCGCACTGTTTTTAGACGAAACGTCTACTGAGCTTCTTTCAGGAGGAGACGTTTGTCAAAGGCCCCCCCCCCAGTGAAGGTATGATCTCTTCAATCCCCTGGAATTTGATAATCCCATGGTTTACTGTAACATGACGTGCAATGGAGGTATCCACTTCATTGCGTATATCATTGAGGTGCTCTCCTATATGCCTTCTGAATTCCCTTAACGTTTTGCCGAAGTATTGGGCACCAAGTACATGTTGCTAAATAGACCAGACCCCGACACACGGTTCTGTAGTTGACAAAGATCTAATGTCATATGTGACACCTGTATTGGTACACGTAAATGTCCTGCCTGTCTGGATTGATCCGCAGACGATGCAATTCCCGCATCTAAAAGGTGCCTTTGAGCGGATTTTGAAGACATGATGAGGGTTGGGGTAGCGATTGGTGAAAACTGCGTTCTAACCTGTTGTCACGGAGGGGAGTGGGGGAAACCCCCCACCGTGAGGTGTCAGAGGGTAAAGGGGATCAGTCTGGCCAAAAAGGAGTAATAAGGGAGCAGGTCACCTCCTACAACATCCCTAATCCTCTCCCTGACTCCTCACCGTATGAGCGGACCCCGATGGTGGGACGGTTCATACCCTGGATACCTAATATCCTGAGTCGCCCTGGAAATCCCTCACTTAGGAGCAGGGAAGAGACGACCTGTTCATCCCAGTAATGGAGGAACAGGAGTCTCTATCTGAGGCCAGGCTGCAAGGAGAGGGGAACACATACAGCATATGGAGATGGCAGGTAAGCGAAACAAAAAAACACACTTACCTGCCACAGACACACTGACTGGAACCCGTGCACAAGTGCTGGTGTCCACACCAACATTAGAGGACACAGCACACACCACAAACCACACAGGAACCCAGGATACCCATAGCTGCAATAAACATGAGACAGGGGAATGTCTAATAAACATGCTGGGCACCAAACACCACCAGACATGTAACACCAAACTAGACATACAAACACCCTGAACATAACCCATTCCATACAAACAGGGACAGGAAGGGAAGGAGACACCGGGATAACATTGATGACCACAAGGGTGGCCCTCACTGGACAGATGGAACACCCTGGACTGGAGCAGAGCTCAAGCACCAACCACAGCTGAAGTACAACTGACTCCAGCTAGGAAACCACAGAAGATAAGCCAAGTGACCACACCCAGTCAGGGAGTTAACCCTTACAGCACCGGACAGAGGGAGGCTACAACTAAAAGGGGAAGTGCACACACAAGTATACCAAACACGTTACCACTGGCAACAGCATGCGTGGCAACCATGTCACGCCAATCACCCAGAAGGCCGAGACACTGCCACCACATGCTCTCACAGCAACACGTTGCCGCGGGCAACCGCAAGTGTGGCAAAAGTGTCACAGCGTACACCATAGACCGTGACACCTGTCCCTAATGTTTCTACCACGACGGTAGGTGATGGCCGGCCCATGGCCAACCAAATGCCCCACATCGGGATCTGCTTGTAGGATGCCCCAAAATTTGGAAAGCACCACCCTCACTTGAAGATGCACCACATCATAATTGGCAATGATATGTATGGTATCTGATTAATCATCTTTCGGCCTCGGATTCAGAAGGGAATCCCTATCGCGGCTCAAAGCATGCTGGTATGCTTCATTAAGAACCGCAGCAGGATATCCCCTCCGCCGAAATCGCTGTCGTAGATCATCGGCAGCATGATGAAAATCACGCATGGTAGGAGAAATTGTTCGCCCTTTGAAATACCCCGTTTTAGAGCTACTGGATGGTAACTGTCCCATTCCAATAAATGTTGGTGGTAGTCTTCTTCCTAAATAGGCAAGTACCTATCATGTTGTTGGATCCTTCATAGGTGATCAGATCCAGAAATGTGATCGATGAGGAGTGAATCTCTGAAGTGAAGAACAGTCCCCAATTGTTGACGTTCAGGCGTTGCACAAATGTGGTAAACGATTCTGAGTCACCTTTCCATAGAATCAGGACATCGTCAATAAATCTAAGCCATAGTATGATCGACGATGTTCATGCTCTCATGTTATCCCCGAAGACAACATCACGTTCCCATCCTCCTAGGTAAAGGTTTGCATATGTCGGGGCACAGGGGCTCCCCATGGCAACGCCCTTTACCAGGTGGCAGATCTTATTATTAAACAGGAACGTGGTGTGGTCCAGAATGAACCTCAACAAATGTAATATGTGGCCAAAGATGTGTGCTACGTTCCTGCAAAAATGAGGCCACTACGTCACATGCCTTATCATGCGGATTAGTACTATATAGCACCTCCACGTCTAGGCTACCCAACATGGTGTCGTGTTCTAGCTGGATGCCATCGATTTTTTTGATGACATCCATAGAGTCCCGAACGTAGGAGGGCACGGATGTGACAAATGGCCTCAAGATCTGATCGACATAGATGCTTGCAGAATGGGTAAGGATGTTGGTTCCCGAAACAATGGGTTTGCATTTAAGAGGGCTAAGACCCTTGTGGATCCTAGGAAGCCCATAAAAGCAGGCCATTTGCAGATTGGATGGTAAAATAAACTCAAACTCTGATTTGTTAATCAGTTTGGACGTTAGAGCTCGGGTCAAAATGTCCCTTAGCTCCCTTTGATGGGTCGGCACGGGCCGTACCTGTAAGGAGCTTGCAGCGATGGAGCCGGGGAGTTTGCGTGTACTCATTTCTTCCCCCTCCGATTCCTCCGCTGCATGATTGGCCACTGCCCGATAGGTGGATGAAGCCTCACCGCTTAAATGTTTTTGGAATCAGCAGCCACCATAGTGCCGGAGCGCTGCCACATGTTGTGAGGTGGCAGGCATGCTCTACGTTGTTTGTCTACTTAGGGCTTAGGACACTAATCCAGCGCTCCTGAAGAAGCACTAAAATGTGCTGAAACGCATTGAGCCATAACTGGTAGTTAATTGAGTCCATGTGGAGACATACTGCCTCATGATAGGAGAGACTTATTTTCAAGGGGCACATTTTGGTTGCTGAGATTACTCAGCTCAGATAGATAAGTTTTAGGGAACGTTTCACCTCTACCATAACAGCATAGGCAAGAGAGCAGGTAGCTTGCCACGTAGTGCTGGCAGCACATAGTGAAATAAACTTGAGTTCCCCACCATTTACCAGTTACAACTTGAGACAAGCTAAACAATGTGTTTCCTAGAAACAGAGGTGTCTCAATTAATTGACTGTTTAGTTACCGCAGGCTCCGAGTTCCCCGCTCTCTTTTTGTCGGGGTTACACTATTCAGTGGAGTCAGACAGGCGGATCTAGTCATTGAGTTTGTTTGTCTTTTGTTTTCTTCATATCGTTTAATTTGAGGTATTTGCACCCACTTTTAATCGTCAAACTTAATAAAGATTTTTTGTTTTCATTTTAAAGCATCCTTTTCGTTCGCCATACTGATATAGGATGCTTATTTGATCTTTACATTCAGTGAATCGTTATATGTGGCCTTTGTCAAAAGGGCAAGTATAGCTCAAAACGCATCAAGTTTGTTCCTGCATGTAATCTTCCAAATTAAGTATCCGGTTTTCTATCAGAGACGGCAGTGCTGGATACTCGCTCTTCTCTTGTGTTGGAGCTTCGCCTCACCGTGCATGCCAGTCTAGGAGAAGTCAGCTGAGCCCTGCAGAGTGGAGCTGGTAACAAGGTTTACCCATTTGCTTTTTCTTCAGTTCTTTCTGGTCATATATTGGTTCTGTGCTCTAACCACTGCTACTCCCTCCTCCCTCTCACAGCATGCAGACATTTCAGCTGCAGCTCCTTCCTCCCCTCCTCCTAGTTAATGACTTTCTCATACTTTTACAGGACTGAGAACATTTTTGGTGGCACAACAAAAGAGGATCCGCATACAGGCCAATCCTACCTGCCAGATACGCAGGACACAGGCATATGCCATCAGACAGTGCTGCTCATGTGAAGCACCACCACTGATCACGGCCATTAACATGAACGCCCGAGCTAAGGCCTCCAGCTGTCTCACGTTCCTCAAGTCTTCCAGGGAGCTATAGGCGCTTGCAGCATTCTCCCCGATCCCTGGCGTGCCACTGTCTACATTTACATCTTCGTCTTGTCCAGGATCTTTATTCGGGGAAGATTTCTTCTTAGTTTTTGCTTTAGCCTTCTGGCTCTTGTCTGTTTGAGAATACAGAGAAATAAGAGGAGCTCCCATAATGTAAGATACACCTTGAAAAGCAAAGTATGAGCGACACTCACCTTCCTCGGAGAACTTCATATGGAGTAAAATATTGACTGCCCAATCCAGCAGGTTAACAGCCGTGCCTACAGGAAACTGCTTGCTGTACAACCACTCTGCCAGCTCCAATAAGTACTCGACTTTCTGGCAATCATTTTCTGGTCTCTTTGAATGAAAAGCAATGGACATTTAACGTCATGCACCCGTACTTTAACATTAGCAACAATAACGTCACATGCAATAGGACTGCCATCTACCGTGGTCACATGGCGTGATAACAAAGACATATAAGATGCCATGAAGCCCTGGCATAAGGCCATGCATACAGAAACTGTGAGTCTATCCTGAATTTCTGGGTCCTTTCTCTACATGCACTTAAAGGGCATCTGTCAGCAGTTTTGTACCTATGACACTGGCTGACCTGTTACATGTGCACTTGGCAGCTGAAGACATCTGTGTTGGCCCCATGTTCATATGTGTCCGCATTGCTTAAAGAATGATGGTTTGATTTATGCAAATGAACCTCTAGGAGCAACAGGGGCGTTACCGTTACACCTAAAGGCTCTGCTCTCTCTGCAACTGTCAGGGCCAGGCAGTGAAAATGTGATCATACCTGGCCCTGTCAAATAAAATGCAAAGGGCAGTTGTAGACAGAGCAGAGCCTCTAGTAGCGCCCCCGTTTCTCCTAGAGGATCATTTGCATATATTAAAACATCATTTTTCTCAGCAGTTCGTGCAGATATGAACATGGGACGTCTTCAGCTGCCAATCGCACATGTAACAAGTCAGCCAGTGTCATAGGTACAAAACTGCTGACAGATGCCCTTTAAAAAATGCCATCTGAAGGCTATTCTTGGTCTGATACCATGGCGGCGTTCTTCCCAATAAGGCCTCATGCACACGACCGTTGTGTGTTTTGCGGTCCGCAAAACACGGATGGCGTCCGTGTGCGTTCCGCAAATTTGCGGAACGGCACAGACAGCCTTTAATATAACTGCCTATTCTTGTCCGCAAAGCGCGGACAAAAATAGGACATGCTATATTTTTTTTGCGGACCACGGAACGGAGCAACGGATGCGGACAGCACACGGAGTGCTGTCCGCATCTTTTGCGGCCCCATTGAAGTGAATGGGTCCGCATCCGAGCCGCCAAAACTGCGGCTCGGATGCGGACCAAAACAACGGCCGTGTGCATGAGGCCTAAAGCTGCCCTTTTCTTCTCACAGCATGCAGCCTCATAAACACAAAGAGTGAGAAACTGCAGCTGCATCCCCTTCTTCCCCTCCGATCAGTTACAGTATTTCTGAGAAGACTTCTGATGATATAGACAGGGTCAGCAGGTTAAGAGAAAGGGACTACAGGCTGCTGTTTCATTAATAAGAAATATTACCAATTTTTTTAGCCCCCTAGTCATCTGTTAAACCCCCTCTGTGTACAGTACATTATCCCTACTGGAACAGCTTATTCATGTGCTGTGATATTATTATATGCATTACCTTTATGTAACAGGTTCAATATTAATATAGTATTAATGCATCACTCAGTGACTAGCGCCATTGCCAGCCTGAGTGTCAGCAACAATGTGACGGTATTATTTCTTGTGCTGTGATATCACCGAGTAAATGTTTCTATTTTCATTTGTGTCAGTACAGACATCACTGTCTGCATAAATCAAAATCCCAAAGTAATTCCACTGTATACATTTCTCCTGCACTGTGACATCAAAGTGCACATTATCCTTAAACTCACACACCTACTGTATAAATAATGGTCCAAATGATGAACATTTCGTATTACCTATCATGAAAAATCTGATACCAACATAATGATAGGTAATATGAAATTGTCATCAATCAGTATCAGATGTTTGATTGACCTATACTGGGTATTTATAGGGGCTCATTCTCATTTATCATTATCTCCCCTGAGGAAGCTGATGCGGGGTGTTTGTTTTTCTTTTTGGAGGTGCCGATCCGGGTCTGTATTATACATGTCCTACTTGTATTGTTTTGAATTACTTCTTTAGGGAATACCATATGGTACTTGTTACTCTTTTGTGCATATTTATCCCTTTTTTAAGATATTTCATGTGATAGATAATAGACCCATAGCGGCACCCCCTTTGTGGTGGGTGGGTGTCAATGCCCATATCTGTCTTTTATGTTGTACTTTTACATATTAATAAAACTATTTTTGATATATTTCTATATGTGGTTGCCTATTATCCTGAAACTGTGACATCACTGTGTGTATTATCCCTGTACTGTGACATCACTGTGTGTATTATTCCTGTACTGTGACATCACTGTGTGTATTATCCCTGTACTGTGACATCACTGTGTTTATTATCTCTGTACTGTGACATCACTGTGTGTATTATCCCAGTACTGTGACATCACTATGTGTATTATCCCTGTACTGTGACATCACTGTGTTTATTATCTCTGTACTGTGACATCACTGTGTGTATTATTCCTGTACTGTGACATCACTGTGTTTATTATCCCTGTACTGTGACATCACTGTGTGTATTATCCCAGTACTGTGACATCACTGTGTTTATTATCTCTGTACTGTGACATCACTGTGTATATTATTCCTGTACTGTGACATCACTGTGTTTATTATCCCTGTACTGTGACATCACTGTGTATATTATTCCTGTACTGTGACATCATTGTGTTTATTATCTCTGTACTGTGACATCACTGTGTATATTATTCCTGTACTGTGACATCACTGTGTATATTATCCCTGTACTGTGACATCACTGTGTTTATTATCCCTGTACTGCAACATCACTGTGTTTATTATCCTGTACTGTGACATCACTGTGTTTATTATTCCTGTACTGCGACATCACTGTGTGTATTACTCCTGTACTGTGACATCACTGTGTTTATTATCCATGTACTGTGACATCACTGTGTTTATTATCCTGTACTATGACATCACTGTGTGCATTATCCCTGTACTGTGACATCACTGTGTTTATTATTCCTGTACTGCGACATCACTGTGTGTATTACTCCTGTACTGTGACATCACTGTGTTTATTATCCCTGTACTGTGACATCACTGTGTGTATTATCCCTGTACTGTGACATCACTGTGTGTATTATCCTGTACTGTGACATCACTGTGTGTATTATCCCTGTACTGTGACATCGCTGTGTGTATTATCCCTGTACTGTGACATCACTGTGTGTATTATCCCTGTACTGTGACATCACTGTGTTTATTATCCCTGTACTGTGACATCACTGTGTGTATTACTCCTGTACTGTGACATCACTGTGTGTATTACTTCTGTATTGTGACATCACTGTGTTTATTATCCCTGTACTGTGACATCACTGTGTGTATTATCCTGTACTGTGACATCACTGTGTGTATTATTCCTGTACTGTACCATCACTGTGTGTATTATCCCTGTGCTGTGACATTACTGTGTGTATTACCCCTGTACTGTGACATCACTGTGTGTATTACTCCTGTACTGTGACATCACTGTGTTTATTATCCCTGTACTGTGACATCACTGTGTTTATTATCCCTGTACTGTGACATCACTGTGTGTATTATCCCTGTACTGTGACATCACTGTGTTTATTATCCCTGTAGTGTGACATCACTGTGTTAATTATCCCTGTACTGTGACATCACTGTGTGTATTATCCCTGTACTGTGACATCCCTGTGTTTATTATCCCTATATAAATTCTGAAAGCACAAAACACATATTCGAAATACAAATCGCAAATTCATATCTGATAGCCCCATATTATTTCAAAGATAATATAAATGCTTAGATTTATTTTCTAGTACACTTTTTTTTCTCATTCTCCAATTTATTTGTAAAAATTTGGGTTTTCAATAATTTTTGCCTAAATTGTCCATAGAAAGAATACGAGGCTGAAAACCCCATTCACAATACTGATCGGATCTATAGCATCTGGATAGAAATCTTTTATTAGCATGGATAACAGTGGCATCTATAGACTGACACAAGGTATAGCACTTAAAGGAAAGGTTCACCGATAAACATCCAACATGTAACTGAGCTATAGCATCTTTTTTTCTATTGTTTGGTGGTCACGGCAAAGACCCCACCAACTATGACATCTTCTGAAATATCTTAGTAAACTTCAAAAAGGTTTTACACCTAAATTTTTTTTAGGAATAGCGATGCATTGATATATACATTCAAGTGCAACATTTAAGGCAGAATTTGCCTCTTAACCGGGCAGGTATGGGAGCTTAAAGGGGCTGTCAATTTTCTTTCAACTCTTGCTTATATATTATGCTATCCTGCAAATGCCCATTTACTAACATATATACAGTATATATATTGTAAGAAGGTACAAGGAATCATTGTGGATGATAGGTACGTGTTAGCGAGGTTCCTGGCCTTCGTGGAGTAAGAGCCGGTTTTTATGCGTCAGCAGCAGTTGCTGTTTGACACCTTGGTACTTAGCATGGCTGTAATAGCTGACCTGGGATGGCTCTTACTGGGAGTAGTCAAAGTGCTGGGTGGGTGACTACTCCCCACGTTCCAGGCTGGGTTTTGCCAGGCATAAAAACCAGCCAGCACTGCCAGGTGGAGAGGATTACCTCAGTCTGACAGTGGAGCTCAGGAGGTCTGTGTGCTGGGATCTGAGGCCTGTGCTGGGCTGGAGAGCGGAGACCAGTGTGTCAGGGGAACAGGCTGCCTAAAGCCTGTATTTGAACTTTCTGAGGCAGAACTGCCACCAAGGAGGACTTTTGTTTTATTAATTTGCCATTAGGTGTGAAGTAACACCAACACTGCAAAAGTGACGTTTTGTTTTTGGCATCATGTGTGAAAAAAACACTGAAGTTTGAATTGTGAACTTGTATTTTGCCTCTGTACTGCGCCCGCTTATCCTAACTACCAGAGCGAATCCCCACAATTGGGGATGCGGGCATGAGCCGTGAGGCTGGCGTGAAAGCCAAAATATTTTTTGGTTTGCATTTTTGGGCACGGTGGTATGTCATACATCAAACCAGCGGTATTACAACCCGTGTCCCACAACAAAATGGAGGCTGTTGTGAAGGCCCTCATGGAGGCTAATCTGCAGCAGCGAGAGACAAATCTGCACCAACGCGAGGCTAACAAGCAGCAGCAGGAGACCAACCAGTTGCTGCTACAACATGTGATGGCTTTGCAGACAGCAGGAGCAACCCCAAGCGTCCACGATGCCCGGAAGGCAGTCAGTGCGGCGATCCCTAAGATGACCCCCGCAGACGACATCGAAACCTACCCGGCGATGTACGAAAAAGTGGCCACAAGGGAGAAGCTACCCCGAGACCAGTGGGCTGAGGTCGTCGCTCCGTTCCTGGCATCCGATTCCAAGCGGGTGTATTTCTACTTGCCGGACGATCAAGCGGCCGACTACCAAAAAGTGAAGGGTGAGATTTTGGCAAGACTGGGGGTGAATATGTTGGTCCGGGCCCAGCGGGTACATCAGTGAGGGTTTAAGCCGGCTGAGCCCGCGAGACCCCAGTATTATGACTTACTCCACCTTTTGCAAAAGTGGCTACAGCCTGAGGTGCTGAGTCCCATGGCTATGCTGGATAGACTATTAGCTGATATGTTCTGGAGGGCTTTGCCACCCCCTCTCCAGCAATGGATCGGCCAGGTCTCTCCAGGTAATGCCCTTTATTTAGATGGTCGAACTGGTGGAACGCTACCCGGAATATACAGGGGGGTTCTTTTAGGAGGGGGCAATCAAATCCCGTAAATCTCCACCCCAGACCCGGCGACTTGTGGAGATTTAGTGTTGAGCGAATCTAAGTATCTGAAGTGGACTTCGATTCAAATTTCATGAAAAATTTCCTTGCGCTTCGTGGTAACGAATCAATTTTCCTAAACTAGTGGCTAAAAGTAAAAAAAACATTATACTCACAATTACTCACACTTAATTGCCTTGATCGTCTGCTCCCATGTTGATTGAAAAAAATGACGTAACCGCGCCTGGCCAGCGTGATCAAGTGATGTCATGACTGGGGAATGGTCAAAAATATGGCAACTAAAATGTAATGTGGATAAGTGCAAGATAATGCACCTGGGGCGTAAAAACCCAAGAGCAGAATATAAAATCAGTGATACAGTCCTAACCTCAGTATCTGAGGAAAGGGATTTAGGGGTCATTATTTCAGAAGACTTAAAGGTAGGCAGACAATGTCATAGAGCAGCAGGAAATGCTAGCAGAATGCTTGGGTGTATAGGGAGAGGAATTACCAGTAGAAATAGGGAGGTGCTCATGCCGCTCTACAGAGCATTAGTGAGACCTCATTTGGAGTATTGTGTGCAGTACTGGAGACCATATCTCCAGAAGGATATTGATACTTTGGAGAGAGTTCAGAGAAGAGCTACTAAACTAGTACATGGATTGCAGGATAAAACTTACCAGGAAAGATTAAAGGCCTTAACATGTATAGCTTGGAAGAAAGGCGAGACAGAGGGGATATGATGGAAACTTTTAAATACATAAAGGGAATCAACACGGTAAAAGAGGAGAGAATATTTAAAAGAAGAAAAACTGCTACAAGAAGACATAGTTTTAAATTAGAGGGGCAAAGGTTTAAAAGTAATATCAGGAAGTATTACTTCACTGAGAGAGTAGTGGATGCATGGAATAGCCTTCCTGCAGAAGTGGTAGCTGCAAATACAGTGAAGGAGTTTAAGCATGCATGGGATAGGCATAAGGCCATCCTTCATATAAGATAGGGCCGGGGGCTATCCATAGTATTCAGTATATTGGGCAGACTAGATGGGCCAAATGGTTCTTATCTGCCGACACATTCTATGTTTCTATGTTTCTATGACGTCAACACACGAGGCCAGCTGGATCACATGGTGACATCTTCACGCTCACTTAAGGTCCTTTGGCGGGTTTTCATCAATCAAGACGGAAGCAGACAGCCTCTCCACGATAAAGTGGATAAGGCCAGTATATATATATATATATATTTTTTTTTTATTTTTATTTTTTTACCCCTGAGCACCTGAATGTAGGTCTCAGATGCTGCGATCAGTGTTGAACATGGCATCTGCAGTGTTAAATAAAAGGGGTGGTGCGATCGTCGTTCCCCGTCATTCCGCCTGCTCCATACCATGGAAGGCGATTTGTAACAAAGTAATTCGTTGCGAATCGAATTTCTTGACAGAGGAAAAATACAGGATTAAGTTAAAATTTCACAGAGGACATCTACAATCAGCAAACATACATACCTTTAGGGCATCAACTGCATTCATATAGCAGGCTAACTGATCACGGGTGTCTTTGCAGGCAAGAGCCACGTGATGCCATATGTACGACACATAGTCTTCACTTTCATCCTTAAACTTCTGAATGTCCATAAAAAAGTTCTGACCCAGACGGGCCTTCACCAGAACACGATGTTTAAAAAGTATGCTGCAAAAAAGAAACATGGCGCTAGATAAAGGCAGCAATAAAAGGCAAAAGTATAGAAGACAAAGTCTGCAGGGATCACTGGTGCTAAACGATCTTCCGCTTCGCACTACAGGTCAGTCCTATCTGATAGGCTTGGGAAAAAAGGAAGTCAAATAAGTAAACACAGAAATGACATTTTGGGTAGAGTTGCACATTAAAGGAGAACCCCAGTAATTAGATACATTTACATTAATGACCCCCTTCACTATAAAACACCAGTGATGATCATGCATCATAACTTCCCAATAGAAATACAAAGAATTACTGTATATTCATATTTTAAAAATTAGCACACAGAGGTGTCCACACTCACAGGGGTCGCCCCCCTATAAGAACTTATCACCTATACCGGAGTCCCTGGAGTAAATCGGCGGTCACAGATGTGTGCTGCTGGGCAATTCAACTCTATGGGACTGCACTGGAGACAGCAAAGCGCTTGTACACTGCTTCTCTTCTGCAGCCCCTTAGAGTTGAATGGGGTAGCATAGCAGCATCTTCTTCCTGTTATGGGTGGGGGACCTAGCATTCAGACATAAACTAATCAGATTATTACCCCATACCCAGTGAATAGGGATTATGGTGGGACAACCCCTCTAACGTCCCTGGAATTCTGCTAAAGGAAGTCTGTCAGCAGTTTTGACCTTGCTAAACTGCTGACAACACCTGGTAGGGAAGTACTAGAGGAGAGCAGGACAAACATACATTTTGCTGAGTTTTTTTCATCCAGAGTAGGGTAAATATGAAGATTTATTCTGCTCTTGTAAATGCCCAGGAGGCAGATCTTCACTGTGAAGTGCCCTAAGCAATGAGATGCTTCACAGCCCTCCCCTCTCCTCTGAGTGAAAGCTACACCACCCAAGCAGGAGACCACTACAGCTGCCGCTCACAGCTGGGAAGCGGCTGAAAGCAGAAAGCACTCCGGAGTGAAGCTCTGCCTCCTGGGCACTTGCAAGAGCAGACTTTGTCAGAATAGTAGGTAGAGGCTGGGGAGAACAGTGCAAAAATATCTTTTGGGCATCTTGTATCAGGAGTAATGTGAAAATGAGCTTTTATTCTGCCAGGTTCTACTCCTGCAAGAGCCGAGGAGGCGGAGCTTCACTGTAAAGTGCTCTGTATTGTACTGCTTCACAGCCCTCTGCTCTGAGTGACAGCTGCAGAGGGAGGGGCTGGGCCTCATTGCATAAAGCACTTCATGCTAAAGCTCCACGTCCTGGGCAGAACCTGGCAGAATACAAGTTCATATTCACCCTATTCCTGATAATAAAGGCTCCACAATGTTTGTACTGCTCTTTCCCGCCCCTACCTAGTGCTGTCAGCAGTTTAGCATGGTCAAAACTGCTGACAGACGCCCTTTACGTTATATACAATGTCATGATGTCAATGAAATACAATACCACGCCATCCAGTAAAAAAAAGGTAAACATATACGGTCATTTTTTAACAAGGGTATCAATGTCCGTTTTTGTGTTTGTTCAACAACTCGCGCCATAACCGTATATATCTCTGGAAATGTTAGTTTAAGAGACAAGTTAAGGAAGGACACATATACAATATGCACTGTATGCTACATTTCATGGTGTGGAAAGAAATGTGCCACAGATATAACAATCACTTTCAGCTACTATGTAGGAACCTTACTGTAATAGAAACATAAAAGTCTACAATCACATAATTATACTTTTATTCTTGATTGTAATTCCATATATCACCAATAGTTTCACATGGCTTGCTTACAATTGGGATTGTTACGGAATCACAACTCATCACCTATGCGCAGGATAGGCAACTTGTGTCTAATCGGTGTACTGGGCTACAGTATCTTCGGCAGTCCCGTAGACTTTTCATAGAGCGGCAATGTGCACACTTGACCGCCACTCCATTCACACAGTGGACACAAGACCCCTGTTCTCCTGATCAGTGAGGGTCCCAGTGGCCGGGTCCCCACCGATCAGACACTAATCGCTTGTCCTGCAGATAAGTAATACGTTTTCATTCTGGGGCAACCCCATTAACAGAGAACGTTCTGAAGCTACGGTCCCTTTAGACGAGAAGGTAACTGCACTTACAGTCTGTGTCTGGTACGTGGCAGAATGCTGATGGCTTCATCTAGTACTTTCAGGCCTGACTGCCAGTCCTTCTTATCGGCATACATATGGAACAGCAACTCGTAAAGTGCAGCCTTTAGGCTGAGCTCCTGATCGTACTGATCTGATTCACTGGATGAACCTGCAATGAATGCATCACCATCTTAGTAGTCACAATAACAATTCCTAAAGCTGGCCTGAAGAATGAAGACAACACAAGAAGGTGAGAAGCTTTACCAAAACACTGCCATTTAACCTGCGTTAGCGTTCTTTTTATTCTTGATCTGTAAAGAATACCCTAAAACATTATGAACACAGTGTGATATCCTGTGGCTGGATCACTATTCTTCATCCTTATCTCAGCTCCTGGCATCGCAACAATATATACACACATTATATACACACACACACATATATATATTGTAGGAAGGCGCAAGGGGCCGTCATTGATGGAAGGTATGTGTCACTGAGATTCCTGGCCTCGGTGAGGTAAGAGCCGATAGTTTTAAGTGTCAGCGGCAGCTAGTGCTGACTGACACGGTTTGTTGTTAATATGGCTGTAAAGCCGATCCGGGCCGGCTCTTACTGGGAGTAGCCAAAGTGCTGGGTGGGTGGCTTCTCCCCACGCTCCAGGCCAGGTCTTTTTTGGCCTATATAAAACCCAGCCAGCAGTCTCAGCTGGGTGTGGTTTATCCTCCATCTGACAGAGAAGCTCTGTGTTTTGGGACCTGTGAATTTGTGCCGTGCTAAAGGGCTGAGAGCGGCATGCCGGGAAACAGGCACCTAAAGCCTGCTGTGGACTGCGGGTGGAAAACTGCTAACCAGGTGAAGATTTTGTTCTGTGGACATTGCATGGTGTGAACAAACACCAAGACTGTGAACGGTCATTTTGTTTTTCCTTATGTGTGAATAAACACCGAACTGTTTAAGTTAAAGACTTTGTGATTGCCTCTATACTGCGTCCGCTAGCCTGTCTACCAGAGCAATACCCCACTATATACAGTACAGACCAAAAGTTTGGACACACCTTCTCATTCAAAGAGTTTTCTTTATTTTCATGACTATGAAGGCATCAAAACAATGAATTAACACAGGTGGAATTATATACATAACAAACAAGTGTGAAACAACTGAAAATATGTCATATTCTAGGTTCTTCAAAGTAGCCACCTTTTGCTTTGATTACTGCTTTGCACACTCTTGGCATTCTCTTGATGAGCTTCAAGAGGTAGTCCCCTGAAATGGTTTTCACTTCACAGGTGTGCCCTGTCAGGTTTAATAAGTGGGATTTCTTGCCTTATAAATGGGGTTGGGACCATCAGTTGCGTTGAGGAGAAGTCAGGTGGATACACAGCTGATAGTCCTACTGAATAGACTGTTAGAATTTGTATTATGGCAAGAAAAAAGCAGCTAAGTAAAGAAAAACGAGTGGCCATCATTACTTTAAGAAATGAAGGTCAGTCAGTCAGCCGAAAAATTGGGAAAACTTTGAAAGTAAGGGCTATTTAACCATGAAGGAGAGTGATGGGGTGCTGCGCCAGATGACCTGGCCTCCACAGTCACCGGACCTGAACCCAATCGAGATGGTTTTAGGTGAGCTGGACCGCAGAGTGAAGGCAAAAGGGCCAACAAGTGCTAAGCATCTCTGGGAACTCCTTCAAGACTGTTGGAAGACCATTTTAGGGGACTACCTCTTGAAGCTCATCAAGAGAATGCCAAGAGTGTGCAAAGCAGTAATCAAAGCAAAAGGTGGCTACTTTGAAGAACCTAGAATATGACATATTTTCAGTTGTTTCACACTTGTTTGTTATGTATATAATTCTACATGTGTTAATTCATAGTTTTGATGCCTTCATAGTCATGAAAATAAAGAAAACTCTTTGAATGAGAAGGTGTGTCCAAACTTTTGGTCTGTACTGTATATATATATCTTCTCTTATAAATATAAAAACTAGCAGAAAGACCCGGCTTCGCACGGGTATATTTCATTTAATGTTTCTATGTGTCGTTAAAAGATATCAACAGTATCCCCCATAACACTGACCCCCCACAGTGCCCTGCCACTTTAAAATTGGACCTCCACAGCAGCCCATCCCCTTAACTTTGACCTTCTAGCAGCCCATCCCTTTAACAGTGAGTTTCATATATACCCATTCCATATGCCATTCACTACACCCTGATTATCTTGTATTAAAATACCATAATACACATTTCAAAAGAAAAAATTTGAAACATTAGAAAAGATAAAAAAAATTGTAAAAAATGATAAATTAATACTTAGGAGCTATAATTACACTATAATTATGTGAAATGTGGATAATGGATATAAAAAGCTCATAACATCATATATATCAGGCTTATAGCATCATGTATATCTTCATAGCTTCATGAGCTTTGTTTAGACCTAAATAGACAACCCTGAATAGAAATCCCTAAATTCACACTTGAGCTTATTCAAAATAGGAAAACGATAATCCTTCAGTAAAAATAGTGGTTTTATATCTGCTTTTGCCATGAGCCATAACTTTTTTATTTTTCAGTTTACAAAGCCGTATAAGGGCTTATTATTTGCGAGATAAGTTGTACTTTCTGGTACTACCATTTATTATGGCATACAATGTAGTGGGAAGCGGGAATTTTTTTTTAAATGGGGTGGAATTGGGAAAAAAAACGCAATTCCTCCACCGTTTTAATGGTTTTGTTCCCACAGCATTCCCTTTGCGGAAAAACTTACCTGTGCCCTTCATTCTCTCATTCAATATGATTACAACGATACCACATATGTATAGGTTTTTATGTCTAAATAGTGTAAAAATTAATTTAAACTTTGGGGAATAAAGTTGTTTTTTTTAATCACCATATTCTAACCCCCACAACTTTGTTATATCTACTGAGCTGTGTGAGCGGGACAAACTGTAGTTTTTATTGATACCAACAATCTGTAGTTTTTATTGATACCATTTTGGAGTGTGTGTGACTTTTTGATCACATTTTATTACATTTATTGGGGTAAGAGAAACAAAGCCATTCGTCATTTTGGAAAAATATTTTTATATTTTAATTGTACGGGCATTTTCGGATGCGGTGATGCCCATGATGTTTATATTTTTTGTTATTTATAGATTTATTTTTTATTCTACAGAAAGGCAGTGATTTAAACTTATATTTTTTTAATTTTTTTATATATTTTTTAACCTTTTTTTTATGATTTTGAAGCTCGTATTTGAGCCTACAAAATCCATATATTTTTTTTAATTCTGAACACTCATGGGTCTTTTAGACCCATTATTTGTGCAGAATTGCTAATTTCTTATTTTGGCCTGCCAAAATAAGAAATTACCGGCATTCTCATTCTCACTTGATCACGGCAACTAAAGGCTTTAATGACCACGATTGGCATTATTGCCGATCGTGGTCATTAGCCGCTGTTCTCTGCTGTTTGAAACAGCAGAATCCCGCCGGCCATGACGCCTGCCGCACGTGTGGGCGGGCACCATGTTTGCCCATAGCATACGGGTTAAAGAGGTTTTCCAGGAGTACAATATTGATAACCTCTCCTCATGATAGGTCTTCATTATCAGATCAATGAAGGTCCGACTGTTGATAGAACTGCAGCTCTCAGATGAGCGATATGGCCTCCTCACGCATACTAAGCACAATGCCATATATTGTATAGAGGCTGTGCTTGGTTTCGCAGTCTAGGCCCATTCACTTGAATGTAGCTGAGCTGGACATAGGCCATGTAACAAATGAACATGTCATCACTGGAAGAGGCAGCAGACAGGGGCGGACTGGCCATAGTCCCATAGAATGTCCTGTTCTGCCACCTTACAAATCACTAGTCAGACCACACATGGAGGACTGTGTACAGTTCTGGGCTCCTGTGAACAAGGCAGACATAGCAGAGCTGGAGAGGGTTCAGAGGAGGACAACTAAAATAATAACGGGAATGGGGGGACTACAGTACCCTGAAAGATTATCAAAATTAGGGTTAGTCACTTTAGAAAAAAGACGACTAAGGGGAGATCTAATAACTATGTATAAATATATCAGGGGTCAGTACAGAGATCTCTCCCATCATCTATTTATCCCCAGGACTGTGACGAGGGGACATCCTCTGCATCTGGAGGAAGGAAGGCTTGTACACAAACATAGAAAAGGATTCTTTACGGTAAGAGCAGTGAGACTATGGAACTCTCTGCCTGAGGAGGTGGTGATGGTGAGTACAATAAAGGAATTCAAGAGGGGCCTAAATGTATTTCTGGAGCGTAATAATATTACAGGCTATGGCTACTAGAGAGGGGTCGTTGATCCAGGGAGTTATTCTGATTGCCTGATTGGATTCGCAAAGGATATTTTTTTTCCCCTAAAGTGGGGAAAATTGGCTTCTACCTCACAGTTTTTTTTTTGCCTTCCTCTGGATCAACTTGAAGGATAACAGCCCGAACTGGATGGACAAATGTAATTTTTCAGCCTCATAAACTATGTTACTAATGTGATTGTGATTTTTTTTCTATATCCTAGGGGACAAATTAGGGAGCTTTATCAAGACTGGTGTTTCCTATGACAGTTTTGATCCTCTGAGCACTGGACTGAGATGCACCCAATTTAATAAGGTGCATGCCTCTTAATAAATGAGGTGCATCTCTGGCTTTCCATGCAATAGAAATTCTAATATATTCCAGCTAGGGACTGGTGTAGACTTGGACTATAATTTATTCAATTTCTATTGAAGCTCGCCCCCTCTGTTACTAGCCACTTTAGATAAGAGGCAGAAGCACAATAAGTCTCAAATTATGTAGCTAGGGTTGAGCAATCCCCGCTGGTCTAGAATCATCCCCGACATCTTGCCCAGCCCTGACAATTTGGCCCCTGCACCGCTGCTCTAAATAGTAAGAATTGATTCGCTCATCCCTACATGCAACAAATATACCTTTCACAATCATTCGTGACTTTTTTATGTCACAAAAGTGGCGTCAAAGCTTTGGTAAGCCCCTGTCCAAATTATTTTACGGAGTTATCCATTGAATAATGTAAAAAATGAAAATCCGACATAATTTAGCCCATGCCAATACCTTTCTAAGAAAGCTAGAACCAGCCCTGTACCTCACATGGATCCAGAGATCTCCCCATTCATTGCTCTACTGGATTTATATCAAGCTGACAGCTCAGGGGAGTGTCTATTCTGCTGCAGCTAAGGGGGCGTGTCTCAGCTCTCTCTATCACAGCTCAGGAGGCGTGTCCATTCTCTCCCTTTCACAGCTCAGGGGGCGTGTCCATGCTCTCCCTATCACAGCTCAGGAGGCAGTTGAAGGATGAAACTGAGCATGTGCGGCCTTCTCAGTGAGCAGGTTAAATAAATAAGAAATTAAGTGGCGCTATACAGATACTTTTTACTGAATAACTCAGTAGCTATACAAAACTTTTAATTACATGCAATTACAAAAGTATGCAGACCCAGGTGCTGGTTTGAAAGCTGTAGAATATTTTTTGTGGGACAACCCCTTTAACCACCTCAGCCCCCAGTGCTTAAACACCCTGAAAGACCAGGCCACTTTTTACACTTCTGACCTACACTACTTTCACCGTTTATTGCTCGGTCATGCAACTTACCACCCAAATGAATTTTACCTCCTTTTCTTCTCACTAGTAGAGCTTTCATTTGGTGGTATTTCATTGCTGCTGACATTTTTACTTTTTTTGTTATTAATCTAAATTTAACGATTTTTTTGCAAAAAAATGAAATTTTTCACTTTCAGTTGTATAATTTTGCAAAAAAAACGACATCCATATATAAATTTTGCTCTAAATTTATTGTTCTACATGTCTTTGATAAAAAAAAAATGTTTGGGTAAAAAAAAAATGGTTTGGGTAAAAGTTATAGCGTTTACAAACTATGGTACAAAAATGTGAATTTCCGCTTTTTGAAGCAGCTCTGACTTTCTGAGCACCTGTCATGTTTCCTGAGGTTCTACAATGCCCAGACAGTACAAACACCCCACAAATGACCCCATTTCGGAAAGTACACACCCTAAGGTATTCGCTGATGGGCATAGTGAGTTCATAGAACTTTTTATTTTTTGTCACAAGTTAGCGGAAAATGATGATTTTTTTTTTTTTTTTTTTTTTTCTTACAAAGTCTCATATTCCACTAACTTGTGACAAAAAATAAAAACTTCTATGAACTCACTATGCCCATCACGAAATACCTTGGGGTCTCTTCTTTCCAAAATGGGGTCACTTGTGGGGTGGTTATACTGCCCTGGCATTCTAGGGGCCCAAATGTGTGGTAAGTAGTTTGAAATCAAATTCTGTAAAAAATGACCTGTGAAATCTGAAAGGTGCTCTTTGGAATATGGGCCCCTTTGCGCACCTAGGCTGCAAAAAAGTGTCACACATCTGGTATCTCTGTATTCAGGAGAAGTTGAGGAATGTGTTTTGGGGTGTCTTTTTACATATACCCATGCTGGGTGAGATAAATATCTTGGTCAAATGCCAACTTTGTATAAAAAAATGGGAAAAGTTGTCTTTTGCCAAGATATTTCTCTCACCCAGCAAGGGTATATGTAAAATGACACCCCAAAACACATTCCCCAACTTCTCCTGAGTACGGAGATACCAGATGTGTGACACTTTTTTGCAGCCTAGGTGGGCAAAGGGGCCCATATTCCAAAGAGCACCTTTCGGATTTCACAGGTCATTTTTTACAGAATTTGATTTCAAACTCCTTACCACACATTTGGGCACCTAGAATGCCAGGGCAGTATAACTACCCCACAAGTGACCCCATTTTGGAAAGAAGACACCCCAAGATATTCCGTGAGGGGCATGGCAAGTTCCTAGAATTTTTTATTTTTTGTCACAAGTTAGTGGAAAATGATGATTTTTTTTTTTTTCATACAAAGTCTCATATTCCACTAACTTGTGACAAAAAATAAAAACTTCCATGAACTCACTATGCCCATCAACGAATACCTTGGGGTCTCTTCTTTCCAAAATGGGGTCACTTGTGGGGTAGTTATACTGCCCTGGCATTCTAGGGGCCCAAATGTGTGGTAAGGAGTTTGAAATCAAATTCTGTAAAAAATGACCTGTGAAATCCGAAAGGTGCTCTTTGGAATATGGGCCCCTTTGCCCACCTAGGCTGCAAAAAAGTGTCACACATCTGGTATCTCTGTATTCAGGAGAAGTTGAGGAATGTGTTTTGGGGTGTCTTTTTACATATACCCATGCTGGGTGAGATAAATATCTTGGTCAAATGCCAACTTTGTATAAAAAAATGGGAAAAGTTGTCTTTTGCCAAGATATTTCTCTCACCCAGCATGGGTATATGTAAAATGACACCCCAAAACACATTCCCCACCTTCTCCTGAGTACGGAGATACCAGATGTGTGACACTTTTTTGCAGCCTAGGTGGGCAAAGGGGCCCATATTCCAAAGAGCACCTTTCGGATTTCACAGGTCATTTTTTACAGAATTTGATTTCAAACTCCTTACCACACATTTGGGCCCCTAGAATGCCAGGGCAGTATAACTACCCCACAAGTGACCCCATTTTGGAAAGAAGAGACCCCAAGGTATTCGCTGATGGGCATAGTGAGTTCATGGAAGTTTTTATTTTTTGTCACAAGTTAGTGGAATATGAGACTTTGTATGAAAAAAAATAAAAAATAAAAAATCAGCATTTTCCACTAACTTGTGCCAAAAAATAAAAAATTCTAGGAACTCGCCATGCCCCTCACGGAATACCTTGGGGTGTTTTCTTTCCAAAATGGGGTCACTTGTGGGGTAGTTATACTGCCCTGGCATTTTCCAGGGGCCCTAATGTGTGGTAAGTAGGTAAATGACCTGTGAAATCCGAAAGGTGCTCTTTGGAATGTGGGCCCCTTTGCCCACCTAGGCTGCAAAAAAGTGCCACACATGTGGTATCTCCGTACTCGGGAGAAGTTGGGGAATGTGTTTTGGGGTGTCATTTTACATATACCCATGCTGGGTGAGATAAATATCTTGGTCAAATGCCAACTTTGTATAAAAAAATGGGAAAAGTTGTCTTTTGCCAAGATATTTCTCTCACCCAGCATGGGTATATGTAAAATGACACCCCAAAACACATTCCCCAACTTCTCCTGAGTACGGCGATACCAGATGTGTGACACTTTTTTGCAGCCTAGATGCGCAAAGGTGCCCAAATTCCATTTAGGAGGGCATTTTTTAGACATTTGGATACCAGACTTCTTCTCACGCTTTGGGGCCCCTAGAATGCCAGGGCAGTATAAATACCCCACATGTGACCCCATTTTGGAAAGAAGACACCCCAAGGTATTCAATGAGGGGCATGGCGAGTTCATAGAAATTTTTTTTTTTTGGCACAAGTTAGCGGAAATTGATATTTTTAATTTTTTTCTCACAAAGTCTCCCGTTCCGCTAACTTGGGACAAAAATTTAAATCTTTCATGGACTCAATATGCCCCTCACGGAATACCTGGGGGTGTCTTCTTTCCGAAATGGGGTCACATGTGGGGTATTTATACTGCCCTGGCATTCTAGGGGCCCTAAAGCGTGAGAAGAAGTCTGGAATATAAATGTCTAAAAAATTTTACGCATTTGGATTCCGTGAGGGGTATGGGGAGTTCATGTGAGATTTAATTTTTTGACACAAGTTAGTGGAATATGAGACTTTGTAAGAAAAAAAAATAATAATTCCGCTAACTTGGGCCAAAAAAATGTCTGAATGGAGCCTTACAGAGGGTGATCAATGACAGGGGGGGGTGATCAATGACAGGGGGGTGATCAATGACGGGGGGGTGATCAGGGAGTCTATATGGGGTGATAACCACAGTCATTGATCACGCCCCTGTAAGGCTTCATTCAGACGTCCGGATGCGTTTTGCGGATCCGATCCATCTATCAGTGCATCCGTAAAAATCATGCGGACATCTGAATGGAGCTTTACAGGGGGTTGATCAATGACAGGGGTGTAATCAGTGACAGGGGGGTGATCAGGGAGTCTATATGGGGTGATAACCACAGTCAGTGATCACGCCCCTGTAAGGCTTCATTCAGACGTCCGGATGCGTTTTGCGGATCCGATCCATCTATCAGTGCATCCGTAAAAATCATGCGGACATCTGAATGGAGCTTTACAGGGGGTTGATCAATGACAGGGGTGTAATCAGTGACAGGGGGGTGATCAGGGAGTCTATATGGGGTGATAACCACAGTCAGTGATCACGCCCCTGTAAGGCTTCATTCAGACGTCCGGATGCGTTTTGCGGATCTGATCCATCTATCAGTGCATCCGTAAAAATCATGCGGACATCTGAATGGAGCTTTACAGGGGTGTGATCAATGACAGGGGTGTAATCAATGACAGGGGGGTGATCAGGGAGTCTATATGGGGTGATAACCACAGTCATTGATCACGCCCCTGTAAGGCTTCATTAAGACGTCCGTATGCGTTTTGCGGATCCGATCCATCTATCAGTGCATCCGTAAAAATCATGCGGACGTCTGAATGGAGCTTTACAGGGGGGGTAATCAATGACGGGGGGGTAATCAATGACAGGGGGGTAATCAATGACAGGGGGGTGATCAGGGAGTCTATATGGGGTGATCACCACAGTCATTGATCACGCCCCTGTAAGGCTTCATTCAGACGTCCGGATGCGTTTTGCGGATCCGATCCATCTATCAGTGGATCCGTAAAAATCATGCGGACGTCTGAATGGAGCTTTACAGGGGGTTGATCAATGACAGGGGTGTAATCAGTGACAGGGGGGTGATCAGGGAGTCTATATGGGGTGATAACCACAGTCAGTGATCACGCCCCTGTAAGGCTTCATTCAGACGTCCGTATGCGTTTTGCGGATCCGATCCATCTATCAGTGCATCCGTAAAAATCATGCGGACATCTGAATGGAGCTTTACAGGGGTGTGATCAATGACAGGGGTGTAATCAATGACAGGGGGGTGATCAGGGAGTCTATATGGGGTGATCACCACAGTCATTGATCATGCCCCTGTAAGGCTTCATTCAGACGTCCGGATGCGTTTTGCGGATCCGATCCATCTATCAGTGCATCCGTAAAAATCATGTGGACATCTGAATGGAGCTTTACAGGGGGGTGATCAGGGAGTCTATATGGGGTGATCACCACAGTCATTGATCATGCCCCTGTAAGGCTTCATTCAGACGTCCGGATGCGTTTTGCGGATCCGATCCATCTATCAGTGCATCCGTAAAAATCATGCGGACATCTGAATGGAGCTTTACAGGGGGGTGATCAATGACAGGGGGGGTAATCAATGACAGGGGGGTGATCAGGGAGTCTATATGGGGTGATCACCACAGTCATTGATCACGCCCCTGTAAGGCTTCATTCAGACGTCCGGATGCGTTTTGCGGATCCGATCCATCTATCAGTGGATCCGTAAAAATCATGCGGACGTCTGAATGGAGCTTTACAGGGGGGTAATCAATGACAGGGGGGTAATCAATGACAGGGGGGTGATCAGGGAGTCTATATGGGGTGATCAGGGGTGATCAGGGGCTAATAAGGGGTTAATAAGTGACGGGGGTGGGGTGTAGTGTAGTGTAGTGGTGCTTGGTGCTACTTTACTGAGCTACCTGTGTCCTCTGGTGGTCGATCCAAACAAAGGGGACCACCAGAGGACCAGGTAGCAGGTATATTAGACGCTGTTATCAAAACAGCGTCTAATATACCTGTTAGGGGTTAAAAAAAACACATCTCCAGCCTGCCAGCGAACGATCGCCGCTGGCAGGCTGGAGATCAACTCTCTTACCTTCCGTTCCTGTGAGTGCGCGCGCCTGTGTGCGCGCGTTCACAGGAAATCTCGCGTCTCGCGAGAGGACGCGCCGGCGCGTCCAGGAGGAATGAATCAACCACCTCCAGGACGCGTCTGTGCGTACAGCGGTCCGGAGGTGGTTAAGGGCGTCTGTCAGCAGATTTGTACCTATGACACCGGCTGACCTGTTACATGTGCGCTTGGCAGCTGAAGGCATCTGTGTTGGTGCCATGTTCATATGTGCCCGCATTGCAGAGAAAAATTATGTTTTAATATAAGCAAATTACCTCTAGGAGCAATGGGGGCGTTGCCATTACACATAGAGGTTCTATTCTCTCTGCAACTGCCCCGCCCTCTGCACTTTGACAGGGCCAGGCAATGAAAACATGAGGACACAGCAGTTGCAGAGAGAGAAAAGAATCTCTAGGTGTAACGGCAACGCCCCCATTGCTCCTAGAGGCTCATTTGCATATATTAAAACATCCATTTTGCAATGCGGACACATATGGACATGGGACCAACACAGATGCTTTCAGCTGCCAAGTGCACATGTAACAGGTCAGCAAGTGTCATAGGGACAAAACTGCTGACAGATACCCTTTAAGGAAAGGCTCCACTCCTGGACATAAAGCCAGAACTAGCTGTGTGCAGAAAGCTATCTAAGGGAATTTAATAACATTTTTGCATAATCTCATTTTACATGTCTTCATGTTTTTTTAAATACTATTAATTACTAATTCATGGCTTACCTTCCAGATTTTCAGGGTCATGAACGGTACGGCTTTGAACATCCATGGAAGGCCACAGGTGAAATAACATGGTATCATTTTCTGACCTCTGGCAAAGGAAAATGGATTATTAATGTTGAACTTTAGTGCGTCCCAAAGGAAATACCTGCCGAGCAGTCCGCTCATTATCTTTTATCTGAGTTTATTCAAGAATAGAACATTCATTCATCACAAGCTGAACCAATGACAGGACGTCGCAATGTGAATGACCCCCAGTTCCTGCCCGGTTACTACTCTTTATTCAGTGCAAGGTTTCTTATTATTTCATTGGTGTGTAAGAAAATCAACCTTCGGTACACTTACATGAAATCTGTCAGTTTTACTCATTACCATTGCTCTGCAGGCAATGGCCAAGAAGCATTGGACACATCTAGACAGAAGCAGTGTGTTAACCTCCCAGGCAAGGGCTAGAGAAGAGCTGCAGAGGACCTCTGGGGTGGGGTAAGATAGTGACCACATCAGTAAGGCTGGGATACGTTAACAGCCATTTGTCCCAATTCTCCCCATGCACATTTACACATGTCTTCGCTGATCATGCAGGTGTCAGACAGCTTATCTCCCCACAAACAAAAAGATTGGGCATATTGAAATCCAACAGCCCAATCCTTATCTTCCCCGACATCAGCCCTCGGGGTACAGTCAGAAGGCCCCCATGCACAATAGATTGCTGGTCGGTCCTACCAAAATCATCAGATTTTGATGATATACAGTATATAACTATGGTATGTATGGTATGTATATGGTTACCTTAAAGGAGTTGTCCCATGAAAAATATTCTACGGTTTTAAAACTAGCACCTGGATTTGAATAATTTTTTAATTGCATGTAATTAAAAATTTAGAATAGCCACTGAGTTACTCAATAAAATGTATCTGTATAGCGCCACCTGCTGTTTGTTTTTTTCTTATTTCCTTGTCCGGCTCACTGAGAAGGCCGCACATGCTCAGCTGCCTCCTGAGCTGTGATAGGGAGAGCATGGACACGCCCCTTTGGCTGCAGCAGAATAGACACTCCCCTGAGCTGTCAAATTGATATAAATCTAGCAGAGCAATGAATGGGGAGATCTCTGGATCCATGTGAGGCACAGGGCTGGTTCTAGCTTTGATAGAAAGAGGTTGTCATGTCCTATAGGATATCTGATTTTTATTTATTACATCAGTCTTGGGATAACCCCTTTAATGGGTTTTCCGGGACTAACAGACTGATATCAGATGGGAGTCGGACTTCCCAACCAATCAGCTGTTAGCGGCAGCTACCGTCCCGGAAATACACACTGTGTGGAGCAGAGCTCCGCACACTGTATAGTGGGTATTCTCAGGTACTGCAGCTTAGATTCTATTCAAGTGAATGTGATCTGAGCTGCAGTACCAGGAATGACCACTACATAGTGTGTGGTGCTGTGATGTTCCGACTCCCTACATTGTTCACTTTGGAACCACTGTTGCCACTAACAACTGATCGGTTGGGATGCCATTTGTAAGATTAATCATGGGATAACGGCTTTAAGTAACAGAGTAGTAGAGAATACAGGTATTTCTGTGAATGGAGTAATCAGAAGGACCGGAGTACTGTTTATCATCAGGCCTTCTGACCTCTACATTCACAGAATATAGACACTTTTTACTACCTACGAGGCCATTGGGGGAGCATGAATTATAGGGGACTACTTTATTAATGGATTTTAGATCCACTCAGGAAGTAAATGGAGTAAAACTGAGCAAAGATAACAAATTCTGCTGTTTCTCTGAAGAAGAAATAAACTCATTCAACTCCAACACCATTAGTGAGGCCGGGGCACTGACGCTGGGTGACCGGATCTCAGTTGGTGTTGCATTTCTTCTCAGAGGTGAATGATCCACCATCAATATAGATCCTGCTATAATATAACATTGGAGTCTGTACCTTTTTATTTTTGATCTCGGCTTGAGCCAGAGCCTTGATAACGCAAATGACAGAATCTTTTAGGGAATCCCGTTCAGTAGCAGACTTTATCAGCGGAGAACAAGCATACCAGAAGTGTCGAGCTGCCTGTAATGTTAGAGCAGGGCTTCCAGCTTCTCCAGCAAACCTGTAACATAGAGGAGAACAAAAGGAAGTACTAACCAGGTCATACACCATAGAGGGGAAGAAAGGGAAGTACTAACCAGTTCATACACCATAGAGGAGAAGAAAGGGAAGTACTAACCAGGTCATACACCATAGAGGGGAAGAAAGGGAAGTACTAACCAGGTCATACACCATAGAGGAGAAGAAATGGAAGTACTAACCAGGTCATACACCATAGAGGGGAAGAAAGGGAAGTACTAACCAGTTCATACACCATAGAGGAGAACAAAAGGAAGTACCAACCAGTTCATACACCATAGAGGAGAAGAAAGGGAAGTACTAACCAGTTCATACAACATAGAGGAGAACAAAAGGAAGTACCAACCAGTTCATACACCATAGAGGAGAAGATTGGGAAGTACTAACCAGTTCATACACCATAGAGGAGAACAAAGGGAAGTACCAACCAGTTCATACACCATAGAGGAGAAGAAAGGGAAGTACTAACCAGTTCATACACCATAGAGGAGAGGAAAGGGAAGTACTAACCAGTTCATACACCATAGAGGAGAACAAATGGAAAGTACCAACCAGTTCATACAACATAGAGGAGAACAAATGGAAGTACTAACCAGTTCATACACCATAGAGGAGAACAAATGGAAGTACTAACCAGTTCATACACCATAGAGGAGAACAAATGGAAGTACCAACCAGTTCAGACACCATAGAGGAGAAGAAAGGGAAGTACTAACCAGTTCATACAACATAGAGGGGAATAATGGGAAGTACCAACCAGTTCATACACCATAGAGGAGAACAAATGGAAGTACCAACCAGTTCATACACCATAGAGGAGAACAAAAGGAAGTACTAACCAGTTCATACACCATAGAGGAGAAGAAAGGGAAGTACCAACCAGTTCATACACCATAGAGGAGAAGAAAAGGAAGTACTAACCAGTTCATACAACATAGAGGAGAAGAAAGGGAAGTACCAACCAGTTCATACACCATAGAGGAGAAGAAAAGGAAGTACTAACCAGTTCATACAACATAGAGGAGAATAAATGGAAGTACCAACCAGTTCATACACAATAGAGGAGAAGAAAGGGAAGTACTAACCAGTTCATACACCATAGAGGAGAGGAAAGGGAAGTACTAACCAGTTCATACACCATAGAGGAGAACAAAGGGAAGTACCAACCAGTTCATACACCATAGAGGAGAAGAAAGGGAAGTACTAACCAGTTCATACAACATAGAGGAGAACAAATGGAAGTACCAACCAGTTCATACACCATAGAGGAGAACAAATGGAAGTACTAACCAGTTCATACACCATAGAGGAGAACAAATGGAAGTACCAACCAGTTCAGACACCATAGAGGAGAAGAATGGGAAGTACTAACCAGTTCATACAACATAGAGGGGAATAATGGGAAGTACCAACCAGTTCATACACCATAGAGGGGAAGAAAGGGAAGTACCAACCAGTTCATACACCATAGAGGAGAACAAATGGAAGTACCAACCAGTTCATACACCATAGAGGAGAAGAAAGGGAAGTACCAACCAGTTCATACACCATAGAGGAGAAGAAAAGGAAGTACTAACCAGTTCATACAACATAGAGGAGAAGAAAGGGAAGTACCAACCAGTTCATACACCATAGAGGAGAAGAAAAGGAAGTACTAACCAGTTCATACAACACAGAGGAGAAGAATGGGAAGTAGCAACCAGTTTATACAACGTAGAAGAGAACAAAAGGAAGTACTAACCAGTTCATACAACATAGAGGAGAACAAAAGGAAGTACTAACCAGTTCATACACCATAGAGGAGAAGAAAGGGAAGTACCAACCAGTTCATACACCATAGAGGAGAAGAAAAGGAAGTACTAACCAGTTCATACAACATTGAGGAGAAGAAAAGGAAGTACTAACCAGTTCATACAACATTGAGGAGAAGAAAAGGAAGTACTAACCAGTTCATACAACATAGAGGAGAACAAAAGGAAGTACTAACCAGTTCATACACCATAGAGGAGAAGAAAGGGAAGTACCAACCAGTTCATACAACACAGAGGAGAAGAAAGGGAAGTACTAACCAGTTCATACAACATAGAGGAGAAGAAAAGGAAGTACCAACCAGTTCATACACCATAGAGGAGAAGAAAGGGAAGTACCAACCAGTTCATACACCATAGAGGAGAAGAAAAGGAAGTACTAACCAGTTCATACAACATAGAGGAGAAGAAAGGGAAGTACCAACCAGTTCATACACCATAGAGGAGAAGAAAAGGAAGTACTAACCAGTTCATACAACACAGAGGAGAAGAATGGGAAGTAGCAACCAGTTTATACAACGTAGAAGAGAACAAAAGGAAGTACTAACCAGTTCATACAACATAGAGGAGAACAAAAGGAAGTACTAACCAGTTCATACACCATAGAGGAGAAGAAAGGGAAGTACCAACCAGTTCATACACCATAGAGGAGAAGAAAAGGAAGTACTAACCAGTTCATACAACATTGAGGAGAAGAAAAGGAAGTACTAACCAGTTCATACAACATTGAGGAGAAGAAAAGGAAGTACTAACCAGTTCATACAACACAGAGGAGAACAAAAGGAAGTACTAACCAGTTCATACAACATAGAGGAGAACAAAAGGAAGTACTAACCAGTTCATACACCATAGAGGAGAAGAAAGGGAAGTACCAACCAGTTCATACAACACAGAGGAGAAGAAAGGGAAGTACTAACCAGTTCATACAACATAGAGGAGAAGAAAAGGAAGTACCAACCAGTTCATACACCATAGAGGAGAAGAAAGGGAAGTACCAACCAGTTCATACACCATAGAGGAGAAGAAAAGGAAGTACTAACCAGTTCATACAACATAGAGGAGAAGAAAGGGAAGTACCAACCAGTTCATACACCATAGAGGAGAAGAAAAGGAAGTACTAACCAGTTCATACAACACAGAGGAGAAGAATGGGAAGTAGCAACCAGTTTATACAACGTAGAAGAGAACAAAAGGAAGTACTAACCAGTTCATACAACATAGAGGAGAACAAAAGGAAGTACTAACCAGTTCATACACCATAGAGGAGAAGAAAGGGAAGTACCAACCAGTTCATACACCATAGAGGAGAAGAAAAGGAAGTACTAACCAGTTCATACAACATTGAGGAGAAGAAAAGGAAGTACTAACCAGTTCATACAACATTGAGGAGAAGAAAAGGAAGTACTAACCAGTTCATACAACACAGAGGAGAAGAAAGGGAAGTACTAACCAGTTCATACAACATAGAGGAGAAGAAAAGGAAGTACCAACCAGTTCATACACCATAGAGGAGAAGAATGGGTGGTGCTAACCAGTTCATACAACGTAGAAGAGAACAAAAGGAAGTACTAACCAGTTCATACATGTCAGGAGCGGGAAGTAACGCATGGCTATTAATGTACTAACAGTTACAGGTGTAAATGTTGGCAAAAAATGACTCCAGTAGTTTTCATGCCAGGCGCACAGACTGCCGTAGATGCATCTAATTTATGACGAGGTGCCCCCCTCATCATAAGGGTCATGAGATCACTGGTCCTTCTGTTACATGACATTCTTGGCCACTCACCGGAGCGCTGCTGCCTTTTCAAACAGCTGATTGGCGAGAGCGCTGGCAGCCGGACCCCCACTGATCAGATAGCGATAATCTATCCTGAAGATAGGTCATCAATGTTAAAGGGGTTTTCCAAGAGTTTTTTTTACAGATGTTGGACCCCCACCAATCAGATACTGGTGATCTATCCAGAAGATAGTTCATCAGTATAAAATTCCTGAAAAACCCCTTTAAACTCCTGGATAACCCCTTTAAGAGAACACGCTGTGTTATTTAGTCTGTTTATTTTTGCTCGTCCCGAATGAATCATTTTAATACGAAGCTATTGGGATAACAGTAAAGCTCCATAAAAACGTACCTTGAGCCCATTTCAAAAGCTTTTATGGCGGAAAGACGAAGGTGTTTTTTGCCGGCCAAGCTGTCCATTATGCTTTGGCCCTGAATGCAGGCGGTGACGCTCAACATCTCATACGCCGAGGGAGAGCTGCGGCTGCAAGAGTCACAAGCAATTTCCTAATTACTTATTGAATAAGAGCTAACGCATGGCTATTACAGTGTTTACACCCCCATAATCGTCATCCACTAAAGGATCCTCTGAGAAACAGCCATAAAATATCAATATGCTTTTACTCGATTGCTAAAGCGCTTGATCGGCCTGAAATGCAAAACAGTCACAGCGTGCGCTGCCAATGACCGACGCCGCGGTCCTACAACGGTGCAGGATCTGTTCACAAGCATCACGTTTATTCAATGCATCCTGTGAAATGATTAAAACGTTCTGTTCCATTTACTAATCAACTAAGGCCATAGAGGGGTCGTCCACCAATGGGATTCTGATGACTTATCCCCAGGATAGGTCATCAATATCTGTCTGGTCGGGTTCAGACTCCTAGGGCCCCGCAGATCAGCTGTTGGAAGGGGCCATGGTGCTTAGGCTCTTCTCAGGCCTGTGACATCACGCCATCGGTCATATAGCCTTTCTGCAGCTCAGTTCTATTCAACTGAATTGCATCAAGCTGCAATACCAAGCATAGCCACTATAAAATGGGCGGCATACTATTAAAAATAGTTGGTATACTATTAAAAAAGGGCCACAGCTGATCGGCGATGGTGCTGGGAGCGACCCCCACCAATCAGATATTACCCATCACATAATACACCATCAGTTTTGAACTTGCATGCATAGCCATCAGTTTTCCCTGAATAGATTCTGACTGATTCTGACACTGGCTGACCTGTTCCATGTGCGCTTGGCAGCTGAAGACATCTGTGTTGGTCCCATGTTCATATGTGTCCCCATTGCTGAGAAAAATTAAGTTTAAATGTATATGCAAATGAGCCTTTAGGAGCAACGGGGGCGTTGCCGTTACACCTAGAGGCTTTCTTCTCTCTGCACTTTGACAGGAACAGGTGCGATGACATTTACACTCATTCTAAGCGCAGAGGGCACGGCAGTTGCAGAGAGAGCAGAGCCTCTAGGTGTAACGGTAACGCCCCCGTTGCTCCTAGAGGCTCATTTGCATATATTAAATCCTCATTTTTCTCAGCAATGCGGGCACATATGAACATGGGACCAACACAGATGCCTTTAGCTGCCAAGAGCACATGTAACAGGTCAGCCAGTGTCATAGGTACAAATCTGCTGACAGATGCCCTTTAAACTTTATTTCTACTTATCTATAGAATCAACACCCCATTTTACATTACTAGTGATATCATGATTTACCTAAGAATTCGCACACCCGCAGATGTCATCATTTCCAGTTTGTAGATCCAGCCAGAAAAGCATGCGTCAAGAATGAAAACTCCACTTCAAAGTTCATAATTAGAGATGAGCAAATCGAATTCCACGAATTTCAGGATAAATTAGATTCGCCTCGAAGCCGAATTTCCTCGTGCTTCGCGTCAGCGAATCGATTTAGCCTGAAATAGTGTAAAAAAACAAAAAACTTCAAACTTACCTGCTCCATTTGCTCGCGACGGGCCGCCAGCCTCCATCTTGATTGAAGATCTCGGTCGAAATCCCGTGCGAGGTGACGTATGACGTCACCACGCCGGCCGGCGTGATGAAGTAATCTCGCGCGAGATTTCGCTCCAGATCTTCAAGCAAGATGGAGGCGGCCGGCCCATTGTGAGCAAATAGAAGCGGTACGTTTGATAAAATATTTATTTTTATTGGTATTTTTACACCGTTTTTTCACTCAGATGCTGCAATCATGTATGAACGCGGTATCTAAGGGGCACAATGGTGGGGGGCGGCGCTATCGCAGCCTCCTGTCATTGCACCCACTACTTATAAAAAAATGTGCTTCGTGACGAAGTAATTCGTCACGAAGCAAATTTTTTTGCAAAATTCGGCGAATCGGCTGAATCGAACTTTTCAATTATTCGCTCATCTCTATTCAGAATTAATTTAGAATGATTTGTCTACTTTATATTTTTCTACACTAGTTTATCCGTAAATCGTGTCTTCCTTGATCACTGCATATACTACTTGACACAGGGATGCAAATAAGGCTCCATTCACACGTCCGTGGTGTGTTGCGGACCCGCAAATTGCGGATTCGCAACACGCTCGCCCGGCACCCCTATAGAAATGTCTATTCTTGTCCGCAAGCTGCGGACAAGAATAGGACACATTCTATCTTTTGCGGAGCTGCGGACCTGAAGATCGGGGCCGCGCTCCGCAAATGCGGATGCGGACAGCACACTATGTGCTGTCCGCATCCATTCCGTCCCCATAGAAAATGAATGGGTCCGCGCCCGTTCTGCAAAATTGCGGAACGGATGCGGACCCATTTGCGGACGTGTGAATGGAGCCTAAAACGAACACAATAACCTCGCTCTGTCCAGAACTAAAAATCAAGTGTGAGATTCCTACACTTGACGCAATACTGTTAAACACGAAGGTGTAATCTTAGAACCAGACAGCAGGGGTCACTGTTGCCTTTGATTAGATTTCTGTACCGATGCAGCGCACAAGATCTCACTTTGCAGAGACTCACAAAATGACTTTTTTTGCAGGCAATTTATTTTCCCTGTACTTTAAATAATGCACTGATTATATAACATAATATGGCAGTCTAAAAAGTAGAACGAAGAAAACAAGGAAACTGTCGGTGGAAGTATAAGATATATCTTTGGGCATTTCAGACTCCAGGACTGCAGCAATACAGTGAGATAGAAGACAGTAAAATAAACCGCGGATAATATACATACTAGTCTGGCTTTTTTATCCTTTCATCAAACGTCAGTGCTCTCCGGGAACAGGATAAGGCTAGTTCTAGGTCGTGGGCATTGTAGGCAAAGTGCGCCAGCCTGGTGAATGCCTGCAGCTCTAGGAGGGGATCTGACCAGTCACACTCCTGCGCCATCTTCCAAACCTGGTTACAGGAGAAGACACTTGGGCTACAATTATACGTGATATATACATTGTGATTTTAATACACACAAATACAGCAGATGAATAAGGGTTATTAGATGCTGATATAACAGGTCCTCCTCATCTGTAGCTGTTCTTCTTCTGGGGGCAGATTCAGGAGATGTCTGAGATCTGGGGGGGGGGGGGTAGGGGGGGGGCATCCATGTCTGTTTTGCTAGATTGTTTGATACTATACGGCAGGGATCAGCAACCTTCAGCGCTCCGGCTGCTGTGAAACTACAACTCCCAGCATGCACACTTGCTTTGAACTCCCGCAGAAGTTAAGGGGAATTCTAGGAGTTGTAGACTGAGAACAGCTGGAGTGCCGGAGGTTGGTGATCCCGGCTCTAAGGCTTCATTACTCCATTCTGTGCGGGGAATCGTTCTACAAACAAAGGAGAGAAAAGAGAAAAGAATGCGGCACAACACCGCTAGGAGGCAACAGCCGCTTCGTGCTTGTTGCGCTTTTTCAAGCCAATAAAGCTGCAAAGAGTATTTTTTGGCGAGTGCCGCATTCTTTTTTCTTTTCTCTCCTTTGTTGCAAATCCTACTTGTTTTTCATGCTGAGCACCACCACTACTCGCCAGATGAAATCCCACACCTGCAGCAGTGCCGGCCGTGTCCTCTACATATTACAATCATTCTACAAAGTCTTGTCATTTGAACACACACACTCTCATACGTACATCGCACTAGATTCACAGTGGCTCATCTCACATTATATGTTTTTTTTTTTATGGCTCTTGACACTGCAGACCATTCCCACTAAGGCTCCTGCATTACCGCCACTGTCCACTAGGTGTCCTCCAAGAAGAACTCTGGCAGATGTCTATAGACCGATTCCGTCAGACGGCAGAGACTGGCACAGAGAGCACAGGTCCAGGTTACCGCCACTGTCCACTAGGTGTCATCAGAGAAGAACTCTGGCAGATGTCCAAAGACCGATTCCGTCAGACGGCAGAGACTGGCACAGAGAGCACAGGTCCAGGTTACCGCCACTGTCCACTAGGTGTCATCAGAGAAGAACTCTGGCAGATGTCCAAAGACCGATTCCGTCAGACGGCAGAGACTGGCACAGAGAGCACAGGTCCAGGTTACCGCCACTGTCCACTAGGTGTCATCAGAGAAGAACTCTGGCAGATGTCTATAGAACGATTCCGCCAGACAGCAGAGACTGGCACAGAAAGCACAGGTCCAGGTTACCGCCACTGTCCACTAGGTGTCCTCAGAGAAGAACTCTGGCAGATGTCTATAGACTGATTCCGTCAGACGGCAGAGACTGGCACAGAGAGCACAGGTCCAGGTTACCGCCACTGGTCGGCTACAGGCATGAAAGTTGGTGCAGGACCACAAAGGGGATATGTGCATTATACGATAAGCCTGCATTCACACAAGCATATTCTAGATCAGGAATCAGCAACCTTCAGCACTCCAGCTCCCAGCATAAACTTACTCAGCTGCTTTTGTAATTTCCATAGAAGTGAATGGAGCATGCTGGGAGTTGTAGTTTCAGAACAGCTGGAGTGCCGGAGGTTGCTGATCCCTGTTCTAGATGTATTATTCATCTGAATTACTTGGGTAATGAGCAGAGACTCAATTCGCTCACCTCTACTTGTGTGTGTCACGGCTCCACTGCGGGTTTAACTGAGCCAAACTCACGACATCATGGGGATCTCTGATGCGGTGAGTTGGGTCATGACACACGCAAGTAATACAGATGGATAACACGTCTGGAACTTGCCCATGTGAATAAGATCTTAGGCTGGCACAATTCAGGAGTATCGGAGCCATCACCCAGCTGAGAAAAGTGTCTTATGACCGAGTGTGCCAGGGGTACACATACACAGCAAGAAAAGTACATATGGGTCCCCAGCAGGGGCGGAATGGCCATAGACCGGTGGGCCGACATCCAGGAGGACGCCTAAGCCCTCCTTTCTGGCCAAATACATAATAAGCTCTGGCGATAACTAAGTTACTCCATGTGCATTCCATTTCCGTATGTCCGTATTTCCATTCCGCAAAAAAATAGAACATGTCCTATTATTGTCCGCATTACGGACAAGGATAGTACTGTTCTATGAAGGGCCAGCTGTTCCGTTTCGCAAAATACGGAATGCACATGGACGTTATCCATATTTTTTGCGGATCCGTTTTTTGCAGACTGCAAAATACATACGGTCGTGTGCATGAGCCCTTAAGGTGAAGTTTCATCCGAGAAAAAAGTGGGCAGATATACTAAGGGCTCATGCACACGACCGTATGTATTTTGAGGTCCGGAACAGCTGGCCCCTAGAACACAACAGTCCTATCCTTGTCCATAATGCGGACAATAATAGGACATGTTCTAATATACGGAGATACGGAAACGAAATGCACAGAGTAACTTCCATTTTTTTGTGGACCCATTGAAATGAATGGTTCCGCATACAGTGCGCAAAAAACGGAACGGACACGGAAAGAAAATATGTTAGTGTGCATGAGTCCTAAGACTGGTTTTACAGCCAATCCTTATTCCTAAAACATTCAAGGGGTTCTTAGGGACTGCAGTATTGATCCTTAGGATAGGTCCTCAATATCAGATTGGCAGGGGTCTGTCTCCCAGTACTCCCACTGATTAACTGTTTTTTTTTAGGAGCTGTAGGGCTGGAACCAGTAACCGGAATTACACAGTTCCATAAACTGTATAGTGGCCGGGGCAGGTTACTGCAGCCCTGCTCCCAATGTGACCAGCATTCCAGCAGTGGGGCGAGTGACTGAGAATGCGTGACCACCAGTACTCAACTCAGGAGGTGGACATCCACTTTGCTATACACTGTGAACACCAGGTGGCACCATACTATCTAAGGAAATATCAATACTCATATTGTTTAAATGTACATTAAAAGCAAACATTGTTAATGTCTTCTGAGCTGCACAATACATATAGGGAGTCGTTTATTAGGACCGGCATTTTAGACGCTGGCCTAATAACTCCCATAGCTGGCGGTGGATCCGCCGAAGTTATGAAGAGGTGCTGGCCAGTATCCAGTGCCGGTCTAAATGTAAGCCAGCTTCCTTGCTGGCTTCCATTTAGACCATTTCTTCTCCTAAAACAGACGAAGAAAATGATAATTGAGGCAGTCCTGCTGGCGCTTCCCCACCACACCTACTAGTGTGAGCGGGAAAAGTGGCAGATTGCAGCACAAATAACCTCGTAATATAGGCGTATTTCTGGATAGTAAATGACCCCCATGAGATTTACCAGCAGGACAACCCCCTTTATATACGTACTTGTGAGAGGCTTGGAACAGTAAAGTCCATCAGTCCTAACCCATTACAGGAGTGCATTTCTAGAGCGACAATGACTTTGGTCATGAGGTTTTGTCCTTCATTGTTTTCCTGAAAAAATAAATTAGTAAAACATACAATCAATATAATATTCCCAGTAACAAAAGAATCTGTATGTGGACATCCAAGAGAATAAGAGCACACTGAAGATAATCATCCGTACAGCCCCAATGCATTCTGAGTGGATGTGGATCCGCTCAGAATGCCTCAGTCTGGCAGCGTTCAGCCTCCGTTCCACTCAGCAGGCGGACACCCGAACGCAGCTTGCAGCGTTCGGGTGTCCGCCTGGCCGTGCGGAGCCAAACGGATCCGTTCAGACTTACAATGTAAGTCAATGGGGACGGATCTGTTTGAAGATGACACAATATGGTGCAATTTCAAACGGATCCGTCCCCCATTGACTTTCAATGCAAAGTCTGGACGGATCCGTCTGACTAACTTTCACACTTAGTTTTTTTTCTGAAATATAATGCAGACGGATCCGTTCTGAACGGATACCATCGTTTGCATTATAGGAGCGGATCCGTCTGTGCAGACACCAGACGGATCCGCTCCGAACGCAAGTGTGAAAGTAGCCTTAGTTTGGCTATGAATGTTGGCACTGAAACAAAATTAGCACTGATCAGCTGGCCCGGCTTGCCCGACATCAATAGAAAAAGAGCAATCATGAGCACAATGTCTTGTAGGGCTAGCTCAGCTGATTGTAATGATACCTTTCACTTAGCGATCCATTGCTTCCTTCTGGAGAGAAATTACTTTAAATTCATATAAAAAATGAGCAGTTAAGTGCACTGAGGGCGGGCCCAATGCACTGTGTGCACTCGTGCTCCTCCTGATTTCTCTGCCAGCCGCTCCCTCTCCTTTTTCATTGACAGAGCAAGGCAAGATGACTATGCAGGAACCTGCCTCTGTCAATCAAGAAGGAGAAGGAGGGGCTGGCAGAGGAAGCAGGAAGTGAAAAGTGGCTTGGTCCCACCCTCAGTGCACCTAACAGCTAATTTGCATATGTATTTAAAGTACTTTTTCTCCAGATTGAAGCAGCGGCTCCCTTAGTGAAAGGAATCATTACATTAAGCTGAGCTAGCCCTACAATACATCGTGTCCGGTTTAACAGTTAAATTCTTGGTGACAGGCTCCCTTAAGAAGGAATGAATATGGAGAATAAAAAACTTCTTGTGTAAATGTATTAAACACAGTGCCCTACAACAAGGACCATATAGTCCCAGATAACACATCATTGACAGATATATAATCTACTTATAGCCACACCTCATCATCTGTTCCAAGTTTGGGTCCAATCTGTTGCTGGAGTAGCTGTTTAGCCTTCACCCAAGTAGAAATTAGTTGTTGTCTTAAGGAGATGGGTACTATCTCTTCCGGAGAACTCTCATGGGTCAAGTCTAATGCATAGTCACAGACCTAAAAGAATATTGCACAGATTATCAGATAACAGACATGCTACACCTAAAGGGGTTTCTCCACAAAAAAAAAAAATCCCCAGAACCAGGGATATGTCTAATCACAGAGCTTGGGCCACAGAAGAGAGGCTACTTTAACTCCTCATATCTCATAATCAGTAGCAGCTAGAGATATTGGTCTGGTCTTGTTTAAAAGTTGACAATCTAAGCTTTAAAACAAGACATCAGCATTATTTCAACTACATTGGGTAAAATAGCTGTTAGAAGTCGGGTCGGGAGTTACAGCAGCTGAAAGTGAAAGCAGGTTTCAGCTGCTTTCACTCCCCACCTGATTTCTAACAGCTATATCTGCCAGTGAAGTGATTCTAGTCTTGTTTTGAAGTTTAAATGGTCAGCTTTCAAGCAAGACTGGGCCCATATCTCTACCCACCCCAAGGTATGAAAAGATAAAGCAGCCCCCCTTCAGTTGGCTGTGATCTCAGCCAGCCTGAAGGAGAGGGAAGGGGGCAGTGGGGAGCTGACAGGCTGCAGGGAGAAGAGAAAAAAAATATATAAAAAAATACATATATAAATTTGGTAACATTATAATCGTAGTGTCCTACAAAATAAAGTTATAATGTAACTTATACTACACATTGAATGCGGTAAAAATAAATCCCATAAAATAATATTAAAATTGATGTCCCCCCCCCTAAAAATAAAAAACGTATTTTATACAGTATTAAATAACCCAAAATTATTCCTAAAAACACTACAACTTGTCCTGCAAAATTCAAGGTCTCATACAGCTAAATGGAAGAAATAATTAAGTTAGACCGCTGGAACAGAGAAGGGGAAAATGTTACTGATTATCAAGGCTAAAATAAGTTATGTCACTAAGGGGTTAAAAATGCACTTGTTTCGCCTGAGTTGTGCGCCAACTATATTTATTTAAGACATAAATTCAAACATCTACAATAAAAAAGTGAAATTTCAGGAGGGTTTTTCCAAATTTGAATCTTACTGTTAAAGGGGTTGTCTCACTTTAGCAAATGGCATTTATCATGTAGAGAAAGGTAACACAAGGCACTTACTAATGTATTGTGATTGTCCATATTGCCTCCTTTGCTGGCTGGATTCATTTTTCCATCACATTATACACTGCTCGTTTCCATGGTTACGACCACCCTGCAATCCATCAGTGGTGGTCGTGCTTGCACACTATAGGAAAAAGCACCAGCCTAAGTGAGGTCGCACAGTCCCGGCCACCAGAGAGGTCAGCATTTTTTTTCTATAGTATACAAGCACGGCCACCACTGATAGATTTCAGGGTGGTCATAACCATGGAAACAAGCAGTGGATAATGTGAGTCCAGCCAGCAAAGGAAGCAATATGGACAATCATAATAAATTAGTAAGTGGTTTGTATTAACTTCCTCTACTGAAGTGAGACAACCCCTTTAAGGTCTTTTAAAAGATGTCATACTGTAGGGAAGGTGAATTTTAGCCTAGCTATTACGGCCGCAATATCCGGACTCATTTCTACCTAACCAATCTTTGATCACCATAGAATCCTATAGTGATCTATTACCGATGCATGAAAGCGGTCTAAGGGTCGGTTCAGACGTGGTGGCGGATTTGATACGGATTTCTGGCACAACTCCACTCACCTCAGTGGATATGGGTTGAATCCGCAGTGAATCCGCAGCGCAATCTGCAAGTGACATATGCGGGTCTTGCTGTGAAATCACTGCGTCTGATATATTCCCTACAATGGTATCTAAACTTCCTATACAGAATGTAGATGTATGAACTCCGCTGGAATGATAAGTGACGACATTACGACCTGAATCAGGCAATGACAATCGTAGTAATTGGATGTTTCACTGAAATGTCCTGCGGAATTTTGGAGAGAAGAACTAATTAAGTTTCACGAGTCCAAATTCTCCTGATAGTTAAAGTACAATATGCTGGGGAGTCCAAGGCCGTATGGTAACCCGCAGGCTAAAGTGCTATGTCAATGTCATCTCTCTGTGGGTCTTGAGGAGGCATATGTTTAAGGATCTATGAGAGAGCGGAGACTAAAAGCAATTATCTACAAAGTAACCTTTCCATAGAGGAACCACGCCAGGAGCTCTGTCCAATTTACACAAATATTCTAACCGTTAACATATAAAACAGCATTCATTTATCCAAAGATATCCCTGTAAAATGAGCGTCTACCTCCAGGGCGAGTTTCACATCAGGAAGGCCATTTGGATCAAGTGACAAAACATGTGCTACATTCGATTTTTCGGGCCCCTTCCCTGAAGCCTTCTTGCCTTTCTCGGTATGCAGACTTGTATCTGATCTTTTATTACTGTCTGACACAGGTATCCAGCGAAGAATTAAGCCTTTGGCTAAGGCATTGGACAGCATAACCAACAGCGCCGGGTTCCTGAATGGCAGATACAAGAGGAAAAGTAAGTTAGTGCTGTGCAGGACTGGATGGGTACTTACTATGGGAGGCCTTTCCTCTGCAGCTTCAGTGGCCGGTGCTTAACAATAATGCTGTGTCTGGCTATAGAAAACATTTTCTGCTGCTGCCGATTTTGCAATGTTACAGATGTAGCAATAGCCAACATGATGGATGACATGTTACATAATTAACGAGTGCTGCAGCTCAATACACTATTAAAGGGAGTCCGTCATCAAAGTTTCACCTTTTTAACCCTTCCCATAGCTTTCTAGCACCCTTACAGATAATAAAAACGTTACCTTTATGAGCAATCCTGGACTTATAAAACCGCCAAAAAACATATTAGTAGCATATGCAAATGAGGGCTCGCAAGTGCCCAGGGGCGGCGTTACCCTCGTAGGTGCCCAGCTAGCTCAACCTTATCGTCGCTTCCCCCCGCCCATTCTTTCCCTCTGACCGCCCATCTACTTATTTCTTGTTTCGCCGAGATCCCGCGCCTGCGCACTCAGTCCGTTGGCCGGCGCATGTGCACTGCAATGCCCATTCCTTGCAAGGCATCACAGTAATTAATGCGCATTGCGCCAGCTAACTGCGCAAAAACACCACAAAGGAGGCGCATTAATTACTGTGATGCCGTACAAGGAATGGGCATCGCAGTGCGCATGCGCCGGCCGACGGACTGAGTGCGCAAGCGCGGGATCTCGGCGAAACAAGAAGTAAGTAATGCCAGGCACAGCCACTGCTTAAAGTGAAGGGTTTGCAGCACATTACCCAGAGCACCCTGGCCCCTTTTAAACAACTGCTCGATGAAGGTGCCGAGAGTTGAACCAATACTGATCTGATATTGATAGAGGCAATCAGTTTTAAAGAGGACCTGTCACCACTCCTGACCTGCCTGTTTTAATAGCTTCATCCTTTCCCCATGTAAGAACAATTCTGGAGCCTCAATTCCTATGACTCTATGTTGTACCATTCCTTTATTATTTCTACTAGAAGTTATGGACGAATTACTAGCAGTCTGCAGTAAGGGTACAGAGGGGTGGTATCTGTTGGGGGGGGGGTGTACCTGCATAGTCTCACTTAATCCAGTCAGTGTTGCCATTCTCAGACTGTGCAGGTACACGCCCATAACTGATAACACCCCTCTATACCCTTACTGCAGACTGCTAGTAATTCGTCCATAACTTCTAGTAGAAATAACACAGGAATGGCAGAACATAGAGCCATAAGAATAGATGCTCCGGAATTGTTATTACATGAGGAATGCATGAAGCTGTTAATACAGGCAGGTCAGGAGTGGTGAAAGGTCCTCTTTAAAACTGATTGCCTCTATCAATATCAGATCAGTATTGGTTCAACTCTCGGCACCTTCATCGAGCAGTTGTTCAAAAGGGGTCCGGGTGCTCCGGTTAATGTGCTGCAAACCCTTCACTTTAAGCAGTGGCTGTGCCTGGCATTAAAATTGGGCCTAAGGGGTAATAGCAATCACAGCCGCTGCTAAAAATATGGATCTGCCCCGGGTAAACAAAAGGGAAGGCAACACTAATCCGGGCACCTCGGGCCCTTCAAAAACGAATTGATGGCAGGGCCGAGAGTTGGTTATCCCCCCCCCCCCCCCTGATCTAATATTGATTACCTACTACCAACTACTCTTAAAGGATCAGGAGACCCTTTTAATATTACACTGGCGGAACCACTGTAAAACCAACGACTTACCCACAATGTCCGGTTTTCTTAAGTGCTACAAGCAGTTTCTTTAGCGTCTCAAGAAGCAATGTTAACCTTCCAGATGCAATGATATGCTGGTTGTGGTTTAGGATATAGACCGTGGCATTATGAGTTATCCAGGCCTCCTGCATTCTGACACCCAACTCTGCGGCTTGCAGGAAGTTTTCTGTAGCATACGATGAAAGCTGTGAGATCCAATCCCTAGGCAGAAAGAAAGAGGAGTCTTAAATGTCATTACTATCCTCTAATATATAGGTCCGTTTCAGTTCTTCACAGGGATGTAACTATAGGGTGTCGCTCCTAGGCCTTGATGCCTGAAGGACCCCAAAGTCTGAAATGCCACATAATAAAAGACATGGCAGATGAAGGTCTAATTACGGATTGTGCATCAGGTCTTATTAATATGTGGATATGTAATAAAGCTTATAAATTCTGTGCTGAAAATGTATGCAACTTTCTAATATACCTGAACATGTGTCACAAATTAATATATCTGCTTGCAGTCATTAAAGGGGTTCTGCAGTTTGGATAGATCATCAGCATCTGATCGGCGGGGGTCTGACACACGCAAACTCTCCGCCTTATTTTCTGATGTTGACCATCATTTATTTCCTAGACCTCATTCACACTAGCACATTTGCTGTAGCTCATTATTTGTGTGTGTGGGGGGGGGGGGGGGGGGGGGAGATCACTGCAAAAAATAAAAACATCTTGCATAATATGATAAATAAATACAAGGATATATTTTCACCTTCAGGACGCAGCCTAATTTTGCAAATCTGTGTCACTTTATGTGGTTTATGTGGTGAAAAATTTGCAAATTTCCAAATGTTAATTTCTCAAAAATAGTTATTACTTTACATTCCCTATATGTCTACTTCATGTTTGGATCATTTTGAAAATGACATTTAATTTTTTTGGGTCGTTAGAAGGCTTAGAAATTTAAAAGCAAATCTTAAACTTTTTGCGAAAATTTCCAAAACAAAATTTTTTCAGGACCAGTTCAGTTATGAAGTCACTTTTTTGGGGCTTATATATTAGAAACCACCCCATTTTAGAAACTACACCCCTCAATGTATTCAAAACTGATTTTACTAACTTTGTTAACCCTTTAGGTGTTTCACAAGAATTAAAGGAAAATGTAGACGAAATTTCAGAATTTCACTTTTTTTGGCAGATTTTCAATTTTAATCCATTTTTTGCCGCTAACAAAGCAAGGGTTTATTACCCTGATTCTGCAGTTTACAGAAACACCCCATATGTGGTCGTAAACTGCTGTACGGGCACACAGCAGGGCGCAGAAGGAAAGGAACGCCATATGGTTTTTGGAAGGCAGATTTCACTGGGATAATTTTAAGCTGCCATGTCACATTTGAAGATTCCCTGATGCACCCCTAGAGTAGAAACTCCCAAAAAAATAACCCATTTTGGAAACTACGGGATAAGGTGGCAGTTTTGTTGGTACTATTTTAGGGTACATATGATTTTTGGTTGCTCTACATTACACTTTTTGTGAGGCTAGGTAACAAAAAATTGCTGTTTTGGCACCTTTTTTTTATTATTTACAATATTCATTTGACAGGTTAGATTATGTGGTATTTTTATAGAGCAGGTTGTTACGGACGCGACAATACCAAATATGATTACTTTCTTTGGTTGTTTGTTTCAGTTTTACATAATAAAGCGTTTTTGAAAAAATATATTTTTTAGTGTCTCCATATTCTGAAAGCCATAATTATTTTTTATTTTTTGGCTGACTGTCTTATGTGGGGCTCATTTTTTTCACTATGAGATGACGGTTTGATTGATACTATTTTAGGGTGCATATGACATTTTGATTGCTTGGTATTACACTTTTAGTTATGTAGGGTGTAGTTTTTTTTTTACGGTGTTCACCTGAGGGATAAGGTCATGGGATATTTTTATACAGCAGGTTCTTACGGACGTGGCGATACCTAATTTGTATACTTTTTTAAAATATATTTAAGCTTTACACAATAACAGCATTTTTGAAACCAAAAATCATGTTTTAGTGTCTCCATATTCTGAAAGCCATAGCTTTTTTTATTTTTTGGGCGATTGTCTTAGGTAGGGTATCATTTTTGCGGGATGAGATGACGGTTTGATTGGCAATATTTTGGGGTGCATATGACTTTTTGATCGCTTGCTATTACACTTTTTGTGATGTAAGGTGACAAAAAATTTCTTTTTTGACACCGTCTTTATTTTATCTTTTTTACGGTGTTCACCTGAGGGATTAGGTAATGTGGTATTTTTATAGAGCAGGTTGTTACGGACGCGGCGATACCTAATATGTCAACTTTTTTTTCTTTTTTTTTACATTTAACACAATAAAACCTTTTTCAAACAAAAAAAAATTAAAAAAAATGTTTTAGTTTCTCCATAGTCTGAGACCCATAGTTTTTTTTATTTTTTGGGCGATTGTCTTAGGTAGGGGCAAATTTTTTGCGGGATGAGGTGACAGTTAGATTGGTACTATCATGGGGGGCATAAGTCTTTTTGATCGCTTGGTGTTGCACTTTTAGTGATGAAAGGTGACAAAAAAAATGTTTTTTTTAAGCATTTTTTTTTTTTTTTATGGTGTTCACCTTAGGGGTTAGGTCATGTGATATTTTTATAGAGCCAGTCGATACGGACGCAGCGATACCTAATATGTCAACTTTTCTTATTTTCCCTATTTTTAATTTTTTTTTTACTTTATTTTGGGAAAAGGACGCTTTTTACTTGAAACTTAAATTTTTTTTATTATAAAAAAAACACTTGTTTAGCTTTTTATATTTGTCCCACTGTGGGACTTCACCTTTTCAGGGTCTGATCCCTGTTTCAATTGAACTGAATTGAACTGTCAGCGTCTTACACAGTAAGACACAGCTAACCACGGCATGTGAAAGGGTTAATCCGCCGGCATCACCGCGTACAGCGATGGCGGCGAATGCAGCAGGGGGGTCGGCTATCAGTAACAGCCGGGCACGTGCTGTGGATCGGGGGGGTGCAGCTCCCGCACCCGCCCGATCACATCACGTATATGCACGTGGAAATGTGGTAAGGCACCACATTCCTCCACGTACATGTACGTGAAAATTGAAAATGCGGGAAGGGGTTAAAGAGAAATCACTGAAAAAAAATGCACTCACATAATAGAGATTCTTAGTTGTGGCGAAACCAACCTCGCCACTGGGTTTTGGAGAGGCCTGTTTACCAGCCTCTTGCCTCAGGATTATGGCCCATACTAACTTTAAAGGAGAAGACAGACCGGCCGCACAGCTGTCTTTGGAATTGTATTTTGTTATGTGAGGGTACCCAGATAGCTAATTTTATTGTATTTGTGTATTCTGAGTGCCATTCACATAATGATATGCACTCAGACTTGAGCTATCTGGGATATGTTAAATGTCTGTGTTTGCTGTGGAGGTGTGACATTGTGTGTTTGGGTGGTGATTTCTGTCCTGTTGTCTCCACATGTGTATTGGCGATTTCCCTTTGTCCTGAGAGATAATTGAATTGCTCCTCGGGTGTCTCCAGGGCAGAGAGGAGGAAACCATGATGCATTGTGGGGATGTGTTGTGTCTGTGTATCCTGAGTTGCTACGTATCTGTCCTGTGTCACAGTCTTCCTTCTGGTCCCCTAGGGGTGTGTCCACCAGAAGGGGACCTGCATAAATACGGGCGGGTAGCCCTCAATAAAGAGTGCCTGTTTTATCCTTCATCATGTTGAGGCTGGTGTTTGGGTAACTGATCGACACTGGGGGATTTCTATACGCTGGGAGATTTGCTATACTCCCCTGGCTATAACTACTAGATCTTTTGAGAGCTGTTCCTGCTCTCTGGTTTTAGGAGAGGTTCACCCACTGGAGCCTGGAGCCTTGTCTTAGGTCCAGGGTGGGTAGGAGACGGTGAGACCTCAACCAAGCTTCGGCGGTTCGTGGGGTCTGCAGTGCGTACGGTGTCAAGTGGAGTGCTTGGAGTCCTCGGAAAGCACTAGGAGCATTATCGACGGAGGTACCCGGTCGGGGTGCCAGGAGATCCGTTCAATATATTTTGATCAAAGCACATCTGTGCCCACCTACCACGACAAGGTGATCTCAGTCGGGCAGGAACCTACCCCATTTGATACCTGTCTCTATGCCATTGGGCATCTACATTCTACATGAAGTGGATATAAAAAGTCTACACACCCCTGTTAAAATGTCAGTTTTCTGTGCTGTAAAAAAAATTTGACAGAGATAAATCATTTCAGAACTTTTTCTACCTTTAATGTGACCTATAAACCGTACCACTCAATTGAAAAAAAAACTGAAATCTTTTAGGTGGAAGGAAGAAAACTAAAATAATGTGTTGTACAGTTTATAGGTCACATTAAAGGTGGAAAAAGTTCTGAAATTATTTATCTTTGTAAAAAAAAATTTAAAGCACAGAAAACTGACATTTTAACAGGGGTGTGTAGACTTTTTATATCCACTGTATAATGCGCTGCTACTTGTTACCTCGGTGTGCAGTCAAGCATCCAATGAAAGGAAAAGCATGCACAGCTATATGTACCACCTTATCAAGGTTGCCTATGGAATAGGTGGGATAATAGAAGTGCACTGGAGACAGTTACTCCTTAGGGGGGATAATCATAGTGCATAGTGCAGACTTGGAGCTAGCTGCCCCTTCAAATACATACTACAGAAAAAAGCAGGGTCTGCTCTCCGGAATGTGGATGTCCAATGGCACACAGACAGGTATCAAACAGAGTAGGTTCCTGCCTGACTGAGATCACCTTGCCGTGGTATGCGGGCACAGATGTGTTTTGATCAAGATATATTGGCTGAGAGTCTCCGATTTTATCCTATCAGAGCGAGGTTTTAGTCTATATATCATTTTTTTTTTTATCTATTACGTGAGTGCAATTACTTAATGATTTCTCTCAGGTCATCATTTGTAAGTCCAAACCAGGAGTGAAAGCTACAAAGAAAATGTATAATGGAAAAATATGCACCTCTTCTGGATTTGGCTTGCAAATGATGATCTAAATGCTGTACACAAGTGTGAATGAGGCCGTACATACAAAGCTTGATGCATGAGCCATAACATGCTCAGATGTGTTTGTCTTTCAGGGGTAACTTGACGTCCAGGTGACTGTCCACTTTGGCACAATTTTCTAATACACAAAGCATATAGGGCACTTTTTTAGCATCATCGTAAGCCTCCAATAGATCCCATGGTACCATGTTCTCCAGCTGGAACACACATCAATGCTACCATATGTATAGGACCCTCCAATAGATCCCATGGTACCATGTTCTCCAGCTGGAACACACATCAATGCTACCATATGTATAGGACCCTCCAATAGATCCCATGGTACCATGTTCTCCAGCTGGAACACACATCAATGCTACCATATGTATAGGACCCTATGTCTTCAGAGGCCTGTGCGCAGATAGAAACAGACTGCTACTGGATAAGACAAACATCGCCTGGCAAACATAGCCAGTCCATCTTTCTGGCTACCATACAGCTGGGTATAATGTATGCTGCTTTCAAAGTAAACATTAGTTATAAAGGGTCAGTAATGTATTACACACCTTTGCTTAAATCATTAATACTTGATATATAAGACACATAGTAATATATTTTTCAGAGTTAATGCTTCTTTCTCCACTTATCAGGCTCCCATTCCCATAAACTAACATCCTCAGAAATTAAAGGGGTTCTGCACTTTCATTTAACTGATGATCTATCCTCTGGATAGATCATCAGCTTCTGATCGGCGGGGGTCCGACACCCGGGACCCCCGCCGATCAGCTGTTTGAGAAGGCAGTGGCGCTCCAGCAGCGCCGCGGCCTTCTCACTGTTTACCTGCCAGCCCACTGACGTCACGACTAGTATCAACTAGCGTGGGCGGGGCTAAGCTCTGTTCACTTGAATGGAGCTTAGCCCCGCCCACGCTAGTTGGGCCGGCGGTAAACAGTGAGAAGGCCGCGGCGCTGCTGGAGCGCTATTGCCTTCTCAAACAGCTGATCGGCGGGGGTCCCGGGTGTCGGACCCCCGCCGATCAGAAGCTGATGATCTATCCAGAGGATAGATCATCAGTTAAATGAAAGTGCAGAACCCCTTTAAGTTACAATCAATCTTCTTTGAGAAAATAAGTCGATTGTGACTACATTCCTCCTCACTTTCCCATAGTCTTGTATAGGCAGTGTGTAATCTGATACTTTAATGTGCTGACAGTCCAACTTGATCTCTCAAACGTTCTTACCTTCACTTGTACTACTGATTTATGTTTAAGTTTGTTAAAAGATCAGTGGCCATTTAAAGAGGTTGTCTCCATTACAAAGCCCACATTCCATTAAGTCGTTTATCCCATGATTAATGTAATAAATGAAAATCAGATAACATATAGCACATGACAATCTCTTTCTTACAAAGCTAGAACCACCCCTGTATCTCACATGGATCCAGTTGCTCCAATTGCTCTGCTGGGGTCATGTCCTGTCTGCTGCAGCTGGCCGCAGTTGAAGCATGGAACCAAGCATGTGCATCCACCTCAGTGAGGTGGTCAGGGAAATTAGAAAAGGAACAAACAGCAGGTGGCGCTATGCAGATAGATTTCACTGAATAACTAAGTGGCTTTACTGAATTTTTAATTACACTCAATTACAAAAGTATTCAGATCCAAGTGTTGGTTTGAAAACTGTAGAATATTTTTTGTGGGAATCTCATCTAATGGCTGAGCGGAGGCAGTTCCAAAAATTGTCTCTCAATTTGGAGGACCAAGCATGTCTATGCTTTACACAAAAATACTCATTTATTAAATAGGAACTGTGTAATGCTTCATCACTCCTGGAGTGGCGCTGCAGGATAACAGAACACCTGTTGCTAGATTCCATGGTATGGTTCATCGATGGGAGTACAGCTCATCGATGGGAGTACCAGCACCCAGTGATTAACATATCATAGGAAATATCTTAGGATGTGAAGACTTGTTGGCAATGCTAAGTCTCCATACAGAACTGCTTCTTTAAGACATTCAGCACCCTGCCTAAGTTGCTTCCAAGGCATCGCACTGAGACAGCTCGAATCCTACTCCGTACTGATGAGGGGCAAGCACCTATGAAAAAGCTGTTTACTGATGGATTAGGCTAGTTTCACACTAGCGGCAAGGAACTCCGGCAGGCTGTTCAGGCGGGTGAACAGCCTGTCGGATCCGTGCTGCCACTAGTGCACGCGTGCCCCCGACTACTGCTCCATTGACTATAATGGGGGCGGGCTGGAGTTCCGGCGGCAGCACGGCAAGTATGCCGAGAGGTGGCCGGAATAAAACTATGACATGTCATAGTTTTATTCCGGCCGCCTCTCTGCATGTTTGCCGTGCTGCCGCCGGAACTCCGGCCTGCCCCCATTATAGTCAATGGAGCTGGAACGGTAGTCGGGGGCACGCGTGCACTAGTGGCAGCACGGATCCGACAGGCTGTTCACCCGCCTGAGTTCCTTGCCGCTAGTGTGAAAGTAGAGCCTAACTAGCTTAGCTATATACCCTTGTCAAATCCCAAGGCTTGTTGGAAAGTCAGATCTTGACTCATAGGGAGCCACTTCCAAATGGTGGTGCTGGAGAGAGGGTTGTCTTTCTCATTGCAAAAAGGTAATATCCAAATGGGACAAACCATTTAAAGGGCAACATAACATATACAAGTACCAAAAGTAGTAACATAAATCTCCTAGACCCCACCACAATATTTTCTATCATACTAAACAGGCATAAAATACTGTACATGATGCACCATGCATGATTAGTCCACCTCACCAGAAGCTCCGGATGCCCACTTACTGTATAGCACTGCCATGCTTGTAAGAGGGCTACTGGGACCTCAACATAACTGCATTCTCTGCAGGCCCTATTTCTACTCCACTGCCTTTACTATATATATATATATATATATATATATATATATATATATATATGGAATATAAAAGTAAACTTATGATGAGTTTGTGTTTAATTAACATTGGAGCGAGGGCGTACATGGGATTCTTCCTTATTGACCATGACAGCATCCCTGAAGAACATGTAAGAGCGCTGAACCAGAACCTCTGGGAACCAGAGACACAGAATTGCGAGCAGCTTCAGGCTCCATGTTCACAGACAATGTCATATCACATGCATCAACCTCAGACCGCGTCACAGCTAGCTCTGCTATCAAGGAATCAGAGTTGGAGTCTCTGCACGACGCATTTTACTTCTGAGTTGTCATTAAACTAATTAACCCTAATGTCAAGATTTAAAGAGAGGAAAAGCCCCCAAAAATCTTTTTATTATTTTATTTATTTAAAACCATTTGCATTCTCAGAGCCATGAGGCTTTTTTTCTGTGGGGCACGTTGTACTTTTCATCGGTAGCGCACTTGGGTTCATCAGATGTATTAATTAACCCCTTCCAGACAAGTTTAAGAACAGAACCTATTTTTTTTGCAAACCTGACATGTGTCACTTTACGTGGTAATAACTTCGGAACGCTTTTACTTATCCAAGCCATGCTGAGACCGTTTTCTCTTGACACATTGTACTTCATATTAGCGGTGAATTTGGGTGGATATGTTTTAGCTTTATTTATAAAAGAAATCAAAAAGGTACGGAAAATTAGCAAAAATTAGCAATTTTCTAAATCTGAATTTCTCTGCTTCTAAGGCCTTATGCACACGACCGTTGTGTGCATCCGTGGCCGTTGTGCCGTTTTCTGTTTTTTTTTTGCGGACCCATTGACTTTCAATGGGTCCGTGGAAAAATCGGAGAATGCACCGTTTTGCAGCCGCATCCGTGATCCATGTTTCCTGTCCGTCAAAAAAATAGGACCTGTCCTATTTTTTTGACGGACAACGGTTCACGGACCCATTCAAGTCAATGGGTCCGTGAAAGAACATGGATGCACACAAGATTGGCATCCGCGTCCGTGATCCGTGGCCGTAGGTTACTTTCATACAGACGGATTCGAAGATCCGTCTGCATAAAAGCTTTTTCAGAGATGAGTTTTCACTTCGTGAAAACTCAAATCCGACAGTATATTCTAACACAGAGGCGTTCCCATAGTGATGGGGACGCTTCTAGTTATAATATATACGACGAACTGTGTACATGACTGCCCCCTGCTGCCTGGCAGCATCCGATCTCTTACAGGGGGCTGTGATCCGCACAATTAACCCCTCAGGTGCTGCACCTGAGGGGTTAATTGTGCATATCATAGCCCCCTATAAGAGATCAGGGGCTGCTAGGCAGCAGGGGGCAGACCCCCCTCCCTCCCCAGTTTGAATATCATTGGTGGCCAGTGTGCGGCCCCCCCCGCCCCCCCCTATTGTAATATCATTGGTGGCCAGTGTGCGGCCTCCCCCGCCCCTCCTTCCCTCTATTGTAATATCATTGGTGGCCAGTGTGCGGCCTCCCCCCCGGCCCCCTCTCTATTGTATTAATATCATTGGTGGCCAGTGTGCGGCCCCCCCTTCCTATTGTAATATCATTGGTGGCCAGTGTGCGGCCCCCCCCGGCCCCCTCTCTATTGTATTAATATCATTGGTGGCCAGTGTGCGGCCTCCCCTCTCCCTCCCCCCGATCATTGGTGGCAGCGGAGATTCCGATCGGAGTCCCAGTTTAATCGCTACTGCAGGCCTGGTTGCCTAGCAATATTACAATATTAGAAGCATCATACTTACCTGCTGGCTGCTGCGATGTCTGTGTCTGGCCGGGAGCTCCTCCTACTGGTAAGTGACAGATCATTAAGCAATGCGCCGCACAGACCTGTCACTTACCAGTAGGAGGAGCTCCCGGCCGGACACAGACATCGCAGCAGCCAGCAGGTAAGTATGATGCTTCTAATATTGTAATATTGCTAAGTAACCATGGCAACCAGGCCTGCACTAGCGTCCTGGTTGCCATGGTTACCGATCGGAGCCCCAGAGCGATTAAACTGGGACTCCGATCGGAATCTCCGCTGCCACCAATGATCGGGGAGAGGGGAGGCCGCACACTGGCCACCAATGAAATTACAAAAGAAGGGGGGCGGGGGGGGGGGGCGCACACTGGCCACCAATGATATTACAATAGAGGGGGGGCGGGGGGGGGGGCCGCACACTGGCCACCAATGATATTCAAACTGGGAAGGGAGGGGGGTCTGCCCCCTGCTGCTGGCAGCCCCTGATCTCTTACAGGGGGCTATGATCAGCACAATTAACCCCTTCAGGTGCGGCACCTGAAGGGTTAATTGTGCTGATCATAGCCCCCTGTAAAAGATCGGGTGCTGCCAGGCAGCAGGGGGCAGTCATTTACACAGTTCGTAGTATATTCTAACTAGAAGCGTCCCCATCACCATGGGAACGCCTCTGTGTTAGAATATACTGTCGGATCTGAGTTTCACGATCTAACTAAAATCCGATGGTATATTCTAACATAGAGGCGTTCCCATGGTGATGGGGACGCTTCAAGTTAAAATATACCATCGGATTGGAGAAAACTCCGATCCTATGGTATATTAACTCCTGACTTTACATTGAAAGTCAATGGGGGACGGATCCGTTTGCAATTGCACCATATTGTGTCAACGTCAAACGGATCCGTCCCCATTGACTTGCATTGTAAGTCAGGACGGATCCGTTTGGCTCCACACGGCCAGGCGGACACCAAAACGACTTTTTTTTCATGTCCGTGGATCCTCCAAAAATCAAGAAAGACCCACGGACGAAAAAAACGGTCACGGACCAACGGAACCCCGTTTTGCGGACCGTGAAAAAATACGGTCGTGTGCATGAGGCCTAAGAGAGAGTTAGTCATACTGTACCTTACAAAATAATTATTAACATTCACCCCGTGTCTACCTTATGTTGGCGCCATTTTGTAAATTCCATTTTAATTTAGGGCGTTAGAAGGCTTAGAATTTGGTGCAATATGAAAATTGCAATTTCAGGGTCCAGTATATTGTGCCCATCATGTGCCAGTGTCTAAAGCGAGGCCTCTTATTACGCCCTGCTGCCTGGTTTTAGTATCGTCCTACAGGTGGCCATCATTTTTTGTCTGAATGTATGAGAGGGTTCAGGAGCATAAGAGCACCGTGCACATTTTGAGGCCCAGTGCGGTTTTCTGACAATTGTAGAGACTCTGCGGTGAAATAATAAATGGAACCCCCCCAGAAGTGACACCCCCTTTGGAAACTCCGCTGCTCAAAGTATTAAGAGGAGGAGCGAGCATTCTGATGCCACTGACATTTTGTAGATATTAGTCCACAGCGGACAGTGCAAAATGAAGACTGCAGTTCTTCCACAGATATGGCACTTCAGTGCTCAATAGGTTGTGCCCAGCTGGTGCCATCTGAGACTCACTCATTCAAAAATTTGCTGTGGGGCCCAATCAGTTCTAGTTACGCCACTGAGCGGCCGTGTACCTGTACGACCACAGACAACCATATTGCATCTGTCCTTTTTGGTGTTATAATCATACAACGGATTTTACGTTTTCCTCCTTGGATATAAAACCATGACTTTTGCAGGAGCCCTTCACGTAGGGGTTATTTTCACTGCCTCGCATCTGGTGTTCTACAAGTTCTCCACTGAAGTGATTGCACATATTTTGCCATTGAAGTTTTGCCTTCTCCAATCTCTGCGTTATTCAGCACCGCACCCTGCTCTTCACTGACAAGAACACTTCACCGCACCCTCTCCGAGACGCACTTTTCAGCCGTGATGTTTTGCATGATTGTTACGGAATATCAACTTGTGTTAAGCCTTTTGCTTGAATGGCAGAATTACAAAGAAATCAAAACTGGAGGAGATGAGAAGAAGTTATCCCACACGTCTAATGACATTCCTATTGAATTCTAATGCAAAAAGATCTGAATAATATGAACCGGGTTCTCTGGATGGAATAAGTTAGGATTGTTTAACTCAAGTGATGAGCATATACTGCAGTCACCGCAATCCCTGAAAGGAGATCTTGAAGGATCACAGCTTATCAACATCCAAAATTCAGAGTCTGTGCAATCGGAGGAAGTCAGAGCATGCTAGGAGTTGTAGTTTCCCAACAGCTGGAGAGCCACAGGTGGCAAACTATTGCTTGAGGGGAATGATGACTACAAAGGAACTGATGACTTTTTTGGCATATCTACTTGTCTCAAGAACAGGGGTTGCCTGGTCCTCATTCTTGGCCAAGAAGTGGCCACTCACTGTGGAAGGGTGATCTACATACATGCTCACTCACTTGGTTTTATGGCGAAATGACCTCAGCCAAAAATGAGCCCCAGGCTTGGAATCACAGGGGTAGTGTGACGTCTACCACTTTTATAGCATACAGTAGCTAATTGCTTATAATGGGCTCTATCTGGTTCCGCTACGGTGTCCATCATTTTGGCAGGAAAATAGCGCAGCATAAAGTGCTATTTTTCACATCAAAATAGATGGAAAAAGCGATGAAGTCTCAGCTTTAGGGCTCGTTCACACGACCGTGCCGTTTTTTGCAGTCTGCAAATTGCAGGATCCGCAAAAAATGGATGCCGTCCGTGTGCCTTCCGCAATTTGCGGAACGGAACAGGAGGCCAATTATAGAAATGCCTATTCTTGTCCGCAAAACGGAAAAGAATAGGACAGGACTCATAATTTTTGCGGGGCCACGGAACCGAGCAACGGATGCGGACAGCACACAGAGTGCTGTCTGTATCTTTTGTGGCCCATACTGAAATGAATGGACCGTATGCGGAACGCAGAAACTGGCCCATATATACGGAACGCAAAATACAGGCTGCTCTTTGCGTTCCGTATACAGAACCATTCATTTCAATGGTTCTGCAAAAAAAATGGAATGTACTTCGTATGCATTCGGTTTCCATATTTACGTTCTGTTAAAAGATAGAACATGTCCTATTAATCGCCCGCAAATCACGTTCCATGGCTCCATTCAAGTCAATGGGTCAGCAAAGAAAACGGAACACATACGGAAATGCATCCGTATGTCTTCCGTATCCGTTCTGTTTTTGCGGAACCATCTATTGAAAATTTTATGCCTAGCCCAATTTTTTCTATGTAATTACTGTATACTGTATATGCCATATAGAAAAACGGAACAGAAAAAGAGGAACAGAAACGGAAACAAAAAAACAAAACAACAGGTTCGTGAAAAACGGATCGCAAAACACTGAAAAAGCCATACGGTCGTGTGAAAGAGGCCTTACACAGATCTCCAGGGTTCCAGCTGTCAGCATATGCAGGGGGGAAATGTAGTATTATGGCACCCACTGAATTACCTGGAATCCAAGAAATACACAGACCACTTTCGACGTGGATAGTGTGTAACTCATGAAGGGAGTCACATGTGGTGAGCTGGCTTGGTGGGTATATAAGGTGTGATAGGCTGCCTGCACATGTATCCCTCGTTGCTGTCATGGGTAATAGGGGTGATTTATCAGAGTTGCAAAAAGGGACGATTATTGGTTTTTGGGCCAAGGTTGGCGGTATTTCTAAAACTGCGCAGTTTGTGAACTGTTCACGTGCTGCTGCGGTGAAAGCGTATTGTGTTACTGATGTGAAAGGTGGACATCAGCTACGAAGGTTCATGAGGGTGGGCCGACACACTACAGTGGAGCGGCTCACCACCAAGTGAACCAGGGGGCTACCAGACCTACGTGTGTCTAAAACTCTACTGCATATTGGGCTCCGAAGCAGATGGAGGGTCACTGCATCTCTTTTAACAAAGTTCCACTGGCATAAAAAAAACTTTGCAGCAGTATTGGAATTGTGCCTCTGCTGATGAGCAAAAGGTTGCCTTCTTTAATGAATCACGTTTTTTGCTTCATTGAACGGATGGACGTTGGCATGTCAGGCGAGAAACATCAGAGAACAAACACCCTGCAACCATTGCTGGAAGAACACAAGATGGTGGTGTCAGCGTTATGGTCTGGGGAATGTTTTTGTGGTGTTCTTTTGGCTCACTCATCCATGTGATTTGGATATGAATCCATCCTTGCAGATCACGTGCACCCATATATGCCGATTGTGTTCCCTGGGGCAGAGGGGATCTTCCACCAAAACAATGTGACATGTCGCACAGCTAGAAATGTCAAACATTGGTTGGAACAGCATCACCAAGACTTCCAAGTACTACCATGGCCCCCTAATTCCCCAGACTTGAACACAACTGAGCAACTGTGGGGTCACCTCGACTGTTGTGTACGCTCTACGGATGCTCCCCTACGCCCCCTCCAGCAGCTGTGGGATCTACTGCAGTCGGCATAGCTTCAGATACCTGTGACAACCTAGCAGGAACTTACCCGCTGTGTCTACATAGCTTCTGTCCGTGCTGCACTCAGTGGTTACGCTGGATATTAGCTGGTGGTCAATCAGCTGTGTATATGGGTGCATCATAATGAGCAAAAGCCACTCCGGATAACAGGCAGCATCAGAGCAGGCGGACAAGGCTGAGACAAGTCGAGTACAGGGGAAACAAGGTGCCCACTCTCTGCCTGAGGAGGTGGTGATGGTGAGTACAATAAAGGAATTCAAGAGGGGCCTGGATGTATTTCTGGAGCGTAATAATATTACAGGATATAGCTACTAGAGAGGGGTCGTTGATCCAGGGAGTTATTCTGATTGCCTGATTGGAGTCGGGAAGGAATTTTTTAATCCCCTAAAGTGAGGAAAATTGGCTTCTACCTCACAGGGTTTTTTTTTGCCTTCCTCTGGATCAACTTGCAGGATGACAGGCCGAACTGGATGGACAAATGTCTTTTTTCGGCCTTATGTACTATGTTACACTGTGCAGGGCCCACATACACCCAGAGCCAGTGCAAACACCTCTCTATGACATTCATATTCCCTAATAATGCAATTGAATAAGATTGGACCGTGCAACAACCTCCTTAATGGAATGGGACATGTTCTGCAGCATTCATTTCATTCTGAAAGTCACAATGTTCCCTAAGTAAATAAATAGTTTTGGGAATGAAGACATGATTTAAAGGATAACTGTCATATTTTTTATTTTTTTGGAGTATTGGATTGTGGTGATTAATATCTCCTTGGTGGCCCGATTTCAACTTTTCACTGTGTATTCAATTACCGCTTAATTCCACATTTTTGTTCCCTGTACTGCCTACTTTTACCTGTGCTTAAAATAGGGTTGCTAGGCATGGTCCGTCTATCTGTTGAAGGACGAAGCATGCTGCGTGCAAGGTCACATTACTGCCAGCCAGGGACTGTAAATAAATGATTAAAGCCAGGTCCTCCCCAGCAGCTGATAGCAGTGCCTGGGCTGCGTGCACTTCTCCCTGTCCCTGCGCTTGGCAGACGCTCCCTCACTCAGCAGAGCTGGAGAAGGCAGAGTTGGAGCAGCGCAGACCAGGGAAGGGAGATCTGCCATCTGCTCAGTGTATAAATGAAAGCAACATGTGGTAAGAGGACCCCTTTGTGCTGCAGGAGATTAACCCTTTAGGGGGGAGGGCTCTGGTTACTGACACTTTTGGGGGGCTATTGTTACTGGCTAGTGAGGGCAGGTGGGATTAGCCTCAGGGTGAGGGCAGTGGCGGCCATCTTAACTGAATAGTGAAATTGCAGTTTTATGCAGACTGGTTGCTAAGGGCTGAATCTTATTAAATATGGGGTAAGTCAGTCTAATAGTAACCGATTCTGGAATATCATGTTATTAGTAACTACATAAATGAAACTTGAAATTAGGGTCTAAGTGTGACAGTTATCCTTTAAATATCCTGAGGCCCCTAATAATCTATGATGTATAATTATTACCTATACAGGATCCAATCTGGGTCTTCGTCCAGCTTTACAGGAATGTAGGAAGATGGACGAGTACTGTTGTCTTCAGGTGGGATTGGAGTTTCATTCAGTTTACAGCCTTCAGACTTTAGAAAGTGTATTGTAGCCTAATGGATAAAAACGGTTTTATCACCTTGTATAATACAGTCAATATCCCTTTCTAGCCGTCTTTGCAAAAAGCACCATTAATCTTTCAGTCGAGCAGACTCTTGCCCTACAACATGGTTTTACTTTTCTCACAAATAAAGTGTTGGCAGTACTTTTCTTGCAGGTGTTACAGATAACAAGAGTCCTATGTAACTTGCTAAGCCGTTGTGGGGGTTGCCTTGTGGCCTTTAAAAAATGGGAAAAGTTTATTAGTATTACTTTTACGACAGACAAAGTGTACATTCATGGGCTATTGGTACATGGCGTGGTATTGCAGCCCAGGCCAATTCACTTGAAAGAGACTGAGCTGCACTTGGGTTCCTTTGATTGGACCAGGGGCTTAGTTATAGGGGGTGCAGGGGTAGCAGTCGCTACTGGGCCCAGGAGCCTGAGGGGAACCAAAGTCCCTTGTGCCACATAAGAAGACACCGTTATTATAGAAAGTGCATGCTGGTCAAGTTACACCTCTGGCTGAAAAGAAAGGGTTACGTAGGTCAAAAATATGGCAAGGGGGGGGTTGCTGTTTCATTTTTGCCTTCAATTTTTTAAGGCTATGCGCTTCCCTGCCCCTGGCCACAAAGCACTGAGGGAAGGGGGTCCCGAGCTGAACCCTTGCACCAGGACCCATGAGCCTTTAGCTATGCCCCTGGATTGGACACTCTATAAATTAGAGCTAAGGCCTTCAGTTGGCTTCATTTTAAGACAATGTCGTCCAGTTAGTATAACCCCTTAAAGAATGACCATTTCAGAATACCTTATAATATGCTACTTCCAGTTTCTTTAATGGGAGCAGCACCGCAACAACCACCTTTGTCCACTACACAATGTAGGAAACTGTATAGTTCCAGCGGCAAAGCTACTCCCAAACAGCTGATCGTGGGGGTATTTGATGTTGGACCCCCAACAATCAGATATTGATGGCCTATCCTGAGTATAGGCCATCAATATAAAAAGAGTGGACAACCACTATTAGGAAAAGTGTAAGGGTAGCCGTATATGGTGCTTCCTAGCTACGGTAAGCACACAAGGTTACCTCGGGTTGCCAGGCTGTACACGCACACTTACACTTTTCTTAAGTGTCATGGTTTAAGTTGCAAGTACAGGTGCAGCCCGGCAATTGTGGTAATCCACCGGCGGTTACTGGACCCGGGTAGCATAATGTAGAAACCCTTTGGGTGATCATAACCAATGATTCTACTTATTACTTCACTTACCCATGAGTCTACTTATCACTCTACTTACCATTGAGTCTACTTACTTAGCACACATTTTGATCAAATTGTACGAGCCAACCTGCTAGGACAGGGCAACCTTACTCAATTGGATCAATTGTTCATTAAGTGTCGTAAATGTAGCAGTAATGTACACTGCCTGTCCACCTGGATTTAACTAAGCAAATAGGTATGAGCCTCCTATTGGATAATTACTGCATGGGCGATTATCTTTCAGCCGGCAACAAGTTATTTAGCCCCAACTGGTGCAATGAGTTGCTTCTCATTTCTTAAACAACCATGTCGAAAGACACATCTCGTGGTCGTGGAAAAGATGTCAGTCTGTTTGAGAAGGGTCAAGCAGAGAAAACATCTAAGGAGGTTGCAGAAACTACTAAAATTGGGTTAAGAACTGTCCAACGCATTATTAAAAACTGGAAGGATAGTGGGGAGCCATCGTATTCGAGGGAGAAATGTGGCGGGAAAAAAATCCTGAATGATCGTGATCGGCGATCACTTAAACGTTTGGTGAAATACAATCAAAGAAAAACAACAGTAGAACTCAGGGCTATGTTTAATAGTGAAAGTAAGAGCATTTCCACATGCACAATGCGAAGGGAACTCAGGGGATTGGGATTGAACAGCTGTGTAGCTGTAAGAGAACCACTAATAAAGATTGGACTCTGGAGCAATGGAAGAAGGTCATGTGGTCTGATGAGTCCAGATTTACCCTGTTGCAGAGTGATGGGCGCATCAGGGTAAGAAGAGAGGCAGGTGAAGTAATGCACCCATCATGCCTAGTGCCTACTGTACAAGTCTGTGGGGGCAGTGCTATGATCTGGGGTTGCTGCAGTTGGTCAGGTCTAGGTTCAGCAACAATATGTGCTCCAAGAATGAGGTCAGCGGACTACCTGAACATACTGAATGACCAGGTTATTCCATCAATGGATTTTTTTCTTCCCTGATGGCACGGGCATATTCCAAGATGACAATGCCAGGATTCATTGGGCTCAAATTGTGAAAGAGTGGTTCAGGGAGCATGAGACATCATTTTCACACAGTGATTGGCCACCACAGAGTCCAGACCTTAACCCCATTGAGAATCTTTGGGATGTGCTGGAGAAGGCTTTGCGCAGTGGTCAGACTCTACCATCATCAATGCAAGATCTTGGTGAAAAATGTATGCAACACTGGATGGAAATAAATCTTCCAACATTGCAAAGCTTATCGAAACAATGCCACAGCGAATGTGTGCCGTAATCAAAGCTAAAGGCGGTCCAACGAAATATTAGAGTGCGTGACGTTTTTTTTTTTGGTGGCGACTTTTTTTTGGACAGGCAGTGTAATTGAAATAATAAAACTATTACGTTTGTGTATCTCCTAGTGCCAGCAGAGTGCTGCTGCATCTTTGTGTTTATTTGCTTGCTTTAGTTTTCCAGTCATGGCACATTTGCAGCAGTCCATTTATTTTGCTTTTCTAGAAGGTGACCATTTCCCACCTGCCCAAGCTTCTTTTTTTTTTAGTTAACGGCGTATACTCACCTGGGGGTATTCATAGTATATCCTGTGGCTATGCCATACATGTCCCAGATGGGACAATCCCTTTAAAAAGAATAAAGCTGGTTCCTAACTATCCTGGGTGCCTTTGGTAGACCGAGGCCCAAGACAGAGAAGTTTGTGCACGGATCCGTCAGAGAGAGGCCGCCTTGTTGTGGCAGGTGAGCTAACAGTTTGATCAAAACATGCACTAAGAGCCTCCGATTTATAAGTATAGTGCACAATAGCAATAGTGCGAAATAAAGTAAGAAATATTTTACACGGTGACCTGTATAGTAATGCCTGAGGGTCCTGCTGCTTTGCAGGCTCAGACTACACACAGGGTTTCTTTGTAGCCAGTCTCCGTGCAGACACATATCTCTGCATGGAAGCTGCATACATAAAGCATAATGAACACTACATTCAAAGTGGCCATATTTTTAACCAGTATGGCCCCTAGTGTACATTTTCATGTTGCCTCTGCTCAACACTGACCTCTGCATTGATAAATCGAATTTCAGCAAGGAGTCGTAATAAGACCTTTTCATCACTGAACAATTCGAATATTGGCTTTGAAGAGTCCGTCTCGGAGTTCCTCCCTTCATCCACCGCGCCGGGGGCAAGACTTTTATTGTGTGCTAATAAAAAAAAAAAGGGACAATAAAACATAAAAGAAAACTATTTCTTCTGCAGGACTGAACCCAGGTAATTAAGGCAAGAACATGCAAGATTTTAGGCTACAATTACACAAACATATTTAGTTTCTGTGTCCGTTCTGTTTTTTTCTTTGCGGATTGGATGAGGACCCATTAATTTTAATGGGTCCGCAAAAAATGCGGACAGCACACCGTGTGCTGTCCGCATCCGTATGTCCGTTCCGTAGCCCAGCAAAAAATATAGAGCATGTCCTATTCTTCCGCAAAAAAAAACCTGATGCAACACGGATGTCACACAGACGTCATCCGCATTTTGCAGAAATACATATGGTCGTGTGAATGTAGCCGAACAGTATCATTTTCACCCAAGAGAATTCAGAACTTAGAAGCAGACTGTCAATAGGGCTTTTTCATGGTCCTCAAGACAGGACAGGAATGTTTTGTACTGGTCAGAAATAACATATAAAAGGTCCTTTAGTACTTTTAGGCCTTAAGCTACTTTCACACTTGCGGCAGTGTGATCCGGCGGGTAGTTCCGTCGTCGGAACTGGCCGCCGGATCCACCAATCTGGGTGTGACTGAAAGCATTTGTGAGACGCATCCGGATGCGGATCCGTCTCACAAATTCATTGCATGAACGTATCTGTCTCTCCACTTGTCATGCGGACAGACGGATCCGTCTTGTATTCTTTTCACATTTTTACCGGATCCGGCATTCAGGCAAGTCTTCAGTTTTTTTGGCCGGAGATAAAACTGTAGCATGCTGCGGTTTTATCTTTTGCCTGATCAGTCAAAACGACTGAACTGTAGACATCCTGATGCATCCTGAACGGATTACTCTCCATTCAGAATGCATGGGGATAAAACCGATCAGTTCTTTTCCGGTATTGAGCCCCTAGGACGGAACTCTATGCCGGAAAAGAAAACTGCGAGTGTGAAAGTAGCCTTATGCACACGACCGTATGGTCAGTCCACATCCGATCAGCATTTTTTGCATTTCAGAAGCTACTTATTCATGTCAATGGGACCGCTAAGGATGTGGACAGCACACCTTGTGCTTTCCGCATCGATTTGTCCATTTTGTGACACCGCAAAAAAAGACAGACCGTGTCCAATACTTGAACACCAAACTTACTTCCCCTTCTCAAGTAACATTAACCCATATACATAATAGACTACAAAAACCAATAAGAGAAAGCTGACTGCGAAACGCGCGTTAGGGTGTGGTGGTCTGACCCGATACAGGATTGTATACTTTGGTTGGTATTATTAATTGCTCTTTATTATGGTACTTTATTGTTACATTGGATTGTACCTTTTCCAGTATATTTAGCAGAATTTTCTCACAGCTACAAGCTATGCTGTGGTTCTAATACCATCCAATTATTTTGCACTTGCACTTTATATCTATCCTGCAGTCTGACCACCACATTTGTGCTGATTTTAATTTTTTTAACTAGTCTGTGTGTGCCAATCCTGTTGTTAATATGCGTTTAATAAAATATAATGGTATAATAATGTTTACGGTGTGACTACTACAGTAAGTGTGACTGTTAAGTGATTTATTATCTACGGTAACTACATATACTCTTATTGGTTTGTGTGTCCAATACTTGTCCATTTTGCGGAGAAGGATAGGACATTTTTTTTGCAGCAGTTAAAAAAGCAATGGCGGCATGTACTCGGCCGGTAACCGTGTTTTGAGGATCCGTGATCTGACCGCGAAAACCAGAACTAGAAAATGGTTGAAATGTAAGACAGCTCGGAAGCTGTCTTACAGTTAGAATCGGTGGTGGATGCGCCGAAGTTATGGAGAGGCCAGCGCCTCTTCATAACTCCGGCGATCCATCGCCAGCACAGGGGCTTATTAAGACCAGTGTCTAAAACGCCGGTCTTAATAAATGTACCCCATTGTGTTCCTTTGACAACCCCTTTAATGTGCACCTACAGCAGTGGTGGCGAACCTATTGCACGGGTGCCAGAGGCGGCACTCACAGCCCTCCCTGTGGGCACCCGCACCCTGGAAAAAGTCTATGGTGTACCAATATGCCTTAGACTTTTCCCACCATTCCTCAGCGTAGGGTGCGCTATGAACGGCACGAGCAGTGAACTGAATGAAGGCCGACTCTTATATATATATATAAAGGATAAAGTACATGGACGATACACTATATTGGAGTGTACTATTCAGGTTAAATTGCTGTGTTGGCACTTTGCAATAAATAAGTGGGTTTTAGGTTGCAGTTTGAGGACTCGGTCTCTAAAAGGTTCGCCATCACTGCCCTAGAGGTACCATAGAGCCCGCGGAGGTTGCATGTCTTTTGGCTGCAGTCACGGAGATTTCATCCAGACTGAATGTTGGCGCATCAAACTGCAGAACTACAAATACATTATACTTACAGACATCAAGCTTTGAAATACTCCACCGGCCGTCATCATATAACAGACAGAAACGGCACGCTGCCCTACAGACATCCCAGACCTCTTGCTTCCGAGCTAGCTTGGCCAAGTCTGCCCACAGCCTGACCCTACACATGAAAACATGGGAAGCAAAGACCAGTAATGGTTCATTATTGAATTCCAGAGCGACATTTTATTCTTTATAATATCACAATGTAATATCTGCTTTTAAAGTAAACATGACTGCACCAGTATCCTACTGTCACATTACTATAAACCAGTACTTGCCATATAGGTACCTAATGGGTCCATTTGTTTAGAAAGTAAAGCGTGTAGCTGAATTAATGGGATTAAGGCATCTCACACATTGGTGGCATATCTGTAGGATATGCCACCAATGTCCGATAGGCGTGGTTCCCCCCCTCTGGGACTTGCATCTGTCTCTAGAACGGGGGCCTCCAAGGTGAATAATAGCGCACCTTGCAAGGACAGCCACCCTCCGTTCACTTCTATGGGAGTGCCAAATATAGCGGAGTGCTGGCTCAGCTATTTCCAGAGCGCCCATTTAGGTTAATGGAGAGGTGGCTGCGCTTGCGTGGTGCACTCTCCATTAACCTCTATGGAAGTCCTGGAAATAGCCGAGAAGCTAATGGAGAGCACGCCACGTTCTACAGATAGGTGTGGGTGCCAGAGGTGGGACCCGTACTTATGCGATACTGGTGGCATATCCTAGCAGCGTGTGAGATGTGCCAAACTTTTTAAGAACTTGCACAATGACTGAATTCAGAGAATTGAAGTCAGTGATTCCCACACGGAATGGTTCCCATTTATAAGTGAGGTACGCCATGATTCACTGCTGTGTAGGCAGACACAGAGGACAATGTCACAAACACCAGTTTTAGTATAAAGTCCATCAGTGCAGAATGGGACACATTTATTATTAATATATTTGGTGCATTTCCAGGCAGTCTCTGGGCCAGACTTTCAAATCTTTACCAGTTTCTGGCATAAATTAAAGGGGTTATCCAAAGTCTAAAACCTGCCCCCCAATGCCCAGGCCCCTCATATTGGATTATACCTACCCCGCTTCCCGACACCCGCGTCACTCCTGATCCCCGCATGGCCACTGCTGCATCTCATCGATCAAAACATCCGGCGACAGGGGAGCAGCCGTGCGGAGAGAGATCCGCGCGACGGAGAGATGCAGCGGCGGCCGCGCGGGGATCAGGACTGACACAGGTGCTGGGGAGCGCGATAACCCCTTTAAAGTAAATAAGAAGGGTTGCGAGAGGCTATGCCCACTCCTGCTGCAGCCTGCCCACTTTTGAAAGTGCCCATAGAAAAGAAAAGTTTAAATTTATTATGCACACATGGCGAGACTATTTTGCTACTTTTTTATAGTAGCATAAACCTTTGATAAATGCTCCTCAATGAGTGTTTAGGCATCCACTTGGCAAATTAGATTCCACGAGTAAAACTGGGAAAGTTATTCATACAGAAAGATATAGATGTAGTCAGCTGCTTCAGACAGTCCAATAGCAGTGAATGGAGAGGTGGCCGAGCAACCCCGACATGTGAGATGATCCTGCATGCACTACACTAGGAGGTCATCTGATGGGAAGCGGCCTCAGGGTAAAAGGCCATAAAACAGCTCCTGAAACGTGAAGAGCAGCATTTGGCAATAACAAAATATCACAGAAAATGTTTGGCTGCTCCATCTGTTCTTATTACTGTAGGTCCACAAGACGATTTCTGACATGAATGAAGAACCTGATGTAGAGAGCGAAGCGACTCAGCTCTACAAACCATATACTCTACAGGATCTACTGAGAGAATAGAATCCTGTTCTCATAAGGAGACAACGATTTCATACAGAAAGCCTTATAAAATGTGTGACAATACCTCGGAAGCACAGAGGTGACTGCACACCCTGTGGGTGGTACTTACCTTTCTGCCTCATTAGCGTTCCCCATACGCTTTAAATGGCCATCAGTCTTCTGGACACACTTTGAATGGTGCTGCGCTTTCAGGCACAAGTAACTTATATGTCCCTTGTTACCTTTACCTGTGGAGACTGACAGCAGACAAGACCTCGGAGTCAGAAATCTTACATTTGAAGACATGTAGATGTCATCACCACAACCTACAACTCGAATCAAAAAATTTACCAATTAAGGGTCCATTCACACATTCGTGTGTGTTTTGCGGATCCACAAAACACGGACAGCGGCAATGTGCGTTCCGCATTTTGCGGACCGCACATTGCCGGCACTAAGAGAATATGCCTATTCTTGTCCACTATTGGGGACAAGAATAGGACATGTTCTATTTTTTTCAGGATCGGAATTGCAGACCCGGAAATGTATGGGTCCGCAATTCCGTTCCGCAAAATGCGGAATGGAATTACGGATGTGTGAATGGACCCTAACAGCTACACTTCTTTTATTAGTAGAGGGACACACTGAATACAGATCATGGGGCACACTCATTATGGACACTGGTCTTAATAAAGACCCTGTGCTACACTATAGTTTGGTATCGCCATATTTGAATAAGCATGTCATGTCATTTTTAGTGCACAGTGAACGACGTGATGTCAAAACCCCCAAAAACCTTAGCGGAATTGTGTTTATTTTCGATTTAACCCCACAAATAATTTTTCCCCCCATTTTCCAAGAACAGACATGGTAAATGAAATGGTCCCCTTAAAAAAATACTACAAAAATAAGCCCTCATATGGCTATATGAACAGAAAATTAAAAAAGTTATGGCTATTGGAATGGGGGGGGGGAGGAAAAAATGAAAATGCAAAACAAAAAATGGGCCCAGTACTTAAACCTACATACACAAGCCACATGTGTAGTTTGATACTGCAGTCACGTGTTACTCATTTCTAACTGAGCACATGACTACAGATTCAGACATATTGGGGGTCATTTACTATGCTGAAATACGCTATCTGCAACTTTTTCTCGCTCACTCCAGGTCTAAAATTGTGGGCGTGAATTGGGCGGGGAAGGGGCCTGGTTTAGGCGTAGAAAATGGTCTAAATGTAAGACAGCTCGGAAGCTGTCTTACATTTGGAACTGGCGCTGGATGCGCTGAAGTTATGGAGAGGCCGGTGTCTCTACATAACTTCGGAGGATCCACTGCCAGTTTAGGGCTTTATTAAGACCGGCGTCTAAAACGCTGGTCTTAATAAAGGTGCCTCATAGTAACTAGGTTTGTTTCTAGTCTCTAACCATGGAGACTCATGTCTATTTGCAAAGCTGTCTCATTGGTTTTGAAGACACTGGTAGTCACATACAGCCATAGCCTTCAAATGAAAGGGCTTGTCTCATGACAACAGCCCTTTTTATGTCTCACAGAGATTGGCCCCAAGTGCGGGCGCCTTCCTTTCTGCCTCTATGATGGTATGGAGAAGATCCACAACTTGGGACCCAAAAAGAAGAGCTGCTCTGATAAGAAAAACCCCTTTAACAACCCAAATAGTAGGCATTAGGTCCCAACTACAAAACCTGGACATATAGCTAGTGTTCCACATGAATGATGCATTTCAAGAATGTCATGGCTGGTATTAGACTTTCACTTAAAGGGAATGTGTCAAGAGAAAATGACCTTTTGTTGAACATGTTTTAAAAAAAATGAAAAATTTATGATGTTATTTTTATTTCCCGTATCAATATCTATATTTAAACAAAAATCATAAAATCCTGCCGTTTTCGCACTGGCCACTAGGCTTAATAATAGTTGCCACTTCTTGGTCTATTCAGATCCATTTACTGCAGTTACAGTCCTGATCAAAAGTTTAAGACCACTTGAAAAATGGCAAAAAATCATATTTAGCATGACTGGATCTTAACAGCATTCAATTTAATGAAAACATGAATAAACTGAAACAGGCTGTTTTTCAGCTGATCCACAGTTTAGGACCACACCTCCAAAAAAAAACTAAACCCCCCCAAAACAGAAATCCAACTTCCAAACATGAACTCAGTAATGAGAAGCTCCGCCGTTATTGTTTATCACTTCAAAAATTCATTTCGGCATGCTTGATGCAAGCGTTTCCATGAGGTGAGTGGGAACATTTCTCCAAGTGGTGAAGACGGCCGCACGAAGGCCATCTACTGTCTGGAACTGTTGTCCATTTTTGTAAACTTCCCTTGCCATCCATCCCCAAAGGTTCTCAATTGGATTTAGATCAGGGGAACACGCAGGATGGGCCAAAAGAGTGATGTTATTCTCCTGGAAGAAGTCCCTTGTCCTGCGGGCATTGTGTACTGTAGCGTTGTCCTGTTGGAAAACCCAGTCGTTACCACACAGACGAGAGCCCTCAGTCATGAGGAATGCTCTCTGCCACATCTGGACATAGCCAGCGGCCGTTTGACGCCCCTGCACTTCCTGAAGCTCCACTGTTCCACTGAAGGAAAAAGCACCCCAGACCATTATGGCGCCCCTCCACTGTGGCGCATAGAAAACATCTCAGGTGGGATCTGCTTGTCATGCCAGTAACGTTGGAAACCATCAGGACCATCAAGGTTAAATTTTTTCTCATCAGAGAATAAAACTTTCTTCCACTTTTGAATGTCCCATGTTTGGTGCTCTCTTGCACAGTCCAAACGAGCAGTTCTGTGGCGTTCAAGGAGACGAGGTCTTTGAAGACGTTTTTTGTTTTTGAAGCCCTTCAGTCTTAGATGCCGTCTGATGGTTATGGGGCTGCAGTCAGCACCAGTAAGGGCCTTAATTTGGGTCGAGGATCGTCCAGTGTCTTGACGGACAGCCAATTGGATCCTCCGGCTCAGTGCTGATGACATTTTTTTGGGTCTTCCACTTGACTTTTTTGTTCCATAACCCTCAGGATCATTTAAGAAATTCCAAATGACTGTCTTACTGCGCCCCACCTCAGCAGCGATAGCGCGCTGTGAGAGACCCTGCTTATACAGTTCAACAACCCGACCACGTTCAAAAAGGGAGAGTTTTTTTGCCTTTGCCATCACAACGTGTGACTACCTGACAGAAAATGACAATGAATCCACATCTTTGCACAGATTTGGCCTTTTAAAGGCATGTGGTCCTAAACTTTTGATCAGCTGAAAAACAACCTGTTTCAGTTTAATCGTTATTTTCAATTAATTGAATGCTCAAAAAATGATTTGTCTCACTCTCATTTCTTCTTGTTGCATGTTGAAGCTCTACTTGGAACCTTGTTAAGATCCAACAATGTAAAATATGATTTTTTGCCATTTTTCAAGTGGTCTTAAACTTTTGATCAGGACTGTATCTGCTTATCATTACATGCAGGATTAGAAAGACAGATATTACCTCTCTATGTAGACAACACAAAATCTACCATTCACAGTAGGTGATATCACAGCTTATCCGCTCCCTCCTGACCTCTGCACAGGTTACAGAACATGTCTAGAAAACTCTCCAATAGAAGTCAACGAGGTCCCCTCCTGTCTGTAGTGTCTATGGCCTATGGCGCATTTTGCGGATCGCATATGGCCGGTGCTATATAGAAAATGCCTATTATTGTCCGCAATTGCAGAAAAGAATAGGAAATTCTTTATATTTTTGAAAGGCCGCAGAACAGAACAACGGATGCAGTGGCACACTGTGTGCTGTCCGCATCTTTTGCGGCCCCGTTAAAATGAATAGTTACGCACTCATTCTGCAAAATTGCAGAACGAACACGGACCCATTCATACGGTCATGTGAATGCACCCTAATGGGGTACGACAAAGCATTTACAGAGGACGCTTACCTTTTGCTTCATTCTCGCTATCAAGCACCATCTGAAAAACATCAGGAGCCAGGCAGAGGCCGGCATTGACGAGCAGCGGACGCTTCTTCCGTACAGAGTCCTTTGCATTACTTTGTTTTGCCTATGACAAAAAAAAATTCAAAATCAAAACTTGCATCTCATGCAGAAAGAAATAGCATCCAGAGAGAAATAACTACAACTCCTAAGAGAATTGAACATGGTGGTACTTCTGCATCACCACCATCTGCAACCTGTCAAGAAGGAAGAGTTCAGCTCCTTGAAGACATATGACAGCTACAGGCTGACAGCTCAAATACCCCAATGGGCCGAGCTGGAGGGGGTGGGGGTTGTGCCACTAATAACACTTATTCTCTACCTGAACACAGCGATCAAACACTCATCTCCTATTCTGTGGATAGTGAATACGTGTTATTAGTGACACGACCCCTTTAAGCACTACCAGATACTTCAAGGGGTTCTCCAGGAATGAGTTAAAGTGGCCGCCAGCAACCTGTCCTAGAATATGAGTAGGACTGGTTTCCTCAACTTGCAGAGCTGCCCGGGGATGTTGAGGTGAGGAGAGGGCCTCAATAAATGATTCGCTCTGGCACTTTCATTTACTACATTGGTGAGTGTTCCTGTGAGGCTGCTCAGCCATGATGGCACATAATAGGTAGGAACATTGTTCCTGTGAGGCTGCTCAGCCATGATGGCATATGATGGGTAGGAACACATCATCTAATGTAGAGCAGTGGAGTGAGTCCAGGCCGCCCAACCCCCCCAAGCAGGTCTACATTTTAGAACAGGTTGCTGGTGGCCATTTTAAATCATTCCCGGATAACCCTTTTAAATTAGCCTAGTGGTCCACCCGGTCCCCATGGCTTTTCACCTCGTCTTACTGAACAGGGTGACAACTAAGGGTACTTTCACACTAGCGTTATTCTTTTCCGGCATAGAGTTCCGTCCTAGGGGCTTAATACCGGAAAAGACCTGATCAGTTTTATCCCCATGCATTCTGAATGGAGAGCAATCCGTTCAGGATGCATCAGGATGTCTTCAGTTCAGTCTTTTTGACTGTTCAGGACGGAGATAATACCGCAGAACGCTGCTGTTTTATCTCCGGCCAAAAAAACGGAACACTTGCCTGATGCCGGATCCGGCATTTTTTTTCCATAGGAATGTATTAGTGCCGGATTCGTCCTTCAAAATACCGGATCCGTCCTTCCGGTCTGCGCATGCAGAATTTGAAAAAAATAAATGCCGGATCCGTTTTTTCCGGATGACACCGGAAAGACGGATCCGGCACTTCAATGCATTTGTAAGACGGATCAGGATCCTGATCAGTCTTACAAATGCCATCAGTTGGCATACGTTTTGTCGGATCCGGCAGGCAGTTCCAGCGACGGAACTGCTTGCCGGATCACTCTGCCGCAAGTGTGAAAGTAGCCTAATCTGTACAAAGCGTTGCATTCTGCATACCTGAATGTAATCCCTTATACAGAATATATTCCATTACATCCACTCGATATGAATCTGTCCGGGTCATGCAAGGACAGTACAGATATCAGACCCGAGTCTTGTAAGAAGCCGAACTCCTGTGTGCCCATCACATGACCAGGACAGAGGAAGAAATGATGGCTTCTACTGAATGACAGCAAGCACAGATCTTGAAAACCACGAGGCATAGGTACAGAAATCATACTGGATAATTCTTCATTCAACGAAATTTGTATTTTGTGCTGTACTGTGATGTTTGATTCTGCTGGGGGGCCTCAACAAACTTCTGTTCTTCCCAGCCTTATTTTACCTGTTACCATCGGTTTCTGCTCTTCTCTACCGCTAGCTTTGTCCCTTATACCCCTCAGGGACTCACTTTATCACCGCCACTTTTTCATCTTTTATTCATTATCTATTGTTATTTACTTATTCAGCCTGCTTTTCCTGCTACATGTGTGGTTCTATCACATGGGGTACTTTAACCCTTATATACCTCACATTACTTAATATATTGCATATATTGTACAGTTGCATGACTTGTATTTGCCATATGAAATTTCAGGATCATGTATTGCAAAACTATAAACCTTTAATCATGTATTTCAATTTTCCGCAAGAATATGGATCATATATAATCATGTATACCTGAATTTGACACAACTATGAATTGTATCAAAATTATGCATTTACTTTAATTGCAATTTCTTGACCGTGGATATAGCTGCTGCCACTAGGAGGCGACACTAAGCACAAAAGTGTGAGCTCCTCCCTCCAGCTATACGCTTCTTACAGGGACTAAGCTAAAACAGTTTGTGCAAACGCAGTAGGAGAAACAAAAGAAAAACAGGAAAACCAAACAATATACAAACCCAAAACCACGCAGGCCACAACGAGGCCCGTAACAAGAGAGAATGGGTGGGAGCTGTGTCCCCCAATGAACGGAACAGATTTTACTTTAAGTACAAAATCTAGTTTTCTCATCCGTATCATTGGGGGACACAGGCTTGACCGTGCGACGTTACAGAGCAGTCCCAGGGGTGGGCCATAAACGAAGAAGCCGTCCGGCCAATCAGAGAACCGCCGTTTGCAAAACTCAACGCCCCAGAGAAGCATCAGAAGATGCAAAGGTGTGTACTCTGTAAAATTTGGAAAAGGTGTGGAAAAACGACCAGGTAGCTGCCTTGCACACCGGAAGGGCCGAAGACGCATGATGTACTGCCCAAGAGGCCTCTACTGTCCGAGCAGAATGAGCAGTAACCCGGAAGGGCGGAGCCCGTTCGCTGATGCGGTACCCTTCCACAATGGCCAAACAAATCCATCGGGAAATGGAAACTTTGGACGCAGCCAGCCCTCGTCTCGGTCCCTCTGGAATGACGAATAGTGAATCAGTCTATTGGAAAGAGGACGTCTGAGACAGAGAGATGCGACGGCCCGAACCAAATCCAGAGTGTGGAGCGACTGCTCACGAGGATGAGACAGGGCAGGACAAAATGAAGGGAGAATGATCTCTTCATTGAGATGGAATGCCGACACGACCTTCAGAAGGAAGGACTGGACAGGTCGAAGAACTACTTTGTCCTGATAGAGGATAAGGAAGGGCAATTGACAGGAAAGTTGAATTAGTCTTACCGGTAATTCCTTTTTCGCGAATCCTCCATGACGGCACCTTACTTGGAGATTATCCTCCTCCTCCAGCCAGGCAGGGACAGGAAGGTTCAAAAGGGCCCGCCTCCTCACTTATCTTCAGTGTCTTCTGGACTTGACAGGCCCTAAACTTACACACTCATTCGTGACCTTCACCAGTGATTCATCTATTCTCTGTTATACATATTAAATCTCATACATATAACTCTAGACTAATTATTTAATTTTATAACTAGTCTCTCTTTCTTTTTTTTTTTTTTTGGGGGGGAATATAAGCGGTGCCGTCATGGAGGATTCGCGAAAAAGGAATTACCGGTAAGACTAATTCAACTTTTCCCCTCCCCTCCATGACGGCACCTTACTTGGAGAACTAACAGATTAGTCAATTAGGGAGGGACAACTGCTTGTAAAACTTTCCTACCGTAGGATAGGTCTCTTTTAGAATCAATATCTATCCTATAGTGTTTTACAAAGGTATGAGGATTCGACCAGGTTGCTGCCCTACAGATCTGATCCAAGGAAGCGGATGCTTCTTCCGCCCATGAAGTCGAAACTGCCCTTGTTGAATGAGCCTTGATATTTACCGGGGGTCGTTCCCCTATTGCTATGTAGGCTTCTGAGATAGCCGATTTTAACCAGCGTGAAATAGATGGTTTGGATGCTTTTAATCCTTTCCTACTCCCTAAGAATTGGACAAATAGGTTATTAGATTTTCTCCAGTCTTTAGTTTCTGATATATACTTCAGAACACACCTTCTGACATCCAAGGTGTGAAAAACCTCTTCTTTTTTAGATTTGGGATTTTCACAGAATGAAGGAAGAACCACCTCCTCCATCCTATGGAACTCCGAGACAACCTTAGGTAGAAAGGAATTGTCGAAACTTAGAATTATTCTGTCGTCCCTGATCGTCATGAAGGGTTTTTTAACCGAGAAAGCCTGTATCTCATTAACCCTACGTGCCGAGGTAATGGCCACTAGAAATACTGTTTTAAGGGTCAGATATCTGATATTTGCTGACTCTAAGGGCTCAAAGGGAGGTTTAGTGAGACCGGAGAGGACAGAGTTTAAATCCCACGGAGCGACCAGAGGTCTACTCCGGGGTCTGAGTCTGACGGTTCCTTTCATGAAGCGGATGATCCACGGATTAAGAGCTATTTTTTCGTCTAAATAGGCACTTAAAGCTGAAATTTGGACTCTAAGAGTGCTAGGTTTTAACCCTTTATTAAACCCTTCTTGAAGAAAATCTAGAATAGACAGAATACTCCCCACGGAGTTAGAAGTACTTTCTGAACACCAGGAAACATATCTATTCCAGATTTTGCGGTAAATTCTATTAGTGACATCTTTTTTGCCGGCTAGCATGGTATTAATTACTCTGTCCGATAAACCCTTAGATTTTAAGACTGCCCTTTCAGGATCCAAGCAGAGAGATGCAGACTTTGCATCTTCGGGTGGAAAACTGGTCCTTGACAGAGGAGGTCTTCCGACCAGGGTAGAATCCATGGATCCTCCTTGGACATCTTTGCCAGGAGAGGAAACCAGGATCTCCTCGGCCAGTTGGGAACAATTATGATTACCTCGGCCCTCTCTTCTTTTATTTTACTGAGAACCCTTGGAATTAGAGGCAGAGGTGGGAAGCAGTATGCCAGTTGGAAATTCCAAGGAAGAGCTAGTGCATCTGTTCCTGCACTCCTCGAATCCCATGGATCTAGGGAAAAATAAGTTGGTAATTTTGCATTTATTTTGTTTGCAAAGAGGTCTATTTGGGGAAGACCCCACCTTTGTGTTAAGGTCTGGAAAATTTCCTCTTTTAAACTCCACTCCCCCGGATCTAATTTCTTGCGGCTGAGGAAATCCGCTTGGATGTTTTGCGTCCCTTTTAGAAAAATCGCTGATAGGGAGAGGAGATTCTCCTCCGCCCACAAGAAAATCTTGTTGGCTAGGACTTGAAGTTGTTTGCTTTTTGTTCCTCCCTGGTGGTTTATATATGCAACCACCGTCTTGTTGTCGGACCTTATTTGTACGTTGGACCTCTTTAATTCTTCTGAGAAGTAACTCAGAGCCTCCCACACCCCCAGAAGTTCCCGGTGGTTTGACGAGTACCTCTTCTGGGATTGTGACCACTCCCCTTGAGCTGACACTGATTGGAGATGTGCTCCCCAGCCCCATAGACTGGCATCCGTGGTGAGGATCAACTGATCTCTCACTATCCAAGGAACTCTCCTCTGTAAATTTAAATTTGATTCCCACCATTTTAGTGAGGACCGAATTGGATCCGGAATCGTTATTAGACTGTCTAGGGAATCTTGTCTTCGGTTCCATATTTTTAACATGAACGTCTGAAGAGGACGGGAATGTATTTGCGCCCACTTCACTGCCGGGATACAAGCTGTAAAGGATCCTATCAGGGCCATCGTTTGTCTTATGGTGTGGGATCTTTGTTGCCTGAATTGTTTTACTTGGGATTGGATCTTTGTGATCTTTTCTGCTGGTAAAAAGCATTTTTGGCTCACCGAGTCTATGAGAATTCCCAAAAAAACTATTCTTTGTGTGGGAACCAAGTGGGACTTTTCCTGATTTAAAATCCAACCCAGTTCCTCCAGTCTGTCTATCGTTTTGGATAGATTGATCTCTAGGTCTTTCTGGGAGTCCCCCACTATTAAAAGGTCGTCCAGGTATGGGATTATCATTATTTTTTCCCTCCTCAGAGGGGTTATTGCCTCTAGCATAATTTTTGTAAAAAGCATGGGGGCCGTCGTTATCCCAAAGGGTAGAGCTTGAAACTGGAAATGTTTTAGATGCCCTTGGACCCATACCGCTATTCTCAAGAACGGTTGAGACCCTGGATGAATGGGTACGTGAAAATATGCATCTTTTAAATCTATGGATGCTAGAAATACCCCTTCTTGTAGAACTTTGACCGTGGTTCTTATAGATTCCATCCTGAATTTTTCGTACTTTATGGACCTGTTCAGGGCTTTCATATTTATGATGAGACGCATTTTCCCATTTGTTTTTTTTACTAAGAACACCCTGGAATAACAGCCCAAACCGACTTGGTTCGTTGGTACCGGAACCAAGACGCTCATCTGAACCAGCAGTTCGATTTCTTGTTCCATGCAAAGCTGGAGATGTTCCGAGCTCTGAACTGGAGTCTGAACAAATAAAGAGGGGGGACTTTTGACAAAGGGAATACTGTATCCTTTGTGGAGGGTATTTAGTAACCAGTGGCTGCCTGAGTATTTTTCCCAGCAATCCACAAATTTCCCCAGTCTTCCCCCCACTGGGGCTCTGGCGTCATTTCTTGGAAGATTCCTCAGAACGGGGAGAGAACATAAAACCCTTCCCTTTCTGTCTTCCTGATCTCCAGTTTTCCGTTTTACTCCTTTTATTTTGAAAGCTAACCTTTTTTTGGGGACGAAAAAAGGGAGCTTTCCTTTTCTTTTTATCCTCTGGGAAGTTCTTTTTGGAATCAGAAGCTTTCTCTAGAATTTTATCTAAGTCCTGACCAAAGAGAAGATTACCATAAAACGGGATGTTACATAGTTTTGCTTTGGAACCTGTGTCTCCGGACCAAGCTTTTAGCCAAAGTGCCCTTCTAGAGTTATTGGCTAAAGCCGTAGCTCTTGCGGCCAGCCTGACAGAATCCGCTGTTGTGTCTGACAAAAAATCTACGGCCTTTAATAAAAGAGGGAAGGAGTCTGCAAAATTTTCATATGGAGTATTGGATTTTAAGAGTATATCTAGTTGTTCCAACCAACTTTTTAGGGACCTAGCAACGGACGAGGCCGCGATATTGGGTTTAAACAAAGCCGCGACCGCATCCCAGGTTCTTTTAAGATTAGCATCCACTTTTTTGTCCATAGGATCACGCAATGATCCTGTATCTTCAAATGGCAAAGAAGAACCTTTAGCTAGTTTGGAGAGTGAAACATCAATTTTAGGACAACTCAAGAACGGGGACAATTCTTCTTCGTCAAAAGGAAGCCTTTTTCTAATTGTTCGGGGTAAAAAAACCTTCCTGTCAGGATTTTTCCACTCCCTCAAAATAAGAGACTGCAGATTTTTGTGTACCGGAAATACCCTTTTCTTCTTAGTTTCTAACACTGAAAACATTCTATCCTGGGCGGACCTATGTACTTTTTCTTCCTTAATTTCCATGGTATCCCTGACCGCTTTCAATAGATCGTTTATATCGTCAGAAGAAAACAGATAATTTTTAAAATCACCATCTGAGTCAGAGTTGTTACTATCCTCATCACTATCTGAAGAAACATCAGAGGAGGATGAAGAGGTTTTTATGGGGGATTTTTTCCTGGGCTCCTGTTTTGATGTCGACGGAACGCTAGTGGCTGCAGAAAAATCTGAAAAAGCGGTTTTTATTTCCTGCTTAATCAGACACTGCAATTCCTGTTTTAGGGACGGGACTTCTTCCCTAACAATGCTATCAATGCATTTTCCACACAGTTTTTTAGCGTAATTTTCGGGGAGTTTGGCCGAACATACGCGACATCTGGGTATTTTAGATTTCGGCGATATTTTAGGTTTTACAGAGCTATCTTTGTCACTCTTCCATACAAAAAAAGGGAAAAGATGAGAAAGATTTAATAACAGTGCAAGCAGCATTCCATACTCACAACCTGGATGTCACTCACAGCTACAGGTTGGTCCATAGCTTCCTCCTGATCCATAAGTGCGGATATCTGAGGCTGCAGGAAACTTGCAAATTCTCTGGTCAGAGGCCGACATCCGACTTGACCAGGGCGCCAGTTTTTAAACTACGTAGGCCGGAAGTCTCCCCAGGACCTCCGACGTCATCCGGCCCGGCCACTCTCCGGCTACCACAATTAGGCCCCCAGATGACGTCACCCGCCGGAGCCGAGAATCCCGGGCAGCAGGCAGCCTAGAAACCGGAAGTACTCCTTTGAGTGTCCGGTTGCCGCGGCTAGTTACTACGCGCTGGCGCGCGCAAGTTTTGAATCTGGAGAGGACCGCGGCAGGCTCCATGGAACGGCCTTACTTGCCCAAGGTAAGACCGTGGCTGGCGCAATGCACCCGCAACTCCGCGATAGCTCCCGACCGGAGCACGAACGTAGTCCTTTCTTCCGCCTGGCAGGGACAGGAAGACACTGAAGATAAGTGAGGAGGCGGGCCCTTTTGAACCTTCCTGTCCCTGCCTGGCTGGAGGAGGAGGATAATCTCCAAGTAAGGTGCCGTCATGGAGGGGAGGGGAAAAGAGCCGCTAGCTCCGACACCCTACGTAATTGCCACCAAAAAGGCCACCTTGTAGGACAGGAAGCGAAGAGACACCTGCTGCAAAAGCTCAAACGGAGAGGACTGGAGAGCGCTGAGCATCAGATTAAGGTCCCACGGATTCAACAGAGGACGGTAAGGGGGCACAGCGTGCGCCACCCCTGCAGAAAGGTCCGAACCGCAGAAAGCGAAACCAAGTTCCACTGAAAAAGAATGGAAAGGGCCGAAACTTGCCCTTTGAGGGAACTGAGAGCCAGCCCCAAGGCCATGCCCGACTGCAGGAAAGACAAGAGTCGCGGCAACGAGAACCAAATGGGAGACAACTGGTGGCGTTCGTACCAACTGAAGTAGGACTTCCAGGTCCGGTGATAGATCCAGGAGGACGACAGCTTCCTAGCACAAATCATGGTCTGGACAACAGCATCCGAGAGACCCTGAGCCCTTAGTACGATGGCTTCAACAGCCATGCCGTTAAATGTAGAGACTCTAAATTCAGGTGGAAGATCAGTTTCTGCGACAAGAGGTCCTCCCGAAGGGGAAGACGCCAGTGTTCGTCAGCGAGGAGGATGACTAGGAATGCGTGCCATACTCTGTATGGCCAGTCCAGGGCCACGAAAATGACGGGCAGAGTTTTGGACCTGATTTTACAGAGAAGAAGCGGAATGAGCGGAAGAGGAGGAAACACGTAAGGAAACGTGAACTGCGTCCATGGGATCACAAGAGCGTCCGACGCCAGAGGGTCCTTGGACCTCCTGACGAAGTTCTCTATCTTGCGGTAGAAGCGGGAGGCCATGAGATCCACATCCGGCTGACCCTATCGCTCGTAGATCACGAGAAAGACCTGTGTATGCACAGCCTACTCGCCGGGATCAAGTCTCTCTCGGCTGAGACAGTCGGCGATCCAGTTGTCGATGCCGGGGATATGAACTGCCGACAGAGCTGGGACATGGCTCTCCGCCCAGGGGAGGATGAGCGCTGCTTCCAACATGGCTGCGGGGCTCCGGGTGCCACCCTGGTGGTTTAGCTATGCGACTGCTGTGGAGTTGTCGGATTGAACCCGAACTGGATACCCCCGGAGACGGTCCGTCCAATGAACCAGAGAGAGACGAATCGCCCGCAATTCCAGAATATTGATCAGAAGGGAGCGTTCCTCGCGGGACCAGGTGCCCTGGACCGAGAGATTGTCCAGAACTCCCCTCTAGCCCCGGAGACTGGCGTCCATCATCAACACTATCCAACGGAGGGGAAGGAAGCAGCGGCCCGATGTCGACATCGGAGACATTAACCACCACCGAAGCTCTCTGCGTGACGGGGCAGGGAGACAGAGTCGATCCATGGAGGCTGGGGAACGGTCCCAAATGGTCAGAATGTGCCGCTAAGGAGCCCTGGTATGGAACTGGGCATAGGGCACTGCTTCGAAGGAAGAGACCATGTGGCCCAGAGCCCTCATGCACTGGCGGATGTGAAGAGGCTGAGGCCGCAACAAAGAGAGGATCTGACAACGGAGAGTGGAGAGTTTGTCCGGGGACAAGAATATCTGGGCCCTGTTGGAATGGGAAATGTCCTGCACCATCTTAGACAGAGATCACACACACTCCGGCTCTACCATGGGCTGGGCAGGGGGGGCGACTGGAACAGGGTCAGAGCCGGCTTTGGGGCCTGGGATCTGGGTTCGGACATAGTGAGTACCTGAAGTGAAAAGGTAGGAGGGCTTAAGTCAGACCCTGTAGGAAGGGTTGAAAGAGCTTACCCGGCCTGTGTCCCTTACTGCAGCCTGTCCGAAAAAAGAAAAAACTGCTGTTAGAGTCCGCAGAGGTCCTCCGAAACAGGCAATAGGCGGGTTTAGAGAAACAAGCACAAAGAATTTGCGCCAGGAAGCCAGATGAAGGAGGGGGGAATCGGAGAGAACTCATGCCCCCCCCCCCCCCCCAATAGAGTCGGCCCATGGCAATAATGAAAAGGAGCGCTGGCGCAACAACTGACTCCCCTTAGAGGTCTCTCCCCTCCACCCCCTGTGATGCCGGCCAGGTGAGAAGTATCCGCGGCGAGCGGATCAGAAGTAGGCCACAGTAGAAGCCGGGGCCTCAATTACAAGCGACCACGGTGGAGGAGAATAACGAAACTCCGCGAGAAACAGGTGGGGGCAGGCGGGCGGATGGATGGGTGGGGGGGGGGGGCAGAAAGAAGCTTGGCAAGCACAGAGGGCTTCCCTCCCCCCCCCCACAGGAGAGCTTTCTACGCACCTGTTAACCCTTTCCCCGCCTGGGGGGGGACAAGGCTTTGTGGGGGCCATCCACAGCAAGTAACCTGAGAAAAGGAAGGAGGAAGAAAAAAAGGGGGTTTGGAGCCAGGAATACCCGTCCGGCGTGTTCTTCTCCCCTGGTTCCAGCCGGGTCACCACATTCGGTGTGCGGCCCTTTGGGGAGGGCTGCTACACCGGAAACAGAGGGTACTTGTCGAGGGCGGCCGTGGTGACCCGAAGGCTAGCGGGATGCAGAGGCTTTAGGAACCTCTGGTCCTCCTTGTCTTCTGGAGACCGGGAAGAAGCTGCAGACTTGGGGACCCCCTGGTCTCCCGTCTCCTAGGTGGGAGTGCAGGCAGATAGGACTGCCTGTAATCCCGCTGGAAGAAAAGAAAAAAAAGGAAAAAATCAGCAGACCTGCAAAGCAGGGAGTCTGCCTCCTACAGACACTAAGCTAACACTGTTTTAGCTTAGTCCCTGTAGGAAGGGCATAGCTGGAGGGAGGAGCTCACTCTTTTGTGCTTAGTGTCGCCTCCTAGTGGCAGCAGCTTTACCCACGGTCAAGCCTGTGTCCCTCAATGATACGGATGAGAAATTTTGTGCTGCACTGTGATTTTTGGTTCTGCTGGGGTGATATTTTGTGTTGCACTAAGGTATCGCTGGCCCCATCTATTTCTATTGTACCTGCCTACTTGTGCTTCAATTTCAATTTGCTTACAACATGGGTCCACTTTTAGGTTTTTTCAAGGCCACTTTAACTTCCCCGTCCGTCCCTACCCTTGTGTATCTAACGGACTCCTAACTGTGAGTCCACTGTATTCTTTCAGCACTCCTACCCTTTCTGTGCTTTTTCACTGCAAGGAATACGGCCCAGTACCTGCAATAAGCTGCCCTCACAAAGAGACACAGAAGACCATCACCTGCTCGAGAATCATTGCTGCCTGGTCTTCGGCACGTTGTGGTTTTGTGTACAGTGTAGTTCGGAGCTGGAGACGATGAAGGTAACATTTCAGGTGGCTCTGATACTGTCCATTCCCATCTAGACTCACTGCTTTCTCGAGGTGTCTTATTGCAGCTTCAATTCGATCGTCCTCTTCTTCAAGCTGGGCAATTTCCAAATGAATCTGGCAGCGGATTACAGTCAATAAACTGAGGAGCAAAGACAAAGATCTACGTGATTCATTTGGTGGTGTGGATTTTATAGTATATAAAGAGCAGTTTTAGACCAAGCTGCTTTACAGAGCACACCCTCTCCGTAGTCTCTCATTATTTATTAAACTGTCTAAAGGAACAGAAAATTATCGTACAGGATTGTTAGCAGTACTAGTAGCCAAACTGGTACCATGCAGCATCAGAGAAAAATATAAGCATTTTCTAAGTCCCCAAAGTTTACCTTAAAGGGAGCTAAACTGCTGACAGGTAGGAGCTGGGAAGAGCAGAACAAATATAACTATTGAGGAGCTTTTATTATCAGGAGTAGTGTGAATATGAACTTTTATTCTGCCAGGTTCCGCACCAGGAGGCAGGGCTTCTCTGTGAACTACTCTCTGCCCCCCTCCCCCCACCCTGAGTGACTGCTGCAGTAGTCTTCTGGTTGGACTTTACAACTGTCACTCAGAGAAGAGGGGAGGGGCTAGAATGCAGCTCATTGCAGAGACAGCACTTCACAGTGAAGGCTCGCCTTCTGGGCAGAACCGGGCAGAATAAAAGATCACATTCAGACTTCTCCTGATAATAAAAGCTCCATAACATGTATGTTTGTACTACTCTCCCCAGCCCCTACCTAGTGCTTTCAGCAGTTTAGCATGGTCAAAACTTCTGACAGACTCCCTTTAGTAAGTACGTGCATTCCCCATGAAATAGCAATGCTGAAGCATCTATTCTCAGAACTCTACATTGTTCCATTCCTCTGTTATTACTCTTTGAAATGGATGAATAAAATGACAAGAGGGTTTTACCATTTCCTTTGCCAACAGGGCGTGTGCCTACACACTCTGACACAATCTAATCACAGTCAGACTGTCAAGGGACACACCCCATTGTTAAGGGGAATGATGATTTAGGCCTCATGCACACGGCCGTTGACATATTGCGTCACGGATGCGGACCCATTCACTTGAATGGTCTGCAATCCAGGAGATTCGGTGCGGAGCGGAAGCACGGATCGGAAAGCCCACGGAAGCACTACCGCCCCCTGGTGTGAGCAAGGAAAAGTCGCAGATTGAGGTGAAAATAATCTTTGCACCGCAATCTGTGACAGATATATGCTAAAAAGTGTTGTATGTAAATGACCCGCTTAGTTGTCAATTTAGTCATACATTTACAGGAGGGATAAAAGAGGAACAGCAAAATACAGAGTTCTATGAAAAAATGCACTGTGGTTATTCACAAAGAATATCAAGAGAGGCGCTCTTTAACTGAATACCACCCCTCTGTAGACCCCACTATTCTATGGAGGAGCCCTGTTATGATCCACCGAAGCATTTCAAATATTACATCAACTGGGTATCTCCTACATAAATTCCTGGGCTAAACACTGAATTCATTAAAGGGGGTTGTCCCGTCTCGCAGTTTCCATGGCGAGATGGGGCTAAGCGCCGGCCCCAGATGGCGGGGCTTACGGATAAAACCGAGCGGTCCGTGCCCCTCTGTTTCCATAAAACCCATTGTGATGAATGTGAGCTACATGAACGGCAAAGCAGAACAGCAGATCTGGGAGTTACGGAAGCAGCACAGCTTGTTCTGCTAATACGTTTGCATAGCTCCAATTCACTAAAATGGGATTTATAGAAATAACGGAGTGCCGGCCCGCTCAGGTGTTTCCATAAGCCCGGACGCCTATGGCTGACGTTTAGCCCTATCGCTATGGAAACGACGAAATGGGACAAACCCGTTAAATTTCATTCTGAACATGAAGTTACTTACCTGTCTATATGTTCTAATGAATCTGCCATAGAAATGAAAGGCTTCTTCATGTATTTGCGCAGGTTGGGCTGCAGTAAGGGAAGACAAAGATCCCACAGCGTGGTGCACACTTCCTGGATGGCGTTAGGCTCCCCGAGGCGGACAGCGTTCTGTAAGGTGGTCTCCAGTCTGTTTATAACGCTCAGCTGTGCCTGAGTGGAGGAATACATACATCATTTGGGTGACGACATTATCTACAATGCTATAACACCCCCATCCGGATTCTGGATGACCATATTTTTCTTTGGGAAAAGGACTAAGGGTACGACACATTCAGACTGTACTGTACTGTCATAACCGGCCCATTGTCTAAATAAAACCGTCCAGCACTGAATATTACAAGATCCAGCAGAGACCTTTATACTTACAGCATTACCGCAAAAAGGAATTCTGTATTAAACGGGTTGTCCGGGTTCAGAGCTGAACCAGTAAATATCCCCATTTTCACCCAGGCAGCCCCCCTTTCATGCTCCGATGCTCTCCCTTGCCCTGTGCTGTATCGTATATTTTTGACACTGCTAGGGAGAGGCTTTAGCCTAGCAGTGTTCCCGGTGACGTCACCGGCACTGATGGTTGGGCTTTACCACTGCCCTAGCTGTTTTACAGGTTAGAGCAGCGCTAAAGCCCGCCCATTAGTGCTGGTGACGTCACTGGGCTCACTGCTAGGCGGAAGCCTCCACCTAGTGGAGAGCCCGGTACCAGAGGAGTAAATACCATAGCGGCAGACCATGCGACGGCTATGGGGCCCAGGGCAAGAGGGGGCCCAGTCTTAGTTGGGATTATCTCCTCTTCTACTGGGGGTGAAAACTTGGTCAGGACTCTACCCTCTAAAAGGAACAACTTTTAGCAAATGAGGCAGTGTGAAAATGTCCCAAGGGCCATTGCAATGGATTTAGGCAGAAACCCTTCTATCCTGTGTGGGGGGCCTGGTTTGATCCTTGCTATGGGGCCCTTTAGTTGACTATGTACGCCACTGCCCGGTACATCACCGATCTCCAGAAAAAGCCTCTGCACTGCACGATTCAGCGAAAGGCAAGGGAGAGCATTTAATGCTCCGATGCTCATGTCAGAGGGGCTGCTTGGGTGAAAAACGGGGATATGTCCGGGTTCAGCTCCGAACGCGGACATCCCATTTAAATTTTCTTCTACACAGATAAAATAACATCCCCATACAGGACCACCTTACAATACAAAAAAGTACAAAGCTCAAATCTCTTCACAAGAATCGTCAGCCCAAAGTACAAGATTCCACATTCCTTTTAAAGGTGAGTAAGGCCCAATGCCCAGGACCATACGTGTTTTCCAGTCCTCAAACCGCAGATTCACAAAACACAGATACTGGGTGCGTAAGTCCCGCATTTTCCCTTCCCTCACTTCTCACCCTATTGTAAAAATGCTTATTGACTGCAAAACGGAGAAGAATAGGACACATTCAAATTTTTTGAGGGACGGACATATTGGCGCACAAATGCGGACAGAACATGGATGACATCCGTGTGCTGTCCACATTTGTTGAGGCCCCATAAAAATGAATACGTCCATGTGCGATGCTCAAGAAATGCGGACCAGATGTAGACAGAAAATACGGTTGTGTGCACGAGGCCTAGGAGGAATGCAATGGGTACTGTATAACGGCACAGAGAACAGTAGTCGTCTCTGCTGACATGTCTATTTTGGTACCGTTAATACTTGTATTCTTCATTAAATGACAATTCTGCAGCATCTTCTCTTATCACGCTGTGCTGTAGAGTTACTCTGTTATTCCTCCTACAAATGTATGAATAAATTGACAATTGGGTCTTACCAGTTGAGAGTGTGCCCCTACACAGTTTCATATGGTCGGCACTGATTTGACAGTGTCAGATAGAGTAAGGAAACACCCAAACCGGCAACACCCAGCTGTCAATTTACTCATACATTTCTACTAGGAATTAGGGCTCATGCACAGGAATGTATTTTCTTTCCATGTCCATTCCATTTTTTTTGCGGACCGTATGCAGAACCATTCATTTCAATGGGTTCGCAAAAAAAAACGGAAGTTAGGGCTCATGCCAATGACTGTATTTTCTTTTCGTTTCCATTCCGTTTTTTTACAGGTCCGTAAACGAAACCATTCACTTCAATGGGTCCGCAAAAAAACGGAAATGACTCCGTCTGCATTCTGTTTCCGCATTTTCATTCCTCAAAATAGAAATAAGCTGAATACACAGAACCGTTTTCAATGTCCCACAATCAGGAGGGGGGGGGGGTACTTATTGAAAACGGTAACACTGTGTCCACACTGATACAGATAGTGTCAGACACAGGAGGTAACAAGTGTTGGTATACAATGATACCCAATCAATAATACGTAACGGCAATAATCGATATATGCCGACACCATGTGGACATAAGAAAAAGCTGAATACACAATACCGTTTTCCAATTCCCCGGAGAAGGAGGGGCTATAAGAAAACGGTAACAGCTGTGTCCACACTTGTTTGAAAAAGTGGGACACTGAAGGTAACAAGAACAGATGTGTGCTAGTACCTAGGCCACACAATAGTTAAGGTGACCGCATTGGTATATGCCAACACCTTAGATACCATTGGCAAACATATAATGCAAACAGGTATTTCACAACATAGACAGTAATGCACAACGACACAGAACATAACGACAGAAAACATATAATGGTATGGGTGCAAAGGGGAGCCGTGCAACACGTTATACACAATTACACCCACAGCATAAGGTGCACAAGGTAACATTTATGCCCGCGGCCTCAACCTGCGTACCGCAAGAAGGGAGGGGGTCCTTTTATCTGTTCCCCTTTCCTCTTCCCTGTTTGTTGTGCACCTATCTGTGCACTTCATTCCACCTGAGAGCCATTGCTCTCGGTGGCCTCTTTTTGCATTTGCTGCTGATTACATCACCTTCAGCGAATGATTTACATCTCCTGGCCCATTCTATATATATTCCCCTGATGAGAGGAGGGTTTTTTCCTTTGCCTCAGAAACGTGCATGTAGGGATCCTTTCAGGGCCATACAGGGACCACAATTCCAGGGTTAGGTTCCGGACGGGGGACCAACTAGTGGGATACCCCGTGGCTAGACCTAAGGGCTATTGTAGGGCTGCGAGGGTCAAGCAGGGACATTAAGGAATATCTCCGTGTGATCCCTTTACAGTGTGCTGACCCCCGAACTGCCGAATTGGACCACCCTGACCAGAAACATCGAAACAGGAGGTGTCCGGAGTATCCACTATCTGTAGGGTAGGACACCTGGTTTTTCAAATGTTACCTTGTGCACCTTATGCTGTGGGTGTAGTTGTGTATACCGTGTTGCACGGCTCCCCTTTGCACCCATACCATTATATGTTTTCTGTCGTTATGTTCTGTGTCGTTGTGCATTACTGTCTATGTTGTGAAATACCTGTTTGCATTATATGTTTGCCAATGGTATCTAAGGTGTTGGCATATACCAATGCGGTCACCTTAACTATTGTGTGGTCTAGGTACTAGCACACATCTGTTCTTGTTACCTTCAGTGTCCCACTTTTTCAAACAAGTGTGGACACAGCTGTTACCGTTTTCTTATAGCCCCTCCTTCTCCGGGGAATTGGAAAACGGTATTGTGTATTCAGCTTTTTCTTATGTCCACATGGTGTCGGCATATATCGATTATTGCCGTTACGTATTATTGATTGGGTATCATTGTATACCAACACTTGTTACCTCCTGTGTCTGACACTATCTGTATCAGTGTGGACACAGTGTTAACGTTTTCAATAAGTACCCCCCCCCCCTGATTGTGGGACATTGAAAACGGTTCTGTGTATTCAGCTTATTTCTATTTTGAGGGATATATCCCATCTATTTTATAATAAGAAGTAAAAGTTAAGTATTAAACAATCCAGATCACTAAATTCCGATTTCCATGATTTATGCGAGTGATTATATATGAAAATCCATTCCACCCGCATTTTCATTCCGCAAAAACATATAACATGTCCAATTCTTGTCCATTTTGCAGACAAGCATAGGCATTGTTATAATGGATTCGAAAAAAAAAAAAAACTGATGCAATACGGAAGTCACACGGATGTCATCCGTTTTTTTTTTTTGTTTTTTTTTTGCGGATCCGTGTTTTGTGGACCACAACATACAAGCGGTCGTGTGCATGTGCATTCCGTTTCCGTATGTCCATATTTCCGTTCCACAAAAAAATAGAACATGTCCTATCATTGTCCGCCCTACGGGCAAGGATAGGACTGTTCTATTAGGAGCCAGCTGTTCCGTTCCACAAAATACGGAATGCACATGGACGTCGTCCGTATTTTTTGCGGATCCGTTTTTTGCGGAACACAAAATACATACAGTCGTGTACATGAGTCCTAACAAAGGAACCTCACAACACTAAGATTTGACCACGTTAAACTGCTGACAGCACTAGGTAGGGACCAGAAAGAGCAGGACAAAAATACTTTGGGTGAAACATTTAACACCAGGAGTAGCATGAACACAGTATTATGCTTTTTTTTTTTCTAGAAGAAATATAAGATAGGTCTTTCTCCGTATCTTAGTGTTAAAAGGAGTCTACCAACAGCTTTCACCGTGCTAAACTCCTGACAGCACTAGGTAGGAGCTGAGAATAGTGCAAACATACAGTATCTTTTGTGGAGCTTTTATCAGGAGTAGTATGAATATGAACTTTTATTCTGCCAGATTATGCTCCTGCAGGAGGCGGAGCTTCACTGTGACATGCTCTCTGCATTGTACTGCTTCACAGCCCCTCCTCCCTGCTCTGAGTGACAGCTGTGGAGGGAGGGGCTGTGATGCACCACACTGCATAGATCACTTCACTGTGAAGCTCCGCCCTGGGCACTTGCAGGAGCAGGACCTGGCAGAATAAAAGTTTAGCTCCACTAAAGTCATGTTTGTCCTGTTCTCCCCAGCCGCTACTTTGTGCTGTCAGCACTTTACCATGGTCAAAACTGTTCACAGACTTCTTTTAACTCTTAGGTACAATTAAAAAAAGAGAAGGACATGTGGTCAATATTTCTACTTCTTCCAGAAAAAAAGCCTGATACTACGATGATCGCAACAAGAAAACCAGAGCATACCTCTACAACACTTTTATTGTAAGTATCAATCTGACGGCCAAGATTAAGAATCTGAAGGTCACTATGAAGACATTCTAAGGTTATGAGGGTTTTTGGATCCTGAAAAAAGCAAATACAAATACAACCATAATATCATCACTATGACATAATAAGTAACGAATATGACATCCTAAGAAAATCATTATGACATCATTGTAAAAATATAGAAGACATTAATCAAGAAATCAAAAGAACATTCTTATGACATCATAATACATTAAACATGACTTCATAAGAAATGATAACGACATCATAATGAATATAGAAAGAAAAACACAAAGGCGCCCCTGATGTGCCTGATGAAGGAAGCAGAATGCTTTAGGGTCCATTCACATGACGTAGTTTTGGGTCCGCAGCCGTTCCACAATTTTGCAGAACGGGTGCGGACCCATTCATCTCAATGGGGCCACAAAAGATCCGGAGAGCACATCGTTTGCTGTCCACATCCGTAGTTCCGTTCCACGGCCCGGCAGAAAAGATAGAGAGCGTCCTATTCTTGTCCACAATCGTGGCCATATGCGGTCCGCAAAATGCAGAACACTCACGAGCCGGTATCTGTGTTTTGCGAACCGCAAATCACTTACGGACGTGTGAATGGACCCTGACAGTATTCAATGAATCTTCCTGCTTTAGTAATACAGGAATCCCTTGTTATTTTTTGTTTTTTATCATAATGAATATGACATCATAAAATCGTCTTTATGACATCATAATTCCTTAAATATGATTATGTTCATAAGACATCATTATGACATCACAATGCAATGAGTATGCCTTCATAAGACAATGGGGGAGACTTACCAAAACTGCTGAAAAGGAAAACTGGCTCAGTTGCCCATAGCAACCAATCAGATTCCACCTTTCATCTTCCAAAGGAGATCTGAAAAATGAAAGATGGAATCTGATTGGTTGCTATGGGCAACTAAGCCAGATTACCCTTACACCAGTTCTGATAAATCTCCCCCAACATGTCCTGTCCATGGGTTGTTTGTGGTGGTCAGGGCTACATGCAGAAAGACTTTTAGCACTTACTGCGGTATTCTGGTTATAAATTGTTATCCCCTATCCACATGATAAGGGATTACTAGAAGATTGAAGGATTCCAAATGGTGGAATATCGACCAATCACGGAACCTTATACCCCGAAATGAATGGTGCATCTGGTCGAGCATGCGTTTTACTCCAGCAGTCCCATAGAGAATGAATGGAGTGGCAGAGAGCATGCTCAACCTGCCGTGGCATCAGTCCACAGGGAACAGGACCCACGTTCTCAGGATGAGTGGAGATCCGAGTGGTCAGATCCCCACCTATCCTGTGTATAGGGACTAACGTTTTACAACCGGAATACCCCTTTAAAGAGGTATTCCCATCCACAAGATAAGCCACAGAGGTCTGACAGATGCATGGCTCACTGTTTGGACTGTATGGGGGCTTCCACCATCACATACCAGGCCACTGCCTCATTAACAAAGCTGGTCAGAACTACTGAAACAGCAGAGCTCGCTGTGCGACCACAGGGGAGGACCACCAACCACTTCTCTATTCACTCAGGTGGTAGCCAGTGGCCTGGGACAGGGTCCGAGGACCCATTCGAGAGAGAAGTCTAGGCATCTATTAAAAGGGTTATCCAATAGTACAAATACCCCCCACAATGCCAGGGCTGCTCTTATAGACAATACTTATGGGGTCCCTGGCACCCGACTACCTCCGGATCCCTACACGGCGAACGCTGCAGGGCAGCCAATAGCAGGCCTCAACGTTGACCAGCCACCCTAGCATCACCCACAATGCTAGAGAGGCTAGTCACCAGGGAGACGCAGCGGTGGCCATGCAGGGATCAGGAGTGACGCGGGTGTTGGGGACCCGGGAAGCATCGTCTATAGGAGGGGCCCGGGTATTGTGGGGGGTATTTGTAGTATTGGTTAACCCCTTTAAACATTTGTGGCATATCCTGTGGAAAAGTCATATATGTCTAACATGGGAATACCCCTTTAACTCTAAGATTTTGTGAACGGAAGAAGGGAATTTAGAGCTCTGTAAAGGCAAATCAAACTTTATAAAAAATATCCTATGTGACTAATCTGCACAGAAATTGGGACCTATCCAAATGAGAGAAAATCGAAATATTATATTATAATAATAAGTGTGATATGCTGTGTACACGCATTAAAAGATGTAATAATGTAATCAGGTGTTTATCCCAAATCTGTGTTTGGATTCTATACATACAGTAATCTAAATGAGCTACATGGCCCAATAAATCACATGAGAATATTCTGTCCACTGTCAAGGGTGGGTGCATTAGTCTTTTGTAGAGCTTAAAGGGGGTTTCACGGGTAAAATATTATACATTTTTTCATCCTGGTTTTGAATACTTTTGTAATTACATGTAATTAAAAATGTAATATAGCCACTGAGTTATTCAATAAAATGTATCTGTATAGCGCCACCTGCTGTTTGCTCTCTTAATTATTTCTCTGTCCACCTCTCTAAGGTGGTCGCACGTGCTCTGTTTAAATCTTCAACTGTCACTAGCCATATGTTCTGTTAGGTGCTGTGGCTGTTACAGGGAATAAGCGGCAGCAGAAAGGACGTCCGTCACATCTATCCCGTCCGTCAGTCCCCCCCGTCCCCCACCCCGACAAAGGACACATCACCCGAGCTGCCGTCCTGAAATAAATCTAGCAGTTGAAGCAATAAATGGGGAGATCTCTGGATCCATGTGAGGTGCAGGGCTGGTTCTAGCTTTGCTAGAAAGAGATTGTCATGTACTATATGATGTCTGATTTTAATTTTTACATCAATCATGGGGTAACCCCTTCAAAGGTAAAATCACGGGGTTAGGAAATCTACCTGCTCAGAAGCTGAGCACCGGTTTTCTGAAATACTGAGTTTGCATCAACCCAATGAATAAGAACCACATAGTAAGTAAGCAGCTCACAGCATGTAATAAGCACATACAGAGATATCTGCGTTCTTCAGATCCTCGATGCAAGCGGCAGCCAGTTGATTGCATTTTAAATCCATTGAGAGACGAGCAAGTTCAATCAGCAGAGGAATTCTGGAAATGAACGGGACAATTGTGCAGAAAGCATTAAGACTTGGAAAACGTAGAAATGAAAGAGCGCTGTGCATTCTCTACAGATCACTATACAAAATACAAGATGGTATCCCTATAACAAAAACAGTTTGGAAGGGTGGGACGAGTGTAAAGAAAGTTAAAAATCTTTTGTGAGCTACAAAATGCCTCCCTTGTACTGTAGATTGTACATTAAAATTGAACAATCTGCACCTACCGTACTTGTGGTAAAGAAAGGGGGCGTCTGAGAGTTTAAAAAAATACAATAAGGGCAGGAAATGTTATAAAATATAAAACATACATTACTCACCTGTTAAACCCCCCTCTGATGCTTGGTGGTCTCCACTAGTCATGGTATATTTACCTGGAGCGATGACGCGCCGTCGGACATCTACGTGACCACTGCAACCAATCACTGGCCTCAGCGGTGATGCTAGCATGTACTGCATGTGAACACTGATCAAGTGTGTCAGGCAGCTGCCTGCACCCTAAACTATACAGCAGATGGAGCTGGAAGCAGAAAGCTACTTCCACTGTGTAGTGACAGTGCCCGGGTACTGCCGTTCAGCTCCTATTAAAGGGAATGGGAGGCGATCTGCAATACGCTGACGCAGGAAACTAGGTAGAGCCTTCTGCTTCTGGCTGCGTTCACTGCATAGTATTCGGCCCCAGTGGCTGCCCGATCCGGCTGATCATGGGGATAGAGGGTGTCAGACCCCGTACCTCCTGAGGAAAGGTCATGAATATCCAAGTCCTGCAAGCCCAATTAAATTCAAACTAATAGAGTACAATCAACTGATCACCATGTAAAGCCTTCAAAAGCATAAACCGCAGGACGAAGAACTCAGAAAACTATATCTGCCAGCTGTGGGAAGACCTCCACAGCTGGAAGTGGAGTAGCAAGGAACATCTGACCACTAGAGAAGGATGTAAAAAATATTAAATATCTGTGCCTGAAGTGGTCAAAGAGGTCAGCAGATTCCCACAAGAAAGATACAGAACCAAGGAAAGGGGGAAGTAGAACAATAGGAAAACAAAAAGAGGGGAGCAAGGAGACCCCATCAGTGGAACCTCACAAATGAAGCAACCCTGCTAGGTCATCTGAAAATACCAGACAAACTGAAGACATGTAGAAAGGACAGGAGGCCCAAGTTACATTTAGAATTCGGGAGAATCCATACATTTCTCAAGGAAACCAGATGGTATGAAAAACAGTGAAGCCGTCATAGTCCTCTGCCAACAACTCCTCCATCCTGACAATATAGGGTAGTTCACAGGGAGAGGGTGTCCCGTCCCATCTCCAATGCCTGAGATGTCACCATCCGAGCTGCTGTAAGGAGGTTTAGCCACCCAAAAACTCTGGGGGAGATTTATCATCTCCCTGCATCACTTTTCTGGTGTAAAAAAGTCACAAACACTTTGTCTTTGTTGGAACTGGCGTTTCTGTGCCGCCCTCGCCACTTTCTAAAAAGGGCCGGGGGTCTGAGATCTGTTATTTTAGACAGAGAAAAATACTTTGTGCAGGCCTATTCTTCCTTACGAATAACGGATCTCAGATGGAAATGGCTAAAATGGATGCAAACTGTGCATAACTAAGCATAACGGATGCTTAACATACAGGATCCGTTTTTAGTTTATTTTTCTGTTCTTCTGACGGATCAGAAGAACGGAAAACTAAATGGTGATGTGAACCCGGCCTTACCTGAACTGACTTTAGCTTCCCAAGTCAGAAGTATCGGCTGCGAGACATAGCGCAGTGGAGAATGTCTAGAAGAACGCCCCTGCCACCAACCAGCAACTCACTGCTGGAGGTAAGAACTTCCTAAAGAAACGTCACCGTAGTTTCCCGTGAAGTAGTAGAATAAACTGCCTGTGTGTATGGCACCGGTGCAAATAATAAATCACGGGAACGGCTTAACTTACTTTTCCAAAGTGGATAAATGCAGAGCAGGCTCGTCGGCCGCAGGAGCCAAGAGTTTATAAATTTCATTGAGGTTCGTAAAAACGTCCTTTGCTGTAAAGGAGCCATCCATTTGCCTAAAATAAAGAAGAAAAACTGTAAAAGTGGGGATTTCTGTAACAATAAAACGTGCAATGCTGTGAATTGGATCAGCAGTACGCTGACGTTATTTTTCTGTGTCCGTAGTGCTGGCTACTTAGAATATTTAAAGGGACGGTTTCAGAAAAAGCAAGTTATTCTTTGTGTAATAAAAAGTGTTACAAATTTCCAATATCCTTTGTATATCAATTCCTGAAGCTTTTTCAGCCTCTTCAGGACCAGTTTTATCCTCCCTGCCTTCCCAGAGCAATAACTTTTTGTATTTTTCAGTTGTTTTTTTGCAGGACAAGTTGTACTTTCTAAAGGCACAAGTTAATGATGCATACAATGTAGTGGGGAGTTGGAAAATTCTAGATGGGGTGGAATAATAAAAAAAATCAACGTTATTCGGCCATAGTGTTTTGGGTTTCATTTTCACGGTGTTCACTATGCAGTAAAACTGACCTGTTCCTTTCATTCTGCAGGTCAGTACGATTACAACAACACCACATTTATATCGTTTTTCTTATGTTTTAATAATGGGAAAAAAACTGATTTTTAAGTAGCGTCGCCATATTCTTGCCGCCGTAACGTTTTCTAATTACATCTACGGACCTGTAAGAGGGATACATTTTTTGTGGGGAGATCTGAAGTTTATACTGATACCATTATGGAGTGTCTATGACTTTTTGATCACTTTTACCGTAATTCAATTTTTTCAGGGAGGTGGAGCAGCGAAAAAAAAATGGCGAATTGGTCATTTTGATTTTTTTTTTTTTACGTTACGACATTCACCATACGGGATGAATATTATTATCTATATATTAATAGTACGGCATTTTGATCCAACCAACGCCAGAATTTGCTCTATGTTTCCTTCCAAACCAATATATTCCTCTCCAAACTAAAACGGTTTGCTCACACATTATAGTTGCAACAAGAAGGTCAATTGCAAGAAAATGGAAAAGCCGGGAAATCCCAACAATCTCCAAGGTCTGGACATCTGTTACACATGCCTACAATATGGATTTAAATTTGCCTCCTACTCATTACGCTTGAAAAAAACTATGAAATATTGGTCCTTCTGGAATCCAGACTTTTTAACGATAACCCCCAACTGACTCTTTTCCTAGGAAATGCTTTATTATTATTATTATTATAACATTATATATATATATATATTACACACACACAGTTATAGGTTATACAAGTCCTTTTTAATAACATGTCACACTATTATATGAACTCTAACTACAGATCGTACAATGCAAAATTAAAATTTATTTTTCTTGGAGAATTTGAATTTCCAACCCCAATTCTCTGATTGCTAGTTAGGACTAATAATTTGTCCTTTAACACTTGATATCATTTTTTTAATGATTAAATAATTTATCAACTAGATCTATTACCATTATATGAAATTAAAGGGGTTGTCCGGGTTCAGGGCAACATAAATAGAAGTACAAATAAGATATAGCAACAGAATAAGAATTTGTCATTTTTGAGTGAAGAAATATATAAATCTAAAGGGGTTGTCTGGGTTCAGAAGCTCACCTTCACTTCTTTAGCATGTAGGAGTGGAGCGTCGGAGCATTTCCTTGCGCCAATGCTCCCCCTGCCTTGCGCTGCATCACAAGGTCGGTTTGTTGTGAGCCAGTGATGTACCAGGCTTCACAACACCATGCTAGGCGGAGACTTCCGGCCCAAATGGACGGTGTATATCTCTGTTCTGGGTGGTTTTAGAGGGGTGGTATCACTAGTACCCGCCTCGAAAACCGCCCAAAACAGCGCTATACACCACCCATTTGTGCCGATGACATCACCGAACTCCCTACTAGGCGGAAGTCTCCACCTAGCATAGTGCTGTGAAGCCTGGTATGTCACTGGCTCACAACAAACAGACTTTGCCCTGCGCAATGCAGCGCAAGACAGGGGGGCATCGGAGCAAGTAAATGCCCCAATGCTCCACTCCTACATGCTGAAGGAGTGAAGGGGAGCTTATGTCCGGGTTCAGCCCTGAACCAGGACAACCCCTTCAAATTGATATATATCTAAATATAGAATCATAACTTACTTTGTTTTAGCTCCATCAAAAATGACACATTATTATTCTATTGCTATTATATCTTACTCGTACTTCTATTTAGGTTTACTTTATGACAATAATAACCAATGAAAAACACAAAGTTTATATTTTGTGCAATCAACTTGTTAACTGTTTTAACCTTTAAAAACTGTAAAAAGAATTATCGGGGAAAAAATTGGTACAGGCATTTTGGGACACGGTGATGCCTTTTAATTTTTTTATTGTTACATTTTATTTTTAACATGGGGAATGGAGGGGGGTGAATTTTTATATATCTTTTTTATTTTGTAATATATATTTTTTAAACTTTGTTTTACTTTTTTTACGCTTTTATTTAGTCCCCGTAATGGACTTTAACATGCCATCGTCTGATTGTTTTTCCCATAGACTGTAATAATTTAACACTGCAGCCTATGAGAGTTTCATTATGTTCCTATGGAGCCTTGTCACAGGCAGAGCTACATAGGAACATCACTGTGGTGAGCTTCGGAGCATTCAGGAGGCTCAGGGCTACCAGAGTAACTGTACGGCTCCGTCGCAGGGGAGCTGTTTAAACCCAGAGAGCATTTCAGGAACGGCTCAGATTCTGAGGTCATGATTGACAATAGTATCTATATTAATAATACAATATATCAATCGGCACTGCGGTTTGAAGTAGAGTAGCGGTGCACGTGTCTCAGGGCATTTTAAAATAAATGGGCTGCAATGCACAGATATTTCAGGTCCTAAGTGAGAAACCGCCTTTGTAGCCGGTTTCTACCTTGTCTAAAAGATCAGGGGATGAACAGAGGATGCCCCTCAATTTTTTCGAACAGAGCCTATAAAAATTTGTTTTTCTACACTACACAGCCCCTGGTTCAAAACTGACCTTCTACAGTAGACGAATGTCAGCTTACTTGGCCAACCATCTATTGTGTATGGTGGCATCCCAATTGCCCCAAAGGCAAATGTTGGAGGAGAAATGGACCAGGCTGTTGGATTTCAACATGTCTGATCCTTTTGTTGTCAAGGGAAATATGCCACCACCGGAGGTGTCTGGCAGCAGCTCACTCCCCTCTACCCTTGGCTAATCCCAGCAGACGTGTGTATGGGGGGAGAGGGGAATACCTGTCAGGAAAAGCTGAAAGAGCCGCTTGGCCGACGGCTATCCAAAGTGTATTGCCGACTTAAGTGGTATCTACCAGAGCGCCTACATTTCTGGATAAGAATCAGGTGTTCATCTAGAGCAGAGAAGCTCATACTTACGATCTGAGCTTCTGAATTTTATAGAGGACGGACAAAGTTGCTGAACTTTTGGTTTCTTTTGCCGCTTTAGCAGAATCAATTAATTTGTGATGCACCTTAATGGGAGATAACAATCCATTATTCATCGCAGGCAGAAAACAAACATGAAATGCACTTTGCATGTATAGATCTAAGTGACTAGTCACATGGATGGAGGCGATTTACATAAATTATTAGAAAGAAGCAACGTTTCAGCTAGAAATAACATTTCGTGAAACATCCTTAAAGCCACATTCCATTTCCATTAAGCCACGCCTTCTTGTAGTAAAAGTCGCAAAAAAGTATAGAAAAGAGTCTAAAATAGTTAATAAATGTGCAAAGCATGTACGCCAATTTATTGGCACAAATTGCACCTGAATTTATGTGCGTTTTGAACAGTAACTCTACTCCAAACCTCAATATACTCGTCTAGTCACAGTACGAACAATTAAAGGGGTTGTCTCACTTTAGCAAGTGGCATTTATCATGTAGAGAAAGGTAATCCATGGCATTTACTAATGTATTGTGATTGTCCATATTGCCTCCTTTGCTGGCTGGATTCATTTTATCATCACATTATACACAGGTTGTTTCCATGGTTACGACCACCCTGCAATCCATCAGTGGTGGTCGTGCTTGCACACTATAGGAAAAGGCACCAGCCTATGTGCACTCCCATGGTCCCGGCCACCAGATAGGCTGATGCTTTTTCCTATAGTGTGCAAGCACGACCACCACTGCTGGATTGCAGGGTGGTCGTAACCATCGAAACAAGCAGTGTATAATGTGGTGGAAAAATGAATCAAGTCAGCAAAGGAGGCAATAAGGACAATCACAATACATTAGTAAATGCCATGGATTACCTTTCTCTACATAATAAATGCCACTTGCTAAAGTGAGAGAACCCCTTTAATTGTTCGTACTGTGACTAGAGTATATTGAGGTTTGGAGTAGATTTACTGTTCAAAACGCACATAAACTGAATCAAGTCAGCAAAGGAGGCAATAAGGATACATTGGTAATTGGCTTGTATTAACTTTCTCTACATGATAAATGCAACTTACTGAAGTGAGACAACCCCTTTAAGAGTCCAAGAATTCAAGGCCATCTATCACGTCAATATTAAAGAAGTTTTCCATCAGAAGCATTTTTTTAAAAAAGTGTCCAGATGGGTTAAAAATAACAAACAATCATTAATCATCTCACTGATCCCCTGCTGCTGCCGTTCTGGTGCTGCTCCGGTCCCTACTGTTCTCCACTTCCGGGTCCCAGGCTCAACACACAAGAAATGGCTCGTGGTTCCAGTGGTTGGAAGTCCAAGCCATTTCTTGTGTCCAAAATTATTCCCCTGGAATACCCATTTCTCACCCAAACACACAAAATGGGAAAAAAATAAATAAGGCTACTTTCACACTGGCGTTTTGGCTTTCCGTTTGTGAGATCCGTTCAGGGCTCTCACAAGCGTTCCAAAACGGATCGGTTTTGCCCTAATGCATTCTGAATGGATAAGGATCCGCTCAGAATGCATCAGTTTGCCTCCGTTCCGTGTCCATTCCGGAGGCCGCTTGCAGCGTTTTGGTGTCCGTCTGACGAAACTGAGCCAAACGGATCCGTTCTGACACACAATGTAAGTCAATGGGGACGGATCCGTTTTCTATGACACAATCTGGCACAATAGAAAACGGATCCGTCCTCCATTGACTTTCAATGGTGTTCAAGACGGATCCGTCATGGCTAGGTTACAGATAATACAAACTGATCCGTTCTGAACGGATGCAGACGGTTGTATTATCTGAACGGATCGGTCTGTGCAGATCCATGACGGATCCGCACCAAACGCGAGTGTGAAAGTAGCCGCCTAACACGTCACAAAAAGAATATTTTTAGTTGTCTTCTCCTGTTACAGACTATATACATGATAAGAGACATGTTTTACTGTATTAATGCATCTAAAATGAAAATTGTAGAAATTCTGCAAATAGGCACACCTATCGATCCAAACAACTCTGTGTAGTCTATCCTCAATTTTGCAAGTTAGCAAGAAGTAGGGATCAGATAGAAGTGGATAGGACAGCGGGATCAGACTACAAAGGGTACGTTTGCAGTCTGTAGCCATGGAGATACATAGGTTTGCACAGGAGATGTGGACAGGTGTCAGAAAAAGTAATGTAGAGGCAGAAAGTGTGACATGCGAACTGCTTTTGTATTGCTAACATTTAATCCTAGCAGCATCATTTTGTCTTTAACCCTTCTTTGGTGCCCTCTTAACTCACTACATATGGGGCAGCTCCTACGTGTGAGCCCTGCTGGTCATTCAGTAACATAGAGAGGGTTTGTGGGTTTAGGAAAATTTGATTAAAAAAACATTTTATCATTTATCAACCAATATCCGTCACTTTTTGGCGTATATAAGGCACAGATTTTTCCGCAAAGGTGTTTCGTGTCAAAAAAGCTGTGACTTTTCCCCCTTTTACATCGCTCACGCCAATGCCGAGAAAAGGGGGACAGGGCGTGGCATGAGCGTGTAAGAGGGCGGGCTGGCAGATCCGTCTCATTTATCATTTTCTATGCCAGTTTTTGGTGTAGAAATGGCTTAAATCTAGGCCAGCAAGGGAGCTGGCGTAGGTTTAAGCTTGTTGTACGCCCCCGGAACATGCGCCGAAGTTATGTAGAGGTCTGCACCTCCACCACCAGCACAGGGTATTAAGACCGGTGTACAAATCGGCAGTCTTAATCAATGACCCCAAAAGTTTTTATAAAGTATACTGTAGGTACCATAATGTGCACCATCTCCCATTCCACTGCTGGGCACTTTGTCAGGATATCCTGTGCCCACACCAAATAAAATCGTTTGTCTATCTAGTACAGAATACTGGGACGCACTTACCATTTTGGCAAACAGAACAGGGTATTTCTGGGGTGCATTGACTTTGAAGAATTCACTAGCCATAGTCGCAAAGTCAGCAGCCTCCTTCATTTTTTGAGCATCCAAAAAACATTCCAGCAACTCTCTGGGAAAAATAGATACAAAAGAGTTTTATGTAAAGTTTGCACTACAGAACTTTTGAAATATGTGAATTTCTTTTATAGTTGGGAAATGGAATGAGGTCAGCATTCTTGCCAAAACACCTAAAGCTGTGAAACACTGGTGAAAGGAACTGAAAGCGATCCACTGTATCTATCTGGGGAGCCTAACGGTATTGCATGTGGGCCAGGTAGCATCAGGCTCCTGACAGGTGTCCTCTAACAGGAAAGAAAACGATTTATCCAGTGCCAGGTCTAGGTGGCAACCATGTAAGTCAATCTCTGAGTTGTGAAACATGGAGTAAAGCTAGCTGCGTCTGTAAGGATGCCCAAATACCGTCCGGCCGTTCTTACCATTAATTGCCAAGGCTTCGCTGCAAGTACCGGAGAAGCACATGGTTGGTCAGCATCCACACAAAGGTCATTATGTATACTGTCCCTGAATGAGTAAAGACAATCTCTGTACATCGCGGTGAAATATGTTCGTGCGATATAAATGAATAAAATAAATAACTTCCATATTAGGGGATATTCACATGTAAAGGTTAAGGTGCAGTAAAAAACGCAATGGAAAAAACATGTGGTTTTGCTGAGGTTTTCAAAGAAGCTGTGGTTTTTACAGGTGAATTACATTTAACCATATCAGAAACCGAGGCAAAACTGCACATGGTTTCAACTACACCTCAACCACTATGTGGGAATAATGAGATTTTTGTGAACTCACCTGTAAAATCTCTTTCTCGCTTGATTCATTGGGGGACACAGGACCGTGGGTATAGCTTGCTGCTGCCACTAGGAGGCGACACTAGGCTGAAAACTGTTAGCTCCTTCCCCTGCAGGCTATACCCCCTCCAGCCTAGAGAGAGCATTTCAGTTTGTGCTCAGCAGTAGGAGAGACCAAATTAAAGTAAAAATCAACAGAAAACTGTACACCGTCATGAGACCGAACCAAACACAAGGTCCCAACAGACAAAACAGGAACCCCACTTGCCTCACAACAATATGTGGGTGGGTGCTGTGTCCCCCAATGAATCAAGCGAGAAAGAGATTTTACAGGTGAGTGTCACAAAAATCTAATTTTCTCACTCATATCATTGGGGGACACATGACCGTGGGACGTCCTAAAGCAGTCCCCGGGAAGGGAAACAAAATTCTCCCAAACCAACTCTCTAGGGAAGTCACTGAACTGCGGCCTGCAGAACCCTGCCGCCGAGAGAAGCATCCGCCGAGGCCAATGAATGCACCCGGTAAAATTTAGTAAAGGTGTGTAGAGAGGACCAAGTCGCTGCTTTACACAACTGAGACGCAGAAGCGTGGTGGAGGTGTGCCCAAGAAGCCCCGACCGCTCTGGTAGAGTGAGCAGTGATCCCGGGTGGAGGAACCTTGTCCCTGGAACGATAGGCCTCGGCAATGGCCGAGCGAATCCACCGAGAAATAGTCACCTTTGAAGCCGCCAAACCTTTACGAGGGCCTTCCGAGATAACGAACAGAGCATCAGTGCGTCTAAAGGGGGCCACCACCGACAGATCTTCAAGGCCCGTACTACATCCAGATGATGGAGGGAGACCTCCCGCGGATGAGAAGGCTGAGGGCAAAACGAGGGCAAGACAATGTCCTCATTCACGTGAAAGGCAGAAACAACCTTTGGTAAAAAAGATGGCACTGGACGAAGAACCACCTTATCTTGGTGAAACACCAAAAAGGGTTCCTTGTAGGAGAGAGCTGCCAGTTCCGAAACCCGTCGAATAGAGGTAATGGCCACTAAAAAGGCCACTTTCCAGGAAAGTAGACGGACGGAAACTTCACTCAGAGGTTCGAACTGCGCTGTCTGGAGTGCACCCAGAACCAGGTTCAGGTCCCAAGAATGTAATGGGGGCTGATATGGGGGAACGGTATGAGCTACTCCTCGCAAGAAAGTCTTGACCGGACCTAGGAGGGCTAGAGTGCGTTGGAAAAAAATGGACAGGGCCGAGACCTGCCCTTTGAGGGAACTGAGAGCCATACCCAGGTCCAATCCCGACTGAAGGAACGCTAGAACCATCGGAAGGGAAAAATGCCTGGGAGGAAGAGCTTGTTCCTCGCAGAAACGCAAGAAGGATTTCTAGGTCCGGTAGTAAATCCTAAAAGAGGAAGGTTTCCTGGCCCTAATCATGGTTCGAATGACCGCATCAGAAAAACCTCTGCGTTTCAACAGAAAGGTTTCAACAGCCACGCCGTTAAACAAAGCATATCTAAACTCTGATGGAAGACTGGGCCCTGGGAGAATAGATCGGTTCTAATTGGCAGAGGCCACGGAGCATCTCCTAGCAGAAGAATGAGTTCTGAGTACCAAGCTCGTCGAAGCCAGTCTGGGGCGATCAGGATCGTCTTGATTCCTTCCTTCCTTCCTGATTCTGCGTAGGATCCGAGGTAGAAGTAGTAACAGTGGGAACACGTAAGGAAACGCGAAGCTGTCCCAAGGCGCCACGAGAGCGTCCACGCCATGTGCTGCTAGATCCCTTGCGCGAGAGAGGAAGCACGGGAGCTTGTGATTGAACCTGGACGACATCAAGTCCACTTCCGGATGTCCCCACCTGAGACAGATGGCCTCGAACACCTCCGGATGGAGGGACCACTCCCCCGGGTCCACTGTTGTCCGGCTGAGAAAGTCTGCCGTCCAGTTGTCCACTCCCGGGATAAAGACTGCCGAAATCATCGGAACATGAGACTCCGCCCACTGCAAAATATTCGCAGACTCCTGCATCACCGGAAGGCTGTGAGTCCCTCCTTGGTGGTTGATGTAGGCCACAGCTGTGGCATTGTCCGACTGCACCCTGATCGGACGACCCTGCAGAAGTGGAGTCCAATGGACAAGGGAGAGATAAATGGCCCGGAGTTCCAGTATGTTGATGGAAAGTTTGGACTCCGATGGAGACCAAACACCCTGGACCGTCTGTGTGGCGAGAACTCCGCCCCAACCGTGAAGGCTGGCGTCTGTTGTAATGATCGTCCATATCACTGGAAGGAAAGATTTCACCGCCAACAGATGCGCAGACTCTGTCCACCAACCGAGGGCTGTACGCGTTTGGAGGGACAGCCGGATCCGGCGATCCAGAGAATCCGGGGATTTGTCCCAAGATGACAAAATGGCTTGTTGAAAACACCTCGTGTGAAATTGAGTGAAGGGAGTGGCCTCGAAGGAGGCCACCATCATGCCCAGCACCCGCATGCAATTGCGGATAGACGTATTGCGGCGTTGGAGTAATATGCGTATAGATCTCTGAATGTCCACGCTCTTGTCCAATTGCAGGCGTACCACGGCTGCACCTGAGTCTAGTATCATGCCCAGAAACCTGATTTGTGTGGTGGGAGATAAGCAGGATTTCCGCCGATTGACTATCCACCCGAAGCGGGACAGGGTGCTCAAAGTGATCTGAAGACTCTCCTTGCATTGGGAGACCGTAGATGCTTTGATCAAGATATCGTCTAGATACGGGAGGAGAGTGATGTCCCTGGAGCGCAGGAGGGGGGGACCCAGGAGGGGGGCAAGCACCTTTGTGAACACTCTCAGAGCTGTCGCTAGGCCGAATGGCAGGGCGACGAACTGGTAGTGACATGAATGAATGGCAAAACGAAGAAAACGTTGATGAGCGGGTGCGATGGGAACGTGTAAGTAGGCGTCTTGGATGTCTATCGATGCCATGAGTTCTCCCTGTACCAAAGAGGCAATCACGGAGCAGAGTGACTCCATCTTGAACTGTTGAATGTGGACTCCATCTTGCTGGACGCAGGAGGGAGATCGCTACCCAGCAGACAGGGGTGAGGAGCTAAGGGAGGGAGAGAGGGGAGTAATACTCACCTGTCTTCTGTGGACTTCGCCCTTAGATGTCGTCGCAGCAGGGCCACCCAACGACCGCTGGCAGAAGGCATCAGGGGTCCGGGCAGTATAGGGCTGGCGAGTAGGTGGCCCTATTGCTGGTGGGAAGCAGGGGAGCGAGGCTGCCCTGGTCCACTTGTCTTCTTGGGGGGGGGCAAGGCGGTGGGACAACCGACACCGGCTAGCCTCCCAGGGAGACAGAGACGCCATGCCAGGGAGGTCTGCCTCCTACGACACTAAGCTAAAAACTAAAATGCTCTCTCCAGGCTGGAGGGGGTATAGCCTGCAGGGGAGGAGCTAACAGTTTTCAGCCTAGTGTCGCCTCCTAGTGACAGCAGCAAGCTATACCCACGGTCCTGTGTCCCCCAATGATATGAGCGAGAAATACTCTTAAAGGCATTGTCAAAGGCTAATCCTGTGTCACGGACGTACCGAGACATACGGACGTCCCGGCAACAGTGAGTGGCAGGAGATCTGTGAGACTGGCAACCCATGGTTTGATCTGACAGGTTTTCCTTGTGGATCAATAGGTGCCTGTGTTGTTTCTGGTAATGGCCACACCCCTTGCCTCCAGGTGTTGCTTATGTGGTCATTTAACCTTCCTTATTTATAGTTGCTTCTCTCACTATACTGTGCAGTTTATAGTCTTTGTGCCTGTGGATTGTTTGTGGTTGGATCTCGGCTGAGTTCCTGGTGCTTCCATAGCTTCTTTGAAGTTAAGTCTTTCCTTTCCCTTTTGTATTTTGTTTGGGTTCTGTGTGTTCTATTTCCCTATTGTTTGTATTAGGCCTGAAGTAGACTCCTATTCGTCCTTCCTTTTGGAGGAACAGGTAGTCTCAGGGTTTTTTCTCCAAAGCTGTGAGCTGTGCGCTGCAGTTGGCCAGCGCTGCAGCCTAGGAGAGGGAGACGCCCACAGGACAAGGGCAGACACCGCCTACTATAACTTACAGAGTGAAGATACCGGAGGACATAACGGGAGAACGGAGCGGCGCCCAGGGATAATAGTAAGTGCAGTGAGATCCCCGGGCGCCGCTCTCCATGTCAGCATACTTAGTTCACAATGTTTTTCCAGGTGAAAGGTCCTCTTTAAGACAAAATGCAAAAAAATATGGCCATTTACAGGTTAAAAAACCTCATCCACTTAATCACGCTGCAGCAATCTATTCTATCTTCATTTAGCAAGACCTGCGATTTGCGCGATGACATCATGGCGCTCACCACGTGGGAGAGCTAGTAAACAATGTACGGTATACGGATGACTTACAGCATCAGATCTGCTCTCCAGTCGTTTTCTGCATCATCGATGTCACCCAATGACTTTACAATGTTAACAAGGCTGGGAATAAGGAGATGACGACTTCCAGGCTTCAGAAAAGGACGCACCGTTTGTAGGTATAAGACAGAAGCGTTATACACAAGGAAATGATACCTGCAAGAACAAAAAAAATTATAAGAAACCGATTAATCTTATACTAGAAAGATCAGGTCCAGTTTTGCGTCATGATATTTAACATTGTGACAATTTCTCCTTAATATCCAATGATAAAATTCCCATTTAGGCAGTCATAATTTTAAAGGCTACGGACACCTTCAGGGCAAATGTTTTTTTTTTTTTTATGTTTGCATTTGACATTTTACTCATTTTGGGCTAAACATCGTTTTTTCAATTGGTCTTTATTAAACATTTTCAGCAGTTGTGATACATGCGGTTAAAAGCAGTCTAGTTGCAAACTATCCCTCCTGAGTTCTGTCAGTTGACGGCTCATGTGAAGCCTTTCATCTCTGATCTCAAACAATCATTACAGCTAAACTCTGTTCAAATTGATAGGAATATGGCTTAAATAAGTGTTTATTTAAACTGCTGAAAATGTTTAATAAAGACCAATTAAAAACATGAGTTTAGCCCAAATTAGTAAAATGCAATCAGGAGTCCATAGCCTTTAACACATCACTGTTATCTCCTGATATGTCACAGATACATGTAAGAAGATAAGATTCGTGACGTCTGTGCACCAGGATTTTAACACCCACTAAATTTTATTTTTTTACAGATTTACCATTGAGAAAGATCCTCGTGGACGGAAACGTCCGGTTTCTGTCATAATTTTTCTCATTTTGCTATACCAGATTTGGATGCCGTTTATATCCGAATGGAACTTAAATTAAATTCAGCACTTCTGCATGATACCTTCTTGTGTGCGCCATCCACCGTGCAGCATAATTACAGCTTCCTCATCCATTCAGGTGAACGGGAGAGGAAGTGGTCACTTCATTGCACCACCGCTATAAGGGAGACGGCGTATGGGTGAACGTTACAGAAGCCCCGCGGTCTCTTTAGCCAGCTGGAGAGCTGGGCGTCGGACCCCTGCTGATCCGATACTGATGACCTATCCTGAGGGTGGGTCATCACTATCCTGACACTGCACAACCCCAAATACTGACATCATTCAGTTCTAACCTTTCTTGTTGTTTTGCAAAATCAACAGTTTTCAGATAATATGCCACCGACTTTTCTAGGTCTCCCTTGAAGAAAAGAAAAATGGTCGTCAGACGCAGCAGTAACCTCAGTTATTATGTACGATACTGTATAAACATCACATACAAAAGTAGCAGAGCTGATCTGGCCAGCGCAGCAGTGGTGAGTTTGCTATTTTGCACAATGTTTGTGTTACCACTGCAAGCTCTAAGGGGGTCATTTAATAACTTAATAACCCCCATAGCTGGTGGTGGATCCGCTGAAGTTATGTAGAGGGGCCAGCTTCCTGGCTGTCTTACATTTAGATCATTTTCTATGCCGACACCAGGTGTAGAAAATGATGAATGAGATGTGCCTGCCGGCCCCTCCCCTTCCCACGCCCACTTTTTTTGGACCTGGCATGAGCGAGGAAAAGTGTATAAATAATCTTTGCGCCACAATCAATGCCAGAAATACGCCTAAGGGTACTTTCACACTAGCGGCAGGGACCTCCAGCAGACAGTTCCGGCGGGTGAACATCCTGTCGGATCCGTCCTGCCGCTAGTGCACGCGTGCTCCCGGACTGCCGCTCCGTTGCCAGTGACTATAATGGGGGCGGAGTTCCGGCGGCGGCACGGCAGCGCACGGCGAGAGGCAGCCGGACTAAAAGTACTGCAGTCAATGGGGACGGAGCGCAGTCTGGGGGCACACGTGCACTAGCGGCAGGACGGATCAGACAGGCGGCTCACCCCCCGGAACAGCCTGCTGGAGGTCCCTGCCGCTAGTGTGAAAGTAGCCTAATATAGGCAAATTTCTTATAGTAAATGATCCCCTAAGTGTTGTTTTTTTTTTTTGTTAAAGGATTATCTGTACATTTTTCACATGCCAGCTTAAATGGAGAAAACACCAATGCATGATATATAGTGTTTGGCATATGCTACATATACAACATGGCACGAATCTGGGAACAAACTGTGCTGTGTGGCTAATAGGAGCGATGACAGAATACGGACGTATAGTTATGGGAACACAATATTTTTTTTGTACCATTTTGGCTAATACGATTCTGGGCCTGTAGCTGCAATATACTGCTGTTACATAGGGGAGCACATGTAACTGACAAGAGCACTTGTCAGCAGGATCAACTCACTCAAACCAGTCATACTCCCTGGTAAAGTTGATTCTGCTGATTAAAATTATACCTGCCCCCCGCTGCACCTCAGCTTTCCAGTGCTGGTCACACCCCTCGCTGCACCTCAGCTTTCCAGTGCTGGTCACGCCCCCCCGCTGCACCTCAGCTTTCCAGTGCTGGTCACGCCCCCCGCTGCACCTCAGCTTTCCAGTGCTGGTCACGCCCCCCGCTGCACCTCAGCTTTCCAATGCTGGTCACGCCCCACGCTGCACCTCAGCTTTCCAGTGCTGGTCACGCCCCCTGCTGCACCTCAGCTTTCCAGTGCTGGTCACGCCCCCCGCTGCACCTCAGCTTTCCAGTGCTGGTCACGCCCCCCGCTGCACCTCAGCTTTCCAATGCTGGTCACGCCTCCCGCTGCACCTCAGCTTTCCAGTGCTGGTCACGCCCCTTGGTGCACTGAAGCCCTCACCTGCAAAAGGAATAAAACTGCTATTTCTTAGGAACGCCGCAACCAATTTTTACAACACAGGTATCATTTTAATCAGCAGGATGAACCCAATCAGGCAGTATGTCTGCGTTAATAGGGTTGACCCTGCTTACCGATGCTGTTTAAATGATAAAAATAAAGCTGCTTGCAGCCACCAGTACGTTTGTATTATCATAGCCATGACGGATTCGTCTTGAACACCATTGAAAGTCAATGGAGGACGGATCAGTTTTCTATTGTGCCAGATTGTGTCAGTGAAAACGGATCCGTCCCCATTGACTTACATTGTGCCAGGACGGATCCGTTTGGCTCAGTTTTGTCAGACGGACACCAAAACGCTGCAAGCAGCCTCCAGAGCAGAATGGAGACGGAACGGAGGCAAACTGAGGCATTCTGAGCGGATCCTTTACCATTCAGAATGCATTAGGGCAAAACTGATCCGTTTTGGACCGCGTGTGAGAGCCCTAAACGGATCTCACAAACGGAAAGCCTAAACGCCAGTGTGAAAGTAGCCTTATGGAGTTAATTGGTAGCTATATAAGCTCTCCGAAGTAGAGGCGTCGAGTATAAGCAGGGGATGTGGAGTTCGGTAACGATGACTTCTAAGATGATGTTCCAGAACTTCCTGATCCGGCGTCAGATCGCTGGACTGGAATATGTGTCAAACAAGGCTTTATTTAGCCTATTAAAAGTTCCTGCAGTCAGAGCACAAAGGGCTTTTACCAGGTTATTAGGAGACTTCGGGTCGTGTAATTGAGCTTGGCACAGGAACGCTCGTCCTAAAAATTGGTTTGGAGGAGGTTGACTCTTGAAATACATCTGAAGACAGGCCTTGCTCACTGCTGGACTTCCAAGCTGTCAAGTCAATTAGAGGGGGGAAAAAAAACACGTTATTTTACCATTTCAGCCCGAGAAGCAATTATTTTACAGAAAACACACATTGTGCAAAATACACAGCCTATGGACAAATGAGTCCTTACAGCCAGACGAGTGTGTGGGTGTGACCGTCACATCGGACAGCGCAGGGTCAATATCACAGCCAAAAATTATCATCTGACAAAATCTGAGCGGAAAATTGTGCAGAATCCAGATGAATACACAGAAATATACACCCATCTTCTATTCCCATATTACAAAATGAGGGCTTGTCACTAGCATGTGCCATCACTTTATCGATGGGGGCCCGACCCAGAGACCCCCAATGATCCTGAGAATGAAGGGGCCACTGCACTGATTCTTTAAAACATAGGTACCTAACGTGAAGAAGGAGAGGGTCTCCAGGAATTTAATACTGAGAGCCTATCCTTAGGATGTCACCTGATGAAGAAGACAGACCGTCTTCGAAACGCGTCGAGTATTATTTTTTTTTTAACAACAAACCACAATTTTTACCTTGATATTGGTGAGCGCCCCTCAACCTGATTTTTCTCACTCCCCTTAATCCCCCCAATGCTCAAATAGCTTCAGGATAGGTCATCAATATCAGAATCTGACCGACTCCTGGCACCAAGGCTGAGCAGCTGCTCGGCAGAAGGTCTACTGCCGATGGAACTCTAAAGCTCGGTCCACATGATACAGAGAAGTGATTGTATGTCAGATACCACTTACTTGAAGGGCTTGTTCGGCACACAGGATGTACAAGTCAGAGCTGAACTTTTCTGGCCCATCTTTTGTGGACGCGTCTCTGTTTGCTGCTCTAATTAAGGTGTACGCCTTGAGCAGGGCATCGGCATCTTGAGAGGTCACAGAGCAGAGCAGATGTTACAACACACAATTAGAAGCCATGATTCCCCTCCGACCCCGCTTAGAGACAGACACATGGACCACTGCCTCAGTCCACTCATTATATCTTACAGTAGAAGTAAATAGACCTAAAAAGTGTTTAAAAAAAATCTAGTTTTGCAATTAAGAGAGAAGTTACGTACTAAAGTACAATTAGGTCATTTTTTTTTATTGTCTTAGTTACAAAACCCATATTCAAATACCATTTTAAGAGGGTAGTCATTCCTTCAAGACCCTTATCTAATAAGCCACTGCAGAGAGTGGCTACAAAGAGCATCACCCAGACTAAAGGACCAGAAGTCTCCATTTCTTATGCAGACAGTTCACTGATTTAAATCGGATCCGTGTAATGCTTCACTTGACCTGCGGAGGTGCTGCAGGAGAACGGAACACTTGCTTCAGGATTTCCCAGCCGATTACAATTGATTCCAGGAGGTCCAGTCAGAACCCATTGGTCTCCTAAGGGATTGTCCACCTCTGGTATAGAGGCACTTCTGCTCCTATCTGGATCTATCTAACGAATGACAATAAGGCAACTAGCAATTATTTAAAGGGGTTGTCTGCTTTTTCTTAGAAGGGTCATCTAATGATGGGATGTCCAGCTGATGGGACAAGTCCAGTGCTCAGCTGTAATCTCTGAAGAACTTGGCTGTAAATGTTCAGTTCAACTGCAGCGCCCAGGGGCAAACTGGGAACCTAAAGGGGCCCTGGAAAAAAAACTTAAAAGTGTCCCCCTGTTGTAGGGGGTCCAAATTGACAAAAGACAGAGCCAACACAGGTAGGCAGGGACAACTGAAGTAGGCAGGGCCCGCAATACCATAACTCCATGGCTCCAGGAGCACCACGATGCAGAACAAAATACTGAGATGCTTGCCACAGTATTCGACTGTATCATCATCCTGAGGACAACGATACAGTTGAATGCAGGAGGGCACCTGAGACTGCCGGCTAGGTGCATGAGTACAGGATGCTCCTAGCATTAATTAATGCTGAGAGCATCAGACCATTATACACCCGGCCAATGGCTGTGAGGTGGCTCTGTTGGCCCTCTGGGGATTAGTTGACCGGGAAATTTCCCTGTAGGGTCTATGCCCAGTCCACCCCTGGCAGCATCACTACAGGAGAAGTGAGGCATTACACAGTTCCTACTGAAACCTATGGGCCGTCAGTGTGAACCGTGCATGTACTGGGTCCTTCAGAGCAGGAGACAATCTTTGTAGTCACTGTCTGCTCTGGCTAATAGATGAGGATCCTGAATGGTGGAGCCTCCTTTATTAAAAGGGTTGCACCACAGCTAAAATATATTTATAAAATAGGTCAGCATAGCTTAAAGGGGTTGTCCGGGTTCAGAGCTTATTTAGCGCAGGGCAAAGGAGAGCATCGGAGGCTAGCATCGGAGCAGTTCATGCGCCGATGCTCTCCTTTGCCCTGCGCTAAATCGCGCAGGGCAAAAGCATTTTCTGGAGTTCTGGTGACGTACCGGGCTCTACATGGGGCTGCCAGGCAGAGGCTTCCGCCCAGCAGTGAGCCCGGTGACATCATTGGCACTGATGGGCGGGCTTTAGCACTGCCCTAGCCTGTAAAACGGCTAGGGCAGCGCTAAAGCCCGCCCATAAGAGCCGGTGACGTCACCAAACACACAGCTGGGCGGAAGCCTCCGCCCGGCAGTGTGTTATTGTAAATAAAAGAGTCCTTGAGTTCATTGGAGCATGAGAAGCTCCGATGCTAACATCAGAGGGGCTGCCTGGGTGAAATTATGGGTATATCCGGGTACAGCTCTGAACCCAGACAACCCCTTTATAGGGGTGGTCTTATCTGAGACATTGGTGGCATATCTCTCGGATGGGATCTCAGAGATGGGACCCGCAGCTATCTCCAGAAGTGAAGTGAACGGAGAGCAGCAGAATATGTGCGGCTGCCCTCCATTCATTTCTATGGGAGTTTCGAAAATCACAGAGCGAATGGAGCGGCAGTGGTGCACTCTCCATTCATTTATATGGGACTTCCGAAAATACATGAGTGCACTTACTTGCTATTTTTGGACCTCCCATAGAAATGAATGGAGAGCACGGCGAACATGATTGGCACGCTTTCCTTCTCTTTCCAGGGCCCGTTTTAGAGATAGGTGTGGGTCTCAGAGGTGGGACCTGCACCTATCTGACTATGATGGAGTATCCTAGCGATATGCCATCAGTCCCAGCTCATACAATCCCTTAAAAAAAATTCAAGAAGTCATACTTACCTAATTGATCCCCTCTGATCCCACTATCACGCTCCCATATCCCCTGCGGTCTCTGCTTCCTAGTCCCATTCCACATGGAAGTGTGATCGCATAGCTAGTCATTGGCTGGGACAGGTCACCTCCGTGGCCCGTGGCTGGACGAGTGGTCATATTTTCTGTGGTCTCAAAGGGAAGCTACCCCTAATAGGGGGCACTAGAGAGAATACGGATGGAACCTAATAACCCTGCGGTGGTGGGAACATCAGATGCTCTGTAGGCGTTTTCAAATAATGTAAGCCGATAATATTTCATTCCATGTACCTCCAAACGGGGGCGCACTTCAAGTTTAGTGGCCTTTAGATTTTTATCTTTGCAATCATAGAAAATACAACTAAAAAGCTGCATTTTCTAAGATTATGACCAGGTCCTATTCTGGGGAATTCACCACAGAATTAACCCTGTCTTTTCCACACTTTTATTTACGGCCCTTATACTGAATATGTAAACTATATGATCCCACCAGGAGACAACATCCTTTGGTTGGGGTCACGTCGTGGTGTTTGCCAGAATTTGCCAGGATGATGTGCCAAAAATGACATGATGGCAATGTGTGAATAAGCACTGATGATTTAGCCATTTACAGTGGAAGACGTTACCTTGCTGATTTTCGGCTGCAGAGAGGTGCTGTCGTATAATGAGATCCATAGCGGGTCAGAACCTCCGGATAGAAGCTGGATTTACAGAGTGAATGTTACTGATCTGCGGTGCTGAACACGAGACGCCTACAAAAGGGAACAGCAGAGAGGAACGAGCAAAATAGCATCAGCACCTGACGGGCAGCAGACGTCTGGTCAACGCTTCCCTATGAGTCAGGCCTCTTTCCCACGGGCGTGTGCGCCCCGTGGTCGTGCTGCGGCCCGCAAAATGCGGGCCACAATGCACGAGCACAGTCCGTGGGGCAGCCGCAGCGGATCGCGGACCCATTCACTTGAATAGGTCCGCGATCCGGCCGTTCCGCAAAAAGATAGGACATGTTCTATCTTTTTGCGGAACGGAAGTACGGGACGAAACCCCACGGAAGCACTCCGTAGTGCTTCCGTGGGGTTCCGTTCCGCACCATTCCGCATCTCTGGATTTTGAAGTAAATGGGTCCGCATCCGTGATGCGGAATGCCCACGGAACGGCGCCCGTGTATTGCAAATGCGGTCCGCAATACGGCAACGAGGCGCACACATCCGTTGGAAAGAGGCCTCAGTCACACAATTCTTAAAGGGGTTGTCCAGACTTTTTTTAAGCAATGGCCTATCCTCAGGATCTGCCACCACTGACACCCCGTCCAGTTAGCAGTTCTACGTAGCTCCATCTACAGGAGTCAGAGCCGGGGCTGCGCTGTCAACTTTATAGCGCCAGGAGCTAGCGACGCTCCCATAACTGATGGTGCAGCGCAGCGGAACTGCTGATCGGGGGGTGCAGGGTGTTCATTTTTTTCATCTTTAAACCCAACCCTTGTCTAGAGATGTTACTTTTCACGCTGGTTTTAGTTTCCCCTCTGCGCTGCTGTTAGATGTGTCTAGAATATGACGAGGCGTGCGCGTCTGTGGCAGTCCGTGCGCCTGGGCTAACGTACGTTTTGTGCTAAATGTTAGTAAATTTTCAGAGGCGGATGTCCGGGTCCCATCAAGGCCCCCAACACGCCCAACTGACGGACACAGCATTACACCGGCCGCGCGACTAAATATTGTCACACAACCCATTACAAAATGGGACCTGCAAGTATTTGGCCCCTTTCACACGAGCGAGTTTTCCGCGTGGGTGCAATGCGTGAGGTGAACGCATTGCACCCGCACTGAATCCGGACCCATTCATTTCTATGGGGCTGGGCACACGAGCTGTGATTTTCACGCATCACTTGTGCGTTGCGTGAAAATCGCAGCATGCTCCTCTTTGTGCGTTTTTCACGTAACGCAAGCCCCATAGAAGTGAATGGGTTTGCGTTAAAATCGCAAGCATCCACAAGCAAGTGCGGATGCGGTGCAATTTTCACGCACGGTTGCTAGGAGACGATCGGGATGGAGACCCGATCATTATTATTTCCCCTTATAACATGGTTATAAGGGAAAATAATAGCATTCTTAATACAGAATGCATAGTAAAACAGCGCTGGAGGGGTTAAAAAATAATAATAATAATTCAACTCACCTTAATCCACTTGTTCGCGCAGCCCGGCTTCTCTTCTGTCTTCATCTGTGAGCAATAGGACCTTTGATGATGTCACTGCGCTCATCACATGATCCATCACCAAACTGAACATCGGAACGCAATTGCAGTCAAAACTGACTGCAATTGCGTTCCTACTCGCGCGGGTTTGCCGCAATGCACCGGGACGCATCCGGACCTAATCGGGACACGGCCGTGTGAAAGAGGCCTAAATGTGCTGCTGATCCCATCATTTATACGACAATCATTGACCCAGATTTACTAATCCTATTGCCACTGTACGCTTAGGGTGATTTCAGAAGAGCGTGTCCAGTGCAGAAAACATGCTCCGTGTGGGAGTGTGATTTCCCGTTATGGACACTGCTCCTTTCACAAGACCACGCGGCATTACAGTATATCAGGATTTATAATGCTGTGTGTCTCTGCCCGACCTCACATCTACTGAACTGGACTGACATAATGCAGCAGGCAGCACGGTGGCTCAGTGGTTAACTCCTCCTGCAGCGCTGGGGTCGTGGTTTCTAATCTGACCAAGAATAACATCTGCATGGAGTTTGCATGGGTTTCCTCCCACACTCCATAGACATACTGAGCGGGACCTTAGATTGTGAGCCCCACTGCGGACAGTGCGATGCTGATGTCTGTAAAGCGCTGCGGAATATAGTAGGAAAACAAAAATCAGTATAAGGGTCCATTCAGACGTCCGTATATGTGTTTTGCAGTCCGCAAATTGCGTATCCGCAAAACACGGACACCGGCAATGTGCGTTCTGCATTTTGCGGACCGCTCATCGCCGGCACTATAATAGAAAATGCATTTTCTTGTCCGCAGTTGTGGACAATAATAGGACATGTTCTATTTTTTTTTCGGGAACAGAATTGCAGATCCGGAAATGTGGATGCGGACAGCACATAGTGTACGGCCCCATTGAAAATGAATGGCGGAAACGGATCCGGACCATTCATAAGGACATGTGAATGGCTCCTAATTCAGCAGATGCAAGGTCTGACAGAGACACACAGCAATATAAATCATTAGGACGCCTTCACATACGGCAGATTTTGTGGCAGATGTGTTTTTCGCACTGGACACGCTCGTCTGAAACTGCCCTTAGACCGGCGGCCCAGACCTGCACCAGACCTATCCCAGGGGTCAGGCTGGCGGATACATGGGGCGCAGGGACACACACCCTTCTCTGACTCTGGTTGTCTTACTTTCAGACTTTTACGCCAGAGTTGTGGCACAATCATGGAGCATCTTGTTAGGCCCCTTTCTCATAAAGCCCTGCCGCCTTGTCGAGCGTAAAAACCCTAGATGCGCCACTTTTTAGGCATCCATAAAAAATCTGGGCCAATGAATCTGTATGGGGATGAATGATCAGTTTAGTAGTGATCACTGATCCCCAAACACAGGAAATGAGTACGTTGGGCATGGAGAGGTGAACTACATGACTGGCGTCCCCCCTAACGCCATGGCAGCCTCAGGCAGGGATCCCATTATTAGTATAGGATCCATGTACGATATTGGCGAGCTGTAATCGGTACCCTAATAGGCAGGGAGTAGAAAAACGTGGCTGCTTTCAATCACCCCACTCCTCTATTAGAGCTCTATGATGGAACTGAGCTGCAATACCAGGCACAACCTTTGACCAGGAGGGGCGCTGTTTCTAATCCTGGACAAGCCCTCGTTCACATATAGTAAGGAGGCCTCTGTGCAGACACAAATGAAGTCTCCAGATCCTGTCGCTTTGTATATGAGACTACAACTCCCACCATGCTGGGCATTGCAGTGCCACCACAGACTACTACCCTCTTTAGACATGGCAGATGCCCAGCTCAGCCCCATGCTCTGACATTGGACCACTGACTGCAGTAAACAGGAGAACCGCTGTATATCGGTCTACCAGACGCTCCGAAGACTGGCAAGGCGTGCTGGAACTTGTAGTTCCACTGCAGATAGAGACCGTCACGTCAACGACGCATTTAGGGACCGGTAGCGGGATCATGTGACACCGGGCTGGGCATAATAACGGGTAGATCCCTGCTATAAGCTCTCACCTGTAACACGGCGCCGCTACCATAAGACTCCCAGCCCCGTAACCGAGCAACAGGAGGACGCACACAGCTACGGAAGCCGCGCCGGCCCAAATCTGTCAGCGCGTTAGGAAAGTGGTGAGATTGCAGTGTCAGTTCACACTAAAGCGCGTTTCCAGCTTAAAAGCACGGTTTTCACGTTATAATATACGGAGATGCAAGTTTGTTTTATAAATGCATGCTGTAGTTTTTTATTTTTTTTAGTCCCATTAAATCTGTTTAAATAATAAAATGTTTGGGTTCCACTATAGTAGTTACCACCTTTCCCAACAAAAAATACCGACCAGGTTTACACAAGTATAAAGGGGGTGTGGTTTATGGGCGTGGCTTGACACAGGGTGTTAGGAGTCCATGACAAAGTCAGTGAATCACGGCGGGGCGCAGTCCGTGTTTTCCACAGACCGCGCAGGTAGCTATTGGGGGTCATTTATTAAGGGGCTTGTGAATATTTTTGTCAAAAATATAGTGGTAAAATCGGTGTGTGTCTTTAGCAATCAGGGACAGTCCCAGCAAATTTGGGACAGTTGGCCACTATGGACCGGTGGCAGAACGAGGGCGTGTCGGGGGCCGGGACTCTAGCGCTGGAAAATTTGCTCACATTTACATATTCACATATCAGTGGACCCTGGGTCCGTGGTGATACCACACGAGCAGTGGCGTGCCTCTTACACCCTTCCCCGCTACTTGACCACATACCTCTTACATCCAGGGAGATCTCCTGTCATGTAGACCTTCTCTTTCCTCTTCTCCTCCGTTAGACCGCCATTAGAAATTCTTTCAGCCGCATCTCGTCTCTACAGAGTTTGTAATACAGACACGTTAGATTTCTCAGTTTTTCCATCAACCTCCCCATCCTGCTGCCACCCCCAATACTGTGCCCGTTGTGCTCCCCAATGTCCCAGGTACTATACTGCTGAAAAAATAGCGACCCTTAGGCCTCATGCACACGACCATGCAGTATTTGCGGTCCGCAAACCGCGGATCCGCAAAAAACGGAAGCCGCCCATGTGCCTTCCGCAAATTGCGGAACGGGCGGCCGTCAATATATGGCTCTTCTTGTCGGCAAAGTGCGGAGAAGAATAGGACATGTTATATTTTTTTAGCGGGGCCGCGGAACGGAGCAACAGATGCGGACAGCACACGGAGTGCTGTCCGCATCTTTTGCGGCCCCATTGAAGTGAATGGGTCCGCATCCGAGCAGCCAAAACGGCTCGGATGCGGACCCAAACAACGGTCGTGTTCATGAGGCCTAATAGACATAATTGGAGTCATTTATCAAACTGGTGTAAAGTAGAACTGGATTTCCCAAATAGCTGTCAAAAATGAAAGGTATAATCTGATTGGCTGCTATGGGCAACTAAGCCAGTTCTACTTTACACCAGTTTGATAAATTTCCCCAAATGTCCCTATAGTGTCTACAGCAGTTATAATGTCCCCTAGAGTGCCCCCACTAATAATAACACCCTATATTGTGCTCCAGGTAATGATCCCTGTACAGTGTCCCCAGAAATAATAGAATTGCCCCTCCATTGCTTCCCAATAGCAACGCCCCCCACGCTGCCCCCATATAGTAATTTCCTTCACACTGCCCCCACAGTAATTTCCCCCAAACTGCCCCATATAGTAATTTGCCCCACAGTAGTTTCTCCCACATTGCCCCATATAGCAATTGCCCCCACATAGTAATCCCTCCCATAATAATTTGCCCCCACACATTATCCCACCATAATATTTTCCCCCACATGTCCTCCTGTGTGCCCCCCCCCACATGTCCCCCAAAGTTGGCACATAAAATAAAATAAAAAAGAGAGAAAAAAAAACTAAAAGCTAAATACTCACCTGTGCTGCTGCGTCCTGGGACAGGCGCGCACGATGACGTCATCACGCACGCCTGCGTCGGGATTTCACTACTGCATAGGCCTCAGGCCTACTAGGCCTGAAGACTATGGCGGTGATCGGCGGCGGGGCAGGGAACTATGCGCTCCCGTGCCCTGCCGCAGCATGTGGGCGTCAGCGCTCCAGCAATGAGCTCTTCCATCTGTATCCGCACCCCCCGCCACCCCCTGGTCACGCCACTGCGAGCACGCTCTGTTTTTGTCTGTGATTAAAGATCCCTCACACACATTATAGTTAGGGATGAGCGAATTGACTTCGGATACTTCATGCAAAGTCCATTCGCATAAAACTTTGTTCCAATTCTGTACTGAGCAGGAGCTCCGTACATTATTAGAATGTATTGGCTCCGATGAGCCAAAGTCATTACTTCGTGAAGTCTCGCATTCTCCATGTAATAACTTTGTGAATTAATTATTACTGTAAAAAACCTTGATACCGAACTTATTACCATCAGTGCCCCTGTCCATAGTGGGCAGAGCAGTGCGTCTGCGCGTGATCTAAACCAATGCCGCCCTGGCCATATATGTGAACAGGTGTAATGAATGAGCTGTTATGGATGCAGCGTCCCACTCAGGACACGTGGGAACTGCAAAATTACTGTAAAACGGTATTATCATATTGCATGTTATTTTGCACTACAACACCTGTTGTATCTCTGTTCAAAGGCTGGTCTGGTGCAATGTATACATCCCACCACTAGATGGGGATAGCACTTAAGTCATATAAATACTTAGGTCAGGCCTAGCGGGAGGAGGTTAGTGAGTAGTCAGTTGGTAGTAGAAGAAAAGTGAGAGAGTAGCAGAGTCAGTGGTTACTCTGGGGCTACACACCACAGATTAGTGGGTGAAGGCAGATGCAGAAATGAGGTAGAGCCAAGGTATGAGGCGCAGGAGAGCGTTTTCCTTCTGTGACCTTCTTAGATCCTAGATCCTATAACCAGAGGATAGCGTTTTCGTCCCTGGAAGAAGTTAACCAAGCTAAAGAGAGACATCGGTGATAACAGCCATTACTAAAGGCTTAATGGGCACCTTTGCGCATGGTGGAGGACAATCTAACTACAGGCAGCCTCACCATATATTGAAGAATACAGATTAGCTACCTGTTTAAAGGGCTTCTGTCACCCCACTAAAGTCATTTTTCATTTTTTGGCTACTTAAAATCCTTATGCTGCGATTTATCAATATATAGGGCTCTTACTCTTTTTCGTTCAGTAGTTTCTTCTACACCCGGCGCAGGCGCATTGAGGAAGGAGCGGCCGAGCGAGCGTCCTCCTCTCAGTGCACCTGCGCCGACTGAAGACCGGTACGGCGCAGGCGCGAGATTTAAAACGCAGACAGGGCTGGCCAGAGGACGAGAGCACTCGCTGGCCCTGTCAATCAACATGAGGAGGGGGCGTCTTTTTGAAAGGAGGATGCGGCTGCTACCAGCAAGTAGCCGCCTTACTTGCTGGTAGAGAGGTAATTTACATATTATAAAAGTCAGTTTTTAAAAAAAACTACTGAACGAAAAAGAGTAAGAGCCCTATATATTGATAAATCGCAGCATAAGGATTTTAAGTAGCCAAAAAATGAAAAATGACTTTAGTGGGGTGACAGAAGCCCTTTAAGGGCTTGGAAGATACAGAAACAAAAGGACTAAGCATACCAAATACTGTATTTTTCGCCCCATAAGACGCACTTTCCCCCCCAAAAAATGGGGGGGAAATGCCCCTGCGTCTTATGGGGCGAATGCTGACAGTTTTAACATCGCTGGATGTGATGTACGAGCGAGCGGGGGCCGGGGGAGGGACTGGGAGGAGGAGCAGAGGGCCGGCAATAGCGGCGGGGCGGTGCAGTCAGTGTACTATAGCCCTGCCCCGCCGCTCCGGTATACTAATATAAAATCTCTTATTCAATTAAAAATTATTACACATGCCCCCTCACTCCTAATAGTACCTTACATCCTAATAGCTTCTGTACAATGCCGGCAGGCAGGCCGGGCGGGCGGCAGCGTAGCTCCCTGATGTCATGTGCATGCGCCGCCTACTTTATGAATGAAGCAGGCGGCGCAGGCAAGTGACGTCAGTGAGTGACGCGACGGCCTGCCTGCCGGCATTGTACAGAAGCTATTAGGATGTAAGGTACTATTAGGAGTGAGGGGGCATGTATAATAATTTTTAATTGAATAAGACATTTTATATTTGTATACTGGGGGGGCGGCTGATCTGTGGATAACATCCGTGGATGGCGCAGTTAAGGGGTGGGGGGGGTCGGTGGATGGCACTGTTATGGGCTGGGGGGTCTGTGGATGGCACTGTTATGGAGTGGGGGGTCTGTGGATGGCACATATATAACAGTGCCATCCACAGATCCCCCCTGTAACAGTGCCAGCCACAGATCCCCCCTGTAACAGTGCCAGCCACAGATCCCCCCTGTAACAGTGCCATCCACAGATCCCCCCTGTAACAGTGCCATCCACAGATCCAGGGCCGCTGATAGGCCAGTACAGCTGGCCCAGTTGTACCGGGCCCGGCTGGCAGGGGGGCCCGGGCAGCCTCGACATAACCAATTAATGTTTTAAAAAAAAAAAAACTCCACAGCCCTGACCGCTAGTTTAAATCGCCGCTCAGTACCTGCCTGCTTGCTCCGTTTGTATGCGGCAGCAGGTAGGGACTATTTCCTCTGTTTCGGGCGCGGAAGAGTATCTCTTCTCTTCTCTCTCCCGCGCCCGCTCCTCTGCTCTGCTCAGTCTGCTCTGCAGAATCAAGTCCCGGCCAGCTTGTCGGCTGTTTTTTTTCTCATGGGGGTCATGTGCGGCGTGGGGCTGGCCTGTCTGGGATCGTCTAGAAGTCCCGCCTCCGCACATGACCGCTATATGCCCAATCACAGCGCGACGGGAAATACGGACCATGGTGGCGGCCTGGCGGGAGACAATCAGAGTGTGAGCCGCAAGAGCTGCGGTCTTCCCCTCCGCCTGTCTCTCTGCTCTGTGTCCCTCGGCGGCAGAGGGGCAGGGCAACTCGGTTCTAAGAGATGGGAGCATGGATGATGGAGGTGCAGTCTTACACCATGGAGCGGGCTGCAGGTGGATGGCGCAGGCGGGGAGTCGGGACAGAGGTAAGGAGGACGGGTTTGAACCGAGCTGTGGGGAGGGGGTGTGTGAGTAGTGCAGGAAGTAGGACGCTTACTGTAGGAGTCAGGGGGGTCAGCGTCTCTGTCAGGTGGGGGTCAGCGTCTGTGTCAGGTGGGGGGTCAGCGTCTGTGTTATTTTGGATAATAAAACTTATAACTGGCTGGAGAAAAATAAATATCAATTGTAGACAAATCTGCATGTTGTTTCAAGGCGGCGTCTGGGGAGGGGCCAAGGGCGGGGCCAGGGGTGTGGCTGAAGGAGGGATCAGGGGGTGGAGCTGAAGGGGGCCCCGTCATGTATGCTGTACGGGGCCCCATGATTTCTATCAGCGGCCCTGCACAGATCCCCCCTGTAACAGTGCCATCCACAGATCCCCCCTGTAACAGTGCCATCCACAGATCCCCCCTGTAACAGTGCCATCCACAGATCCCCCCTGTAACAGTGCCATCCACAGATCCCCCCTGTAACAGTGCCATCCACAGATCCCTCCTGTAACAGTGCCAGCCACAGATCCCCCTGTAACAGTGCCAGCCACAGATCCCTCCTGTAACAGTGCCAGCCACAGATCCCCCTGTAACAGTGCCAGCCACAGATCCCCCCTGTAACAGTGTCCGTCATCCACAGATCCCCATAACAGTGTCCGTCATCCACAGATCCCCCCATAACAGTGTCCGTCATCCACAGATCCCCATAACAGTGTCCGTCATCCACAGATCCCCCCATAACAGTGTCCGTCATTCACAGATCCCCAGTAATAGTGCCATCCACAGACCACCATTAGTTCCAAACCCACCAAAAGCACACCTTTTGGTTAAAAAAATGTTTTTTCTTATTTTCCTCCCCAAAAACCTAGGTGACTCTTATGGGCCGGTGCGTCTTATAGGGCGAAAAATACGGTAAGCATTACAGGCAACCTCACCAAATAACTCTGGTTTACTAGGGACCTGAAGCAAAGTCACCTACCAGAAATACTTCTACAGAACCTTCAAGCTAAGCTAAACCCAGCCAAACCTATTAACAGTGGATCAGCAGAATTCCTCTAAATTGCAAAAGACTGTATTCTGTCTGGATGTATATGCCGCAACTGGAACCAACATCAGTAAAAGCTGTGAGTTGTACCCTACCACTGTCTACTTCATTCTTACCATTGGTTGTACCACCATTAACGGTACTGGCATCACGACAAATACCATCAAGGGACCCAGCTGCAACAAGCACCCTAAGCACCCCTGACACCAAGGGCACCTCAACCTCCATCTAGGCTGGTGCTTCCCTACCACAGAGCGTGCCCCGGAGGATTTCGTGCTGTCCACCTCAACACTGTGCTGCCAGCCCAGGGAGGCTTTCTGCTAACCGTGAGTAAACCGATGAACTGTGTGTTAATATTTGGCCCCTCATCGGCCCACCATGCACCTCACGTGTTGCCCCTGCGGTTCTGGCTGGCTGCATGGAGAAGCAAATAATAACAGAGCCAGGAAAAATCCATCCCTTCCTCCTATTCCAGTGCAGCGACAAGGTACTTGTTTTGTCGTGACGCCAGTTGCAATGAAGCAACAAGGGCACAGGGCCCCTTTTAGTAATATGGTGGTACCCAGGTGTAGGAATGCCAGAGTGGTGTAGGGCGGCCTAAATGTCCCTTAATGTTGGTGCACGTGTCCCGGTGCTCCTACCTGGATACGCTGGACCCTAGGCGTTGGCTCCGCAGCTATGAAAAAGGGGGGTTGTTGATGAAGGGGATGATAAAATAAATCGAATCCAGACCTTGCGTTGAAGTTGATAACAGCTTTACTTTGGTAAACGTTCATCAGAAACAATCTTCCAACTTTGTCTTTGTCAACAGCAGGCATTGGCATAAATTCTGACAGGCAAACACACTAGGCTCTGCTACATCTGTTTCTCTCTGGCTCTGCTGTGCTGACAATATTAAATAGGAATCTTTCCTTTCCCTTTTGCTGTACTTAGCTTGGTATACTGGTCTGTCTCTAAGGGTACTTTCACACTTGCGTTGTTGGAGTCCGGCAGGCAGTTCCATCGCCAGAACTGCCTGCCTGATCCGGAAATCCGTATGCAAACGGATAGCATTTGTAGACTAATCCGTCTCACAAATGCATTGCAATACCGGATCCGTCTCTCTGGTGTCATCCAGAAAAACGGATCCGGTATATATTTTTTTTAACATTTTCAAAAGGTATGCGCATGCGCAGACCGGGAAACCGGTTCTGTTTGTCCGGAATACTTGGTGCCGGATCCGGCATTAATGCATTTTAATGCATAATGCAAGTGTTCCGGAATTTTGGACGGAGTTAATACCGCAGCATGCTGCAGAATTTTCTCCGGCTAAATACCGTAAGAGGGACTGAACTGAAGACATCATGATGCATCCTGAACGGAATGCTCTCCATGCATTAGGATAGAATGCGTTAGGATAAAACTGATCAGTTTTTTTCCGGTATTGAGCCCCTGGGACGGAACTCAGTGCCGGAAAAGAATAACGCTAGTGTGAAAGTACCTTAACTTTATCCAGGGAACTTTACTCCTGGCTTCTGAGGCTTAAAGATGTGGCCTCTGGATCCAGCTGAGCTGAAGGTGCTCTGGCTGGCTTTTGCAGGGCTCGTCCAGCAGGGACGAGGACCTGCTTTCTTCCGCTTGCAGGGGGTACTCTCCACTCACTCCTAACTAGCTAAACTCCTCCCTAGAGGGAGAAAATAGAATGGAAATAAGGTTCTATTCTAGGCAAGGTAGCTCTGCCATTAATGCCGCCATCTGCTGGTGAACCAGGCACATTACACTTAAACATAACAGTTACATGAAAATAGATATGCACATTAGATAGGACTTGGAAATAAATACTTAGGGTGACATTAGGTTACCTATAGGAGATAGTAGAGGGGTGCAGAAGGTGGTAATGCACCTCTGGAGCGTTACACCAGTGCTGCCTTTGAAGCGTGTGGCCCTATGCAGGAGCCCAGTTTGCCTTGTTTTTTTCAACTGATCTGTTCTGTAAAAAAAAATTGTGGCGACAATCAGTGATAGAAAATGTCTGTTCTGACGGAAACCTTCTCCATCTGTCAGAAATCTATCGGATCTTCTTCTCAAGTTATAGTCGGCATTACTGCAGCATTTTACACTAAACTTTGCACATGAGATCTGTATGAAAACTGTCCTATCGGTGCCTAGTGGGCAGTACATGAATGGAAATTGCGGTACACTGGACTATTGAAGGAACGAGCAAACTAAGTGACGTGACTGTGATATTTTTTTCATTTAACCACTGTAGGAAGGCGCAAGGGTCAGTCGTTGACGGAAGGTATGTGTCACCATGCCTCGGTGAAGTAAGAGCCGGTATTTTCAGGTGTCAGCAGCAGATAATGCTGATTGACACATTGCTATTTTAGTATGGCTGTATAGCTGATCGGGACGGTTCTTACTGGGAGTAGCCAAAGTGCTGGGTGGGTGACTACTCCCCACGTTCCAGGCTGGGTCTTGACTGGCCTATAAAAACCCAGCCGGCAGTGTCAGCTGAGAGTGATTACCTCTCTCTGATAGAGGAGCTCTGCATTGGGATCTGAGGCTTGTGCCGGGCTTGGAGGGCTGAGACCTGTGTGAGGGGAAACAGGCAGCCTAAAGCCTGTTCATGGACTCTTTGAGGCAGAACTGCCAGCAGGGTGTGAACTAACACCAAAACCACAAGGTAACTTTTTGGGTTGAATATGACTTTTTGTTTATGAACTTGCCAAGAATGTGAATAAACACTGAACTGTTTGATTTAAGAACTGGTTTGTGCCGCTATACTGCGTCCGATTATCCTACCTACCAGAGCGAATCCCCACAATTGGTGGAGGATGCGTGCAGCACAGTGAGGCTGGCGTGAAAGCCAAAATATTTTTGTTTTTTTCCGAGCACGGTTGTATGTCTTACATCAAACCACCGAGGTTACAACCCCTGTCCCTCGACAAAATGGAAGCTGTCGTGAAAGCCCTCGTGGAGGCTAATAAGCAGCAGCAAGAAACAAACCAGCTGCTGTTACAACATGTGATGGCTTTACAGGCGGCAGGAGCATCCCATAGCGTCCACGACCTATCTGGCGGTGTTAGAAAAGGTAGCCATGAGGGAGAAGCTACCTGAGATCAATGGACTGAGGTCATCGCTCCGTTCCTGCCATTCGAACCCCAGCAGGTGTATTTCGACTTACCGAACGATCAAGCAGCCGATTACCCGACAGTAAAGGGTGAGATTCTGGCATGACTGGGGGTGAATGTGTTGGTCTGGGCCCAGCGGATGCATCAGTGGGAGTTTAACCCGGCTGAACCCGCGAGACCCCAGTATTATGATCTATTACACCTGTTGCAAAAATGGCTGCAGCCTGACGTGCTGAATTCCACTGCTATGCTGGACCATCTGTTGGCTGATGTATTTTGGAGGGCTTACCCTTTCCAGCCCTGGATCGCCAGGTGTCTCCTGGTAATGCCCTTGAGATGGTGGACCTGGTGGAATGCTATGAGGCTACCAGGAATCTAAGGGGGGTTCTTTTGGGAGGGGCAGTCAAACCCCGGAAATCTCCACCCCATGCCCGGCGACTTGTGCCAACAAAACCCGCCCGGGATGTACCCCCTACGGACCCGGCTCCGATAGTCTGCTGGCAGTGCCAGGAGCCTGGCCACGTAAGGGCTGACTGTCCCTGTCGGAGTGAGCCCAGGGGCACTAACTATGGGTAGCACCACTCACTGGTGCCCGGTACCCCAGAGACTGGTGCCAGGTGGAAGTAGGAAACACTCTGGCGGTGGCGTTGCTGGACTCAGGGAGTCTGGTGTCCCTGGTAAGGGCTACACTGGTATGGCCCACTGAGTATACTGGCCAAAAAGTCGGGGTAATGTGTATTCATGGAGACTTAAAACACTACTCCACCACTATGGTGTCTCTATCCACGTTTGCCGGCAGGTGGACCAACGAGGTGGTCGTCGCCACCAATCTACACTACGAACTTATAATAGGGAGAGACTTCCCGGGCTTCCCGGCATTGTGGCCTGCTATGAGAGTGACTGATACCCATGAGACAGGGGTAACCCTAGCAGAGTGGCCCGGCTCAGGGGGAGACCAGAACCCTGGAACCTGAGACTGAAGGGCCAGCGGTGGGGTGACCGCCACTTCAGTGGAAGAGGGGGAGACAACCCTGCTTAGCGTGATGGTGGGAGATGTGGAGGACTTGCCGCCAGGTCCTGAATTGGCAGACCTAAATGTCTCCGGAGATAATTTTGGTACAGCCCAACGTCGGGACCCAACCCTATCCCGCGCCTGGGAAAATGTGTTAATAGTAGATGGTGAACCACAACCTGAGTCGGTGTTTCCCTGTTTTGTGGTTCATCAGGATATGTTGTATCGGGTAAACCAGCTACGGGGTGAGCCTATTGAACAGTTGGTGGTCCCCAAGGATTATCGCAAGCTTGTGTTAGGGCTAGCCCACCAACACATTCTCTGGGGTCACCTGGGGCTGCAGAAAACTTAGGATCATATTCTACAGCGGTTTTACTGGCCCAGCATATTCAGAGGTGGAAGAGCTTTGTAAATCTTGCCCGACCTGCCAGATAACTAGCCCCCAGCCACATTTCCGTAGTCCCCTAGTAGCTCTCCCGATTATCGAGGTACCGTTTTACCGAATAGCTATGGATCTCATAGGCCCAGTACCGAAGTCCACCAGAGGTCATCAACACATCTTAGTCATTCTAGACTACGCCACTTGGTACCCAGAGGCGGTGCCACTGTGACATACCTCGGCCAAACTCATAGCTAAGGAGTTAATGGAGATGTTTTCCCAAGTAGGACTACCTAAAGAGGTTCTGATCGATCAAGGGACCCCTTTTATGTCCAAGGTAATGAAGGAACTCTGTAAGTTGCTGCACATAAAACAACTACGGACGTCCGTTTACCATCCGCAAATGGACGGTCTGGTAGAACGGTTTAACCAAACATTGAAAAATATGTTGAAAAAGGTAGTGTCTAAAAATGGGAAGGACTTCGACCTCCTTCTGCCCTATCTCATGTTCGCAGTGCGAGAGGTACCCCAGGCCTCTACTGGGTTCTCGCTTTTCAAACTGCTATATGGCAGACACCCTCACGGTCTTTTGGACCTTGCCAAAGAGGCGTGGGAGCAACAACCCACTCCACATAAAAGTGTCATTGAGTACGTTACCCAGATGCAAGATCGGACAGAAACCGTGTTGCCTCTTGTTAGGTAGCATATGGAGGCAGCTCAGTGAGCCCAGAGTCGGGCCTATAATCGGCAGGCTCAGGTCCGGATCTTTAACCCGGGTGATCGGGTTTTGGTTCTGGTACCAACCGTAGACAGTAAGTTCCTAGCTAGGTGGCAGGGGCCCTACGAGGTACTCAAGAAAGTGGGAGAGGTGTACCATGTGAATTTACTAAAACCATGGAAAGATAGGGAGTCCTCTGAAGACAGCCCGCGGCCAGGTTTTTTTAGGAGAAAGGGTTCAGGCTCCTCGGTCTGATGCAAGAGAAGCAGTTGCCACAGTAAAAATTGCTGACAGCCTCTCCTCTAAACATGTTATTTACAAATGCCTAACTAGGCAATAGAACCTGTCTTGACCCAGGTATAAATTAATACTTCACTTTTATTATAATTCGCTAAAAATTGAAATGAACTGGACATGTGTGCAATTACACTCTTTAATTGAAATTAGACAAGACCAAGAAATAATAAATTAAAAACACAAACAGGCTCCAGGATATTCAGGTCTCCCCAGACACGAAACTAGCTAGCCTTGATGTTGAAGCATTATATACTAACATCAAACATGACCTAGGGATCCAGGCTGTTTCTTCTTACCTTTCCACTAAAAGTATTTAGTTTCACGCACACAATGAGTTTCTTTTGAACCTCCTTAGTTTTCTACTCACACACAATTACTTCCTTTTTGACGGCCAATTCTATTTGCAAAAGGTTGGGACCGCAATGGGAAGTAAGTGTGCACCTAATTATGCAAATTTATTTTTAGGATGGTGGGAGGACACTATTGTTTTTACACCTGATTATTTTGAGGGGGGCAGGTACATTGATGATGTACTAATATTATGGGATGGCCCCACTGATAAGTTTCACAATTTTGTTTCAGCACTTAATCACAACACTATAGGTATGGTTTTCACTTCTGAGATACACGACAGCACTATCACCTTTCTGGACCTCAGACTTACCCTGGACCCTGATGGCCACATCCAGTCCGAAATTCACCGCAAGCCCACCGCCACAAATAATTTGTTGCAGTGGGGTAGCTATCATCCAAAACCGTTGAAGAAGGGTATTCCTGTGGGTCAATACATTAGGGCCCGCAGGAATTGCTCTGATGAGGCTGCCTTTACCAAAGAATGTAACACTTTATATGACCGTTTTCGCGCTAGGGGATATCCCAAAAAGGTCCTGCATAAGGCCTTTGCTAGGGCTAAGAACACTGATAGGAGTGAGCTGCTAAAGTCTGGACCTAAAGATCCTAAACCTAAATTGGTTAGGTGCATTGGCACCTATGATGCCCGGAATGATTATATCTTCCGTATACTTAAAAAGCACTGGCATGTTCTGTGGGCAGATAACGACTTAAGATCTGTTATCACACAGAATCCAAGCGTGACCTACCGTCGAGGTAGGAATTTGAAGGATCTTTTGGTCCACAGTTATCTTTCTCCCGCTTTGCCTAAAACTACCTGGCTAAAGTCTAATGCAGTGGGTACTTACCCTTGTGGGGACTGTGTCTTCTGTCCTCTTGTCCAAAAATGTCGATCCTTCACGAACCCTGTAGATAGCAAAGAATATCAGATAAGACAATACATCAATTGCAAGACCAAGGGCATTGTCTATGCTATCCAATGTCCGTGTTCCAAGCTCTATGTTGGAAAGACATCACAGGAGTTCAGGAGAAGGATCTGTCAGCACATTAGCAGTATTAATACTAAAGGAGATACCTCGGTCTCTAGCCACGTCAGAGCCTATCATGGAGGCAACTATAAGGCACTAAAATTTTGGGGTATTTGCAAAAAAAACCTGGGTGCCAGGAAAGGTGACCTGGATTCCATCCTCCTGCAGGAAGAAACCAGGTGGATATATCGACTTGATAGTTTGAGTCCCAAAGGGCTCAATGAAGGATTTGCTTTCACTGCATTCCTCTGATGACAATAAAAACCAAAAAAGGAGAACTTTTGAAATTTCCCGTTTTGTGTTCTATTCAAATTTTTGTATATTTGTATACCTGTCAATGTTTATGTTAGTGTTTTGATTCAAGCCCAGGAATCTTGTCGGTGTACCTCATCCACCTGAAAGGACAAGGTCTGTCCTAGGTTTTAAGTAGTAACTGCGCTATAATATAATATATTTACAGTTATTTGTGTAAAAGTCACTTAATCAACCATTATGCAGCGCATAAGCTTTAGATTAGGTGCCTTGGCCTAATGACAGTTTTAGGTTGCTTGGCTGCGAATAGTGGCATAAATATGCCCTTAACTGTAGCATTATCAATAAGCCTTTTGGTTCTAGACGCTAATTTGATCCTGTTGTTCTAATACAACTGGATAGCAGCTATTTTTTGAGTGGTGATCGTCTAGTAGTGGACCCTGCCGATTCCAGCGGTAATGGACACTGTCGGTTTACTTACTATGGGATTTAATCCTAAATTCCTGCGCACTATTCACTTGCGCAGGCGGGTTACCATCCACCGATGTGTAAGTCCGTGCGCACTTTGAGACGCGCAGTACATGCGCAGCGGCTGCTAACTGGGGAGTCCTGTGGGAATGCGCGGGCCATCCAGTATAGTAGTAGCTGATGACGAGGCCATTCGGTGACGTAAGTAGGCGTCGGCCTCGATGGGATTGTTCTTGCCCTCTGCGCAGCCGCTATGGATACAACACGTCACCGCTGACGAAGTCAGTGAAGTGACGTGCAGGCTCTCCACTGGTTGATTTCTAGTATACGGCTCCTATTGGTCCCGCTCTGGTCACGAGCGGTGCGCCTGATAGGCAGTCCAATGTGCCAATACCAACACACACACTATTTAAACCTCCAGGTGGCTGCGGCCACTCATTGCTGTCCATTGCCCCTGAAGAAGCCAGAACACTGGCGAAACATGTCGGGGGACAGCTGTAGATTTTAAACTGCTCTGCACCTCTCCACTGCATTAGCACCTAGCGGCCAGACATTGATGGTGTTGTGTTGGTCTCACTGTTTAATCAATAGGGCGACTACTGCTGGACACTGAGTTGGTTGTAACGGTCCCCAACGTTACTACTTTCTCCTATCAGCAAAGCCCTATGTATGTAGAGGGATTAATCACTACTCCCCTACTAGCTTATTAAGTTGTCATCACAACTATATTTTTTGTTACAAGTGAGCCACACATGGTGCTGTGGTAGTGTCATCCTCTCGGTGGAGTTATTAGTAGCAATTTGTGCATAACCATACAAGGTGGTAGATAGTGCACATTTCTCACACTTTCACTGTGCACTGCATGCCACTCACAGTGCAGAGGTGCATTGTGTTTTTAATTTATTATTTCTTGGTCTTGTCTAATTTCAATTAAAGAGTGTAATTGCACACATGTCCAGTACATTTCAATTTTTAGCGAATTATAATAAAAGTGAAGTATTAATTTATACCTGGGTCAAGACAGGTTCTATTGCCTAGTTAGGCATTTGTAAATAGTATAGTTAAATAATCTTACCCAGGTTGGTCCCAAATTTAAATAAAATACGTATATTCCTCTAAACATGCTCAGGAAACCAGGGAGTTCATTAGTCGGAACACGGATGTGTTCTCGGACCTCCCTGGACGCACTTCCATAATCCAGCATGAGCCTCAAGCAAAAATCTGGTTAAATCCATACCGGGTACCCGAGGCTCGGCGACAAGCCATCGTGGAGGAAGTGCAGCTAATGCTGCAGCTAGACGTCATTGAGGAGTCCAAAAGTGAATGGGTTATTATGATAGTCTTAATACCCAAGCAGGACGGGACGTTACGGTTCTGTAACAATTTTCGCAAACTAAACGAAATCTCCAAGTTCGATTCATATCCCATGCCCCGTAGATGAGCTTATCGAGAGGTTAGGACAAGCCCGATATTTTTCTGTTTTGGACCTCACAAAGGGCTACTGGCAGGTGTCCTTAACAGAGGCTGCCAAAAAGAAAACTGCCTTTGCCAGCCCTGAGGGGCTGTATCAGTATAAAGTGTTACCCTTTGGTCTGCATGGTGCCCCCGCCACGTTCCAACGACTCATGGACATTGTACTTCGTCCACATCGTCGGTACACGTCGACTTACCTGGATGATATCGTCATCTACAGTACCGATAGAGAAAGTAATCTACCCAAAGTGCAGGTTGTAGTGGACTCCCTTAGGATAGCTGGACTGACCGCTAACCCAAAGAAATGTGCGATAAGTTTAGAGGAACTAAGTACCTGGGGTACATCATTGGACGTGAAGTTATCAAACCCCAACTGAATAAAATAGAGGCGATTCGGAATTGGCCACGACCTGTCACTACTAGGCAAGTAAAGTCGTTCCTGGGAATGGTGGGCTATTATATGAGGTTCGTTCCCCATTTTGCCACTTTAGCGGGTCCGTTGACAGGGCTCTTGATAGTCCGCTGAAATGACCAGGAGGAAGAGGCTTTTTCCACGTTGAAGTCGGTCCTGTGCGGGTCACCGATTTTCGCAAAGCCCGACTTCAAGAGGGAGTTAATAGTACAGATCGTTGCCTCTGAAGTAGGCCTCGGAGCTGTACTCTCTCAGAAAATCAATGGTGAGGAACATTCTTTTCCTGAGCCGCAAACTCACCCCAGCCGAGACAAGGTACAGTATAGTGGAGAGAGAGAGTGCCTGGCCATCAAATGGGCACTCGAGTCTCTCCGCTATTAACTGTTGGGGAGAAAGTTCCGTCTGGTGACCGACCACTCCCCTCTCAAGTGGATAAGCCAGGCCAAGGAGAGGAATGCTCGGGTCACCAGGTGGTTCTTGTCATTACAGAACTTCAAGTTCTCAGTGGAACACAGAGCAGGCCGCTTGCAGGGAAACGTGAATGCCCTGTCCCAGGTACACTGTCTGGCAAGTGTTCACTCCCTCAGGGTTGAACAAAGGGGGGAGGTATGTAGGAAGGCGCAAGGCTCCGTCGTTGACGGAAGGTATGTGTCACCGAGGTTCCTGGCCTCGGTGAAGTAAGAGCCGGTATTTTCATGTGTCAGCGGCAGCTAATGCTGATTGACACTTTGCTATTTTAGTATGGCTGTATAGCTGATCCGGGACGGCTCTTACTGGGAGTAGCAAAAGTGCTGGGTGGGTGACTACTCCCCACGTTCCAAGCCGAGTCTTGACTGGCCTATAAAAACCCAACCGGCAGTGCCAGCTGAGAGTGATTTACCTCTCTGACAGAGGAGCTCTGCATTGGGATCTGAGGCTTGTGGAGGGCTTGGAGGGCTGAGACCTGTGTGAGGTGAAACAGGCTGCCTAAAGCCTGTTCATGGACTCTTTGAGGCAGAACTGCCAGCAAGGTGTGAACTAACACCAAAACCACAAGGTGACTTTTTGGGTTGAATATGACTTTTTGTTTATGAACTTGCCAAGAATGTGAATAAACACTGAACTGTTTGATTTAAGAACTGGTTTGTGCCTCTATACTGCGTCCGATTATCCTGACTACCAGAGCAAATGTATACATCAGAGTAATTTACACTGGCTGATATTTCGGCCAATTGCAAGTGATCATCTTGTAATACTGCCGCCAAGTGCCTGATGAACGAGCAAACGCACGTTCATTGGGCAATTCTGTTTCTTAACCGCCTCCGGACCGCCTAACGCATATACGCGTCATCTCGCGAGACGCGAGATTTCGCTCAAAGCCGGCCCGCGCATGCGCATCGCGGGTCGGCAAAAGTTAGAGGACAAGTTCGTCACCAGCCTGCCAGCAACGATCATTGGCTGGCAGGCTGGCGATTAAAAAAAAAACGAATCAGAAGCCACATATTAGTAAATATGATGTGTTAAATGGCTTGTCTGCTCCTCTGCTGGTCCTTTTCGTCGGGTGGTTCCAGCAGAGGAGCAGACATCACTGTGAGTACCCACCAAACACTACCCTTAGCCCCAGATCACCTTCCATCATCCCCATCATCCAAATTAACCCCTTGATCGCCCCCTGTCAATCACTTAGTGAAAGACAAAAAGTGATCAGTGTAAACTGTCACTTTTTTTTCCCACTAGTATTGGCTGTTAGGTTTTAGGATAGTTTAGGCCCCTTGGTTAGGTAGTTAGCGATCGGTTAGCGCCCAGCCCACCGCACCACAGTCACTGATTCGCTGATTAGCGTATCGCTAATCAGCATTTGTACTTTTATAGTATCTGTAAGTGATCAAAACTGATCACAGTCAGATCTATAATTGTATTAGTGTCACCTTAGCTCACCCTCCACCCAAAACGCAGTGTTTGCCCGATCAGGCCTGATCGGTCGCCCACACGTGCGTTCACCCACGCCCGCCCCGCCGCAGTGACAAAAAATATATATTTTTTTGATCACTGCACATTCATTTTACACGCACTGTGGCGATAATAAAATCAGTTTTGATATTTTTTATCAACCGCAGCGGCCTCCGGTACTTCGCTAGCCTCCCCTTTGTAAGACAGGTTTGCTTTTTTTCTTGGGTAGTCTCAGGGAATACCCCTAAATTTAGTAGTCCAAATGTCAAACAGGGGGTATTCTTCTGAAGAGGCCTACAGGATTCTGACCCAGTCGGATGAGGAATGGGAACCCTCATCTGACGAATCTAGCGGGTCAGAATATGAACCTGTAGAAAGCAGTGGCTCTCTGACCGTGTCGCTAGACCACAGGTTGCGCAGGATCCGCTTCAAGAGCAGCAGAGTGGGGCTGGCGCTGTCGGATCACGTGGTGAGGCATATACCAGCAGCGCAGCCCTTCCTGGACCTAGTACCAGCACTGCCGTACAACATGGTGACGTGGCGAGCACCAGAAGGGCAGTTGAAGCTGGTACGGTGGCACGTGCAGTAGTTACCCCGTCGCAGCCACCGCACAGACAGGCCCGTAGACCCCCTAGAGTCCCTGAGGTGCTGGCAAATCCTGATTGGCAGTCACCAACTTCAGCCGCACCATTAGTTCCCCTTTTCACCGCCCAGTCTGGAGTTCGGGTTGAGACGGCTCAGATCGGTTCGGCCCTGGGATTTTTTGAGCTGTTCTTGACTGCGGAGCTCTTGGACTTAGTCGTGGCAGAGACCAACCAGTATGCCACTTAATTTATATCCGCCAACCCGGGAAGCTATTATGCCCAGCCTTTCCGGTGGAAACCAGTCCAAGTTTCCGAAATTAAAATTTTTCTGGGCCTTCTCCTCAACATGGGTCTAACTAAAAAGCATGAATTGCGGTCATATTGGTCCACGAACCCGATTCATCACATGCCCATGTTCTCTGCTGCTATGTCCACGGCACGATTTGAGGCCATCCTCCGTTTCCTGCATTTTAGCGACAACACCACCTCCCGTCCCAGAGGCCACCCAGCTTTTGACCGGCTCCACAAAATTCGGCCCCTCATAGACCACTTCAACCAGAAATTTGCAGATTTGTATACCCCAGAGCAAAACATCTGCGTAGACAAGTCCCTAATACATTTTACCGGTGCCTTGGCTTCAAACAATACATCCCAAGCAAGCGTGCCCGGTATGGGGTCAAATTGTATAAGCTCTGTGAAAGGGCCACAGGCTATACCCACAAATTTCGGATCTATGAGGGAAAAGATCAGACCCTGGAGCCGGTCGGTTGCCCTGACTACCTGGGGAGCAGTGGGAAGACAGTCTGGGACTTGGTGTCACCCTTATTTGGCAAGGGGTACCATCTTTATGTGGACAATTTCTACACAAGTGTGGCCCTCTTTAGGCATTTGTTTCTAGAACAGATTTGCGCCTGTGGCACCGCGCAAACTAGTCGCGTGGGCTTCCCCCAACGGCTCGTTACCACCCGTCTTGCAAGGGGGGAGAGGGCTGCCTTGTGTAACGAAGAACTGCTCGCAGTGAAATGGAGTGACAAGCATGACGTTTACATGCTCTCCTCCATTCACGCAGACACGACAATACAAATTGAGCGAGCAACCCGTGTCATTGAAAAGCCCCTCTCAGTCCACGACTATAATTTGCTCATGGGAGGGGTGGACTTCAATGACCAGATGTTGTCTCCGTATTTAGTTTCCCGACGCACCAGCCGCTGGTATAAGAAGGTGTCTGTATATTTAATTCAATTGGCTCTGTACAATAGTTTTGTTCTCTACAGTAAAGCTGGGAGAACACGATCCTTCCTCAAATTCCAGGAAGAGATCATCGAGAACCTCCTGTATCCAGAAGGTTCTGTGGCCCCAACCACCAGTGTAGTTAGCCGTCTACACGAACGACATTTCCCCAGTGTCGTTCCTGGTACCTCAACCCAACCGTCACCCCTAAAAAGATGTTGTACCTGTAGCAGGAGTGGAATAAGGCATGACACCCGCTATTTCTGTCCTGACTGTCCTGACCACCCTGCCCTATGCTTTGGAGAGTGTTTCCGGAAGTACCACACACAGGTACACTTAGCATAGGGATTGCATCTCACAGGACAGGCACACAGGGCTATTAGGGCCCTTTTACTCACAGCTGCTGCAAACCTCTCCTTTCACCTGGGATAAAGTGCATAACGTACTTCGCCACATCTTTGGGCGCTTTGCACATTGTCCCATGGGGAAGGAGAGGTTTGTTCTATAAAGGTAAAAAAAACTAAACAAAAAAAAAATTACCGGTAAGTAAAAAAGTTAACGTTCAGTAAAAAAAAGTTAAAAAAAGTTTATATGTTCTGTTCAAAAGTTAATAAATTTATTGCGTTGCGGCCTGGTTTTTACTTTTTTGTTTTGTTTTTTTTACCTTCCAGGTGGACCAACCGATGAACCAGCTGCAGCACTGATGTGCATTCTGACAGAAGCATTGCGCTGCTGTCAGATTACACAAAAGTCAGTGTATGCGGCGCTGCAAGACGAGATTTCTCCTCTGCAGTAAAAGATACGTTTGCCGAGGCATATGAGCTGAGGAGGTGGCGGTGTTCATATACTTTGGCAAACACTTTGTATATATAAAAAAAAAAATCCCGGCAAGGATTTATTCATCCACATCGATTGATGTGAATGGAGAAATCTGGTTTGCCAGGGCATACGAGCTAAGTGGGTATGGATGTTGGGCGGAGCTCCTATGTCCTGGCAGACGCCTTTCCCCTCCTTTTTTTTTTTTGGCAGAGATTTTTTCATCCACATTGATCGATGCGAATGAAGAAATCTGTGCCGTTCATTTTTTTCTTTCAGCCCAGAGGCTGAACGGAAAAAAAAAATCTCATTACCCGTATGCTCAATATAAGGAGAATAGCAGAAACTCCTAATGCTGGCCATACATGTAATGATTGCGGAGACCCTCAAATGCCAGGGCAGTACAAACACCCCACAAATAACACCATTTTGGAAAGAAGACACCCCAAGGTATTTGCTGAGGGGCATATTGAGTCCATGAAAGATTGAAATTTTTGTCCCAAGTTAGCGGAAATGGAGACTTTGTGAGAAAAAAACCAAACAAATCAATTTCCGCTAACTTGTGCCCAATTTTTTTTTTTTCTATGAACTCGCCATGCCCCTCATTGAATACCTTGGGGTGTCTTCTTTCCAAAATGGGGTCACATGTGGGGTATTTATACTGCCCTGGCATTTTAGGGGCCCCAAAGCGTGAGAAGAAGTCTGGTATCCAAATGTCTAAAAATGCCCTCCTAAAAGGAATTTGGGCACCTTTGCGCATCTAGGCTGCAAAAAAGTGTCACACATGTGGTATCGCCGTACTCAGCATTTTACATATACCCATGCTGGGTGAGAGAAATATCTTGGTCAAATGCCAACTTTGTATAAAAAAATGGGAAAAGTTGTCTTTTGCCGAGATATTTCTCTCACCCAGCATGGGTATATGTAAAATGACACCCCAAAACACATTGCCCAACTTCTCCTGAGTACGGCGATACCACATGTGTGACACTTTTTTGCAGCCTAGGTGGGCAAAGGAGGCCACATTCCAAAGAGCCCCTTTCGGATTTCACCGGCCATTTTTTAGACATTTTGATTTCAAACTACTTACCACACATTTGGGCCCCTAGAATGCCAGGGCAGTATAAGTACCCCACAAGTGACCCCATTTTGGAAAGAAGACACCCCAAGGTATTCCGCGAGGGGCATGGCGAGTTCCTAGAATTTTTTATTTTTTGTCACAAGTTAGTGGAATATGAGACTTTGTAAGAAAAAAAAAAAAAAATCATCATTTTCCACTAACTTGTGACAAAAAATAAAAAAATTCTAGGAACTCGCCATGCCCCTCACGGAATACCTTGGGGTGTCTTCTTTCCAAAATGGGGTCACTTGTGGGGTAGTTATACTGTCCTGGCATTCTAGGGGCCCAAATGTGTGGTAAGGAGTTTGAAATCAAAATGTGTAAAAAATGACCGGTGAAATCCGAAAGGTGCTCTTTGGAATGTGGGCCCCTTTGCCCACCTAGGCTGCAAAAAAGTGTCACACATGTGGTATCTCCATACTCAGGAGAAGTTGGGGAATGTGTTTTGGGGTGTCATTTTACATATACCCATGCTGGGTGAGAGAAATATCTTGGCAAAAGACAACTTTTCCCATTTTTTTTATACAAAGTTGGCATTTGACCAAGATATTTATCTCACCCAGCATGGGTATATGTAAAATGACACCCCAAAACACATTTCCCAACTTCTCCTGAGTACAGAGATACCACATGTGTGACACATTTTTGCAGCCTAGGTGGGCAAAGGGGCCCATATTCCAAAGAGCACCTTTCGGATTTCCCCGGCCATTTTTTACAGATTTTGATTTCAAACAACTTACCACACATTTGGGCCCCTAGAATGCCAGGGCAGTATAACTACCCCACAAGTGACCCCATTTTGGAAAGAAGACACCCCAAGGTATTCGCTGATGGGCATAGTGAGTTCATAGAAGTTTTTATTTTTTGTCACAAGTTAGTGGAATATGAGACTTTGTAAGAAAAAAAAAAAAATCATCATTTTCCACTAGCTTGTGACAAAAAATAAAAAGTTCTATGAACTCACTATGCCCATCAGCGAATACCTTAGTGTGTCTACTTTCCGAAATGGGGTCATTTGTGGGGTGTTTCTACTGTCTGGCCATTGTAGAACCTCAGGAAACATGACAGGTGCTCAGAAAGTCAGAGCTGCTTCAAAAAGCGGAAATTCACATTTTTGTACCATAGTTTGTAAACGCTATAACTTTTACCCAAACCATTTTTTTTTAACCAAACATTTTTTTTTTATCAAAGACATGTAGAACAATAAATTTAGAGAAAAATTTATATATGGATGTCGTTTTTTTTGCAAAATTTTACACCTGAAAGTGAAAAATGTCATTTTTTTGCAAAAAAATCGTTAAATTTCGATTAATAACAAAAAAAGTAAAAATGTCAGCAGCAATGAAATACCACCAAATGAAAGCTCTATTAGTGAGAAGAAAAGGAGGTAAAATTCATTTGGGTGGTAAGTTGCATGACCGAGCAATAAACGGTGAAAGTAGTGTAGGTCAGAAGTGTAAAAAGTGGCCTGGTCATTTGGGCTACATGCACACGATCAGGATTCATGTGCGGAGAATCCGCACTGAAATCCGCAGGTGTTCGCAGGCAAATCCGTGTGGTCAATCCGCATTAATTGGTGCGGATTTCACTAAGTGAATGAAGAAAATCCGGTCAGGAAAAAAAAAATTAATTGACATGTCGCGGATTTTAAAATCCGCACCGCAGGTCAAAATCCGCGCGGAAAAAATCTGCATCGTGTGCATTGAGAATTTCAAATTCTCATAGAATACAATGGACATGACCTACGGTGCGGATTTTCCGCACGCAAATCCGCGCGGAAAATCCGCACGCAATCCTGATCGTGTGCAGGGGGCCTAAGGGTGTTTAAGCTATGGGGGCTGAGGTGGTTAAACATGCTTAAAAATCAGCACTTGCTGGTGGCATATTGCACTAATAGCGATCTGCCGCTGGCAAACCACTAGACAGCATGGGGACAAACTATAGCATAGTGATCGCTCCTCCCCATGCTGTGGAGGAATTCGCCCCATGTAATAGCAGCGGTCTCTTCTGCTAACGTGCAGGCAATTTCTGGGAGGGAATACAGGCTTTAAAGGGACCCGAAAAACGGCCATGTGCATGAGGCCTTATGGTACCTCTCATGCACTGCAATGAGAGCTACTGAACATACCATTGTTTCCCGATCTGGAAGTGGTCGGAACTGTGTCTCATCTCGCCTTAGCAACGACGAGACGCGACAACCCCTTTAAACAGATTAAGATATTACTGTGTGTGGAAGCTAAACGGATTACAACAGGACACTCCACAATCCTCAAAACAGTTAATGAAAAGTTTCCACTGTAGCGTTAAAGGGCTTCTGTCACCCCGCAAAAGTCTTTTTTTTTTTTTGGCTAGTTACATTCCTTATAGCGCGATATAGGAGAATATAATGGTATTACTTACTTTCATGCGGCCGTTTCTTTAGAAAACGAAGTTTTATAATATGTAAATCCGGTCTCTACCAGCAAGTAGGGCGTCTACTTGCTGGTAGCCGCAGCAGAAAACCGCCCCCCTGTTGATTGACAGGGCCAGCCGTGATCTCCTCCTCCGGCCGGCCCTGTCAGTATTTCAAAAATCGCGCGCCTCTGTTCATTCGGCGCAGGCGCTCTGGGATGAGGAGGCTCGTCTCCTCAGAACTCCCTCAGTGCGCCTGCGCCGATGACGTCTTTTCTTTCGGTGATGTCATCGGCGCAGGCGCACTGAGGGAGTTCTGAGGAGATGAGCCTCCTCATCTCAGAGCGCCTGCGCCGATTGAACAGAGGCGCGCGATTTTTGAAATACTGACAGGGCCGGCCGGAGGAGGAGATCACGGCTGGCCCTGTCAATCAACACGGCGAGGGGGCGGTTTTCTGCTGCGGCTACCAGCAAGTAGACGCCCTACTTGCTGGTAGAGACCGGATTTACATATTATAAAACTTCGTTTTCTAAAGAAACGGCCGCATGAAAGTAAGTAATACCATTATATTCTCCTATATCGCGCTATAAGGAATGTAACTAGCCAAAAAAAAAAAAAGACTTTTGCGGGGTGACAGAAGCCCTTTAACGCTACAGTGGAAACTTTTCATTAACTGTTTTGAGGATTGTGGAGTGTCCTGTTGTAATCCGTTTAGCTTCCACACACAGTAATATCTTAATCTGTTTAAAGGGGTTGTCGCGTCTCGTCGTTGCTAAGGCGAGATGAGACACAGTTCCGACCACTTCCAGATCGGGAAACAATGGTATGTTCAGTAGCTCTCATTGCAGTGCATGAGAGGTACGATAAGGCCTCATGCACATGGCCGTTTTTCGGGTCCGCATCTGAGCCGCAGTTTTTGCGGCTCGGGTGCGGACCCATTCACTTCAATGGGGCCTCAAAAGATGCGGACGGCACGGTCGTGTGCATGTAGCCTACATTGTAGCACAACAAGCATGGTGTTTCTGAGTTTGGGCTCATGCACACGACTATATGTATTTTGATGTCTGCAAAAAACGGATCTGCAAAAAATATGGATGACATCCATGTGCATTCCGTATTTTACGGAATGGAACAGCTGGCCCTTCATAAAACCGTACTATCCTTGTCCCTAATAGGACATGTTCTATTTTATTGCGCAACGGAAATACGGAAACGGAATGCACACAGAGTAACTTCCATTTTTGCGGAATGGTTCCGCATACGGTCCGCAAAAAAAAATGGAACGGACACGGAAAGATAATACGCTCGTGTGCATGAGCCCTTAAGGAGACAGCTTAGCTTATTGTGCTACACTGTTATCGTACCTCTCATGCACAGTAATGAGAGCTACTGAAACAGCAGAGCGTCGGAGCGCTCCACTGCTTCCCAACCTGGAGGTGGTTTGAACTTTAAAGAGTCCAGTGACGTCACGTTTATCGGCCACGTGGCCTATTTGCAGCTCAGTCCCATTCTAGTGAATGGAACTGGGCTGCAATACTAAGCACAGCCACTATACAGTGTACAGCGAAGAGGCTAGAGCACCGTGCATGGCCTCTTCAAACAGCTGATCGACAGGGGTACCAGAAGTCAGACCCACCCAGGTCATCAATATCAAAATTCCCAAAAACCCCTTTAAATGTTTCCGGACCACAGAAGTCTGGTCTTTAAAAATGGTTTTAAACAGCAGACACTGGGGCTAATGTATGCGATCGGTGATAATGCCGATTGCAGACATTTAACTGCTCAGATGCCTTGGTCAGTTGTGTGGAGATCAGAGAAACTGTTCCTTCGCTGTAATAGGCTCAATCGCTCTGAAGAAATAGCGGCTGTTACATCGCTGTTACACGTGTTTTTTTCATGCTTTTTTTATGCTTTTTTTTTATCCAATGGGAGTTCACTTCAATACAAAGCTGAATTTTAAGCTTGAAGTTTTTGAAGCATATTTTAAGCATATCTGCGTCAAATAACATGTGGAAAACACACAAAAAACACATGGACTTTCATGGAGCTGTTTTTTTTCTGCTTCCTATTCATTTCAATGGGAGATTCAGCGCTGATTCTGCCCCAAGATAGAGCGCACTGCTTCTTTTTTACATGAAATGAATGGAAGGCTGTTTTGATGTGCTTTTTGAGCTGATTTTAAATTTTTTGAAGCAGAAACACTCCAAAATCAGCGCTAAAAACCTCAGTATGAACTAGCCCTTAGGGTGAATGCCATAACAGAAAACATTTTAAAATGACTGTTTTGAAATTGAGTAAAAAAGCCACACAAAAAATTAGCCCTCAGAATATGGCGATGCAAAGAAAAAATAATTTTTTCCAAAATTTTTATTTTTTAGTATTGAAACACAAGAAAAACTATATAAATGTGGTATAACTGTAATTCTGTAATTTAACTGACCCAGAGAATGAAGGTAACAGGTGAGTTTTACCACATAGACAATGGTAAAAACAAAACCCATAAAATTATGGCGGAATTGCATTTTTTTTTTTTTTCATTTTCATGTCATTTACAATTTTTTTTTTCCATGCCAAGCCATTAGAAAGTACAACTAGCCCTGGAAAAAAAAAGTCCTCATTTGTCTATGTGAATGGGGAAAAATAAAAAAGTTTTGGCTCCGGGAAGGCAGGGAGTAAAAAAGAAAAACGCCCAAATGGAAAATCTCAAGATCCTGAAGAGGTTAAACAACTGCATGGGAATAATTAACCTGGGCATGGGGTGTGGGTGGTGGAGGTCCCCTAAATCCTCAAGTTGGTGGAGGCTCTGGGGCATGTTCCCTGTGTGCCCTCCTTATAAGTTGCCCTGAACTTACTGTATGTACAAAAAGATCCATTTTGAAATGACATTTAAAAAAAAATGTAAAAACATAATTTGCACTTTTTGTGACATGGCAGCACAAGTGGGCACAGGCAGTTCTCTCTCCATGGTCATTGGCAATAAGCCACATATCCGTCATCGGTCACCTACATGTAATGTATAATTGGTGAATGGAAGTCGTGGCCAAAAGTTTTGAGAATTACATAAATATTGGAAATTGGAAAAGTTGCTGCTTAAGTTTTTATAATAGCAATTTGCATATACTCCAGAATGTTATGAAGAGTGATCAGATGAATTGCATAGTCCTTCTTTGCCATGAAAATTAACTTAATCCCCAAAAAACCTTTCCACTGCATTTCATTGCTGTCATTAAAGGACCTGCTGAGATCATTTCAGTAATCGTCTTGTTAACTCAGGTGAGAATGTTGACGAGCACAAAGCTGGAGATCATTATGTCAGGCTGATTGGGTTAAAATGGCAGACTTGACATGTTAAAGGAGGGTGATGCTTGAAATCATTGTTGCATAAAAATGGCTTCACAGGCAAGGATATTGTGGCTACTAAGATTGCACCTCAATCAACAATTTATAGGATCATCAAGAACTTCAAGGAAAGAGGTTAAATTCTTGTTAAGAAGGCTTCAGGGCGTCCAAGAAAGTCCAGCAAGCGCCAGGATCGTCTCCTAAAGAGGATTCAGCTGCGGGATCGGAGTGCCACCAGTGCAGAGCTTGCTCAGACTGTTGGTATTCAGGGAAATAAGGGGGTTAGGATAAGACATACCTTCAGGCCCACCCCATTATTAACTTATCCTAAAACAAAGGACACGGCATCGTTCAACTTTAAAACTCTCTTTTACTGGGTGATTGTCGGCCACAGCTCACATTATACAGGCAATTTTAAACTCCTCCTCCAACCACTCCTTCTGTGCGTGTGCCAACCCCTGGACACCAGAGGGCACGTGCGCCAAATCTGCTCCCATCATGCTCCTATTCTCAACATTTCCGCCAGCTGTGACTTCCGAATTCCACACCAACTAGGAACCTCGAAAAAAGGAAATACAACATGACCATCCAAACATAAGATAATCAAAACCATAACCAGGGAGGGCGGGCGGGACCAGCTTGCCTTCACCGAACAGAGGAAGAGGCAGGCGCAGGGGAGGGCGTATTTATCCCCTGCAATTGCCACCTCCCCTTCCTTCTCAATAGCCACACCACCATTCCCTTTAACCCCTTCCATCCCATCTCCACCCATCTGCCATATATTCCCACCGGGAAACATAACCAGGTATGGGCCTGCTTATAACCTGGGAAAGGGAAGGGGCACCATCAGTCCCTCATCACCCTCCCTATTACTGTCGGGTGCTCTCCAGGAATGGCAGCAGGCAGGTGTGAGCGCATCTACACGCACAGTGAGGCAAAGACTTTTGGAAGATGGCCTGGTGTCATGAAGGGCAGCAAAGAAGCCACTTCTCTCCAAAAAAAACATCAGGGACAGATTGATCTTCTGCAGAAAGTATGGTGAATGGACTGCTGAGGACTGGGGCAAAGTCATATTCTCCGATGAAGCCTCTTTCCAATTGTTTGGGGCATCTGGAAAAAGGCTTGTCCGGAGAAGAAAAGGTGAGCGCTACCATCAGTCCTGTGTCATGCCAACAGTAAAGCATCCTGAGACCATTCATGTGTGGGGTTGCTTCTCATCCAAGGGAGTGGGCTCACTCACAATTTTACCCAAAAACACAGCCATGAATAAAGAATGGTACCAAAACACCCTCCAACAGCAACTTCTTCCAACAATCCAACAACAGTTTGGTGAAGAACAATGCATTTTCCAGCACGATGGAGCACCGTGCCATAAGGCAAAAGTGATAACTAAGTGGCTCGGGGACCAAAACGTTGACATTTTGGGTTAGTGGCCTGGAAACTCCCCAGATCTTAATCCCATTGAGAACTTGTGGTCAATCCTCAAGAGGCGGCTGGACAAACAAAAACCCACTAATTCTGACAAACTCCAAGAAGTGATTATGAAAGAATGGGTTGCTATCAGTCAGGAATTGGCCCAGAAGTTGATTGAGAGCATGCCCAGTCGAATTGCAGAGGTCCTGAAAAAGAAGGGCCAACACTGCAAATACTGACTCTTTGCATAAATGTCATGTATTTGTCGATAAAAGCCTTTGAAACGTATGAAGTGCGTGTAATTATATTTCACTACATCACAGAAACAACTGAAACAAAGATCTTAAAGCAGTTTAGCAGCAAACTTTGTGAAAACTAATATTTGTGTCATTCTCAAAACTTTTGGCCACGACTGTACAATCTTCAGAAGTATAGCAGTGTAAAAAAGAAGAACAGTTCCCATCGGATTCCCCTTGCCACATAATGACCTAGAATAGTAGGGGCCATGCCACCTCACATGATAATTAGGTGGACCCTTTACAGACTAGAACACCTCTTCCCTCCCGAGCCCTCAGACCCTGTCTCAAAGGATAATTATCTTATCTGCAAGCTTTTTAGGTCACCGTTTCTCGTATGCAGCGGCGGCTGCAAATTAAATCTTGATAAAGCAGCGCTTCATTACGGATTCAGAGGAAGAGAACATTCATTACCAAAATCCTTAGCACCTCATGCAATTCCATATTTATCTCCGCGGCTGATGTGTACCTGTCACCAATGCGCCATAGGTATTGAAAAAACTGAGTTTAAAAACTGTGGAGGATTCTGCAATTCCTAAGACTTTCAGCCTCACATTAACATCTCAGTGACCAAAATGCCTTCAGTAATAATATTAGAAATTATAATTTCTTAATCTCGTTACCTTCATTTTTTTTAAAATGGGAAGTTTTGTGTTCTTACTTATACAGGATGTGCTGATGCTTGTGGGTGTTTTAAAAGGATAAAGTATTTTTTAACTCAATATTCACAGAATACAGATTTTAAAGAATTTGGCTGTTTTTTCTTTTTCATTTTGGCAGTACTGTACCATTGAAAATTAAATATTAAATACAAAATATTATCCTTTTGTGGCAGTCATGTTAGACAGATGACAGCTAAAACCCTCATATAACCAATTGTTATTTTACTGTTGCTGTGAGGGAAATATGTTATCTGATAGTATAATAGTAGATTGTAGAATTAGGATGACAGTTTGACAGCTGTGTTGTTTTCTTGTTAGGCCTAGATAAAGATGCCCAAAGAAGTGCATTGTACTAATCAGTGTCATGTGTGATGCTCTAAGTTACTCATCCCCTTTCCTCTCTGGTCGGAGTGAATGTTCTGACTGAGAGAGTAAGAGGGGTTTTCAATATGAGATTGGCAGGAGTCTGACTCCTGACACCCCCGGCGATCAGCTGTTTGAGGACCTGCGGTACTCACCGATACTCCTAAGCACAGTGCTATCCTTTTAATAGAGGTTGTTCTTGGTATAACAGCTCATCCCCATTCACTTGAATAGGACTGAGCTACATCTAGGCCATGTGACTGATAAACGTGATGTCACATGGTCTAGGAAGAGGCTGCAACGCACACTGGCGCGCCCACCCTCCTCTAACAGCTGATCGGGTGGGGGGGATGGGGTGTCGGGAGTTGGACCCCCACTGATCAGATATTGATGACCCATCCTAAGGATAGGCCATCAATATGAAAATCCAAGATAACAGCTTTAAGCGAGGAAGTAGAACATACAGAGTAACTTCAAAAAAATTATATCCAAAAATCTACCCACCCGTTTTTGTTAAAAAATAAATGTCGATGGTAGCTTCCCTTTGAAGTGGTCATATACATTAGATAAATGTCGGTAGACCCCCTTAGGCCTCTTTCACATGAACAATACGGATTAGGACTGGATGCGTTCAGTGAAACAAGCAAGTTCAGTCAGTTTTGTCTGCGATTGCGTTCAGTTGTTTATTTATTTTATTTTATCCGTTTTGATGCGTTTTTCACGCGTGTGAAAAAAAACCTGAAGGTTTACAAACAACATCTCCTATTTACCACCCGGACTGCATCCGGACGCAATGCGTTTTTCACTGAAGCCTTATTCACTTCTATGGGGCCAGGGCTGCGTGAAAAACGCTGAATTATAGAACAGGCTGCGATTCTCACGCAACGCAGAAATGATGCGTGAAGAAAATGTACACAGGCCCATTGCAATGAATGGGTCAGGGTTCAGTGCGGGTGCTGTGCGTTGACTTCACGCATTGCACTCGCGTGGAAAACTCGCTCGTGTGAATGGAGCCTTACAGTCTATATGTATGGAAGCCTTTCAACACTCCAGAGGCAGCAGATGTCGGGGGAGATAAGCAATGGGCGGAAGGATTTCAGGTGCATGTGCCCTGGGTGTTTGGTGTCGGGGGGCGCATGCAAGCTAATCTGCCTTGACCCGGATATTTTGGTAGAGAGCAAGGACTCTAAAGTAAGAGAGGCTGGTGCCCATGGTCTTCCACTGCCTAGGGGTCTACACCACACAGTACCCTCAGCGTTTATCAGACAATTCTTCAGAACCCCTTTCCATTGTTTTGGAGTTTGCCTCATACATTACGTCTGCACTGCTGACTAGAAGTCATCTAGAGAAGGGGAAAGGTGGTTGCCAGACTCTACACATATAAAATACATGTCCGATCCTTGTTCCCCCGGACACTTGATCCTGTTGACATTGTCAGAATCTGCTGGCTGTTATCTATAGATCTGCCCAGCTTCACTTACCACAGATTACATAAAACTATTACAAGGGAAAGAGTCTCTTCAACATGTTTTGCCCCATGGAAATCCATCATCTTTGATCTGACCCTGGATAGATTATTTAGTAGCATTTAATAATGGTGTAGGGTTTACTACTTAAAGGGATTCTCCGAGACTGGGAACCTCTTCTGATATTCCAAGTTGGGTGCAGGGATTAAAAAAAAAAAGACTCGCCTGTCACTGGTGCTCTGGTTCTTTCAAGAAACATACAAACTGAAAAGACTACCGTGGTATTAGCAGGAGGTGCTCAAACCCACATGCAGTCGTGCATATATATAGGGGAGCAAATCCTGCACTTGTGGCCCGTTGCTAATGGCGATCCCCAGCAAAAATGCATACGGTGGAGGATGCCTGCAGCGAACCACAAGTACCAGAATAGACATCCCACACAAGGTAGCAATTGTGTGGATGTCATAATCAATATAACAAAATAGCAAAGACAGGTACACTCTGCGGTCTTACTAAACCCTCAAACTGATTTTAAAATTGAGAGATTAGTCAACATGTCCTACGGTGTAGAACATGTCTAAGCTCGGACACCACGCCAAGGTTTCTCAAGTAGCCCGGGACCTAACACTCTCCTACCTGAGCCGTATGGGCAATACCAGGAGCCAGTGGGCAAATTACAGGAGCATGAGGCTGACTCACAAACAACTCACCAGTTACCTCCAGCATGTAACCATGCTTGCAATGGGAGGAGGGAGGAGTCTGCGAGTCCCACTCAAGACTGGCTGATATGTCCCAGGCCTCACAGGTGCACTTAAATGTGCCTGTTTTCCATCTACAGGCCACATTTAGGTGCACCTGTGAGGCCTGGGACATATCAGCCAGTCTTGAGTGGGACTCGCAGACTCCTCCCTCCTCCTATTGCAAGCATGGTTACATGCTGGAGGTAACTGGTGAGTTGTTTGTGAGTCGGCCTCATGCTCCTGTAATTTGCCCACTGGCTCCTGGTATTGCCCATATGGCCCCGTTAGGAGAGTGTTAGGTCCCGGGCTTCTTGAGAAACCTTGGCGTGGTGCCCGGGCTTAGACATGTTCTACACCGTAGGACATGTTGACTAATCTCTCAATTTTAAAATCAGTTTGAGGGTTTAGTAAGACCGCAGAGTGTACCTGTCTTTGCTATTTTGTTATCTTTCAAGAAACACCCTTTTACTCCTTTTCTAGACCCCCCAGGAATGGAAATGTCACATCCACATGACCTCAGCAGTGACATATGAAGGCACGGCATGTGACTAATGCCACCTCTAAGGTCGTTGATTGACTGACAGCGATGATGTGCTTGTAGATGGCTCATCACACTTCTAGTCCAGTGGAGACGATAAGTGACGAAGAAGGGAGCTTGGAGCTGGAACCAGAGCAGTACTGGTGGAAGGTCTGCACCTTGCCTGGCCATATGAAAATGAGTTACTGGTGTTTGAAGGAAGGTGGGGGATTTAGAGGTCTGTATATGAACAACAGAACCTATACCCCTCCTTATAGAGATAAAAGTTAGACTTACTTAGAAAAGCCTAAGCAACCTCAAGTGTCCAGGATTCAATTACTGATGGCCTATCCTCAGGATAGACCAGTGCTTCTCAATTCTCCCCTAGGAAGAAGAAAACATTTCGCGCCCCCCGCGCAACTGTAAATAGTATCATTTGTCTATAAAATTGTTATAAGTACACCTCTGCATAACACTGTATCCTTATTAACGTATAAGAGAATAAAAAAAGAAAGAAATGTGGATCGGACACACACTTATGGGGGGATCTGTGGATGACGGACACTTATGGGGGGATCTGTGGATGACGGACACTTATGGGGGGATCTGTGGATGACGGACACTTATGGTGGGATCTGTGGATGACGGACACTTATGGGGGGGATCTGTGGATGACGGACACTTATGGGGGGGATCTGTGGCTGGCACTGTTATATATGTGCCATCCACAGACCCCCCACCCCATAACAGTGCCATCCACAGTGCCCCCCCAGCCCATAACAGTGCCATCCACAGACCCCCACCCCTTAACTGTGCCATCCACAGATTCCGTGTGCCCGCCGCCGCCGTTTAAAGTTATTAAACATGCTCCCGTCACTCCTAATAGTACCGTATATCCGAATTTCTTCTGTTTAATGCCGCCAGGCGGGCCGGGCGGCCGGCGCGTCCCTCAGTGACGTCACTTGTCTGCGCCGCCTGCTTCATTCATAAAGCAGGCGGCGCAGGCACGTGACATCACTGAGGGACGCGCCGGCCGCCCGGCCTGCCTGCCGGCATTATACAGAAGAAATTCTGATATACGGTACTATTAGGAGTGAGGGGGGGCATGTTTAATAACTTTTAATTCAATAATACATTTTATATTAGTATACCGGAGGGAGCGGTGGGGCCCCGCCCCACCGCTATTGCCGGCCCCTAGCTCCTCCTCCCAGTCCCTCCCCCGGCCCCCGCTCCGTACATCCCGTCCAGCGCCTGCGCCGGCCTCTGATCAGACGGGAGATGAGCGCTTCCACAATGGAAGCGCTCATCTCCCTGCCGCATATTACACTGCGAGCTGTCGGCCGCCCGGCGCCCCAGTTGCACACCCCAAAGGCCGGCCCTGAACGAGCCCCCCTGTACGGAGCCTGGTGCCCCCCTGGGGGGCGCGCCCCACTATTTGAGAAGCACTGGGATAGACCATCAATATCTGATTGGTGGAGGTCTGAAACCACGCCTTAGCAATAGCAATCAGCTGTTGTGGGGTAGCCATTTACATCTGTGGAAGCAGTGGAAGATGGACAGGGCTGTGGACTTCCAGTGCTGGAGCAACTGCCAAACAGGTGGTTGTTGGGGAAGCAGTGTGTCAAACGTCCACCAATGGAGGCCATTTTGGCACCGAAAATGACAGAAATTCAGGTGAGCCCAGCATGTGAGTGGAACCTACACTTTCTGAATTGTATGTTAGCCGCCATGGCACATAACAGGTATATAGTGTTAGGAACCCATCTAACTAGAGATTGCCTTGACGTTCGGCAGACGGGCTCAAATAATTTTGTACAAAACGATTTGCCAAGTATCTCTAACTTGCTAGTATAGCATTTGCAATAATGTGGTGCTTTGGGATGTGCTGACTGACCCCCTTTTTTACTTGTCAAACCTCCACCAATCAGAACTTGATGGCCTATTCTGATGATGAGCCATCAATAGTAAAATTCTGGACAAAGCTACATATCCATTTAGAAACTCCGGTATCAAACAGACTACCAGAGTTTACCGTATCCAGCATAGCCGGATACTGCCACGCACAGCTGAGATTTGGCTGCTTTCTGGCATAAATGCCAGCAGATATGCTGCAAAGTGTCTGGGTTCCTGACGGATCACATTATAGTTAATAGGGATCCGACAGTGTGCGGCAAGTATCCGGCTATACCAGGTACGGTATTCTGAAATTACTGTAGTTTGTAAATGGATATGTCAACAGGCAAAATATACAGTACAGATAGATTTTAACTAAGTTGACTGGCCTGTTAGATGGTGCACTACTGTAACATAAAGGAGTGCGTACCATCTTAACTGGTCCTTTCTACCTTAAAAGCTTAGTCTGATTATGCAGAAGTGTTTTAACGATTTCCTGTTACATATTTCATACACGTGTGCCAGTTAACAGCTTTTTGAAGCTTTGCATATTTTAATGTTGGGAAATTTCTGCAATGCTAGAGTACGGTATTAAAAAAACGCTCTGTCTTACTTCTTATCGTAAAATATTAATTGCCTTTCATAAAATATTTGTGCACCTCTATTTTTTGAGACGTTGTCTAGCAAAGCACGGTGTGAAGCGTGGGTAGAGAGGCCGAACACGCTTTCTAGTAGCGAACGTCTCTGATCCTCAAGGACCGCTGGGCTTTCCTCCATGGTGAATTACTTGGAGGCACAATTAAGCCAACCTCAATATTCATTTCCAAAAAGAGTTTAAAGAGAGTGCAGGCAAAGTGAATGGCTGTGCGCTTTGTTAGTGATGGACAATTAATTCCAGATCATACCAATACTTAGACCAATAGACCAAAATCTAAATACAGATGTAGAAATACTCTCCTTAAAAGGGGTTTTCCTTGATCTTTATAATAATGGCCTATCCTCAGGACAACCTGGTACCCCCGCCGATCAGCTGTTTGAGGAGGCCTTGGCGCTCTGATGAGTTCCATGGCCTCCTTGCAGCTCATAAAGCACAACACATATATACTGTATAGCAGCTGTGTCACAGCCTTCTTGCAACTTACCAAACACAGTGCCGTCCATTTCATAGCAGCTGTGCTCGGTATCACTTTTGAAAGAAACTGAGTTGCCCCTAGGCTCTGTGACTGATGAACATGGCCTAGGAAGAGGCTGCAACGCAACTCTGAGCTCCTCGGCCTCTTCAAACAGCTGATCAGCAGGGCTGATGGGTGTTAGACCCTCACTGATTACATATTGATGACTTATCCTGAGGACTACTCACAAAAGAAAAGCCATCAATTCCCACCATTAAGAGTAGGTAATGGCAACAGCTCACCTCTTCCCCCTCACTGCTCAGGGACCTCTGCACAGGTCACAGTGCTTACCCACAACACTCTCCCACAGGAGTCAATAAATCATCTCCAGGTAATAAAAATTGATTAGTAAAAAATCATGTAGCAGATTTACTAATCCTGTCTAATATTTAGACAGTGTAAGCTTCCAGGCAGACCAGAGGATAGGTCATTAGTAAAAAAGAGGCAGTCCAGAGGATAGGTCATCAATATAAAAAGAATAGTCCAGAGGATAGGTCATCAGTATAAAAAGAGGCAGTCTAGAAGATAGGTCATTAGTATAAAAAGCACAGTCCAGAGGATAGATCATCAGTATAAAACGAAGCAGTCCAGAGCATAGATCATTAGTATAAAAAGCACAGTCTAGAGGATCGGTCATCATTATAAAAAGAGGCAGTCCAGAGGATAGGTGGTCAGTATAAAAAGAGGCAGTCCAGAGGATAGGTCATCAGTATAAAAAGAGACAGTCCAGAGGATAGGTCATCAGTATAATAAGAGACAGTCCAGAGGATAAGTAGTCAGTATAAGAAGAGGCAGTCCAGAGGATAGGTGGTCAGTATAAAAAGAGGCAGTCCAGAGGATAGGTGGTCAGTATAAAAAGAGGCAGTCCAGAGGATAGGTCATCAGTATAAAAAGAGGCAGTCCAGAGGATAGGTCATCAGTATAAAAAGAATAGTCCAGAGGATAGGTCATCAGTATAAAAAGAGGCAGTCCAGAGGATAGGTCATCAGTATAAAAAGCACAGTCCAGAGGATAGATCATCAGTATAAAACGAAGCAGTCCAGAGCATAGATCATTAGTATAAAAAGCACAGTCTAGAGGATCGGTCATCATTATAAAAAGAGGCAGTCCAGAGGATAGGTGGTCAGTATAAAAAGAGGCAGTCCAGAGGATAGGTCATCAGTATAAAAAGAGACAGTCCAGAGGATAGGTCATCAGTATAATAAGAGACAGTCCAGAGGATAAGTAGTCAGTATAAGAAGAGGCAGTCCAGAGGATAGGTGGTCAGTATAAAAAGAGGCAGTCCAGAGGATAGGTGGTCAGTATAAAAAGAGGCAGTCCAGAGGATAGGTCATCAGTATAAAAAGAGGCAGTCCAGAGGATAGGTCATCAGTATAAAAAGAATAGTCCAGAGGATAGGTCATCAGTATAAAAAGAGGCAGTCCAGAGGATAGGTCATCAGTATAAAAAGAATAGTCCAGAGGATAGGTCATCAGTATAAAAAGAGGCAGTCTAGAAGATAGGTCATTAGTATAAAAAGCACAGTCCAGAGGATAAGTGGTCAGTATAAGTAGAGACAGTCCAGAGGATAGGTCATCAGTATAAAGACAGTCCAGAGGATAGGTCATCAGTATAAGAAGAGGCAGCCCAGAGGATACATCATTGGCATAAATAGTCTTGGAAAACCTCTTTAAGGCCTCATGCACACGACTGTATGTATTTTGCGGTCCACAAAAAACAGATCCGCAAAAAATATGGATGACATCCGTGTGCATTCCGTATTTTGCGGAACGGAACAGCCGTCCCTTCATAGACCTGTACTATCCTTGTCCGTAATGCGGACAATAATAGGACATGTTCTATTTTTTCGCTTAACGGAAGTACAGACATACGGAAACGGACAGCCCATGGAATAACTTCAGTTTTTTTTGTGGACCCATTGAAGTGAATGGTTCCGCATACGGTCCGCAAAAAAACCTGAACGAACACGGAAAGAAAATACGTTCGTGTGCATGAGCCCTAACTGTGAAGAAAAGGATTGCTACTACTGTATGTGTGTGGATCACGGCGGGGGATCAGTGATGCTGGAGGTGAATAAGTGAGTCCCAGGTACTGTGTATAGCACCATGCTGAGCAGAGTTTCAGTGATGACAGTGACATGAACAGCAGAGCAGACATCCTTAACTAATGTATCACAAACAAACACATAATTGACCTTATTGAAAACTCAGCTATATTTATTTGTCTTTCAGTTTTCATCTTCATCCTCGTTATACAGGCGCTTTTCTGCCCGTTCTCTGCAGCCATGAAATCAGCCTGCAGGTCCTTTATCTTCTTCTGTTTAACATACTCAGCGGTTCTCCCTTTATTCTCCATAACATCAGGCTCTAAATCTTGACTTTTACTATTAATTTGGAAATGATTAAACTGCCGGCAAGCTGATATTGTTTCTCTTGTTTTCATCTGGTTTGCATAAATTGATAATCTTGGGGGAAAAAATCGTAGCGGTAGCTAATAGCAAAGAACATATCTATACTATACAGTCAGAACTTACAGCGCCACCTTAAAGGGGTTATCTGTGAACCGGCGTACCCCGCTTACCCACCTTAAAGGGGTTGTCTCATCTCAGACATTGATGATATATAGCAAGGATATGCCATCAATGTCAGATAAGGGTGGGTCCCACCGATCAGACCCACCCCTCTCTCCTGAATAGGCTCCCTAAGTGAAGGAGAGTACACCGTGCATGCCACCACCCTCCTTTCACCGCTTTGGGAGTTCCACTTGCACCTATCTGACCTTGATGTGACATCCCATCAAAGTCTGAGATAGGCCAACCCCTTTAATTACTTATATCTTGCCTGTGGAAGAAAGATTCAATTATCCTTTCTGTCTGAACGTTTCATTGTTAGACCGCTTGGTAACCCTGTCACGTGAAGCTTCTCATCTGAAAGTCCTGCAATATTTCGTCCTTTACCAGGTTTCTGGTCTGGTCGGTGGACAGGGATGTAATTTTCGCTGTGGACGTGGCCAGAACTATTGCTCTCTTTGGTGCATGTGCAGATGAGATGGATTCAGGAGTTTGCTCGTGCATGAGGGAGACAATTAGTTCTGGCCTCGTTCTACAGCAGAAGTGACATCCCCATCCTCCGGCCAGACCAGAAACCTGGTAAAGGATGTGACCAGGTTTCTGAAGAGGAGTGTCACGTGACCGATTCTCAGGTGGCCGATCCACGCAAGTTTAGGATAGGGGATGACTATTAGATCAGTGGGGGTCCTACCGCTGGGACCCCCACCGATCACCAGAACGGGGGCCCCATACCCCCTGCAGCACCCCTGAAATGAATGGAGAGGCCGGTCAGGGATGCGTGCGGCCTCTCCATTCATTTCTATGGAAATTCCTTGGATAGCCAAACGCTGTACTCAAGATAATTAAACCCATTTCTCAATGTAGGAAAATAAAGAAGGAACCATGAATATTCAGGGAGGGTGATCCGTGACCTCTGAAGAGTCCTTATATCTTTACCCTCACAGAAAACAATAAAAGGAGATTGAAAACATTTCCTTTAGGTATTCTTGAAGAAATTTCCATTCAAGTTCTGTGTAAATTTTAATCGATTTTTTTTCTCTTTCATTTTTGCAGGGAGCGTAATATTTTAGCTGGTTTGGAATGAGATGCATTAACTGGCTAAAGAATCATTCCGGTGTATATTAGAAAATCTTTCTGTTAGATTTTTTTTTAAAGGTAGAATCATTGTTTGTTCGATCTTAATGAAAACGTTCTTGGCAAATTCTTTTGCTTTGTTTTGTCTTGTGCTGGTCCAAGAATTTCACCTCTAGCGGCACAATGCAAATGCCCCCTGCTGTCCCTCCTAATCATGGCGCCAGTTCTGAAAACCAACAAAATAGAACCGGAGTCCTATTCCATTATCCCTAGTAGGAGTATTCAGGTGACCTGGCCTCCCTTGAACAGTCTAATTTTTTCGAAGTAAACACTTCAGGTCCCGGGACATTCAGTCAAGGGCTTTGGGGAAGCACCGAGAGGTAGGAGCTGGTGGCCGATCCACGCAAGTTTGAGATGGTAACCATATTAGAAGCTGTCTACCGCTGAGGACAAAGATTGGCTGTAGCAGTCACATGCCGTATATGGCTACGTTACTACAGCAGTATGTAAACAAGCAGCGGCAGGAGGACCGGGCCAGCACGGGAATGGCACTGAAAAAAGAGTTGAACATAAGATGATTTTTTTATTTTATTCAACTGCAGGGCTTCGGTGGGCTTCCAGGTCTGTGCCTCCGCTCTGCAAAAGATAGTACATGTCCTGTCTTTTGATGCATCTTGCAGATCGTGGACCTACAGTATTGAAGTATAGGATAGGGGATAACTATTAGATCAGTGAGACCCCCACCGATCACCAGAACGGGGGCCCAGTACCTCCTGCAGCCCCCCTGAAATGAATGGAGAGGCCGGTCGGGGATGCGTGCGGCCGCTCCATTCATTTCTATGGAAAATCCTTGGATAGCCGAACGCTGTACTCAGCTATCACCGGAACTCCCATAGAAATGAATAGAGCAGCCACATGCTAGTGAACCCAGCCGCTCTACTTATTTCAGGGAGGCTGCAGGGTGTATGGGGCCCACCTTCTCGTGATCAGTGGGGATCCCAGTTGTAGGCCCCACAGCGATCTAATAGTTATTCCCTATCCTGTGGATAAGGAATAACGTCTAACAACCTGAATATCTCTTTAAAGACTGCGTACACCTTCGGAGGCAATTTTTATTTATGATTGCATGCTACTCACTTTTGGCTAAAAAATTTTTTTTTCAATTGGCCTTTATTAAAAAAATATTGAGCTGTTCTGTCACAAAGGGATAACTGTTTTTCTAACTGTGTGATTGGTACTTTCACTTTGTGCCCGTCATCAAATAAACCTTATCTCTAAACTACTAAGAGGTCATAAACACTTATTTAGGTCACATTCTTATCAGTAAGATAAGAACTGAGCTTTAATGGTCAAAGAGCAGAGGTAAGGAGCCTGTCAGCGCTATACAGAAAAAAGGACCCCCTATTTTTAATAAAGACCAATTTAAAAAAATACATTTTTAGCTCAAAATGAGTACAATACAATAATAATTTAAAAAAAATTGCCCCCAAAGGTGTAGGATCTGGAAGTCTAGGTCTTGTCACTGTGTCCATACACTTTAGATGTCGTGTTCCCCACCCGATTACAGCTGATCACTGAAGGTAAACAGTGGGCATCAAGTGATCTTCTGGGTACCATTCTAACAAATGATGAACTGTGGGAAGGTGGAGAACCATGTCCTTTTGTACCACCTTTATCCTCTCAACTTTTTTTCCACATTTCCTAGATTTTTTTTTATGTCATAAATTTATGAATAGAGTTTAATGTTTTGCATCTTTTATGTTCATCATTTTAAAAAAAAATCACTTGCTTGATTTTGTTCCTCTCACTTATGCTACATTGATAATTAAAAACACAAATGCACTGCTTTAGCGGCTGTGATAAGTGTTCGTACTAAGGAGGGAGATACTTCGGCTTATTTTAGCTTGATCTAATATCACAAGTAGATAAAAGTAAGTATCTGAGTCACTTTTTTGGATGGGACAGGAGTGGAAACTACAAGACACATTGGCTATGAGTAGCTGGAACTCTTACGTAAAGACATAGATCATCACATACATCAGTCATACTGTCCGTACAGTAGATATTGAACACCACTCTGACAGAGCGTCCTTATGTGCGGGGAGCAGGCAACTGCATCTGTGCCACATATCAGTGAAACGTCACCCACAGGCTCTTCCGGTATTGGAGACCGGCGGATATCCGGCTGCAACTGCAACTCAGCAAATGTGCTGAGACTTAGTGGGACAAAAACTGCTGCGCGCAATGCCGTGTGAAACTAGCCTTAGTCATGCTCTACACTGATAGTTACAAGGACTGTATAGACTTTCAGTTTTTGCTCATTTGTTTTTACTTTTTTTTCGAACGCATTCACACTGTAGGAGGCGTGACCAAAACCAGCAATTCGGTCAAAGTTTTTTTTTAGATTTTTCTTCCAATGCATTCACACTGGGAAAGAGGTGACTGTGGGATAAATATGTGATTTTTTTATTAATTTTTTTTAAATATAGATGAGGTCATTCCTGGCTCAATGACACAGATTATATGTAGTATATTTAACTTTTGCTGTTTTTACCAATAATAATGGACTGAATATGAAGGGGAGCATAGTTATTTTTTACTTGGAATTTATTTATTTAAAAATATTTTTTTTTGCGCTAGAGGACTTGGACTTACACTTGTTAGGCTTTTATACAATGCAAACCATGAGTCCCTTGTTAGGCCTCTGGTTACCATCCGGATCTTACTGAATGGGGGCCTGATGGTGCACAGATGGAACTCCCCCCCACCCCTATATAAACCACTGAAGCTCCATGAGTGAAGTTTCACTGATATGTGGCACAGATGCAGTTGCTTATGGCCCACCTCATCCCTGTGCTTATATGGGCAGCACTCGTGGGTTGTACAGTACCAGGCATTAATTACCAGTAAATAGAACAAAGTCCCACTCTCAAGTGGTAAAGGTGCTGTGACCTGCTCTGCACGGATCCAGGCTGTGTTCACACCAAACGTAGACGCCTAAAAAAAAAGTCCAAATAGATCCAGTGAGTAAAATCAATGATTCTTCATTTCTTCTTTAAATTTTTTTTTATAAACAAATAATCCTCCTGCATAAAACCAACGCGTTTCAGCCATAAGACACAATGAATCCCTGAAGAAGACCTGTCTTACGGTTGAAACGCGTTTTTTTTTAAAGGAAGAAATAAAGAATGATTGATTTTACTCGCTGGATCCATTTGGACTTTTTTTGCTGCATTAATTACCAGTGCCCAGCAGCGTATATGCACGTGATTTGGCAGAAAGTGTTTAATGCAGTTCTGAGATCCCTAGAAACTCCCCTAAAACCAAACTGCATAAAAAATACATTTTCGGCCCAGCACAACTCTAATTTGCTGGGATCGTCTCTGAAAATCAGGGACAGCCCCAGCAAAGTCAGGACAGATAGCAACTATGCTAAATATGGAAAGACGAAGAATGAATAATAGTTCCTCTTTCATGTTTCCCTTTTTTTTATTCTCCTCATGCTGATTAATTTTCAAAGTCCCAAAGTTTTGCTTCAACCTGGGGACCACTTGAGCAGAATGAAGACATCAGAAAAACTTACTATTCATCCAGCACAAGTTCTTGTCCTACACAGGAGTTCACAAAATGGCTCTTCTTCCCAGCTCTTTCCCTGCTCCCTGCACTCTTTGGAGGAAGCAGGAAGGAGCAGCCACATGATGTCAGGCCCTCAATACAGCCAATACATTCTAGGCTTTACCTTAGGGTGTACCTGAGTTTTCAGAAAAGAATTGGCATAATGGCTGTGCTTCTTTGTTCAATCATAATTGTGAAGGAACAGTTATGTTTGGGCTTCCATAAAGTCTTTCAACAATATTATTCACTGTTTTAGCTGCACGGTTAGATGCATTTCACTCAAAAGCAGGGGATGCCACCCTTCTCTTGAATGTACCAGTACTGTATGCAGTGAATTCACTTCACTTATTTCCCACAATTATTGTTTTTATTTTGGGAGCTCAAAAAGCTGATAAGGAGGGAGAGATCAGACTTACAGAGAGGCAGGAGGCTCTTGCAATGTTCAGACGCTGTGTGGAAGCAGTTCTTTTATAAGGCTACATGCACACGACCGTATGTGTTTTGCAGTGCGCAAATTGCTGATCCGCAAAAAAAAAACGGATGACATCTGTATGCCATCTGTTTTTTGTTTTTTTTGCGGATCCATTGTAACAATGCCTAAAATGGACAAGAATAGGACATGTTCTATTTTTTTTGCGGGGCTAAGGAACGGACATACTGATGCGGACAGCACACGGTGTGCTGTCCGCATTTTTTGCGGACCCATTGAAATTAATGGGTCTGCATTCTATCCGCCAAAAAAAACGGAAACAAACAACGTTCGTGTGCATGTAGCCTAAGGCTCAGGATTTCAGTAGAGCTCTGACATGCCCCCATTTCCTTTAAACCGTCTTCTGAGTCTCTGTTTCCAGGGACGGATCTTGCCTGATAACAGGCTACTTTCACATTTGTGTTGTTTTCCAGTATTGAGATCCGGCAGAGGATCACAATACCGGGAAAAAAAAAATCAGTTTTGTCCCCATGCATTCTGAATGGAAAGAGATCAGGATGCATCAGGTTGTCTTCCGTTCCATCAGCATTCCGTTTTGTGACCGGACACAAAACTGCTGCAAGCTGCAGTTTTGTGTCCAGTCATAATAACCGGGGAAAAAAACGGATCCGGCACTGAAAATAATGTAAGTCAATGGTGACGGATCCATTTTTTTTTAGGAACCTAAAAAACCGCATCCGTTACCTATTGACTTTCAATGTATGTAGTGACGGATCCGTTTTGAATTCACACAACTGCATCCTAATGGAACGGATGCATCCTGATGTGCACAATCAAAAAACAGATCCATTTAATTCCGGTATTGAGATCTTCTGCCAGTTTTCAATACCGGAATTAACAACGCAAGTGTGATAGTAGCCTTAGATGGAAGTGAGACCCCCCCCCCATTGGCCATGAATTTACAGCTTTTTTCAGGTGTACTTTTTAAATGAAGTGATTAAGAAATGTGCTACTTACACCATACTCATTACATAAAAAGTTGTATAAAAGTACAGTGACTCTTTAAAGGGACCTCTGCTTGGTATATTGTTTCCTGGCAGATACAGTTGAAAGTTGCTGCTTTTTTTCACCCACCTGTCCGGGGCCCGGCGGTCCCCTCGCAATAGCGTAGTTTGTGTGGTAGTAAAGAGCACCACTGGTAACTTTACATATTGGCACTTACTGGAGTTGACAGAATCCCTTTAAGTGGCGTTTTTTTCCTTGTGTGAAATGTTTCATACACCTCAATAAATACTGGTGTTTAGGCTCTAGCGCCACCTGTAGTGTTGTCGAAGCCAATGCAGAAACTATGTGTGCAGCCACATGGTGCCTCCATATGGTACCGCATTATAGAGATACTATCATAAATCGGAGGCATGCCGTGATGCAGTAGGGGCCCCATAAACTTCCATGTGGGCTGTATTATGGCTCGGTACATTGTGCAGTGTGTGCAGACCTGGCTAATATTACATTTCTTCTATACCGTGATGCAGAAATGAGAAATCATGGTACAATGTACAGCCTAAATAATGGTTTCCAACAGCATTTACCCTCAGAGACTATTGATCTCCATTTGGATGCAGCATGATAATTATGTAAAACAAGTGAAGAAACATAAATAAGTATAACCCCACCGGAAGAATAAACTAAAGGAAAAACAATAATGTGAGACTTCGTTGTTGTCTCTGCTGTAAAATAATGTCAAATAGTTTAATTCAAGATGATTAAACCCATTTCTCAATGTAGGAAAATAAAGGAGGAACTATGAATATTCAGGGAGGGTGATCAGTGCCCTCTGAAGAGTCCTTATATCTTTACCCTCACAGAAAACAATAAAAGAAGATTAAAAACATTTCCTTTAGGTATTCTTGAAGAAATTTCCATTCAGGTTCTATGTGAATTGTAATTGATTTTTTTCTCCTTCATTTTTGCAGGGAGCGTAATATTTTAGCTGGTTTGGAATGAGATGCATTAACTGGCTAAAGAATCATTCCGGTGTATATTAGAAAATCTTTCTGTTAGTTTTTTTAAAAGTGTATATACCTACAAAAAAGAAAAACTGAGACTAAACAGGTTATAAATCGAAAATATATTTTATTGAATACACAATGTAACATAAGTAAAAAATACATGATGCATCAAATATAAAGTGCGGTCTTTTTTTTTTACTTATGTTACATTGTGTATTCAATATATGTGCAAGCAGAGCCCTTGTAGCACTCAGTGGATGTTTGGAGCTGGAGTAGGGTTCCCACCCCTTCTATAGTAGATACAAAGACTCCAGCCAAGTCGTATTTAGTGCAATTTGTTTTATTTGCATATCAATGGTGGTTGCTGCGGCGGGGTGACGTTTCGGCACCTCCGTGCCTTCATCAGACTGCAGCAAAACATAAAAATAAATATAGGTATAATATAAATCAGAGTGCCGTATGACATGACAGCGGATACATAGCATAAGTCTCTATGTGCGTCATATTTCCACAAACATATATATATTATAGGAAAGTAGTGGATTCTCACATCCAAATTTTTTTTAGGAATAAAAAGAAAGAAAAAAGAAAAGAGAAAAGCAATCAGGTAAAATAAAATAAAATAATAGTAACAATGCATATTTTTTCAAATGCTGAAGTTCAAGGCTGAAAGAGCCTCTCGTGGTAAGGACACAGTCAGGTGCCGCCATCTCACAATTAAAGAAGGGAGGGCTGTGTTGTGGGGTTAAGGAAGTTATCAGGTAAGCAGTGGTTGTTTAACATTTTCTATCATCGTCACTGTTAACACATTCCTAACAGACCAGCTATGAAGTACATAATAAAGAATGGTGGGGGTCTAATGCCCCAGGAGAAACTTACCTAGTGCCGCTGGTGGAGGGAGTCACAAAGGTGTGGACGCAGTCGGGAGTAAACATGCGGTAGTACCGCTGACAGGTATAGGCGCCATGTCTGTGGTAAGGGGTACGGGGTTTAAATAACCCTGCGCTGCTCAGCCGTGTAAGCGCGCCTCCGGAAACCGGAAGTGCGTCACGTGGAACGCATACTATCGCCGCGATGCGTTCCACCAACAGGAAGTATGTTGGTGGAGCGCACAGCGGTACCAGCAGTCACAGAGAAGAGAAGGGGGGTAAACAGGACAAAAGTGGTGTTGTCATGGAGTGTTCGTGATGATGATACATGTTGTGTAATAATCTAGTTTTGTATCTACTATAGAAGGGGTGGGAACCCTACTCCAGCTCCAAACATCCACTGAGTGCTACAAGGGCTCTGCTTGCACATATAAAGAATCCCTAACCTGGTGAAGCACCGTGGAAAAGAACATGGCAAGCGACACGCTTTCCTTTCAAGAGGATGAAATTAACTCCATCCTATCCAAAGTCACCCTCATGAGCGACTTTCTACAAACACCTAGCTCTGAATTCAAGGCTAGAGACCTGGAAAAAGAATCCAGAAAACTACTAAGCTTCGAATTGCACAGCGTAACCATGGCCGAATACTTGAAAGTCAAGCGTATACCTCGAGGCCTGAGGATACGAACAAGACCCACTTTTTTCAAAGATAACCCGGAGTACTGCTCTAAATTCGAACAGATACTTAACAAATGTTCTTTTGACATCATGACGCTTACATTATCTTTTCTACAACAAGCCATTACAGACACCAAGGATCTTATTAAGAGTACGGAGGACCAACTAAATGCGATACTCTCACAAGAAGATTACGATAAACTACAGGAAAAACTAAAAACCCATCTGGCAACTCAACGAAAAGAAATTGAGGATACCAAGAGAAACAAGTTCCGCAGGGATACTGAGGACTACAGCCTAAGCAGAGTTTACCGATGGCCCGACACTACTCCAACCAACAGCAGATGGAGATCCTCCTCAACCGACTCTTCTAATTCAGGGTCCAATCGGGACCCACACTACCGCCCAAGACAACCAGAATTTCGACCACCAAGAGGCCAAAGAAGATCCCAAAGAGGAACACACCTCCAGGGAACACAGTCAACATCCGTGACGACTAGATCACAGGTAAGGACACAGTCATTGGTAGTCAATATCTCATCTCAATCACTTAGCCCAGCAGACATGACACTGCTAGAAAAAGGCTTATCTTTCTGCACATCCCATTCACTCAACACCTTTCAATTAGAACTGGACCTACACAGGTTCTACAGACGCATAAGACTGACAGCACATTTCAGTACCATAAAAGAAAAAAACATTTCCCAAAGTCCCAATGCCCTTATCTCAAGCAAAGAACTGTCCCTAAGGAATAAGAGCACATATATGCCACCCAAAACCCAACCACCGGTAGAGACATTCGTATCACTGGTACAGAAGGATATGCACTCTTTCAGGAAGAGCGTAGAAAAATATGAACTTAAATTCACAAATAATCTCACCCAGCTTGACAGACAGGCACTCAAAAACCTTACTAAACAAAAAAACATCATCTTCAAACCAGCTGACAAAGGCGGTGCCCTGGTCATAATGGACAAAGATCACTATACAGCTGAGATTTTAAGGCAGCTAAATGACCAAGACGTATATGAAAAACTCAGTCACAACCCAACCACAAGCATAGCGGGGAAAATTCAAGAGACATTAACTCAACACATAGCAAAAGGTACCATAGACCAAGAGACAGCCAACTTTCTGAATAAAAGACACCCAATCATCCCAGTTTTCTACACCCTACCCAAAATTCACAAAAATTTGCTCAACCCACCCGGACGTCCCATTGTAGCTTCCACTGACTCCATTCTCTCACCCCTATCCATCTTCTTAGAAAAAATACTGACCCCCGAGATTAAAAAAACTTCATCTTTCCTACTTGATACATCTGCTTTCCTGGACATTCTAAAAAACCTTGGACCCATACAAAAAGACACCATTCTAGTTACTTGGGATGTGTGTAGCCTATACACTTCCATCCAACATCAAAAAGGTATAGCAGCGGTGGATAAAATACTTCAGAAGACAGACAAACACCCAAATGTGATCACCCTATGTAAGGACCTACTTTCCATAGTTTTATACCATAACTTCTTTCTGTTTCAAGATCAGTTTTATCTACAAAAACAAGGGACGGCAATGGGGTCCAACGTGGCACCCCCATACGCCAACAGCTATATGGCAGACTTTGAAGAGTCTTGCGTATATCCAGACAACAACTTCACAACACATGTACAACTGTGGAAAAGATACATTGATGATATCCTTTTGCATATGGAACGGAACAACTGAAACATTACTCACATTCCATAAATTCTTGAATAATATCACACCGGAACTCCAATTCACCATTCACTTTGACCCTACAACAATTAATTTCCTAGACACACTAATAACCAAAAATTCGGACGGAAACCTCACAACCGACCTATACAGAAAACCTACCGACAGGAACAACCTACTACATTTTTCAAGCTTTCACTCAACTAACACCAAAAAATCGCTCCCGATGTCACAATTTCAGAGGATACACAGAATTGTGCAAACAGAACCTACACAGACCAAGAGAATTGAAGAAATGCAGGAACGCTTCAAAGAGAGAGGCTACCCGACACATTTCATAAAACATCCTATGCATCCCCGCAATACCAACCGCCAAACCGGTAAACGCATTCCATTTGTCCATACCTACCATCCATGTACTAGAAAAATGGAGAATAGCCTCAGATCCCACTGGCACTTACTGACTAGAGCCTATCCAGACATTGAGGAGTTTAAAAATCCAATCCTAATGTGTCACAAACGGCCTAAGAACCTACGAGACTTACTAGTCCGAGCAGACATTGGCTCAGCCACCAGAATATCCCGCCAGACATTTCTAAGGACACCCAAAAAAGGCACATTTCCCTGTCACCACTGTATCCAATGTTCTCACGTACAAAAAGGCAATAGCATCTCCCACCCATACACAGGCAAACAGTTCCTGATAAATGACTTCTTTACATGCGATTCTGACTTTGTTGTTTACACACTAAAATGCCCATGTGGACTCATTTATGTCGGCGAAACCACACAAACCATCCGCAATAGAATTTGTCAACATAAATCATCAATATGCAAACAAAATCTCCTGCTCCCCGTTCCATACCATTTCAACCAGGCCTCACATTCCATCTCCCAATTAAAATACCAGGTCATAGAGCACATCCCGACACCAAGAAGGGGTGGCGACAGAGTTAAACTACTTAAACAAAGAGAGGCTTTTTGGATACACAAGTTCGAAAGCATGGAACCAAGAGGTCTAAACAGGGAATATGAGATACAAACCCTATTATAACGACCATAATGTTCACTGATTAACCACCTATGTTTTCTCTCTTTACAGGCCCATTGATTCTCCAGGACCACTCTAGTGCGCAATGTATCCTTTATGTATCACAATGTAATCCTACGTCCTATGTTCTATGTTGTATCATACTGTGGACCCACGTCATATGTTATATCCCTATTTCACAACCATGTCCGTCTTAGTAACTCACTTGGCGTCATCACACTACACTCTACCATTATAGTCTGCCTCAATCACTATAGTCCACCATACAATCACCTCCAGGATACAACCGATAGCACGTCCCCATTTTATATACACATCACCTCTATACATTGACTATACCTCATTACACTCTACTACATTTACTGATCTCCTACCCTTCATATAGACTCGGCTACCATAACAGCAGCGGTGTCCCTATTCCTGCTTCTACTATGACATACCCACTATATGACCTTTTCAATTTATTATGGCCCCTTATACTCTTTAGGACACCATTCATCTTAATCATTCCCTCCATCTGCCCTCATTCTACATATTCCTGCATATATGGAGTCACCAGATCCCCTTATCCACTATACTTGTCAGACCACGATGCCCCATTCGCCATATCCGTACACAACACTTGTAACCATAGTACCTAGTATACTGACACACCCCCATGACCGACTTCCGGTCGCTGGAACGCAGCACTTCTCACAGATGCGTTCCATTCCACTATGCAGCCCAAAACTAGATTATTACACAACATGTATCATCATCACGAACACTCCATGACAACACCACTTTTGTCCTGTTTACCCCCCTTCTCTTCTCTGTGACTGCTGGTACCGCTGTGCGCTCCACCAACATACTTCCTGTTGGTGGAACGCATCGCGGCGATAGTATGCATTCCACGTGACACACTTCCGGTTTCCGGAGGCGCGCTTACACGGCTGAGCAGCGCAGGGTTATTTAAACCCCGTACCCCTTACCACAGACATGGCGCCTATACCTGTCAGCGGTACTACCGCATGTTTACTCCCGACTGCGTCCACACCTTTGTGACTCCCTCCACCAGCGGCACTAGGTAAGTTGCTCCTGGGGCATTAGACCCCCACCATTCTTTATTATGTACTTCATAGCTGGTCTGTTAGGAATGTGTTAACAGTGACGATGATAGAAAATGTTAAACAACCACTGCTTACCTGATAACTTCCTTAACCCCACAACACAGCCCTCCCTTCTTTAATTGAGAGATGGCGGCACCTGACTGTGTCCTTACCACGAGAGGCTCTTTCAGCCTTGAACTTCAGCATTTGAAAAAATATGCATTGTTACTATTATTTTATTTTATTTTACCTGATTGCTTTTCTCTTTTCTTTTTTCTTTCTTTTTATTCCTAAAAAAAATTTGGATGTGAGAATCCACTACTTTCCTATAATATATATATGTTTGTGGAAATATGACGCACATAGAGACTTATGCTATGTATCCGCTGTCATGTCATACGGCACTCTGATTTATATTATACCTATATTTATTTTTATGTTTTGCTGCAGTCTGATGAAGGCAAGGAGGTGCCGAAACGTCACCCCGCCGCAGCAACCACCATTGATATGCAAATAAAACAAATTGCACTAAATACGACTTGGCTGGAGTCTTTGTATCTATTGTGTATTCAATAAAATATATTTTCGATTTATTATTACCTGTTTAGTCTCAGTCTTTCTTTTTTGTAGGTATATTCATTGTATACTGAGTGGGTTTTTGTGGAGGGGTTGTTACAATACTCAGTATTTTACCTGTGTGATTAGTCGACGTTTATGTTTTGTAACCTGTGTATGCTAGTTTTTTTAAAAGGTAGAATCATTGTTTGTTGGATCTTAATGAAAACGTTCTTGGCAAATTCTTTAGCTTTGTTTTGCCTTGCGCTGGTCCAAGAATTTCACCTCTAGCGGCACAATGCAAATGCCCCCTGCTGTCCCTCCTAATCATGGCGCCAGTTCTGAAAACCAACAAAATAGAACCGGAGTCCTATTCCATTATCCCTAGCAGGAGTATTCAGGCGACCTGGCCTTCTTTGAACAGTCAATTTTTTTTTAAGTAAACGCTTCAGGTCCCCGGGACATTCAGTCAAGGGCTTTGGGGAAGCACCGAGAGGTAGGAGCTGGGACAGGCGGTAGCTCACCTCATGGTGGGCCATCAACTCGAACTGAAGATCAATCTATGAGCTTTTAAACTGCAGCAACTCTAATGGAGTTTTCCAAGACTTTTATACTGATGACTAGTGATGAGTGGGCTATATTTGAATTTGCGATATTTCATGAATATTTTGTAGAATATTTGTCATATATTCGTAAATTTCGAGAATTCTAGATTATTTTATTGAATGCGATAAATCGGCAATGTAAAAATCGCGTAATGCGATTTCGTAACGTGAAATACAGGCGTATCCTCATGGCACATGCTATGAGCCCATTTCTGTTACAGGCAGGCAAGAAGAAAGGAAATGCCTTAAAGCACATGAGGGAAGCAAACAGCACGCGTGCCCTAGTTGGGTATTGAGGGGCTGAAAAGACTGCCAGGATCCCTGCTCCTTACCTCCCGCACAGTGCGTCCGGCGTGGAGGTCCATGTGTGATTGGACACTCAGGGAGTCCCTCCGGTCTGTTCGCAAGCTCCTCATCATGATCCGATAGTTTCGGCGCTCACGATGATGCCACCGGAAGTCGTATGCGGCTCACGTGCGTTCCAAGAGGTACTTCCGGTCTTTGGAACTCAAGCTGAGGGGGCGGAGCTACAATCGGCGCGCAGGACCATGGCGGACGTCGCCCGCTGATCTGAGGTCTGCAGGTGAGAGTATTTTAAAAGGGGTTCAGAGAGGATAGAGCTAAATATGTCTGAGCAAGGTGCTGGTCAGATGGAAGCCTTTCAGGGACCCTCTATTGTAAGTAAAAGGTCTCTGGAGGGGGGAATTCTGGTTATCTTACCCTTGCTAAACCCCCTTATACCTCTCTCTCTCTCTGTATGTATGTATGTATGTAGAGTGAGAAGGATGGGGCTCAGAAAAAAGCTTGTCCAAAAACTAAAAAATGTGTTATGTGTTCAGTTAGATTGCCTGACACATATAACAAAAAGCTCTGCAAAAAGTGTACCTCTAATATGGTAAAAGACCTGGTCCCGTCTATTCGGGAAGAGCTAAGAGATGTAATAAGGGAAGAAATGAGATCTGCCATAGCAGAGAATCCTGTAGTTACTCCTGGGACATCTAGCTCAAAACATAGAGATACAAAAATGAGCATCTCCGGCTCATCATCCTCTGACTCAGAGCAGGAATCAGATTCAGAGGATCTGGACTCTGGGGATTCATCTGGGTCTGATTCAGAATACAAAAAATTCCTCTTCTCCTCGAAGGACACAAAATAGTTAGTAAAAGCTATCAGGGAAACTATGGGGCTTTCGGATGAAAAAGTGCAGAGGTCCGTCCAGGATCAATTGTATAGCGGACTGGAACAAAAGAAAAAGAGGGTGTTTCTGGTCCACAAAAACATGCAGGAATTAATAAAAAGAGAATGGAAAACTCTGGATAGAAAACGTTTTATCGCAAAGACGATGAGACATCGCCTTCCTTTTTGTGAAGAGGATGAGGCCCTGCTAACAACCTGCCCTAAAGTTGATGTATTCCTATCTAAGCTAGTTAAAGGGGCAAATGCTCTTCCATTTGAAGATATGGGGACCCTAAAAGACCCCATGGACAAGAAGGCTGATCAGGCTTTAAAAAGACCTGGGATGCTAGCGCTGAGCTATTTAAGCCTAATCTGGCGGCCACATCTGTTTCCAGATCATTAAAAAGGTGGTTGTTACAGTTAGAAGCTCTTCTAAAAGAAGGAGCTTCTTATGACACACTAAAGGACTCCTTTCCTCTACTCGTGAAAGCTGTTGACTTTCTGTCAGACTCTACTGCAGAGTCGGTCAGAATGGCAGCAAAGGCCTCGGGCCTAGCAGTAGTGGCTAGAAGAGCTCTCTGGCTGGAATCCTGGTCTGGTCACATCAGTTCAAAAATGATACTGTGGTTTACCTTTCCATAGAAACACACTGTTTGGCCAAGATTTAGAGTCTATTTTAGAGAAGGCCTCGGACTCAAAAAAGTCCTTCCCTAAGGATACAAATAAAAGGAAATTTCCCTTTTGAAGAATTAAAAAAGGGGGTTCCTTTCAGGCAAAAAGATCATTTAGGGAAACACTTTGGTCAAAATAAAAAAATCAGAAAGGTGGAAATAGAGGTTTTCTGTTTACACCAAGGAATACAGAATCTACCAAACAATGACGCCAGGGAGGTAGGAGGAAGACTAAAGTTTTTCGTAAAAGAATGGAAAGAGATCACAGTAAATCCCTGGGTATTAAATATAATTACAAAGGGTTACGATATTACCTTTCACCTTCCTCCTCCCTCAAACGTCTTCAGAATAACTCCTATCCAGAAATTGGCCATCTTACAGGGAAAATTGGAAGAAGGGATTCGGAATCTATTGGCTCAAAAAGCCATTATTCCAGTTCCTCTCTCGCAACAGAAAAAGGGCTATTATTCGACAATTTTCCTGGTAAAAAAACGGATGGAAAATCTTGATTAATAATAAACCTAAAGAGACTAAACAAATTCATAAAATGTCAGATTCAAAATGGAGACAATAAGATCCATAATAAATATGTTAAAAGAAGGAGATTTTTGGGCATCAATAGACCTAAAAGATGCTTTTTTCCATATTCCAGTATGCGAAAAATCTCTGAAATTTCTCCGCATAGCGTTTTTTTGGGGGGAAAAACTGTCATTTCCAGTTCCAAGTACTTACATTTGGAATCACCTCCGCCCCAAGAGTGTTTACCAAAGTAATGCTAGAGGTAGTGGCTCATTTAAGAAGGCGAAACATCCTAATTATACCCTACCTAGACGATCTGTTGATCATAGGCAACTCAAAACAAGCACTCGAAAACAATCTGTTTTTAACTTGTCAGACACTGTATCAGACAGGTTGGTTAATAAACTAGAAAAAGTCAAATCCTTGCGCATCTCAGAATTTAACTTTCTTAGGGGTCCGTCTAGATTCTACTTGTCAAGAGACAGTGCTTACAACCCAGAAAGTAATGGGAATAAGCGAAAAAGTGACAAGATTTCAAAACCAATCTGTATGTACAATCAGGGAAGCAATGAAGCTACTGGGTTCCCTGACCTCATGCATCCTGGCCGTAAATAGGGCACAGTTCCACACACGGATCCTGCAACAGTGGATATTAGAGTGTTGAAACAGAAGCCCAGAATCACTAGAGGGGAAAATTCTAATCCCTTTGCTAGTAATTCAGTCCCTGCAGTGGTGGAAACAGTCAGAGCATCTGTTAAAAGGAGTTCCTTGGAATCCCGAACATCTGATTGTTATCACGACAGATGCAAGCCTTTGGGGATGGGGAGCGCACTGTTCCCATCTCTATTCCCAAGGAAAATGGTCCAACAGTCAGAAATCTCTTTCTTCAAATCAAAGGGAGTTGAATGCGGTCTGGGAAGCAATAAAGGTGTTTGCTCATCACATACAAAGCAAAGACGTTCAGGTAAGAACAGACAATACAACAGTAGTTGCTTACCTAAACCATCAGGGCGGAACAAGAAGTTTAGCACTGAGCAAGTTAACGGAAAAAATATTCTTCTGGGCGGAGGTTCACTTAAGATCCCTATCAGCTATATATCTAAAAGGGTCCCAAAACATAAAAGCTGATTTTTTAAGCAGAACTTCTTTAAAATCAACAGAATGGAGCCTAGAGAAACAGTTTTTTCTCCAAATCAAGAAATTATGAGGGACGCCACAAGTGGATCTTTTTGCTTCAGCCACAAATGCAAAATTTAAAAAGTTATTTTCCCTGAATCCGTTTGACGGAAATATAAGGGTAGACGCACTATCACAAAAATGGGATTTTCAACTGGCCTATGCCTTTCCCCCTCTTCAACTAATTCCCAGGGTTTAAAAAAAGATTCGGCTAGACAGGGCCCATGTGATTCTAATAGCCCCTCTATAGCTGAAAAAAACGTGGTTTCCATTGCTGAAGACCTTGTCAGTCCAGAGCTCATGGATTCTATCTTGCAAACAAGATCTATTGTCTCATGGTCTGATTTACCATCCCAAGATAGAAAGGTTACATCTGACAGCCTGGAACCTGAAAGGATGATTTTGAGGTCAAAGGGTCTTTCAGAAGCCATTGTCGACACTATGTCAGCCAGCAGAAAAGATGTAACTTCAAAAATTTACCGCAAAGTTTGGAGTAAGTTCTGCAGTTGGTGTATTCAAGAAAAAACTTCTCAGAAGTTTTTGGTCCAAGCAGTTCTAGGCTTCCTGCAGTCAGGCTTTGAAAAGGGATTACGTCCAAATACATTAAGGGTGCACATATCAGCATTAGGTGCTGTATTTGGAGAAAAAATTGCAGAGCACCCATGGGTTATCCTGGTTTTTGAGAGGGGCAGATAGGTTAAGACCATTTCTAAAACCTACGGTTTCCCCTTGGGACCTCACTTTAGTACTGTCAGGTCTGACAAACGCCCCCTTTGAACCCCTCGCAGAAACCTCCCTGAGATATTTGTCACTAAAGACTTTATTTTTGGTGGCAATTACCTCAGCGCGTAGAGTAAGTGAAATTCAAGCTCTAAAGATAGTGGAACCATTCTGCTTTGTGTTTTCAGACAGAATTGTGTTCAGATTGGACAATTCCTTTCTTCCCAAAGTGGTATCAAATTTCCACAGACAAGAAGAAATTATTGTCCCATCGTTTTGCTTGAACCCAAAAAAAGAGGGGGAAGAGAATTTTCACAAGCTGGATGTACGTAGGACCGTGTTACTCTATCTAGAAACTACAAAAACGTTCAGAAAGACAGACTATTTATTCGTCCAGTTCAGTGGAGCACATAAAGGGCATAAAGCCACAAAAAACTCATTATTCAGATGGATAAAAATGGCGATCTTAGAATTATATAAGTCGTTAGGTATTCCTCCACCAAAATCTTTTACGGCACATTCCACAAGATCTGTTGCAGCATCCTGGGCTGAGAGGGCAAGTGCCTCATTAGAACAGATATGCAAGGCAGCAACATGGTCAAGTCCTCATACATTTATTAAACATTATAGAGTGGATACTAGAGCTAGTCAGGAGCTCGCTTTTGGCAGAAAGGTGCTTCAGGCCATAGTCCCTCCCTAAATCTGTTATATCTCATGGTATGCCGTCATGGAGGATGAAAGGGAAAAACCAAATTACTTACCGGTAATTCCTTTTTCATGAATCCTCCATGATGGCATGAATTTCCCACCCCAAAAAAAAAAAATTTAAAAAGTTTACGTATATAGATATATATGTAGGGATATGTGTGTATATATATATATATATATATATATATATATATAATCCTTTATATACGGTATGAGGATAAGACTCTATGCTGTCGGTCCAGAAAGACACTGAGGAAAAGCCAAAGGAGGGTCAAATTTATACTTCCTGTCCCTACCTGGTTGGAGGTGGGTCATCTCTCATCTTATGCCGTCATGGAGGATTCATGAAAATTGAATTACCGGTAAGTAATTTGGTTTTCGCACTACGTGCAACTTCACATTTTAGCAGATCTGACTACAGATTACTGATTGGCGCACTAAGTATTGTTGTGAACTTGACATTGCTTCCTTCTCATTGGCCCACAAGCAAGAAGCAGAGATGAATCATGTGTTCAGATGGAAAAAAATGATGAATATTCAATATAACTAATATACAGCACTATATTCTAAATATTCGCAAATTCTCGAAGTGGCGATATTCGCAATAAAAATTTGCTATTTGAATATTCGTGCTCAACACTACTGAGGACCTATCCTCTGGATTGCAGGGTGGTCATAACCCCTGGAAACGAGCAGTGTATAATGTGATGGAAAAATGAATCCAGCCAGCAAATGAGGCAATATGGACAATCACAAAGTGCCTTGTGTTAAATACCACTTGCTGAAGTGGTATATCATTGCTGAACAGAGATGAGCAAATGTCTTGAAATTTCATTTGGTCCAAATAAATTCATTCTGAATCAAAAGTACTCCAGTTGCCCTATAGGGTCATGTATGGCACTCTGAGGTCTCCTATGAGTGTACCCAACATATTTCAAGCTATCTAACACCAATATACAAACCGGATTCCAAAAAAGTTGGGACACTAAACAAATTGTGAATAAAAACTGAATGCAATGATGTGGAGATGGCAAATGTCAATATTTTATTTGTAATAGAACGTAGATGACAGATCAAACGTTTAATCCGAGTAAATGTATCATTTTAACAGAAAAATACGTTGATTTCAATTTTCATGGTGTCAACAAATTCCCAAAAAGTTGGGACAAGTAGCAATAAGAGGCTGGAAAAAGTAAATTTGAGCATAACGAAGAGCTGGAAGACCAATTAACACTAATTAGGTCAATTGGCAACATGATTGGGTATAAAAAGAGCTTCTCAGAGTGGCAGTGTCTCTCAGAAGCCAAGATGGGTAGAGGATCACCAATTCCCACAATGTTGCGCAGAAAGATAGTGGAGCAATATCAGAAAGGTGTTACCCAGCGAATAATTGCAAAGACTTTGCATCTATCATCATCAACTGTGCATAACATCATCAGAAGATTCAGAGAATCTGGAACAATCTCTGTGCGTAAGGGTCAAGGCCGTAAAACCATACTGGATGCCCGTGATCTCCGGGCCCTTAAACGACACTGCACCACAAACAGGAATGCTACTGTAAAGGAAATCACAGAATGGGCTCAGGAATACTTCCAGAAACCATTGTCAGTGAACACAATCCACCGTGCCATCCGCCGTTGCCAGCTGAAACTCTACAGTGCAAAGAAGAAGCCATTTCTAAGCAAGATCCACCAGCTCAGGCGTTTTCACTGGGCCAGGGATCAATTAAAATGGAGTGTGGCAAAATGGAAGACTGTTCTGTGGTCAGACGAGTCACGATTCGAAGTTCTTTTTGGAAATCTGGGACGCCATGTCATCCGGACCAAAGAGGACAAGGACAACCCAAGTTGTTATCAACGCTCAGTTCAGAAGCCTGCATCTCTGATGGTATGGGGTTGCATGAGTGCGTGTGGCATGGGCAGCTTGCATGTCTGGAAAGGCACCATCAATGCAGAAAAATATATTCAGGTTCTAGAACAACATATGCTCTCATCTAGACGTCATCTCTTTCAGGGAAGACCCTGCATTTTTCAACAAGATAATGCCAGACCACATTCTGCATCAATCACAACATCATGGCTGCGTAGGAGAAGATCCGGGTACTGAAATGGCCAGTCTGCAGTCCAGATCTTTCACCTATAGAGAACATTTGGCGCATCATAAAGAGGAAGGTGCAACAAAGAAGGCCCAAGACGATTGAACAGTTAGAGGCCTGTATTAGACAAGAATGGGAGAGCATTCCTATTTCTAAACTTGAGAAACTGGTCTCCTCGGTCCCCAGACGTCTGTTGAGTGTTGTAAGAAGAAGGGGAGATGCCACACAGTGGTGAAAATGGCCTTGTCCCAACTTTTTGGGGATTTGTTGACACCATGAAATTCTGATTCAACATATTTTTCCCTTAAAATGGTACATTTTCTCAGTTTAAACTTTTGTTCCGTGATTTATGTTCTATTCTGAATAAAATATTAGAAGTTGGCACCTCCACATCATTGCATTCAGTTTTTATTCACGATTTGTATAGTGTCCCAACTTTTTTGGAATCCGGTTTGTAGCAGTAGTAATGTCAAAGTGACAGTAAGATACAATGCATTCGGAAAGTCTTTAGACCCTTTCACTTTTTCACATTTTATGTTGGTGCCTTGTGCTAGAAAGAATTTTAAAAAAGTTTAAATTTTTCCTCATCATTCTGCTCTCAATATCCCATAATTTCAAAGTGAAAACAGAATGTTCTACATGTTTGCTATATTATTGAAAAGGAAAAACTCAAATCTTGCATATGCTTAGGAGGACTTAGTTGAAACACTTTCAGCAGCCATTACAGCCTCCAGTCTTCTTGGGTATGATGCCACCATGTTTGCACACCTGGATTTGGGGATTTTTTGACACTATTCTCAAGCTATGTCAAGTTACATGGGGATGGTGGATAGCTATTTTCAGGTCTCTCTCTCCAGAGATGTTCGATTTGGGTTCAAGTCAGAATTATGGCTGGGCCACTCAAGGACATTCACAGAGTTGTCCTTTGGCCAATCCCGTGTTGTTGTGGCCATGTGCTCACTGCTTAGGGTCATTATCTTGTTGAAAAGTGAACCTTCAGCCCAGTCTGAGGTCCAGAGACCAGAGGACTCTGGATCAGGTTTTTTTTTCTGAATATTTCTGTACTTTTTTCAGCTTTCCCTTAAACCCTGACAATTCTCCCTGTCCCAGCTGCTGAAAGATACCACAGCATGATGTGGCCACCACCATGCTTCACTGTAGGGACAGTATTGGACACTTGATGAGCAGTGGCTTGTTTCCTCCAGACATGATGCTCAGGGCCGGTTCTAGGTGAAATGGGGCCCTGGGGCGAAAAACAATAAGCCCCCCCCTCCCCCTCCCATGACACTTGATGACTTTTACAGAAGAAACTATATATTTTGGGGCACAGTATATGCTATATGTGTATAACATAAACATATTTCATATGAAAACTTACAGTTACTTGGCTTGACCCTTGGGGATCTCGGACACCACTTCACCACTTTGGCTGGGGGGCTCGGTGGAGCTGATGAGATCCTAATGAGAAAGATTTCATAATAAGAATTTGGAGAAGGGGCAGAGGGATAGCAGAGCAGGGAGAGGCTGGTGCTGCTACTAGGGGGCGAATACCATGGGGGAGTAATAAAGCCAACCATAATGCCCCCCCAGTAGAAATAATTTTCCCTATAATGTGCAAAAAAATACCCCCTTGTATTGCCCCCAGTTGAGCTAATGTCCCCATAGTGCCCCCATAATGTACCAGTATAAAATACCCCTATATAGTGCCACCAGTAAATGCCCCCAGAGTGCTCCTCTCCCCCCTCCCTCCTAATGCCCCCCATAATTTACCAGTATAAAATGCCCCATATATAGTGCCCCAGTAGATGCCCTCAGTGTCCCCCATAATTTGTAAGTATAAAATACCCCTTCTCAGTGCCCCCGTAGATGACCCCATAGTACTCCTCTCCCCCTCCCCCATAGTACCCACCATAATGTGACCCAGTATAAAATGCCCCTATACAGAGCCCCCATATAAAATAATTTGTGGCCTCAGTAGATGTTCCCACCAATAATGTGGCAGTAATAACTGCCCCCAATAATGTGCCAGTAATAAGTGCCACCATAGATGTCCCCCAATAATGTGCCAGTAAAATGTGCCCTCATAGATGCCCCCAATCATGTGCCAGTAATAAGAGCCCCCCACCATCATGTGTCAGTAACAAGAGCCCTCCCATATCATGTGCCAGTAGCCAGAGGACCCCCCCTATCATGTGCCAGTAGCCAGAGGCCTTCCCATCATGTGCAAGTAGCCAGAGCCCCCCCCTATATCATGTGCCAGTAGCCAGAGCCCCCCTTATATCATGTGCCAGTAACCAGAGCCCCCCCTATATCATGTGCCAGTAGCCAGAGCCCCCCTATATCATGTGCCAGTAGCCAGAGCCCCCCTATATCATGTGCCAGTAGCCAGAGCCCCCCTATATCATGTGCCAGTAGGCAGAGGCCCCCTATATCATGTGCCAGTAGCCAGAGGCCCCCCTATATCATGTGCCAGTAGCCAGAGCCCCCCTATATCTTGTGCCAATAGCCAGAGCCCCCCTATATCATGTGCCAGTAGCCAGAGCCCCCCCTATATCATGTGCCAGTAGCCAGAGCCCCCCTTATATCATGTGCCAGTAGCCGGAGCCCCCCTATCATGTGCCAGTAGCCAGAGCCCCCCCTATATCATGTGCCAGTAGCCAGAGCCCCGCCTATCATGTGCCAGTAGCCAGAGCCCCCCTATCATGTGCCAGTAGCCATAGGCCCCCCTATCATGTGCCAGTAGCCAGAGCCCCGCCTATCATGTGCCAGTAGCCAGAGCCCCCCCTATCATGTGCCAGTAGCCATAGGCCCCCCCTATCATGTACCAGTAGCCATAGGCCCCCCTATCGTGTACCAGTAGCCTGAGCCCCCCATCAACATGTACCAGTAGCCTGAGCCCCCCCCCATCAACATGTGCCAGTAGCCAGAGCCCCCCATAATGTGCCAGTAGCCACCAGTATTGTACACAATTTCACACAAAAAAAACACCAAAACACTTATACTTACCTCCATGTCAGCGATGCGATGCCAGCCTCTTCCGGCCTGTGTCCCGCGCTGTACGGCTCAGGCGGCGGGATGATGTAATCGCGCCGCCTGCACCGGCTTCTGATAGGCTGCCGGCCTAGTGCCTGCAGCCTATCCTAGGAGGGGAAGGGACTCGCTTCTCCCTCCCCTGCTGCACAGCCATCTGTTTCGCTGTCCTGAGGACGGCGATACAGATGACTATGGAGATGAGCGCTTCCACAATGGAAGCGCTCATCTCTGTGTGACTGTCTGCCGCTGCCCCCACGCAAATATAGTTAGTTGCAGGCCGGCGCGGGAGGGCCCCTAAGGACTTGGGGGCCCGGGGGCAATTGCCCCCCTTGCCTTAATGGAAGTGCCGGCCCTGATGATGCTTAGAATTGAGGACAAAAAGTTCAACCTTGGATTCATCAGACCTGTGAATCTTGTTTTTAACAGTCTGAGAGTCTTTTACTGTAGGTGCTCTTTTGCAGGCAGTCTTTCATGTGTTTTTACTTAGGAGAGGCTTCTTTCTGGCCATTCTGCCATAAAGCTCAGATTGCTGCAGTGGAGGTTAACAATCTGGAAGTTTCTTCCATCTGTGTCCAGGATTAGAGATGAACGATGCTTCGTTTACTGGTAAAAGTTGAGTTGCGTTATGGATTCCGTTACCACGGACCATAACGGAATTCTATGACAGTGCCAGTGTTCACAATGCAGATGTGAACCCGGCCTCAGTCAGACATGCTATTTCTCCTGTGGATAACTCCACAAAACACAAGAATTTCCTTGTTGGGAAGTTATATAGTGTATAAAAGGCCCTTTACACAGGCCGAGAATCCGCCAGATAATCACTAATGAGCGTTTATAGGAAATGTAAAGGTGCTGCCGATTACCCAATGAATGAGCGAAATGTTCTTTCGTCGGGTAATTGGATCAATTGTGTAGGCACCTAAATCGTTGTTTACCGGCAGCAGATTGTGCTGCGTAAACACGCTTTGCTGCCGGCAAATGAGTCTGTATAAGGATGAGCAATGGCTTTATCAATTGCTCCTCCCCATTCTGTGGAGGAGATCACTGCATGTAAATGCTTGGCAGTCTCCTTCACTGACAAGCAGGCACTTGCCACGAAGGAGCAATCGCCTGCAAAATTGGCCAATGTAAAGAGACCTTAAGACTCCTCCACTGAGTCTTTTGGGACTCACACCTATAGTCTCTCATGAGTGGCTGTCGATGCCTGTCCAGGTGTCGATGCCTGCCTCCCAAGAGAGGAACCCCCCGAAGTGAGCAGAGAGCAGCCACGCATGTGCAACCTCCTTCTATTAATTTTCTATTGGACTGCCAAAAATAGCCGAGCGCTGACAACACTATCTCCAGCAGTCCCATAGAAATGAATAGAGCTGTGGCCGCGCTTGCTTTGTGCACTCTCTTTTAATTTTTACCATATGTCTGAAAATAGTTGAGCACAGGGTGCCAGATGTTGAGATAGATTCTGGTCCTAGAGGTGGGAACCGCACCTATCTGACATTGGTGCCATATCCTATTAATATGCCACCAATGTCTCAGATAAGAGATCCCCTTTAATGCCAAGTAATTAGTAATCTCAAGGTGACATTGAGATATATGGCTATGGGTAAACGGATGGTAGCCGGTGGAAACAAACAGCCTGTTTAATAACCTACTGCACTGTTGGATTGTATTTTTAAATTAAAATATGGTCTACAAATTATCCTTTTTGGGTGGCAAATGCCTTCTTCTCGACCTTCTGACCTGTAAAATAGTGGCAGACATTTTGAGAAATTCATCTGAATCGAATTGTTGGAATCTAAATTTTTGGGAAATTCGAGACAAAAGAGATTAGTTTAAAATTGATTAGCTTATTTCTAGGCTCTGCCACCATTCTGGTACATGACTGTAACATTATACAAGAGCCCATATTATTATTAAACAGACCTATAATGCACCACCCATAGACTTCTACCGTACATGGTCTGTCTATGTACCTCAAATTTTTATAATTCTTTTGAATGTATTCTGTATGTGTCTGAGAAAAATAAAATGTGGCGTGAAGAATACTCTGCAATATTATAGAGGTAGGGGAGAATGCAGTGTCTCATGTTGAGATACTACAGCAGCAAACGAAGTGCCTGTGGATCCCGACTAAGGACCTGAGTTGTCCTACAGTCCTGCAGGCTCCCAATAGGACTGTAAAGTTTCTTATGAATCTTCTGTATGAATTATATTTTTCCCCCTTACATGAACCAGTAATGATAATGGAGTTATTAGGGCTTTGAACAGTTGTCGTCTTAATTTGGTTTCATTAAAATATTCAGCATTGCTTCCGGTTCCGGCGCTGGTATGTGAGGACGTGTAGAAGCCAGCTCCTCGCCGTTCAGCCAAAGCGAGCCCTCTGATCCTACCTGAGGGACACTTGTATGGAGCGATATCTACTGCGGAGCGGGCAGAGAATCGATCTAGAAGGAGCAATTTGAGATTGGTAGGAGTTCCTAAATCGGTATCGCCACGGTGTAACCTGTCAATTTGCTGATCCAAAAGAAGCAGAGGACTATCTTCACCTTATAGGCAGTGGGGCAGCGGAAGAGGGAGGCGTTGAACTGAGAAGGGGGTCCCCCGGCATCACGACTAGACATCAAGAATGGAATCGTGTCCCTACAGGACTACCATCGTGCTCGTAGATCTCCAAAGGCGAAAAGACCGTCTGCAAGGCAACACCCTCACAACACCTAGGGAACATTGTGCTTATTCTCTTACAGGGCGGCAAGAACCGAGGAGGTATCTGAAATGAGCTGTAATGCTGAAGGTGAGGCTGGTCTGAGGATTACCAGAAAAAAGGAAGGTCAAGATGGTGGTAGAATTATGTTTAAGCTGATATGTTTTTTCATGTTTTATTTAGGTTTTTTGGTTTATGTTATTAAGAGTTATAGGGTCTTTCCTCAGTTTGTCTTGGGCCATCATATCCGGGGATTAAAGGGGCTATGCTGGGAGGCAACCCCCTGCTGAGAGGAAACTTACATATGAAGTATTCCTTAGTATTGGTGTAAAACTGGGACATTCTTCCTGCAGTAACAGAATATGAGAATTATTTCATGGAACGTTAAGGGGTTGCGCTCCCCGAATAAGCGTATGAAAATCTTGAGCCACCTAAAACGGTTAAAAGCTGATGTAGCGTTGCTGCAGGAGACTCATCTCCCGAAAGAAGATTTCCACAGAATGGAGAAGTTATGGGTGGGAGCAGTATATGGCTCTGGGGCAGTAGGCAGGAAAGCCGGAGTGTTAACACTTATAGGACGCCATGTTTCTCATGTAATACACTCCATAGACGAGGATAATGAAGGTAGGATGGTGCGTATTCACATTTCAGGTTCATTTGGTGACTACCATGTTTATAACATATACGCCCCTAATCATAGCCATAAGGGCTTCTTCGATATCATGGGGCAAAGGTTACTTAATGATACTCACCCAAACAAGATTGTTGGGGGAGACTTTAATTTGGTTATGTACGCACAAGAAGACAGGAACTATGATAAAACTAGGGGTAAGCAGGAGATTTTGTCAGATTTTGCCAACTCATACTATCTCAGAGATAGCTGGAGACTGCACCACCCACAGGGAAGGAAGTATACGCACTACTCGCACGCACACAACAATTGGTCTAGAATAGATTATATCTTTCTGTCGCAGGGGGTTCTTCAGAGAATCTCTAATGTCAGCATCGCCGACATGGTAATATCCGATCACTCTCCTCTACTTTTGGATTTAGTTGATCAACATCCCGGAGGTGGGGACTTTGTTTGGAGATTCCCTAACTTTTTGTTGCATGATGAAAATTTCACTAAGTTACTACAGGGGTGGTGGAGTTTGTAGATGATAACAAGGATCATATACATTCACCGATGTTATTCTGGGAAACAGGAAAAGCAGTACTTAGGGGACGCTTGCTGGCGTATGTGTCATCTATTAAACGGTTAGCAAGAAAGCATTTTCAAGAAGCGAGTGAGGCATTGAGGCAGTCATATGCTGGTTTTCTCTTGGCTTGGAACCAGGCTGCTAAAGAGAGGTGGGTCTTGGCACAGAGAGAATTTGACGTGTGGGCGGAAAGGCAGGAAAGCTTTAAAAAAAACTAGACTTGACATAGAGCTACACAAATTTGGGCACAAATCAGGTCAGATGCTCACACAGTATAAAAACGGAGGATGGGACCAGGGAGCGCAGACCTAAGCAAATAACTGAACTGCTTGCTGACTATCTTGCCAGATTTTATCAAGGGAGGGGGGAAGAGATAGAGGAAGGCAAGGCGTTTTTAGAGGCTATGTCCCTTCCAAAAATAACTGAGGAACAACTTGTTTCATTAAATACCCCTATAACGGCTGTAGAGATACAATCTACTATAAAATAATTTCCTTCAGGTAAGGCCCTGGGCCCGGATGGATACTCTGCTGATTTTTATAAAGCCATGTGTACACAGATCACCCCAGTGCTAACTACTGTTTGTTCCTCTATAGTCGAAGGAAATAGAATACCTGATCACATGAACACAGCTCTTTTTACCCTAATACATAAAAAGGGGAAGGATCCGGAGGACCCATCCTCTTACAGGCCAATTTCATTGATCAATCAAGACATGAAATTGCGGTCTAAGATTTTAGCCAATAGGTTAGCTGAAATCCTCCCCTCATTGATTTCACCGCGGCAAGTGGGCTTTATTAAAGGGAGATCAGCGGTCACTAATATACGTAAGGTATTTCTGGCTTTGTATGTAGCAAGATCGCCGAAATATGAGGGAAGGAACCCTGCTATTGTCACGCTTGATACAGAGAAAGCGTTTGACAGTATTATATGGAGGTGGCTGGATCAGGTTTTAGATGGTATGGGTTTTACTGGTCTTTTTCGATCAGCTCTTAAAGGGATCTACTCCAATCCGAAAGCTAGGGTATATGCTACAGGTTTCATGTCTGCCTGCTTTACCTTACAGAGAGGTACTAGACAGGGGTGCCCTCTGTCCTCTCTGCTTTTTGATCTGGCGATAGAACCATTGGCCAGATACTTGGATTCTCCCACAATATTCGAAGGCTTGGCGGTAGGCCTTCATAACATGCGATTGGTGTTATTCGCGGATGACCTAGTGTTGTTCATGGCTGACCCCATCACTGATATGGCCAAAGTTATGCGAGTGCTGACGACCTTTGATTCTTTCTCTGGATTTAGAGTAAATTACTCGAAGAGCGATATTCTTTTCATGAAAAATGATGCTTCAAGGGGTCACAGAGAAACAGTGAAGGGCTTACCAGTTGCTAAATCATTTATAACTTATCTAGGTAGTAAAATAGGTAAAACTCTGGAGTCAATTTATAGACTGAACTATGTCCCACTGATCGATAAGATTACGAGAGAACTACAGCACTGGCATAATCTCCCATTATCTTTAATGGGACGTAATAATCTTATAAAAATGATGTCCATCTCCGAACTGTTATACCCATTGCAGACAATTCCTCTGCTACTACAGCATGAAGATGTAAATAAATTGACAAAAGCCGTCACAGTATTTCCTTGGCATGGTAAACTCCCTAGAATAAGTCTACGTAAATTAAAGGCACCCAAGGAGCAATGTGGCATAGCTTTCCCAGATGTTAGAGGATATAATTTGGCGTGTATGGCCAGGCACATTGCAGATTGGATTAATGGCACTAGCTTCTATTCTGCTCTGTCTTTAGAAAGTGGATTCTGCGCTCCCTGGTCTCTGGTGGCATTGCTGCATGCGAGATTGCTGTGAATTCCTGAATGGATCAAAAAATCTGTACTTTTCAAAGACACTATAGCAACTTGGAGAATTCTGAGGAAAAGGTGTTGGTTGTCATACAGAATATCTAAGCACCTTCCATTGTGGAACAAGCGGGAGTTCACACAAGGTTACACCAATAGCTTGCTTATAGAATAGAAATCTAAAGGGTTTACTCAGGTTAGGCACTTACTACATGATTCGGAACCTAGATGGCTTCAGGAGAAAGAAGTCGTCGACAAATTTTCTTTACGTCCCTTTCAGACAATTCAGTATGCTCAAATCAAAGCGGCCATAAACTCAAACTTATCAATGGTGCATAAGGAAATAAAGCAAAATGTACTAGACAAAATATTCGATTTGGGAGGAGGGGAAACCGCAGTCTCTGGTATCTACTATAAAATGCAAACAGAAGACTCATGGAAGGATAGGATGGGAGTTTTTAACAAATAGGAAGAGCAGTTGGGGGTAGAAAACATCACCCAAATGCTGCACAAAGGATGGATGCGAGTGAGAAAGCATATTATCAATGAGGTATGGAGAGACACGCAATTGAGAATAATACATAGGGCCATATATGGTTTTAACATACAGTACAGACCAAAAGTTTGGACACACCTTCTCATTCAAAGAGTTTTCTTTATTTTCATGACTATGAAAATTGTAGATTCACACTGAAGGCATCAAAACTATGAATTAACACATGTGGAATTATATACATAACAAACAAGTGTGAAACAACTGAAAATATGTCATATTCTAGGTTCTTCAAAGTAGCCACCTTTTGCTTTGATTACTGCTTTGCACACTCTTGGCATTCTCTTGATGAGCTTCAAGAGGTAGTCCCCTGAAATGGTTTTCACTTCACAGGTGTGCCCTGTCAGGTTTAATAAGTGAGATTTCTTGCCTTATAAATGGGGTTGGGACCATCAGTTGCATTGAGGAGAAGTCAGGTGGATGGATACACAGCTGATAGTCCTACTGAATAGACTGTTAGAATTTGTATTATGGCAAGAAAAAAGCAGCTAAGTAAAGAAAAACTAGTGGCCATAATTACTTTAAGAAATGAAGGTCAGTCAGTTTGCCGAAAAATTGGGAAAACTTTGAAAGTAAGGGCTATTCGACCATGAAGGAGAGTGATGGGGTGCTGCGCCAGATCACCTGGCCTCCACAGTCACCAGACCTGAACCCAATCGAGATGGTTTGGGGTGAGCTGGACCGCAGAGTGAAGGCAAAAGGGCCAACAAGTGCTAAGCATCTCTGGGAACTCCTTCAAGACTGTTGGAAGACCATTTCAGGGGACTACCTCTTGAAGCTCATCAAAAGAATGCCAAGAGTGTGCAAAGCAGTAATCAAAGCAAAAGGTGGCTACTTTGAAGAACCTAGAATATGACATATTTTCAGTTGTTTCACACTTGTTTGTTATGTATATAATTCCACATGTGTTAATTCATAGTTTTGATGCCTTCATAGTCATGAAAATAAAGAAAACTCTTTGAATGAGAAGGTGTGTCCAAACTTTTGGTCTGTACTGTACCTCCTCACCCAGATAGACCCGACCATATAACAAACTGCCCTAAATGTGGGGTAGGTTACACGGATCTATTTCATGGACTTTGGATGTGTCCAAAAAGCAAAAAGCTCTGGTCCGAGGTTGGACATATGGTTGGAGATATATGGGGAAAGAGGATGGACTTAACTCAACAGCTCTTTCTGTTTCATTTTGAGGGAGAGGATGGGGGGGAGGGGGCTTCCTGATCTGTTTCATACAGTATGTATGGTGGTCAAAAGTAGTATTTTGCAACAGTGGCTACAAAATGTAGTGCTGATACATATCATTAAGAACCAGCTAAAAAAGTTATTCCATTTGGAATGTTTGGCTATATTGAACTCAAAAGACAGGCATACACATAAGCTTTTGAAAAAATGGAGAAGCTTTATTATAAAATATATGTCTGATGCAGAGATACAAAACATAATGCAACCTTTTTCTTTGCCGGAATGGTATCTATTAGAACAAATGAGAGGAAGGTTGTTACTACGTGCAGCGAATAATGAGGGTTCACTGGTGTCTTAACAGTGAGGTGCTCGGGAGTTTCCTTGAGTAGAATGGGACAAGGACTTTTGCTTTAAATCAAACAATAAAGATATATAAAACTTTGATTTCCTGGGTTGATGTACCACTGATATGCTGAGCTTTACTCTGATGTTTAGAGTACCATAATTGTTTGAGGTCTGATGGATCTTGTTTGCTTGTGACTTAGTTTCGGGGTCTGCATACCCCCTCAAAGAACAATGAATTTTTATAATTGCTTTAATGTAAATGTGAATTGTTCAATGTAAGGAGCTGCGTACCCTGTTGTTATGAAACAATAAAATAAAAAATATAAAAAAATAAAAAAATATTCAGCATTTTAGACTACAGATTTCCTTTAGCGAAGGTCATTTAAACAACAGTAACATTTAATGCACTACCACACTATTAAATAATGCAGCTGTAATCCTGGCTAAATACCGTACATGGGATTTGGAGCCACACCGCTACAGTGGTGTCATTTATTTGTAATGAGCGGAGAGGTGATTCTTTGTTTAATATAAAATGCTATTATCTGCTAGAAGTTTTTCCTAACACATAAACCATTAGAAAAATGGATAAGGAACAATTATAATCTGCAAAAAAAAAAATAGCAATGTGTCTTATTCCAATTAGGGCTTGTACACACAACCGTGTGAAGCCCGTGCCGTGGACCGCAAATTGCGGTCCGCTAAGCACGGGCACCTGCCATGTGGCAGCCGCATAAGGATCGCGCCCCATTCACTTGAATGGGTCCGCGATCCCTCCGTTCCGCAAAAAGATGGAGCAAGCTCTATCTTTTTGCGGTGCCGAAGCACGGAACGGAACCTGAGAAAGAACTGTTCCGCAATTCCCGATTTGGGGATCCATTAAAATGAATGGGTCCGCATCCGTGATGCGGAATGGCCACGGAACGGGACCAGTGTATTGCGGATCCGCAAATGTGGTCCGCAATACGGGCACGGGTTTCACACGGTCGTGTGAACGAGCCCTTACGGGGTTGTCTGGACTAGGTATCAATTGAAATAGCTAAAATGCAATGCTCAGTTTGTCTGAAAATGTGTTTTTCCTGGAAGATTAATTAAAGTTTGGCCCTTCTGGACACTTATGTGGGATACACAAGGACCCCATCCATGATTTGCGGATCGCAAAAAGGACACGCGTGCATGAGACCTAATACTGATTCTTTTCCCACAGAACTATGTATCAATCAGCTCCTCCTGGTCCATACCCGACACATTAGGTTACTGGGATCAAAACTAGCGCCTTTACTAAACTGTAAAGATAAAACCAATTTACTTCTAATTCCATTTTATGAACTAGAGTTCATTCACCCATAAATGAGCAACTAATTAAAAGTTTTAATAACCATAATAATAAAGAAAAATCTAAAGTAGTGAACAGAAGCAAACCTTGCCCTAATTGCGGAAACGTCCTGTAATTTGTACGGGTTTAACCTACGGCGTCAGTCAGCAAGCCAGCTAGTTTAATGAAAGGATTCTACCTTGTGAAAGTAACACGTTGGAACAGCTTGAGCAGATGGAGAGCTCTGCGGGGATGAGTCAGCCGTCAGTCCGTCAGTGCATTAATCATGCTTTAACTATCACATGACACAAGTGCTACTGTCAGAAAGCTTTAAGGCGTCTCATTATAATTCACTGTTTTCAGGAGGAAAAGATTTTGAAGACAAATTTCACTTCTTTGAAATCAAACTTCATATAATTACAGAAACATTGTGTATTTAATCAGCAATTGTAAGAAATTTGTATTTCTGCTTAGTAGCTGTTTTGTAAAAACGTAGCTGATATAAGACTTAGGGTAGGTTCACACTAGCGTTATGGAGTCCGTTATGGCTTTCCGTTATAACAGGGTTATAACGGAATATAACGGAATCCATAGGATGGAATGCAAAACGGAAACCTTTAAAAGGCATTCCGTTTGCTCTCCGTCCTAATAGAAGTCTATGGACAAAACGGATCCGTCTAGTTCCCGTTATGCAAGATGGAAAACAAAGTCCTGTCGACAGGACTTTGTTTTCCGTATTGCATAACGGGACCCAGACAGATCCGTTATGTTTTCCCATAGACTTCTATTAGGACGGAGCAAAATGGAATACCTCTTAAAGGTTTCCGTTTTGCATTCCATCCTATGGATTCCGTTATATTCCGTTATAACGGAAAGCCATAATGGACTCCATAACACTAGTGGGAACCCACCCTTAAAGAGTAAATAAACTGTTTTACACTTTTCTTTTCATTGTGCCTGCGCCGGCTTCACTCACTGCGCAGGCGCTGGCCCAATTAGTATTCGACACAGGCACAATGAGTGAGGCCGGCAGCAGGGCTTCACTCACTGCGCCTGCGCCGAATAGTAAACGGGATGGCGCAGGCGCAGGATTTACTGGATGAAGAAAAGAACTCGCCAGTCAATCAACGGGACCTGGGCGTGCCAAAGGGTGAGTGGACCAATCCTCTAGGTGCTGAAGCAACCTAGAGGCTCATTAGCATATTTTAAAAGTGTTTATTTTAAGAAAACGGCAGCAGGCAGGGAGATATAAGGCACACTGTTATGTACTGCTGACATTAGCCCATCGCTAATATCAGTCAGCTACATAAAGTAATTTCTGATGACAGAAACCCTTTAAGGATCCCAAGGGGCTGTCCCTCTGGCCGTTGGAGCCCAGGGCCACCCTGCTGTTAATTATTCACTCCTCTCCTCTGCTTTTTTTTTTTTTTCCCCAGTGCGCCGTAATCTCGCGCATGCTCCCTTGATACACACGTCCGGGCCCGTGCTGTGTCCTGGCAGCAGCCTCATCCAGAAAAAATTGCGCATGTGCCAGCTTTCTGCGCACTCCCAGTTGAGCAAAGTGCTCCTTTTGAAGGTAATTAGCATATAAATAAAAGCGATTTTTTGCAAAAATGAAAAGACCGGTGGGGGTAAGACTAGTATATTTTTTATCTAGATCAAGGAGACTGATATGATGATATGAAAAGCTCTGTAGCTAAAATCTGGCTGACAGAACCCCTTTAACTGACTGCCGTGGAGAACGCTGCACAGGACGGAGCACACATCGTTGCTCTGATGGGCCGGCTTTAGCGCTGCCCTAGACGTTTTACAGGCTAGGGCAGCACTAAAGCCCACCCATCAGTGTCGGTGACGTCACCGGGCTCACTGCTGGGCAGAAGCCTCCGCCTGGCAGCCCTAAGTTCATCACAGAAACTCCAGAAAGAGCCTTTGCCCTGCGCTATTCAGCGCAGGGCAAAGGAGAGCATCGGAGCATGAAGTCAAGTCGGGGGGCTGCCTGGGTGAAAATGGGGATGTGTCCGGCTTCAGCTCTGAACCAGGACAACCCCTTTAACTGTCCTTAGGATATTTCTGAATATCCTTACAGAGTTAGCAGCTGGAAGATTATAAGCAGGAATGCCACTCGCTGATTTGGTCCTAGCGGTCGTGTGATCTGCTCATGCAGATACCCAGCCATTAGAGATCACACCATTGCTAGGATGAGAGCAAGTGGCATTGCTGTTTCCTGTTCTATATATATAGCACTCATTGGTGGGCTCAGCCTCACTTGTAAAAACTCTGGGAATGCGAAAAACTTAGCATAAAAAGCCCGGTATCTGGAAGTGACATCATGCTGAAAAAACAAACACACACAAGTGCAAGGTTTAACCCTTTCAGGACCCTGCCATATTTCACCTTAAGGACCAGGCAGTTTTTTGAAAATTTGACATGTCACTTTATGTGGTAATATCTTTGGAACGCTTTTACTTATCCAAGCCATTCTGAGATTGTTTTCTCGTGACACATTGTACTTCACGACAGTGGTAAATTTCAGTCAATATTTTTAATTTTTATTTTAAAAAAAAATCCCAAATTTACCAAAAAATTTGAAAAATTCACAACTTTCCAAATTTCAATTTATCTGCTTTTAAAACAGATAGCGATACCTCATATAATAGTTATTACTTTACATTTCCCATATGTCTACTTTATGTTTGGATCATTTTGTAAATGTCATTTTATTTTTTGGGGACGTTAGAAGGCTTAGAAGTTTAGAAGCAGATCTTGAAAGTTTTCAGAAAACTACCAAAACCCATTTTTTAAGGACCAGTACAGTTCTGAAGTCACTGTGGGGCTTACATAGTAGAAACCACCCATAAATGGCCCCATTTTAGAAACTACACCCCTCAAGCTATTAAAAATGGATTTTACAAACTTTGTTAACCCTTTAGGTGTTCCACGAGAATTAAAAGAAAATGTAGATGAAATTTCAGAATTTCACTTTTTTGCCAGATTTTCCATTTTAATCAATTTTTTTTCCGGTAACAAAGCAAGGGTTAACAGCCAAACAAAACTAAATATTTATTACCCTCTGTAGTTTACAGAAACACCCCATTTGTGATCATAAACTGCTGTATGTGGACACGGCAGGGCACAGAAGAAATGGAGTGCCATATGGTTTTTGGAGGGCAGATTTCACTGGGATAATTTTAAGTTGCCATGTCACATTTGATGACCCCCTGATGCACCCCTAGAGTAGAAACTCAAAAAAAATTGACCCCATTTTGGAAACTACGGGATAAGGCAGTTTTGTTGGTACTAGTTTAGGGTACATATGATTTTTGGTTGCTCTATATTACACTTTTTGTAAGGCAAGGTAACAAGAAATAGCTGTTTTGGCACCATTTAAATTTTTTTACATTGTTCATCTGACAGGTTAGATCATGTGCTATTTTTATAACTCAGATTGTTACGGACGTGACAATACTAAATATGACTACTTTTTATGGTTGTTTGTTTCAGTTTTACATAATAAGTCATTTTTGAAAAAAAATATTTTTTTAGTGTCTCCATATTCTGAATGCCATAGTTTTTTGGGCGACTGTCTTATGTAGGGTCTCATTTTTTTTTAGATGAGATGACGGTTTGATTGGTACTATTTTAGGGTGCATATGACTTTTAGATCGCTTGGTATTACACTTTTTGTGTTGTAAGGTGACAAAAAATGGCTTTTTTTTTTACACAGATTTTATTTTATTTTACGGTGTTCACCTAAGGGGTTGGGTCATGTGCTATTTTCATACAGCAGGTTGTGCAGCAATACCTAATATGTATACTATTTTTATTTATGGTTTATACAATAAAAGCATTTTTTAAACCAAAAAAATCATGGTTTAGTGTCTCCATATTCTGAGAGCCATAGTTTTTATTTTTTGCCCGATTTATTTAATGTAGGGGTTTATTTTTTGCAGGATGAGGTGATGAGGTGACAGTTTGATTGGTACTATTTTCGGGGGCATATACCTTTTTGATCGTTTGGTGTTGCACTTTTTGTGATGTAAGGTGACAAAAAAATGGTTGTTTTAGCACAGTTTTTATTTTATTTTCTTCTACGGCGTTCAGGTGAGGGAGTGGCAATACCCAATATGTCTGTTTTTCAATTTCTTTTTACAATTTATGTGTTTTATTTGGGGAAGGGAGCTTTTTTTTTACTTGAAACTTTATTTTTTTATTATGAAAAACACTTTTTTATTACTTTTTAACATTTTTTTTTAAACTTTTGTCTCTGGGACTTCAACTTCCGGGGTCTGATCCCCTCTGCGATGCATTACAATACATCCTGTATTGTAATGCATTGCCTGTCAGCTTTTATGCTGACAGTCTGCCTGTGAGACCCAGCCTAAGAGCTGGATCTCACAGGCTTCCGTAGAAGGCAAGCCCCAATGCCTATGGAAGGTATTGGGCTGCCTTCTCTGCCATCGGATCCCCGTCACTGCAACACGGTGACCCGATGGGGAAGTGGAGGGAACCTGTACCCTCCGCAAACCCTCTGCATGCCATGGTCAGCTTTGACAGCGGCATACAAGGGGTTAATAAGCCAGCATCAGTGTTTTCACCAATGCCGCCGTATGCAGCAGGGGCCCAGCTGTCAGTGACTACCGGGTCCGTGCCACTGATCTGGCGGGCGCAGCTCCAGTATGTGTGAACGTCCTCAAAAATAATATGAATTATTGATTTCCATTAATTTCCATCTTTTATCTTATTTAGCCTCACTTATAAAAACCTCTGAGAATTTGAATAACTACTAAAATGGGCATAAAAAGCCTGCTATCCGGAAAAGACATTGTGCAGAAAAAAAAAACACACACAAGTGCAAGGTTTAATTGCAAAAGTAGACAGGTCCTCGTGACTACAGTATGTATGAACTCCCACCAATAAAAATAATAATATACGTTAAACGGATGCCTCAGACTGATGCCAAACAGTGGTATCCGAAAACAAGGGATAGGAGTGGCACACAATAGGCTTTTCAGAGCTTTAGTTGAAGGAATGCAGCAGCTGAGCTAGAGACCCCAGATCCAGGCCGGTCAAAGTGAAGGCAATAGAAAACGTAGGCTTCAGCAGCATCTCCAAACAAATTACCTCTTTATTCAGAATTCCATGGCACGGTGTACAAAAACATGCAACGTTTCGGCTACATCTAGCCTTTGTCAAGCATTAGGCGTATACGTCAAACAGATGGCTATAACATGATGTGAACTCATATGTCAGCCTCAGTTGCAGGAGAAATAAAAAAAATGTAATGCTGAATGCCCCCCATAGGTCTTGTATGACTTTATGGAGGGAACAAAGTGTAAAAAATAAAAAATAAAGAAAATAAAATGATTTAAAGAAGCCACACACCATACCGCAGCTTCGAGTCCTGCCCCTATCAACCATAAACTATATATTCTACTGTATCAAAATGACCATTATGGAGACATAATTATAAAAAGTATTTTAGTTGCACTTTGTCTTAAAAAATTTGAAAAACAGACTATTTCCCTTCTTTTTACATATTTTAAGGTATAAAAAGTAAAAACAAAAAAATTCTAAAAAGACAAAAATAAATCTCCAAGTATAACCGAAAAAAGGCACTAAAATTATTTGCATAACTGGACGGAAAAAAGTTAGAACTTTCAAGGACTTTCTATATGAATTGTCAATTCTGGACTATTCTCTGAACAGTCACACTATCCATTTAGTGCTGTCAGTGCAGGGAACTAGGGATCGACCGATATAGATTTTTTAGGGCCAATACCGATAATCTGTGAACTTTCGGGCCGATAGCCGATAATTTATACCAATATTTTGTGAATTTTCATTTTTGAAAAAAAATAAAATGATACTCAGATCTGCTGAAAATGAATGTTTGTTGTTAACATGTAGTTATTTATTTTTTTGCAAATCTTTCTTTTTTATTTATAATTAATATTTTGGTGTGTGTTTTTTTTTTTTTTTTTTACTAACTATAAGCCCCCTTAGGGACTAGAACCCTTGTCCTATTCACCCTGATAGATCTCCCTGCTGCTCTGTGCATAGTGCACACAGCAGCATGGAGGTTACCATGGCAGCCAGGGCTTCAGTAGTGTCCTGGCTGCAATGGTAACCAGACGGAGCCCCAGCATTACACTGCTGGGACTCCGATCAGAACTGCCACTCCACCACCAATGAGGAGGAGGGGAGAGGGGACATTGTGGCCACTGCCACCAATGATTAATACTGGGGGGCTTTGGTTGGGGTGGTGACTCCCGACCTCTATGAGCGGTAGTTGCGATCCGCGGCACCTGAGGGGTTAACTACCGCAAATCGCAGCTACCGCTAATAGAGGTCGGGAGCCGGCTATGTGATTCTGCAGCCAGCTCCCACCTCCTGTATATGAATTAATGAGAGACTTATCTTCATTGGTGGGGCAGTGGCCACAGCCCCTCCCCTCCTCTTGTCCTACCTCCTCTCATTGGCGGCAGCAGCAGCACAGAGGGGAGGGAGACTCTGCTTCCTTCTCCCCTGTGCTGCTGAGGGAACACGGAGAGCGCTGACAGCAGCGCGATCCTTGTTCCCCATACGTTATCGGAATATCAGCAAAATAGATGCCGATACCGATAACGTTCAAAATCCTTAATATCGGCCGATAATATCGGTAAAACCGATAATCGGTCGATCCCTACAGGGAACCCCCTCCTCCCCCCAAACTGGTAACACCCATTTGGACCTTTATTAATAAACTAATAATACTACTTTTAGTAACTAATAATAAGTACTATAACTACTTGTCACGGAACCATGAACCAGACGTACAACAAGAGATAAGAGAAAATAAGAAGGCTTTATTGAAAATAAAGCTGTAAAGCAAAAGTCCAAACGGATGGTGAAACCGAGCAGAGTCTTTGCGAAGCCAGAGGTCAGGAACCAGAAGGGTAGTCAGACGAAGCCAGGATCAGGAACCAGCAGGGTAGTCAGACGAAGCCAGGATCAGGAACCAGCAGGGTAGTCAGACAAAGCCAGGATCAGGAACCAGCAGGGTAGTCAGACGAAGCCAGGATCAGGAACCAGAAGCAGCAGCAGTCTTAGAAGCATGTGAACACAAGAGGACCAAGCAAGGAACTGAAGCCACAGACCTCCTATATATATGAGCTAGGCATCCAGCTCCTCCCAGTGGGAAGGAGGAGCCGCAGGGTGGAAGGCTACAAGAAACCCAGAAACCAAGATGGCCGCCAGCACATGTCAAACGAAGGAGAACAGCAAGAAGGTAAGACCATGACAGTACCTCCCCCTCAAGGGCCCCTCCTCCGCGGAGCACAAAACGGTTTCTGAGGGAAGCGTGCGTGGAAGGCTCGGAGCAAGGCAAGAGCATGGACATCTGCGGAGGGAACCCAGGAACGCTCCTCTGGACCATAACCACGCCAATGGACCAAAAACTGCAACCGACCGCGGACCAGGCGTGAGTCCAGGATATTGCTCACCTCATATTCCTCACGATTGCCCACTTGGACCGGACGAGGCCGAGGAACCGAGGAAGTGAAACGATTACACACCAGTGGCTTCAACAGGGAGACATGAAACACGTTGGAGATCCGCATGCCAGGAGGAAGCGCAAGGGCATAGGCTACCGGGTTTACCCTGCGAAGCACTCGGAAGGGACCAACAAAGCGAGGCGCCAGCTTGGGAGTGGGCACTCGAAGGTTGAGGTTGCGGGTGGACAACCATACACGGTCTCCGACCTGGTAGGAAGGAGCAGGCGCTCGTCTGCGATCAGCCTGGAGTCTCTGGCGCTGCGCAGAGACCTCAAGGGACTTCTGGATCTGTACCCAAGAAGCACGTAGGACGGAAAGGTGATTCTCCACAGCCGGAATATCCTGGGGAGAGAATACCTCCGGTAACACGGCAGGTTGGAACCCATAATTGGCCATGAAGGGAGACGTCCCAGAGGAAGAGTTCACCGCCGTGTTCCTGGCAAACTCAGCCCAAGGCAGGAGGTCAACCCAATTGTCTTGGTGGTCGGAGACATAGCAACGAAGGAATTGCTCCAAGGCCTGATTGGATCGTTCTGCGGCCCCATTGGACTGAGGGTGGTAGGCCGAGGAGAAGGAGAGATGAATCCCCAACTGGGAGCAAAAGGCGCGCCAGAACCTGGACACAAACTGACTCCCCCGATCCGACACAATCTCCTTGGGCAAACTGTGCAACCGGAAGACCTCCCTGGCAAAAATCGTGGCCAACTCTTGTGCAGAGGGTAACTTCTTGAGAGGAACACAGTGGCACATTTTGGAAAACCGATCCACAATCATGAGAATGACCGTATGGCCTCGGGATGCAGGGAGGTCCACAATGAAATCCATCCCCAGGTGTGACCATGGGCGCTCCCCGGTGGCTATGGGTTGCAGAAGGCCCAACGGAAGGTGCCGAGGGGACTTACTCTGGGCACAAACGGAGCATGCCGCTACATATGCGGCGATGTCGGAACGTAGGGAAGGCCACCAGAACAGACGTGAAACAGCCCAGGACAGCTGATTCTTTCCAGGATGCCCCGCGGTCTTGGAGTTATGGTAGGTTCGCAACAACCGAGTGCGCAACTCCTCAGGCACAAAACATCTGCCGTTGGGTCTCCCAGAGGGAGCACCAGATTGAGCCGCCAAAATCTGCTCACCCAGGGGAGAGGTCAGGCTGGTGCGAATGGCAGCCAGGATCTGATTCGGAGGTATGACCGAAGTCGGAATCGACTCCTCCCTGGACAGCTCGGAGTACTGCCGTGATAAGGCATCCGCCCTGATGTTCTTGGAACCGGGTAGGTAGGAGACCACGTAATTAAAACGTGACAAGAACAGAGCCCATCTGGCCTGACGTGGTGTCAATCTCTTGGCCTCAGAAAGGTAGGTCAGATTCTTGTGGTCCGTCAGGATGAGAACCGGAACCACCGAACCCTCGAGCAAGTGCCTCCATTCTTTAAGGGCCTGCACGATGGCCAATAACTCCCTGTCACCAATCTGATAGTTGCACTCCGCGGAAGACAGTTTCCGGGAGTAAAACCCACAGGGAAGCAGAGGACCCTCTGGTGTTCTACGCTGAGACAGAAGGGCGCCTACTCCCGTCTCAGACGCGTCCACCTCGAGGACAAAGGGCAACCCAGGGTTGGGATGCGACAGAATCGGAGCCGACACAAAGGCTGACTTTAGGGCCTCAAAAGCTCGGATGGCCTCGAGCGGCCAGACCTGGGAATTACTGCCCTTCCTGGTCAGATCCGTGAGAGGCTTGGCCAGCATGGAAAAGTCCCTGATGAACTTCCGATAATAATTGGCGAAGCCCAAAAAGCGCTGCAGGGAACGAAGACCACTGGGCTGGGGCCACTGTAAGACAGCCGAAACCTTCTCAGGATCCATGGAGAACCCCTCAGCGGAAATGATGTAACCTAAGAAGGTTACCTGGGATCGGTGAAATTCGCATTTCTCAAGCTTACCGAACAGCTTGTTCTCTCGTAACCGTTGCAACACTCGTCTGACATCCAGAATGTGGGCCTCCATGGATTCAGAATATACCAAGATGTCATCCAAATAGACCACCACACACTGCTGCAACAGGTCACGGAAAACATCGTTGATGAATTCCTGAAAGACTGCGGGCGCATTGCACAACCCAAAGGGCATAACCAAGGATTCATAATGACCGGTCCTGGTGTTAAACGCGGTCTTCCACTCATCGCCCGCCTTGATCCTTACCAGGTTATATGCCGCCCTCAGGTCGAGTTTGGTAAAGACCGTGGCCCCTTTAAGGCGATCGAACAGCTCGGAAATCAAGGGTATCGGGTAAGCGTTCTTGATCGTGATGCGATTGAGACCCCTGTAATCGATGCAAGGCCTCAACTCACCGCCCTTCTTTTTCACAAAGAAAAATCCAGCCCCTGCCGGGGACGAAGATTTGCGAATGTGTCCGCGTGAAAGCGCTTCCCTCACGTACTCCTCCATGGCCTCATTCTCCGCTACCGACAGTGGATAGACTTTGCCACGAGGAGGAACGGCACCAGATTGTAACTCTATGGCACAATCGTATGGGCGGTGCGGAGGTAGGGCAACTGCGCGCACCTTATCGAATACATCCCGGTACTCCTCGTATTCAGGAGGCAACAGAGAGTCCGAGGAAGTACACAGCAACTTGACAGGCCCATGGATGCAACTAGCCCCACACTGCGGTGACCACGAGAGGATCTCGACCGATCTCCAATCGAAAGTCGGATTATGCTTCTGGAGCCAGGGGTACCCCAAGACCACCGAGTAGTGTGGAGACGAAATAACCTGGAGGCAGACCGACTCTCTGTGAACGGCACCAATGGCTATCCCCACTGGAAGGGTCTCATGAGTCACGTGTGGCGGCAGAAGGGGTCTGCCGTCTATCGCCTCAAGAGCCAGTGGGGAACCTCGAGCCTGCAGAGGAATGGAATTGGCGGCAGCGAACACACTATCAATGAACAAACCACCAGCACCAGAGTCCACCAACGCCTGGGTCGTCACCGAGCCCCCGACCCAGGAGAGGACAACAGTGATCAGTGGTTTGTCAACACGGGAAACCGGGGACGAGGAGACTCCACCCAAGATCTGCCCCCGACAGGATCTCAGGTACGAGCGTTCTCCCGGACGGTTCGGACATGCCAACCGAAAATGCCCACCGAGACCACAGTACATGCATCGGCCCTCGCGTCTCCGGAGTGCCCTCTCCCCCTCGGACAGGCGAGCAAACCCCAGCTGCATGGGTTCACCCCCAGACAAGTCATCCCCAGGAGGCGTGGGAGGAGAGGGAGGCACGGGTGGGACAGCAAACGTAGGCACCAATCTGTTAGAAGACCTCCGCAGGTTCTCCTTAAAGGAAGGTCTCTCCCTGAGTCTGGTGTCAATCAAAATCAGGAAAGAAATAAGAGACTCGAGCTCAACTGGTAGGTCCTTAGCTGCAACCTCATCCTTCAAGGCATCCGAGAGACCATGAGAGAAAGCAGCGACCAGAGCCTCATTATTCCAGCCCACCTCTGCTGCCAGGGTACGAAACTCAATGGCGTATTCAGCTACGGATCGTGAACCCTGTCTGATGGACATAAGGAGCTTCGCAGCAGAGGCAGCACGAGCCGGCACATCGAATACCTTCCGAAGAGAAGCAACAAAACCGGAAAACTCGGCAACCACCGGATTGTTGTTCTCCCATAAAGGGCTGGCCCAGGCCAAGGCCTTGTCCGAGAGCAGCGAGATCAAGAAGCCCACCTTTGATCTCTCAGTAGGAAAGGCATGTGGCAGCAACTCGAAATAAATGCCCACCTGGTTAAGGAAACCTCGGCACTGAGTTGGCTCTCCCCCAAAGCGCTGTGGAAGAGGGGCAGAACCGGTCATACCCCGAAACACCGCAGGCGCAACAACAGGTGTCGGGGTAGACTCTGGCGCAACAACCGGAGCGGCAGTAGGAGCGAGCCCAGGAGCGACAACCGACCCATCGGCAACGGGAGCGAAATGAGCCGTGCGTTCAAGCAGGGTTTGCAACGCCACAGCGAACCGACCCAACAGGTGATCCTGCTGATCAAGTCTGGCATCCAGCGTGGGTAGCGAGGATGGCCCTGTACCGTCAGAATTCATGGCTTGGTCCTAATGTCACGGAACCATGAACCAGACGTACAACAAGAGATAAGAGAAAATAAGAAGGCTTTATTGAAAATAAAGCTGTAAAGCAAAAGTCCAAACGGATGGTGAAACCGAGCAGAGTCTTTGCGAAGCCAGAGGTCAGGAACCAGAAGGGTAGTCAGACGAAGCCAGGATCAGGAACCAGCAGGGTAGTCAGACGAAGCCAGGATCAGGAACCAGCAGGGTAGTCAGACAAAGCCAGGATCAGGAACCAGCAGGGTAGTCAGACGAAGCCAGGATCAGGAACCAGAAGCAGCAGCAGTCTTAGAAGCATGTGAACACAAGAGGACCAAGCAAGGAACTGAAGCCACAGACCTCCTATATATATGAGCTAGGCATCCAGCTCCTCCCAGTGGGAAGGAGGAGCCGCAGGGTGGAAGGCTACAAGAAACCCAGAAACCAAGATGGCCGCCAGCACATGTCAAACGAAGGAGAACAGCAAGAAGGTAAGACCATGACACTACTCAAATAGGCATAAAAATGCCCATAACCAAAAGTGACTTTGTGCAGAAAAAATAAGGCTTAATTGTAAAGGACCAAAATAATAATAATAATAATTATTATTATTATAATAAAATTTCCATTAATATTCATGTTTTATCTTTTATTTAACATTATTTTGTTTGGTGGCCGATCACACATACCGTAGTCATGAGGATCCATCTGCTTTACAATGAAACCTTGCACCCATGTGTCTTTTCTTCCGCACAATGTCACTTCCGGATACTAGGCTTTTTACTTACCAGTGTTTGGTTGCATTCTCATGCGCCCGATGAAAAAGGCAGCACGCCTATGAAACGCGTTGCACCAATTCCATTTGTATTTTCTTATTCATTCAATAAATTCTAATTCCTTTTATTCCATCTCCAGCAGCGCCCATCAATTCCCCGTTTTTTCCCCATACTATTATATTAAAATAATGGTGTCACAATTGATCAATTTCATGATTAATAGGAGACGGTGCTTCAGTGATTCCTTTACTTATTAGTATTTTAACATAAGAAATAAGAGAGACCAGCGGGGCCTTAATTTATTATTTTTGTACTTTTGTTAATTAGAGCCGATCTTATTCAATTATGATTTCAGTCGGCTTTTGTGAATGTGATGGAGGAATAAATCTCTGCTATCTGTCCTATGTTTGAAGAACGACCCACCCACCCCCTCTTTTTTTTTTTTTTTTTTTAGCCATTTAGACCTCAGTTGACCTTGGGAGGATGAAGTATGTTGATGCCTGAGCAGAGATTTAGAGAACTGCGCAGAATCCTTAGTTAATTTGGGTAGGGACATAATCATAAATCGTTTCTCATTGTAATTTTACTAATTGCTTTTAAATACGTCCATAGATGACATGGAAGTCAATTATTAATCTGTCTTCGAAGCGTCTATGTTTTTGGTTGTGTACATGAGGGTGGTCAATGTCATTTTTTACGCAAATGGTTTGTTCCTATTGTTATGTAATGTATGCCCAGCATGATCTGGTATGGTTGGCAGAAACAGGGTTAACCACCTTGTTCCTCTCCTCTTGGCAGGAGTGGGCTGTTCTGACTTCCTGTCTAGAAGGGAGAGATTCTAGACTATAGGATGAAGAGGGTGAAAACAAAGGCCATGTACATGTACCGTACTCCTACTTCTTAGGCCTTAGAATCCAGAGACTAACAGATCTCTATGAAACTTACTGCTTCTGCTACAGCAAGAAAGAGAGAAAGAATTAAGGACAAGAACTTAGAATCTCCATAGCTAAAGCATAGAAGTCAGCAAGGTAACCTGCAACTACAGCTATACACACTTTGCTGCTTGTGAGAGGCTACAGTTAAGACACCCATCACGCTTGCTCATATCCCGGCTAGACGTGCCTCTAAAACTTGGATCCCACAGTGGACACTACAGCCAAAACTGCAGGATTACAGTTCATGGCTAGAGATTCTCTCTTTGTCAAGAGAGAGAGACTTAGCAAGATAGCATACCAACAGCCCACATACCAGCCACTTAACCAGCCTACATACCATCTACATACACAGCAGATACACATACCATCTGTGTACCGATTGTGCACTCAAGTAAAAAGCAACATTTATTCTTTTACTTCTGGCCTGGTTTCCTGACTCCTACAACACCATACACTGGCCATTGCACTACTACACCTCCTGCCATGTCCCTATAAAACCACCAGCATCAAGGGCACCCCAAACTACCATCAGGCAGGAGCTTTAACTACAGGGATAGCCCCAAGGGACATAAGGGTGCACTCTCTTTTCTCACTGCTCCGGCCCCATGGAGCAACGGCCTGAGGGAAACCACTATGGCACATCCTATAGTTAGAGCCTACAACACCTATCCTCAGCTCCAGCTCTTCAAGGGCTTGTTGCAGTTGGCCTGATGACAATACCACTATATGTGTGACAGGGATCCCACCTCCTCTCTACACCTCCAGCACAATGTACTATCTAAGAACCCTAGTTGGAACACAATTTCTGTCATTCTGTACCTCCTAGTTAGGAGTTTATAGTGATTTTATTGGCTCTTGATACACCTAGAGAAACCATGCAAATGCATAGGTACAAATTTCTTCTCGCTGTTAGGTAAACATAACTCCAGCTCTGATTCCCATGAGGTGAAAAATTAAGGTGTGTAGGGTGCGGTCTCCAATAGGGCTATCTTGTGTTTAAATGTCTTGCGTCTGAGCAACAGCTTTTCACACCAATAACGCTTTCTAGTGAGAGAACCTGAGGTTAGGAAGCCCCTGCAAACATGCTGAATATGATGGATATAAAGTAAAAAAAAAAAAGAACAGAGTGTACAGGTGTGTGAATCAGGTCCTTTGCTGGATGGCATTCGATGGCATTAAGTCTGCTACAGTCTTATTCGACAGGCAATTCTACACATCCTGGTAAAGTCTAGGTTTGTTAGGCAAGACGAAGGAGAATGGGGTCAAGGTTGGGGGGGGGGGGAAACAAAGAGACTGTGACACACCTAGTTGAGACCACATAGTCCGTGTACTTTTAAGAAGAGGGTTAGAAATAATTTTGGCTTCTGCTGATTTGGGGATCCAGAATACAGTAGCTTTAAGAATTCAGATTTCAGACAAGTTATCTCTAGGTTGGCTTTCCTATATATTGTGACTACAGGAAACAATGCAGTATCTAGCCACCTCTAAAGGTGGCTTGCTTTATAATAGCCTTCCATACCTGGAGACCGAGGCCTACTTCTTGCATAATATTTTTTCAATACATTGGGCAACGAGTAGAGTTGAGCGGACACCTGGATGTTCGGTTTTGACGGGTTCGGCCGAACTTCACAAATAAGTTCGAGTTCGGGACCCGAACTTGACACCGAACCTGAACCACATTGAACTCAATGGGGACCTGAACTTTTGAGCACTAAAATGGTTGTAAAAATGTCATGGAAAGGGCTAGAGGGCTGCAAATGCCAGCAAAATGTGGTTAAGAGCATGGCAAGTGCTCTTCAAACAAATGTGGATAGGGAAATGACTTTAAATAACATAAAATATGTAAAAAATAAATAAAAATTATCTTGATCTAGGAAGACGAGGTCCATATGGAGTAGGAGGTTGAGGAGGCGGTGGATGTGGCGGTGTAGGTGGAAGCGGCGGTGGAGGAGCAGGAGATAGCCTACACTGCTTTTTTGTTTTAAATGTATTTTTATTTTTTTAAATTAGGGTACACCCCAAAACATTGGGAAATATAACCTGTGATAACCCCCTCTAGTCATGCTAAACACACGTTCAGACAATACACTGGCTGCAAGGCAGGCCAGCACCTTCAAGGGTAAAAGGGCAAGCTCAGGCCATGTGCCCAATTTGGAGACCCAGAAGTTGCAGCGGCTGACCCCTGTCAGTCAGTTCGTGTAGGCGTGTGCACACATACTGCTCCACCATGTCGCACGTCCCCGTGATGTTCACGATCCAATTTGATATCTGCTCTATCAACTTTCGATGTTCTTTTATGCGCCTACCATGGTGATCACGGGTGGCGGGGAATCAGGGTTCCAGGCTGGAGAGGGAGCCTAAGAAAAGGATACCACATGCAAGGTATCATGTCAATGGATGAAATTAAATGTAATCGAGCGGAAATGTGGGACAAAGTATTGAAGCATAAGCTTCCAAGTTAAGGAGGGGGCGGGCGGCAATTACCCACTCCGGACTCGGGGAAGTAGTGACGATAAATAACAATACAGGACTCTTAAGATGCCCTGTTATTGGAATGATTAATAAAAAATTATAGGTAATGTCACTGGGGTATTTTTTATTTGTAAACGTTAGCCAGGAGAGGCCCTGCTGCCGTTTTTTTGACTCTAGCTAACTTCTGCCTGATCGCACGTCCCTGTGACGTCCACCATCCATTTGGATATCTTCTCTATCAACTTTCGATGTTCTTTTCTGAGCCTACCATGTTAAACACGGTTATCGGCGAATCAGGGTTCCACGCCGGAGAGGGAGCATGAGAAAGAGAGACCACATCCAAGGGAGATAAATGTATTAAACTTTTTTTGGATCGAGCGGAAATATGGGAAGTTATTGAGGCGCAAATGTGGGACAAAATCCTGAAGCGCAAATGTGGGACAAATTACTGAAGCGCAAATGTGGGAAAAGTTATTGAGGCGCAAATGTGGGACAAATTATTGAAGCGCAAATGTGGGACAACTTGTTAAAGTTTAACCATTGAATAAAAGGAGGGGCCGCGCATGAATTAAAGAAGAATTTCTGAAATTTTATTCCCTGTCACCTATGCAAAGCAGGGGTTTATTCACGTCCAAAATTGTAAAATGTCAACCCAAGAATGTAACAGAAAAATTACAGAAATTTATTAACCTGTCTACTTGGTAGAGCAGGGGTCTATGACAGAAAAAAATTGTTTATTGTCATCCGAAATTTATTACGCTGTCAACTAGGTAAAGGAGGGGTATATTACACCCAAAAATTTGTGAATTTCACCCGAAAATGTAACTGACAAAGTAGTGAAATTACATAAAATAAAATACGAACTAATTAAAAAAAGTAGAATTTATTTATGAAGTGGAGTTCCATATGGAGTAGGAGTTTGAGGAGGCGGTGGACGTAGTGCTGTAGGTGGAAGCGGCGGTGGAGGAGGACGAGGTAGCCAACACAGGTTTTTGGTTTTAATTTTATTTTTTTAAATTAGGGTACACTCTAAAAGAGTGTGAAATATCCAAAGTACAAGAATGAGCAATTGCGCTGCAGTATAACAATGGCTGTTTAAGGCCGGTATACATGTCTATTCTGCACAAGGTTCGGACAAGTCCTGTGGGATCCATCCCTGGTTCATTTTAATGAACGTGAGCTTGTCCACATTGGCTGTGGACAGGCGGCTGCGCTTGTCTGTGATGACGCCCCCTGCCGTGCTAAACACACGTTCAGATAATATACTTGCTGCAGGGCAGGCCAGCACCTCCAAGGCGTAAAGGGCAAGCTCAGGCCATGTGCCCAATTTGGAGACCCAGAAGTTGAAGGGGGCAGACCCGTCATTCAGTACGTGTAGGCGTGTGCACATATACTGCTCCAACATGTTGGTGAAATGCTGCCTCCTGCTAAGACGTTCCATATCAGCTGGTGGTGCTGGTTGTTGTGGCGTGCTGACAAAGCTTTTTCACATTTCGGCCATGCTAACCCTGCCTTCTGAGGTGATGGCGCCCCAGCTGCGTTGCCGACCTCTTCCTCTGCCTTCGCCTTGTGCTTCCACTGTGCCCCCGCTGTCAGGTGGGAATGCCACCAGCAGCGCGTCTACCAGCGTGCGCTTGTATTTGCGCATCTTATGATCACACTCCAGTGACGGAATTAAGGACGGTACGCTGTCCTTGTAATGGGGATCCAGCAGCGTGGCCACCCAGTAATCAGCACAAGTTAGAATCTGGGCAACTCGGCGGTCGTTGCGGAGACACTGCAGCATGTAATCGCTCATGTGTGCCAGGCTGCCCAGAGGCAACGAAAAGCTGTCCGCTGTGGGAGGTGTATCGTCTGTGTCCCCCCATCCACGCACCAGTGATGGCCATGAGCTGGTCTGGGTGCCACCCTGCTGTGAACATGGTTCCTCCTACTCCTCCTCATCCTCCACCTCGTCATCCTCCAGAACTGTGCCCTGGCTGGTCAATAGTGTACCTGGCGTTTGTGGGTGCAGGAACCCACCCTCGGAGCCACTTGTGAATGACTGGCCGGAAACCCTACAAAATGATCCCTCCTCCTCCTCCTGTGCCACATCCTCTTCCATCATCACCAGCAGCGTTTTTTCAAGGAGGCATAGAAGTGGGATAGTTATGCTGAGAACGGCGTTATCGGCACTGGCCATGTTGGTGGAGTACTCGAAACAGCGCAACAAGGAACACAGGTCTCGCATGGAGGCCCACTCATTGGTGGTGAAGTGGTGCTGTTCCGCAGATCGACTCACCCGTGCGTGCTGCAGCTGAAACTCCACTATCACCTGCTGCTGCTCGCACAGTCTGGTCAGCATGTGCAAGGTGGAGTTCCACCTTGTGGGCACGTCGCATATGAGGCGGTGAGCGGAAAAGGCTGAAGTTACGCTGCAGCGCTGACAGGCGAGCAGCAGCAAGGTGAGAACGCTGAAAGCGCGCACAGACGGCCCACACTTTATGCAGCAGCTCTGACATATCGTGGTAATTTTTAAGGAATCTCTGCACCACCAAATTCAGCACATGCGCCAGGCAAGTGATGTGCGTAAAACCGGCTAGTCCCAGAGCTGCTACGAGATTTCGCCCATTATCGCACACCACCAGGCTGGGCTTGAGGCTCACTGGCACCAACCACTCATCGGTCTGTTCAAGGCCCGTCCACAGCTCCTGCGTGGTGTGGGGTTTGTCCCCCAAACAGATAAGTTTTAAAACTGTCTGCTGTCGTTTCCCCCTGGCTGTGCTGAAGTTGGTGGTGAAGGTGTTACGCTGACCGGATGAGGAGCCGGTAGAGGATGAGGTTGCAGAGTAGAAGGAGGAAGCAACAGGAGGCAAACTGAAGCACCCTGCAATCCTCGGTGGTGGAAGGACATGTGCCAAACTGCTATCCGCCTCAGGCCCAGCCGCCACTGCATTTACCCAGTGTGCTGGTATGGAGATATAACGTCCCTGACCGTGCTTACTGGTCCACGTATCCGTAGTCAGGTGCACCTTGCCACAGATGGCGTTGAGCAGTGCACACCTGATTTTGTCCCCTACTTGATTGTGCAGGGAAGGGATGGCTCGCCTGGAAAAGTAGTGGCGGATGGGCACGACGTTCTGTGGGACAGCCACCGCCATAAGGCCTTTAAAACTATCCGTCTCCACCAGACGGAATGACAGCATTTCAAAGGCCAGTAATTTAGAAATGCTGGCATTCAGGGCTAGGGATCGTGGGTGGGTAGGGGGGTACTTCCTCACCAGTGTTTGGGATATGGAGAGCTGAACGCTTCCGTGGGACATTGTGAAGATGCTTGGTGACCCAATTGGTGGTGTTGCTGGCAGATCCTCTGTTTGCGGGGTGGCAGGTGGCACTGTCACTCCAGAGGTGGATGAAGAGGCCGAGACTGCAGCAGAAGAGGAAGCAGGAGGGACAGGAGAGATCTTTCTTGGTTTTTAAGGTGTCTACTCCACTGCAGCTCGTGCTTTGCACTTAGATGCCTGGTCATGCAGGTTGTGCTCAGGTTGAGAACGTTTATGCCTCGCTTTAGGCTCTGATTGCACAGCGTGCAAACCACTCGTGTCTTGTCGTCAGCACATTGTCTGAAGAACTGCCACGCCAGGGAACTCCTTGGAGCTGGCTTTGGTGTGCTCGGTCCCTTGCTGCGGTGGGCAGTAGCAGGCGTACTGTCTAGAGGATGGCCGCTCCGCTTTTGCACCCTGCTCCCTCTTCTGCTGTGCTGGTGGCTCTGTGCGACCACCGCCTCTTCCTCTGAACTACATAGGTCACTCGCATGACCTTGATTCCATGTGGGGTCGAGAACCTTATCATCCTTTACATCATCTTCCACCCAGTCTTCACCCCTACCCTCCTTGTCGGTCTGCACACTTTTGAAAGCCCCAGCAGTTGGCACCTGTGTTTCGTCATCATCCGAGACGTGCTGCGATGGTCCTCCCATGTACTCATCTTGAAACATAAGTGGTTGGACATCGGTGCACTCAATCTCTTCCACTTCTGGGGCAGGGATAGGTGGATGGCCCTGGGAAACCCTGCTAACAGAGTCATCAAAAAGCAGAAGAGACTGCTGCATGACTTGGGGCTCAGACTGATTGGCTGATTTGCAAGGGGGTGAGGTGAAAGACTGATGGACTGCAGGTGCCAACTCTGATCTTTCAGCAGAAGACTGGGTGGGAGACAATGAGAAGAAACTGGAGGCACTGTCAGCAACCCAATCTACTATCGCCTGTACTTGTTCAGGCCTCACCATTCGTAGAGCTGCATTAGGCCCTACCAAATACCGCTGCAGGTTCTGTCGCCTACTCGCACCTGAGGAAGGGGTTTTAATTGTGCGTGTAGCTGGCACAGATCGACCACGTCCTCTCCCTGCAACAGGAGCTCCACCAGCAGCACCACGACCTGGGCCACGTCCCTTATTTGACGCTCTCCTCATATTTCTCAAATTTAGGATCTTGCCCTAAATGGGTGTTTAATTAATAGCAGAATAGAACCACAGTATGTAAAGGGTGTATCTCACACGGCCTGAACCAGACTAGGCCGCAATTAAAGATTTGTGCCCAAAATGGGTGTTTGTTTAATAAATGAATAGAACCACACTGTGTAAAGGCTGTATCTCACAATGACATATGTAGCAAAGGCTGCAAAATAAACTTTTTTGCCCAAAATGGGTGTTTGTTTAATTACGGAATATGACAGCAGTATATAACCCTTGAATTTCACACGTGCTGATGGTGCAAGGCCAGAAAAACGGTGTATTTTGCCAAAAAAAGGGTGTTTTATTAATAGAATAAAACCGCAGTATCTAAAGGGTGTATCTCACACGCCCTTATCCAGACTAGGCCGCAATTAAAGATTTGTGCCCAAAATGGCTGTATTTCAAATAACTGAATAGAACCACAGTATGCAAAGGCTGTATCTCACACGCCCTTATCCAGACTAGGCCGCAATTAAAGATTTGTGCCCAAAATGGGTGTTTGTTTAATAGCTGAATATGACAGCAGTATATAACCCTTGAATTTCACACTGACAGATGCAGCAAGGGCTGTAAAATTGGGTATTTTGGCAAAAAAGTGTGTTTTTAAAAACCCAGAAAATTATGGCTGTATTTCTAGCTTAAATTGCACACTGACTAATCCAGATGTTGTATATTGCCAAAAAAGTGTGTTTTTTTAGTAACAGAATATGAAAGCTGTATACAGTATATTAAACTTAAATTTCACACGTGCAGATCTGTAAAATTATGGCTGTATTTCTGGAGGACACCTGACCATATAGGGAGGGTGTACAGGGACTGGGGGTCCCCCTTTCCCCTTTCCCAGGTTCCCTATCCTTGTTCTAGGGCCCCATTTGATTTGGGTCAGGATTTGGTGGTTTGGGAGTTAATGTTGTCATCCTGCCGTGCAGGAAGGGGCGTGCTGCATGGTGCCCCTTTATAAGGCCCTGTGTCTCCTCCTTCTTCCTCTTTGGCAGAAGCGCTGTGTCCCTCCCTCCCTGTTGTATGGCTACGAAGGTTATTTTTTCTGTGTGGTTTTTGGTTATGGACGTTTTTTGTGAATTCTGGGCTGATGGCTCGTGTTTCATTGTGGCATCCTATTAAGTCACAGCTGGCGGTAGGTAAAGAGAAATAGGATACTGAACAGGTGAACTGGCGTAATGTTCCCGCTGGGAGTCCAGCGGCCGGCGGATCGCACGGGCTCAGTTATGTGTTATGCCGTTAAAAGAATTAGCTGTGGCCGACTACCACCCAACAAAATCGTTAAATAAAGGTTATAAACTTGACTTGGTTGTCAGTGTCATTTGTGGCGGGTTGACATGGCGGGGCCAGGGTGTAGATGGTTCCCCTTCCCCTTCTCCTTTCCTGAGAGTGACTACCAACAGTCTAGCTTAAATTGTACACTGACTAATCCTGCAAATGCACCAGATGTTGTATATTGCCAAAAAAGGGTGATTTTTTTTAAAACCAGATTATTAGTGCAGTTTTTCAAGCTTGGATTTCAATGTCACAAAAGCTCAGATGCAGTGCTGGTGCACTGAGCTTGCATAAAATGGCCGCTGCCGCCGCCCACCTAGCTGACGGATAAAAATAAATAAATTCTGTCACTGGGCTCAGGGCAGGGTAAAAAGATTGTGCCCTGCACTCACACAACTAAATGTATGTAGATCGCTGAATTAGATTCCAGTTCTGAACAAAGATTCTCTCCTATTCTCTCCCTAAACTAGTAACAGCAGAGTGACGTGCAGCACTCAGGGCCGTCTTTAATATTGATTGGACCCTGGGCAAAAATTTACTTGGGCCCCCTGGATCCCGCTTTCCCACACCTTAGCAGGCAATCACGCCCTCCACCACAACACACACACAAGAAATCCACACATCTGGTAGAGTACAGTGAATGACTGTAAATACTTCCAGTTCTGAAGACTCCAGCGGCTCAGGATCAGTGCTCTGGGCATCTGGGCTCAGGCTGGAAGTGGGCACCGCTCTGCAGGAAGGAGACCGGGGCTCGGCTCACCCTAGTGTTCCAGTGCACCCCAGCACCCCACAGTATGCAGTATAGCACCCTATAGTATACAGCAACCCACAGTATGCAGTTTAGCACCCCACACTATACAGTACCCCACAGTATATAGTAGAGCAGTAGAGCAGCCCACAGTATACAGCACCCCACAGTATACAACACCTCACAGTATACAGCACCCCAAACAATACACGATACAGCCCCCCACACTATACAGTACAGCAGTATAGCACTCCACACTATACCGCACCCTCAGTATACATTATACAGACCACCACAGTATACAGTACAGCAGTATAGCCCCCACACTATACAGGCCCCCCACACTATACAGCCCCCCACAGTATACAGCCCCCCACAGTATACAGGCCCCCACAGTATACAGCCCCCCCCCACAGTATACAGCCCCCCCCACAGTATACAGGCCCCCACACAGTATACAGGCCCCCCACAGTATACAGGCTCCCACACAGTATACAGGCCCCCCACACAGTATACAGGCCCCCCACACGGTATACAGCCCCCCACACAGTATACAGCCCACCACACAGTATACAGTCCCACACAGTATACAGCTCCCCACAGTATACAGCCCACCACACAGTATACAGCCCCACACAGTATACAGCCCACCAAACAGTATACAGCCCACCACACAGTATACAGCTCCCCACAGTATACAGCCCCCACAGTATACAGCCCCCCACAGTATACAGCCCACCACACAGTATACAGTCCCACACAGTATACAGTCCCAAACAGTATACAGTCCCAAACAGTATACAGCCCCCCACAGTATACAGCCCACCCCACAGTATACAGCCCCCCACAGTATACAGCCCACCCCACAGTATACAGTCCCCCACAGTATACAGCCCCTCACAGTATACAGCCCACCACACAGTATACAGTCCCACACAGTATACAGTCCCACACAGTATACAGCCCACCACACAGTATACAGCCCACCACACAGTATACAGGCCCCCACACAGTATACAGGCCCCCCCCACAGTATACAGCCCACCACACAGTATACAGGCCCCCACAGTATACAGGCCCCCCACAGTATATAGCCCCCCACAGTATACAGTAGTTTACAGTATATTAACATAACAGAACCTGTCAATCTTCACACAAAAAAGCTCCACAGTTAACTTCTGCAACACTCCACAGGACCTGTGATGATCTCATAGCCATGTGACCAGTAATTGCTAGGTTACTGGTCACATGGTGATGATGTCATTAAGGTCCTAAATCACAACTTTAACACAGTACGATCATGATGCCTGGAATCCTGGTAGAGCTGACAGCCTGACACCCGGGGCAGTGGCTAGCAGGGCTCAAGAGGCAGCTGCCTTGGGCCCCCCAGGAGCAACTGGGCCCGGGGCAGCTGCCCCTTTTGCCCCTTGGTAAAGACGGCCCTGGCAGCACTACGTGACTCCAGCTTATATAGAGCCTGGGTCACATGCTACACTGGCCAATCACAGCCATGCCATTAGTAGGAATGGCTGTTATGGCTTCTAAGGGCACAGAAATAAACACTTGCTGATTGGCTGCTCTGCAGCCTTTCAAAAAGCCCCGAACACCAAACCCGAACTTTTACTGAAATGTTCGGGTCCGGGGTCCAAAAATCCTAAAGTTCAGTACGAACCCGAACTTTATAGTTCGGGTTCGCTCTACTCTAGCGACGAGTCAAAATGCTGCAGGTAAATTTCCTGAGGTATATACAGTCCTGATCAAAAGTTTAAGACCACTTGAAAAATGGCAAAAAAATCCATATTTAGCATGGCTGGATCTTAACAAGGTTCCAAGTAGAGCTTCAACATGCAACAAGAAGAAATGGGAGTGAGACGAAACATTTTTTGAGCATTCAATTTAATGAAAACAACGAATAAACTGAAACAGGCTGTTTTTCAGCTGATCAAAAGTTTAGGACCACACCTCCAAAAAAAATATAAACCCCCCCAAAACAGAAATACAACTTCCAAACATGAACTCAGTAATGAGAAGCTCCGCCGTTATTGTTGATCACTTCTAAAATTCGTTTCGGCATGCTTGATGCAAGCATTTCCATGAGGTGAGTGGGAACATTACTCCAAGTGCTGAAGACGGCCGCACGAAGGCCATCTACTGTCTGGAACTGTTGTCCATTTTTGTAAACTTCCCTTGCCATCCACCCCCAAAGATTCTCAATTGGATTTAGATCAGGGGAACACGCAGGATGGGCCAAAAGAGTGATGTTATTCTCCTGGAAGAAGTCCTTGTCCTGCGGGCATTGTGTACTGTAACGTTGGAAACCATCAGGACCATCAAGGTTAAATTTTTTCTTATCAGAGAATAAAACTTTCTTCCACCTTTGAATGTCCCATGTTTGGTGCTCTCTTGCAAAGTCCAAACGAGCAGTTCTGTGGCGTTCAAGGAGACGAGGTCTTTGAAGACTTTTTTTTGCTTTTGAAGCCCTTCAGTCTCAGATGCCGTCTGATGGTTATGGGGCTGCAGTCAGCACCAGTAAGGGCCTTAATTTGGGTCGAGGATCGTCCAGTGTCTTGACGGACAGCCAATTGGATCCTCCGGCTCAGTGCTGATGAAATTTTTTTGGGTCTTCCACTTGACTTTTTTGTTCCATAACCCTCAGGATCATTTAAGAAATTCCAAATTACTGTCTTACTGCGTCCCACCTCAGCAGCGATGGCGCGATATGAGAGACCCTGCTTATGCAGTTCAGCAACCCGACCACGTTCAAAAAGGTTTTTTTGCCTTTGCCATCACAGCGTGTGACTACCTGACAGAAAATGACAATGAATCCACATCTTTGCACAGATTTGGCCTTTTAAAGGCATGTGGTCCTAAAATTTGGATCAGTTTAATCGTTATTTTCAATTATTTGAATGCTCAAAAAATGTTTTGTGTCACTCTCATTTCTTCTTGTTGCATGTTGAAGCTCTACTTGGAACCTTGTTAAGATCCAACAATGTAAAATATGATTTTTTTTTGCCATTTTTCAAGTGGTCTTAAACTTTTGATCAGGACTGTATTATAGATAATATGTGTAATACATCTATTCTACGCCTTAAAGGGGTTGTCCACTTTTTTTTATACTGATGACCTATCCTAGTGCTAAGATGATTCTGTGCCAGGGTGCCCCCCACAGTAATAGTGCTCCCCAAAGTCCCACCAATAGAAATAATTATCTGCCAGAGTGTACTCAGTGTTAACAATGCCCCCAATAGTAATAATGTCAGATGCTCAGACCCCCATATCAGATGCCCAGTCCCACATATCAATACTTAGACCCCCATGCCAGATGCTCAGGCCCCCATATCATATGCTTAGGCCCCCATATCGATGCTTAGACCCCCATATGAGATGCTCAGGCCCCCATATCAAATTCTTAGGCACCCATATCGATGCTCAGGCCCCCATATCAGATGCTCAGGCCCCCATATCAGATGCTCAGGCCCCCATATCAGATGCTCAGACCCCCATATCAGATGCTCTGACCCCCATATGAGATGCTCAGACCCTCATATCGATGTTCAGGCCCCCATATCATATGCTCAGGCCCCCAAAATCATATGCTCAGGCTCCAATATCAGATGCTCAGGCCCACATATCAGATGCCCAGACCCCCATATGAGATGATCAGGCCCCATCAGACCTTGGATCTGACTCAAAATAAGTAAATAAACTTATCTCTCCTGCTCCGCTGCTGCCCTCCATGTCCGGTGTCCTCTCCTGCAGTCCCCACTCGCTGGTCTCCTCTGCCCCGCGCTGCATTTTCACCTGACTGCGTGCAGCGTCAGGTCATAGTGCGCGCTGTACGTCCTGACGCTGTACAGCGCTTCACTCCCCACGCTGGGCCTCTGTGCAACTGAACCGGCAGTACAGGTGGTACAGTATGTCCACCCCTGTGTTATTCATTTTGTATTAGTGGAATCACTATTTTCTATGTGGGGAAGAAAACAGTAAAAAGGGTGAAAGTTACACTGAAGAGCAAAGTTTCTTTTGCACTGATATGGTTAAAATAATGGCGTGCATTAGTTTAGATATTTTTATTTTTTCATTTGTGGAATAATTCTTTCAAGTTTACTGTCTAGTGGTAACTGCAAGACCTTTTTAATGTTCTACCCTGTGTTTTTTACTATTTTATATATAACAGCAAAATGTGATTATATTCCTAAAGTCATAAAGTCTTATCATTCTTGCCTTTAAATGAGTAGGATCCACCCACTTCTCAATCTAAAACTAGGTATTTCTTTTAGGTCAATTCATTAAACTCTATTTACAGTTGACAAAGACTTAATAATTAGCCTTTGCTCCATGTGCACTGTATATATTGGGGCTGAATTAATAAAAATGTTATCTAGTCAGATATAATATAGATTTCAGTGCAGATTTCATGCCAAATTCTACATGAAATCAGACCAGAATCTGCGTTCCATGCATATAGAGTAAGGGCTCTTTCAGACGGGCGTTGCGGGAAAATGTGCGGGTGCGTTGCGGGAACACCCGCGATTTTTCCGCGCGAGTGCAAAACATTGTAATGCGTTTTGCACTCGCGTGAGAAAAATCACACATGTTTGGTACCCAAACCCGAACTTCTTCACAGAAGTTCGGGCTTGGGATCGGGGTTGTGTAGATTGTATTATTTTCCCTTATAACATGGTTATAAGGGAAAATAATAGCATTCTGAATACAGAATGCATTGTAGGTGATCAATTGAGGGTTAAAAAATAATAAAAATTAACTCACCTTCTCCTCTTGTTCGCGTAGTTCCCGGTCTCTTCTTTACTTCTTTAATGATGAGCTATGGGCTAAAGGACCTTTGGTGACGTCAGATCACATGCTCCAATCACATGGTCCATCACCATGTTATAAGGGAAAATAATACAGTGAATACTAGACTGTCACCTAGCAACCATGCGTGAAAATCGCACCGCATCCGCATTTGCTTGCGGATGCTTGCGATTTTCACGCAGCCCTATTCACTGCTATGGGGCCTGCGTTGCGTGAAAAACGCAGAATATAGAGCATGCTGCGATTTTCACGCAACGCACAAGTGATGCGTGAAAATCACCCCTCATGTGAACAGCCCCATAGAAATGAATGGGTCGGTTTTCAGTGCGGGTGCAATGCGTTCACCTCACGCATCGCATCCGCGCGGAATACTCGCCCGTGTGAAAGGGGCCTAGGGCTCATGCCCACGAGCGTAAGGGCCCTGTGCTCATCCTACGGACCGCAAATAGCAGTCCGCAATGCACGTGCGCTGGCCATGTGCCCTCCTGCTGCGGATGTGGACCCATTGACTTGAATATGTCCAGGATCCGCAAAATACCACAAAAGATAGGTGAAGTCCTATATTCAGTCATATCTTGCAGATTGTGGATCCATTCTACTCAATGGGTCCACATCAGCAGCAGGAGGGCACATGGCCAGCGCACGTCCGCAATACGGGGGCTGAGCCAGTACGCTCATCTGCATGAGCCCTAAATGGGGCTTCCATGAACTTTTAGGCTACCTGCACACGGTGCGAATTATGTGCGTTTTTTTTGCACTGATTTCGTGAGGAAAAAACACAGCGTAATACAGTAGCTGCAAAGTGAATTAGATTAGACAAATCTCATGTAAACTTAGCTTTTTTCTTCCATGTGGAAATTGACCTCTTGTGCAGTAAATACAGAACGCACACGGACGTCATCCCTATTTTTTGCGGATCCGTTTTTTTGCGGACCGCAGAATACATACGGTTGTGTGCATGAGCCCTAAGTGATTGAAATAACTGAAGTGTGAACTCAGCCTTAGGGCTCATGAACACGACCGTATGTATTTTGCGGTCCGCAAAAAATACGGGTGACATCCGTATGCATTCCGTATTTTGCAGAAGGGAACAGCTGGCCCCTAATAGAGCAGTCCTATCCTTGTCCAAGGACAATAATAGGACATGTTCTATTTTTTTGCAGAACGGAAATACGGACATACGGAAACGGAATGCACACAGTTTTTTTTTTTCGCGGACCCATTGAAATGAATGGTTTTGCATACGGTCTGTAAAAAAAAAAAAAGAACAGAGACGGAAAGAAAATACGTTCATGAGGGCATAAGGAATTCTTAACCTGAATCTATAAAATAAAATCTCATCATTTCATTATCTTTTCTCCCCCGAAATAAAATATCCCACAGTCGTCACGGATCTCGCCTTATGCACGCGAAGTAAAAAAAACAAAAAAAAAAACGAATGAAAGCCTACAGTAAATTAGAGATGCAATGTACTGGGTCATCTCCCCCATGATAAGGATGCAGAACCTCCCCCCCCTTCTTTCACCCTTCAGTTCCTATTGTACTGCCGCCTGTTTCCTCTGACATAAGCCTACCCTCTTATCTGCTGCAGCTGCAAACCTCCAGAGCTTGGCTGCTGTTCACATCTCTACCGCCAACATGCTGTGATCCCGACCGCCGACCCTCGCTGTGCACAAGGGCTGGAGCAACTTCTCGCACCTGGGAATCCTCACTTTACCAGCATCTCCTCCTGCAAGGACACCATGCGCAATAACAACTCCTAGGTAAGAATATCTGAAGTCCTATGTGTGAGATCTGTATGGCATGTGCTCGGCACATAGCGGAGAGTATTAGGTCAGGCTGGGATAGCGGCGCAATCAGGACGGATTTCATTTTACAACAGACTTTTAGTGCCTTTGATAAGTCTATACGTGCTAATCTGCGTAAAGACGCGGCAGATGGTCAGCAAAGAACGTAATGAACTCCAGAAGAGAGAGCCCAAAAGCAGATAAATTTGTCTAATGTGACGTCTCCGAAAAAGTCTTGAAATGCCAGCAATTTAAGCGGAATAAAAATGTAACGGGAACTGACAGCGACTCGGGAATTTTGCTGCACGAAGCATAAGTGATGGCTGATGGTGGAATTACGGTCATTTGCACTACTTCTTTCATTAGTTAGGAGGTAGCAGAGCTGAGTTTGTCAAAGGTCGTGAGTGCAGCTTGCCATGTAGTTTAATTTACTCAATGGTTTGACGAACTCAAAAACTTATGGCGAAAAACTGAGCACTGCTGCATCGGTCGGCCGGCCATAAAACTAAGGTCATAGTTATTATAAATACGTCATTCCAAAAAAAATGTAAACACGTCAGATACAGATCTAGGAAATCAGCATTTTTGCATTTGCCTTTATATGTTTGTCTCCCAATAAGACTGCGGTAATACTCTGGATTTACCTACGATAAACCTCTGACTTATGGTAATGGCACACTCAGCTCTGCTGCATCAACAAACTGAATGTATGGTTTCCTAGAGGCGTAGCTGGGTTAATTTAAACAGATTTTTGCCCATTTTCCTGACCAATCACCTATTGCAGCAGCGAAGAAATGTTTTTGCGCATCAAAGATAAAACTTCAGATTCCAATTTGTCAGAAATTATGTTGTTTTTTTTTGTCCCATAGACCTAATAATGATGATATTGTGGATGATGATCGTTATGTCAAATCAATTGGATTGATGTGTATACATGGTCCATGGAATAGATTAAAATCTGTTTCATTTACAAGGAGATTTATGCTAAAAGAGGGGGCATACATGTGTCAGATATCTGACCAATTTCTGTCCAATTAGATGCAAATCAGTCCAGATTGTGTAAATGGGGAATTCCTCTTATTGATTTGCCTCATTGCCAGAAAACTGATCTGACGAGTAAGGACTCTTTTTAATCTACCAAAGGTTACATGCACACGACCATTGTTTTGGTCCACATCCGAGCCGCAGTTTTTGCGGCTCGGAGGCGGACCCATTCACTTCAATGGGGCCGCAAAAGATGCAGACAGCACTCCGTGTGCTGTCCGCATCCGTTGCTCCGTTCCGTGGTCCGCAAAAAAAAAATATAACCTCTCCTATTCTTGTCAGTTTTGCGGACAAGAATAGGCAGTTATATTAATGGCTGTTCGTGCCGTTCCGCAGATTGCATAATGCACACGGATGCCACCCGTGTTTTGCGGATCCGCAAAACACATAACTGTCCTGTGCATGTACCGTAAGAACGCTTGTTCCAGATAAGTGGCCCATGTAATGGTGCTGCCGATCTCCCAACAGACAAGTAAAATGTTTGTGTGTTGGGTGATTGCAGAAGTTCGGGCTTGGGATCGGTGTTCTGTAAATAGTATTATTTTCCCTTATAACATCGTTATAAGGGAAAATAATAGCATTCTGAATACAGAATGCTTAGTAAAACAGCGCTGGAGGGGTTAAAAAATAAATAAAAAATCATTTAACTCACCTTAATCCACTTGATCGCGTAGCCCGGCATCTCCTTGTGTCTCCTTTGTTGAAGGACCTGTGGTGACGTCACTCCGGTCATCACATGGTACGTCACATGATCTTTTACCATGGTGAATCACCATGGTAAAAGATCATGTGACGTACCATGTGATGACCGGAGTGACGTCATCCCAGGTCCTTGAACTATAGTTAATGCTCACCACAGGTCCTATACAGTAAAAGAGACAGACGGAGATGCCGGCTACGCGAGCAAGTGGATTAAGGTGAGTTAAATGATTTTTTTATTTTTTTTTAACCCCTCCAGCGCTGTTTTACTATGCATTCTGTATTCAGAATGCTATTATTTTCCCTTATAACCATGTTATAAGGGAAAATAATAATGATCGGGTCTCCATCCCGATCGTCTCCTAGCAACCGTGCGTGAAAATCGCACCGCATCCGCACTTGCTTGCGGATGCTTACGATTTTCACGCAACCCCATCCATTTCTATGGGGCCTGCGTTACGTGAAAAACGCACAAAGAGGAGCACAAAAGTGATGCGTGAAAATCACCGCTCGTGTGCACAGCCCCATAGAAATGAATGGGTCGGTATTCAGTGCGGGTGCAATGCGTTCACCTCCCGCATCGCATCCGCGCGGAATACTCGCTCGTGTGAAAGGGGCCTAATAGTGGGTCTTCAGAGTCTTCCCCAAGGGCAAAAGTTGGGTGAAAGAAGGATCAGAGTGTTGAATTTCAACATGTCCGATTGTTTTTTCCCATAGAAGATAACCAGCTACCTGTAGTGGTTTATTTCCCTGTCCCCATTGAAATAAACATTCAGTCAGGTCCATAAATATTGGGACATCAACACAATTCTAACCTTTTTGGCTCTATACACCACCACAATGGATTTGAAATGAAACAAACAAGATGTGCTTTAACTGCAGACTGTCAGCTTTAATTTGAGGGTATTTACATCTAAATCAGGTGAACGGTGTAGGAATTACAACAGTTTGCATATGTGCCTCCCACTTGTTAAGGGACCAAAAGTAATGGGACAATTGGCTTCTCAGCTGTTCCATGGACAGGTGTGTGTTATTCCCTCATTATCCCAATTGCAATGCGCAGATAAAAGGTCCAGAGTTCATTTCAAATCTGCTATTTGCATTTGGAATCTGTTGCTGTCAACTCTCACGATGAGATCCAAAGAGCTGTCACTATCAGTGAAGCAAGCCATCATTAGGCTGAAAAAACACAACAAATCCATCAGAGAGATAGCAAAAACATTAGGCATGGCCAAAACAACTGTTTGGAACATTTTTAAAAAGAAGGAACGCATTGGTGAGCTCATTAACACCAAAACACCCTTCACAACAGTTGGCCAGATCAAGAACACTCTCCAGGAGGTAGGTGTATGTGTGTCAAAGTCAACAATCCAGAGAAGACTTCACCAGAGTGAATACAGAGGGTTCACCACAAGATGTAAACCATTGGTGAGCCTCAAAAACAGGAAAGCCAGATTAGAGTTTGCTAAACGACATCTAAAAAAGCCTTCACAGTTCTGGAACAACATCCTATTGACAGATGAGACCAAGATCAACTTGTACCAGAGTGATGGGAAGAGAAGAGTATGGAGAAGGAAAGGAACTGCTCATGATCCTAAGCATACCACCTCATCAGTGAAGCATGGTGGTGGTAGTGTCATGGCGTGGGCATGTATGGCTGCCAATAGAACTGGTTCTCTTGTATTTATTGATGATGTGACTGCTGACAAAAGCAGCAGGATGAATTCTGAAGTGTTTCGGGTAATATTATCTGCTCATATTCAGCTAAATGCTTCAGAACTCATTGGCCGGCGCTTCACAGTGCAGATGGACAATGACCCAAAGCATACTGCAAAATTAACCATAGAGTTTTTTAAAGGAAAGAAGTGGAATGTTATGCAATGGCCAAGTCAATCACCTGACCCGAATCCGATTGAGCATGCATTTCACTTGCTGAAGACAAAACTGAAGGGAAAATGCCCCAAGAACAAGCAGGAACTGAAGACAGTTGCAGTAGAGGCCTGGCAGAGCATCACCAGGGATGAAACCCAGCATCTGGTGATGTCTATGCGTTCCAGACTTCAGGCTGTAATTGACTGCAAAGGATTGGCAACCAAGTATTAAAAAGTGAAAGTTTGATTTCTAATTATTATTCTGTCCCATTACTTTTGGTCCCGTAACAAGTGGGAGGCACATATGCAAACTGTTGTAATTCCTACACCGTTCACCTGATTTGGATGTAAATACCTTCAAATTAAAGCTGACAGTCTGCAGATAAAGCATAGCTTGTTAGTTTCATTTCAAATCCATTGTGGTGATGTATAGAGCCAAAAATGTTAGAATTGTGTCCATGTCCCAATATTTATATGGTGAAATTGGGAGGAAGAGCTGCTGGATGACCGACTACAGGATCTCGTATGTCTAGTTATTTGGTCAGTTATTTCCATCAGTTATTGTGAGCCAAAACCATGTGCAGGTCAAAAACACAGAACAGATGCAGATCTTTCCATTATACCTTATCTCTGAGGAGGCTTCACTCCTGGTTTTGGCTCATGATAACTGTTGGAAAATAACTGACCAAATAACTGAAGTGTGAACTGGGCCAAACCTTAGACCAACTGTTGATAATGGCCTCCAGGATATACAGGGGGACATTTACTGTTACTGTTCTTTTTTGTTGTATATTTTTTGCATGAAATGTCGCACACTGTTTTTTTTTCTTTTCTAGTTCATCTTGTGACCTTAGCCTCGGTACGCCACTTGACTCCACTTTTCACAGTCTTATATGTTTGACACATGAATGGGTTTACACTTGTTTTAGGGCTCTTTCACACTTGCGTTGTCCGGATCCGTCGTGTGGATCCGTCGTGTACTCCATTTGCCGGAGGTGCCCGCCGGATCAGTAACACCGCAAGTGAACTGAAAGCATTTGAAGACGGATTCGTCTTCAAAATGCTTTCAGTGTTACTATGGCAGCCAGGACGCTATTAAAGTCCTGGCTGCCATAGTAGTAGTGGGGAGCGGGGGAGCAGTATACTTACAGTCCGTGCGGATCCCGGGGCGCTCCAGAATGACGTCAGAGCGCCCCATGCGCATGGATCACATGATCCATGCGATCACGTCATCCATGCCCGTGGGGCGCCCTGACGTCACTCTGAAGCGCCCCGGGAGCCGCACGGACGGTAAGTATACTGCTCCCCCGCTCCCCACTACACTTTACCATGGCAAACAGGACTTTAGTGTCCTGGGAGCCATGGTAACCATTCAGAAAAATCTAAACGTCGGATCCGGCAATGCGCCAAAACGACGTTTAGCTTAAGGCCGGATTCGGATTAATGCCTTTCAATGGGCATTAATTCCGGATCCGGCCTTGCGGCAAGTGTTCAGGATTTTTGGCCGGAGCAAAAAGCGCAGCATGCTGCGGTATTTTCTCCGGCCAAAATACTTTCCGGTTCTGAACTGAAGACATCCTGATGCATCCTGAACGGATTTCTCTCCATTCAGAATGCATTGGGATAATCCTGATCAGGATTTTTCCGGCATAGAGCCCCGACGACGGAACTCTATGCCGGAAAAGAACAACGCAAGTGTGAAAGAGCCCTAAGACTACTTTTACTATTTGTGAAATGTTGCAAAATAGTCACAGCCAGGCAGCCCCCTGGTGTATTTAAACAGGTAGGTGTAAACCATATTGCACACACGCCAAATATATTATTTACAGTTCGTCATTTCATGAATTTGGCGCAGGCACACAAGGCAAGGACAGACACAAAAAAACGACCGTGAATGATAGTGTTTATATTTTGTGTTTTAGTTGCTTTTTGTAAAGTTACATACATTGTAGCATCTAAATCATCTAAATTGAAGAACCTTGGGGCAACTTGATTCATATTTGAGAACTGCTTAAAAACATTTCCTTTATATTTAATGCCGTAAAAAAACGTAGGCCTTAGGCTGGGCCGCCGCGGGGAGCAGAGACCCGGCTGTCACATGAAAGCCGTGGCCATGCTCTAACAGCCCGGACTGGCAGGAGTGCCGATCCGGGCTGTTTAACACTTTACATGCCGCGGGCAATGGCGCCCTCCACATGTAAAGTGCTGAACAGGGAGCAGACTCCCTCTGTCTCCCATCGGCACCCCGCAAATGCGATCGTGGGGTGCCGATGTGTGTAAAGGCTGCCTGGGGTCTGACCTAGGCCCCAGAACAGGCTTGAGTAAGTACCAGCAGGCTGCGCCTTTGGCTCAGCCTGCTGGTCAATGTCAGAATAGCATTGCCATTAAAATGCAATGCACTATAGGTATAGTGCATTGCATTTAAAAAGCAATCAAAAAGCTGTCTGTTATAGTCTCTTTGTGGGACTATTAAGTGGTAAAAAAGTTTTAAAAAAAACTAATTTATTCAATAAAAAAATCCCATTAAAAAACTACACTTTTTTTTCCATAGAAAATATGCTTTTCAATGGAAAAATTTGCAAAAACAAAATCTTCCCCATATGTTTGGTATTGCTGCATCCATAACGACCCGGATTACATAAATATCACATAAATTATCCCCTACGGTGAACGCCGTATAACAAAAAGACAGAAATCCTAATTTATTCTTAGTTGCCACCGAAAAAACATAATAACAAGCGATCAAAAAGCGCCATTTACTTCAAAATGTTACCAATGAAAAATAAAAGTTGTCCCCCAAAAATCAAGCCATCACACAACTCCATATAAAGAAAAATAAAAAAGTTATGGATCTCTAGAAGTAGCAATGCAAAAACCTTTTTTTCTTTGAAAAAAAGGGGTTTTATAGCAAAAAAGTAGTAAAACGTAAAAAAATTATATGATATCACTGTAATCGTACTGACCCATAGAATAAAGATATTATGTTATTTATACCGAAAAAAGAACATCGTAAAATTCATAACGTAAAAACGCAGTGGCAGTATTGCTGTTTTTCCCATCTCCCTCCCAGAAAGAGTTAAAAGTTAATCAGAAAGTTATGTGTACCCCAAAATGGCGCCATTAAAAACTACAATTTGTCCCGCAAAAAACAAGTCCTCATAAAGCTATATAGACGGAAAAATAAAAAAGTTATAGCTCTTGGAACGCGACGATGAAAAAAGGAAGAAAAGTGCTTGGTCAGTAAGGCCCCTTTCACACGGGAGAGAATTCCGTGCGAGTGCGATGCGTGAGGTGAACGCATTGCACCCGCACTGAATCCTGACCCATTCATTTCAATGGGGCTGTGTACATGAGTGATGTTTTTCACGCATCACTTGTGCGTTGCGTGAAAATCACAGCATGTTCTATATTCAGCGGTTTTCACGCAACACTGGCCCCATAGAAATGAATGGGGCTGCGTGAAAATCGCATAGCGTCCGCAAGTGAGGATGCAATGCGATTTTCACGCATAGTTGCTAAGGAGATGAGGGATGAGCGACCTGGGACCCCATTTACTTTATTATTTTCCATTATAACATGGTTATAATGGAAAATAATAGCATTCTTTAATACAGAATGCAAAGTGAAATGTCACTTGAGGGTTAGAAAATAATACAAACATAACTCGCCTCATCCACTTGATCGCGCAGCCGGCATCGTCTTCTTTGTTCTTTTTGAAGGACCTGCAAGAGGACCTTCGCAGACGTCATCGCGCTCACCGCCAGAAGGTCCTGCTGAATGAAGATAGAAGGTCCTTTTGCAGGTCCTGAAAGAAGCAGAAAGCAGACGATGCCGGCTGCGAGATCAAGTGGATGAGGTGAGTTATGATTTTTTTAACCCTCAATTGACATTATATTTAGCATTCTGTATTAAAGAATGCTATTATTTTCCTTTATAACCATGTTAGAATGGAAAATAATAAAATCTACAGAACACCTAACCCAAACCCAAACTTCAGTGAAGAAGTCCGAGTTCGGGTCTGGGTACCACATTCAGTTTTTTCTCACGCGCGTGAAAAACACATTGCACACGCATGCAAAAATCTGAACATCGGAACGCAATCACAGACAAAACTGACTGCAATTGCGTGCCTACTAGAGCGGGTTTTCTGCAATTCACCCTGAACGCATGCGGCCCTCACCCGCGACGCCCGTTTGAAAGAGTCCTAAGGCCCAAAATAGGCTTGTCACTAAGGGGTTAATATCAGAAACACGGCAGGAGGCGATGCTAAGCAGGACTCCTGTGGAGAGATGATGGCTTCCAAAATTCATCAACCCTATAATGAGATGATATCCTTTATGTACAGAGCTTGGCAGGTTATACTTTCTTAATTAAGAGACTGAACGCAAACAAAATATTAACCCCAATTATACTTTAGGAGTACAGATATTGGAGATCTCAGTTGGGACGTACAATATGAGGGCCCCTCATAGCAACCAGTATAAAAGGTGACCCACTTTTGGGGGTGGGTTAACATCACCTCACCCCGGACCAGCAAGGGCAGAACTTGGTGATTTTTTTTTTGTCCCTCATCTGCTTTTCAGGATGAAAGGATAGATAGATGGATAGATATGAGAAAGATAGATAGACAGATATAGATATGAGATAGATAGATAGATATGAGATAGATATGAGATAGATAGATATGAGATAGATGATAGATAGATAGACAGATATAGATATGAGATAGATAGATATAAGATAGATATGAGAAAGATAGATAGACAGATATAGATATGAGATAGATAGATAGATATGAGATAGATGATAGATAGATAGACAGATATAGATATGAGATAGATAGATATAAGATAGATATGAGATAGATAGATAGATAGATAGATAGATATATATGTAGAAGAATCCAAGGCAGCACACGAATAACGGTGAAAAAAGTGGTGTTTATTCCCACATGTGCAGACAGCAACGTTTCAGCTCTCTCAATGGAGCCTTTGTCAAGCCATGGCTTGACAAAGGCTCCATTGAGAGAGCTGAAACGTTGCTGTCTGCACATGTGGGAATAAACACCACTTTTTTCACCGTTATTCGTGTGCTGCCTTGGATTCTTCTACATATATAACTTACTGGATCAAGTCCGTGATCTACCCAAGGGATTGCACCTCTGCAAATTGTGTGCTGCTCATCTTTTTTTCTTTTTTCTAGATAGATAGATAGATAGATATGAGATAGATATGAGATAGATAGATTCATACTATTTCCAGTGTTTGTCGGTGGAGATTGCATGGCTATGTGCTTTATTTACGGACCTGTTTGCAATGAGTACAGCTGAAACACCTAAGCCTAATAATTAGGAAGGGTGTCATATAGAGTAGATAGAAAAATGTAGTCAATGTACAGATGTGTCTATCTTTAATTTTGGAAAATTTGGTTGAGGACTCCAACTTCTCGCAAAACAAATTCCGCACAGAATCACGACATGCAAGCAAAACTCACAAGAGGATGCAACTCACATCACAACCACTGGGTGGCCACAAGGATAGAATGGATATCTCCCTATAGAATATCGGGAACCCATGTTTCTCTCTATCTCTGTGCTCTCATCTTGAGATATAGCAAACTAAAGGGAAGGACACATCTGCATGTCTTGCATGTCATGTCTACAGCAGGGCGGGACGCTATCATGGTGCTGTCTATGAAATGGCAACTTTGGTATCGGATTGTGTCTCCTGGCAGCAGAGTAGGTGTCATGTTATCATCTGGATATTTTCTCTTCCCATTTTTATGTGATTACATGGCCTATAGAAAAGGATACAGGACTAGCCTGAACTGCCCGTTGCCCACCCTGATATTTCCCACCGCAGCATCTTCTGTGTAATGGAGCTGTCTACTAATAGAGGGAAAAAAATGGTAATTTCACAGTAAAACCATCATTTTAATTTACTGCACGATATAAAAATTGTGACATAAAATAAGGCTTTATTAGAAAAGACTCCTCGCAGAGCCTGGGTTTGCAGCTGCTTACTACGACTGGCTGCCTGCCATCCAGATGTGCCCTGCATCATCAGCGCGATAATCCTCCGCTCATAGACAGTAATGGAAGCAATTTGTACCAAACAGTCACATATGCTGAATGTAAGAAGAATGGAAGCTAAATGGCAGTAAACTCATCCAAATGAAATTGCTACAGTATAGTGCTTTATTTTTGTTAATTTTTCTTTTTTTAATTAATGAACCAACTTTACATCTCCCTCTGCCTATAGCATACCATTATGAGTATTTAAAGGTGTTGTCCATTCTGCCGAATTGGTCGGGAGATTCAATTTGGGTCCAAATAAATGCGACCCAAATCAAACGTGCTCCGATTACCTCGAAAAGTTGTGTATGACATTCTAGGTTCTCCTAGGACTGTATGCAACAGCGCCATATATAGCTATGAGTAAACGCATAGCGGCTGGTGGTAACAAATTGCCTGTATGAAAACATGCCGTAGATTTTTTCATGTGTTTTTTTTCTTTTTTTTTTTTCTGAAAAATGTTCCCTTTTGGCAACAAATGCCTGCCGCAGTGGCGTAACTACAACTGACCGGGCCCCACAGCAAATTTGTGAATGAGCTCCCCCATCCCAGCAACTTCTTCACAGCCCCCAACTCATGTGCAACCCGCACTCCTGTGGCTAGTCAAGACTGAGTTCTCAGACCAGGCCCGGCAGCCGCTCCTTCCGTTTTGTACAGTGTCACTGTACATAATGTCATTGTTTAATACTGTTGAAGGGCCCTGACAATAAAATCTTTTAGTCCTCCTCCTGAAGGGGCCCCTTGTGGGTCTGGGCCCCAAAGCAGCTGCTTCCCCTATAGCTAAGCCCCTGCCTGCTGGTGTGTATACATAAACACACGTCTGCAGTCATTTGATCACCCTTCTTTATCTCTCCTGTCTTCTATCGGAAAAATGGCTGACACCCTTTTAAGAAAATCGCCCAAATTGAATTGCCAAAAATTTGGATTCGGAATTGACCCAAATATTCAGAAAATTTAGACCAAACCAATGTAACTTTGTCATTGATCGAATCTTTCATGCAGCAGCTAAAATTCTCATTTGTTGGCATCGCTCTATGTGAACAGGGAGTGTTGTGCCAAAAATATACAAAGTCAATTGGAAATGAATGATCGTAATAATCATTGTCCCCATTTTCCTTTGCACCAATGTTTTTGAAAAGCTCTATAAACGAGCGCCATTTGACTTGTCCATTGTCAATGGGCACTTATTATTGGCCTGACATCAGCCCCTTGTGAGAGGAGCTTAACAGTTTAATTTTCTACCACGGTCATGAATGGTTGACCTCCCTCTATTAACTCAGAATCTCCTAATATTGTATTTGAAATGCAGTTTTATATATCAAACAAACCCAACATATTTTTTCTCTAGTTGCTGTAACGTAGGGTAGGGAACAATGCAACCCTGTACTTCATCCACTCCACCGTCTCTACCTACTTGCATGGTCCGCCCTAACTGGCAGCCAACAACTTGGTGACGGTCCCTGACTTGACTATATGCAGGGGCCTAAACCTTATGGGGTAAAGAGTAGTTAGACAGAAAGAGGTCAAAACCAGGGCAGATGGGTAAGTATGTGACACTTGCATTGTATTTTTTGGGTCCATAGTGTGCTTCCCAAAATGCTCTGTGTGTTTTTGTTTTTTTATCAGATGTTTTCCATAGACTGCTTAACCCCTTAAGGACGCAGGGCGTATCGATACGCCCTATTTCCCGAGTCCTTAAGGACTCAGGGTGTACCGGTACGTCCTAACTTGAAATCAGTATTCGGCGCCCCAGGGGTTAATCAGAACGGGATTTCGGCTGAAATCATTCAGCCGGCATCCTGTGACAACGCCAGGGGGGGTCATGTGACCCCCCCGTGTCGGCGATCGCAGCAAACCGCAGGTCAATTCAGACCTGCGGTTTGCTGCGCTTTTTGCAGTTTCTGATCCCCGCGGTCCCTGAACGCGGGGATCAGAAACTTTTGAGTGCCTAAAATCAATATTTTTCACCCCCCCCCTGCACCCCTGCACGATTTGATGCCGGCGGGTGGTGCGGGGGGGTGTCGCATGCGGTGGGGGCGTTGCGGGAGGCGGGCGAATGATCGTTGGCTTCTAGTGGGTATACCAGGGTGCCAGCACATTGCTGGCACCCTGGTATAAACGGCTGACATCTGTGCAGATGTCAGCCGTTAACCCTTTCCATACCGCGGTCCGTACGGACCGCTGTATGGAAAAAGTTAACTGTCATCGGTCAGGGAGCTCCCTCCCTCACCATCGGGGGGCTGCTGTGCCTTTGCAGCCCCCCGATGGAGAGGGAGAGAGCCCCCCGACAGCCCCCCTCAGCCCTGTGCTTACCCTTCCCTGTCTGCGAAGTTGTGGCAGACGGGGAAGGTTCCCATGGCAACAGGACGCCTGCTCAGGCGTCCTGCTGTCCATGGTGCTGAACAGATCTGTGCTAAAAGCATAGATCTGTTCAGTGTAAGTAAAATACAGTACAGAACAATATATATTGTACTGTACTGTATTATACAGACATCAGACCCACTGGATCTTCAAGAACCAAGTGGGTCTGGGTCAAAAAAAAAGAAAAAAAAAGTGAAAAAAGTTAAGATTAAAAAAAAAACATTCATCACTGAATAAAAATTAAAAAAATAAAATACACTACACATATTAGGTATCGCCGCGTCCGTAAAGACCTGATCTATAAAACGGTCATGTTACTTTCCCCGCACGGTGAACACCATAAAAATAAAAAAATAAAAACTATGAGAAAATTGAAATTTTGCCCACCTTACTTCCCAAAAAAGGTAATAAAAGTGATCAAAAAAGTCACATGTACGCCAATATAGTACCAATCAAACCGTCATCTCATCCCGCAAAAATCATACCCTACCCAAGATAATCGCCCAAAAACTGAAAAACTATGGCTCTCAGACTAAAGAAACACTAAAACATGATTTTTTTTGTTTCAAAAATGAAATCATTGTGTAAAACTTACATAAATAAAAATAAATTATACATATTAGGTATCGCCGCGTCCGTATCGACCGGCTCTATAAAAATATCACATGATCTAACCCCTCAGGTGACCACCGTAAAAAAAAAAAAAAAAAAAACGGTGTAAAAAAAGCCATTTTTTGTCATCTTACGTCACAAAAAGTGTAATAGCAAGCGATCAAAAAGTCATATGCACCCCAAAATAGTGCCAATCAAACCGTCATCTCATCCCGCAAAAAATGAGACCCTACTCAAGATAATCGCCCAAAAACTGAAAAAACTATGGCTCTTAGACTATGGAGACACTAAAACTTTTTTTGGTTTTAAAAATGAAGTTATTGTATAAAACTTACATAAATAAAAATAATTGTATACATATTAGGTATCGCCGCGTCCGCGACAATCTGCTCTATAAAATTACCACATGATCTAACCTGTCAGATGAATGTTGTAAATAACAAAAAAAAAAATAAATGTGCCAAAAAAACTATTTCTTGTTACCTTGCCGCACAAAAAGTGTAATATAGAGCAACCAAAAATCATATGTACCCTAAACTAGTACCAACAAAACTGCCACCCTATTCCGTACTTTCTAAAATGGGGTAACTTTTTTGGAGTTTCTACTCTAGGGGTGCATCAGGGGGGCTTCAAATGGGACATGGTGTCAAAAAAACCAGTCCAGCAAAATCTGCCTTCCAAAAACCGTATGGCATTCCTTTCCTTCTGCGCCCTGCCGTGTGCCCGTACAGCGGTTTATGAACACATATGGGGTGTTTCTGTAAACTACAGAATCAGGGCCATAAATAATTAGTTTTGTTTGGCTGTTAACCCTTGCTTTGTAACTGGAAAAAAAATATTAAAATGGAAAATCTGCCAAAAAAGTGAAATTTTGAAATTGTATCTCTATTTTCCATTAAATCTTGTGCAACACCTAAAGGGTTAACAAAGTTTGTAAAATCAGTTTTGAATACATTGAGGGGTGTAGTTTCTTTGATGGGGTCACTTTTATGGAGTTTCTACTCTAGGGGTGCATCAGGGGGGCTTCAAATGGGACATGGTGTCAAAAAAACCAGTCCAGCAAAATCTGCCTTCCAAAAACCGTATGGCATTCCTTTCCTTCTGCGCCCTGCCGTGTGCCCGTACAGCGGTTTACGAACACATATGGGGTGTTTCTGTAAACGACAGAATCAGGGCCATAAATATTGAGTTTTGTTTGGCTGTTAACCCTTGCTTTGTAACTGGAAAAAAAATATTAAAATGGAAAATCTGCCAAAAAAGTGAAATTTTTTAATTGTATCTCTATTTTCCATTAAATCTTGTGCAACACCTAAAGGGTTAACAAAGTTTGTAAAATCAGTTTTAAATACCTTGAGGGGTGTAGTTTCTTAGATGGGGTCACTTTTATGGAGTTTCTACTCTAGGGGTGCATCAGGGGGGCTTCAAATGGGACATGGTGTCAAAAAAACAGTCCAGCAAAATCTGGCTTCCAAAAACCATACGGCGCACCTTTCCCTCTACGCCCTACTGTGTGCCCGTACAGTAGTTTACGGCCACATATGGGGTGTTTCTGTAAACGGCAGAGTCAGGGCAATAAAGATACAGTCTTGTTTGGCTGTTAACCCTTGCTTTGTTAGTGGAAAAAATGGGTTAAAATGGAAAATTAGGCAAAAAAATGAAATTCTCAAATTTCATCCCCATTTGCCAATAACTCTTGTGCAACACCTAAAGGGTTAACAAAGTTTGTAAAATCAGTTTTGAATACCTTGAGGGGTGTAGTTTCTTAGATGGGGTCACTTTTATGGAGTTTCTACTCTAGGGGTGCATCAGGGGGCTTCAAATGGGACATGGTGTCAAAAAAACAGTCCAGCAAAATCAGCCCTCCAAAAACCAAACGGCGCACCTTTCACTCTACGCCCCGCTGTGTGGCCGTACAGTAGTTTACGGCCACATATGGGGTGTTTCTGTAAACGGCAGAGTCAGGGCAATAAAGATACAGTCTTGTTTAGCTGTTAACCCTTGCTTTGTTAGTGGAAAAAATGGGTTAAAATGGAAAATTAGGCAAAAAAATGAAATTCTCAAATTTCATCCCCATTTGCCAATAACTCTTGTGCAATACCTAAAGGGTTAACGAAGTTTGTAAAATCAGTTTTGAATACCTTGAGGGGTGTAGTTTATAGAATGGGGTCATTTTTGGGCGGTTTCTATTATGTAAGCCTCGCAAAGTGACTTCAGACCTGAACTGGTCCCTAAAAATTTGGTTTTTGTAAATTTCTGAAAAATTTCAAGATTTGCTTCTAAACTTCTAAGCCTTGTAACATCCCCAAAAAATAAAATATCAATCCCAAAATGCTACAAACATGAAGTAGACATATGGGGAATGTAAAGTCATCACAATTTTTGGGGGTATTACTATGTATTACAGAAGTAGAGAAACTGAAACTTTGAAATTTGCAAATTTTTCAAAATTTTTGGTAAATATGGTATTTTTTTATGCAAAAAAATTTACTTTTTTGACCCAATTTTAGCAGTGTCATGAAGTACAATATGTGACGAAAAAACTATCTCAGAACGGCCTGGATAAGTCAAAGCGTTTTAAAGTTATCAGCACTTAAAGTGACACTGGTCAGATTTGCAAAAAATGGCCAAGTCCTTAAGGTGAAATAGGGCTGAGTCCTTAAGGGGTTAAAAGGGTAAAAAAAAACATGGAAAAAGTGCAAGCAAAAAATGTGTAATCAGACAAAAATAAATCTTGTAAAAATGCACATTTTTCATGCCAGATAGCTGCCACAAAAATCTACCTGTGAAGGAAGCCTAAATAACTGGATAGTCACCAATTTCTGAATATGTAATGAACAGAAATATCCCCATTAGGCTACATGCACATGAACATTTTTTTGCGGCTCGGGTGCGGACCCATTCACTTCAATGGAGCCTCAAAAGATGTGGACAGCACTCTGTTTGCTGTCCGCATCCGTTGCTCCATTCCGTAGCCCCGCAAAAAAATAGAACATGTCCTATTCTTGTCTGTTTTGCGGACAAGGATAGGCATTGTTACAATGGATCCGCAAAAAAAAAACAGATGCGATTCGGACGTCATCAGTTTTTTTTTTTTGCGGATCTGCAATTTGCGGACCGCAAAACACATACGGTCGTGTGCATCTTGCCTTAGAATTGTAAAAAATCTGCAAATCAAGCATGACAGCTGGAAAAATGGGGAGAAAGAAAACAGGCAGCAGCTTGACATACCATATGTGATTTATTTGTGGTCCGTAGACTGCAGACAAATGACGGAAAGTTAAAATTCACCTGGCTGCATTGTTCTAGTGTGCCCTGTTTTTTTCAATACTATTTTTATACTAAGGGTCCATTCACACGTCCGCAAAATGGGTCCGCATCAGTTCCGCAATTTTGCAGAACAGGTGCGGACCCATTCATTTTTAATGGGGCTGGAATGTGCTGTCCGCATCCGTATTTGCGGATCCACACTCCCGTTCCGCAAAAAAATAGAACATGTCCTATTCTTGTCTGCAATTGCGGACAAAAAAAGGCAGTTTCTATGAGAGTGCCGGCGATGTGCGGTCCGAAAAATGCGTAACGCACATTGCCGGTGTCCGTGTTTTGCGGATCCGCAAAACACATACGGACGTGTTAATGGACCCTAACAATACTCTAGTTATTCAGTTTCTTAAAATGTTTCCAAAAGTTTAGTTGAAAAAAAGTTGGGATGAGGTACTGTAATTGGATGACAATGCCACTGTGCCAGTTAATGGTTCTCTGTTATAGTCACTACTTCCAGCAGAAGCAATCTATCACGATCAGCAGAAGTCAAAAAGGAAGAATACCTCATGTCAATTTTTTTTAAAATGTTTTTTTGAACTTATGTGTACAGATCAATATTTGGTCTTCGTTCGAGCAGTGCAATGATATTTTTTTACTGTACAATTCAGCTGGAATCTAACAAAAACATATGTTTTTGGAGTATGGGAGGAAACCATCCAGAGATGGGAAGAACATACTAACTCTATGTAGATTTTGCCCTGGTTGGGTTTAAGGCAAAAACAGAGAACACCAGGGGACCAGTGAAAGGTTATATGGCAGCGGCAGGGTTTGGGCAACCCGAGTATTACTCTTTTTGTTATTTTACACCATTGTCTGCTGTTTGCAGAAAAAATTTATGGGGTTGGAAAACCCCTTTTAATATATAATTTTCTATTCAACATCATTACATTTAATATAATTTAAGAGATTATGAGTATTGTGTAATTGAGTCAGGAGTCAATTAGGTGCTGTAACGGTGGCTGCAGTACGCCGCTGTTCCCCTGCTTACCGCCGTGGTCCTGGGCTCCGTGCTCAGCGGTGATCCTTCCGTCCACCGCTGCAGTCCTGGGCTCTGTCGTTGTACGTGCTGTGGTGCTGAGGATTCCACTCCACAGTTTCCACTCAGCCCTAGCCACAGCATGCTTGCTGCTGGTTTCGTGTTACACTGCCCTAGGGTGTGCATCACTCCCTGGGCTGCATGGGTTGGGTCATGTGACCTCGCTGACCAACCCAGGCTCTCCTGCAGGTACTTAAGTGGCTCAGCCCCTTCCCAGATGCCTCAGTTTCAAGGTCCTTGTGTTTGCTAAGCTCCTGATACTCATGTGTGCTCCTGACTTATACCTTGTTCCTGGATTCTGCTACTCATCTGATCCCTGCCTGCTTGCCTTGACTCTCCTGTTGCCGACCCAGATTGCCTGATCTGTTCCTGTGCCGCCTGCCCTGACATTTTGCCTGTCTGTCTACGCCTCTGCCTAATCCTTTGGTCCTGCACTATTGCTCCTGCTAACGACCCCGCCTGCCTGACTAAGCTTGTACTTTTGGTACCTACTCAGGTACCTCCTGGTCCGCCTGGACCAGCTGCCTCGTGTGCCTTCCCTCCTTAAGGGGTAGCGACCTGGTGTTCCCCTCAGGACAGGAAAGTCTATCCCACCATCAGGGGTACTGTGAAGAATCGAGGGGTACACTTAGACAACGCCCTTAGAGGAGGTGGGACACGTGACACAGTGGGTTCACCTCTGCTGGTTCGTGACAGGTGCCCATGTCTCCTTCCGATTTTTTTTCTTTTTTTACAGATTTTAGTTAACCATATGATCTACCATGTTAGGCTACACTTAATCTGATCGGCCAGAGTTTAGATTGTGCCAGCCTTTAAAATCATTTACACAGAAGTCGAACCTTTAGACTAATTCACTTCAAAGTAGAGGTCACTGAAAAAATATTCAAAGAGGCACGAAAAAAGTTGAAGATATCAGTAACCTGAATGTCCCAAGAGAGTGTATCATAAACTAATACTGATTATGCCCCCTTATTAACGACAGATACTCTTTAAAGAAGTATTCTGGCTCGAGCATATTGATAGCCGATATTCAGGATAGGCTATCAATTTCAGATTGGTGGGGATTTGAATCTTGGCAACCCCACCGATCATCTGTTTGAAGGGGTCGCAGTGCTTGGAAAATATTATAAAGCACAGAGCTGTACATTGTATTCTGCCTGTACCTGGTACTGCTGCTCAGTCCCATTCACTTGAAATTGTAAGGTAGTATACTGGTAAGGACTGTCGGAGCACTTACCGCCTCCCACTAACCGTATCCTTAAATTGTAACTGGTGGCCATCATATTATATTTTGCAGACATGTATGATGTGATATGTTATTGTACATATCGTAAGTTGTGCTGGACAGTGGGATTGCATGTGAAGTCTAACATATATTTGATTTCAGACACTGTATTTGAGATGTACTGTAGACTGTAGTGGTATATACTGTACATATATTGCCCAGCAGAGGTCATTCTTGCCCCTCAGGGATTGTACCTGAGGTGGGGCCAGGTCACAGGTCATTACCGGGAGGAGCTAGACCACCTTGTGTCAGTCAGCTAGAGTGTCTATAGTAGAGTTCTTCTGAGCCAAAGCATATCTGCCTATAGGGCTCAGTGTTGAGATTCCATGATTGGAGCTGGACCGACAGAGAGGAAGACACCCTGAGAGCTGAAGAAGGAACACCTACTATGATGTGAACCTGCTCTGGACTGATACTGCTGACTTGACCTCTTGAGTGAGTGTTCACTCTGGTAAGGAGACTCCACTGAGTAAAGCAAGTGTTTGTTGACCACTTTTGGCCTGATGACCACAGCATGGTAGGCCAGAGCAAGATACTCTTAGGAAGTAGTATCCAGAGATTGTGGCTCTGCCAGCCTGTTGTGCCCTGAAAATGTATATTGAGTGTTTACTGAGGACTGTGAGATATGACCCTGACAAGTTTACTGTAAGATGCACTGTGGCCTGAGTAAAGAGACCTTCATCCCACTATCCTGTCACCACTGACAACCGCCTGAGGAGTATAGAGATTGATCTGCTCTGTCAAGCTCTGTGCCCCAATATACTGTGTGCAGCCAATCATTTGTGCCCTCTCTGAGAGTTTGTACTGTAAGCTCATAGTCTTAAAGGGGCTGTACATTGGTATACAATTAAAGACCTATCCTCAGGGTCACCCCTCCCTACACACACACACACACACACACAAACGCTGGCAGCAGGATTGTCCTCCTTACCACTCTCCCCTCAGTGGCAGCAGCATTGTCCCTGTTCTCACTCCTTCTCCACTAGCGGCAGCATCCTTCACTTTGCACCATTCCTGCACTAGAAGCAGCATTTTTTCCTTCCCATCCATCCACATTGGCAGCAGCATTATAACCCAAACCACCCTTCTCCTAATTGTATCTACATTATCAATATTCCTACCTCTCCACCACTGGCAGCAGCAATAGCATTCCCCCTGAAACCGCATTTCCTGACTGGAAGCAACACTTTCCAATTCTACCCTTCTCAGGCTAGCAAGAGCACAGGTGATGCTGGAGGCGAGAGGGGATGTTTTTGGAGAGCCTTCCAGGCTCCTCTCTTTCCTCTGCTTTGAGTTATTACTAGCATCCAAAACTTTTCTCTGGGTGCAGGACCTGTGAATTACAGGTCATTAAGCCCCCTCTAGTCAATGGCTTTATCAGTGCAGTTTCTGCTATGGCATTCCTGATTTGAGAAGATGCACTGGTAGGTGTCCCAATGGCCCCAACTGTGTATCTGCCTCACACATAGGACACATGCTGCGCACCCACCACTCATACGTAGGACACATGTTGCACACATACCACTTAAGCATAGGACACATGCTATACATGCACCATTAACACATAGGACACAAGCTGCACCTGCACCACTCACACATAGGACTCATGTTGTATATGCACCACTCACACATAGGACACATACTGTACATGCACCACTCACACATAGGACACACACTGTACATGCACAACTCACACATAGGACACATACGGTACATACACCAGTCACACATAGGACACATACGGTACATGCACCACTCCCACATAAGACACATGTTGTATATGCACCACTTCCACATAGGACACATACTGTACATGCACCACTCCCACATAGGACACATGGTGTATATGCACCACTCCCACATAGGACACATGGTGTATATGCACCACTCCCACATAGGACACATGTTGTATATGCACCACTCCCACATAGGACACATGTTCTATATGTACCACTACCACATAGGACACATGTTGTATATGCACCACTCCCACATAGGACACATGTTCTATATGTACCACTACCACATAGGACACATGTTGTATATGCACCACTCCCACATAGGACACATGTTCTATATGTACCACTACCACATAGGACACATGTTCTATATGCACCACTCCCACATAGGACACATACTGTACATGCACCACTCCCACATAGGACACATACTGTACATGCACCACTCCCACATAGGACACATACTTTACATGCACCACTCATACATAGGACACATACTGTACATGCACCACTCACACACAGGACACATACTATACATGCACCACTCATCCATAGGACACATACTGTACACAAACTACTAATGACAGATCTCAATACCGGAAAATGTAAACGCAAGTGTGAAAGTAGCCTAATACTGTAACTTATGTTTAGCAGATGTATTTTCCCTAGTGCTGACCCTTAGTGGAATCCCTGTAGGCAGACAGACAGATCTCAGAAACCCCTATTCAAAATTGTGGAACGGATGTGGAAAAGAAATATGGTCGTGTGAATGGGCTCTTAAAGGGAGTCTGTCACCATGAAATTCACTGATAGGCCAGGCACAATGCCTTGTAGGGCTAGCTCAGTTGAATGTAATGACACATTTCAGTTATTAATCTGTTGCTTCATTCTGGAGAAAAAGTACTTGTAATCCATATGCAAATGAGTAGAGATGAGCGAATCGAAGTTGACGAGGTGGAATTCGATCCGAATTTCAGGAAAAATTCGATTCGCACAGAATCTGAATTTCCTCACGCTTTGTGGTAACAAATCACATTTTTTCCTAAAATGACTGCTGCACGTGTGAGGACATAGAGCAAGGAACTCTGGGAAGGTGGGATCACCCATAATGCCATGCATGCAGCCAGCCAGCCCTGTGATGTCACAGCCCTATACTGTAAATAGCCTCAGCCATCTTGGATTCTGCCATTTTCCAGTGTACTTAGTGCAGGGAGAGAAGTCAGCAGGCGCCAGGGACAGTGCTAGAAAAGACTTCATTGTGCTAAAATTTTTTTTTACAAATGCAGGGAAAGATTATTTAAGGTGTAGGGAAAGGATAGGGAGGAATCATTCCACAGGGTTCAGTAGGGGAGTTCACACCCTAGGTAATAGGAACAATCCTATTACACTTGCTGCACTGACTGGGGATCCAAATTGCCATTATACAGCTCTGTAATTCCAGCAAACCGTTCTTGTTATTGGGGTGCAAGTGCTGTTTGATACAGCCATTAACAGGGTTTATTACAAGGAAATATTTCTACGTCTTATTTGCCCTTGTGCGGTGCAGTTATATGATCTAAAGCATTTTTTGGCTTGTATTAGTGGGAAAAAAGGGCTTATTAGCCGTTGTGTGGTGAAGTGCTAAAATTACAGCCCTTTTTGTCGTATATTAGTGGCAAAAGAAAAATATATTTGCCGTTCAGCGTTGCAGTTATATGTTCTAAAGCCTTTTGTGGCGTGTATTAGTGGCAAAAAGAAAAAAATATTTGCCGTTACAAACTTACTGCTGACACCCTCTTCACTTTGTCTATTCTGCCACAGATGCACGTTAGAGAAGTCTCTGACTGGTTGTGAGTGGTAATCTCTGTACAAGCAATGGTAGATAGCTGAACTCACTAATATCCCTAGGTCGTGGTACCATTTGTATGTGAAAATCCAGTGAGGAGAATACAATGGAGATGCTTTGGTAATTTACGTTGAGCAAAGCACATGGAGGAAATTAGAGGTCAAAACGAAATGCTCTCACCAGCTCTGAGTCTGCAGCAGGAAAGGAAGAAACACGAGCAGAGCACAGGATGTGATGTCACAGAAAGGGAGGAGTAGAACAGAGAGCAAAGGCAATGGAATTTACATAATACATTTCAGGAAACATAAGAAGAGTGACCACAGGGTGGCAGCATTACATAACATGGTAATGATATAATAACACAAACAGCCATTTATCTAAATGGAAGAAATAAATGCTGGGACAGCACACTGTCGGGGGGCTCTACTTGTATAAGCGTTTAATAGAACTGGTTCTGCAGACATCTATGTGGAATCAGCTGATGACGGTGTAAAAGGAGTGCGCTTCTTCTTGACGCTAACATCGACCTGTAAGGCAGAGTTCATACTTGAGTTATTTGGTCAGTTTTGGCCCCGTGACTGCCCAAATAAGTGAAGTGTGCAGTGATTCTAAGAGCGACGCCTGTCATCTGCATGTCATATGGAATCACAGTATTATTTCACTGCCAAAGCAGACTCCCTATGAGTGTTACTGCAAGGCACAGTGTTCTACACCACTATAAAGGCTCTCTGCAGCCAGGAAATAGACGTTTTTTTTTATTCGGCTCGAACCAGATTTTTTTCAGAAAATTCGGCGAACCAGCCGAATCGAATTTTTGAAAAATTCGCTCATCTCTACAAATGAGTAGTTAAATGCATCAAGGACGGGGGCAAATCCACCCTGTGCACCCTTGCTCCTCCTGCTTTCTCGGCCAGCCCCTCCCTCTTATTGATTGACAGGGCCAGGCTGGACCACTATGCAGGAACTGAAACGGTTATTTGTACATTGCATTAACCATAAAAGTGGTTGGATTAGTGGACTGGAAAGTGACCAAAAGTATCTTCAGATTAGTTGGGGCACATTTACTTAGAACTGGCATTTCTCCTAAGCCTAAGCAAAAGTAGCAGAGAATTTACTAAATTCTGGCTTATTTTTGGCACATATTTTAGCAACATGTGTGCTTTCTTTTTTATTGATGAGCCCGTGTCTTCTGCTGAACCTCAATGGTTTGTTATGGCCTTCGTTGGACCCCATTATCACACCCAAACCTGGGCCGCAATCAACTAAGACTGCATGGAATTGCATTTCATTGGAGCACAAGGCTGTAATGCAGTTGTTGTTTTATTGTGTAATAAAATGTTATGCATTTTGTGTTTTGACCATACATACCACCACATGAGGTATGAATAGCAATGGTTAGCAGAAACAGGAGGGGTAGTTTAAGTTCAGCTACAGAGTGGAGAAGAAGCAAAATGCAGAGCTCCTGCTCCATGCAAAGACTCTGCATAGAGACCAACTCAATCCTGCCTCAGGAAAACACTTGAGAAACAAGACAGCAGAGTGAACAGCAAAATCCTGCATTTCAAACACTTCTGCAAGGTGAGGGATTATGCCTCAGACACCATCACTCAAACTACCACTAGGCCAGAAACAATTCAGGTCTGAACCTTACAGTGGACACCTATATCTACTAGTGCCTGCTATTGCTATTCAGTTGCCAGCTACCTCCATAACTGGTGCCAGAATTTGCACTTCAAATTTGCTGCTATTGGATGTACCATACGTTATATTTTGCACTGTTATACACTTCCTTCTGGCCTCATTCTTCAAACTAAATTTCCACTGCACCGATCTCCAGGGAGCAATGGCCTGAGGCAGTTCACAGTGACACAACACATTATCAGGGCCACTACCACTCCTATCCTCTGCACTGGCTCGTCCAAGACTCGCTGCACATATCCTTAGCATTATTGATAGATATGGTTGATCCTATGTATCTACACTAATGGAGATGTTGGGATTGTAGCCACAGCTAGTATATCGCTCCCACAGATTTTCCATCCATGTCTCCAGCTATTTTGAATCCGCCTCCTTGTTAAGTCAGGTGTGAAATGAAGTAAATCTGAATAGTTTTGCTTATTTACATCCAAGTGATACTGTACGTTAGGAATGGATAATGCCAGCTCACCGAGCCGGACGGAACGGCCCAGGGCGCATTAAATGCTCTTATTTGGGAATGCGATTTAGCAGTAATTACTTACAATGGAAGGCACATTGCACTTTTTAACACACAATGTATGCAGAAGATTATTATACTATGTGAACCTGACATCTTTCAGCCATAGTTTTTTTTTTTCATGTTTTATGCGGTAAATGTACCAAACGCATTTCGGGACTAAGGTCCCTTCCTCAGTGGTCCATCCCCCATGAAAGATTAAGAAGACCCACTCTTCAAGTACTGCTGGTCTCATTCATTAAGAACTCTTTGCGATTTAAAAAAAAAAACATTGGAAAGAAGCCTCCCTACTTCCTTAATATAGACCTACCTACGTGCAAGAAAGCTTCGGTCCTAAGTGGACCGGCACCGGAACACGAACCAAGGTCAAAGTGTGGTGCTAGCTAAGCGTGGGAAAAAGAAGTAGCGAGGACGCCAAAATCGTGAGTTAAACAAGTGCACTCAAGTGTGTTATATATCTCTCACGAAAATAACATATATCGCATGCTATACTATTTAAGAGTGTCTTCGATATTATATGAGAAGGAAACAAGCAAAAGGTATTTATTTTGAAAGAGTATTTGGAAATTAGAATGCCATTTGTATGTCTAGAGTAGCGGGACGCTGCTAACTCGTGTGAACTTTTTCTAATCATACGAACCTATTTCCTCACACAAATATCCTTGAACATTGAAGATATTCTTTAAAGAACTTTCGAAAGGATTTGAATATTCTGAATATTCTTATGTACCCAGATACATGGTTCTGATGCAATCAGCCTTTGGTCCCTGTTTATCTTCTGTTAATTCATTTACTTTGCACAGACTTTTGAACTGCTTCAAGTAATAATCTATTTTATTTTATATCTATCGATTTATTGATTTTATCGATTTTTTGGGGAGTATTCTATGCTGCTAGCGTTTGTTTTTTATTGCACTTTAGAGACCCTCTTTTGAAGTATTATATTATATTATATTTTACCTTATTTTCAGTGTTGAAATAAATGTATTGCTCTTAATCTTTCTCCATTGTCAGTGAGTGCCCAGTTTTTACCTTTAGATTTTTTTACATGTGGTGAAAATAATCATCTCACCCAATCCTTCTATCCCTCAACATCATCTGTCGAGGGAGAGAAGTATCAGGTGAGGTGATGTCACAGCCAGACAGCTGAGAAGCGCTCACAGGAGCTTCTCAGATCCTCCTCCGTGAATTTCTTTGTTTTGGTTTAGTTTCTCATCTCGTTAGTCTATCTCAGCTGTCATGCAGTTGGACTGATTGCTACCCTTTAAGTTCCTCCCCATAATGCAGTAGTGTGCGGCTGATACAACTTCCTGGAGTGTGTGTGCATGCTGTTCCCAGTTCCCAGTCGTCAGTCGTCTGCAAGATAAGTGCTGTTTATGTATTTATGATTTTGTCTTTTCTGGATCCAGGTGACCCTGACTCCCTCCGTGTCAGTGTAGGGAGCCGGTGGTCGTGTCCCTTCACTATTGTAGGGTCTTCAGGTAATAGATAGCCAAGGAACGTGGATATGCGGCCATCCACCTTTGGGGTGTTCGCATAGGCTGAGCAGTGAGGGAGAGCGGCAGGTCTATTGCAGGGGTCTCCCTTTGTTCCTTAGTTGTGGATCCAGAGAGACATTGTTTATATGGTATTGTCTTGTTTCCTGTACACCATCCGTGACAGGTGAATATTTTCACCTGATCTTTTTGTTCCACCAGGAGAGAAGCCTCCACTAGAATTGTCTGGCAGTGGCTTACAACTCCATCCTATTGACAATGCAAATACAATCGCCTAAAGAGAACATGTATGTGTATGAGGGAGTCAGGATACATATGCAAAGGCACCAGCAAAACCATTAACAGATCTATTTAACCAATCACTGGTAACAGGAGTCGTCCCAAAAGATTGGAAATTAGCAAATGTTGTGACCATTCACAAGAAAGGTAGTAGGGAGGAATGGGGCAACTATAGGCCAGTAAGCCTGACATCAATAGTGGGGAAATTAATGGAAACCATACTTAAGAAGAGGATTGTGGAACATCTAAAATCCCATGGATTGAAAGATGAAAAACAGAATGGGTTTACTTCAGGGAGATCATGTCAAACTAATCTTATTGATTTTTTTGATTGGGTGACCAAAATAATAGATGGCGGAGGTCTAGTAGACACCCAAGAGCAGAATATAAAATCAGTGATACAGTCCTAACCTCAGTATCTGAGGAAAGGGATTTAGGGGTCATTATTTCAGAAGACTTAAAGGTAGGCAGACAATGTCATAGAGCAGCAGGAAATGCTAGCAGAATGCAGATTATAGGACTTTAACATGTATAACTTGGAAGAAAGACGAAACAGAGGGGATATGATAGAAACTTTTAAATGCATAAAGGGAATCAACAAGGTAAAAGAGGAGAGAATAAAAGATTTAAAAGAAGAAAAACTGCTACAAGAGGACATCGTTTTAAATTAGAGGGAATTAGAAGGTTTAAAAGTAATATCAGGAAGTATTACTGTAACGGGGTGCCGAAGGCACACTTGGTCTCCCATCAGCCGCAGACCTGCTGCTTAGCTTCGGGAGCGAGGATCTGTGTTTGACCTTATTCCCAGGGCAGCTTTGCTAGCTGGGAGGCTCCCTGCTCCTAGGTCTGCCTTGAGCGCCGAACTGATCACTCGGTGCTCGACTGGTCGGTCTGGTGATGCTGGCCACGTCACATGACCCTCACTCCCCACTATAAATACAGGCAGCCTGCTGGCCACAGGTTGCCTGTTAATTTTAGGTATCTGGTGATTGTTTTGTTCCTGCATACTTACCTGATCCTGTGTTCCCTGACGATTCTCTGCCTGCTCCTCCTGTACTGCGCATCTCTCCTGGTATCCTGACCCCGGCTTCCACCTGACGATTCTTTGCGGACTCCTGTTGTACTTCGTTTCTCTCCTGGTATTTGACCTCGGCTTTTCCTGACTATTCTCTGCTCATTCCTTAGTACTGCGTAGCTCTCTAGGTATTGACCTGGTCTGTTCACGTTCCGTTATTTGTCTTGTCTGTCTTCCCAGCACGTATCCTAAGTTAGGGACTGCCGTCTAGTTGTCCCCTGTCATTAGGACTTGCGAGGCAAGTAGACGGGGCCAGGGGTGAGGGTGGAGCACAGTGGTCACTATCCTCCCCCCTGTGTGTAGTGTACGTTACCGTCACAATTACTTTACTGAGAGAGTAGTGGATGCATGGAATAGCCTTCCTGCAGAAGTGGTAGCTGCAAATACAGTGGAGTTTAAGCATGCATGGGATAAGCATAAGGCCATCCTTCATATAAGATAGGACCAAGGGCTATTCATAGTATACAGTATATTGGGCAGACTAGATGGGACAAATGGTTCTTATCTGCCGACACATTCTATGTTTCTATGAGTGTGGTTAGGGCTAAGGATTATTATTAATTTACAGTAAGTTTTTTGTGTTCCTGGGATAATATTCCTTTTGGCGGTGTTGCTGGAGGCTTTTTATATTTAGGAAATATTACAAATTTAGAAAATCTGCTTCTCTTCTTTTCCATCCACTGGCCATTGCTTACATGCTTATGAAACAGAATTCGTATTTCTTTTTTTTTTATTTTTATAAAAAGGAGCAATAGTAATACATTTAACAATTACATAATAAAAACATCAGGCATCAGCCAAGAGGAAGTAAGAGTGCTTAATACAATTGCACCGATAGAAGTAGTAGGGTATTCGTTCCCCTGCCACTAAAACACCCCCTACATGGAGATACTTGACCTATCCAGTACATTACAGTAAATAGCACATTACTTATATTACCTTTAAACCTTTATTCCTTATTTCCCACCCTTCCCAAACCCATATCCCCCCACCCTATATCCACCGGAAGGGGGGGGGAGGGGGGAGGACAAAAAACAAATAGATAAATAAAAAAATAAACAAAGAATTCGTATTTCTGGTTTACTTTCCATTCCTTGGTTACGGGTTAGAAAGAAAGTCATCACCTTCTAGTAAAGACCATGATTCATTTATGGCTGGGGGTAGTTGTATATAAATCATAGGTTGCTATATTTGTAATTTCAGATTCAGGTTATGGTATGTGGATACATATTGTATTATTTTCCAGAGCTTAAAAAAAGGGGCAGAATGGCAAAAGAATGAAAATAAAAAATATTACTGTCCTTACCGATCACCTGCCACTCTTGTTCTTATACTCCCCAGGTCCCCTGCTAGTCTCTAATTCTTGGTCCCTCGCAACACAGGAAATGTTACCGCTGCAGTGGTGACATGCCTCAGTTAGTGATTAGCTGAGTGGTCACATTTCTGTGTCCATCCATAGGGATGAAGAAGTAGAGAATGGTTGAGGATTGGAAAGGTATTAATTTTCTTTACCTTTAAAGCCATTCTGCTCCCCTTTTAATTTTATTTTTTTTGCCTGGCAAACATCTTTAAAGAAACTGGACAAATCTGAGTGGTGCCTAGTATGAGGCTTGAATGCGACTTTCCAGTCTGCAGATATTGATGACCGATGCTCAGATCAAATTCAAGTGAATGGCGGTTGAGTTGAGAGCTTCCTGCTTCTGTCTCCCACCAATCTGATATTGATAAACTATCCTGAGTATAGGCCCTCAATAGCTACACACTGGAAAACCCTTTCAACCCCTTGAAGACAGGTCGAGTTTCAGTTTTTGCATTTTTGTTTTTTACTCCTGTCACGCTCGTGTGTGACAGGATCCAAATTCCAAGAAGGAACCTTCAACTTAATTTTTCTTGTGGACAGCCACACATATTCACCCACACTTAGGTCCGGACTATTCATACGTTTCCTGTCAGCCACACGTTTATACTTGTTGCCCATATACATCAAGTTATTTAGAATTTTCCGCCATATAGAAGACAATGATGACAAAAAACGTTCCTACTCATGGATACCGGAAGTATCCAAACCAGAGAATGTGCCAAATTGTGGGTGAAACCCATATGCCCCAAAAAATGGTGACTTACCAGTGGACTCCTGTCTATGATTGGTTATGGCAAACTCTACCAAAGACAAAAACAAGGACCATTCCTCCTGGTTCTCAGAGACAAAACATCTTAAGTAAGTCTCCTGACTCTAATTAGTGCGCTCTGTTTGTCCATTCGTCTGAGGATTAAAAGCAGAAGAAAATGACAGTTGTACCCCCAGCTGATTACAGAACGCCTTCCAGAATCTGGACACAAACTGAGTCCCACGATCCGAAACCACGTCAGAGGGAATGCCATGAAGTTTCACAATGTCAACAAACACTAGCGCAAGTGCTTTTGCATTAGGTAGGCCAGGCAATTCTATAAAGTGCATCATTTTACTAAAATGATCAACTACCACCCGAATAACTGTCTTTCCAGACGAATTAGGCAAAACAGTAATAAAATCAAGAGACAAGTGGCCTGGACGGGATGGGCAACGGAAGTAGAGATCCAGAAGGTCGAGTATTTGTCACCTTAGCGCGTGCACAGATACTGCAGGCCGAAACATAGTCCTCAACACACTTGCACAACCCCGGCCAGCAGAATCTACGAGAGATGAGTTCGGTAGTGGATCTACTCCCAGGGTGTCCCGTAATAACTGTACAGTGATGTTCCTTAAACACCTTATGACACAATTCTGATGGAATAAACAATTTCCCAGAGGGGCGAAACTCTGTTGCGTCTCCCTGAGCCTCTGACACCTTCACCTCTAGGTCAGAGTATAGAGTGGATATCACCACCCCTTCTGACAGTATCCAACTTGGATTTTCAAAATCACTACCTCCAGGAAAACTACGTGACAAGGCATCTGCCTTGACGTTCTTAACCCCAGGACGATAAGAGACAATGGAATTGAATCTGGTGAACAACAAAGACCATCTGGCCTGCCTCAGGTTCAGTCGTTTAGCCGACTCCAGGTAAGCCAGATTTTTGTGATCTGTGAACAAAGTGATCGGATGAATCGCCCCTTCCAACCCCCTGTTACCCACATCATAATTTCTCTATGCGGCAGAGAGTTTTTTAGAGAAAAAATGCCATTTACCACGTGACGGGCCCCTGTGATCAGACTGCTCCTACCCCCACCTTGGACACGTCAACTTCCACAATGAAAGGTTGTGAAACATCCATCTGCACCAATATAGGGGCAGAAGCGAAGCACTCCTTAACCGCAGAAAAGGCTTGCAATGCTGAATCAGACCACACTAAGACATCCACCCCTTTCTTAGTCATGTCAGTTAAGGGTTTCTCCACTGTCGAATAGTTCAGAATACATTTTCGGTAATAGTTGGTGAACCCCAAAAGAGCCTCCAGATTTTCGGGTCGACCCCATTCAAATACAGCACAGACTTTCTCTGGATCCATTCGAAAACCTGAAGATGACAGCAGGTAGCCCAAGAATTGCATCTCGTGTACAGCAAAAACACACTTCTCTAATTTTGCATATAATTTATTATCTCTTAGGATCTGTAACACATGTCTAACGTGATCCTGATGAGTCTCCACTTTTGGAGAATAAATCAGTATGTCATCCAAATACACAACAACAAATCTCCCCACCAGGTGCTGAAAAATGTCATTCACAAAATGCTGGAAAACCACGGGAGCATTGGTCAACCCAAAAGGGATATTAAAAGCCATCTTCCATTTATCCCCTTCCTTGATCCTGACCAGATTATATGCCCCCCTTAAGTCCAACTTGGAGAACACTTTAGCATCAACAATCTAGTTAAACAAATCAGGAATCAAAGGAAGGAGGTAAGGATCACGGACAGTAATCCGATTGAGCTCATGGAAATCTAGACATGGCCGAAGACCTCCGTCCTTTTTTTTTTTTTAACAAAGAAAAACCCTGCTGCCACTGGAGACTTGGAAGGTCTTTTAGCCAAACCCTCAGTAATATACTCTCTCATGGCCGTTCTTTCAGGTCCAGAAAGGTTATACAACATAGATTTTGGCAATTTAGCTCCGGGAATAAGGTTGATGGGACAATCATATTCCCGATGTGGAGGTAAATCCTGGCATCCACTTTCAGAAAATACATCGGCAAAAGATGTAAAAGAGGTAATGTTTTACTGGATAAAGCAGAAAAAGATGTATTCAGACAATTGTCAATGCAATAATCACCCCAATCCAGAATCTGTCTAGCTTGCCAATCGATGATTGGATTGTGCTTGCTTAACCACGGTAAACCCAGAACCAACGGAGCAGGCAGACCCTCCAACACAAAACACGCTGATGAAAGTCACCCACTCTTAATACGTGTCATGCATCTGAGATAAACACTAATGAGTTATAGGTGTAGAATCAATAGCAAAAATGGAAATGTTTTTCTTTAATGCACTTGGAGACAACCTGTGCATATGGACGAACTGAGAATCAATTAGATTCACCCCTGCCCCACTGTCGATAAACACCTAAATCCCCACAGTCTTAAACTCTATCGCCACCTCAGCAGTCAGGAGAAATCGGGTACTACCAGGCAAAGACAAATGCACATTTTCTGATTCTCCTCCCACCCCTCCAAGAGACAGATGAGACAGCATGCATGGACATACGATAAAATGTCCATTCTGTCCGCAGAAAAAACACACTCCCTTACTACGACCAGGATGCTTAAAAGTGGATCCAGGAGTAGCTCCCCTAACTGCATGGGTTCGTCTTCAGACATAAACCCAGGAGTATCTTCACCCAAAGTGTCAGAGGAAGACGATATGTTATGTGATAGTACGTGCTGAGAGTGGGGGCCCCTAGATATCTCTCTGAGGCGTCTATCAATGCGTACTGCAAGAGAAATAGCAGCCTCCAGAGACTCAGGATTCTCATGAAAGGCCAAAGCGTCATTTAGCCTCTCTGATAATCCCTGACAAAACTGACTACGGAGAGCCGGATCGTTCCACTAAGTATCCGTAGCCCACCTCCTAAACTCAGAGCAATAGATCTCAGCAGAACGCTGACGAAGGCCACCTAGCTTGGTCTCGGCCAGGGAGATCTGATCCGGGTCATCATAGATGAGTCCCAGAGACTGCGATCCAGTCAGCAGAGAAAAAGCCCATGACTGAGCGTCCCCCTTAGGCAAAGAAATAGCCACACCAACTCTCTGATTCTTATCCCCAGATGAGTGTGGACGTACAATTTGCGTACCTCCCTAAACAAAATGAAATTATCACTTTCCCCAGAGGGCAACTTTAGGCTCTAGACAGGCCTGGTAACCCCCACCACCACTAGGACCAGCAGCCTGTGGTCTCTGGATCTGCCAGACGGTCGTACAGAGGTCAGCTACCTCCAAAGACAGCCCATGCAGCTGTCTGGCCAGTGCAGCAATAGGATCCATGGCTGTACTGAAACAAACAAAAATTATGGTTTCTGTCTGTTTATAATGTCACGCCCGTGTAACGTAGTAACATAGTACATAAGGCCGAAAAAAGACATTTGTCCATCCAGTTCGGCCTGTTATCCTGCAAGTTGATCCAGAGGAAGGCAAAAAAAAAAAAATTCCTTCCCGACTCCATTCAGGCAATCATAATAACTCCCTGGATCAACGACCCCTCTCTAGTAGCTATAGCCTGTAATATTATTACGCTCCAGAAATACGTCCAGGCCCCTCTTGAATTCCTTTATTGTACTCACCATCACCACCTCCTCAGGCAGAGAGTTCCATAGTCTCACTGCTCTTACCGTAAAGAATCCTCTTCTATGTTTGTGTACAAGCCTTCTTTCCTCCAGACGCAGAGGGTGTCCCCTCGTCACCGTCCTGGGGATAAATAGATGATGGGATAGATCTCTGTACTGACCCCTGATATATTTATACATAGTAATTAGATCTCCCCTCAGTCGTCTTTTTTCTAAAGTGAAAAAGACTAATGTTGATAATCTTTCAGGGTACTGTAGTTGCCCCATTCCAGTTATTACTTTAGTTGCCTCCTCTGAACCCTCTCCAGCTCTGCTATGTCTGCCTTGTTCACAGGAGCCCAGAAGTGTACACAGTACTCCATGTGTGGTCTGACTAGTGATTTGTAAAGTGGTAGGAGTATGTTCTCATCACGGGCATCTATGCCCCTTTTGATGCAAACTATTATCTTATTAGCCTTGGCAGCAGCTGCCTGACACTGGTTTTACTGCTTAGTTTGCTGTTCACCAACATTCCTAGGTCCTTTTCCATGTCAGTGTTACCCAGTGTTTTACTATTTAGTATGTACGGGTGACTTGCATTATTCCTTCCCATGTGTATAACCTTAGATTTGTCAGTGTTAAACCTTGTCTGCCACTTCTCGGCCCAAGCCTCTAATCTATCCAGATCCCTCTGTAGCAGTATACTGGCCTCTTCAGTGTTAATTACTTTACACAGTTTAGTGTCATCTGCAAAAATTGTGTGGGAGGAAAACACCACACTGAGCGTAGGAGGGAAAGGGGATACCGGAATAAGGCCTGGAAACTAGGGAAGGAAGATGGACTCCTTCTAGAGAAAACCCTAACTCCAGTCCTGACAGACTACCAGTATGAACAGGCCCCAAGGGTAGGCAAGTTCATACACTGTATACCTAGAATCCTATCTCACCCTATAGGACCCTGGAACTAATGTCAGGACTGAGTCTACCTGTTCCTCCAAAGGGAAGTACGTACAGGAATCTCCCTCAGGCCTAATGACAAACAGGGAAAGGCAACACACACATACTGTATATCAAAACAAAATTTGAATCCAGAGGGGAAAAAAGCAGGCTGGTTTGAGAGCTGCATTTGTACAAGCAGGCAAATAATGCGAGTTTGTGAGCATTCGCGTGTTTGAGTTCCAGTGTGTGTTTGTATTAAGTGTGTGACTTTAGATTACGTGACTTCAGATTCAGGGACTTTAGGAGGGGACTACAGTAGGTTAGATTCTTATCACTGTACTATATTGTATTTTTCTCTTTTCTTGCGTAATCCCTACTTAGTATGTGTTCCATTATTGACAGCGCAGTCCAGTGCACATCTTGTCTAATGTATTCAGTCGTGGAACAGCTGTTTGAGGGTGCATATCTTTATTCAAAATGCAAGTAAATTGCCTGTTTGGAATCACACATCGAGTATCTAAATGGGCGAATTTCAACACTGAGAAGCGTTGCCAATTTGGAAAAGAGTTTGCTGCTCACTGAGCAAGCACTCTATGGGGTAGACTTGTGGGAGGGTTGTAGCGAGGAGGCTATGTGAGGTAGTTAGCTGGGTAACAGTTAGAAAGCGGGGGTAGAGGGAAGAGTGCCAAGGAGGCTAGCCCTGATCTGACACGCCCCAACAAGTTTGCACAGTTGGCAGATGAGGGGGATGCCAGTTCAGGGAGAGCACTGCTGCAGCCGGACACTTTCTCTGCCAGTCAGGGGAATGTCAGCTCCAGTGAGCAGGGGACCAGGAGAGCAGGGCAGGCCAGACAGGTGCTGGTAGTGGGAGATTCAATTATTAGGGGTACAGATAGGGCGATCTGTCACAAAGACTGGGATCATCGAACTGTGTGTTGTCTTCCTGGTGCTCGAGTTGACAGATTACTGGTAGGGGCTGGAGAAGATCCAGCGGTCATGATCCATATCGGAACCAATGACAAAGTTAGAGGTAGGTGGAGCGTCCTTAAAAATGATTTTAGGGATTTAGGTCAAGAGCTAAGTAGAAATACTACCGGTACCACGAGCCACACAAGAAAGGCAGCAGGAGATTAGGGAGGTTAACAAGTGGCTCAAGAACTAGTGTAGTAAGGAGGGGTTTGGGTTCCTGGAGTACTGGGCCGACTTCTCTGTTGACTACAGGCTCTATCGTAGGGATGGGCTGCACCTCAATGGGGAAAGGGCAGCTGTGTTGGGGGGAAAGATGGCTAGAAGGTTGGAGGAGTGTTTAAACTAGGGACTGGGGGGGAGGGTAATTATGTTATAGGATGGGAAGATAGTGCAGATAGAGACCGGGGGCAAGGTAGTGGGACTGGGGTAGGAATGGAAGGAGGTGTAACGGAACGCCTAGCACCCCGACCAGGTACCTCCGTCGATAGATGCTCCTAGTGCTTCCAGAGGACTCCAAGCACTCCACTTGACACCGTCAGCACTGCAGACCCCACAAACCGCCGAAGCTTGGTGGAGGTCTCGCCGTCTCCTACCCACCCTGGACCTACGACAAGGCTCCAGGCTCCAGTGGGTGAACCTCTCCTAAATGCAGAGACAGGAACCAGGAACAAGCTCTTACAAGAGCTTATACTCAGGGGAGTATTATGATATAGCAATCCCCAAGAATGTAGTTATCCCATCCCCCAAACATGAGCCAAAACTTCATGAAGGTATAAAAACAGGAACTTTCTTTATTTTAACACAAGCATTGATTTATACACATCTACCAACAAGGTTACCACCCACAGGGTTTTGTAAAAACAGCCAATAACCACGTACAATACACTCAGACACTCCCACAGAAAATCCTCCCCTCTGCCCGCGATAGAATTACCTCACACTGGGTTGATGCAATCATCACAGGCAGGCGAATAGACAATATCCTCTGTCCTGGAGACAACCGAGAAGTAATTCAATTATCTCTCAGGACAATGGACATCGCCAGTACACACAGAGAGACAATGGAACAGACCTCCCTACTCAACGTATACAATGTCCCACCCTTTTCAATACACATAGACATTTAACATCCCAAAATGGCACGAATTAGACCAGGGTTCAAGTTAGTCCAAGTCCTTTGTGAACAAATGAAGCCTGGCTGATGAGAGGGCCCATAATCCTGGGGCAAGAGGCTAGTAGCCAGGCCCCTCCAAAACCAAGTGGCGAGGTTGGTTTGCCACACATCTCCCCCTCCCAGGGAAGACTAACCAGATACCTGACCTCACGGTTAGTACCTGAGTTAGTCTGGCAGTCCAAGCACAACCCAATACTGGACCTGTTGAATTTTGGGGCCTGGCTCTGTTTTGTATGTCCCCAGCTGTTGAGTGGGCATCTGCGACTCCTTGCTTCCTTGTGGTTCTCTAGCTTGGAGCTGTAAGTACTTGGTGGGCAGAGGCCGACTGCGCTCTGCCCAGATGCCAGCTCTTCCGCTGGGGTAGCCTGTGGGAAGTCCGGCTCTGAAGAATAGGATAGGGAATGCAGAGGCCAGCGGCACTCTGCCCTGATGCCAGCACTTCAGCTGGGGTGCATGGTGCCAACTCCTGCTGGGTAGTAAATGAACGGTTAGGGCAGAGGCCAGCGGCGCTCTGCTCTGATGCCAGCTCTTCTGCTGGAGAGGGGTCAGTGGGGTTTAAAGCCTTACCCACTACCCTCAGTATTGGGCTGGGAGAGAGCTGTGGAGGGGGGCTATCACTTACCCCCTCTTCTGGATACCCCATCTGCCGCTGGGGAGAGAGACCAACTGTCTCCTCTCCCTGTAGAGTATACTGCCGCTGGGTAGTGAGACCGACTGTCTCCACTACCAGTAATTCTGGTTGTTGCAGAGATAAGGGACCGACAATCTCCTCTCCCTGTACTCCCAGTGGCAGTTGGGGATCTGGGCCGCCTGCCCAGCCACCCTGTTGGGACGGTGGAGTGACTACGGTCCCATCTCCACCTGCCGACTGGGGTTCCTCCCAGTACCAGTCTATGAAGTCCCCTACCTCCACAGTTGGTGAGGAAGTAGGGGATACCTCAGCTGTGACTTGCCAGGGGTAGGGCTGAAGGTCTGGGCCTGGTATCCAACTGTCTTGTATCTTGCGCTGGGCTTGAATGGAGCGAAACAACTGTTGATAATCTTGCTCCAGTTCCCACTCCCTTTGGACCAGAAAGGTCAGATATGCCCTCACCCCACTAGTTGTAGGCCAATTGTGCAAGTCCCACCTGTAGTCAGTAATGTCCCAAAATCTAGACTCTTCTGTGCTCCCGAAGTCAATGTCTTCAAAAGACTCCCACAATAAACCAGGGCAATTATATTCCTCACCTTCGGGCTTGGCGTACTCCTCCATCCATGGAGACTGTCGTACTCTGTCCCACCATAGTGCTTGGTAAGCGTCATCCAGCCAGGTTTCTTGCCATACCAGTGTCTCAAGCTCTGACACCCACTCCATCAATGGTTGCTCTCCGGGTAGAGGTAGTCGCAGCGCCAATCGCATTCGCAATCTCTGCTACTCACTGGGAAGACTCTCAACCCTCCGACGCTGCACGTCCTCCAGGGCCTGGTGCCATACGCCTTTCCGCTCGGCATCCCTGTAATCCGGGTGATCTTCCTCAGCCTACAGCCAGGGGCGCTGTACGGATACTTGCGTTGCCCTCAATATACTCCACGAACGGTGTCTCCGAGCTGCTTCTCCTCACACTAGGACGCCATCCCACCACTGCCACCAATGTAACGGTACGCCTAGCACCCCGACCGGGTACCTCCGTCGATAGCTGCTCCTAGTGCTTCCAGAGGACTCCAAGCACTCCACTTGGCACCATCAGCACTGCAGACCCCACGAACCGCCGAAGCTTGGTGGAGGTCTCGCCGTCTCCTACCCACCCTGGACCTACGACAAGGTTCCAAGCTCCAGTGGGTGAACCTCTCCTAAATGCAGAGACAGGAACCAGGAACAAGCTCTTACAAGAGCTTATACTCAGGGGAGTATTATGATATAGCAATCCCCAAGAGTGTAGTTATCCCATCCCCCAAACATGAGCCAAAATTTCATGAAGGTATAAAAACAGGAACTCTCTTTATTTTAACACAAGCATTGATTTATACACATCTACCAACAAGGTTACCACCCACAGGGTTTTGTAAAAACAGCCAATAACCACGTACAATACACTCAGACACTCCCACAGAAAATCCTCCCCTCTGCCCGCGATAGAATTACCTCACACTGGGTTGATGCAATCATCACAGGCAGGCGAATACACAATATCCTCTGTCCTGGAGACAACCGAGAAGTAATTCAATTATCTCTCAGGACAAAGGACATTGCCAGTACACACAGAGAGACAATGGAACAGACCTCCCTAGTCAACGTATACAATGTCCCACCCTTTTCAATACACATAGACATTTAACATCCCAAAATGGCACGAATTAGACCAGGGTTCAAGTTAGTCCAAGTCTTTGTGAACAAATGAGGCCTGACTGATGAGAGGGCCCATAATCCTGGGGCAAGAGGCTATTAGCCAGGCCCCTCCAAATCCCAGTGAAGAGGTTGGTTTCGCCACAGGAGGGACTAGAACAGTTCAGAAGGAAAGGTGTAGGGTAAAAAAATATACATAAACCTCTTAAATGTATGTATTCTAATGCCAGAAGCCTGACTAATAAAACTGGAGAACTGGAATTAGTGACGTGTGAGGAGGACTATGACAGTGAGGAACATGTGGAGTCACTGTGGGTAGAAATACATGGAGGCAAAAACAATAATAAATTATTAATAGTAGTTTATCATAAACCACCTAATATACCAGTGTCCACAAAAAAATCTACTACTAAACGAGATAGACAAGGCGGCAGATTATAAAGAGGTCGTTATTATGGGGGACTTCAACTACCCAGATATAGACTGGGAAACTGAAAGCTGTAGATCTCATAAAGGGAACAGGTTCTTGGCAATAACCAAAGACAATTACCTTTCCCAACTGGTTCAGGACCCGACTAGAGGGACGGCCATACTGGACTTAGTATTAACCAATAGACCTGACCGAACAAAAGTAGTAATAACCTTCTAATTATCATTCAAAAGAGTGTTTCTTCAGGGAGGAACAAAAATACCAAACTTCAAAAAAGCTAAATTTAGCCAACTAAGAGAGGCCATAGGCCTAACTAACTGGGACAAAGTCCTCAAAAATAAAAATGCTGTGGTATTTTCTCTGGCCAAAATTCCAGGACACTTGATGGAATGCGGATCCGGCATTGCTTTCCATTGAAATGTATTAATGCCGGATTCGGTACCAAGTGTTCAGGAAATTGCAGCATTGACGGATCCGGTTTTCCGGTCTGCACATGCGCAGACCTTTAAAAATGTGAAAATAAGTAATACCAGATCCGTTTTTTACTGGATGACACAAGAGAGACGGATCCAGTATTTCAATGCATTTGTCAGAGGGATCCGCATCCGGATCCGGAAACAAATGATATCCGTTTGCCGGATTCTTCTAATGCTAGGGTGAAAGTACCCTTAGTCCATATGTTGTGTTTGCTTAGTGCATTATTTTCTGTGATTTTATAAATGTAGCCATGCACATTCTCATATTCATTATTATATTGTGCAGGATGTTTTGTATTTTTTTCAGTGATTTTCAGAATCCATTTGTATCAGGATTGAATTCCTTGGTTGATTCAGACAAATTGACCCAAAACAAATTTTATGACGTTCGTTCTTCTCTATCCTTGGGTCAAGCATCGCCCATTCCAACTGTGCTCCAAACCCAGTAGATCAGTGTGACCTGGATCTTGATTTTTAATTATTAACGGCCACTAGGACCACGCGTATTTTTGCAACTCCTCTGACTAATTGTATAAAACTCAATTTTATTATGTTTCTTTTAAAACCAACATATTGCTTGGGAACATAAAGTGGGGAGATTAAAACTTTCAGGAGTGACAGTCACACTATAAGTAGCCAGTGATTCTGTGTACAGCTTTTGTCCAACCTCGGACTTGCCTACATATTTTTATAAATCATTTATGTAGAGTCTCTTATTTTGAGACCCATATAGGATTCCCTGTCTAACTCCTGTCTAAAACCTAACAACCTGAATCCATACATGTTTCGCCGAGCCTGTCGGCGTCTTCAGGGGAAACTATCAGGTGAATGTTGGGGGCGGGGTCAGGGCTTTTTAAACCTTCCGGTTTATTTTGATGTCCAATCATTTTATTTCAGGGGAGGGGATGCTGCCGATAGATGTGCGTTCCACCAGCGTCCCACCAATAGGTGGGTACCCCGTCACTTAGACTGAGGGTGTATACTATATGACCGGGCTGTTGACGTCATCTCCTTCCCCTCCCGTCAGCCAGCCCGGTCCTAATGGTGATGTCATTGCCAGTGCGCCCACATGCGTAATTAACCTGCGTCCTCCGGCTTCACAGTGGTGATGTGCGCATGCGCAAGAACTTTTCCTCCGTTTCCACTAACCACTGGATCCGCGCATGCCTGCGATCTTAGCTTCCAACAAGATTGCAGCAAGAATGCTTTAATGCTGTGTGAGTAGCTACTAGGGGGCAAGTCCGAGGTTGGACAAAAGCTGTACACAGAATCACTGGCTACTTATAGTGTGACTGTCACTCCTGAAAGTTTTAATCTCCCCACTTTATGTTCCCAAGCAATATGTTGGTTTTAAAAGAAACATAATAAAATTGAGTTTTATACAATTAGTCAGAGGAGTTGCAAAAATACGCGTGGTCCTAGTGGCCGTTAATAATTAAAAATTTTGGTCAATAGTTGCGTAGTAACTCTTTTGAGGGATTTCTTTGTTTGTTATAATTGACCACCTGGATCTTGATGTCACATAATGATGGTTTTCCTTTGTCATTGCAGGACGTACCGCTGCCTCTGCTGCCATTTCAGACCTAAAAATGTATTGCCTGGAATTGGCACTGCTATCAGTTTTATGCAGGTAAAGTAGTTTATTTTACTTGTTCCTGTAAATGTACAGTAAATGTATTTTATAGGTAAGAAGATGTTTCTTTGTAAGTAGTGGGTGCAATGACGGGGAACAGCAATTATGTCGCCCCCCCCATCATTGAACCCCTTAGATGCCCCATTCATCACTGATCGCGGCATCTGAGATAAAAAATGAAGGCTTTCAGGGGTTAATCAGTTAAAAAAATAGTCAACTCATCCATTTGAAATTGAAGAGGCCGACGTAGCCATCATGTTTGGAGATCCAACGCAAAATCATGCATGGTGCATGTGCGACAGGCGGACTCCCCAAGGGGCCCTCTATATATCGTGTCCCAGGTGGTGGAATTGCTGAGTGGTGTAGTGCGACCTGAATGTCTCTTTATGTGTGTCACGGTGGTCCTACCTGGATACAGCTGGATCCCAGGCTTTGGCTCCGAAGCAATAAATAAATGCTGGTGAACTTGGCTTATTACATGACAGTTGCAGATTCGGAATGCACAGTTTATAGAACCTGGACAACCATACATAAGATGACATTTTGTTAGCCCAATAAAGACAGTAGCAGGGAGCAGGTGTGGTAACACATGATGCCATCATAACGCTGGCCGGCGTGGTGACGTCATACATCACCGCGGGTTCTTCAATCATGATAGCCGTGACGGCATGGATGAGTCGAGTATGCTTTTATTTTTTTTACCTTCATTTCAGTGAAAATTGATCAATTACCATGATGCACGAGGAAATTCGGCTTCGTGATCAATAGAGTTTCCTCTGAAATTTGGATCAAAGTCCACTTCAGATACTTTGATTCGCTCAACACTAGCTATAACACTGGTGTCTACCTATGTAGCAGAAGGGTCTTTTGGTCTCCTCAGGCACAATAGCCTAGTGTGGCAGCTACCTCTGCACCTTCTATAGATATGCCTATGCAAAGTATATTTTATTTTGGTTTTCAAAAAACTATTTTTCACAATTTGCAGGTAAATATAAAAAAAAAAAAAATTCACATAAATCTGAACATTAGTCATAATTTTATAATGAGTAATTTTGCATAATCCAAAGGGCTAGCTTTGGCCAACAGCTATTAAAAGATGCTCATACACCTTTAACATATGGATAAACATTCCTACAGCTACTCCTTACACAGGTATGCTTAGTTCAGCCAAGCATTCATGTGTTTTTAATAGAAAGAGAGGAGAATCCACCGCCAGACACCTCTTGCAGCAGCTGATCTCCTCCCAGAGTGAAAGGATTGTGCTTTGAAATTCAACTTGTCTGATCCTTCTTTCCCCGACATCATCCCCCTGAGAAATCAATTAGCACAGAATGTAAAACAGGGACATTATCTTTAAAGGGGTTGTGGCAAGTTTATAAGCTATCTGCAAAATTAGTTAATCGTTGGGGGGTCTCACCGCTGTTACCCCCACTAATCCTGAGAACGGGGGTCCTGTTCCGACGTTCTGATGGAATGGCAGGTCGTGCATGCTCACCGACATTCTACTCATTCTCTATGGGAGCGTAGAAGGTAGCCGAGTACACCGCTCGGCCATATCCACCGCTCCCATAGAGAAAGAATCAATGCTCATGCATGACCTGACGCTCTATCAGAAGCCTTTAAAGGGATTATCCAGGAAATGGTAATAATAACTTATCCTCAAGATAGGTTTTCATTATCATACCGGCTGGCTCAGAGTACCGATACCCCTGCCAATCGGCTGCTTTAGGGAGCCGCTGCGCTCACCAGACTCCCAGCAGTACAGTAGCTGAGCTTGGCATTGTGGCTCAGCCCCGTTCACTTCAATGGGGCTGAGCTGCAACTTGGCCACGTGACCAATGTTTGGTGATGTCATATGGCTTAGGAAGAGCCTGTGGTGCTCTTCTAACTGATTTGCGGGGTTCCTGGGTGTCGGACCCCCACTAATCTGATATTGATGACCTATCCCGAGGATAGGTCATCAATATTATTTGCAGGATAACCCATTTAAAGATAAAATTAGTTTTGTCACTATGGGGTCAAAAAGCACTTAAGACACCTGAATTATTCACGGACTATATTTACTTGAGACATATATATTCAAATGTACAATACATTTTAATGTGACTGTATCAGTCATTGTCATTTCAAAGTATTAAGATAGTTATACTTTATTTCTTATTATTTCCACCAGCGTATTTTACATTCCCACCGTTAATGCAGAAGGAAAGGAGGGAGAGATCCTTCCCCCTACAATCCAGAAGCTCATGAAAGGATATAACAAATATCTGCGCCCCTTCTTTGATAGTGAGTACTGTTATGTGTACGTAAATGGAAGAACACGTCTTATACATTGTATTTGATTTTATGCTGATTCTTGGGTCTTTTATGTTAACTGAATTTAATGGTTTTCTCATTTACTATTTTCTATGCCTGTTTTCGGGGTAGAATTTTTTTTTTATCTGCACCAGCAAGGAGTTTAGCGTAGATTTAGACCGGTGGATGGATAACTTCGGGGGATACATCGTCTAAAACGCCGGTCTTAATAAATGACCCCCTAAATGTGTTAAATCCCCAGTTGCTGCAAACTTTACTATTCCATTTTCAATGGTTTTTGTTGGGGTAAGTATCAGTTAAAAGTTTGCTGCAGCCTTGTATTGAATACATAAAGTGTCAAGTTAAGGTTTACAACACCTGTACTTGATATAATGTGCATCATACGGTGATGATTTTAAAGGCTATGTACACCTTTGGGGGCATTTTTTATTTATTATTGCATTGTACTCATTTTGATCTAAAATATTTTCAATTGGTCTTTATTAAAATATAGAATCCTTTTTTCTGTACAGAGCTGAGATGCTGTAGGAGCAGTCTGTGGATTTTCTCTCTTTTCTGTCAGTTGGAGAGCTGACGGACTCCTTATCTCTGCTTTCTGACCTTATGAACACTTATTATTATCGATCCTTATCTTACTGATAAGAATGTGGCTTAAATTAGTGTTTGTGTCCTCTTAGTTGTTTAGACATAAGGTTTATTAGAAAAGTGAATGTGCCAGTCACCTTTGTGACAGAAAGGCTCAATATTTTTAATAAAGGCCAATTGAAAATATGATTTTTAGTCAAAAATGAGTAACATGCAATCATAAACAAAAATTGTGTCCGAAGGTGTACATAGCCTTTAAGTCCTATAAAATAAATGATATCTGTGTTAATAAGTCAATAATGAATCCTACTAAAAGTCATTCCTATAGGGCTATAAACATTTCCTTTCCTATTGCTGAACCATGCCATCACAAATACTGATCCAGGGCTTGGAGGTGGGATAGGTGCTTGTTCTTCTCGTTCCTTGTAGAAGAGTAGTGTTGATGGTCAGATCGATCATACTCATGGGACCATCCCTTTAAAGGGGTTGTCTGGCTGAGTTCAGAATGGCTTATAAAAATAAAAGAAATCATATTCATCTCACTAAGCTCTTGCCACTCCCATTCCGATGCTACCTGGGTACCCCACCAGTCTCTGCTTCCTCTATAATCACTGGTCAATGCTGCGGCCAGTGATCACATGAGCAGTCTTATTTCCTGCGTGGAGAGGGATCAGGAAGTGGAGAGGGGGTGGGGAGAAGACAGAGGAAACGTCAAGACAGGAGCTATATGGGACCCAAGAGGCGAGTATGGCTTTTTAAAAAAAATTCTAAAATGCTACTGGCCAGACAGCCCCTTTAGTGTTGTATTATCTGAGGCATAGGGAAGCTTGTGGTTATTTTGTGAACTTTTTAAGCTCCTTCCTTCTTCTTATTACCCATATGTATGATATGTCACCAGAACATATTATTTTTAGTGGTTTCGATTGGTGCTGTAGTTGACTTGAGTTATAGGACTTTCACCTTTGCATTCATCATTGGGAAGGCCTGCAACAGTGATGACACCTTGAATTAGTATGTCATAGTAGACAATACAGGGAGTGCAGAATTATTAGGCAAGTTGTATTTTTGAGGATTAATTTTATTATTGAACAACAACCATGTTCTCAATGAACCCAAAAAACTCATTAATATCAAAGCTGAATATTTTTGGAAGTAGTTTTTAGTTTGTTTTTAGTTTTAGCTATTTTAGGGGGATATCTGCGTGTGCAGGTGACTATTACTGTGCATAATTATTAGGCAACTTAAAAAAAAATATATATATACCCATTTCAATTATTTATTTTTACCAGTCAAACCAATATAACATCTCAACATTCACAAATATACATTTCTGACATTCAAAAACAAAACAAAAACAAATCAGTGACCAATATAGCCACCTTTCTTTGCAAGGACACTCAAAAGCCTGCCATCCATGGATTCTGTCAGTGTTTTGATCTGTTCACCATCAACATTGCGTGCAGCAGCAACCACAGCCTCCCAGACACTGTTCAGAGAGGTGTACTGTTTTCCCTCCTTGTAAATCTCACATTTGATGATGGACCGCAGGTTCTCAATGGGGTTCAGATCAGGTGAACAAGGAGGCCATGTCATTAGATTTTCTTCTTTTATACCCTTTCTTGCCAGCCACGCTGTGGAGTACTTGGACGCGTGTGATGGAGCATTGTCCTGCATGAAAATCATGTTTTTCTTGAAGGATGCTGACTTCTTCCTGTACCACTGCTTGAAGAAGGTGTCTTCCAGAAACTGGCAGTAGGACTGGGAGTTGAGCTTGACTCCATCCTCAACCCGAAAAGGCCCCACAAGCTCATCTTTGATGATACCAGCCCAAACCAGTACTCCACCTCCACCTTGCTGGCGTCTGAGTCGGACTGGAGCTCTCTGCCCTTTACCAATCCAGCCACGGGCCCATCCATCTGGCCCATCAAGACTAACTCTTATTTTATCAGTCCATAAAACCTTAGAAAAATCAGTCTTGAGATATTTCTTGGCCCAGTCTTGACGTTTCAGCTTGTGTGTCTTGTTCAGTGGTGGTCGTCTTTCAGCCTTTCTTACCTTGGCCATGTCTCTGAGTATTGCACACCTTGTGCTTTTGGGCACTCCAGTGATGTTGCAGCTCTGAAATATGGCCAAACTGGTGGCAAGTGGCATCTTGGCAGCTGCACGCTTGACTTTTCTCAGTTCATGGGCAGTTATTTTGCGCCTTGGTTTTTCCACACGCTTCTTGCGACCCTGTTGACTATTTTGAATGAAACGCTTGATTGTTCGATGATCACGCTTCAGAAGCTTTGCAATTTTAAGAGTGCTGCATCCCTCTGCAAGATATCTCACTATTTTTGACTTTTCTGAGCCTGTCAAGTCCTTCTTTTGACCCATTTTGCCAAAGGAAAGGAAGTTGCCTAATAATTATGCACACCTAATATAGGGTGTTGATGTCATTAGCCCACACCCCTTCTCATAACAGAGATGCACATCACCTAATATGCTTAATTGGTAGTAGGCTTTCGAGCCTATACAGCTTGGAGTAAGACAACATGCATAAAGAGGATGATGTGGTCAAAATACTAATTTGCCTAATAATTCTGCACGCAGTGTATGATTAATAAGACATCATGCAGTACATGACAATTTCTTTCTAGCTTCAAAGCTAGAACCAGCCCTATACCTCATATGGATCCAAGGGTCTCCCCATTCATTGCTGTGCTAGATTTATTTTTTAAGCTGGCAGCTCAGGAGGTGTGTCTTTTCTCAGGGAGTTTGTCCTTTCTACTGCAGCTGACAGCAGATGAAGGAAGGATGGAACTGAGCACGTGTGTCCACCTCACTGAGGTGAACAAAGAAGTAAAAAAAAAAGCAAACAGCAGGCGGTACTATACAGATAGATTTTATTGAATAACTTAGTGGTCATACAAAATGCCTAATTACAAAGGTATTCAGATCAAGGTGCTGCTTTGAAAACTGTTAAATATTTTAATGTGACTTCTCATCCATATTTTTTGACATAATGCACAGAAATTCTAAGGGATTTTTTTAGGAAGTTGGCATATGTGCAACTGAGTATAATGTACCCATATTTGTCTAAGCTGTACGCCGTGTTTTTTTCTGTAGCCATTAATGCAAACTTGTTATTAAAGGGGTTGTCCGGGTTTAGAGCTGAACCCGGACATACCCTTATTTTCACCCAGACAGCCCCCCTGAGGCTAGCATTGGAGCATCTCATGCTCTGATGCGCTCCCGAGCCCTGCGCTAAATCGCGCAGGGCACAGGCTTTTTTGTTTTCAATAACACACTGCCGGACGGTAACTTCCGCCCGGCAGTGTGTTCGATGACGTCACCGGCTCTGAGGGGCGGGCTTTAGCTCTGCCCTAGCCGTTTTACTGGCTAGGGCAGAGTTAAATCCCGCCCATCAGTGCCGGTGATGTCACCGGTGTTCCTGTCAGCCCCATGGAGAGCCCCGATACGTCACCGGAACTCCTATAAATGCCTTTGCCCTGCACAATTTAGCGCAGGGCAAAGGAGAGCATCGGAGCATGTACTGCTCCGATGCTCATGTCAGGGGGGCTGTCTGGGTGAAAATGGAGGGATGTCCGAGTTCAGCTCTGAACCCGGACAACCCCTTTAACTTAGGTTTTGGTTCTATTTAGGTAGAACTGATGGTTTCTTTTGTTTCCTTTTTTACTTGTTTCTTCATACATCTCATATAGGCAATGGTTTTCTTATGGTTACTAGACAATGTTGGGTCTTAGTTTTTATAGGAAGGATCACATTGACCTCCCAGTCCCAGAGTAGAAGGGGATCCTCCATGGGGCCCAGGCTTTACCACGATAAGGGTCCCCAAAAGTTCAGCAGGAGCATATCCCATTTGACTGACTGTGGAACCAATCACTTGCCATTAGGGTCTATTTCTTATGGGATGATTCACAAATAACCTGTTAGACCTACAGATTATCTGACAGATTTTCTGATTAAATCGTTGATCAGATGACCAATTACACACACCAACTATTGTTCTGATTGGACAGAAATTGGTCAATTGGTACAGCCATTACTGAGGATATGTCCTGTGTGTACAATGATGACCACTAAGATTACAATGCAGTTAGAAGTAGACCTTCAATATCATTTCTTGTGGTGCTTCTAAAGAACGCCAATCCAACACTGATAATGGGTTCGGGGGAAAGACTTGAAGCCTAAAAATGGTATCATGGAACAAGTCTAAAATCAACATAAAATATGTTTATGAGGTCTATCATGTGGGCTTTTGTGGGTCTTACATTAGTTGCATGCCATTTGCTTTTCTATGGGCATCCAAAACACATTATTTGGGAATCCTTTAAAATCATCCTTCCCAGGTTGTCAGCGGTCATACCTGGCTTCTTTCCTATACAATTCTACGCATATTTAATCTGATGCCAAGGACGTTTGAGAGTTAGAAAGAGACAGGTCCTGGAGAATGAAATCCTCAGAGGTGTCACTAGGAAATAGAATAAGAGCCGCAGGCTTTAGAGTCTGAAGGAAGTGCTGTAAGGATGCCGGTGGCTATGTACTGTGAGTGCTCTAGTCCCAAAGTGTTTCACAAATGGACTGGTTACTGAAATCCTGGTTAAAAGTCTGGTCCTCAGGAGGTCTAACCCCATGAGGACATCATGAATTGATAAAATGTGCTCCATGGAGAGTAATCGAATGGCCATCTTCAACGGGCCTTAATGAGTGGCATATGCAGTATATTCACAATAGGTTACAACGGGTTTGTACAATGTTGCAAATGTAATATATATGCATGTAACAAGAAAGCTCCAAAAAGGTAACTGTGAAATCAGGTTTTTACCCTTTCCTCAGCATATATTTTGGGAACTGAGCCCAATTTTAACATTGATTAAATAAAGTTTTTATTTTCATGTTTTGGTGATTTTGTGGGAATCATAAGGGATATTTTGGAGATTTAGTCATTTGCACCACCAAAGGGTGGTTGGTGTTGTTTAGAGATTCACTTATCCTACTGTATGTAATAATTATTGCTTGAGACCAGGCAGTCTAAAGATACAATAGATAAATCAAAGTGAATGATAAATCTGGTGCGTACTGAATTTACAAAATTTGGTCTAACTTACACCACTTATCGGTTTGCTTAACTTGCTCATATTTTTCGTGGCGCAATTTTGGCATGTGGTGGCACATTTTAAGTCACGAGCCGAATTTCAGGGAAAGCGAAGCTGAATTTTCTTGTGCTTTGTGGAGGCAAATCGATTTTCCTTGAATGGAGGTAAAAAAAAAAAAAAAATCATACTGGCCTCATCCATTTGCTCACGAAGGGCCAGCCGCAGCTCTCGCACGAAATCCCGTGTCCGGTCACCATGCCGGCTTACGTGATGATGTCATCATTGGCCGTGCAATATTTTGCACTAAATCTTCAATCAAGTTGGGGGCGGCCGGCTCGTCGTGAGCAAATGGATGTGGTAAGTATGATTTTATTTATATTTTTTAGATTTTACACTTTATTATTACTGTCAGATGCCGCTATTAGTTTTTTGGTACAAATTAAAACTAAATTCTGCTGCGCTTAGTAAATCTCCACAATATACTGTATGCATTGTGAAATCACCTAGACTGCTGTATATGTACCGTTGGTGTCTATTTGGATAAGAACACGGAAGGGACTTCACCTAGATGTAGAAATGCATGGGAGATGTTTGTGTTTTCATGTTCTATTACTATTTGCAGTCCTTCTGGTAAGTTTCTTCCTGAGTCACGGCTAAGCAGTCAGGATAAAGCAAATTTATCCTCAAACTGATTTGATTATTTTGAATAATCATCTCCAGCGATGATAAAACATTCCAAGATATTGTCCCCTAGAGAGGTTTCAAGAAATCGCGCCAAACTGCATCAGACAGTTTGGTATTTATTTTCTATATTTACTTATTTTCATTGCCCTCTGGTTATGTGTTCAGATTTCATCAGTCAAAGCAATATATATTCTAATGAATTATTAACACGTATTTAAATAAGAAGACATCCACAGAACGAGGCAGGATATACTGTTAGTAGGGCAGGAGGGAATAACAAGCTTCCTAATTCAAGTCTATCCCATAATTGTCTGATTTGTGGGATCCTTCTCAAGGATACTCACCTATTGGGGGGCACGCGGCCACCAAAAACCCAATTTCAATTATTCAAAACAGTGCTCCAAGAAACGACTGGGGACCCCCATGGTTCTATACTCCCCAGACCACTTCCTTCTGCCCAGTTATTGGGTCTACTATGGGACTGTGTGACGTTCATATACCGTAATGATCTCTCAGATCAGCACGGGTTCCTGTCATAAGCTGCAAGGACTTTGCTAGAGCCTGGAGAGACGAGAAACCCACTGAACACCAGGCAAGAATCAACCTCTCCATTGCTCCAGTCCTACAGGGAGTCTAGAATTAAACCTTGTGACTGGTCTGATCCAAGAGATGCTTGAGGTTAAGCATATTAATTGGAAAGCCATCAGCTGAGTTAATTGGACAGGACCAGTTGCCATTCTGTCTGTCCATGGCAGCAATTCACATTGATCTTCTTTCTCTCAGTCAGAAAGAATTTATCATTAGAGATGAAATCAATGTTTCCTCTAAGCCTTTGCAGTCGTCGCTGAGCGGAGCAGTTGGGTAAGTGGGCGATACATGGTGAAGGGTGGGCAATCTGTTGATAAGTGAGCTTTCCTATGTAGCAATCACAGGGTAAACCTACAATACCAAGTGACAATCAATTAAAGGGGTATTCCTCACCTGGCTCTTCTGTCGATATACTATAAAAGTCCAATGATGCGTAATCTCGAGAATAGAGCTTCATTTTCCAACTGCAGTGTATGAAGAGGTGGTTCCACATGTGAGGATTTGTCCATTTACTTCTGTGGTTGGACCTGCATCTATTGGACTCCTGTGCATATGTCATAAAAGCCTCACCTGCAGTCCTATGTAACACCACAGATAGCACAGTGATCTGAATACAGATAATGCAGTAGATGTCACCTGCAGTCCTATGTAAAGTGCTTTACCATTCCTTAAATAGAGAGACTCTGAACCTCTAATCTAGGATTGGAATAACTAATACCTGCATTGGGCACTTGTTCTTCCTATATTGTACTTGTATACCTATCTGTAAAACTTTTCCATATTTCATTATTTTTTCCCTAGGAGACTAAGTGTTACCTTTCTAACAATAAAGCTTATAATACCTGGAAACTTGGAGGAATCTTATTGAAATTATTTTGCAATGATATTAATTCACAAATTCAGTGATTTACAATCAGAATGTCACTTCGCTGTGAATAGCAGATTTTTGGTTTCCACTGATATCAATCCATGGTGCGGAAAGTCCATGCCAGAATTCCCCTGTAACTCATTTGCAGCCCGTTTCATCCTTTGCCTTCTGAAATTCCAGAAAATTCACAGTAAACCTGTAACATAACAGCCTACGAAAATTCTCTACATGGGAATTGCACACAAATGTATTTTGTTTCTGTGTTCCGTTTTTTGCATGCTGTTCTAGAACTTGCAGTGCACGCATGAGGATTTACAATGGTTTTTATAAAGTTCCCCATGATATCTATCCCCAAAACACTTCCATATTGCTGGATTTTATTTCCGAGCAGACTAGATATCACCTTTGAGGATAGTTCCCTAAAGCTTGTAATATCTGGAAATTTTGGGGGAATCTTATTGAAAAAACTTTATAATAAATATTAGAATTGAATTTAATTAATCAGAATGCAGTAAATAGTGATTTTCACTGATAGCAGTCCGAAAAAACACAAGATTTTCACTGATAGCAGTCCTCTGTCCGTCGTGCAGAAACTCAAATCAAAATCTGGGAATTACTTGAGCAATTTGAGAATCGAATAAACAATGTCGAGAACATATGGAAGTAAGATTCCAGAGCCTGGCCACGTTCTTTCAAGTCACTGGAAGCACTTCCTGATATCTTACAGCATCTGTATATTCTGACATGTAGATGTTCTCCCTCACCCAGTAATACCAGCCGTAGGCTCACCTGACTAATGGTGGTACTGGTTATATAATACTTGCCGGTCATGATGCCACAGTTACAGACATCATATTGCTCATGCTGTATGTGCCATGGTGTCTATATGATTCCTGCCAGACAACTCCACATGACTTCTTATTTGGAGTTTTATCTTAAAGAGGTATTTTGGTCATATTAAGTTATCTCCAATCCACAAGATAGAGGATAACTATTAGATTGGCAGTGGTCCTACTGCTGGGACCCCCACAAACATGAGCCAAGTACCGCATTAAGCCCCTAAACTGAGCAACAAAGCCGCTCCATTCACTACTATGGGAGTCCCTGAGATAGCAGGCCCTCGTACTCAGCCATCCCCCATAGAAATAAATGGAGCGACTGAGCACATTGTCTACCGTCTGCTTCGTTAATTTCAGGGGACTTCACTCTGTATTCGGCTCCGTTCTTGTGATCGGTGGGGATCCTAGCAGTACCACCCCCACCAATCTAATAGTTTTCCCCAATCCTATGGATAGAGGATAACGTAAGGGGTTATCCAATGTCTAAAACATGCCTCCCAATGCCCTTTATGTAGATTATACTTACCTGCTCTCCGGCACCCGCGTCACTCCTGATCCCCGCGCGACCACTGCATCTTCCCCCTCGCGCGGATCAAAACATCAGGCAACAGGGAGAGCAGCTAATAGCAGACTGCGATAGGGATGAGCCTTCCTAGCGTCACCCGCCGGGTGAGATGCAGCGCCGGACGTGCGGGGATCAGGAGCGACGTGGGTGCTGGGGAGCGGAGTAAGTATAATCTAGAGGAGGGGCCCGGGCAATGGAGGGGGGGAATGTGTTAGACATTGGATAACCCCTTTAATATAACCGGAATATCCCTTTAATGACCGGTGCGGCAGCAGTGACACACCCACACTCCACTGCCACCTCTCACTTATCTACTACAGCATGGGTGGGCCTTTTCCCCTCATTTCTCTGCACTTTTAGAATAATGTAACGGTTGTTTTATGCCCATTATGTATCGCTGGTAAATAACAGATTTTTTTTGCAGCCGGCAATACTTCTACCTCTCTATGGAAGCATGAAATGTAGAGATGACAAGCATACACTGTAGAAATCCCGACCTTGTTTGAAGGATTACTTTAGACAGGTATTATTTTAATGTTGTGAAGGGCACATCACCATGTGCCTCATCTTATCACGTACAATAGTCTTCATAGATAATAGATGTGGCAGCACTGACATAACATATTCCAATGGCTGGTGCTCCGCTCTGGACACAGTAAAGCATTGCATTCTCTGGAAATACATCTAGAAACTAAAATGCAGCGCACTGTGTGAGGGTACTACTGATCATGAAGATTTGTCTGTTTCGTCATGTGCCTGGTGACAATCTTTGTGTCATTGAATCTATTCAAAGAGACTCGCTAACTACGCAGTCATGGGTCCTTATGTTCGCTGCGCTGATTAAATGCATTAACGACACTGTACAACTGGAACTATAAATGGGACCGTGTAGTGCAGTGCTAACAGTATTAATGACCCCCGTGCTGCATTGTCTTGGACAGTGGTGGTGACTAATGCCTAGAGCATCAATTGTGTTTGGAATGGTTGTCACTTCCCTTGTCCTTGTAGAGTAAGAGGAAATATGGTTCTCCTAGTGTGAGGAAAAGACCTTCCCCAGCTAAGGCATTCTTGGATTTTTAGGACTATAGGTATGGCTTGGTTTTTGTATTCAACATAATACAGACATCTCCTCCTCGAATTTGGTTGAGGACAAATTCTCAATACAGTATTGTCACATGCTAGCAAAACCTTGTTGTTGCAATTCATGACACGACGACTGGGTGGTCACGTATAGACATGGATAGGACAGGCATCCAATGACACGATCTCATAAAATCATGTTTTCTTAAAAACCTTTTAATCTCACTCCACACATCTCAGGATGGGGGCATCTGTACTTGAGATATTGCTTACCAAATAGAACTACCAATCTTTCATTGAGTAATGCAGTATTATGAGTAATTCAAGATTAACTCATGAGTGTGGAGAACTGGATACACGGGAAGTAAAGCAAGAATCATGAGCTCTTCCAGGTTATCATTTCTGCTCTACATCAAGAATATCTTTGTCCACTAATTCATGTATTTCTGTCATCACTGCAGGGTTTGTGGTAACACTTTGGATCCTTGATGTATGTGCTCATTACAGCATTGTCTCAGGCTTTCTATGGCCTGTTCTTCTATCTGCTTTGCCTTGAATACTGTGGATCATTAGTGTTCTGGGTACCTTTTAGTTTAGAGTCACACTGGTATTGCGGTGTTCATCTGAGATATACAGTACATGTGTTGATTTTCAGATGTTAGCCTCCAACCTATTCCATTCATATGGGCATATGTTGTCCATGGGTCCCCAATATACCATGCAGTGCACATTTTTTGTGTGGACCCTCGTTAAAGAATAATGTATTTTACTATATAGATACAATGTTCTGTCAACATATACGTGCCTCCCCGATGTATGGCAAAAGAACATATGCTGAATGTATACCCTTATTTTTTCTGGTGGTCTTTGATTGCTTCTGACCTTACTTTTTTTTACCACATCTGCTTAGCATTTCTAGCTTCAACCCATTGCTTATTCAAAAAAGTATTCTTTGGGATGTTGGCTTTGACTTGCAGTTATTCTGACCATGTTTGCTCTCCATTCTTCTTTGTTATGATTTCTTGCTTGTACAACAAGCCCCAGATAAGGCAGAGCAGGATGGGAGTGGTAGTGGCACCCTTGGGCCATGTAGTAAAAGGAGGGGCAACCTTTCTTTCCTTGGGGCACTCCCCAATGTTAGGACTCCTGTCTGATGGTAGTTTGGGGGCACCCTTTGCGTTAACATTTGTATGGGTGCAAGGCAGGGCGTGTAGGGTATGCAATGGCTGGTGTATGGTGTAGGAGCTAGTAACCAAGTCAGATTTAACAGAATAAACATCTCTCTTTACTGTATTGCAAAATGGAGGTTGTAGTATTTCAAACCATCTCAGAACATGGTTCCAAGAATGTACAGTTTAAATATTCCCCAGATGGGTTTAGATTCAATGTACTTCACTCTTCCTCTCCAGAATAATGCTATTGGTAAGACACTGTAATACAGTATTGTGGCGTACGGATTCAGGGAAATGACTGACCAGGGCGTATCTAGGTGTGGATTGTGTCGTAGTATTTAAAATCACTTATGCCAAGATTTTAGAATGTCTTAGCAGTATTCCACTCACAGCAGTAAAGTCTGTAGCTTTTGATAGCAGTGTGTGCCTTACTGCTTATTTTTCTTGGCCATTACAGAATTTCCTTTCTCTCTCTTTCGGAGTATCAGTGTAAACATGGTTCAGCCTTGTTAGATCATTCAGAGATGGTTAGTCTCCGTAGATTCAGGCCTAGCCTGAGGAGTGAGGAAAACAACTGCTCACTTCCTCTGAAAAGTCCTCTAGACTGAGATAGGGGTGGAGCTAACAGTCCACATCTCAGCTTCCTCCAGGGGCTGTCACAAGTTAACTCTGTCACTCCTATACTTTACCATCCTAAGAATACAAAAAATAAAATGACATTACTTAAATGAACAAAACATTTTGCAAGTACCCCCTGCACGTGCACCGACTGCTCGCTCAGGCATTGTGGGTTATCGCACTCTTATGTGTTCTTGGACAAGTTACTACTTTGTCAGCCTATTCTGAAGCAGCAACCATCATTGGTGAGATGTAAACTGAGGTATGCTTTTTATGTGAATAAGATACTGATTAGATTCAAAGGATAAAACCTAAATTTGATTTAATGGGTAAAACAAAGACCATGTTACTTTTAGATAGGCAAGTACCTGGGCAGAGCTGTGACAAATTTGCCAAGTAACACATGAAGTAGTAAAACTTGTTCAACCTCCTGATCCAAATGAAAAAATATTTGTAGTTAAACCAATCATTGTCATTTCTCGGCTGGTGGGCCTGGAGGTGCTGCTGGCAATAATGAATCTGTGACATTGGCCTTTTCTTGATATAGCAGATGATTGAAGAAGGTCTCCACAGGATGGTCATACCTGCTGTCTGTGGTATCTTTTGCTAAGCAACAGCTCGATAAGCTTCCCTTAATCTGGGGCAAAGATTTAGTTTCCCACCCAAGCTCTGTATCTAAATCACGGAGCTGAAGCAATCTTTGTGCCACTCAGCCCATGACCCGGTAGCCCTAGCTATCTGCACACCCAATCAAGAGAAAATTCCTAATGAATAAAGATGAGTGAACCCGAATTTGGTTCGGGTCTGAGTTAATAAAGGTCAAAAGGTCCAAATCGAAAGTGCTCCAATGGCTCTGAAAAGCGTCTTGAGCGTCAATTGTGTTCAGCATGGTTGTCACTTGCCTTGTCCCGTGCAGAGTAAGAGGAAATATGGTTCTTCTATTGTGAGCAAAAGATCTGCTCCAGCTAAGGTTATTCTTGAATTTTTTAGGACTATAGGAATGGCTTGGTTTTTGTATTCAACATACAGTAATAATACAGACCTGTCCTCCTTGAATTTGGTTAAGGACTTCAACTTTTCATGAAACCAATGCAATACAGTATTGTCACATGCTAGCAAAACCCTTGACAGGTTGCAATTCACTACATGACGACTGGATGGTCACATATAGACATGGATAGGACAGACATCCCATGACACGATCTCACAAAAGCATGTTTTCTTAAAAACATTGTAATCTCACGCCACACATCTCAGGATGGGGGCATCTGTACTTGTGATGTTACTTACTAAATAGAAATGGCTGGTATTCCTACCAATCTTCCAATGAGTAATGCAGTATTATGAGTAATTCAAAATTAATTAATGAATGCGGGGAACTGGATAAGGGAGTAATGGAAAGTAAAGCAAGACTAATTTGCCATGTAACACGTGAAGTAGTAATTTGTAGTTAAACCAACCATTGTCATTTCTCGGCTGGTGGGCCTGGAGGTAGAGTTGTTGCGATATCAAATTTTTGATTTGGTTTCGATACCATGAAAAAGTATTGCGATACTCGATACCATTCGATACCATGCAAAAAAAATAAACCAAAAAAGCCACGTGCATTCCGCATTTTAAAAAATGGCGAATCGCGCAGTTTTTATTAATTTTTTTTGTTCCGGCGTTCACCGCATAGATTTTTTTTATATTTTAATAGTTTGGACTTTTCTCACGTGGCGTTATGTAATATGTTTATTATTTATACATTTTATATGTGAAATTGGGAAAAGGGGGTGATTCATACTTAATATTTTGGTGGGGGTTTTTTTTCCTTTTTTTTTTTTTAATTTTTTTTTTACACTTTTTATTTAATAACTATTTCCCCCCTTAGGGGCCAGAACCTGGGATCTTTCATCCCTTGTCCTATTCACCCTGATAGAGCTCTATCAGGGTGAATAAGACCTCACACTGTCCCTGCTGCTCTGTGCTTTGTGCACACAGCATCAGGGATGTTACCATGGCAGCCAGGGCATCAGTAGCGTCCTGGCTGCCATGGTAACCGATCGGAGCCCCAGGCTTACACAGCTGGGGCTCCGATCAGAAGCTGCCACTGCACCACCAATGAGGGGGAGGGGAGAGGACCCTGTGGCCACTGCCACCAATGATTTAAATACTGGTTGGTTGAGAGGGGCCGGTGCACTGTGCCACCAATGATTTTAATGGGATGGGGGTTGAGGGGGCACACTGCACCACCAATGATAATTACCCCTTAATACAGGAGGCGGTTACTGGCAGATCAGCGGCAGTTAACCCCTCAGGTGCCGCACCTAAGGGGTTAACTGCTGCTGATCGCAGCTCCCTGTCAGGGGCAGGGTGCCGGCAATGTGATTCTGCTGCCGGCACCCGCCTCCTGTATTATGTGTTAAAGACTACTTTTCCTGGGTCCAGACTTTAAGTATTAGGCTACACAGAGCGGCGCCCAGCGATGTCCCTGCACTCACCATTATTCCTGGGCGCCGCTCCGTTCGCCTGCAGTGCCCCGTTATTGTCTCCTCTCCTGCTCCATATGATAATTACTATCGGAGTAATGGGGAGGAGACATCAGCTTCTCTAGTGGGCGCTCCTTTTTCCTGGCTGTAGCGCTGTCCAATCGCAGCGCAGGGAGAAGGAACACCCACTAGTGAAGCTGATGTCTCCTCCCCATCGCTTTGATAGTAATCAGCATGTGGAGCAGGAGAGGAGACAGTAATGGGGCACAGCAGGCGAACGGAGCGGCGCGCCGCTCTTTGTAGAAAAAGTCATATCATTGGTGGCGCAGTGCGCTCGCCCCTCCTCCGCCCTCTCTTCTCATTGGTGGCAGCGGCACAGGGGGAGGGAGAGACTGCTTCCTTCTCCCCGTGCTGCTGAGAGAATATGAGCGCGCCGACAGCAGCGCCCTCATGTTCAGAGATACTAGACTGCGCAGAAGCGCAGCCCAGTATCGAGAAAATGGAAATCCCGGTATCGTATCGATACCGGGACAAAAGTATCGATTAGGTATTGAAATTTCGATACCCGCAACAACCCTACCTGGAGGTGCTGCTGGCAATAATGAATCTGTGACATTGGCCTTTTCTTTATATAGCAAATGATTGAAGAAGATTACGGGATGGTCATACCTGCTGTCTGTGGTATCTTTTGCTAAGCAACAGCAAAATTGGTTTGTTCAGCCCATGAGCCAGTAGCCCTAGTGATCTGGACACCCAAACTAATCAAGAGAAAATTCCTAATGAATAAAGATGAGTGAACCCGAATTTGGTTTGGGTCTGATTCGATAAAGGTCAAAAGGTCCAAATTAAAAGTGCCCCAATGGCTCTGAAAAGCCATGTATGACACTCAGAGGTCTCCTAAGACTGTATCCAACCACTATAAGCTCTTTAATGCCAAGGCCGCATTAGTAATGTCAAAGGGACAGCGACATACAGTACAGACCAAAAGTTTGGACACACCTTCTCATTCAAAGAGTTTTCTTTATTTTCATGACTATGAAGGCATCAAAACTATGAATTAACACATGTGGAATTATATACATAACAAACAAGTGTGAAACAACTGAAAATATGTCATATTCTAGGTTCTTCAAAGTAGCCACCTTTTGCTTTGATTACTGCTTTGCACACTCTTGGCATTCTCTTGATGAGCTTCAAAAGGTAGTCCCCTGAAATGGTCTTCCAACAGTCTTGAAGGAGTTCCCAGAGATGCTTAGCACTTGTTGGCCCTTTTGCCTTCACTCTGCGGTCCAGCTCACCCCAAACCATCTCGATTGGGTTCAGGTCCGGTGACTGTGGAGGCCAGGTCATCTGGCGCAGCACCCCATCACTCTCCTTCATGGTCAAATAGCCCTTACTTTTAAAATTTTCCCAATTTTTCGGCTGACTGACTGACCTTCATTTCTTAAATGGTCCCAACCCCATTTATAAGGCAAGAAATCCCACTTATTAAACCTGACAGGGCACACCTGTGAAGTGAAAAACATTTCAGGGGTCTACCTCTTGAAGCTCATCAAGAGAATGCCAAGAGTGTGCAAAGCAGTTATCAACGCAAAAGGTGGCTACTTAGAACCTAGCATATGACATATTTTCAGTTGTTTCACACTTGTTTGTTATGTATATAATTCCACATGTGTTAATTCATAGTTTTGATGCCTTCAGTGTGAATCTACAATTTTCATAGTCATGAAAATAAAGAAAACTCTTTGAATGAGAAGGTGTGTCCAAACTTTTGGTCTGTACTGTATATGGCTACGGTAAACACATGGTTGCCGTTAGTATCATACAGCCCGTTTAATAACACACTATGGTGTCTGTTTTTTTTTTTTTTTCCAATTCATTGAAAAACAGTCCACTTTGGCGCCGGTAGGCGGATTTTATCATATCAGAATGAGGGCTTAGTCTACATATAATGCTTCCATCTATTGTGTTAGTGCATTATTTTCTGCGATTTTTATTAGTGCCGAATCGATTTGCTTATATCAAGTAATGTTTTAACCCTTTAAATATTTTGAGTTGAGTAACTTTCAAGCGAAAATAAGAATCCATTGAAGAAAACTTGAATTAATTGTAAACATTCTGCAGTAGAATTAAGAGCACTTTACTGGGTGCTGCAATAAAATGGAGATAAATGGAGCAGTGTGTCACTTATGAAGTGTAAATTCTCTTCATTGTTAAATAAATTTACAATAAACGAAAAGACAATAAAGTTTTTGCTTTTTTCACTGAAGCCCAGGCTTTAATTTCATTTCATCTAAGTTGTTGCTGTTTAACAATGCAGTCATTTTAGTGCAGATTGATGATTTTGTTTTGCTGTAGTGGCTGTAAAATTCTAATGTAAAATTAGGCAGAAGATAGATAATTTGTTATTTCCTTGTGAAAAACACAGAGCTCGTTTATATATATATTCCCTCTTTGGAGATTGGGTTGAAAGGAAAGTTTACATTTAAACAAGATTATAAAAAATGTTATTCAAACAGTTTTTTCTCCCGTAGCCAATAAAATGGTTTCCACTGTATATTTGGTAATCTAATCTAATATACAAATTCTCTTGCATTATCCATATATTATCTAGCCGTAAAAGGGCAAAATTCATATGATGCAATTATTATATTCTGTATGTGTTACGAGCAGCAGGGATTTGCCTGCTGTCTCATCTTTTCCTGTCTATTAGTAGTGTTTAGGATGGTTGCTATGCAACTGCTTTGTACCTGATCCATTAGTATTGATTAGCTTAATACTTTACTCAGCTTGGTTAGTTTAAGGAGGAAGGGTGAGGTGCCGGGTGTCGGACCCCTGCCGATCTGATATTGATGACCTATCCTATGCTGCTTCATCTGATGAGTTTTTATAAAGGAAAACAGTCTAATAATACATTTTTTCTTATTTGAGTAATCGATTATTCGTGAAAATAATTGGTAGAATACTCGATTGCTAAAATAATCGTTTGCTGCAGCCTTAATCGTGGCTGATGTCTACATTTGTAAGGTGCCACCCACTTGTTAAGTACAAGTCTTCTTCAAGTTAGGCACATCGCCCCTATCCAGAACATGGCCACCAATGGAGGGAACACATTCATCAGCAGCTCCCATCGAAAAAAACACAGCACATCGCACTGCACATGCACTACTTTCACTTCCCCTGTGCCGTACTATTCAATGGATGCTTAATTTACATGTTGGATGACTCATCAATGCTGATCTTCTAAATAGTAATTTCCTAATTTATTAGTTAGTCACTTTTAATGCTGTTTCCATCATATTTGGGAAAATAATGATAAAGTGACCAACTCTTTTAGCAATAAAAATCCATACTGCCTAAAGCCACCTCTAGGGGGAGCTCAATAAAGACTGTTCTTTTCATCTGCCATTAAATAATATATGTATATTCAGTAGGCTTCTCAGCTCCCCCTAGTGGTGATAGAAGTTTATCATTTAACTCGATGAATGGGTGAGGTCACCAGCAAGCTCCCTATCAAATTGTTTACATAGACACATAGCTGTGGTTTACCTGATTAAAACACTATTTCTTTTGTTGATTTTAGACTCCGTTCCCAAGTTATGATACTTTTTCTTCATATGCATATCAGGCCTTTGGTGCAAGGATGGTATCACCATTGCTCTTGTTGCACCCAAGCTCCACTCCTTTCTGTGGACAATCCCTCCTTCACTGCTTTGCCACTGCCTAACTCTGTCAATCAAAGCAGACGAGGAGGGGCAGGCCATAAAAATGTGTGGAGCTTTGGTGCAACAAGACCAATGGTGATGCCCTCATTGCACCAAAGGATTCATTTACATTTTTAAGAAAAAGTGTCAGAACTCAGGAATGAATGCCTGAATCAACAAAAGAAAAACATTGCTTTAATCAGGAGAACCACAGCTATGTGCCTATGCAAACAGTTGGATAGGGAGGTCACTGGTGACGGACTCTCTTTAAGCAGCAGACTTTAAGCTTGATATGAAAAGCATTATACAGGGTGGCCCACAGAAAAGTATCCCGCAAACTTGACCTCTCTAGAATAGATTCCTGTTCTAAATCTGGAAATTTCCACTTAGTTTAGTTAATAAATGTGGCCTAAAATGTGCCTCCTGGGAGATTCCCCACACTTTTTAAGATTTGACAGATAAGTCACTCATAAGTTCAAAAGGGAAAATCTACAGGATGAGAAACATTTAATTAACTTTACTTAACTGATAATTTTTGTGGATTATTTTACACTCATGAAAATATATCTAAGATAATAGATTTTAAATGTCTGACCAGAGAGCTGTGAGGACTGGACTGATTGGTCAGGAACCTGGAGACCCGAACAGTGGGAAAACCTTGCTTCCAATTAGAGTATGATGGATGTGAAAATCTGGGTTCCTAGATGCCTTGGCAATATGGAGTACCAACTGAACAGTTTGGAGAAGGGTGTATAGGGTCAAGCCGTCCCATAGAAGTTAATGCAGATGTGACGGCAAAGAGGTAAACACGGTGTGCACCTTCTCTTCATACAGCTGATCGGCAAAGGTGCTGGGTGTCGGACCCCCGCAGATCTGATATTGATGACCTATCCTGAGGATAGGTCATCAATAATAATAACTTGGACAACCCACATATCTTGAAGAATTTTGGTGATGCTGTTTTTGATTTTCCATATTATCTATTTTAAAAAAAAATCCTAAAATGCTGCCGTTTTTGCACTGGCTACTAAGCCTCAAAATAAGCTGAGATTTCTCTGTTCTGTACAGATTAGTTTTCAGCAGTCATCTCATTATCACAGACAGGATTAGGGTCCATTCACACGTCCGCAATTCTGTTCCGCACTTTGCGGAACGGAATTGCGGACCCATTCATTTCTATGGGGCCGCACGATGTGCTGGCCGGATCCGGAAATGCGGACCCGCACTTCCGGGTCCGCATTATCGTTCCCGAAAAAAAATAGAACATGTCCTATTCTTGTCCGCAATTGCGGACAAGATTAAGCATATTCTATTATAGCGCCGGCGATGTGCGGTCCGCAAAATGCGGAACGCATATTGCCGGTGTCCGTGTTTTGCGGCTCCGTGGATCTGCAAAACACACACGGATGTGTGAATGGACCCTTACAATGACAGAAAACACCTTTGTATAGATAACAGAGGATACACCATTCACGATAGGTGAAGTCACATCCTATCTACTCCTCTTCCCTGCACTATGACCTCTGCACAGATCCCACAGCATGTCTACAAAAACTCTCCCATAGAACATCTTATGGCTGTTGTGTTTATAGCCCATTTCGCCTCAGTAAAGCATATATCTGAATGAGAGGGGAACCTCATCTATGGTTTTAATAGGGCAGATGGGACGAACCCTTTAATAATCGGACTAGTATGACAGTATTTCCTCTCATGTTCTGCATTCTTGAAGCATTTATGCAATAAGTAAGACGGACACAGCTTAAAACATTTTTCTATCCAGTGTTCTGTGAATTAAGAAAAAAATAGTATCGGAAGCCAGATGACAGGCACAGCTGCTCTTCTGCTGGCAAGATGGCATGTGTGAACGCTGCGTGCTGCTAGGACAATCACAGGATGCACTCCACTTGTTTGGCACGCACGCCCCAGATAAGAACATGAAGAAAAAGATCTATATGTAAGAACGTCCTTGAAAAGACAGTCCGAGTCAGTGCAAGGTGGGTCTTGGTGATTTAGGACATGCTATAGACCGGACGCCTCAGTACATGAATGATGGAGCTTCCTCCTACAACCTCCTTAAAAGACCACTTCTTTGAGAAAAATGGTCCTTAGATAGATCAGGTAGTTCTGTGATGAATTTTAAATTTTCTCATAAACTATGTAGTTTTACTTCATATTTTTCATTCTAAGGCCTCCTGCACACGACCGTCCCCCCCCCCCCCGTTTACTGGCCATTTTTTGGGTTCCATATACGGTCCGTATATACGGAACCATTCATTTCAATGGTTCCGCAAAAAAAAACGGAATGTACTCCGTATGCATTCCGTTTCCATACTTCCGTTTTTCCGTTCCGTTTAAAGATAGAACATGTCCTATTATTGCCCGCAAATCACGTTCTGTGGCTCCATTCAAGTCAATGGGTCCGCAAAAAAACGGAACACATACGGAAATGCATCCGTATGTCTTTATTTTCCGTTCAGTTTTTTGCGGAACCATCTATTGAAAATGTTATGCCCAGCCCAATTTTATCTATGTTATTACTGTATACTGTATATGCCATATGGAAAAACGGAACGGAAAAACGGAACAGAAACGGAAACGCAACGGAAACAAAAAACGGAACAACGGATCCGTGAAAAACGGACCGCAAAACACTGAAAAGGCCATACGGTCGTGTGCAGGAGGCCTAAATCTGAAACCATTTAACTTTATACAGACCAAATTTTGAAAGCGTTAGTTAGGCCTCTTGCACATGAATGTATTTTCTTTCCGTGTCCATTCTGTTTTCTTTGCAGACCGTATGTAGAACCATTCACTTCAATGGGTCCGCAAAAAAAACAGAAGTTACTCTGTGTGCATTCCGTTTCCGTATGTCTGTATTTCCGTTCCGCAAAAAAATAGAACATGTCCTATTATTGTCCGCTTTACAGAGAAGGATAGGACTGTTCTATGAAGGCCAAGCTGTTCCGTTCCGCAAAATATGGAATGCACACGGATGTCATCCATATTTTTTGCGGATCCGTTTTTTGCAGATCACAAAATACATACGGTCATGTGCAAGAGGCCTTAGTGTTGGGCGAGCATGCTCGGCCAAACACCATTTTCACTTGAGCATCGCGACACAGCCAATAAACGTGCGGGGAAGTACTGCCCTCACTGTAATGCCGTAGCCATTTTGGTTACTGGCATTACAGTGATTGGCTGGCCGAAACGCGTCATCGGGTGCTATATAGTACCCGATGGCGCGTGTTCGGCTCATTATTAGTCAGGGAGAGCTGCAGCAGAAGGGACAGATAGTGTAGGGACAGGAATTGTTTAGTGTTGAAAGGGGTTAGAGACCCAAAAGTCCTTTTAACCACCTCAGCCCCCAGTGCTTAAACACCCTGAAAGACCAGGCCACTTTTTACACTTCTGACCTACACTACTTTCACCGTTTATTGCTCGGTCATGCAACTTACCACCCAAATGAATTTTACCTCCTTTTCTTCTCACTAATAGAGCTTTCATTTGGTGGTATTTCATTGCTGCTGACATTTTTACTTTTTTTGTTATTAATCGAAATTTAACGATTTTTTTTGCAAAAAAATGACATTTTTCACTTTCAGTTGTAAAATTTTGCAAAAAAAACGAGATCCATATAGAAATTTTGCTCTAAATTTATAGTTCTACATGTCTTTGATAAAAAAAAAATGTTTGGGTAAAAAAAAAATGGTTTGGGTAAAAGTTATAGCGTTTACAAACTATGGTACAAAAATGTGAATTTCCGCTTTTTGAAGCAGCTCTGACTTTCTGAGCACCTGTCATGTTTCCTGAGGTTCTACAATGGCCAGACAGTACAAACACCCCACAAATGACCCCATTTCGGAAAGTACACACCCTAAGGTATTCGCTGATGGGCATAGTGAGTTCATAGAACTTTTTATTTTTTGTCACAAGTTAGCGGAAAATGATGATTTTTTTTTTTTTTTTTTTTTCTTACAAAGTCTCATATTCCACTAACTTGTGACAAAAAATAAAAACTTCTATGAACTCACTATGCCCATCACGAAATACCTTTGGGTCTCTTCTTTCCAAAATGGGGTCACTTGTGGGGTAGTTATACTGCCCTGGCATTCTAGGGGCCCAAATGTGTGGTAAGGAGTTTGAAATCAAATTCTGAAAAAAATGACCTGTCAAATCCGAAAGGTGCTCTTTGGAATATGGGCCCCTTTGCCCACCTAGGCTGCAAAAAAGTGTCACACATCTGGTATCTCCGTACTCAGGAGAAGGTGGGGAATGTGTTTTGGGGTGTCATTTTACATATACCCTTGCTGGGTGAGAGAAATATCTTGGCAAAAGACAACTTTTCCCATTTTTTTATACAAAGTTGGCATTTGACCAAGATATTTATCTCACCCAGCATGGGTATATAAAAAATGACACCCCAAAACACATTCCCCACCTTCTCCTGAGTACGGAGATACCAGATGTGTGACACTTTTTTGCAGCCTAGGTGGGCAAAGGGGCCCACATTCCAAAGAGCACCTTTCGGATTTGACAGGTCATTTTTTTCAGAATTTGATTTCAAACTCCTTACCACACATTTGGGCCCCTAGAATGCCAGGGCAGTATAACTACCCCACAAGTGACCCCATTTTGGAAAGAAGAGACCCAAAGGTATTCCGTGAGGGGCATGGCGAGTTCCTAGAATTTTTTATTTTTTGTCACAAGTTAGTGGAAAATGATGATTTTTTTTTTTTTTTTTTTTTTCATACAAAGTCTCATATTCCACTAACTTGTGACAAAAAATAAAAACTTCCATGAACTCACTATGCCCATCAGCGAATACCTTGGGGTCTCTTCTTTCCAAAATGGGGTCACTTGTGGGGTAGTTATACTGCCCTGGCATTCTAGGGGCCCAAATGTGTGGTAAGGAGTTTGAAATCAAATTCTGTAAAAAATGACGAGTGAAATCCGAAAGGTGCTCTTTGGAATGTGGGCCCCTTTGCCCACCTAGGCTGCAAAAAAGTGTCACACATCTGGTATCCCCGTACTCAGGAGAAGTTGAGGAATGTGTTTTGGGGTGTCTTTTTACATATACCCATGCTGGGTGAGATAAATATCTTGGTCAAATGCCAACTTTGTATAAAAAAATGGGAAAAGTTGTCTTTTGCCAAGATATTTCTCTCACCCAGCATGGGTATATGTAAAATGACACCCCAAAACACATTCCCCAACTTCTCCCGATTACGGAGATACCAGATGTGTGACACTTTTTTGCAGCCTAGGTGGGCAAAGGGGCCCATATTCCAAAGAGCACCTTTCGGATTTCACTCGTCATTTTTTACAGAATTTGATTTCAAACTCCTTACCACACATTTGGGCCCCTAGAATGCCAGGGCAGTATAACTACCCCACAAGTGACCCCATTTTGGAAAGAAGAGACCCCAAGGTATTCGCTGATGGGCATAGTGAGTTCATGAAATTTTTTATTTTTTGTCACAAGTTAGTGGAATATGAGACTTTGTATGAAAAAAAAAAAAAAAAAAAAAATCATCATTTTCCACTAACTTGTGACAAAAAATAAAAAATTCTAGGAACTTGCCATGCCCCTCACGGAATACCTTGGGGTGTCTTCTTTCCAAAATGGGGTCACTTGTGGGGTAGTTATACTGCCCTGGCATTTTCCAGGGGCCCTAATGTGTGGTAAGTAGGTAAATGACCTGTGAAATCCTAAAGGTACTCTTTGGAATATGGGCCCCTTTGCCCACCTAGGCTGCAAAAAAGTGTCACACATCTGGTATCCCCGTACTCAGGAGAAGTTGAGGAATGTGTTTTGGGGTGTCTTTTTACATATACCCATGCTGGGTGAGATAAATATCTTGGTCAAATGCCAACTTTGTATAAAAAAATGGGAAAAGTTGTCTTTTGCCAAGATATTTCTCTCACCCAGCATGGGTATATATAAAATGACACCCCAAAACACATTCCCCAACTTCTCCCGATTACGGAGATACCAGATGTGTGACACTTTTTTGCAGCCTAGGTGGGCAAAGGGGCCCATATTCCAAAGAGCACCTTTCGGATTTCACTCGTCATTTTTTACAGAATTTGATTTCAAACTCCTTACCACACATTTGGGCCCCTAGAATGCTAGGGCAGTATAACTACCCCACAAGTGACCCCATTTTGGAAAGAAGAGACCCCAAGGTATTCGCTGATGGGCATAGTGAGTTCATGAAAATTTTTATTTTTTGTCACAAGTTAGTGGAATATGAGACTTTGTATGAAAAAAAAAAAAAAAAAAAAAATCATCATTTTCCACTAACTTGTGACAAAAAATAAAAAAATTCTAGGAACTTGCCATGCCCCTCACGGAATACCTTGGGGTGTCTTCTTTCCAAAATGGGGTCACTTGTGGGGTAGTTATACTGCCCTGGCATTTTCCAGGGGCCCTAATGTGTGGTAAGTAGGTAAATGACCTGTGAAATCCTAAAGGTACTCTTTGGAATATGGGCCCCTTTGCCCACCTAGGCTGCAAAAAAGTGTCACACATCTGGTATTGCCGTACTCAGGAGAAGGTGGGGAATGTGTTTTGGGGTGTCATTTTACATATACCCTTGCTGGGTGAGAGAAATATCTTGGCAAAAGACAACTTTTCCCATTTTTTTATACAAAGTTGGCATTTGACCAAGATATTTCTCTCACCCAGCATGGGTATATGTAAAATGACACCCCAAAACACATTCCCCACCTTCTCCTGAGTACGGCGATACCAGATGTGTGACACTTTTTTGCAGCCTAGATGCGCAAAGGTGCCCAAATTCCTTTTAGGAGGGCATTTTTAGACATTTGGATACCAGACTTCTTCTCACGCTTTGGGGCCCCTAGAATGCCAGGGCAGTATAAATACCCCACATGTGACCCCATTTTGGAAAGAAGACACCCCAAGGTATTCAATGAGGGGCATGGCGAGTTCATAGAAATTTTTTTTTTTTGGCACAAGTTAGCGGAAATTGATATTTTTAATTTTTTTCTCACAAAGTCTCCCGTTCCGCTAACTTGGGACAAAAATTTCAATCTTTCATGGACTCAATATGCCCCTCACGGAATACCTGGGGGTGTCTTCTTTCCGAAATGGGGTCACATGTGGGGTATTTATACTGCCCTGGCATTCTAGGGGCCCTAAAGCGTGAGAAGAAGTCTGGAATATAAATGTCTAAAAAATTTTACGCATTTGGTTTCCGTGAGGGGTATGGTGAGTTCATGTGAGATTTTATTTTTTGACACAAGTTAGTGGAATATGAGACTTTGTAAGAAAAAAATAAAAAAATTCCGCTAACTTGGGCCAAAAAAATGTCTGAATGGAGCCTTACAGAGGGGTGATCAATGACAGGGGGGGTGATCAATGACAGGGGTGTGATCAATGACAGGGGGGTGATCAATGACAGGGGGGTGATCAATGACAGGGGTGTGATCAATGACAGGGGGGTGATCAGGGAGTCTATATGGGGTGATAACCACAGTCATTGATCACGCCCGTGTAAGGCTTCATTCAGACGTCCGTATGCGTTTTGCGGATCCGATCCATCTATCAGTGGATCCGTAAAAATCATGCGGACGTCTGAATGGAGCTTTACAGGGGGGTAATCAATGACAGGGGGGTAATCAATGACAGGGGGGTGATCAGGGAGTCTACATGCGGTGATCACCACAGTCATTGATCATGCCCCTGTAAGGCTTCATTCAGACGTCCGTATGCGTTTTGCGGATCCGATCCATCTATCAGTGCATCCGTAAAAATCATGCGGACATCTGAATGGAGCTTTACAGGGGGGTAATCAATGACAGGGGGGTAATCAATGACAGGGGGGTGATCAGGGAGTCTATATGGGTTGATCACCACAGTCATTGATCACGCCCCTGTAAGGCTTCATTCAGACGTCCGGATGCGTTTTGCGGATCCGATCCATCTATCAGTGCATCCGTAAAAATCATGCGGACATCTGAATGGAGCTTTACAGGGGGGTGATCAGGGAGTCTATATGGGGTGATCACCACAGTCATTGATCATGCCCCTGTAAGGCTTCATTCAGACGTCCGGATGCGTTTTGCGGATCGGATCCATCTATCAGTGCATCCGTACAAATCATGCGGACATCTGAATGGAGCTTTACAGGGGGGTAATCAATGACAGGGGGGTAATCAATGACAGGGGGGTGATCAGGGAGTCTATATGGGTTGATCACCACAGTCATTGATCACGCCCCTGTAAGGCTTCATTCAGACGTCCGGATGCGTTTTGCGGATCCGATCCATCTATCAGTGCATCCGTAAAAATCATGCGGACATCTGAATGGAGCTTTACAGGGGGGTGATCAGGGAGTCTATATGGGGTGATCACCACAGTCATTGATCACGCCCCTGTAAGGCTTCATTCAGACGTCCCGGATGCGTTTTGCGGATCGGATCCATCTATCAGTGCATCCGTAAAAATCATGCGGACATCTGAATGGAGCTTTACAGGGGGGTGATCAGGGAGTCTATATGGGGTGATCACCACAGTCATTGATCATGCCCCTGTAAGGCTTCATTCAGACGTCCGGATGCGTTTTGCGGATCCGATCCATCTATCAGTGGATCCGTAAAAATCATGCGGACGTCTGAATGGAGCTTTACAGGGGGGTAATCAATGACAGGGGGGTAATCAATGACAGGGGGGTGATCAGGGAGTCTATATGGGGTGATCACCACAGTCATTCATCACGCCCCTGTAAGGCTTCATTCAGACGTCCGGATGCGTTTTGCGGATCCGATCCATCTATCAGTGGATCCGTAAAAATCATGCGGACATCTGAATGGAGCTTTACAGGGGGGTGATCAATGACAGGGGGGTAATCAATGACAGGGGGGTGATCAGGGAGTCTATATGGGGTGATCAGGGGTGATCAGGGGCTAATAAGGGGTTAATAAGTGACGGGGGGGGGGGTGTAGTGTAGTGTAGTGGTGCTTGGTGGTACTTTACTGAGCTACCTGTGTCCTCTGGTGGTCGATCCAAACAAAGGGGACCACCAGAGGAGCAGGTAGCAGGTATATTAGACGCTGTTATCAAAACAGCGTCTAATATACCTGTTAGGGGTTAAAAAAAACACATCTCCAGCCTGCCAGCGAACGATCGCCGCTGGCAGGCTGGAGATCAACTCTCTTACCTTCCGTTCCTGTGAGCGCGCGCGCCTGTGTGCGCGCGTTCACAGGAAATCTCGGCCATCGCGAGATGACGCATATATGCGTGACTCTGCGCAGGGCTGCCACCTCCGGAACGCGATCCTGCGTTAGGCGGTCCGGAGGTGGTTAAGGACTATTGTTTTATCTGGCTGCAATATATATTATTAGCGCAACCTGCGCTTAATTGTGTGCAATTGTTTGGCCGCTGCTGACAGTGACACAGCCTCTGCTACATCTGTTGTGTTACATTAGCGCATCCTAAATATCTGTGACATTCAGCGCAATTGTTTGGCCGCTGTTGACAGCAACATTACTAGTGATGAGCGGCAGGGGTCATATTCGAATTTGTGATTAGTGCTATATATTCGTTTTTAGAATAATCATCATTTTTGCCATCTGAACACATGATTCCTCCCTGCTAATTGCTTGTGGGCCAATGGCTCATTGGCCCACTAGCATGAAGCTGGGAGGAATCACGTGTTCAGATGGAAAAAATTATGACTATTCGATATAACGAATATATAGCACTATATTCTAAATATTCACGAATTCTCGAAGTGGCGATATTCGAGATAAAAATTAGCTTTTCGAATATTCGTGCTCAACACTAGACATTACCTAAATATCTGTGACATTCAGTCTAATTTTTTTGCCACTGGTGACAGCGACATAACCTGCGCTACATCTCCTGTATAACGTTTGTGCATCCTAAATATCAGTGACATTCAGTCTAATTTATTTGCGCATACACTTACAAAACCTGCGCTACTGTACGTGTGACATACTTGCAAGCATATATACCATTTAATATGCGCAAGGCGAGCAGTAAGGGACGGGGCAGTGGCAGTTATGCTGATGGTGCACGCAGAGGCCGTAGCCCTGGGGGCGGTGAAACTGTGCCTATGCCAGAGCACAAGAAACACACTCTTCCCCGATACCTAGCTTCAGGTCCCAGATTGCAGGGCGGCGCAGGACACCACTCTCGAAGTCACATCAGTGCGACCAGGTGGTCGGTTGGATTGTAGCAGATAATGCTTCCAGTCGGTTAAGCACCACCCTGTCTTCCACAAAGTCCAGTCTCAGTAGCCAAGAGTCTGGTCAACAGAATCCTCACCCTGATCCTCCTTCCTCCCACCATTGAGAGAGTTTGGCAAACAAGTGATCCCATGTCACAGCCAGACAGCTGAGAAGCGCTCACAGGAGCTTCTCAGATCCTCCTCCTTGAATTTCTTTGTTTTGGTTTAGTTTCTCATCTCGTTAGTCTATCTCAGCTGTCATGCAGTTGGACTGATTGCTACCCTTTAAGTTCCTCCCCATAATGCAGTAGTGTGCGGCTGATACTACTTCCTGGAGTGTGTGTGCATGCTGTTCCCAGTCCTCAGTCGTCTGCAAGATAAGTGCTGTTTATGTATTTATGATTTTGTCTTTTCTGGATCCAGGTGACCCTGACTCCCTCCGTGTCAGTGTAGGGAGCCGGTGGTCGTGTCCCTTCACTATTGTAGGGTCTTCAGGTAATAGATAGCCGAGGAACGTGGATATGCGGCCATCCACCTTTGGGGTGTTCGCATAGGCTGAGCAGTGAGGGAGAGCGGCAGGTCTATTGCAGGGGTCTCCCTTTGTTCCTTAGTTGTGGATCCAGAGAGACATTGTTTATATGGTATTGTCTTGTTTCCTGTACACCATCCGTGACATTATCAGCCGCCAAAACCGTCTCAAGCATGGATCCGGTTTCACTTTTGGCTGAACGCCTTCAGGGTCTTTCTTTGGAGGTAGCTGATCTCCGTAAGACTTTTTCTCAGTTTCAAGTGACCGGTTCAGCTTGTGTTCATGGAGTTTGTGCTGAGCCTAAGATCTCGCTCCCGGATACGTTCTCCGGGGGTAGTGAGAATTTTGTGCGTTTTAGAGAGGCTTGCAAACTCCATTTTCGCCTTCTTCCCCATTCTTCTGGTGATGAAGAACGGAGGGTGGGGATCATTATATCGCTGCTCAGGGGTAACGCTCAGTCCTGGGCCTTTTCGCTGCCGGAGGGGGCACGGCCCCTTCGTTCAGTGGATGAATTCTTTTTAGCCCTGGGTCAGATATATGATGATCCGGATCGTATTGCTCTGGCTGAGTCTAGACTACGTCTGTTATGCCAGGGTAAACAATCCGCAGAGATATACTGTTCAGAATTTCGGAGATGGGCAGCAGATACGGGTTGGAATGATGCTGCACTCCGAAGTCAATTTTGCTATGGTCTTTCAGAGGGATTGAAAGATGCATTTGCCTTTCATGAAAGACCTACCTCCTTGGATTCTGCTATGTCTCAGGCTGTTCGTATTGACAGGCGTCTTAGAGAGAGAGGAGAGATCTCTCCTTCCTGTCATACTCAGTCCCGGGACAGTGCAGCGGTCTCATTCTGTGCACAGGGGTCTCAGTCGCTGTCAGCCCCTTCTGAGCAGGAGTCCATGCAGCTGGGGTTGATTGCCTCTGACAATAGAAGATTCAGTCCGCAGGGGAGGGTTTGTTTTTGTTGTGGAGGTATAAATCATCTGGCAAATGTTTGTCCCTCTAGGAGATTCAGGCAGTTTTCTGGGAGTAATAAAGAGACAAAAAGGAAAAAATCTTTTAAAAATGTTCCGTCTGTTACTATTGGCAGGGTTGAGGCGGAAATTGAAGGTTTTCCTTTTGCTTGTAGTTCCCGTTTTGTCCTGCCTGCTAGGGTGGCGCTAGAGAGCAAGAGCATTTTTTGTGAGATTTTTGTGGATAGTGGAGCAGCTGTCAACCTCATTGATAATCAATTTGCACTTTGGGAAAGGATATTCCTGTTTTTGCTATTGATTCAGCTCCACTTTCTCAGAAATCATTAAAGGGCATAGTTCACAATATCCGTTTAATTGTGAGTGATGCTCATGTTGAGGATGTGTCATGTTTCGTCCTTAGCGGTTTGCCTACTCCTCTAGTGTTGGGGCTACCCTGGCTCACTAAACATAACCCCACCATTGATTGGCAAGCGAGGCAAATAAATGGTTGGAGTAACTTTTGCAGAGAGAATTGCCTCATAACATCTGTTTCTGAGGTTTCTACTAAGACTGTACCACCTTTCCTCTCTGAATTTTTGGATGTCTTCTCTGAGAGTGGAGTTCAGGGTTTACCTCCGCACAGGGAGTATGATTGCCCTATTAATCTCATCCCAGGCGCCAAGCTGCCTAAATCTCTTTTATACAATCTCTCCCAACCTGAGAGGGTCGCTATGCGGGCTTATATCTCTGAGAGTCTGAGAAAAGGACACATACGACCCTCGAAGTCACCTGTTGCCGCTGGTTTTTTCTTTGTTAAGAAAAAAGATGGTTCTTTAAGACCTTGTCTGGATTTCAGGGAGCTGAACAGTATCACTATTCGTGACCCTTATCCGCTTCGTCTGATCCCGGACCTGTTTAACCAGGTTGTTGGGGCTAAAGTCTTTTCCAAATTAGACCTAAGAGGGGCATACAACCTGGTTAGGGTCAGAGAAGGAGACGAATGGAAGACGGCTTTCAATACCCCTGAGGGCCATTTTGAGAATTTGGTTATGCCTTTTGGTTTGATGAATGCCCCAGCCGTTTTTCAGCATTTCGTCAACAGCATTTTTTATCATTTAATGGGAAAATTTGTATTAGTGTATTTGGATGACATTTTGATTTTTTCTCCTGATTTCAAGACTCATAAGGAACACTTACGTCAGGTCTTGCTCATCCTGCGGGAGAATAAATTATACGCGAAACTGGAAAAATGTGTGTTTGCGGTTCCAGAAATCCAATTTCTGGGGTTTCTTGTCTCCGCTTCTGGTTTTCGCATGGACCCCGAGAAGGTCCGCGCTGTGCTTGAGTGGGAGCTTCCTGAGAATCAGAAGGCGCTGATGCGTTTTTTAGGCTTTGCCAATTATTACAGGAAATTTATTTTGAATTATTCCTCTGTTGTTAAACCACTCACTGATATGACCAGAAAGGGGGTAGATTTTTCTTCCTGGTCGGTAGAGGCGCGTAAGGCCTTTTCTAATATCAAGGAGAGTTTTTTGCTTCCGCTCCCATCCTAGTACAACCTGATATTTCGTTACCCTTCATAGTTGAGGTTGATGCTTCTGAGGTAGGGGTGGGTGCGGTCTTGTCTCAGGGTTCCTCTCCTGCCAAATGGCAACCGTGTGCCTTTTTCTCAAAGAAACTTTTCTCCGCAGAGAGAAATTATGATGTGGGAGATAGGGAATTGTTGGCCATCAAGTTGGCTTTTGAGGAATGGCGCCATTGGCTAGAGGGAGCCAGACACCCTATTACCGTGTTTACTGACCATAAAAATCTGGCCTACTTGGAGTCAGCCAAGCGTCTGAACCCGAGACAGGCCAGATGGTCTTTGTTCTTTTCAAGGTTTAATTTTGTTGTTACGTTCCGCCCTGGGGTTAAGAATGTGAAGGCAGATGCCCTGTCACGTTGTTTTCCGGGAGGTGGGAATTTTGAAGACCCGGGTCCCATTTTGGCTGAAGGTGTGGTGGTCTCTGCTCTTTTTCCTGAATTGGAGGCAGAGGTGCAGGCAGCCCAGTCAGAAGCTCCTGATCTTTGTCCTCCTGGGAGGTTGTTTGTGCCTCTCGCTTTGAGACACAAGATTTTTAAAGAACACCACGACACGGTCCTTGCTGGGCACCCGGGGGCAAGAGCCACACTGGATTTCATCGCTCGGAGATTCTGGTGGCCTGCGCTTCGTAAGTCGGTTGAGGGTTTTGTGGCAGCTTGCGAGACTTGCACTCGTGCCAAGGTCCCTCATTCACGGCCATCAGGTCCTCTCCTTCCTTTGCCCATTCCTTCCCGTCCTTGGACACATCTGTCCATGGACTTCATAACGGACTTGCCTCGTTCCTCGGGGAAGTCTGTGATTCTGGTGGTGGTGGACCGTTTTAGCAAAATGGTGCATTTTATCCCTTTTCCTGGTTTGCCCAATGCTAAGATGCTGGCGCAGGCATTTATTGACCACATTGTCAAATTGCGGGGGATTCCTTCAGACATAGTCTCTGATAGGGGCACGCAGTTTGTTTCCAGATTCTGGAAGGCTTTCTGTTCTCGCTTGGGGGTTCGGTTGTCATTCTCTTCTGCTTTCCATCTGCAGTCGAATGGCCAGACAGAGCGCGTCAATCAGAATCTGGAGACATATCTGCGCTGTTTTGTGGCGGAGAATCAGGAGGATTGGTGTTCTTTTTTGTCCCTTGCTGAGTTTGCTTTAAATAACCGTCGTCAGGAGTCCTCTGATAAGTCACCATTTTTTGGTGCATATGGGTTCCATCCGCAGTTTGGGACTTTCTCGGGAGAGGGCTCTTCTGGTTTGCCTGATGAGGACAGATTCTCCTCGTCTTTGTCATCTATTTGGCAAAAGATTCAGGATAATCTAAAGAGCATGAGTGAGAGATATAAGCGTGTGGCGGATAAGAGACGTGTGCCTGGTCCAGACCTGAATGTTGGTGATCTGGTGTGGTTGTCTACCAAGAATATCAAATTGAAGGTTCCCTCCTGGAAGTTGGGTCCTAGGTTTATTGGGCCTTACAAGATCCTGTCTGTCATCAATCCTGTTGCCTACCGTCTTGATCTTCCTCAGACTTGGAAGATCCATAATGTTTTTCATAAGTCCTTATTGAAACCTTATGTTCAACCTATTGTACCCTCGCCTTTGCCTCCTCCTCCGATTATGGTTGATGGAAATCTTGAATTTCAGGTCTCTAGGATTGTGGATTCTCGTCTTGTCCGCAGTTCCCTCCAGTACCTCGTTCATTGGGAGGGTTATGGTCCTGAGGAGAGGATGTGGGTCCCAGTGACGGACATTAAGGCCTCTCGTCTCATCAGGGCTTTCCATAGGTCCCATCCTGAGAAGGTGGGCTCTGAGTGTCCGGAGTCCACTCCTAGAGGGAGGGGTACTGTCACAGCCAGACAGCTGAGAAGCGCTCACAGGAGCTTCTCAGATCCTCCTCCTTGAATTTCTTTGTTTTGGTTTAGTTTCTCATCTCGTTAGTCTATCTCAGCTGTCATGCAGTTGGACTGATTGCTACCCTTTAAGTTCCTCCCCATAATGCAGTAGTGTGCGGCTGATACTACTTCCTGGAGTGTGTGTGCATGCTGTTCCCAGTTCCCAGTTCCCAGTCCTCAGTCGTCTGCAAGATAAGTGCTGTTTATGTATTTATGATTTTGTCTTTTCTGGATCCAGGTGACCCTGACTCCCTCCGTGTCAGTGTAGGGAGCCAGTGGTCGTGTCCCTTCACTATTGTAGGGTCTTCAGGTAATAGATAGCTGAGGAACGTGGATATGCGGCCATCCACCTTTGGGGTGTTCGCATAGGCTGAGCAGTGAGGGAGAGCGGCAGGTCTATTGCAGGGGTCTTCCTTTGTTCCTTAGTTGTGGATCCAGAGAGACATTGTTTATATGGTATTGTCTTGTTTCCTGTACACCATCCGTGACATCCCACACTCGGATATTCCGAGGAGCTCTTTTCAGCGCCATTCCTTGATTTGGGTCTCTCGCCAAGCTCGCTTGAAGAGGGACATGAGGAGATCTTGTGCACTGATTCCCAAACTCTTGAGCCTCCACAGTCAGAAGAAGATGACGGTGGGGAACGGCAGTTAGTGTTTCACAAGGTGGATGATGATGAGACACAGTTGCCAAAAAGTCAATGGCAATTAGTGTTTTAAGAGGTTCATGATGAGGATGAGACACAGTTGTCAATAAGTGAACACTAGCAACCTCACCACCTGATCTGCCACATGGCATTAAAGCACCCTAATAGAAATTCAGATCAAATTCAATTTGTTTGGCTTCGATCCGCTCAACAAAAGTATTGACTGTTAAAAGTAAAAAGTACACACCGCCTGAGCTGTGATAGGAAGAGAGCTGCAGCAGAAAAGACACACACCCATGAGCCGCTAGCTTGAAATACATCTAGCAGTGCATTTGGAGCAATAAACGGGGAGATCCCTGTATCCATGTGAGGTACAGGACTGGTTCTAGCTTTGTTAGAAAGAGGTTGTCATTTTTCACATTTCTCATGTCTTCACCCCTGTGATTGGTCACTTACTACTGGAGAGATGCCGGCAGCTGTTCATCTACATGATCCTGTCTAATTCTCATTGTGATTCATTCCATACAGATGGGCCTGTGACAGTGGGAATGAGTTTGGACATTGCCAGCATTGATACAATATCTGAAATTAACATGGTAAGTAGTCAGCTGTCATTCTTCTTGGAATGGAAAAGTTGAAATTTTCTAGGTCATAAACACCCATTCTGGACCGTTGTTCCACCTGAACTGGATCTTATGCCTGTTTTTATGTAATAATACAATCATTTGTATAATTTGAATGTAAGCAAAAGTGTACATGGAAGTCTAGAAAAATCTCAATAAGTAAATATATATAAAAATGCTGTAAACCGTAGAGGTGAACCACCCCCAACGGACTACCTATATGAATTCAACAGAAATTATAGAAAGGTAGTATCATATAAAAGTTATAACACAGCTTTTAATGATATACTTGTAAAAAAACAAAAAAAACAATTAGAAGTGGTGTGCACACCAGACACAAACTCCATCAACACAAATGCGCCAACTCATGCGTAACACAGTAACCTGCAGACAGTATAAAAAGCACCGCTAAAAATGGATCAGTCTTACCAGTATGATGAAACCATTTGTGATTTTCAGTTTGCGGAAAGTGAACCATCAGACATATGGTGGGGCCCAGAAATATATATATATACGATTCTTTCCCTAGAATGCCCTGTCAGGTCTATAGTACCCTAGATGACCTTGTAATATGGAGTCATCACCCTGACAAGGGTGGCCCCATCTGGAACCTGTCCTTAAGTACAAAGCCCTGGACGTCCCTACCTAACGGAATGGTGTGTAGATCCTGTTAGGTGGAAAACAATTGTTTCAACGCGTTTCGTCTGAAATTGTTTCTTCAGACTCATCAGGTGACAGGGGGCAGGTGAATAGAAACAAGAGCTACCATTAACTTGGCAGCTAAAGCAAATAAAAAAGAGAATACAGATATCAGTCCAACTCACTGAGAAAGCGCGTATGATGATCTAATGGACAGTAAGGCTCAGCTATATCCTAGTCTGGTGTAGGGAGAAGACAGGTTATCTGTCCAGTTCCCTGGTAGCACACGTGTGGCGGTACAAATGGAGGCTGTCAGAACAATGTCAGCATCCCTGTAGAAAATATAATTACCAGACTTTGGCTATCACTTTATTCTATTAGGCTATTTGTTATTATTAGCAAGGCCATCGGGACAGTAGAGAAGATACATTCAGGGGTCTGGGCAAACAGGGGCCTTCCGCCTGCTCACTGTGTAGGAGAAGCTGCCTTACAGCTATATGCATAATTATAATTTATCAAATGTATACTACAAAATATTTTAGAAAACATTTTTTTCCAAGAAAATTAAAAATGTTGGCTGCCAATAGCTGCCACTAGGGTAATGCTTACTGCATATGGATTTATATAGTCTCAGCTAAGTACCTTTCAAAGTTTAATGTGGAAAGGCAGAGATCATCTAAGTGTACGGTGCTCTGAAATTTCTAAAGGTGGTCCTGTCTTTTAGGGGGAAAACCCTCAGTAACAGCATATACATGCTCAATCATATAATATCCAGCAGATTATCTACATTTATTGACTGTGATACAAACGTGTTCGGTATTAGAACTAGAGATGATCGAATTGATTCTAAATTAATTCAACCACAATTTTGTAAAAATTTGAAGTGGATCCAAACCCAAGTTTTTGGTGATTTGATTTGGGTGACTTTTTGAGGGGGGAGGAGATAAAGGGAGGAGAGAGAGAAGGAGAGAGTCCAAGGAGAACCTTAGAGTTTTTTACACAAATTTTCAGGCCAATTGAAGAACTTTTGATTTGGGTAGAATCTTTTCAGGCCCAAATCAAATTGGTTGAATAAAAACTTGGATGGAATGTTATTAGAACACTTACATGCGGATAATTTTTTTAAATTTTTTTTTTACATTTTCTAGGATTACACAGCCACCATATTCCTGAGACAGCGCTGGACTGATGAACGGCTCTGCTTCGAAGGCAACAAGAGTTTAAGTTTAGATGGTCGTCTGGTGGAACTGTTGTGGGTCCCTGACACATTTATAGTGGACTCCAAAAAGTCATTTCTTCATGATATCACTGTAGAAAATCGTCTCATAAGGATTTATCCAAACGGAACAGTACTTTATGCCTTAAGGTATGGCCCTACTTCATGTAACCAGCCTAATGCATTTTGAGGCCTAATACTCTTCTAAAGAACCACAAAGTATACGGTATATTATAGCATGCTATGGTATTATAAAAACTATATATGTCCCCTTTTAGATGCCCAGAGGGGCAAATTTGTTTTCACATTAGCATTTCATGTGACCTGCCCCCATTAAAGCCAATGCTCCAATGTGAATGGAACAATCTAATCTAAACATTAAAGATTGTGGACATCATAATAAAAATGGTTTCTCCATACTGGACAATTCCACAGCAACCAATCAGATTTGAGCTGTAATTCCACCATTATATACTGTATGGAAGCTGTTCTGCCCAGCAAGGTTAGAAAATGATTCTAGTTCAATCTGCCAGGGTCAGGGTAATTCTAAAGTGTTTAGTGTGGTTTTAGCACCATCTAGCGGTCTTAAATTGTATTACACTTTGTTTGCCTGTTACAATACTACTGCATTGTGGGTGGTGCACTGCATTGTGGGAGTGCAAAGCATCCTGGGAAAGAAGTCTCCAGTCTACAGGACACATCAGCAGAGCTGTCCCTTTGCATATCTCCTTCTCAAACTCCATCATCCTTGTAAAAGCATATCTGGTGAGAGATCTACCTTTGTTTCAGTGATATTGTGTGTTGCAGAGCTGTTCAGATAGTTGTAATTGTTACTCGGGGAGTTGTTATTACTGTTAGCTATCCATGCAATCTTATGTACGGGAAGTCATTTTACCATGTGCTTCATTGTTAATGTAATGTTATAGTACATGCCACGCTATGCTTAATACTTATACATGTTATTTGCATTCTTGTAGATTTACCAAACAATCCTGTTTTACCAATCAATCAATCAATCATATATAATCAATCAATCACATATGTACGACCTGTTGACCAATAAACAAGTTAGACTACAAAGAACAGCCCTCTTATTAGGAAGACAGGAATGGTTTATGCTGAATGTCAGACTGCACACTGTGTGAACGTGTAAGAAGACAGAACAGAAGCAGACAGCTTGTCACCATTGCCATGGACTGTGATTGCACTAGTTTTTATACACGACCTTTGAGTTGTCTTTTTATCTGATAACTTATGGGAATTGTTTTTTTCCTGCAGGATAACGACGACGGTTGCATGCAGTATGGATTTGACAAAGTACCCTATGGATAAGCAAACCTGCACACTGCAACTGGAGAGCTGTGAGATATCTTCCATTCAATTATTGTAATCACAATGATATCATATTATATTCAGAATTTCTGAATAGCAGACCTGCTAGTAGGTATAAATGAGTGGAAAGAGATGACAGAAATTCCTTACTGGCCACCTCAACAGAGCAAGATTCCCCCCACCCTCAAAAAAAGGACCAGCTCTGATAGAGTCTTTTGCTGTGGATTTTGGTCTGTCTTCACCTCAAAATCAGCTCCAAAAAATGTGTTTCTGTTTATTTTTTCATGTTTTTTGGCACAGACCCACACAAAAACCACAAGCTGAAAATTCAGTTTTGTATTGAAGTAAACACTCATTGGTTAAAAAAGTGAAAAACAGCACAGAAAACACTAAAAAATGCTTTAGGAAAAAACACATGCAAATTCCGCAGTGAATTATGTAGGCATATTTTCAAAATTGTGTGTGAACATACCCATAGTGACATTTAAAAAAAAATATATATTTCTTTAAAAGCTATGTGCATTTCATAAGGACATTTTCCCACTGATATCAAATGGGAAAGAAGGAATTCCACAATACAGTAACTACATTTTGCTATAAATCCATCACAAAGTCATTGTACAAAGGCAATGATTCCTTGAGAATTGATAAATTCCTATTCTATAATGCATATCTGGCTGCAATTGTAATGATAAGAATAGCAAAAAAACACATGGAAACCGAACCATAGAGGTGCTAATGCTAAACTTTGATATGTTATACACTTTTTAGAGTTTATTTGAATCCTAGGGTTTCACACAGACATGTCCTTACTTACCTTTGCTCTTGGCTAAGATGAGTATCATGAGTTGACCAACTTTGGGGTAAAAGCATGATGTTTATGCTATATCTGTCTATATATGGCCACCTAGTGGTTGTGATATGAGTTTGTTGAGGATTTTGCTACTATGTGATAATGTATTAATTTTGTAAGAAATTGGAGTCTTTAAAAAGATTTTCTGAGATTCTGATATTGATGACCTAGCCCTCTCGTCACCGGAGCCCCCACCGATCTGCTGTTTGGAGAGGCCAGAGTACCATGGCCTCTTTCTAGGCCTGTGACATCACGTTCATTGGTCACATGGACTAGGCGCAGCTTAATCCCATTGAAGTAAATGGGGCTGAGTTGCGATACCAAGCACAGCCACTATACGATGGACGGAGCTGTGCTTGGTAATCTGCGAGGAGGCAGCGGTGCTCACAGGAACGCCACTGCCTCCGCAGCCAACTGATCGGCGGGGTTCTGGGTGTCGCACCTCTGCCAATCTGATTTTGATGACCTATTCTGAGGAAAGGTCATGAATATCAGAATCTCAGAAAACCCGTTTAATAAAATTTATGGAACGGTAAGGAACTTGTTTTTCTGTGTTTGAGCAATGAAAATTCGATGAAATAATATTTTACTTGGCTTATGTCTATGTGACATTATCATCTCCACAGGGGGCTATAACATAAATGACGTCATGTTCTACTGGACGAGAGGAAATGACTCAGTGCGAGGTCTTAATACCCTCCGCTTGGCGCAGTATACAGTAGAAGACCACTACACTTCTGTGTCTGAAGCCGTATATGAAACTGGTAGGAGCAGCAGTGTGATTCACACATCATCAAACCCATCAAATATCCTGTGAAAGATGTAAGCTTTAACAGCCTAGGGCACTGCCATCCCGGTGCACCTGTCCAGGGAATAGCGGTGCACACAAGATGGATAAGCTATAGAGTAAACATGAGCTTAGTGTATCTATGGGCTGTGAAAAAAAATCTAAGCATCCTCGTCATTATAGGATGTGTGGTTAGAGTGGTTACTTTTTTTGTTGGTCCGTGCACAGTATTCATTAACCCCTTCCTGACACCGGGTGTATATATGTGTGCCAGAGGTCAGGTCTTTAAAAACTGCTCCCACTCAGGAGTTATTATTTTTATTATTATTATATCAATGGATGTTATCTTTACTGAAAAAACTATTTTCACAGTTTTTATTAGATCAAAGAAAACAAAAGAAGGTAAGGTCCAAAGCGCTGTCTTCCAAAAGAACATTTATTGTTAAAAATTACATAAAATCGCCACATACAACACGTTTTGAAGGCGGTCTCCCTCCTTCATCAGATGCAACAAAATGGCAGACATATCACCATACCATGCAAAAAGTAAAACAAGGTATAAGCGATCTATAAAACATGGCATGGATCAGAGAATAAATTACACAAATAGGCATGCATATAAAAATATAAATATTCATGCCTACTTGTATCATTTTGGAAGACATCGCTCTTGACCTCACCTTCTATTGTTTCCTTGAATCTGTGCTCTGGCTTCTGTGTGGAGTAACGGGTGAGGTGGTAGCTACAGTCTCCGGTGATAGACTTGCAACACGCCACCCCCCAGGGCCGCTCGTGTTCCAGGTCTATAGGAATGCCGAGTGGTATGAGGTATTATGAGGTATAACTGAGTTGTGCTAATCTTTGCACAACTCAATCTGATGAGCAGGGGCATAGCTATAGGGGAAGCCGGTGCTTTTGGGCCTGAAACTCACAAGGGGCCCCCTCAGGAGGAGGACTAAAGCATTTTATTGTCAGAGCCCCCTTAACAGTATTATACAATGACATCATTTTACACTGTACAAAACGGATAGAACAGCTGTCGGGCCTCTCCTGAGAGCTCGATCTTGATTGGCCACGGGTGTGGGGTTGCATGTGAGTTGGGGGTTGTGAAGAAGTTGGTGGGGGGGGGGCCTGTTCAAAAATTTGCTGTGGGACCCAATCAGTTCTACAGGGAGTGCAGAATTATTAGGCAAGTTGTATTTTTGAGGATTAATTTTATTATTGAACAACAACCATGTTCTCAATGAACCCAAAAAACTCATTAATATCAAAGCTGAATATTTTTGGAAGTAGTTTTTAGTTTGTTTTTAGTTTTAGCTATTTTAGGGGGATATCTGTGTGTGCAGGTGACTATTACTGTGCATAATTATTAGGCAACTTAACAAAAAACAAATATATACCCATTTCAATTATTTATTTTTACCAGTGAAACCAATATAACATCTCAACATTCACAAATATACATTTCTGACATTCAAAAACAAAACAAAAACAAATCAGTGACCAATATAGCCACCTTTCTTTGCAAGGACACTCAAAAGCCTGCCATCCATGGATTCTGTCACTGTTTTGATCTGTTCACCATCAACATTGCGTGCAGCAGCAACCACAGCCTCCCAGACACTGTTCAGAGAGGTGTACTGTTTTCCCTCCTTGTAAATCTCACATTTGATGATGGACCACAGGTTCTCAATGGGGTTCAGATCAGGTGAACAAGGAGGCCATGTCATTAGATTTTCTTCTTTTATACCCTTTCTTGCCAGCCACGCTGTGGAGTACTTGGACGCGTGTGATGGAGCATTGTCCTGCATAAAAAACATGTTTTTCTTGAAGGATGCAGACTTCTTCCTGTACCACTGCTTGAAGAAGGTGTCTTCCAGAAACTGGCAGTAGGACTGGGAGTTGAGCTTGACTCCATCCTCAACCCGAAAAGGCCCCACAAGCTCATCTTTGATCATACCAGCCCAAACCAGTACTCCACCTCCACCTTGCTGGCGTCTGAGTCGGACTGGAGCTCTCTGCCCTTTACCAATCCAGCCACGGGCCCATCCATCTGGCCCATCAAGACTCACTCTCATTTCATCAGTCCATAAAACCTTAGAAAAATCAGTCTTGAGATATTTCTTGGCCCAGTCTTGACGTTTCAGCTTGTGTGTCTTGTTCAGTGGTGGTCGTCTTTCAGCCTTTCTTACCTTGGCCATGTCTCTGAGTATTGCACACCTTGTGCTTTTGGGCACTCCAGTGATGTTGCAGCTCTGAAATATGGTCAAACTGGTGGCAAGTGGCATCTTGGCAGCTGCACGCTTGACTTTTCTCAGTTCATGGGCAGTTATTTTGCGCCTTGGTTTTTCCACACGCTTCTTGCGACCCTGTTGACTATTTTGAATGAAACGCTTGATTGTTCGATGATCACGCTTCAGAAGCTTTGCAATTTTAAGAGTGCTGCATCCCTCTGCAAGATATCTCACTATTTTTGACTTTTCTGAGCCTGTCAAGTCCTTCTTTTGACCCATTTTGCCAAAGGAAAGGAAGTTGCCTAATAATTATGCACACCTAATATAGGGTGTTGATGTCATTAGACCACACCCCTTCTCATTACAGAGATGCACATCACCTAATATGCTTAATTGGTAGTAGGCTTTCGAGCCTATACAGCTTGGAGTAAGACAACATGCATAAAGAGGATGATGTGGTCAAAATACTCATTTGCCTAATAATTCTGCACGCAGTGTAGTTACGCCACTGCTGGTGAGTGTATTTCTATCCAGTGTAGTTGCTAATCTGGGAACGGTTCACACGGTGGGTCACCTTGTGTTTTATATGTTTTAGGGCTCATGCACACAACCGTATGCCCTCCGAGACATACAGTCCGTGAGCGGGCCATATGTCCAGGAGCGGCATACATCGTGCGCATGGGAGCGCACAGCATCATAGGTTACTATGATGCTGTGCGCATCGGGCCGTCCGCTGGACAATAGCCCCGTGGGCGGCCCGATGCGCACAGCATCATAGTAACCTATAATTCTGTGCGCTCCCGTGCACACGATGTATGCCGCTCCTGGATATATGGCCCGCTCATGGACCGTATGTCTCGGAGGGCATACGGTCGTGTGCATGAGCCCTTAGTATGTGTATTACCCCTGTACTGTGGCATCACTGTGTTTATTTTCCCTGTACTGTGACATCACTGTGTTTATTTTCCCTGTACTGTGACATCACTGTGTTTATTATCCCTGTATTGTGACATCACTGTGTGTATTATCCCTGTGCTGTGACATCACTGTGTATATTACCCTGTACTGTGACATCACTGTGTGTATTATCCTGTACTGTGACATCACTATGTGTATTATCCTGTACTGTGACATCACTGTATTTATTATCCCTGTACTGTGACATCACTGTGTTTATTATCCCTGTACTGTGACATCGCTGTGTTTATTATCCCTGTACTGTGACATCGCTGTGTTTATTATCCCTGTACTGTGACATCGCTGTGTTTATTATCCCTGTACTGTGACATCACTGTGTGTATTATCCCTGTACTGTGACATCACTGTGTGTATTGTCCTGTACTGTGACATCACTGTGTGTATTATCCTGTACTGTGACATCACTGTATTTATTATCCCTGTGCTGTGACATTGCTGTGTTTATTATCCTGTACGGTGACATCACTGTGTTCATTATCCCTGTACTGTGACATCACTGTGTTTATTATCTATGCACTGTGACCAATCACTGGAGACAGGAGTCGTCCCAGAAGATTGGAAATTAGCAAATGTTGTGCCCATTCACAAAAAAGGTAGTAGGAAGGAATGGGGCAACTATAGGCCAGTAAGCCTGACATCAATAGTGGGGAAATTAATGGAAACCATACTTAAGGAGAGGATTGTGGAACATCTAAAATCCCATGGATTGAAAGATGAAAAACAGCATGGGTTTACTTCAGGGAGATCATGTCAAACTAATCTTATTGATTTTTTTGATTGGGTGACTAAAATAATAGATGGCGGAGGTGCAGTAGACACTGCTTATCTAGACTTTAGTAAGGCTTTTGATACTGTCCCACATAGAAGGCTTATCAATAAATTGCAGTCTTTGGGCTTGGAGACTCCCATATTGTTGAATGGATTAGGCAGTGGCTGAGGGACAGACAACAGAGGGTTGTAGTCAATGGAGTATATTCAGACCATGGTCTTGTTACCAGTGGAGTACCTCAGGGATCTGTTCTGGGACCCATAATATCTTTATCAGCGAAATTTCAGAAGGCCTCGATGGTAAGGTGTGTCTTTTTGCTGATGACACAAAGATTTGTAACAGGGTTGATGTTCCTGGAGGGATACACCAAATGGAAAAGGATTTAGGAAAACTAGAGGAATGGTCAGAAATTTGGCAACTAAAATTTAATGTTGATAAGTGCAAGATAATGCACCTGGGGCGTAAAAACCCAAGAGCAGAATATAAAATCAGTGATACAGTACTAACCTCAGTATCTGAGGAAAGGGATTTAGGGGTCACTATTTCAGAAGACTTAAAGGTAGGCAGACAATGACATAGAGCAGCAGGAAATGCTAGCAGAATGATTGGGTGTATAGGGAGAGGAATTACCAGTAGAAAGAGATAGGTGCTCATGCCGCTCTACAGAGCACTAGTGAGACCTCATCTGGAGTATTGTGTGCAGTACTGGAGACCATATCTCCAGAAGGATATTGATACTTTGGAGAGAGTTCAGAGAAGAGCTACTAAACTGGTACATGGATTGCAGGATAAAACTTACCAGGAAAGGTTAAAGGACCTTAACATGTATAGCTTGGAAGAAAGACGAGACAGAGGGGATATGATGGAAACTTTTAAATACATAAAGGGAATCAACACGGTAAAAGAGGAGAGAATATTTAAAAGAAGAAAAACTGCTACAAGAGGACATAGTTTTAAATTAGAGGGACAAAGGTTTAAAAGTAATATCAGGAAGTATTACTTTACTGAGAGAGTAGTGGATGCATGGAATAGCCTTCCTGCAGAAGTGGTAGCTGCAAATACAGTGAAGGAGTTTAAGCATGCATGGGATAGGCATAAGGCCATCCTTCATATAAGATAGGGCCAGGGGCTATCCATAGTATTCAGTATATTGGGCAGACTAGATGGGCCAAATGGTTCTTATCTGCCGACACATTCTATGTTTCTATGTGACATCCCTGCTGATGTCCCACCTGCTGCCCCCTGGTTACTGCCTCCCTTTTGTCTCAATTGGAGGCAGTGCTGGAGATTGTGCCACCGTGCCAAGAAGGGACATATCCCTTCTTGGCGCGGCTGTGGCTATAAGCCGTCACTCCATCATCCTAAGTGCTGCTCCCCATTGAGATGAATGGGAGGCAGCAACCACGTGGCAGCAGGTGGGATTTTATTGGAATGTTGGTGCAGCTGTCTGTGTAAAAATTTAGCTAAAAAAAAAAAGTGTCAAAGGCCCCTAAGGCTTCATGCACATGATCATGTCCATATTTCAGTCCACAAACAACAGGTCTTCGAAATATGGACACTTTCCACATTGATGTGGACCAGAACAGGACTTGTTCTATGATTTGCGGAATGGCCACACAGATACGCCAAAAACACGCATTAGTGCGTCTTGTGCACGAGGCCTAATAATGACTGTTTAACATTGGGCAGATTTATGAAACAGTCAGAAGGAAAAAACTGTCTGTTGCCCATAGCAACCAATCACAGAGAAGCTTTTATTTTGTATTCTGTGCCTGAGAAAATGAAAGCTGCACTTTGATTGGTTGTTATGGGCAACAACATAGCTTTATGAAACTAGGGCCCTGATTTATCAAAACTGGCTTAGTTGCCGATAGCAACCAATCAGATTCCACCTTTCATTTTCCAACGAAGATCTAAAAAATAAAAGGTGGAATCTGATTGGTTGCTACGAGCAACTAAGTCGGTATTCCTTTACAACAGTTTAGATAAATCTTCCCCAAAATCTGCTTGAATTGTGCGCCTCTCGCCGCACATTTGGTGCCCACATTGCATTTATTGTACAGCTGTAGAATAATCCATTGATATAGGGTATCACTGAATGCCATGTTCTGTACCCATCATGTACAGTACTGGTGACATGAGGATTGACAGGTCTGATGAAATGTGGAGATAAATCAGGGAGGCACGATACACATACACATTTTGCAGTTAAAATCGCATTGCGGCCATTAACAGTCACAACCTTGCAGTTAAAATTATGGGGGCACCCACCAAATTTTTCACCCAGGGGCCTCCTCCAACCTTAATCCGGCCCTGACTGTAGCCAAAATGAAAACAATAAAATCTACAGCTCATCCCACATACAAACAAACCCTCACATTGTGCTGTCAGCAGAAACATTTCAAGTTATGGATATTAGAATATGGTGATACAAACACAAATCATGGTAATTTTTTTAATTTTTATTTCTGTTAGTCTCCCAAAGTGGTAAAATACAAAAAAAAAAAAAACATTTAGAATTGCTATAATTGTATCAACACACTGAATACAGTTAAAGGGGTTGTCCGGGCTTTTTCATATTGATGCCCTATCCTGAGGAGAAGTTATCAATATCAGATCGGCAGGGGTCCGACACCCAGCACCCGCGCCAATCCGCTATACGAGTACACGGCGCGCAGTGTGGACGTTCCATCTCCCTTCTGTCTTCCTGTCCGCTGCTGCTTTCCCATAGACATACAGCAGGAAGAGAGGAGGGAGACAGCATGCGCAACACTGTGCGCAATCTCCTCATACAGCTGATCGGCGGGGGTGCCGGGTGTCGGACCCCTGCCGATTTGATATTGATGACCTATCCTGAGGATAGGTCATCAATATGAAAAAGCCCGGACAACCCCTTTAACGTAATTTATACTGCACAGTGAATGCCATAGGGAAAAAAACTATTGCAGATTTGCTGTATTTTTCATTCACCCACCGAAAAGTGTTAATAAAAATTGCTGCATCATAAAAGGCCAAAACTGGCTGAGTTGGTAAGGGGTTAAATGGTTAAATGTCTTACTGTATAAAGTGAGTCATGGGCTGCACCTTTTAGGTAATAATACTCATTCACTTATATACATACATGACGTTCTCCTCTGTGCTTGGCTGAGCTGTTACAAGAAATGTCAAATATCTCATAGGTTTTTGGGAATCCGAAAAGGGGCGCTAAATAAAAAGAAATGCAATGTAGTGCTCTGCAGATTTCACTTGCATTGGGTTAAAATATATGATGACTTACATAACCCGCATCTGCTTCACTACTGTTGCTTCCAGCATAGGAGACCGCTTCAAATGCACTCAGAGAAAATAATACTTTTTAACTGGTCTGTCTTGCAGCGTATTAAGACAGGTTCAATAGGCAAGTTTATTTTGGCGCATCAGAAATAAGGTTTTACAGATCCTTCCATCTGTGGCCACTGAGCAACTAGACAGTGAAGAGGAAGGGAGGGGATTGTTCATTTAATGGTGATTAAAATCAGGCGAGCAAGTAATTAAATAAACTGGCTGACAACATGCGGAGAGGAAGCCTGTCCCCGCCGCCCCTGTGCTCCCATTATATATACGTTAACAGGCCTTCTCTGCCATCACATAACTAGAGCAGGCTATGAGAGGCTGTACAAAAAGGTAAAAAAGACATGAAATGACCATCTATTACTAAATCATATAGAGCAGCAGATAAACGTTGTCAATTATGTTTTTTAGCTATAGGTATACAAGGACAACAACATAATGGCCACAATTATAGAGAATGGAACAGTTATTCTGCTCTAATGTAAGAACATCCTGATAAAAAGTCCACAAATCCCAAATCACTGCATTATATATTTTATATACTATTTATATAAAGAAATATGATGTGCATACCGATTACAGATACAGTGTGCCATATAGCATCCAGATAGTGTAGATAATAAATACACAGATGTTTACAGCATCCAGATAATTGGATGGATTCAGGGTCCAGATAAATGGTGTTTTTTTTATAGATAGAAGATGATTACAGGCAGCATTGAAATACACAGTGGATTCAGGCTTCAGATAAATGGTGTTATATACGCTGACGAGCAAAAGGGTTACAATGTTTTGAACTTCTGATTTTAGGCTCCATATCTCACCATCCACTACAGCTTTGAACGTGAGACTATCATCATTTTATAGACAATCATCTTGGCTATCTCATACATAGATTGGACTTTCAACTATTTAGCATATGACTAGTTATGCAGATTCTTGTCATGAAACTGCATTGTTACTGTTTTGCTCCTAAAATACAAACTTTTAATTTTTATTTGTAAATTCACCTCTTGGCTTTCAACACTGCCGGAATTCTTTTGGGCATGCTCTCGATTAGATTTAAGCATGTCCCGACCAAAATCTGTTCCCAGGATTCTTCTACGCGTTCCCACTGTTGGTGTACAGTATACTGGTCGACTCATTTGGGTATGAATACAGCTTTTTCTTCAACTCTATCCACAAGCGTTCGATTTGGTTGAGGTCTGGGGACTGTGGTGGCCAATCCAGTACCTGTATTTCATTGTCATTGAACCATTTCTTCACCAATATCGACGTATGCTTTGGGTCGTTGTCCTACTGGAACACTATGTTGTCCTTTTCATACCCATAGTACTCGAGTGTACAAAGTAACTCGGCTTGTAGGATCCTTACATATAGCTCAGCATTGAGACCACCCTTGATTCTGGTCAAGTATCCAACGCTTTTGGCTGTGAAACAACCCCATATCATCAGGCTTCCTCCACACAACTTAATGGTTCCTTCAATTTCTCCATCTGTTAGCCCCCTTTTCCCTTCTTTCTTCCAGACCCATTTGCACACATCAGAGCCCAGTCTATTGACTTTCGTCTTATCGCTCCAAATTGCCCGTTTCCAATCTTCTACTGTCCACTGTTCGTACTTTTGTGCAAACTCGAGCTGACACTTCTTATGACAATATTGCAGTCAAGGCTTCTTCACCTTTTTCGAGCCACCATTCCAGACTAGTGTAATACATGTCATGGACGTCTGTGATCTAGCTATTATGAAGCATACGAGCCACCTCCACTACCTTTCTTGTTGCGTCAGAACTGATAGACCTTGTGATGAGCCGACTTGTTGACTCTGATATTTTGCCTGGACATCTGCCTCTTGGCTTTAGAATGGATGCATGGATTTTATTTTGTATTCTTCCAACTGTCATATCACTCACATGATGCAGTTTGGCAATTTTCTTGGCCGAGATACAGTTATCAATGTGCTGGATGATGATGATGCTGTTTCTCTTTTCTTGGGAATTTTTTTTTTCATGGCTGCTCCTCAATTCAAAGCAGTGACCTTTCGCTTGGGAATCAACCTAATAACACACTGAGCTATTAGGGAATGTGAGAACAGGTTGTAATTAGAGTTGAACGAACACCTGGATGTTCGGGTTCGAGAAGTTCGGCCGAACTTCCCGGGAATGTTCGGGTTCGGGATCCGAACCCGACCCGAACTTCGTCCCGAACCCGAACCCCATTGAAGTCAATGGGGACCCGAACTTTTGGGCACTAAAAAGGCTGTAAAACAGCCCAGGAAAGAGCTAGAGGGCTGAAAAAGGCAGCAACATGTAGGCAAATCCCCTGCAAACAAATGTGGATAGGGAAATGAATTAAAATAAAAATAAAAAAAATAAAAATTAACCAATATCAATTGGACAGACGTCCCATAGCAGAGAATCTGGCTTCACGTCAGCAGAGAATCAGTCTCTTCATGCCATAGCAAAGAATCTGGCTTAATGTCAGCAGAGAATCAGTCTCTTCATGCCATAGCAGAGAATCTGGCTTCATGTCAGCGCAGAATCAGTCTTCATATCATAGCAGAGAATCAGGCTTCACGTCACCCACCACTGGAACAGGCCACTGTCACACATTTAGGCCCCGGCACTCAAGCAGAGGAGAGAGGTCCCGTAACAGAGAATCTGGCCTTATGTCAGCACAGAATCTGTCTTCATGTCATAGCAGAGAATCAGGCTTCACGTCACCCACCACTGGAACAGGCCACTGTCACACATTTAGGCCCCGGCACCCAAGCAGAGGAGAGAGGTCCTGTAACAGAGAATCTGGCCTTATGTCAGCGCAGAATCAGTCTTCATGTCATAGCAGAGAATCAGGCTTCACGTCACCCACCACTGGAACAGGCCACTGTCACATATTTAGGCCCAGGCACCCAGGCAGAGGAGAGAGGTCCCGTAACAGAGAATCTGGCCTTATGTCAGCACAGAATCAGTCTTCATGTCATAGCAGAGAATCAGGCTTCACGTCACCCACCACTGGAACAGGCCACTGTCACACATTTAGGCCCCGGCACCCAGACAGAGGAGAGGTTCATTCAACTTTGGGTTGCCCCGCAATATAATGGTAAAATGAAAATAAAAATAGTATTGAATGAGGAAGTGCCCTGGAGTAGAATAATATATTGTTAAGGGGAGGTAGTTAATATCTAATCTGCACAAGGGATGGACAGGTCCTGTGGGATCCATGCCTGGTTCATTTTTATGAACGTCAGCTTGTCCACATTGGCTGTAGACAGGCGGCTGCGTTTGTCTGTAATGACGCCCCCTGCCGTGCTGAATACACGTTCAGACAAAACGCTGGCCGCCGGGCAGGCCAGCACCTCCAAGGCATAAAAGGCTAGCTCTGGCCACAGGGACAATTTGGAGACCCAGAAGTTGAATAGGGCCGAACCATCAGTCAGTACGTGGAGGGGTGTGCACAGGTACTGTTCCACCATGTTAGTGAAATGTTGCCTCCTGCTAACACGTTCCGTATCAGGTGGTGGTGCAGTTAGCTGTGGCGTGGTGACAAAACTTTTCCACATCTCTGCCATGCTAACCCTGCCCTCAGAGGAGCTGGCCGTGAGACAGCTGCGTTGGCGACCTCTTGCTCCTCCTCTGCCTTCGCCTTGGGCTTCCACTGGTTCCCCTGTGACATTTGGGAATGCTCTCAGTAGCGCATCTACCAACGTGCGCTTGTACTCGCGCATCTTCCTATCACGCTCCAGTGTAGGAAGTAAGGTGGGCACATTGTCTTTGTACCGGGGATCCAGCAGGGTGGCAACCCAGTAGTCCGCACACGTTAAAATGTGGGCAACTCTGCTGTCGTTGCGCAGGCACTGCAGCATGTAGTCGCTCATGTGTGCCAGGCTGCCCAGAGGTAAGGACAAGCTGTCCTCTGTGGGAGGCGTATCGTCATCGTCCTGTGTTTCCCCCCAGCCACGCACCAGTGATGGGCCCGAGCTGCTTTGGGTGCCACCCCGCTGTGAACATGCTTCATCCTCATCCTCCTCCACCTCCTCCTCATCCTCATCCTCCTCGTCCTCCAGTAGTGGGCCCTGTCTGGCCACATTTGTACCTGGCCTCTGGTGTTGCAAAAAACCTCCCTCTGAGTCACTTCGAAGAGACTGGCCTGAAAGTGCTAAAAATGACCCCTCTTCCTCCTCTTCCTCCTGGGCCACCTCCTCTTCCATCATCGCCCTAAGTGTTTTCTCAAGGAGACATAGAAGTGGTATTGTAACGCTGATAACGGCGTCATCGCCACTGGCCATGTTGGTGGAGTACTCGAAACAGCGCAACAGGGCACACAGGTCTCGCATGGAGGCCCAGTCATTGGTGGTGAAGTGGTGCTGTTCCGCAGTGCAGCAGCTGAAACTCCACTATGGCCTGCTGCTGCTCGCACAGTCTGTCCAGCATGTGCAAGGTGGAGTTCCACCTGGTGGGCACATCGCATATGAGGCGGTGAGCAGGAAGGCCGAAGTTACGCTGTAGCGCAGACAGGCGTGCAGCAGCAGGGTGTGAGAGCCGGAAGCGCGAACAGACGGCCCGCACTTTATGCAGCAGCTCTGACATGTCGGGGTAGTTGCGAATGAATTTCTGCACCACCAAATTCAGCACATGCGCCAGGCAAGGGATGTGCGTCAAACCGGCTAGTCCCAGAGCTGCAACGAGATTTCGCCCATTATCGCACACCACCAAGCCGGGCTTGAGGCTCACCGGCAGCAACCACTCGTCGGTCTGTTGTTTTATACCCCGCCACAACTCCTGTGCAGTGTGGGGCCTGTCCCCCAAACATATGAGTTTCAGAACGGCCTGCTGACGTTTACCCCGGGCTGTGCTGAAGTTGGTGGTGAAGGTGTGTGGCTGACTGGATGAGCAGGTGGAAGAAGAGGAGGAGGAAGCTGAGTAGGAGGAGGAGGAGGAGACAGGAGGCAAAGAATGTTGCCCTGCGATCCTTGGCGGCGGAAGGACGTGCGCCAAACAGCTCTCCGCCTGGGGCCCAGCCGCCACTACATTTACCCAGTGTGCAGTTAGGGAGATATAGCGTCCCTGGCCGTGCTTACTGGTCCACGTATCTGTGGTTAGGTGGACCTTGCCACAGATGGCGTTGCGCAGTGCACACTTGATTTTATCGGACACTTGGTTGTACAGAGAAGGCACGGCTCTCTTGGAGAAGTAGTGGCGGCTGGGAACAACATACTGTGGGACAGCAAGCGACATGAGCTGTTTGAAGCTGTCTGTCTCCACCAGCCTAAATGACAGCATTTCATAGGCCAGTAGTTTAGAAATGCTGGCATTCAGGGCCAGGGATCGAGGGTGGCTAGGTGGGAATTTACGCTTTCTCTCAAATGTTTGTTAGATGGAGAGCTGAACGCTGCCGTGTGACATGGTTGAGATGCTTGGTGACGCAGGTGGTGGTGTTGGTGGTACATCCCATGTTTGCTGGGCGGCAGGTGCCAACGTTCCTCCAGAGGCGGAGGAAGAGGCCGAGGCGGCGGCAGCAGCAGAAGAGGCTGAGGCGGCGGCGGCAGCAGCAGAAGAGGTAGCAGGGGGAGCCTGAGTGAGTTCCTTGTTTTTAAGGTGTTTACTCCACTGCAGTTCATGCTTTGCATGCAGGTGCCTGGTCATGCAGGTTGTGCTAAGGTTCAGAACGTTAATTCCTCGCTTCAGGCTCTGATGGCACAGCGTGCAAACCACTCTGGTCTTGTCGTCAGCACATTGTTTGAAGAAGTGCCATGCCAGGGAACTCCTTGAAGCTGCCTTTGGGGTGCTTGGTCCCAGATGGCGGCGGTCAGTAGCAGGCGGAGTCTCTTGGCGGCGGGTGTTCTGATTTTGCCAACTGCTCCCTCTTTTGCTACGCTGTTGGCTCGGTCTCACCACTGCCTCTTCCTCCGAACTGTGAAAGTCAGTGGCACGACCTTCATTCCATGTGGGGTCTAGGACCTCATCGTCCCCTGCATCGTCTTCCACCCAGTCTTGATCCCTGACCTCCTGTTCAGTCTGCACACTGCAGAAAGACGCAGCAGTTGGCACCTGTGTTTCGTCATCATCAGAGACGTGCTGAGGTGGTATTCCCATGTCCTCATCATCATGAAAAATAAGTGGTTGTGCGTTAGTGCATTCTATCTCTTCCACCCCTGGGGAAGGGCTACGTGGATGCCCTTGGGAAACCCTGGCAGCAGAGTCTTCAAACAGCATAAGAGACTGCTGCATAACTTGAGGCTCAGACAGTTTCCCTGATATGCATGGGGGTGATGTGACAGACCGATGGGCTTGGTTTTCATGCGCCATCTGTGCGCTTTCTGCAGAAGACTGGGTGGGAGATAATGTGAACGTGCTGGATCCACTGTCAGCCACCCAATTGACTAATGCCTGTACCTGCTCAGGCCTTAGCATCCTTAGAACGGCATTGGGCCCCACCAAATATCGCTGTAAATTCTGCTGGCTACTGGGACCTCAGGTAGTTGGTTCACTAGGACGTGTGGCTGTGGCAGAACGGCCACGTCCTCTCCCAGCACCAGAGGGTCCACTAACACCCCCACGACCATGTCCACGTCCGCGTCCCTTATTAGATGTTTTCCTCATTGTTCCCGTTCACCACAATTTTGAGAATTGCAAATTTGGGAATAGTTTTTCACCCCAGAACAAAAACTGTGCTTTTACGGTCACTACAAATAACTTGACCAGCTCAAACAGTACAGATTTGGTTGAATAGAAATGTGAGGCCTATTTTTTTTTGCGCTGTGTGACAGGTATCCGTTTAATCACAGAATTAGACTTGTATCTGCACGGTAGCGTGTGTGTTAAGTTTTTCTGAATGACACTATCAGCACCTTGAATCTAAGATATCCTTTTTGGGATAGATTTCAAGTAGGCCTCATATAGCATAAACTACTTATTTTGAGAATGTCAAATTTGGGAATAGTTTTTCACCCCAGAACAAAAACTGTGCTTTTACGGTCACTACAAATAACTTGACCATCTCAAACAGTACAGATTTGGTTGAATAGAAATGTCAGGTCTATTTTTTAGGCGCTGGGTGACAGGCTCAACTTGCCCCTGATGTAGTATATGGCCAAAAAATAACCACACTATTGATGGTTAAATGCACTTGGGTGACACAGGCTCAGCCTGCACCTGATGTAGTATATGGCCAAAAATTAACCACACTGTTGATGGTTAAATGCACTTGGGTGACACAGGCTCAGCCTGCAGCTGATGTAGGATATAGCAAAAAATAACCACACTATTGATGGTTAAAAGCACTTGGTGATAGTTTGTGCTGGCGCACCACAAGCCACAAAATGGCCGCCGATCACCCCAGAAAAAAGTGATCTAAAAACGCTCTGGGCAGCCTAAAAAAAGTGAGCAATTCGATATTAGCACTTCAATGATCCACAGCTGGAGATCGATCACAGAATGAAGTCTTTTGGAGGAGTTAATCTGCCTAATCTCGCCCTAACGTCGCAGCAGCAACCTCTCCCTATGCTTGAATCAGCAGAGTGACGTGCAGCGCTACGTGACCCAAGCTTATATAGAGGCTGGGTCACATGCTGCACTGGCCAATCACAGCCATGCCAATAGTAGGCAAGGCTGTGATGGCCTCTTGGGGCAAGTAGTATGACGCTTGTTGATTGGCTGCTTTGCAGCCTTTCAAAAAGCGCCAAGAAAGCGCCGAACACCGAACCCAAACCCGGACTTTTACGAAAATGTTCGGGTTCGGGTCCGTGTCACGGACACCCCAAAATTCGGTACGAACCCGAACTATACAGTTCGGGTTCGCTCATCCCTAGTTGTAATTTGTAGTATACAAGAAGAAAAAGATTGTTCCACCACCAGGAGCAAAACGGTAACAATGCAGTTACATGACAAGAATCTGCATAACTAATCAAATGCTAAATAGTTGCAAGTCCGATTTATGTATGAGATAGCCAAGATGATTGTCTATAAAATGATGGTAGTCTCACATTCAAAGCTGTAGTGGATGGTGAGATATATAATGTCCGAAGTTCAAAATATTCTTACCTTTTTGCTTGTCAGTGTAGATAGAAGATGATTACAGACACCATTTAGATAAACAGTGGATTCAGGGACCAGATAAATGGTGTTGTATAGATAGAATATGATTACATACAGCATTCAGATAAATGGTGGATCTAGTGTCCAGATAAATGGTGTTTTATAGATAGAGGATGATTATAGATATAATTCAGATAAACAGTGGGTACAGGGTTCAGATAAATTGAGTTATATAGATAGTAGATGATTACAGGCAGTATTCATATACACAGTGGATTCAGAGCCAGATAAATGGTGTAGTATAGATAGAATATTTTGACAAGCAGCATTTAGATAAATAGTGGATTCAGGGACCAGATAAATGGTGTTGTATAGCTATAAGATGATTACAGGCAGCATTTAAATAGTGGATTCAGGATCAGGCAACTGGTGTAGTATAGATAGACGATGATTACAGGCTGCATTCAGATACACAGTGGATTTAGAGTCAAGATAAACGGTGTTATATAGCTAGAAATGATTACATGCATCATGCATAAATGGTGGATTTAGGGTCCAGATAAATGGTGTTTTATACAGTCATGTGAAAAAATTAGGACACCCTTTGAAAGCATGTGGTTTTTTGTAACATTTTTAATAAATGGTTATTTCATCTCCGTTTCAACAATACAGAGAGATTAAAGTAATCCAACTAAACAAAGAAAACTGAAGAAAAGTCTTTTCAAGATCTTCTGTAAATGTCATTCTACAAAAATGCCTATTCTAACTGAGGAAAAAGATAGGACACCCTTGCCCCTAATAGCGAGTGTTACCTCCTTTGGCTGAAATAACTGCAGTGAGACGGTTCTTGTAGCCATCTACCAGTCTTCGACATCGGTCTGAGGAAATTTTACCCCACTCCTCAATGCAGAACTTTTTCAGCTGTGAGATGTTTGAGGGGTTTCTTGCACGTACAGCCCTTTTCAAGTCACCCCACAGCATCTCAATGGGATTCAAATCTGGACTTTGACTTGGCCATTCCAGGACTCTCCATTTCTTCTTTTTCAGCCAATCTTTGGTTGATTTACTAGTATGTTTTGGGTCATTGTCATGTTGCATGGTCCAGTTCCGCTTCAGCTTTAATTTTCTAACTGATGGTCTCACATGTTCTTCAAGCACCTTCTGATACACAGTAGAATTCATCGTGGATTCTATGATGGTGAGCTGACCAGGTCCTGCTGCAGCAAAGCAGCCCCAAACCATGACACTTCCACCTCCATGCTTCACAGTTGGTATGAGGTTCTTTTCTTGGAATGCTGTGTTTGGTTTACGCCAAACATGTCCTCTGCTGTTGTGTCCAAATAATTCAATTTTGGACTCATCTGTCCAAAGAACATTATTCCAGAAGTCCTGGTCTTTGTCAACTTTATCTCTGGCAAATGTCAGTCTGGCCTCGATGTTTCTCTTGGAAAGCAAAGGTTTCCTCCTTGCACACCTCCCATGCAAGTTAAACTTGTACAGTCTCTTTCTGATTGTAGAGGCATGTACTTCTACATCAACAGTAGCCAGAGCCTGCTGTAGTTCTCGAGATGACACTTTAGGGTTTTTGGAGACCTCTTTTAGCATCTTGCGGTCTGCTCTTGGGGTGAACTTGCTGGGGCAAGTTCTGGGGCAAGTCCTGGGCATGTTGGCAGTTGTTTTGAAAGCCCTCCACTTGTAGACTATCTTCCGGACAGTGGAATGGCTGATTTCAAAATCTTTTGAGATCTTTTTAAATCCCTTCCCAGACTCATAGGCTGCTACAATCTTTTTTCTGAAGTCCTCTGACAGCTCTTTTGCTCTCACCATGGTGCTCACTCTCACTTCAACAGTCAGGAGCACACCAAACTAAATGTCTGAGGTTTAAATAGGGCAAGCCTCATTCAACATGCAGAGTAACGATCTACTAATTATGTGCACCTGGTGTGAGATCTGAGCCAATTTAAGAGGGAATACATGTGAGGGTGTCCTATCTTTTTCCTCAGTTAGAATAGGCATTTTTGTAGAATGACATTTACAGAAGATCTTGAAAAGACTTTTCTTCAGTTTTCTTTGTTTAGTTGGATTACTTTAATCTCTCTGTATTGTTGAAACGGAGATGAAATAACCATTTATTAAAAATGTTACAAAAAACCACATGCTTTCAAAGGGTGTCCTAATTTTTTCACATGACTGTAGATGGGAAATGATTACAGGCAGCATTAGGATAAATAGTGGATTAAGGATCAGATAAATGTTGTTGTACTGATAGAAGATGCTTACAGGCAGCATTCAGATAAACGGTGGGTACAGGGTCCAAATAAATGGTGCTCAATAGATAGAAGATGCTTACAGGCTGAATTCAGCTAAACATTGGATTTAGGGTCCAGATAAATGGTGTTATATAGATAGAAGGTGCTTACAGGCAGCATTCATATAAACAGTGGATTCAGAGTCCAGATAAATGGTGTAGTATAGATAGTAGATGATTACAGGCTGAATTTAGATAAACAGTGGGTACATGGTCCAAATAAATGGTTTTATATAGATAGTAGATGATTGCAGGCAGCATTCATATAAACAGTGGATTCAGAGACCAGATAAATGGTGTAGTATAGATAGTAGATGATTACAGGCTGAATTTAGATAAACAGTGGGTACATGGTCCAAATAAATAGTGTTATATAGATAGTAGATGATTGCAGGCAGCATTCAGATAAACAGTGGATTCAGGGTCCAAAAAAATGGTGTAGTATAGATAGAAGATAATTACAGGCAGCAATCAGATACACAGTGGATTCAGGGTCCAGATAAATGGTGTTGTTTAGATAGAAGATGATTACAGGCAGCATTCAGATACACAGTGGATTCAGGGTCCAGATAAATGGTGTTGTTTAGATAGAAGATGATTTCAGGCAGCATTCAGATACACAGTGGATTCAGGATGCAGATAAATGTTGTTTAAACAGTAGAAAGGGGCAGACTGGAAAATAAAAAAAATTAAAATAAAATAAAGTGGCCCCATGTTGTAGGTGGGTCTAAATGACACAATGTGGGACAGCACAAGTAATCAGGGCCAAAACAACAGAAAGGACAACATAAGTTGGCAGGGCCAGCAACCCCATAATGCAGTACAAAATACTGCCCCTGCAGAACCAAATACCACAATGGAGCACAAAAATACTGCTGCTCTTGCCGCAGTGTTCAACTGTATCAATGTCCTATTCAGGAGGCACCTGCAATCCTACAATCCTACATTCTTTAATGATGAGAGCATTAGATCATTATGCACCTGGCCAGCAGCTTGGGTTGCTCCCGGGGCATCGGCCCATGGGGATATTTCCCTCTAGGTCTATGGCCAGTCCGCCCCTGGATAGAAGATGCGCACAGCATTCAGATAAACTGTGGATTCAGGGTCCAAATACTGTAAATGGTTTTGTGTATTTACCCTGTTGTGTAGAGTGCTTTCCATGTCTTGATAAATATTCTATACTGTATCCAAATACAGTAAATGGTATCATACTGTATATCATGGAAATAAATTGAATCCAACAGGAAGTGCAGCTATATTGGTTCTTAGTGGGAAAACAAAAAATATATAATAGTCACCCAAAAACATAATTATCTCGACCTTAACTTATAGTTAATAATTTATGGCAATATAATATGTATTCCTGTCTGATCATCATAACCAATTTAGAAGCCTTTCAATCAGGTTTATTCAAAACAGTAGCTACTGTGTTAACGCATATTCATCTGTTTTATACAGGAAGATATCCAAAGCTGGTTTTCCATTTTGATCTCAAGAGAAATATCTTATACTTTATTCTGGAGACCTATGTACCATCTATTCTTTTAGTTGTGCTCTCCTGGGTCTCCTTTTGGATCAGTCAGTCTTCAGTACCAGCCAGAATTTGTATAGGTAAGTAAACATTTTATTCATACTCAGGGCAGTAGTGAGAGAAATACTTACGTACAGATGAAGTCATTAACTTGGCACAACTTGACACAATAAGCACATTACCTTCACTTTCAATGGCTTTTATTGTGTTAAATGTCAAGTTAAGGTTTGCTGCAACCGTGTATTTAACACAGTAATGTATGTGTCAAGTTACAGATTGCTACAGTGATCATCCATACAAAATTCTGTTCTATTTCCTTTTAAGATGTAACTTTACACAGTTACAGTTCTGACTGCCTGCAGCTACCAATAGGGGGAGCATAGCAGCCATCTGTATATGCATTTGAATAAGAACTTTATGCAGTTGGCTCCACCTAGTGGCAGCTTCAGGCAACCAGCAATTTATGGTATGGTCCTTTGGGATGGTCATACAGATAACTGCAACAAAGAAACAGAGCTTCATCCCTTAGGCTTTGTTCACATCACTGCTCAGCCTTTCCGTTCTCCGTTTAGGAGCAGGAGAAGGGAAAGGACGGAGAAGGCAGATAACTGAGCCAAACAGAGTCCTTAGGACCCCATAGACTATAATGGGGTCCGTTATGTTACCGCTCAGAACATGATTTTGAAGCGGAGACAAATGTCCTGCCTGCACTACTTTTGTCTCCGCTCCAAAATCATCTTCTGAGCAGAAACCTAACGGGCCCCATTATAGTCTATGGGGTCCTAAGGGCTCCGTTTGGCTCAGTTATGTGCCGAATCCGTCCTTTCCGTTCTCCTGCTCCTAAATGGATACGGATGCTACATGGGATACTGATCAAGATTAATCTGGCATGAAACACAATGTAAGTCAATGGTGCCGGATCCGTTTTTTCGGACACGAAAAAAACCTGATCCTGCACCTATTGACTTACAATGGTTTAGTGCCGGATTCGTCTTGTTAATTTTGGACATAATACAACCGGATCTGTTCTGAACAGATGCAAACGGTTGTATTATTGACCGGATGCGTTTTTGATTATCCCCTGACGGATCCAGCAAAAATGCAGATGTGAAAGTAGCCTAAGGCTACATTCACATGACAGTATTGTGTTGAAGATCCGCAAATTGTGGATCTGCAAAACATGTATACCGGCTTCTGTGCGTTCCGCAATTTGCGGACTGTACATGGCCGCCGCTGTCATAGAAAATGCCTATTGATGTCTACAAAACAAGAATAGTATATACTCTATATTTTTTGGAGGGCCGCAGAACGGAACTACGGATGCGGACAGCACACCGTGTGCTGTCCACATCTTTTGCGACCCCATTGAAATTTTGCGGAGCGGATGCAGACTCATTCATACGATCGTGTTAATGTAGCTTTACTGTACGGTTTTATTTTGGTAAACATATAGTATCACATCAGTCTTTATATAAACAAACAAAATTCAATGGTTTTCAGTATGCTTTCTGATATTGACCATTGTTGATCAAACCCCCTTTCTAATTTTGCATTGGGGCAATATTTTTCTTTTTACTTGTTTTATCCCAGTAGCATGTGCAGAAATGAGCACAAAATGTTAGAGATAATCTTGCAATTTCATTTGGGGCAGGAGTTAACATTATGAGACCACAGTGGCAGAGTTATATCTGATTTGCAGGCTACACCTATTTAATTATTTATACATGCAATTTTGAAGAAAGAAGATACAGTACATACCCTCTAGCTATTATGTTCACCTCTAGTGCTTTACCTGTTAGTTTTTTACCTTTATATAAGCTATACATTGTTACAGCTTATATAATTATTTCTGACACTTCCTACAATTAATGATCACAGTGACTCTCAGCTTAGCGCCTGGTGGAGACCACAGAATTTGCTGGGGAGAATGGCCTTGTTGTGCTGAGATGAGAACCACCGGACCCAATAGTACAAAGGAGGGTGAAGTACACACCCGAGAATTCTAACACACAGGAGGGGGAATTACTTCCTGACCCCAGATGTGGCAATTGGATACCACCTTGGATCACATGTATTCTGTATAAGCTGACCCTGTAAAGAAATTTACATGTGCAACCTGATACTTAGAGCTTACAATCGTATACAACAACATACAGTCAGGTCCATAAATATTGGGACATCAACACAATTCTAAAATTTTTGGCTCTATACACCACCACAATGGATTTGAAATGAAACGAACAAGATGTGCTTTAACTGCAGACTGTCAGCTTTAATTTGAGGGTATTTACATCCAAATCAGGTGAACGGTGTAGGAATTACAACAGTTTGCATATGTGCCTCCCACTTGTTAAGGGACCAAAAGTAATGGAACAGAATAAAAATCAAACTTTCACTTTTTAATACTTGGTTGCAAATCCTTTGCAGTCAATTACAGCCTGAAGTCTGGAACGCATAGACATCACCAGACGCTGGCTTTCATCCCTGGTGATGCTCTGCCAGGCCTCTACTGCAACTGTGTTCAGTTCCTGCTTGTTCTTGGGGCATTTTCCCTTCAGTTTTGTCTTCAGCAAGTGAAATACATGCTCAATCGGATTCAGGTCCGGTGATTGACTTGGCCATTGCATAACATTCTGCTTCTTTCCCTTAAAAAACTATTTGGTTGCTTTTGCAGTATGCTTTGGGTCATTGTCCATCTGCACTGTGAAGTGCCGTCCGATGAGTTCTAAAGCATTTGGCTGAATATGAGCAGATAATATTGCCTGAAACACTTCAGAATTCATCCTGCTGCTTTTGTCAGCAGTCACATCATCAATAAATACAAGAGAACCAGTTCCATTGGCAGCCATAAATCCCCATGCCATGACACTACCACCACCATGCTTCACTGATGAGGTGGTATGCTTAGGATCATGAGCAGTTCCTTTCCTTCTCCATACACTTCTCTTCCCATCACTCTGGTACAAGTTGATCTTGGTCTCATCTGTCCATAGGATGTTGTTCCAGAACTGTGAAGGCTTTTTTAGATGTTGTTTGGCAAACTCTAATCTGGCCTTCCTGTTTTTGAGGCTCACCAATGGTTTACATCTTGTGGTGAACCCTCGATATTCACTCTGGTGAAGTCTTCTCTTGATTGTTGACTTTGACACCGATACACCTACCTCCTGGAGAGAGTTCTTGAACTGGCCAACTGTTGTGGAAGGTGTTTTCTTCACCAGGGAAAGAATTCTTCACTCATCCACCACAGTTGTTTTCCGTGGTCTTCCGGGTCTTTTGGTGTTGCTTAGCTCACCGGTGCGTTCCTTCTTTTTAAGAATGTTCCAAACAGTTGTTTTGGCCACACCTAATGTTTTTGCTATCTCTCTGATGGGTTTGTTTTGTTTTTTCAGCCTAATGATGGCTTGCTTCACTGATAGTGACAGCTCTTTGGATCTCATCTTGAGAGTTGACAGCAACAGATTCCAAATGCAAATAGCACACTTGAAATGAACTTTGGACCTTTTATCTGCTCATTGTAATTGGGATAATGAGGGAATAACACACACCTGGCCATGGAACAGCTGAGAAGCCAATTGCCCCATTACTTTTGGTTCCTTAACAAGTGGGAGGCACATATGCAAACTGTTGTAATTCCTACACCGTTCACCTGATTTGGATACAAATACCCTCAAATTAAAGCTGACAGTCTGCAGTTAAAGCACATCTTGTTCGTTTCATTTCAAATCCATTGTGGTGGTGTATAGAGCCAAAAATGTTACAATTGTTTTGATGTCCCAATATTTATGGACCTGACTGTATATAGCAGCCAAATAACCTTTGTTCATTTAGACCCTTTGGATGTAGTGTTTTAAGTTCAAAGATCCACCATGTTTCTCTTTGAAGTACTCTCTTATCCCAGTCTCCTCCCCTCTTCAATGGAGGGACCATCTCAATCCCCATAAACCTCAAGTTCGAGTAAGCTCCACCATGTTCCATCAGAATGTGTTTGGCCAAAGGGGTATCTCTCTGATGTCTCAAATCCCCCAGATGCTCTGCCACTCGCCTACGGAACTCCCGGGTGGTTTTTCCTATGTATTCCAAACCGCACACACAAGTCGCCCTGTAAATGATGCTTTTAGTTCGACAATTTATAAAGTGTCGGATGGTATACTTTTTACTCGTGATCCTACTCGTAAAAAAAAACGCCCCTGGGCGATAAATGTGCAAGCTACACAGCCACTGCAGCGAAAGCACCCTACTGTGCGCTAGAGCCAAGTCCCTGCGCCTGCCGGTGCCTCGCTGAAGTGACTATGCACCAGACGGTCATGTAGGCTGCACCCTCTACGGTAGGTGACTTGGGGTGTCTCTGCAATCACCTTTTTGATGCACATGAACTCCCTATCGCCATGCCCCTGAGCTGGTGGTAGAAGGAACCACCAAACACAAAGTAGTTGGATGTCAAAGTAAATTCCAGTAACTGTAACACCAATCTGTTATGGGCTTGATATTGACAACCCCTCATAGCAAGAAAAAATTCAACAGCCTTCAATACCAGGCGATGGGGGATGGAGGAGTATAGTGCCTCTACATCAATGGATGCAAGTGCCATACCCTCCTCCATCGACACCCCTTCAAGACGTCCAAGGAGGTCACTAATGTCTCTAACATACGGTATGAAGGTAAAGTTTTTACAAATGGTGCTAAGATGTGATCAACATAAATACCCACATTTGGGCTTAAACTATTTATGCCTGATACAATAGAGCGTCCTTTAAAGGACTTGTCCCCTTGTGGATTTTTGGCAGGCTGTAAAACGTCGCCACAGTGCGTTGTTTTTTATACATAAACTCAAACTCCTCTTCCGATATTAGTTCCTCTGATTTGGCTGTGCATAAGATCTCATATAGTTTTTTCTGATAAACTGAAGTGGGATCACATACGAGTTTCTCATATGTGTTTCTATCAGTCAACAAGTCCAAACACATTTTGAGGACTCCATAATAAAAATATTGCCCCCTTATCGGAGGGCTTAATTTTTATTCCTTGATCTTTTTATAGACTCTGAAGGGCTTTGAATTCAGATTTAGTACAATTGAAGTTGGGCCTCCTTATTGTCAGGTCTTCTAGATCTTAAGAGACCTGCGTAACAAAAACATCTATACAAGTAGGGTCACTCAGGGGCGGCATCTTAACACTTTTATTCTTCAGGGCGGTAAAAGGGCTTTTGCCCTTTTGGGGCCTACTCTCACTTAAGTTGTACAGTAACTGGACATCTTGTAAAACCTCAGGTGAGATGCCCAATTCTTTACTTTCTCGTTTAGCTTTTAAGGAAAAGTATTTGTGCCATCTTAGTTTTTTTTACAAAAAGATTCATATCTTTGATCTAATTGAATAGATTGAAGCTGGAGGTAGGGACAAAGGAGAGGCCTCTATTGAGGATCCCCATTTCAAATGGTTGTAGATGTTTGTTGGAGAGGTTGACTATTTGACTTTGTTGTCTTGAGGTGTGTTGGGGTATGTGAATGTTTGTTTTTTGTGGGTTGCGGTTCCACAGTTGATAGGGTCCACCTGGTTCTAAAAAATTATACTGGCTACTCGTATCACGCCCCCCCGTTTGCCTCTGCCTCTCTGACGTGTTCTCCCCCTCCCTCGATTACTCTGTTCCTCCTCCTTGTCACTCTCTGAGGCCTCAGTGTCACTTGATGTAATCTCTGACTCGTGTGTTTTAGTGTAAGATGTGCCCCGATCAATAGTGGTATAGACACAATTGTCTTTAAAATCTTGGAGGTTCATATTGAATTGATGACGTCTCCGTTCCTTTAAGTGGAACTGAAATTTATCTAAAGTGTTTTTAAGTTGCAGTTCCTTATTTGAAAAATCAGATTCTTGTTTAAAGGTCTGGGTTAACTCAATCTGCTCCTTCAATTTAGTTCCCAGAGTGCCCAGATTATTTTTCTCCTCCAATAATAAAAGAATAAAGTGCAAGGAGCTCTTAGTTGCCTTGTCTTCCCATTCCCATTTACTCGTCAATGCCGCGTTTCTGCATCTCCTTGCCGGAGTTAGAGTTATCCTCAGGCCTCTGGGAACTAACTGATGTTTTATATCATTTTCTAAAGACTGGACCTCCCACCACAAAGTTATTTGTTCTTTATAGATTTTGGTGGGTTATTTGAATGCTGCTTTGAATGAAGGAATATATCTCATTTGGACCAAAGTCTTTTCTGAGAAGACTTCTAGTGCATCGGAAAGCCACTGATTTTTATCCACACCAGTGGTCAAAAAGCCTGCCAATAACCCCTAAGATCTGAAGACCAAAAAAATATCACACGACCAGGTGTCTATGGTCAATGCTAATTATACAAGACTTATACCAAGGGGATCACAGACTAATTTACAAATCGGTATCTCGATAAAACATTTAATTCATACTAATTAAAAGGCCCAAATGGAGGATAGCGAACAGTAATTTCTTTGGGGATCACTAGCTTGATGAACAGATTGATATTTCTGCTTCCCCAGGCAACTGGACTTAACCGTTGCATAACGTCTTTCTATCCCTTTTATCTTCCATACTGTTATTTTGCACTGTATTTATACGTCTGTGTATTTTATGTAATATTTTCTATCATAACCCCATTGTTTGTACGCATTGTCCATTTCCCTTTAATAAGAGCCTTCTTGTCTTCTAATGATTCCATGACCTTAGAAGAAGTGAATGACGGAGTGCTGACAGAGGGAGGTCCAGGGTGACCCTGCAGGCGCCCATCCTGAATCAAAGGGTCCATTTACACGTCCGTAAGTGTTCTGCGGATCCGCAAAACACGGACACTGGCAATGTGCATTCCGCAATTTGCGGACAGCACATCGCCGGCACTATAATAGAAAATGCTTAATCTTGTACGCAATTGCGGACAAGAATAGGACATGTTCTATTTTTTGGGCGGAAACGGAAGCACGGATAAGGAAGTGCGGATCCGAAAATGCCGATGCAGACAGCACATTCCGGCCCCATTGAAAATGAATGGATCTGCACCCAATCCGCAAAATTGCAGAACGGATGCGGACCCATTTTGCGGACGTGTGAATGGACCCTTAGTCTGTGATCCTGAAAGTACTCGATAATGAATAAATCAAGATGTTTAAAATATTTTGGGGGTCATTTATTAACCTGAAATACGCCTATGTTACATGAAATACTTCCTATATATATCTGCTACTTCTCCCCGCTCATGGCAGGTTCGTCTCATTCATAATTTTCTACACCTATTTTAGGCCGCATGCACACGACCGTGGTGTGTTTTGTGGTCCGCAAATCACGGATCTGTAAAACACGGATGGCGTCCGTGCGCGTTCCGCAATTTGCGGAACAGCACGGACAGCCTTTACAAATAACTGCCTATTCTTGTTCGCAAGGCGCGGACAAGAATAGGACATGTTGCATTTTTTTTTTGCGGGCCCAAGGAACGGAGCAACGGCACTCCATGTGCTGTCCGCATCTTTTGGGGCCCCATTGAAGTGAATGGGTCTGCATCCGAGTCGCCAAAACGGCAGCTCGGATGCGGACCAAAACAACGGCCGTGTGCATGAGGCCTTAGGCGTAGAAAATGCAAGGAAGTTATGTTACATTTAGAACTGGAGCTGGATGTGCCAAAGTTATGAAGAGGCCTGCGCCTCCTCATAACTTCGGCAATCCTCCGCCAGTGCTGGGGCTTTATTAAGACCGGCGTCTAAAACGCCGATCTTAATAAATGACCCCCTTTGTTTCCATTTTTATACATTTGCATATTATGAACATGTCTATTGATCCTGTGATTTCTATAATTCCACGACTTTTCAAGGCTAAGGAGTGCACAACAGCTCCATTAAGGTTTACACGGATGGTTTGTGCACTTCTTGTGATTGTAGATTGTGTTGTACTTTGCTCATTTCTACTTTGCACCTTTCATACCCAAATGCAACCATACATAATGTTATGTCTCTGCTATGATGAATTTTTGCAGGTGTCACAACAGTCCTTACCATGACAACACTTATGATGGGCGCCAGGACCTCTCTGCCCAATGCAAACTGCTTTATAAAGGCAATAGATGTCTACCTTGGCATTTGCTTCAGTTTTATATTTGGAGCCCTTCTGGAATATGCAATCGCACACTTTTGCACCCTTCATCGACTGGACCAAAAGAACATCATAAAGGTAAGTACTCAGTACACAAACTCTAAGACATACGTCCATTCCTGTGCTTCTGTCTTTTCTCTCTTTAAACCAGTATGACAGTAGGGCCTTGTTCACACCTACTTACTTTACACCTGTAGTCTCTAATCTGTAGTTCTCCAGCTGGTTAGAAACCATTGACTGTCCCCCCATGCTCCAGGTTGGAGCAGGGGCGTAACGATCGGGGGGAGGATGTAACGGAGCCCGGCATTGGCACTGTATTTCCTGCCGGGCCCCGTCAGTGCACTCAGTTCACTGCATCATGTACTCCAGGCCTCCAGCATCATGCCCTGGCGCTGCCCTACTAAAACTAGTGTCAAATTAAGCAGGTGGGCGGAGCCTAACTGATGTTAGTTGGGTCACGCCCACCTGCTTAATTTGTGACTAATTATGGCAGCGCTGGGGCCTGATGCTTGAGGCATGGAGTGCATGATGCAGGTGAACTGAGTGCTCTGATGGGGCTCGGCATGAAGTACAGTGACAATACTGGGCACTGGGTTACATGTGAGTGAATACTGAGGGCTGTGGGGGGCACTACTGGGCACAGTGGGGGGCACTACTGGGGGAAGTAGGGGACACTACTAGGGGCTGTGGGGCCACTACTAGGGCAGTGGGGGGCACTACTGGGGGCAGTGGGGGGCACTACTGGGGGCAGTGGGGGACACTACTGGGGGCAGTGGGGGACACTACTGGGGGCTGTGGGGGGCATTACTGGGGGCAGAGGGGGGCACTACTGGGGGCAGTGGGAGACACTACTAGGGGCTGTGGGGGACACTTCATGGGGGCAGTGGGGGACACTACTAGGGGCTGTGAGGGGAACTACTAGGGGCTGTGGGGGGAACTACTAGAGGCTGTGGGGGACACTTCTAGGGGGCAGTGGGGGACACTACGGGGGGCACTACTGGGGGCAGTGGGGGACATTACTAGGGGAAGGGAGGACATTACCGGGGAAGTGGGGGACACTACTAGGGGCAGTGGGGGACACTACTGGGGGCAGTGGGGGACATTACAGGGGGCATTATTGCAGGATGAGGGACCAGGGGTGTAACAATCGCGGTCACAGAGGGTGCAACCGGTCATAACGTGGGGGAGGGGAACTCCCTATCCAAAGTTTGCCCTGGGGCCCATAACACTCTAGTTATGCCACTGGGTTGGAGACCCCCCACTCTGCACCTCAATTTACTCTAGAGTGGTGGTCCACAACCTGTAGCTCTTTACATTGCCTGGAAACTACAGAAGCAGTATAGCAGAGCTTGAGGACATGTGACATTTCAGCTAAATCTTAGTCCAGCGTCAAGTACACCCAGCACACTCCCCACTAAAGCTTTGGCTCTTGCAGCTCTCATGCCCCGCTAATTTCTTATAGGCACAGTCCCTGGATAGATTGATAGGCAGAATAAAATCCCATCTGTTCATCAGTGTGAAGTGCAATTAAGGGTGTTTTGGAACCTCGGTACACTTTTATTACAATTAGTAAGCGAACTGTTCATGACTTAAAAGTCAGGGCTTTAAAGGGAACCTGTCACCATGAAAATGCAGTGCAATCTGCAGGCAGCAGGTTATAGAGCAGGAGGAGCTGAGCAAATTTATATATAGTTTTATGGGAAATAATTCATTAAAACTCATAAAAATTTATAAATGATACCTTTCGTTAGATAGGTGGGTCCATAATGACTGGACAGTGGCAGACTATTTGGGGACCCACTCCAAATGGTAACACCCAGTTGTCAATTTAGTCATACATTTCTAGGATGAATAAAAAAGGAACAACACAATGCACAGTTTTAAGAAAATATTCTCCAGAACTATAAAATAATGGGGAATACAAGTATTTACAGGCATGTCGAGAAAGGTGACTGGATCTTTTTGAAAGAGCTTTTGGGCGTTCCCCTCCCACTGGATGTGGGAACAAAAGCATACTTATCTTCTCCACGCTGCTCAGTTCTGCCTCCGGTTCTGTCTTGGGGAACATGTCACCATCACGGCCAGACACTGGCAACAGTAGCACATGAGATTACGGTCCATTCCAGAAATTGAGAAGCAGGGACCAAAGCATCCGGAACGGAGCGGTAGGGAGCAGATAAGGCTACTTTCACACTTGCATTGTTAATTCCGGTATTGAGATCCGGCAGAGGATCTCACTACTGGAATTAAACGGATCCATTTTGATTTTGCACATCAGGATGCATCCGCTCTATTAGGATGCAGTTGTGTGAAATCAAAACAAAACAAAAAAACGGAAAGTCAATGGGTGACGGATCCGTTTTTTTTAGGCTCCAAAAAAATCGGGATCCGTCACCATTGACTTACATTGTTTTCAGTTTTTTTCAGTTTTTGTGTCTGGTCACAAAACGGAATGCTGCCGGAACGGGAACTGGCAGAATTTTTTTGCCATCGATCTGCTATCGAGCGGTCTTTTTTGACACAGAACTAAGGGTACTTTCACACTAGCGTTGTTAGAATCCGGCAGGCAGTTCCGGCAACGGAACTGCCTACCGGATCCGGCAATCCGTATACAAACGGAAAGCTGTTTTTTCCAAAACCGTTAGACGGATGCGGTGAAATACCGGATCCGTCTCATCCAGTATAATCCGGAGTAACGGATCTGGTATTTTAATTTTTTTCAAAGATCAAAAGAGAAAACCCGCTCCTCCTATATCCCGGCGCATGCGCAGACTGGAAAACCGGATCCGGCGATGTGGCAATTTCTGGAACACTTGGTATCCTACATTAATACATCTCTATGGAAATTAATGCCGGATCCAGCAAGAGCAGTATTGTTCTGAGATTTTGTCCGGAAAAAATACCGCAGCGGTCAAATACCGTCCAAGGGACGGAACGCAAGACACCATGATGCATACTGAACAGATTGCTTTCCTTTTAGAATGCATTAGGACAAAACTGATGTGTTTTTCTCCGGTATTAAGACCCTTTACCGGATTTTAATACCGGAAAAGAATAACACTAGTGTGAAAGTACCCTAAGTTTCCTCCCTGCTGACCATTCTGTTACTTTTATGCTTCATTCCTTTGCAATAGGCGTTATATAAGCTTAATTAATATATCCGGAGCAAGGGTAAAGATCAACATCTTACCGGGAGTCTTTTAAATATAATTGCTCATTTGCTGCCTCTCGAATAAGTAACTGCACAGTGCGAACCACGACAGGCACCGTACTCAGCCTCGTCGGACTGTGTGATGTTCTTTATTGTCTAATTCCTTAGATGTTCCTTATTTATATTTCATACTGAAATCTCTTTGCCTTATCGAGACCTTTCCTTTCTCTAGAATGTAAAAACTTCTTGCAAGGACATATTTTTTTTACAGTTATTACTTTTGTTAAAAAAAAATACAGTAAATCAGTAATAAAAAATGCAGTTATCTGATAACCAGACAATTAAAAAGTTCTCATATTTATTGCTAATATCATTAAACTAATGGATGTATGTAGAATGTACTGGAATAATACCATTTGTGTAAGTAGATGCCCACATGAAATCCTTATAAATGAGACATCGTTCGTTAGGCTCTGTTCACACTACTGCATTCCATTCTGCTGGTTTTCTGTTTTTGATGGTGTGAATAGACCGATAAACCTATGAGAAGTCAATGGGATCAGCCAAATGCCTTAAAAGGGTTGTCCGGGTTCAGAGCTGAACCGGGACATATCCCCATTTTCACCCAGGCAGGCACCCTGACATGAGCAACAGGCTAGGGCCAATGAATTAACTTTTCACCCATTCATTGGGTGATCGGCAACATGAGCAACGGATGCTCTGGACCCATTCTCAGTTTAGCCCCATTGAATGGAGTGAAACTGCGAATGGACATTTGCCAGTGGCGTCCGTCCAGACACCGAGGCAAAAAAGAACATGACTTTTCTCGGGGTGGTTGCGGCTTTAAACTGCATGAATGGCAGCACTGCCTCCCATTGAAAACAAGGCGTAACAGATGCAGCCTGGACACTGACGACTTTTTGGCCGTTAATCCATGGAAAATTCATCCATCAAAAGACAACTTCCAAAGCAGTACTGTTTTAGAATACCAAATAATATTTGAAAGAATGCTGCAATTTATGTACCAAAATAATTCCCCCATACAATATCTAAATAATATCTCCATACAGTATCAAAATAATGCTAGCATGTAGATGTGTCCACCCTTTTCTTTTATCAGATTTGGTTATGGACTTCCAATTTCTTACAAAATAAATTCAATATAACATCGTAACATGCAAGCAAAGGGAACCTATCACGTTGAACATAGTGTTTGAGCTAAAGGCATTTTATGGAGCAAAGGTTCAGTAAAACCTGTAATTTATACTTTTAAATCTCTGCCCATTCAAGGCTTTGAAGTCCAGGAGGCGGTCCTATCAGTGATTGACAGCTATCTGTGTATACACAGTCAAAGAGGGACGGCTGTCAGTCACTGATAGGACCGTCTCCTGGACTTCAAAGCCCAGAATGAGCAGGAATTTGTATTAATTACCAGTTTTACTTAATCTTTTCCCATAAAACTATATAGCAATCTGCTCAGCTCCTCCAGCTCGATAACATGGTACCTGTGGCTATTTTTGCATTTTCATGGGGACGGGTTCCCTTTAACATCCTGCAATTCTCATTACAAACACTAGGTGGCTACACATAGACATGTAGGATAGACATCTCGTGATACAGTATCACAAAATATGTTGTTTTTTCATCTCACACCACACATCTTGAATAGGTTGAGCCAAGAGCAAAAATAAAGACACACAGCACACATTTGTACAAGCCCTAGTCTACCCGACTGCTGGTATTGTTAGTGGAGCTCATGTTGCTCTTGGAGGCCCATCCTAAAGGAGATCTTTTAGGAAACTGTTGTATGGGTGCCTATTTTACGAATGCCCCAGAACAGAGCCTCAAACTAAGAACACCATCCATTCATCACCTTGCAGCCATGGGACCCATAGGACGACTCTATTGTTTTAAGGGAATCTGTCACCAAGATAGATATTATTAACTAGGAGCATCTATAAGATTTGAGATCAACTCAAAAACCTGGCAGTGTTTTTTTGGCCTGCTGAATCCTGGCATGTTTGCATGGTAGCGGCGAGATCTCCACCAGACCCCATTATAGTCAATGGGGCTGGCAGACATTCCGGTAACTTCCGGCACAACCTACCAGAACTACTGCTGGCAGTGGGAAATAGGTTTAACATGGTAAATGTTGTCGAAAATCTACAAATCATTGTAGCTGTCGAGGTCATTGAACTAAGAGATTCCTAAAAATGTAAATGTAAGAAATTGAACATGGGTGTATTTGGTGTCCATACATTAGTAGTAGTGTTGAGAGCGAATATTCGAAAAGTTTATTTTTATCTCAAATATCGCCACTTTGAGAATTCACAAATATTTAGAATATAGTGCTATATATTCGGTTTTTTTAGAATATTTGTTCTTTTTTCCATCTGACGTCATGATTCCTCCCTGCTTAAGTTGCTTGTGGGCCAATGACTTATTGGCCCACAAGCAAGAAGCAGGGAGGAATCATGTGTTCAGATGGAAAAAATATTCGAAAAACCAATATATAGCACTATATTCTATAGTGCTATATACTTGTTTTTGACCCACACCTGTATTGATTGCGTAATATTCGCATATTACGCGATCATTACCTTGCCGATTTTCGAGTAAAAAGAAAAGAATGTAGAATATAACAAATATTCGAATTCGCGAATATTCGATGATTATTCTACAAAATATTTGTGAAATATCACAAATTCTAATATGACCCTTGCCGCTTATCACTAATTAGTAGTACTACAACTATTCCTACTGCTAGTAATAATAATACTAATAATAGTAGTAACAATACTAATAATGTTTGATGTATCCATTTTACCTACAGGATCTTGAAGAAGAAGACATTGACATGAATGGGACCATTAATGCGGTTTCCAGTCGGGAAAACAGTCGAACCAAAACAGACACCAGTAAAAATGAGAAGAGGCGGGGTGGTCGCATTCTCTTGTCACTCATGAAGAGAATCCAATGTATTTTGTATTGCTTCCAGATTAAGAATCCACATCACATCGATAACTACTCTAGACTTTCTTTTCCGTTGTGCTTTATTGTAGTTAATGTTTTTTACTGGGTGTATTATTTGTATTTTTGAAACAATTATGCTACAGAATATACAAAAGTACCTCTAAAAGCCAAAAAAAACCACACACTCGAATAGTAATATTCTTTTGTAAAATAAATGCAAGAAATTATAATTATTGCTGTTAATTAGGGAAATGTTTTGCAAATAAGTGCAATAATATTTATATTGGTGACACATGAACAAAGGGATTTTCCTATCTCAAATGATCACACTTTTCTAAGCTATGGCATCACTTTCTGATAGGCAGCGCTCCTTGCACAGGGAAGCTCCAGCCTAATTCACTTGTGGATGCTTATGTGCACAATATGCCATGTAAAACTGAGAAGCGACTGTAGTTGTAAACCAGAACTGTGGGCCCTTTATTCTCCAGACCACCAGGGGGTCCAGCAGCCGGAACCACACCAATCAGAAAGTGAGGGTATATACTACCAATATGCCATCGCTTTCTGAGATGGGACTTCTTTAATGGGCTGCCTCTGCCTGCAGAATGGAATAAGCCATTCAATACGTAAAAAGTTAGAACCATATATTTCTGCTTCCTACAAGTGTGTGAATGGGGACAAAAAAACAATAGGCAAAAAATATGTTACAAACATATACATACAGTACAGACCAAAAGTTTGGACACACCTTCTCATTCAAAGAGTTTTCTTTATTTTCATGACTATGAAAATTGTAGATTCACACTGAAGGCATCAAAACTATGAATTAACACATGTGGAATTATATACATAACAAGTGTGAAACAACTGAAAATATGTCATATTCTAGGTTCTTCAAAGTAGCCACCTTTTGCTTTGATTACTGCTTTGCACACTCTTGGCATTCTCTTGATGAGCTTCAAGAGGTAGTCCCCTGAAATGGTTTTCACTTCACAGGTGTGCCCTGTCAGGTTTAATAAGTGGGATTTCTTGCCTTATAAATGGGGTTGGGACCATCAGTTGCGTTGAGGAGAAGTCAGGTGGATACACAGCTGATAGTCCTACTGAATAGACTGTTAGAATTTGTATTATGGCAAGAAAAAAGCAGCTAAGTAAAGAAAAACGAGTGGCCATCATTACTTTAAGAAATGAAGGTCAGTCAGTCAGCCGAAAAATTGGGAAAACTTTGAAAGTAAGGGCTATTTGACCATGAAGGAGAGTGATGGGTTGCTGCGCCAGATGACCTGGCCTCCACAGTCACCGGACCTGAACCCAATCGAGATGGTTTGGGGTGAGCTGGACCGCAGAGTGAAGGCAAAAGGGCCAACAAGTGCTAAGCATCTCTGGGAACTCTTTCAAGACTGTTGGAAGACCATTTCAGGGGACTACCTCTTGAAGCTCATCAAGAGAATGCCAAGAGTGTGCAAAGCAGTAATCAAAGCAAAAGGTGGCTACTTTGAAGAACCTAGAATATGACATATTTTCAGTTGTTTCACACTTGTTTGTTATGTATATAATTCAACATGTGTTAATTCATAGTTTTGATGCCTTCATAGTCATGAAAATAAAGAAAACTCTTTGAATAAGAAGGTGTGTCCAAACTTTTGGTCTGTACTGTACATGTATATATACTGTATATATTTGTATAAGCTCCGGAGGTAAATAGCAGGTAACATAACAGTCACTTGCTGCTTATCTTTATAGTTACTGTATGAAAGATCTCAAAACTACTAGACTACATCAATCCCGTCAATGAGTTGGGCTAAAAAGATTTGGGATCAAGAGGTGAAGCACTGAAATAATCATTACTTTTATTTTTTTCAAGGTAACATTACATTGACAAGAAATCATAGACGATGCCAGTAGTGTTGAGCGAATCGAAGTTCACGAAGTGGACTTCGATAAGAATTTCAGGAAACATTAGATTCACCGCAAAGCCAAATTTCCTCGTGCTTCATGGTAACGAATCGATTTTCCCTGAAATGGTGGTAAAAATAAAATTATACTTACCTTATCCATTTGAGCGCGAAGATCCCACAAGAAATCTTGTGCACAGTGATGTATGACGTCATCACGCGCCTTGTTAGATTTCATGCTGGATCTTCAAGCAAGATGGCCGCGGCAGCCTCTTCGTGATCAGATAGATAAGAGGTAAGAATGATTTATTTATAATTAGCAAACACTAAAATTCTTTAATATGGATCTCAGATGCCGCGATCAGCGATGAACGTGGCATCTGAGGGGTACAATGATGCTCCCTGTCATTGCACCCGCTACTTACAAAAAATGCGCCTCTTGACGAAGTAATTCATCTCAAAGCAAATTTTTGGGGAAAATTCATCAAAGCAGCCGAATCCAAATTTAGAGAACTTAGCTTATCTCTGGATGCCATCTTAGGGGAGGCATTGCCTCTCCTTAAGGAGATCAGCTGTGTCTGGAGACTGTGAATCAATGTTCCATGAGAAAGCAATATGTAGATGGGACTGAGTTCCACCTAGGCCATGTGTCCGATGAATGTGACATCACATGGCTTAGGGAAAGCTGCGGGAAGGCTGCGGCACTCACAGTACTGCGGGTGCCTTACCAAACTGCTGATCGGGTCTGAAAACCCTTTTAAGAGGCACACTTTTACAATGATACGTCTGAAGGAAACTTATTGGCACCTGACCCCCCTTAAAAGGCAAGGAGTTTCAAATTTTAGTGAAAATTTGGTTTGTGCAAACATTTGCTACTTTTTTTTACTCCAACTTCCTGAAGCAAAGTCATAGATAAATTCTCCTCATATTTTCATATCTCATCATTTAAATCAATAGAAGTAATGATAACCACTGAATGTGCTCCCATGAAATTAATGGTGGGGGTCCATCTAGCAGACCACCTCTGAATCGACACGTCTGTGTTACATCTCCGAAAATAAACATGTACTTATGCATAGAATCTGGCACAGATGTCTGAACAGCTGGGTCCATCTATTGTCATTCCCACTGATTTCCTAGCCCTGCAGCCACTTTATTATAGTCATTGGTGGGGGAAGGTTTGCGATCAGACGTTGGTGACATATCCTAGCGACACACCAGACAATCCCTTTAAATTAGACTGGACAGAAAAATTAGGGAACAATGAATGGAAAAAATACTGCTAAGTAACAATCCTTTCAAAAATAGAAGTGTTAATAGTTTATTTTTTTATTAATTAACAAATGCAAAGTGAATAAAGAAAACAAGACAAAAAAAGACAAATTGATATTTGGTATGACCGGCCTTTGCCTTCAAAACAGCATCAGTTCTTCTAGGTACACTTGCACACAGTTTTTGAAGAAACTCAGCAGGGAGGTTGTTCTGTACAGTATATCTAGGAGAATCTTCAGTGGATGTAGGATGTAGGCTTGCTCAGATCCTTCTGTCTCTTTATGTAATCCCAGATTAGTATAGCAAATGAAATAGGAAATGAGGAATTAAGCAGGGAGGTTGTCCTGTACAGTACATCTAGGAGAATTAACAACAGATCTTCTGTGGATGTAGGCTTACTTGGATCCTTCTGTCTCTTAATGTAATCCTAGACAGACTCGATGTTGAGATCAGGGCTCTGTGGGGGCCATATCATCACTTCCAGGACTCCTTGTTCTTCTTCACACTGGCTGTATGTTTGGGGTCATTGTCCTGTTGCAGAATATATTTGGAGCCAATAGGACACCTCACTGATGGTATTGCATATTGGACAACTATCTGCCTCTGTTTCTCAGCATTGAGGACACCAATCCCCCAACTTCATTTGCTGAAAACTTAGTTTAGTAGATGAAATAGGAAAGGAGGAAAGCACAATGTCCCAGATTTCTGACAAATTTACATGTAATTTGTTATTAAGCTAAAGAAATTTTCATTAAAAAATTGTAATAAAAAAAGTTGCCGTTGGCCTCACCCACTTTGTCCAACTTCTGTGTCAGAGAAAAACGGAACAGGTGCTTCGAAAATATGGCACTCAATGTATTTACACCAGACAACTGGCATAAATACACTAATAAATTCTCCAGCTTCACTTCACATATCACAAAGCTGTCTGTCTGCAGCTACCACTAGGGGGAGCTCAGTGCATAGGAGTTCAGACAAAGTTAAGTGCAATGGAAGATATAATAATGCCTTTGCGCTTAGCTCCCCCTAGTGGCAGCTGCATGAAAATACAGTGTTTTTACCTCTTAACGGAAGAACAAGAGGAGATCAGTGTGGCCCACCTCTGCACTGGTCTGCCTTTATTGAAGGTACCCCACTGATATTTCCATATTATGTACTGTATTATCCATATTATAATTTCATACAACTGTATTTTGGGATGCAGTATAGTAATGATGTATCTATATTTATTTATATCTGTTTTATATCTATTTAGCCAATATTGCACCGTCTAGATTATTATTTATTTTTTTCTATTAAATTGTCAATTATACTAAGAGTCTGTCTTAATCATATAAAATTTCGTATTATTCAGTATATCAGACAGGCACAATGTTCTGATTTAGAGGGAACAGTGCAAGACGCAAGGTACAGTGTGACTGTCTCACAGACGTAGCAAATATTAACTTGAAACTTAACACGTCAAATGCACAGTGCATGGAACATGGACTTTTTCAAAGCTTTTCTTGCACTAAGGCCTCATACACTCGGCCGTTGTTTTGGTCCGCATCCGAGCATTCACTTCAATGGGGCCGCAAAAGATGCGGACAGCACTCAGTGTGCTGTCCGCATCCGTTGCTCCGTTCCGTGGTTCGCAAAAAAAAATGTAACCTGTCCTATTCTTGTCCGCGCTTTGCGGACAAGAATAGGCAGTTATATTAAAGGCTGTCCGTGCCGTTCCGCAAATTGCGGAACGCACATGGACGCCATTCGTGTTTTGTGGATCCGCGGTTTGCGGACCGCAAAACACACAACGGCCGTCTGCATGAAGCCTAAGTGTCATTTTAAATTTGCTTGAACTGTGTATTTACCAGGATGCGTGTCACGTTAACGCTTGACACATCTGTTTATTGCCTCTTAAAGGGAATATACTGTATACTGTTCAGAACTTATTTTTAAATTGGTATAATGCATCTAAAATAAAATAAATGAATAAATAAGGTATTGATTTAACATTTCCTGCAATTTGTGTCTACGGCTCCTGTGCACACGTATGTGTCTCTATAGTTACAGACTATAACCAAGGCTTTGTAGTTTGATATTTTTGATGGGGCATCACAAAACACATACCGTAGCAAGGGTGCATCACAACCAACACTATGAACACTGTCAGACCCAACTACTACTATTAGGGTTCATGCACACGAACGCATTTTCTTTCCGTGTTCGATCCATTTTTTTTTGCGGACCGTATGCGGAACCATTCATTTCAATGGGTCCCCAAAAAAAAAACAGAAGTTACTCCGTGTACATTCCATTTCTGTATGTCCGTATTTCCGTTCCGCCAAAAAATAGAACATGTCCTATTATTGTCCGTGTTACAGACAAGGATAGGACTGTTCTATTAGGGGCCAGCTGTTCCGTTCTGCAAAATACGGAATGCACACGGACGTCATACATATTTTTTGCGGATACGTTTTTTGCGGACCGCAAAATACATACGGTTGTGTGCATGAGCCCTTAATCGATATAAATAAGGGTACAGTGGAGGCTCTGTATCATCATGCTGTAAAAAATTGGGCACATCTATACATAAATCCCTGGATATCACCTTAGCGGCTTATAGCAGTTGGGGAAGAGATCTCCATAACACCATACCTCCCAAATGTCCTGGATTTCAGGTGCTGCCCTGTGAGGTTTGTGTATATCCTGATATGTGTTCTTAAAGGGGCTGTCCAGTTTCCTATATTGATGGCCTATCCTCAGGACAGGTCATCAATATCAGATCGGCGGAGGTCCGACTCCCAACACCCCTGCTGATCAGCTGTTTACTTGCTCATCATCAGCATAGCAGCGCTAAAGGAGCGGTGATAGTTTGCTTGAAGTGAATGGAACAGAGGAGCTATAATTACACCTGCTCGCTGCTGTGATGTCGACAGCGAGCAGGTAAACGGTGAAGAGAAGGCAATGTTCTCAGGAGTGCTACGTTCTCTTCTTAGAGCTAATCGATGGGGGGGGGGGGGTGCCTGGATAGGTCATCGATATAGGAAACTGGACAACCCCTATAAGTTGTTACTTGGTACACTGACATGCAAGACCCTCTGCAGTGATAGCAGTATGGTCACGTACTCACCCTCTGCAGCCCACCCACTTCATGTATTATGAGAACTGGCAGCAGGTATCACTCCATCACATCAGCGCTGGGCTTGAACTTTGCAACCAGAGAATTCTCCATTGGGCTCTGTCACTGGAAACTCTGCAAGAATAATCTCTCGGACTCTAGACAAGAGGAGTGATTGATGGGGGACATACACAAATGAGACACACACAAGAGGGGACGTAAGAAAGCAGTGCTGCGCAAGACCTGTTTATGTCTATGATGTGACCTCCTCCCTCCACTCTTTACCTACCACCTACCAAATGAATGGAATGGTATGGCCTATTTTTTACATTCAACATGTTGCCTTGAAAAAACACAGTTTACCACATGTTCATATACTTCTGCAATTTTCAGTGATACTCAATATGTGCTTTTTGCATCCTATTTGGGCTCACAGCAAGACTGGAGTGCACTTTAGAATTTGAATTCTAGAATTTGAAAGCCTATTTTTCTATTGTTGGGTTTATGGCACTGTACTGCCAGAATAGATGTTGTGAACTGCCAAAAAATTTAAAGCACCTCAAAATACGTAAGGTATAAGTAGACACCATACCCACCCTTCCTTGTGGAAGAAAGATATACAGTCAGGTCCATAAATATTGGGACATCAACACAATTCTAACATTTTTGGCTCTATACACCACCACAATGGATTTGAAATGAAACAAACAAGATGTGCTTTAACTGCAGACTGTCAGCTTTAATTTGATGGAATTTACATCCAAATCAGGTGAACGGTGCAGGAATTACAATTTGCATATGTGCCTCCCACTTATTAAGGGACCAAAAGTAATGGGACAATTGGCTTCTCAGCTGTTCCATGGCCAGGTGTGTGTTATTCCCTCATTATCCCACTTACAATGAGCAGATAAAAGGTCCAGAGTTCATTTCAAGTGTGCTATTTTTATTTGGAATCTGTTGCTGTCAACTCTCAAGATGAGATCCAAAGAGCTGTCACTATCAGTGAAGCAAGCCATCATTAGGCTGAAAAAACAAAACAAACCCATCAGAGAGATAGCAAAAACATTAGGCGCGGCCAAAACAACTGTTTGGAACATTCTTAAAAAGAAGGAACGCACCGGTGAGCTCAGCAACACCAAAAGACCCGGAAGACCACGGAAAACAACTGTGGTGGATGACCGAAGAATTATTTCCCTGGTGAAGAAAACACCCTTCACAACAGTTGGCCAGATCAAGAACACTCTCCAGGAGGTAGGTGTATGTGTGTCAAAGTCAACAATCAAGAGAAGACTTCACCAGAGTGAATACAGGGGGTTCACCACAAGATGTAAACCATTGGTGAGCCTCAAAAACAGGAAGGCCAGATTAGAGTTTGCCAAACGACATCTAAAAAAGCCTTCACAATTCTGGAACAACATCCTATGGACAGATGAGACCAAGATCAACTTGTACCAGAGTGATGGGAAGAGAAGAGTATGGAGAAGGAACTGCTCATAATCCTAAGCATACCACCTCATCAGTGAAGCATGGTGGTGGTAGTGGCAATGGCGTGGGCATGTATGACTGCCAATGGAACTGGTTCTCTTGTATTTATTGATGATGTGACTGCTGACAAAATCAGCAGGATGAATTCTGAAGTGTTTCAGGCAATATTATCTGCTCATATTCAGCCAAATGCTTCAGAACTCATTGGACGGCACTTCACAGTGCAGATGGACAATGACCCAAAGCATACTGCAAAAGCAACAAAAATCGTTTTTTAAGGGAAATAAGTGGAATTTTATGCAATGGCCAAGTCAATCACCTGACCTGAATCCGAATGAGCATTTCACTTGCTGAAGACAAAACTGAAGGGAAAATGCCCCAAGAACAAGCAGGAACTGAAGACAGTTGCAGTAGAGGCCTGGCAGAGCATCACCAGGGATGAAATCCAGCGTCTGGTGATGTCTATGCGTTCCAGACTTCAGGCTGTAATTGACTGCAAAGGATTTGCAACCAAGTATTAAAAAGTGAAAGTTTGAGTTATGATTATTATTCTGTCCCATTACTTTTGGTCCCTTAACAAGTGGGAGGCACATATGCAAACTGTTGTAATTCCTACACCGTTCACCTGATTTGGATGTAAATACCCTCAAATTAAAGCTGACAGTCTGCAGTTAAAGCACATCTTGTTTGTTTCATTTCAAATCCATTGTGGTGGTGTATAGAGCCAAAAATGTTAAAATTGTGTTGATGTCCCAATATCTATGGACCTGACTGTATTTATTATGATTGCAGGAAATGTAATGTAGGAAAAGGTTTTATTTTATGGTAATGGATTAAAATTTTGGGAAGACATATGACATTGAGGCTAATAATGTAATGGCATGTGATATTCTCTGAAGCAATTTTTTATACAGAGTCCAGGATTTGATGGACAATGGGGACAAAAATATCTGGTGTCTCTTCAAATTCCATGCTTTGTACAAACCTTGCACCTCTTCTATGGCTAAGTTTTGCTTGGGGTATGAGGAATGGTGTCAAGGAAATGTCTTTCGCTCAGTCTACTGACTGGCACGAATCCAGAGCTCACAGGGATATCATCTGTTGGGTACGGCAGTGATGCCATTTCCTCTTGAAAACTGGAGAAAGCACCCTGATTTCCAGATTTTTTGCATACCACATAGGAATTGTATATTGCTAATTACAGGAAATACAGAGACACTTGTTCTTGGATTTCCGTAGTGCCAGGTATGGTTTCATCATTTGGTCATTGAATTCTACTGCCCCCATGCACTTATTATATTCAATGAAACATAGTAAATTTTCATCATGTATATTCCTTTGACTAAGTCATACTGGAATTATGAAATTGTCATGAATTGTGCTAAGAAAATATTTATATTTTTATTTTGCAGCCAGCAATTCTCAGCTGGACAGAGATGCTGACTCTTCTTTCTTTAGGTTATTATTGACAAGTGGCTCTGGGAATCCCCTCTTGTTTTTATCTAATTGTCCTACAGGACAGAGTACCCCTCTCATCCAAGTGTCTGAACAGTGGAATACTTGTATAGTAGTTGTCCACATACAGATGATAGCCTTGTCCTAATCAGGTGGATCTAACTTATTGTTTGTACACCCTAAATATATAAGTGTAGCTGGTACCACTTTCGCAAAACTTACAGTTGTGTTCAAAATTATTCAACCCCCAATGCTGTAAAGGGTTTTAGGGAATTTAGTGTACATTTGTAATTGTGTTCAGAATGAAATCTTACAAGGACTTTTTAAAGAACCAAATGCAACTAAAATGACACCAATTGTTTTTGTAATACAGTATTAAATTTTTTTTAGTGATTTCTTCATTGACACAATTATTCAACCCCTTAAAGACTACCACTCTTAAGAACAGAGGTTCATTCAAGTGGTTTCGATCAGGTATTGAAAACACCTGTGGATGTCAAGGAGCAGCAATCAAGCATAATAAGCACCAATTAGGCAGATTTAAAAGGACTGTGATACTCAGCTCCTTCTAGACATTTACTGGTGTGTTTACAAACATGGTGAAGTCAAGAGAATGGTCCAGGAAGACAAGAGAAGAGGTGATTTCTCTTCACAGGAAGGGCAATGGCTATAAGAAGATTGCAAAGATGCTAAACATACCAAGAGACACCATAGGAAGCATCATTCGCAAATTCAAGGCAAAGGGCACTGTTGAAACGCTACCTGGTCGTGGCAGAAAGAAGATGCTGACTTCGACTGCTGTGTGCTACCTGAAGCGCAAAGTGGAGAAAAGTCCCCGTGTGACTGCTGTGGAACTGAAAAAAGATTTGTCAGATGTGGGTACTGAAGTTTCAGCTCAGACAATAAGGCGCACACTGCGTAATGAAGGCCTCCATGCCAGAACTCCCAGGCGCACCCCCTTGCTGTCTCCAAAGAATAAGAAGAGTCGACTGCAGTATGCTAAAAGTCATGTGGACAAACCACAAAAGTTTTGGGATAGTGTTCTGTGGACTGATGAAACAAAATTAGAACTGTTTGGGCCCATGGATCAACGCTATGTTTGGAGGAGGAAGAACAAGGCCTATGTATAAAAGAACACCTTGCCTACTGTGAAGCATGGCGGGGGTTAATCATGCTTTGGGGCTGTTTTGCTTCTACAGGTACAGGGAAGCTTCAGCGTGTGCAAGGTACAATGAATTCTCTTCCGTACCAGGAGATATTGGATGAAAATGTGATGCAGTCCATCACAAACCTGAGGCTTGGGAGACGTTGGACCTTTCAACAGGACAATGATCCCAAGCATACCTCCAAGTCCACTAGAGCATGGTTGCAGATTAAAGGCTGGAACATTTTGAAGTGGCCATCGCAGTCACCAGACTTAAATCCGATTGAGAACCTCTGGTGGGACTTAAAGAAAGCAGTTGCAGCGCGCAAGCCTAAGAATGTGACTGAACTGGAGGCTTTTGCCCATGAAGAATGGGCGAAGATACCCGTAGATCGCTAAAAGACACTTGTGTCAAGCTATGCTTCACATTTAAAAGCTGTTATAACTGGAAAAGGATGTTGTACTAAGTACTAAGATTGAATGTCACTTGGGGGTTGAATAAAACTGATAATGATGTGAGCACAGAAAAGACATTTGTGGTTATTTCATTATAAATGTTATGTTATATTTGTCTGACTTACAAGTGCCTCTTTGATTTAATTGTAAACAAGATGACTGAAATGATCAAAATCATTGTCAAACTGGCCAAAACACTCAATTTCAGTGGGGGTTGAATAATTTTGAACACAACTGTATATGCAGCAAGCCCCTGAGAATCCAGTGAAGAAGATGTAAGTAGTAGTGGTTCTGATGACATGTGTCACAGTGTACTCCCTCAGGCCATTGCTCCCTGGATTTCAGTGAAGTGAAAAAATCATGGGAAGAAACCAGGCAGAGATTATAGAACTAAGAACGTCTTTCTGTCACGGACATTCCTGTGACAGGTGGCAGGAGATCGGTGAGACTGGCAACCCGTGGTTTGATCTGACAGGTTTTCCCTGTGGATCAATAGGTGTCTGTGTTGTTTCTGGTAATGGCCACACCACTTGCCTCAGGTGTTGCTAATGTGGTCATTTAACCTTCCTTATTTATAGTTGCTTCTCCCACTATGCTGTTCGGTTTCCATTCAGTCCATTGTTTCAAGAGATTTAGTCAAATTACCCATATTGATTTTCGATTGTCTATTTTATATTGTTTATTCTTTTTTAATTACATCTTAACAATATTCTATACTATTTTAATTGTATACCGATTATATGGTATCTGTGTGGTTCTAAATATCATATCGAATTTTTACTACATACAGTTATATACCGCAGTGTTATCTATTGATTACACAAAAAAACGAATCTAAAGGAGAAAAAACGCAACAAAATCACATCAAAGCAAAAGTTGGTAATCACAATCCAATCTTGGTTTTTAATCCAGTTACCTGTCATATATCTTCTATATGAAAAAGAATCTTCATATAAAAGAGAGGATAAAAAAAATATAAAAATATATTATCCTTCAGGCGGACATAAAAAAACGCCTCTAAGTTCTTTTTATCAAGTATCTTAATTTGATTTGTGCAAGCAGTGAAACAAAGGAACAATTGTATGCAAAAATATATAATAGTTTATTATAAAAACAAAGAATATAAAAACAATACAACTGCAAAACAAATGATGAAGTTACAACGTAACATCCAAAATGTACCACACGGTGGTGTGAACACACCCCTATCTGATCAGCACAGTATGATTTATTGATTCATGACAACCAGTGTCATACTTTTAACAAACGGACTCATATACCAAGAGAAACTTAGGATCTTCTGTTATCAAACAGGTTATAACAATAAAACACGGATTTACAGGAAAATAACTGTTATCCCTTGACTCTGTTTTCCTATGACCAATCAAAAATATATGATATTAATATGATAAAATATTCAGCTCGGTAATCAGACTAAGGAAAATAACTTTCCAAGGGTTTTAGTCCTCTTTTCAAATAATGTCAGATCTTCCATTAACAATATGCATCTTTGCTAAGAGAATAATCAGCATTATGGAGGCACCTAACACTATATATTCCCACAGTATGGGAACTCTTGGCTATATACCGAGAGAAATATCCTATTAATATCACGAGTAGTAAACAGAATATACGTTACCGGGTCAAGGTAGACAGAGTTCAGATGTGACCAGTTCTGAGGAACTTTCCTAGTAATCCAAAAAGAATAATCCAAGTTTCTTCTGGTAAAGTTTTCTTTTTGATTGAATGAATGGATGGATCAATGGATATATGGATCTTTTCTCTAGCTCTTTTTTTTTCTCTTGCTAATCCATCCTCATGCTACTCCGCACACGAGTAATTATTCCCCCCCTTATCTAAGAATCATCCCCTTTAGATTATGGATTCCCAATCAGGTAGGGTGGGTGTATTCGCATGCTAATAACCTCATGACGTTATCTCAACTCCTAAAATGGTATAGGACAAATAATGAAATAATATAATGTTGCCCATCTGCCTCCAGATGGCACTGCGGTACTGTAGGTGAACATCACAACTTTTCAGCATTAAAATTAAATATCTAATAATACGTTCTCAGGACCTCTTTGACCTTTCCATATAAATCACTGAGGAAGGTCTTTTCCATACACTTTTAATTACCTATATCCTGGACTTGTTGGAGTTGACTGTCTTCTCCTATCTTTTTGAAATATAGGTTGAGAGGCTTTGACGCTTGGCATCGGAACTTGTATATTTCATTTATCTACATCCATGAATAACTATTGTTTGGAATCCAATTAACTTAAACTTACTTGTTTTTGTATCTTCTACAATACCTTCTAAATGGTAAATACATGGTATAACATATATATAAATCGATAGATAACACATTATATGAATTATTGATTAACATATGTTGTAAACTAAATATACCATGCAAAGATATATGTAATATAATTATGAATATATAAATTGAACCTCATACAGCAGGTGTGCTCCAAGGACATGAGTCCTTATCAAGTAACCATGTTCTCTCCAGACAGATATGTTTTAGGGAGTTGGCATACTCCTTACCAGATGGTCTCATATCTTTAGTAATAACTTTTAAATACAATGTCCATCTATGTTCACAATTATTATTTTTTTTATATAGACTGAACTTGCCATGAACTCATCTTGGCTTCCTCAGCCACATAATATAACTTTGGTTCAGGCTGGTGTTATTCTTAAAGGCAATGAGATGAGCGTTCATTTTGATTATAATGTCATTAGATAATATTGTATACGTAGGAAAATGCACAACATACCACAGTTTATGGAGGACCCTAAAGGATTTAAAAAGGAGGTTTGAAGTGCCAGGTATGACCACTGAGGAAGGGATGTGGAATCATCTCGAAACGCGTCTGGTATATTGGACACTTCGATAAATACCTCCGTTATAAAGAACTCTACATGCATGGCCATGCAATCTTAAAGTTCATATCATCCGAATATTGAACACATCCGAATATTGAACTCACTCACTACTAAGGCGATTGTGCTTACCAAGCGAAAGCTCCACCTGCAGTATCGCGATACTTGGTGCGGTCGACGGAGGACACGAGGAGTGAGGCATTGCGGCGTCTTCAGCTCACCTCCCGGGATATCCCACCAACAGTCCCTTCTGATATGACTAACAGGAGGTAAGAGTGATTTTTCTCAATATCTGAGACAATTGGAACATTTAGATGAAGTTGCTGTGTCTATGATATATTTCTCACACAAGCGCACTATCAAGTGAGACGGCACAGATCGTTTGTATCCATTATCACTGCGACACTCCACCATTAGCTATATTTGGAATATACTGGATGAATTGCGACATCGATTATTTAAATGAACTTATATTGTGAAACAAGGCGTTACAGGTTTCATATATCCAACACTCATTGGGACGATCTGTTATAAGCGGTTGTATCTAACAGATACGGAAGGAAGCAAAACCCCAGCATCTATTGGCGCACAGCTAATTATCAAGAGTCCTAAGTTTGACACACTATTTTTGTCCTACTATTTTTGGAGTGTCTCACCTATTGCACGCTATTAGAAGATTTTGGATATTAAAGGGATTCTGTCACCAGGTTTTGGCCTATAGAGCTGCGGACATGCACGGCTAGATCGCTGCTAGCATGTCCGCAATATATTTGTCCTATAGGGCTGTGTGGTTTTAATTTCTTTAAAAAAGGATTTTATAGATATGTAAATGAGTCTTGAATGTGTCCAAGGGGCTGCACTAACCTTACTTGTGCCCAGCCATGCCCACCTGTGAAGGAGCCCAGCACCGCCTATGTCCTCCGAATCTCCTCCTTTCATCAACGATAGATAGCCGTAATCTCGCGATGCGCGAGATCACGCATGCCCAGTTCTTTCCCTGAGGCTGATGCCAGCACAGGGAAGGAACACTATACTGGCACTGCGCATCGCGAGATTACGGCTATCTATCGTTGATGAAAGGAGGAGATTCGGAGGACATAGGCGGTGCTGGGCTTCTTCACAGGCGGGCGTGGCTGGGCACGGCTGGGCACAAGTAAGGTTAGTGCAGCCCCTTGGACACATTCAAGGCTCATTTACATATCTATAAAATCCTTTTTTAAAGAAATTAAAACCACACAGCCCTATAGGACAGATATATTGCGAACATGCTAGCGGCGATCTAGCCGTGCATGTCCGTATCTCTATAGGCCAAAACCTGGTGACAGAATCCCTTTAATGACCAAGAGAGTCATAAACTTTACGCATTTTTGTTGGACACTTCTCACCAAAAATAATTTTTGGATTTTTTTTTTTATTTCATAGTTTTTCTACACATTATTTTTACGTCACTCATTTTTACCATCCTATTGATCACTATTGACTTTATCTTGATTATATCCGTATGCTGCTATTGTAATATCTAATTATTATATTGTTGCTATTAATTTACCCTGCGGTTTCCTGTATACATGCTGCTACTATTCTAGGATTGGTCAACCAATTGCAGTTCCTTTTTTATCCTATATCATACTTTTTTTATCTTATATTTTATACCTATAATAATAAACATATATAATTGATGCCATAGTGTTAGTGCTTGCTTACTCCATTTACTGTTCGGTTTATAGCTTCAGCTTCAGATTCAGTTGTGGATTGCTGGTGTGTGGTTCTTGGCAGAGTTCCTGGTACTTCCTTAGCTCCTTTGAAGATACAGTAGCAAGAAAAGGTATGTGAACCCTTTGGAATGATATGTATTTCTGCACAAATTGGTCATAAAATGTGATCTGATCTTCATCTAAGTCACAAAAATAGACAATCACATCTGCTTGAACTAATAACACACAAATAAATTAAATGTTACCATGTTTTTATTGAACACAGCATGTAAACATTCACAGTGCAGGTGGAAAAAGTATGTGAACCCCTAGACTAATGACATCTCCAAGAGCTAATTAGAGTGAGGTGTCAGCCAACTGGAGTCCCATCAATGAGATGAGATTGGAGGTGTTGGTTACAGCTGCCCTGCCCTATTAAAAACACACACCAGCATTGCCTGATGTGAATGATGCCTTGCACAAAAGAGCTCTCAGAAGACCTACGATTAAGAATTATTGACTTGCATAAAGCTGGAAAGGGTTATAAAAGTATCTCCAAAAGCCTTGCTGTTCATCAGTCCACGGTAAGACAAATTGTCTATAAATGGAGAAAGTTCAGCACTGCTGCTACTCTCCCTAGGAGTGGCCATCCTGTAAAGATGACTGCAAGAGCACAGCGCAGACTGCTCAATGAGGTGAAGAAGAATCCTAGAGTGTCAGCTAAAGACTTACAAAAGTCTCTGGCATATGCTAACATCCCTGTTAGCGAATCTACGATACGTAAAACCTCTAGGTATTCTAGGTATTCTTGGGTATGAACACACCTACCTCTGGGGTCTGTTCATACTGGTAGTCAGTCAGGATCTTGGCTAGGGTTTTACTAGGAGGTGTCCTTCTTCCTTCCCTAGTTCTCAGGCCTGATTCCCTGTTTCCCCCTTCCCTCTTATGCTCGGTGTGGTGTATCCCTCCCACACCGAAGCGTGACACTTTTTTTACTGGGTGCAAATAGCAGCACCCTGCAGGCTCTCTGGAGCAATGTTCCTCTTATTTGAGCTGCCTTTATGGTCCTCATGGCCTGGATGAGTGAGAGCTAGATCATAGGCTCCCTCTCTCATGTTCTACTTTCCCACTTCCTCTCTAACTATCTCTGCACCTTCCTTGGCAGGAAGTCAGACAAGCCGACTCGTACAAAGAGGGGAGGAATAAAATGGTAAGTCACATTACTATTGCCAAACACTGCCAAACATACCTCATTCGCTAGTGTATAGCTTGACATTAAATTGCATTGCATTACAAACCCTTTACAATTGTAATACCCCCAGGTCAGGGGTACTACACACCCCCTTGGTGAAAGTCAGGCCATCCTTGGGCTGTGCTTGTGGTCCGTCCTAGTAGCCTGGCATCAAATACCCAAAGCTGCCGTTTATGCTGACCCCCTCCCTCCTATTGCTGTGGAGAGACCAGGTTAAGGGCATAATTGCATACACGCCACAACAAATTGCCTAAACTAATATTCAAGCTAGCAAGGGAGCATAATAGCTAGTACCTGAGGGACAGTCCAAGATGTTGAAAGAAGGTAGACTAAAATGATTGTCTCTGCAACAAAGGGAGTTATTGTTAAAATGCTGAAATCTAATCAGAATTTAGTAACATGACCTGGCCATCTTAGATGTAAAAATTGACATATGATGTATGGGATGTGTAGATGGATTGTAGTAGGATGTCAGCTCAGCTTTTTTGGTGATTCCCATGTTGAACATTAGGGCAAATATATATTTTTTTATTCCTGGCACATTCGCTGGCTTCCGAAATTTGGGTTTTACATAAAATTATTTTTTGGATTGTTTGCCATATCAAATAATGTACAATTTGCTCTAAAAGTTCCTGAGCAATAAAAATTTTTTTTAAAAGCAAGTGAGGAAAATTTTTTAGTTTGCAGATTAATGCCAGCATGTACTGTAAATGGTGAAATGTTTGGCATGTTATAAGAGGGAAACTGTACTGGATTTATAGCAGATGGGACAGATTGTGCTTCATGCTGACTTTGGACCTCAGCACTGGAAGTTCTATACACAGATTCACTGCTCTGTTCACCCGTACTGCAACTAAAGCTTTGTGCCATGTGGCTTGTAGATGGCCTTGGCACATCACTGCTGGTACTTGCCATGCATTCCTTAATACTGTCGGCTAAACTTTACTGCCCTCTCTAGATTATTTGTGGTATGTGAGTGTCACAATCGGAGTCACAAGAGCTTGCAGTTAATGTGTCACTGCTGTCAATTGGTTCATACTCAGAACTTGACTCTTTTATACAACTTTTCTCAATAGAAGAACAAAGAAAAGCATATGGCTCTATGCCTTGTCTTAAATTAAGCACATCTTCCACCAGCACAAGGGGTATCAAAGACCAATATTTGATAAATGACCCCCACTGTGTAGCAACAGAATTCCCTGGTATTTAAACTCTAACCCCTATACAAGGATCTGGACTTCCCTGCAAGGGATGCCCCAGGTTACACCCACAGGAGTGGTCTCCAGTACAAACAGCTGATGTGATGTTGGCATTAGATACCAGGATGCAGTGCAAAGTTGGGAGACAGATGTCATAGTAAGACAAGCAAAGGCCAGGCAGATAACATACATGACAGAAAACTGGCCAGACTCACCCTAGGTGGCTATAAAAAGCAATCATTAGATTGCTTCTCCAATACATTGCAATGGATTACTGTCACTCCATATTACAAATCTAGTATGTCATTGATATAGTGCCACCAAACTAAGCAGTGTTTGGTGAACACCAACTGGAATAAATATGACAATGTTCAAGCCAAATCACACATTTGCATATGTAGGGAAGATGTTGATCCCCATCGCGGTTCCCCAAATTCTGCAGGAAGTAATTCTTCCTCACAACACCATCAAGCAATTAAATAAGAAATCTTATTTCATTTTTAGCATGGGAAGGCTTAATTTGTAACTAAAGGGGTTGTCAGTTAGTCAGTGAGTTCAAAAAAATGTATCTGTATAGCACCACCTGCTCTTTGCTTTTTCTTTTTTGTTAGTCCTGCTCACAGAGATGGCCACACATGCTCAGTTTCATCCTTCAACTGCCTCCTGAGCTGTGATAGGGGTAGAGCTCCAGCAGAAAAGACAATCCCCCTGAGCTGCATCAGAATAGATACCCCCCCTTGAGCTGCAAGCTTGATATATAAATCTAGAAGAGCAATAAATGGGCAGATCTTTGGATCCATGTGAGATACAAGGCTGGTTCTAGCTTTGTTGGAAATAAATTGTCATGTATTAAATTGTCATGACGTCTGATTTTCATTTTTTACAATAGTCATGTGATAATCGCTTCAATATACTACCTGTAGATCCCCATCACAGAACATTGTCCATGCTAGCCACTATTGGACTTACTGGTGGATATCATCACTAAAAAGCAGGAAATAAAGTATCCATCATGTAGAACATCATATGAAAGACTGGTCAGAAATATGATCCCAAAATGGTAGCACATGGACCAAGACAAGTGAATTTTACATAGGCTTATGTGCATAAGATCCTCAATCAAGTGCTGTTCCACTTCCGCTTGACCCAGCCCTGACACAAATGAGTCTTTTTGTTAATTCAAATTGTAAGCACAAAAATATTTTCAAATTGAACAGGTTATTCTTCCTAGTTTTACACAAAATCAAATCCCTAATGAGGTGCACGTTTTTAAACGCAGACGGAATGAATAGATCTGAACTTTTCATTCTTCTACTCATATCAGTGATACATTCCAGACAGTTTTACTGCCCATTTTTAGAAGAAAAATATGAGAAAATCTTAAAATGTGTTCTTGTCTCTTCTTGTTAAACGAAATTGCTGACAGCCTGTAAGCTTGGAAAAGGTGCTTCAAGAACCTTTGCTATCTGTCAAAGCTAAACTTTTTTCTCACCCACTGAGCCAGGGTCAGAAGCAGACAATATGCTTCCCAATGAAGGCTAGATTGATACCACTGATCTGTATGATCTTCATATACTGACAATATGCCTTCAGCAAACTCAATTACATATTTTACATGAGGAACTTTACCTTGAGTAAACTTGTACAATTCAATCACCATTATATGATTCTATATAACTTTATCTAATCCAAAAATAGGGTTGAAATGGCCAGGGTACATACTTCAGAGAATCCTCTGGTAGGCTCAGGCTTACGTATAATAATGGATCCCAAAAGCCTGCAGAAGAGGATCTCATTAGGAGCTGATTTTGGAACCAGTTGATTTAATAAATAGCCCATTGAAACCTATAGATGATATGTCATCCTGTGATAACAAAGATTAGAATAAACTAGGATAAATTAATTCCTCAGGTGGACCCAAGGAAACCAAGTCCTACAGTGCTACCATACCACCAAAGCCAATCTCTTGATCCAGAGTTTGTCTCATATCACGTGTTAGAGGGAGATAGTAAGGCATTGACAAGTGATCCTTGCTCTCAAGGTTGTAGATGACTGTGACATAACAAGGAGAAGCCATCATATCACACAAATATATGAAATATATGAAAAGATACCTAATAACTAACAATACCCACGTACAAAATCAAATATTGCATTATTCGCACTGACCACTAGAGGTAAGACAGTCGGTTGATACTGTTTTCTGTAGATCACTTGTCAGCTTTGCAGTGTCGATTGAGAAAGAATGAGCACAGTCATAATATAATTTGAGGTTGGGTGACAGCTCTATTGTTCTGCTGGAAGCCTAGATAAGGCAGGATAGTAATATTGTTATATGGACGGCTTCTGCCTGCAGCTGTCCCACTCTCCTGTACAGGCATGGGTGCTTATCCATTCACCTTCCCGCTCCTGCTCCAGTGGTCTGAACCTGCTTGTTTCCTCTGCTCTCCTGCAACGGGACCAGCTGCCAGAGTCATTGATTTGTTCTCCCTATCAGGCCTCACACTTCTGCCCATGGGGAGCTTGTGCTCCTTCCAGCTTTCCCCTATGAGAGCATGCTTGTGGCAATAGGTTTCCTAACTTTCTAGTGTCCTGTGAAGGTGTGCTGTGTCTGTTGTCTGCCCATGTACTGACTTTTTGAATGTTTACTGGATTCTGACCCTATGCTTCCTGGCCTGACCTGTGCCTGACCTCTGTATTGACCATTATCTGCCTGGCCTGACCTCAGATTGTTTATCAGATTGCTTGTTCCCTGCCTGCCCTGACCTCAGCCTTTCCCTGACTATGGTTTTGCCAGTCCAGATCCCTGTCCAGGGATTAATGGGTGAAAAAATGGAATTGTCAGGATATCGCCCCTAGAAGTTGCCCAAAACCAAATCTTTTGGTTGACACAGTGGTTCCACATTCACTGCTGTAACAGCTATACGGTATACATACAGATAGGGCTCTGTAAGCAGCTGACCTGTCAGTCTCTCTGGTCTCTATTAGGAGGAGCTGTACTTTATTTCTTCCTGAAGACTGTAATAATGTATATTTATCTGTTAATTAACTCCTATTCATTTCGGTTGCAATAAAGTACACATATCCTTCTGTACTGTAAATACAGACAATACAGGACGGTGGTGTGTCTTCAATACGGCAGCATCTAGGGAAGATATAAAAAATAATGACAACAATAATAACTGAAATCTAGTTACTGAGGATAACATTACTTACATGAGACATTCCCTTTATTCTGGGACTTGCCTAAAGAGGATAACCATGCTAACCATGCAAAACAAAAGCAGTCAAATGTAGTTTTGTGCATTCCATTAACATCAGGCCTGAACAGGGGACTTTGAAAGCTAGTGGCCACCATGAGTATGTTTGCCCATGACCCTGCACATGCGCAGAAGACACTGTACAGTGCAGTGGGCTTATTGCATCTATATGAAGCTGCAGGCCTATTAGACTGAAGTTAGAGGAGGGCTTTGCCTTGAAGCATGCTTCTGGTATGTTTTACCAGGGAATTATGGTTTTAAGTGCCAGGTTGAAACTATAGGCACTACCTCCCACACACTAGTAAAGAAAGGGTAATGAAGAGAAAAACAAAACATCTTGATACAAGCTGCTTCCACTATCTGTGCTAGGAGGAAGACATACTTCTAGAAACCCATGAAATTGGCTGGACAGATATCTCTCCGCACAACAGTTTTTGTCCAGCAGAATCCAAGCATAAATGCTGCGAAGCGGCCTGATTCCTGCCGATTCGCAGAATAGTAAGTAGGCTCTGGCGGTGAACAGCAGTATCGTCTAGGCCGGATCCAGAGAACTCCAGCAAGCTTTTTCTTAGCTGGATTGCTCTGCTGCATGTGTGAAACTAGCCTTAGGCGGCATGGTCCTGTTAATATACCTATCAAGGTTTGTTTCTGTTCAGACTCTATACTTACTATTTATAGCTCCCTTCTTTGAAACATTATATAGACTTGATTTTTTTCTACTTTATGCTCTGCTATTATGTATTTCAGCTCCTTCTATATTTATGAACATTACACATTTTCATTCTTTGCACTATAGACCTTGTACCTTGGGTTTTGTTTCTTGCTTCTTATACCCGCATTGATTGTCTTGCAGTGTCTGAAAAATATCCAAGTGTGTCCCAAAAACATACGCTGTTATATCGATGGCCTGTTCTGATCCACTCAGCCTTCTTCTCCTGCTCCGGCGACCCAGATCCATCGGCCTTTCTCTGTTGCGGCAGACCTTGCCACTAGAGTCACATGTTTGTGCTTCCTAGGAGGCCACAGCTAGCTTCTCGCGCACAAGTCCAGCTTCCGGCTCTTGAAGAACCAGTGTGCACCCTAATTCACACCAGCCAGTGGCTGGTCACCTTTGGGTACTTAAAGTGATTATACTCTTTTTTTTTTTTTTTCAGACTGATGATTTATCCTTTGGATAGGTCATTAGCATCTGAGCGGTGAGGGTCCGGCTACTGCCAATCAGCTGTTTGAGAAGGTAGTGGAGCTCGCAGTAATGCTGCGGCCTTCTTGTTACTTTCCGTAGGCCAGTGACGTCATGACTATAGGTTATGTGGCCTGGGTGCAGCTTAGCCCCATTCACTTCAATTGACTTGAGCTGCGCCTAGGCCACATGACCTATAGTAATGATGTCACTGGCTGATCAGATGCTTATGACCTATCAAAAGGATAGATCATAAGTCTAAAGAGGTGGATAACCCCTTTAAGGCACCTTCCTCCATTTGATGCTGCCTCAGCAATACGCTGCCTAGCTTGCTAGTGTCCTACGAAGGTGTGCTGTTTCTGTTGGCTGCCTGTGTACTGATTTTCTGCCCATTTACTGGATTCTAACCCTCTGCTTCCTGACATGACCTGTGCCTGTTATCCGTATTGACCTTTCACTGCCTGCCCTGACCTTGGACTGTTGACCAGATTGCTCGTACTCCCTGTGGGTCAGCTGTCAGTTACACAAAGACTATGCCAGGAGGTAGTGGCCTGGTGGTTCCCCTGAAGTGAAGTCCAGATCTCTGTACAGGGGATAAAGGGTGAAAACCAGGGGACTACCAGAATAATGACCTTAGCAGTAGCCCAAAGCTAAATCTTTTGGTTGACACAATGGTTCCATGCCCACTGCCATAACAGTTCAGTAGCATACATTATTCTTGGATTGCTGAAATGAACACACGCATTATCTGATTTACGTGTCAAGTTTTCTTTTCTTATCCAAAAATAAAGTGAATAAATAGATTTTCTGCATTATGCTGAAATAATACAATAGGCTTTACTGCTTTTTTCAGTTCCTGCAATATTCAGTGCGTGCCTAAACCCATTCTACATCAGATAACAACATTTAAAATCCCAATTTTTCCCTTCAACTCCAATTTTTTTTTTTGTGTGGTTTGCTTAATACGTTGATCGGCCCTCCTAAATCATCCAGCTGTAATTTACTCTTTTACGCTTCAATAACATAAAACCCTCCTATTAGCCTATGGGAGGAAATGTTTGGATCAAAGACATTATGCTGAAAGGTTAATATGTCAGGGACAAGCATATGCATGGCTGTCAGGACTTCTTCTGGAAGCCAGGGGGTGCTCAAGATTTGTAGAATACAGAGCCAACCATAGATTCCTACAAAGTCAATAAAGAACAATGGTAAAATGCTGCCGACTTTAAATCATCTCTGTCCAAGGGAACAGAAAATGTGCAACCGCCTGAGTGCAGTATCAGTGGACATCCAGTAGAGGGAGCCCACACATAGTCAATAAGTGCTTATTTACTGGAATCAAAGCCCATGAATCAACTCTGCGGCTCAGCATTTGGAAGCACTGGATATAACCACGTATTGAAAGATAAAAATTCCTATTCTTCAAGTATCGATGAGCAGCATCTTAATAGACTCTTGCATCTGCTTTAATTAAACCATAAGGATGTGTTCTGTCATTCTGTCAGGGAGAGACTGAGATTGATAGGGAAAGAATTATGTAGGAGGGATGACAGACATGAATTAGATGTCAATAGGGCATGTCACATTGGTGGGGAAAAGGGCGCCTAGTGGAGGGCCCCTGTGTAATAACGCCATACAACTCATTTCCTTAGCGTGATGTGCCTGTCATAGTCCATCACTTACCTTAAAGAGGACCTGCCACATCTATTCACATGTCTGTTTTAGTGAATACTTATTTAGAATTTCCCATTAAAAAGGTTGTCCCATCTCGGCTTTTCATGTGAAGCACTGACAATTGTATTGCTATGTATTGTATTTTTGTATGTTTGGCTGTATCTACCACTAGTTAAGGATGTGGATGGCTATGGTTGGCTAACCAACCTGTTCCTCTGCTCTTGGTAGGAGTGGGCTGGTCCTGCTTCCTGCCAGGCTGGGTTGTTCCTGTTGAGACGGAGAGAGGAGAGGAAGCACACGCCAGAGCTCCAGAGAAAATAACTTAAAGGGGTATTCTCATCTTCCCTTTTCATACTTACCTTCCTTGAGCGCGACGTTCACTTCCTGGATTCCTCTCCCGTCCGGGGCGCGCTTGCGCAGAAGACTGAAGATTTTCTCCCGGCCGGGTCGCGCAATGTCCTGAATGTGCACGTCGCCGCGCATGCGCCATGGTGACTTATTCCTAGCCTGTATAGTACAGAGCCGGCGTGCGCGTTCGCGGCTCTGTACTATACTGGCCAAGAAGAGGTCATCATGGCGCATGCACGGCGGCGTGCGCGTTCAGGACATTGCGCGGCCGGGCCGGGAGAGAATCTTCAGTCTTCTGCGCGAGCGCGGCCCGGCGGGATTCGACAGGAGAGGTGGCCGTAACCAGGGGAGACCAAAGACAACATCAGGTAAGAGGGGACTTATTTTCTAAAAAAGGGTGGGAATTGGGTAATAAAATGCATTTAGAAAAATGATCACTGTCAAATCATTAAGAGATTTAACTGTGATTATTAAGATGAGAATAAGGGGTTATCCCATGACAATGTAAACAATGAAAATCAGAGATCATATAGTACATGACAATCATGACAAATATGACAAATACAGTACATGACAAAGAGTGAACAGCTAAGGCCTGCTTCTCACCTGCATTAAAGCGGATCCGGCGGGGGGGGGGGGGCCTGGTTTGCAGAGTATGTGAGAGGACGCACGGCTGGTGAGCTCCCGCCACTCATCGGCTATTTTTCCTGCTAACCCTATGCTAGAAGTGTGAAAAGTGGATGGTCAGACGCTAGAACTGAGGCACTATCGTGTGAGACATCGGGTTAATACTAAAATCACACCATGACAAAGAGAAAAGACCATAAAGGAGCAAAACGAGATATCTGCTCCTCAGAGGTTCAAAGAGAAGTTTGCACGCACACAATCCACCGAAAGAGGTGGCAAAACAAGTAAAAAAGAAACAATTATGTGTGATTACCGAATCATGTAGTGCTTCTGAGGACTGTGGCGAAGACATGGAGAATGAATATGCTCTGGCTCAGGGGAAGTCCTCTCAGGCAAATGCATCTGGTACAGAGTCATTCCAACCAACACAGAGGAGCCGACTCTGAAAGACGTCTTGAAAGCTATCGCACGGTGCAGTAAGTCCCTGTCTATACAGAATGTGCAAGTGAAGGCCATAAAACAGGATCTGAGTATTGTGTGTCACGACTTGCAAAAACTTGCTGAGCGCACCACAGAGGACCGGATGGGCGAGATGGAAGACGCCATTCCCCCTTTGCAAAATGAGATGAGGGCGCAGACAAACAAAATGAGCGTCTTGGCAGCCAGGCAAGACGATCTGGAGAATAGACTAAGGCGCAACAATGTTAGAATGGTGGGAGTCTCAGAGAAAGTGGATGGGGCACATGCTACAGAGTATTTTGAGACATGGCTCCAAAATATATTTGGCAAAGATACCCTTACACCCCTGTTCGCTGTGGAGAGGGCACACAGAGTGCCTATGAGACCCCTACCAATTCCTGGACATAAAGAAGAAGCTGCGAAACTTACAAGTCCCATACTCCATGTTATACCCGGCAAAGCTGAGCGTGGTGGCGCTAGGGAGCACCCACTTCTTTGAGAACCCTTCAGACGCCATGAGGTGGTTAGACAGTCATGAATGCCAACTTGGACCAGTGGACAATCCCGGGGACTGAATAGGCCTCAATGACGCAGTAATATCTCCCACTGAAAGTCGAATGGGGACAAAAAAGGGAATCTGAGTTAAATGTGTGGATGGGGTTGTGAGTATCATGATCCATGTTTATTTACAGATACATGTCTTATATTATCATACATGTGTATTACTGGCGGAGAGGAGGATACAAATCTGATGTCTTAAGATTTGCATAGGTGAATGTGTATTATACCTGTGTGGTGGGGGCGGTGTAACGGTCGCGTACACACACACACACAGGGGGGAGGGAAGTGACCACTGCGCTCCACCCTTACCCCTGGCCCTGCCTACTTGCCTCGCGAGTCCTAATGACAGGGGACAACTGGACGGCAATCCCTAACTTGGAATAAGTGCAGGGATGACAGACAGACAAACAACAGGACGTGAACGGACCGAGTCAATACCAGGAAAGCTGCAAAGTACAAATGGAGCAAGCAGAGAATTGTCAGGAGAAACCGGGGTCATAAATACCAGGAGAGCAGAGAAGTACAAGAGGAGTCCTAAGAGAGTAGTCAGGTGGGAGCCGAGGTCACAATACCAGGACGGATGCGCAGTACAGGAGGAGCAGGCAAAAGGATGGTCAGGGAACAGGATCAGGTAAGTATTCAGCAGTCCAACAAATAGCCAGGAACCTAGAAATTAACAGGCAACCTGTAGCCAGCAGGCTGCCTGTATTTATAGTGGGGAGTGAGGGTCATGTGACGTGGCCAGCGTCACATGACCGACAGACCAACCAGTCGAGCACCGAGTGATCAGCTCGGCGCTCAAGGCAGACTAGGAGCAGGGAGCCACCCATCTAGTAAAGCCGCCCTGGGAATGAGGTCAAACACAGAACCTCATTCCAAAAGCTAAGCAACAGTTCTGCGGGCAATGGGGGACCGAGTGCACCTTTGGAACCCCGTGACAGGCGGGTCTAACTGTAGATAAGCGGGAAGCTAGCTACGATCTCCTGTGTAGTTTGCAACAGAATACAGGTTATATTACTAGTTTGAATGTTTCCTCACATTTGTATTAAAGTGTAATATATATAGCTCTGATGGGGCCCTTATGAGTGTGGTGGTTTTTTGCCACTGGTTAGCGTTGAAAGGTTAGCACTCACAGCCTCTGGATTGAGGTTCATAGTGAGTCTCAGCGATAGCGGGTGGCTGCACAGCTGCTGGAGGGCGCACCCAGGTTAAGTGTTCGAGGGGCGGTATATTTCTGCGGGTTGTTTGTTAGTCGGATTTATTATGGTAATGTGTGCAGACGAAGTGTCACGGTGGGGAGTGGGGGGGGGGAACTCCCCACCGAACACCAAGAGGGAAACAGGGAAGCAACTAGGCCTGGACACTGGGAAAAGGGAGCTGGTCAACTCCGAATGCCACCCTAATCCTGGCCCTGACTCCTACCCGTATGAGCGGACCCAAATGGTAGGACGGCTCATAACCAGGAACCTCAGACCCTGGAATCCCTGAATAGCCCTAGGGATAATGTCAGGGCCTGAGACATCCTGTTCCTCCAAGACACGGAAGAACAGGAGTCTCCACCGGCTTAGATGCAAAGGAAGGGGGAGACAGTGAGCTGCAACTGAAACGGCAGGCAAGAACCAGACAGGAAAAGAACCAGGAGAAAGAAGGAAGGTAAAATCATGCTGCAGCAACAACATGTTGCCACTGGCAGCCAGCATGCACGGCACACGTGTCACGGCGAACAACAACAGTACCGTGACACAGCCGTGACATTAGGGTTAAGAACAGTAGTCTGCTTTGCGGGATGCAATTGGAGGAGGGGAGATGGGGGGAAGCACCGGCTATATCCTGTATGACTTTTAGCGCTGTTATACCAAATGGCTAACCCAGTAACATTTATGAGTTGGAATGTACGGGGGGAAACGATACTAAGAGGAGGGCGATCCTAGATACTCTAAGAACATATCACCCTTTGATATGCTGTATACAGGAAACACATCTTATCCCTAAAAGAGTTGGGTTGTTGACGCCGGCGTGGGCGGGTCAGTGCTATCACTTGACTCGCTCAAGAGGAGTTAGTATAATTATTCACAAAAATATCCCATTTGTTTGAATGTATAGAAACACATATAGATATCGAAGGCAGATATGTCTGTTTACATGGTAGACTGCTCAATGTCCTGTGTGTGATAGTGGGGGTATATGTCCCTCCCCCATACTCCCCTGAGGTACTGCAAAAAGTTCTGCTATTTACCTCCCAATTACCTGGAATCCCTACTCTTGTAATGGGGGATTTTAATAATTACATTAGTCCTACTTTGGATAAATACCAGGGTGGGGTGGCCCGGGCACACTTGGACCTGACGTCCTTTGGTCGAACTTTGCAAGACGTAGCCCTGATAGACCTATGGAGGGTGCGACATCCGGAGAGTAGGCAATATTCATGCTGCTCAACCACATACAAATCTCTATCCCGGATAGATGTAGTCTTGGGCAATCAGGATATGGGTAGGTTGGTGCAGACAGTCCACTAGCTCTCTAGAAAGCTGTCTGATCACTCTCCAGTGCTGTTTAAAGCTAAATGTGTGCCAGTTAGGCAGCAAGGTAAAACGATGTGGCGCTTGAACCCCCAATGGCTAAATGTAATTACAATACCCGCTGGTTTATCTGATAGATTACGGGAGTTTTTTTTAGCCAAAACGAAAACTCAGCGTCAAAATTAGTAGGATGGGACATAAAGCTCCGGGGATTGATGGCATACCTGTGGAAGTGTTTAAAGCCCACAAGGAGGTGCTATTGCATCATCTTTTGGAAGTCTTTAATGCTGCCTTGTCCCATGGGAGCTTCCTCCATCCATGAATTAGGCCATCATAGTAGTATAGCACAAACCTGTATAAGGATGTTACGCTAGCGGAGTCCTACTGCCCCATATCACTACTTAAGTGATGTAAAGATTCTGGGTGAAATATTAGCCAACAGACTGGTTAAAGGGGTTGTTTCATCATGGACAATGGGGGGCATATCGCTAGGATATGCCCCCATTGTCTTATAGGTGCAGGTCCCACCGCTGGGACACGCACCTATATCAAGAACGGAGCCCCGAAAGGTGGTGGCTGGAGGACTCTGGTCCGGCCACCACCAAGCCGGCTCCCCATAGAAGTGAATGGGAGCATACCGTGCATGCGCGGCCCCTGCTCCCATTCATTTCTATGGGGACGACGGAAATAGCTGAGCCAGCTGGCTCGGCTATTTTCGCTGGCCCCATCGAAAAGGAAAGGAGGGCGGCTGTGCATGCGCCATCCTTCACTTGCAGGGCTCCATTCTCAATATAGGTGCGGGTCCCAGCAGTGGGACCCACACCTATAAGACAATGGGGGCATATCCTAGTGATATGCCCCCATTGTCCATGATGAGAAAACCCCTTTAAGGTCATAAAATCAGCTATACATTCTGACCAGGCAGGATTCATGCCAAATATGTCTACTGCAGTGGATACAAGACGCTTGTTTCTTAATCTACAAGACCAAGCACATGATGCTGGGGATGCTGCGGTCGCATCTCTTGATGCAGCCAAGGCTTTCGATAGCGTAGAGCGGACATATTTATGGGCAGTGCTCGAGAGGATGGGTTTTGGTGGGAGCTTTATAGCATGGGTACAGCTTTTATATGCTTCACCGCAGGCGAGAATAAGAGCAAATGGAATTCTGTCGGATAGCTTCTCACTTGGGAGGGGAACTAGGCAGGGGTGTCCGCTGTCACCTCTCCTCTTTGTGGTGGTAGTAGAACCCCTGGCCGCAGCCATACAAGCCTCTGATGAGGTGAAAGGGTTCTGCTATGGCAAGAGCCAGTTGGTTACACTCTCTACCGCAAGCCATGGATATTATTGATGCATTTGGGAGATTGTCTGGGCTAGTCATTAACTGGTCGAAATCATTGCTACTACTGTTAAGAAGCCAGTTGGAGGGAGAGAGGAGGGAGAGACTGCTTCTGAGGTTAGGTTGAAGGTAGTTACCCAATTCAGATCTCTTTCAATTCCATGGAGTATGATGCTTTAAATTTACAACCTCTACTTGCTAAATTCCAGAAAAAAGTGTATGATTGGATACGGCTCCCCTTAACACTTATATGGAGAGTAAATTTGATAAAAATAGTACTCATGCCCCAATTGCTGTATCTACTACATAACACACCAGTGTGGATTCCACTTTAGTTTTTTCATAAAGTTAGTGTAATCTTTAGAGACCTAATATGGAAAAAAAAAATGCTTAGAATTAGTATGGAAACACTACAGAGACCTAAAGAACAGGGAGGATTGGTCCTGCCAAATCGATGGTTGTATTACCTAGCATCCCAGATGCAACATCTGAGAGGTTGGGGAGCTACAGTACCAAGGTGGAGTCTGCAGCTGGGAAGATGGTGCAGTCCCTAGTATCAACTGAAGCACTGCTGTCAGCACTGGAGGCAGGAATGTTTGTGGGGAATGTGTATCCCACGTATATTCACAAGGTTTGGACTAAGGTACGGCAAATCCTGGAAATCAGGGGGTTCTCGGAACACACTTTAATATGGCCGAATAGTATGTATTAAGAACTGCAGAAAATACAGAAGTTTAGGGAGTGGGAGTCCAAAAACCTCATCTACGTAAAACAGCTGTTCCAAGAGGGATCCCTCAAACCATTTACTCAGTTGCAGCAGGAGTTTGGGTTGTCTAGACATAGCTTTTATCAGTACTTACAACTACGGCACGCCATTCAAATGCAAAATCAGGATACCCCTATCACACAGGCACCAAAAAACGTTCTCAATGATCTGGTCGCAGTTCAGGGTAGTACAGAAGTAGTCATATCAGCTCACTATAGGGGATTGTTGGTGGAATATCTTAAAAAGCACCCATTAGCACTGCTAGAAAAATGGAAGAAAGACATTCCAGGGCTGTCAGAGGAACAGTGGGTGGAGATATTGTAGAGCTACCCGGATATAGCAGTAAGCAAAACATAGAGGGTGTCACAATTGTATTTATTGCACAGAGTATATAAAATTATTGCACGTGATGGGATATCGTACAGAGGATAGCTGTCCTAGATGTGGGGCATCTCAGGCAGATCTCATTCATATGATGTGGAACTGCCCTAGGCTACGAAGATATTGGATGGATGTGGTGGAACTGATTAATAACATATTTCACTGTCAACTGAATAGAAATCCAGCTGTGTGTATATTAGGATGTATCAATGATTTACATGTGACTGGAGGCCATCGGCTATCTATCCTACGGATTCTATACCAAGCCCGCAAATTGATAGCATATTACTGGATAAATCCAGTTCCACCTACTAAGGGGGAGCTGATTAATAGGATTAATCTGTTGTTCAGACTGGAGACATTTGTATACTCTAACAGGGGATGCGCTAAACGATTTGAAGACATCTGGAGTGCGTGGCTGGACACACCAGGCCTAGCACCACTAGTATTAACTAGAGATAGATGAAGGTAATTGGGGATGAGGCTCTGGGGGATAGAGATAGTAGATGGCCTTCTAGGTGGATTGTCCTCTGTATACCTCTCTTGTGTAATACTCATATATATATATCATGACAATACTTGCCAGGCTCTTATGATATTTTGATGCGTAATGTATGGGGAATAGATATACCTTTATCATTGGGCACAATAGGGGTGCGATATATCTACAGGAATAACGTACCCAAATCCCCCTATGGAAAGAAGACTATGGAACATTATGGACATTTCAGGAGCCAATGGACTGCACACGGGGAGGGGAGGGGGGTAGGAGTAAGGGTTCTTTGTTTGTTTTTCTTGTTTTGCATATGTTACCTCTTTTGTCAAAAAAACACCAATAAAAACTATTTGATCCCCCCCAAAAAACTGATCCGGCAGGCTCTTCCTGTTGGGAAAAGCCTGCCAGATCCGTGAATACTGGGTACTACCTTGTGCTGGCGAGATATAATGGGAACCGGCGGAGATTCAGCCACTACCCTGGTATATATGCCGGGAGGTGGCAGTATGAAAATTACTTATGGCCCTGTAAGTGCTCAGTGTAAAGCATAAACAACAGTTACCTAGTCACTCGCGGTCCATTCCAGCACTGAGGGTCCCATGCCCTATGCTCCTATTCCCATTCTCTGGCCTCAGCGGTGATGTGTTCCTAAGTTTCATGTGACCAGCAAGGCCAGTGATACTCTTAACAGTGACAGGATTATGTCAGGGCATGTAGGGACACCTCACTTCACCAAATAGTAACAACCATCAATTTATTCAGAAGTTTTTAACAGGAAAAACAAATGGTACGAATGATGGTAGGTATTTACTGTTTAAGGGTGCAGGGCCCTATAGCCCTACTGTTTAAGGCAAAGGATGCTCAACCTGCGGGCCTCCAGCTGTTGCAAAACTACAACTCCCAGCATGTCCGGACAGCCTCCAGCAATCAGCCTACAGCAGGGCATGATGGGAGTTGTAGTTTTACAACAGCTGGAGGGCCGCAGGTTGAGCATCCCTGAGGCATACTGTAATACAGTTGAATATAGAGAGAGATTTTCACAGCCGTGCAACTTCCCCCACTTGTTTCTAGGTCTTGCTGCCTGAGGCAATCTCCTCAGCTGGACTCATTGGTGGAGCACCCCTGTTGAGTGTAACTCAAATTCTCTAAGTCACTAAGCATTATTACAATCCAGGCTATAAAAAAACACGACCCTCCTGTGAAGACAAGGGGCTGCCTCCAATGAATAATGTAAAGTTGGGAGTTTGTAGACATGTAGATGGCGAGGGGGGGTACATGGTACCAACACTGCATTCAAAAGACAATTTACAGTTTTTGTCTGTAGAATGGTGGGGGTTCACTTCCCAGCACTCCTGATCACATTTTTGAAGTACCTTTTCATTGTATACCAAGCATGGTGCTGTACATTGTATGGTCACTTTGTTTCATATTGCAGCTCAATGCCTTTCACTTGAATGGGACTGAACTACAAAAAGGCCATGTGATCAATAAACATGATGTCACAGGCCAAGAAAAAGGTCACAGAGCTCTCCTAAGCATCATAATACCTTGTAACAGCTGATAGGTGAGTGTAAAGGAAGTCAGATCCCCACCGATCAGATGTTGATGACCTACGGTACATTGATGTTAGATCATCAATATTTCAGTCCCAGACAACCCAAGTTTGCACAGACATTCCTTTCTATTATTCTTGGTCACCTTTGGTCATCCCAAATACAGTACATTCTTGCTCAAATAGTAAGAAAGTAAATCACAAATCTACAAGTTGACATTACTACAGTACTCATATTTTCTAAAGCTGTAGCAATTATTTAGAAGGATGAGTTCCAAAAAATAGACAATTTATAGGGATATGTTTGTGCATAAGAGGACATAGACAGCAGAGGACACCATTCGCCAATACAAAAACTGGATGATTATAGATAGCTTCTTCATGACGATCAGGCAAATCCCTGCATGGCCTGGTGTGCTGATCCCAGCTGTAATGGACAGATTTGGAGAAGAGGGTGTCACGCTCGTGTGTGGGAGGAAAACACCACACCGAGCATAGGAGGGAAAGGGGATACCGGAATAAGGCCTGGGAACTAGGGAAGGAAGATGGATTCCTCCTAGAGAAAACCCTAACTTTAGTCCTGACAGACTACAAGTATGAACAGGCCCCAAAGGTAGGCAAATTCATACACCGTATACCAAGAATCCTATCTCACCCTTTAGGACCCTGGAACTAATGTCAGGACTGAGTCTACCTGTTCCTCCAAAGGGAAGGATGAACAGGAGCCTCCCTCATGCCTAATGACAAACAACAGGGAAAGGCAACACACACCTATATATTTAAATTATCAACGGTCTCAATTAAACAGTACACTCCCGAAATAGAGATAAATCACAACAAAAAGGAGTGCAAAACACACCATGTATGAATAATAAAATATCAAGTTTATTAATATCATTTTTTTTAAATATAATTCACAATGCATATTTGTGAACAAGCGGGGACAAACCACAGTAACACACCACCCTGCTAATAACCCCCGAACAGAAAATGATGAGCAACAGTACAAAAAATGGCCTTAGCAGATGTTAATAATGAGTCCCAGAAAGGGTACAAAAGGCCACATAAATATAAAGTGCCAGTGCCATGGTAGATATGCCAAATAATAGCCAATGCATAACAAACATAGCAAAATAACAAACAAGTTTACTAGCTATATGGTGCATGTAGCATGAATGGCAACATACCAAAGAAACAGGGGGATGAAAACCGGGTGGTGGCGCTCCTCGACGCGCGTTTTGCGTGTGATCGCTTCCTCAGGAGGAGTGAAGGGTCAGGGGAAGAAGTCGGGTATAAAAAAGCGAAGCCTACCTATAGAGTAGCCGTATTCTGATCACATGATATTTCACATGTGTCCTCGTCACACTGGCGGCGCATGACCAATCCATGCCCGCCACGTCATACTGCTTCCGCCCTTCCCCTGAGGCCGATGGAAGAGAGGGCGGTCACACAAGGATGATGTGGATCGCCGTCGCCACCATCATGTCCTGGGCGTAGAATGGGCAGAATTAGGCATACAGGCCGAATAGTCATGCGCACATATGACACCTATGTTGATAGCGGCAATAGAGATCATTACAGGGGATGGCCAAATCCCGCACCTTATATTGTAGACCGTAGTATACTATGAATGGAACATATCTATGAATGATTACAAGCCGTCTAAACAATAAAGTTGACACCAGACTCCTAACAAATGCTGAAAAATAATTGAGCAGAAAGAGAGTACGTCATATCCAATACATATGGTACACACGTTATAACCAAGACATAATAAGAAAAAATATATTAAATAAAAAGTGCATGAGGGTGATCAAAAAAAGGACCAATTTCATTATTAAATCATATTTACATGATTATACAGTTAAGTGTTTACATTGCCCATGATACAATAATACCAACAATAAGTAAGATAAGTGAGTAATAGATATATAATAGATAAGTATCATTCTTAATTTATATGGTACAGTGAATAAAACATGTGATTAATAAATATATACTGATAATAAATATCATTCTCAATTCATAAAGTTAAAGTGCTAAAAAGGATGTGTGTGTAAAAAAAAAAAAGGGGGCACCCCCCTCAATGGTGAGTATATATACCCTGAATAATATACCAGGTGTAAAAACTACCTAACATAGGTATACTGATAATATGGAAGAAATGACCTATTCTAAAATCTGACACAGAGAAAAGGAGTTGATCCATCCAATCATATATTTGGCTTCATCTCAAAGGGCGGACATTCATGGGAAGGAAACAGATTCATGGTAAGTAGGCAAACTAGAAATAAAGAAGAATTGGTTAACAAAGTTATATACAAGTAAGCCATAAGGTAAGAAAGAAAGAGCCTAAAACTAAATATACCCCATATACCCCTAAAATAATGCCACTGTTTAAAGAAAGGAGCCAAAGCCAAGACTTTCATTCAATCCCTTAGGGGTCAGGGTCTTGAGCCTAAATATCCATTTAGTTTCATTCTGGGCCAAGATTTTACTATAATTGCCCCCTCTGATCCCTAAGTGTACACGGTCAATGCCCCTGAAATGTAATCCATTAGGATTGCTTTGATGATAGATCTTGAAATGTTTAGGTAGGGTCTTCAAATCATTGAGGTCCTCTATGTCTTTCGCTTTTCTATATCCTTAACATGCTCCCGTATCCTTTTACGGAATTCTCTCGTTGTTAAGCCAATGTAGATTTTATCACATGGACATACAGCATTATGCTGTATGTCCATGTGATAAAATCTACATTGGCTTAACAACGAGAGAATTCCGTAAAAGGATACGGGAGCATGTTAAGGATATAGAAAGTGCAGGAGATGTACTCTCTAATATCATACAGTTTAGTTTTGTCCGAGTCTGTAAATTGCGTAGATCTATTCATATTACCACAGGCTTTACAAGAGCCACATGAGAAGGACCCTTCGACAGCTGTTTGACTCCCTGTTTTAATCGCGGGAACATAATGGCTACGGACTAAAAGGTCCTTCAAATGTCTAGAGCGTCTAGCAGTCATTTGTGGTTTCTCAGGGATGCACTTACTTAATTTGGGATCTGTTTTGAGGATGCTCCAATGCTTGTTTAAGGTCTCATACAGAATCTTCCATTGGTTGTTAAAATCGGTAATAAATCTAATGTCCTGATTTTCAATGGTTGCTGTTTTTTTCCCCTCATTTGGGCATAGCAGTTTTTCCCTTTTGCGTGCTTTGGCCATCTGTATGCCCTTCTTAATCTGTCTATTACTGTATCCTCTTTCCTTAAATCTTCTTTTCAATTCTTCTGATTCCGCAAGAAAGTTCGTTTCATTAGAACATATTCTCTTAAGTCTTATGAACTGACCTTTCGGGATTCCATCTATTGTTGATCAGCAGTTTTTTTCCTATAGATCTCAGTCTGTAGTTTTCCCTCCTCATCTGCTTTAATCCTTACGTCCAAAAACTCAAGTTCCCGTCCTGCTTTAAAAGAAAGCTTGATATTACATGTGTTGTTGTTCAACATGCTCATGAATCTATTGAGGTCTTCCATGGTTCCCTCCCATATAAACAGAACGTCATCGATATATATCGAATCCAATTATGGACTTTATCGATGTGTTCTAAGGGACCATCATGAAAGATCTCTCTCTCCCAAGCTCCCAAGAATAGATTTGCGTATGACGGGGCGCAAGTGGCCCCCATCGCTACGCCTTGTGTTTGCAAATAAAATCTATCCTTGAAAACAAAGAAATTGTGATGTAAAATAAAATCAAGCAGTTGTAACAGCAATTTGTTGAGACTGGGTTCATAATTATTACTTTTTAAAAACTCTGCCGTTGCACGCAAACCATCTTCATGCCGTATACTTGTGTAGAGGGATTCTACATCTGCTGTCACCAGGAGCATCTCCTCAGATAGCTGTATTCCTTCCAATCTATTAAGTACCGCTGTAGTGTCCTGCACAAAAGAAGGTAGACATATGACTAGCTTCTGCAAATAAAAATCCACAAATCTGCTGATGTTTTCACTTAAGCTATCATTACCGGACACAATAGGTCGACCTGGTGGATCTAAGCTGTTCTTGTGGATTTTAGGAATTATAGAAAATGTCGCAATCTTTGCATGCTATACCGTCAAACTTTCTTTGATCTTTTTAGAGATGATATCCTTCTCCACTGCCATGTCCAGAATTAGATCTAATTTCTTCTGAAAGCAGAGAAGGGGATTATCGAGTAGGACTCTGTAGCAATTTTTGTCCCTCAGTAATTTGAATGCTTGTCGTTCATACATCTCTGTGGGCCATACCACAATATTCCCACCCTTATCCGCTGCTTTGATTGTGACACCCTTAATTCATTTCAACTCCTCCAAGGCTTTGTATTCCATTTTACTCAAATTTTTACCACCTTTTCCTTTTTTTGATACCATTAAGGTCTTCCCAAACCATTTTAACAAAAATGTCAATGGCTGGGCAGAGGTAAAAGGGAGGGAAGGTCTGCGATTTTTTCATAATACCTGTGGGTAGTACACTTACCTTTTCTCTGTTGTCTGATTCATTCTCTTCATCTAGTTCTTCCAAGATATTTAGAGCTTCTCTCTCCTCTTTGGTTACCAGCCAGTCCTCATCTCTTCTATTAAAATGTAATTTCCTTAAAAGCAGTTTTCTAGCAAATAGATGTGTATCCTTTACTGCTGTGAAGACATCTACATCAGCAGCAGGACAAAAGGTTAGTTCTTTTTCCAGAACTGCTATTTGATCACATGTCAGCAATATTTTTGAAAGGTTAATTAACTGAGGTGTGTTATCCTTCCCTTTTTTCGGGACTTTGTTGTCACCTTTTTTTTCATATTTACGTTTACCATGTTGGTTACGTGTTAGCCAATTCCCTTTTGTGCGTCCTGTTTGCACAGTCAATGCTTCTCCATTCTGGGAATTTGTATCTGACACTGATCCCATCGAGGAGATGGAGGAACTACGAGGTCGTACTATTTTATCCCCTGTATCCTGTAACCATTTGTACACTTTCTGATTATTATAATCTGAAACGTCTCTCTGAAATTTTTGAATCTTCTGTGTTGTAATTTCCTTTTCCCAAATGGTATAATTGGATATTAGATCTTCCTCAAATTTTTGAAGGCTTTCACCTGTCCCCTCACCTTAAATTTGAATCTGCAGGCCAGAAATCTCTTCTTCCAAGGATTTTAATTTCCTACCATTGGCCTCTATAATAATTTCCATAAATTCTAGTGAGCACCCATTAACTGCCTCTTTCCATCTTTTTTTCAGATCATCATCTTCCAAACCAAAGTTTGGAAATTTTTATATTCTGAGGCCCCTTTTTTTATTTCTATAGTTTTCTATTGTTTTTTTATTCCACCAAGTTCTTATCTTTTTATGACACAATGTTTTATACTTTCTCTGCAACTCCTTAACTTTAACAGTGGCATCATTAAAAACCTGCTGTGTGTCCCCACTAAATAAATTGTCAGCTTGTGCCAGCCAGGCCTGCTCTCTGGCTCCTACGTCCATGTTAGTTTAGACCAAAGTACTCTGTCAAAAAAACCGAAACAATAATTAAATCATCAACGGTCTCAATTAAACGGTAAACTCCCGAAATAGAGATAAATCACAACAAAAAGGAGTGCAAAACACACCATGTATGAATAATAAAATATCAAGTTTATTAATATCATTTTTTTAAAATATAATTCACAATGCATATTTGTGAACAAGCGGGGACAAACCACAGTAACACACCACCCTGCTAATAACCCCCGAACAGAAAATGATGAGCAACAGTACAAAAAATGGCCTTACCAGATGTTAATAATGAGTCCCAGAAAGGGTACAAAAGGTCACATAAATATAAAATGCGAGTGCCATGGTAGATATTCCAAGTAATAGCCAATGCATAACAAACATAGCAAAATAACAAACAAGTTTACTAGCTATATGGTGCATGTAGCATGAATGGCAACATACCAAAGAAACAGGGGGATGAAAACCGGGTGGTGGCGCTCCTCGACGCGCGTTTCGCGTGTGATCAGAATACGGCTACTCTATAGGTAGGCTTCGCTTTTTTATACCCGACTTCTTCCCCTGACCCTTCACTCCTCCTGAGGAAGCGATAACACGCGAAACGCGCGTCGAGGAGCGCCACCACCCGGTTTTCATTCCCCTGTTTCTTTGGTATGTTGCCATTCATGCTACATACAGCATATAGCTAGTAAACTTGTTTGTTATTTTGCTATGTTTGTTATGCATTGGCTATTACTTGGCATATCTACCATGGCACTCGCACTTTATATTTATGTGGCCTTTTGTACCCTTTCTGGGACTCATTATTAACATCTGCTAAGGCCATTTTTTGTACTGTTGCTCATCATTTTCTGTTCGGGGGTTATTAGCAGGGTGGTGTGTTACTGTGGTTTGTCCCCGCTTGTTCACAAATATGCATTGTGAATTATATTTAAAAAAAATATTAATAAACTTGATATTTTATTATTCATAAATGGTGTGTTTTACACTCCTTTTTGTTGTGATTTACACACCTGTATATATATAAACAAAATACAAAAGGGAAAGGAAACACATATCTTCAGTCAAGTTTTGGTAGCACCAGGAACTCAGCCGAGAACCAAACACAAGCTAACCACAAGTCCAAAATAAGCTATAAACCGCCTAGTATAGTGGAAGAAACAACAATAAACTGGAAAGGCTAAATGACCACAATAGCAACACCTGGGGATGGAAGGTGTGGCAAGCACCAGGAACAACACAGACGTCATTTGATCCAAAAGGAAAACATGTCAGATCAAACCACGTGTTGCCAGTCTCACAGATCTCCTGCCATCTGTCGCGGGAATGTTGGAATGTCTCAGTACATCCGTGACAGTACCACCCCCCCTTCTACGGGTGACTTCCGGGCACCCAGGACCAACCTTATCTGGATGAGACCTGTGAAAGGCTTTCAACAAATGACTTGCATTCACGTCAGATACCGGTACCCACATCATCTCATCTGGTCCATAACCCTTCCAGTGAACAAGATACTGAAGAGATCTACGGAGAACTCGAGAGTCAATAATCTTGGCGTTCTGGAATTCTGCCGTCCACCATGACAGGAGCGGGTGGCAAGGGGGACAACTCCAAAGGTTCAACATATCTCTTCAACAAAGATTTGTGAAACAGATTATTAATTTTCAGAGCCTGAGGAAGTTTAAGATGAAAAGCTACAGGATTAATAATGGCAGTGATCTTATATGGACCAATAAACCTTGGACTTAACTTCCAAGAAAGAACCTTCAACTTAATATTTCTTGTGGACAGCCACACCAAAATCATCCACACTTAGGTCCGGACCATTCATACGTTTCCTGTCAGCCACACATTTATACTTGTTGCCCATATTCATCAAGTTATTTAGAATTTTCCGCCATATAGAAGACAATGATGACGTAAATCATTCCTCTTCAGGAATACTGGAAGTATCCGAACCAGAGAATGTGCCAAATTGCCGGTAAAACCCATATGCCCCAAATAACAGTGACTTACCAGTGGACTCCTGTCTACGATTGTTTATGGCAAACTCTGCCAAAGACAAAAACAAGGACCATTCCTCCTGGTTCTCAGAGACAAAACATCTTAAGTAAGTCTCCAGACTCTGATTAGTGCGCACCGTCTGTCCATTCGTCTGAGGATGAAAATCAGAAGAAAAAGACAGTTGTACACCCAGGCGAGTACAGAACGCCTTCCAGAATCTGGACACAAGCTGAGTCCCACGATCCGAGACCACGTCAGAGGGAATGCCATAAAGTTTCACAATGTTATCAACAAACGCTTGCACAAGTGTTTTAGCATTAGGTAGGCCAGGCAATGCTATAAAGTGCACCATTTTACTAAAACGATCGACTACCACCAGAATAACTGTCTTTCCAGATGAATTAGGCAGATCAGTAATAAAATCCATAGACAAGTGAGTCCATGGTCTGGACAGGATGGACAACGGAAGTAGAGATCCAGAAGGTCGAGTATGTGTCACCTTAGCACTTGCACAGATACTACAGGCCGACACATAGTCCTCAACACACTTACGCAACCCCGGCCACCAGAATCTATGAGAGATGACGTCGGCAGTGGATCTACTCCCAGGGTGTCCCGTAATAACCCTACAGTGATGTTCCTCAAACACCTTATGACGCAATTCTGATGGAACAAACAATTTCCCAGAGGGGCAATAATCTGGTGCGTCTCCCTTAATCTCTACCACCTTCACCTCTAGGTCAGGGTATAGAGCGGATATCACCACCCCTTCCGACAGTGTCAGACTCGAATTTTCAAAATCACCACCTCCAGGAAAACTATGTGACAAGGCATCTGCCTTGACATTCTTAACCACAGGACGATAAGTGACAATGAAATTGAATCTGGTGAAAAACAAAGACCATCTGGCCTGCTTCCAGTTCCGTCATTTAGCTGACTCCAGGTAAGCCAGATTTTTGTAATCTGTGTACACCGTGATCGGATGAATCGCCCCTTCAAACCAATGACGCCACTCCTCAAAAGCCAACTTAATGGCCAGCAACTCTCTGTTACCCACATTGTAATTTCTCTCTGCGGCAGAGAGTTTTTTTTAGAGAAAAAGGCACATGGGTGCCATTTACCAGGTGACGGGCCCTGCAATAAAACTTCTCCTACCCCCACCTCGGACGCGTCAACTTCCACAATGAAAGGTTGTGATACATCCTGCTGCACCAATAAAAGACTCGTAATGCCGAATCAGACCACACTGAGACATCCATCCCTTTCTTAGTCATGTTAGTTAAGGGTTTCACCACTGTTGAATAGTTCTGAATACATAAGAGCCTTCAGATTTTCGGGTTTATCCCAGTCCAATACAGCACAGACTTTCTCTGGATCTATTCGAAAACCTGAAGATGACAGCAGGTAGCCCAATAATTGCACCTCATGTACAGCAAAAACACACTTCTCTAATTTTGCGTACAATTTATTATCTCTTAGGATCTGTAACACCTGTCTAACGTGATCCTGATGAGTCTCCACGTCGGTAGAATAAATTAGTATGTCATCCAAATACACGACAACAAACCTCTCCACCAGGTGATGAAAAATGTAATTCACAAAATGCTGAAAAACCGCAGGAGCATTGGTCAACCCAAAAGGCATGACCAGGTTCTCACAGTGACCCTCTGGGGTATTAATAGCCGTCTTCCATTCATCCCTTTCCTTGATCCTGACCAGATTATATGCCCCCCTTAAGTCCAACTTGGAGAACACCTTGGCATCAACAATCTGGTTAAACAAATCAGGAATCAAAGGAAGGGGGTAAGGATCATGGACAGTAATCCGATTGAGCTCATGGAAATCCAGATATGACCTAAGTGTTCCATCCTTTTTTTTAAACAAAGAAAAGCCCTGCTGCCACTGGAGATTTGGAAGGTCTTATGTGTCCTTTAGCCAAACTCTTGGTAATATACTCTCTCATGGTTATTCTTTCAGGTTCAGAAAGGTTATAAAACCTAGATCTGGGCAATTTAGCTCCGGGAATAAGATTGATAGGGCAATCATATTCCCGATGCGGAGGTAAATCCTGGCATCCACTTTCAGAAAATCAGATATAAAAGAGGGTAATTTTTTAGTGGTTAAAGCAGAAAAAGATGTATTCAGACAATTGTCATCGCAATAATCACCCCAATCCAGAATCTGTCTAGCTTGCTTAACCACGGTAAACCCAGAACCAACGTAGCACGGAGACCCTCCAACACAAAACACGAGATGAATTCCTGATGAAAGTCACCCACTCTTAATCAGATGTCATGCAGCATCTGAGATAAACACTTCTGAGTTACAGGTGTAGAATCAATAGCAAAAATGGAAATGTTTTTCTCTAATGCACTTGGAGACAACCCGTGCATACAGACGAACTGAGCATCAATCAGGTTCACCCCTGCCCCACAGTTGATAAACACCTCCATCCCCACAGTCTTGGACTCTAGCACCACCTCAGCAGTCAGGAGAAATCGGGTACTACCAGGCAAAGGCAAATGCACATTTTCTGACTCTCCACCAACCCCTCCAAGAGTCAGATGGGAATTAAACGTCCCCATTTTTTTTCTCTTTGAGGCTGAATGCATGGATATACATTGATAAAATGTCCTTTCTGTCCACAGAAAGAAACACACTCCCTTCCAATGACCAGAATGCTTAAAATTGTATCCGGGAGTAGCTCTGCATGGGTTCGTCCCCAGATATAAACCCAGGAGTATCTTCACCCAAAGTGTCAGAGGAAGATGATACGTTATGTGATAATACGTCCTGAGAGTGGGGGCCCCTAGATCTCTCTCTCAGGCGTCTATCAATGAATACTGCAAGAGACATTGCAGCTTCCAGAGACTCAGGATTCTCATGAAGGCAAAGGGTGGTCAACTCAAATACTGATGTGGTTTAGATTTCTCTTTTATTCATTCGCTTTGCATTTTGTTAATTAAGAAAAATAAACTAATAACTATTCTATTTTTGAGAGCATTCTTACTTTGCAGTATTTTCCACATCTGCCTAAAACTTTTGGACAGTACTGTACATCTGAAAACTTTATGAAAAACATGTCCTGCATAAAAAAAAACAGCCTTAAAAAGCCATCAATAAAAAAACGTATGATTGTCAGAATGGAGGAAGGCAAGAAGGAAAAAAAAATCCTTCGTAACCACAAATCTGTCATTGAAATAACCAAATTAGTTTTGTCCCTCTGTAAATTTCCATGTACAAGGTAAGTCCGTAAAAATACAGTTAAGTAGATTGTTACCCCCGTTAAAGGTTACATGCAAATAGATGGATAATTTTCAATGTTCCCTGTGCCGCTCCAGTCTCTGTAGTAATTGTAAATTTTATTGTTATAGTTTTTGTGGTTCTCTGCAAAATAATGACGGTTTAACCTGCATTTGCAAATGCTGAACTGAGCAGAAATCTAAAATCCATGCAAACCTATGCTGCTGCTTAGAGTGGAATGATAAAAGCACAACGCCTGCTTGGAGGGCTGGAATCATACACTTAGGACCATGGAGAACTGAGACAAAAATCAGGCAGCGGCTGATGTTCAATTCAATGTGCAGTCAATAGAGATTATGCTGTGATAATGTCGCTCGCACAACATAATAACTAGCTAACCCCGATGTGGGCTGTAAGGAATTTTATTGCAATAATATGCTGATTTCTGCCATCTTCTATTCAGTCCCTTTGAAGTTTCCATTTTGCTTGCAGATTTTGCATGCAGCACAATGCCCGGGGAAATGTGTTTGTATGGCACAGCATTCCAAGAAGAGCCTACATGCTATGTGAGCATTCACTGTAACGTACAGAGATTAGGAACGCTCCCTGTGATCATGCTTCCCTCTTAAAGAAGGTAAACAAATTAATTTCTATTACCAGAGGCTTATATTAGCATTAGAGCGAGAAGAAAAATGCATGATAATAAAATATTTCAGAACTGATAAAAAAAGGCGACCCTACAAGCTGTGCCTTGGATCTGAAGCTCTTGCATTATTATTGCTGCAAATAGTAACGCACGGGGGTAAAACAATAAGGGGTGCAGTTCTTGACTCCCTGCCACATATAAAGATGTAATACCCCCAAAGTGGTATTACGATTCCTACACCCTGCTATTGTATTTAATGGGCTAACCATAATGTCATCTGTGTATTAATTCCAGGTCCTCTTACACTGTGCATTGATAATGTTGCTATGAAACTGTTTTGTACATGTAATATGCCTGGTTCCCCAGCAGGTGGGCAGCAGATATATATGGCAGACAGATCTTTAGATAGAATGGAACTTACCATTCCTTTCTTCTCCTTTTGGGCAGAAGTGGGCTAGTCCCATTTCCTAAAATCATGGAAAATAATGCACTAAAACAATAGATGCAAACATTATATATGGACTAAGCCCTCACTCTAATAATACAATCTGAGACTCTCAGCCAATATAATTTGATCAAAACATATCTGTGCCCGCCTGCCCACACCAAGGTGGTCTCAGTCAGGCAGGTCCTACACTAAACCTATCTATGCCATATGGGCATCTACATTCAGGAGAACAGACCCTGCACATATAGTGTGCTGCTCCTAGTTAACTCTGTGTGCATCAAGCAACCAATGAGAGGAGGAGCACACACAGCTATATGTACCACCTTAATCAAGGTCGCCTGTTAGATAGGAGGGGCAAAAGTGCACAAGAATGCTACTCCCAAGATAGAAGCACGTTCACACGTAAAGGTGCTACTCCTTCAAGACTAATGAAAAAAAAAACACAGAAAAAGATACAAAACATCCTGCACAATATGATAGTATATATGAGGATGTGCATGGCTACTTTTATAAAATCACGGAAAATAATGCACTAAAACAATGAATGCAAATATAATATATGGAATAAGCCCTCACTCTAATAATAAAATCTGAGACTCTCAGACAATATATTTAGATCAAAACACATCTGTGCCCACCTACCCCATTTCCTTCCAAGGGGGGCAGCAATAAGTGTCTATTCAGTCTTAGCTAAGCTAGCGATGGATGCAGATGCGTGAAGATATAGCAGCGAGGGGAGGCAGCAGGAGTCACTCCAGAGGAAAGCAGCTCATAGAGCACCCTTGACTCCTTATTGATTTACAGACAGAATATTGTGAGTGGGCCAACAGCCAAAGGCACCCCACTCTAAAGGTACCAGAGCAGTCCTAAAGTCCAGCGACAAGACTAAAGCCGAGTTTAACACAGCAGGGAGAGAAAGCATAATATTTAAGTTTGCCTGCCAGTTTATGCCAAAACCTGCTGGAGTCAAGAGAAACACCACTTCTTGTACAGATGTAAGTTGATTCAAGTAAAGTTGAAGAATTTTATAAAAGTCTGGACTCGACTATTTCTCTACCTTCACCATTACTCCCACTTTTATTCCTTTGTAGCCTAACCCTGGGGAGCGACAGTATCCAGGTAGGAGCACCAAGACATACACAGAAAACTATTGGGCCCACACCACACCACTTGGCATTCCTAAAAAACCTGGGAAACAATCGGCCCTGGGGGGGGTGGTGGCACGTTGCAAAGACAATAGGATTATTTTTGGCACACAGTAGAAGGGGGTCCTGTGGCATATTTTGTTCGAGTTACCGTTGCAAAGCATTTATACTCCCTACAGTATCAACCAAAATGTGGCAAACCTGCCAATTGTGTTAGTATGGGTCCATCACAATCATAGGGTAGAAGGTAAGTCCAGCACCAGGTCCGCAGTTAAAGTCAGTCCTTCATTGAAGCATATTAAAATCAACTGTAATTCTCAAACTGCCTAAGCTTACACATTTCTGACGCATTCTGCATCCTTAATGATATGCATGGTAAACGCATAGGCTTATGCACTTTGAGGATTACAGTTGATCAGTTGATTTAGATTTTTTTAATAAAGGGTTGAATTTAATCTCCTAACCTGGTGCTGGACTTACCTTCTACCCTTAGATCTTGCACATGTAACTGACATGGTGTCCGCACACAGACACGGGGACTGGAAGTGGGTGAGCTGGAAGTAGAAAAAAATAAATAAACTTTTTTCTGCTGTCTCACAATCATAGATGGCAACAGCCTCAAAGTTGCTGAGACTGTCCCTAATTTTCAGAAAGGGTGTTTGCAAATTCAGACTGTCCTGTATCTAAATGGGTAGGGCTAAGCTGAGTTCCATCCATAAGTGGACATTCTTAGGTGGGTTTGGGTTTACATACCCCAAATTTACCAACGACAATGTTGGTAAGTATGCACAATTTGCAAGCTGTAATGTGACGGTATTGTACACTTTTGAACCAGGTATAATAATACTACCTCATGTGCAGAACTCCTGGAGAGCTCAGGCAGACTTTCTAAAACCGCAATTCAGGTGTCATTAGTGATCGGACCAACATCTGCTTCCCATTTCATGTTTAATGCTCTCATTTATGTATGATGTGCTGTGTTACTATGGCACAGTATGCTGGTTGTCTCCTGTCTAATAACAGTAATACATTTGTCCTTTCACTGAAGGCTTGTCTCTACATTCCTTCTGGTTCTCATGAAAACAGTTATAAACCCCAGCCAGATCTTGTTGGCCGAACCCTGCAACAGATTATCACATAAGTGATATAACTCAAAAATGTCTGCAAAAGTTTCTGTTAAATTCTTTTTGGATTAGACATTGATTTCTAAATCTGATTAACCACAGACTATTGTTATGTCTATCTGTGCATAGATTGAAAATAAAATATATCAGAATTAAAAGCAGACTCAAAAACTCACACAATTTTTCTATATTAAAGGAGGACCTGGCCAATAAATCAATTATTTAAAGACAGGATATTACCTTGCCAAAAAGAAAAAATTGTCTCCATGCTAAATTGCCCATATCCAGACTGGCACTGATGAAATGTACTTTATGTACATACAAAAAGTTGGCAAAACTAGAGCTGTAACCGATACGATCTATTAGAATAAGTTCAATTGGATGTAAAACTCATGATGATCTGTCACATAATCCACTTTCATATTATTATGGATGTAATATGTCATCCAAGAAAATAAGTCATGGCTGCACATTGAATTTCATAGTATAAAGTAAACAAAAAATATGATCACAAGTCGTAGGCAGGTACTGGGCTTGGCTGGTTTTGTGAACCAAATTATAATAATTTTTAGAGAGAAGAGACTTATTTAGCTATTCACTAGAGTAGAAAGCAGCTTTAAAGAGTAACTCTTGCTCTGGAGTAGGGAATGAGCACATTTTTCTTTAAATTGTTTTAAACTTTTAGAAAAAAAAATTCTGATGGAAATTAACTCTATCCAAATTAAATGTATTAAATGCCACTTCTCTGTCTAGAGGAACAAATAAACAAAACAAAAAAAACTGTATCTCAAGATAAAATTGCCCTGGTTTCCTGGGGGAACTCTGTCTTATTAGAGAGACCACCTATTATACATGAGGAGTATTGTAGTCCAGTCAATGCTGCTTTGTGTTTCTGGGAAAAATATCACATAAGTCTACTTTCACACTTGTGTTTTGGCTTTCCGTTTGTGAGCTCCGTTCAGGGCTCTCACACGCGGTCCAAAACGGATCAGTTTGCATTCTAATGCATTCTGAATGGAAAAGGATCCGCTCAGAATGCATCAGTTTGCATCAGTTCAGTCTCCATTCCATGGCCGCCATTTTATATTCAGTCTTTTGCCAGTGTAGGGAGAGGTTGCTGTGTGGAGCAGGGACACAGGGCCATAGGGAATAGGGCCACAAAAGTCCTTTTAAGGACTGTATAGGTGTGCTATCGATAGGTGTGACTTACTGACGGGTGTAATATACCTATAATATACTTTTTAACATAGAAAGTATATTATAGTGCATTTGTATTGTGCAGCAGTTGCGTGACAAACGCTATTAGAACAAATAATTTCTACTAGTGTGATATACCAGTTGCCCCACAAAAAAACTGATTGAAGCAGGGGTGTTATATACCAATAATATATATTCTATATAGTGCATTTAGGTAGTGCAGCATTTGTTTGCAGTTTTGCTGCGTTACCGCATCTACACAGAGTGACAAACACTATTGGAGCAAATAATTTCTACTGTTGTGATATACCAGTTGCCCCCCAAAAAAACTGATTGAAGCAGGGGTGTTATATACCAATAATACACTTTCTATATAGTGCATTTGGGTAGTGCAGCATTTGTTTGCGGTTTTGCTGCATTACCTCAGCTACACAGAGTGACAAACGCTATTAGAACAAATAATTTCTAATGGTGTGATATACTAGATCCCCCCCATAGCAGTGTCATCCACAGATCCCCCTCTCTATAAAAGTGTCATCCACAGACAGCTGGACTTTTCTTCCCTATTGCGGTTTTAGGTATTGGGTAAAGTATTGCAGCATTTCTAAGCGTACTTGTGTAAATGTATCGTTGTTATAGCTGCCCCCCCTACTTTTGTCCTGGCCCCCAGTGTGCCCCCCCAAAATTTGAAAGCTAGAGACGCCACTGATTACGATTCCTACACCCTGCTACTGTCTTTAATGGGCTAACCATAATGTCATCTGTGTATTAACAGTACCCAGATCAGCCCAAGGAGGGTGGTCCCCGCTGTTGCTGCCTACTCTGAGATCTCTAATGTCAGTGGGGATGACGTGTCGATGGACGTCATGTGGGTGCCGACAAGAGAGGAAGAGGAGGAGAGTTCAGAGGGAGAGACGGATCAGCAAATAGGGAGGAGAAGGAGGAGAAGCAGGCAAAACGTACAGTGCACAGGAGGCAAAAAGCAGACTGCTAATGTATCCGGAACGAGTCATCCACCATGCATGGTCACATCTGGTGCTCCCAGGACGCCGGCACATGGCTCCGCAGTGTGGGCTTTTTTCAACATGTCCGCTGCTGACAATAGTGTTGCCATCTGCAACCTGTGCTGTCACACATAAGTCGCTGTAAGCCCAACACTCACCTAGGGACGACCGCCTTTAGAAGGCACCTGGCTTCCCATCACCAAGCCCAGTAGGAGCAATACTGTCAGAACCCACAAAGCCACACTCCTGGCGCTCCACGTCCTGCCTCTTCTCCTTCTCCTCTATCCCCCCATTTGTTCTCCACTCCACCTTACACCGTGTCGTCGACACGTTCATCTGGCAAAAGGCAGGCTTCCGTGGCCCAAATGTTCGAGTAAAAAAAGATGATGACACCGGATAACCTCTTGCCCAAAGGTTCACCGCTGGCTTGTCAGAACTGCTAGCCCGCCAACTACTGCCATATAAACTGGTGGACTCGGAGGCCTTTAGAAAATTTGTGGCCATTGGCACACCGCAATGGAAGGTCCCCGGAAGGAAATATTTCTCCCAGAAGGGCATCCCGGAGCTATATGCCCACGTTCAGCGGCAAGTGAATGTAACTCTGGCACACAGTGTCGGTGCCAAGATACATCTGACCACAGACACGTGGTCTAGCAAACACTGGCAGGGAAGGTACATAACTTTTACTGCCCACTAGGTGAACCTTCTGACGGCCATCAAGCATGCAACCCGTGTGGATTTTGTGTTACCGCCACGGATTGCATGCAGGCCTGCCTCTTCTTCTCCTCCTCCATCCTCGGTTGACTCCTCCTTTTCCACTGCTACTGCCTCTTCCGCTGCGCCCCTCAAGCTCCCCAGAACCTATTCGACGTGCCATGTGAGATGTTTCCAGGCTGTGCTGCGGCTGTTGTGCCTAGAAGCTAAGAGCCACACCAATCCTGCAGTCCTTCCAGCTTTGCGGTCACAGGCCAATCAGTGGTTAAGCCCGCTCAATTTGACAGTTGGTAAAGTGGTGTGCGACAACGGTGCCAATCTGCTGAGCGTGCTGAAACAGGGCAAAATAACGCACGTGCCGTGCATGGCACACGTCCTGAACTTAGTCGTGCAGCGATTCGTTGCCAAATACCCCGTGGTCCAGGACGTCTTGCGGCAGGCCAGGAAAATCTCTGGCCATTTTAGAAAATCTTACACGGCCATTGCTCACCTTGCTGACGTTCAGTGGCGACACCACCTGCCCATCAGACGTCTGATTTGTGACAGCCCAACGCGCTGGAACGCCACCTTGTATTTGCTTGATAGGCTGCTCCAGCAGAAACGTGCAGTTAACGACTACCTGTACGTACTCTGCGGTAGGACAGGTTCTGGGGAGTTGTTTTTTTTTCACTGCGCCAGTGGCTGCTCATGTGCGATGCATGCAGACTTCTGCGGCCATTTGATGAGATCACCAAACTGGTCAGTTGCAGCCAGGGCGCCATCGGTGACATCGTACCTTACGCCTTCTTTCTGGAGCGTGCTTTGCGTTGTGTCATTGATCAAGCCATCGAGGAGCAGGAAGATGAGGAAGTAACAATGCTGGATGAATTCCCAGGGGGGGCTACTCCATCTGAGACAAGTCAACAGGAGTCTGAAGAGGAGTTAGAGGAGGATGGTGCCGGGGCGGAGGAGGAGCAAGAAGAGCATGCTTTAAAATTTTCTCTGATCCCTGGTGTTGTCCGTGGCTGGGGGAGGAGACCGAGGATGACATTATCCTGGATGATGAGCAGGAGCCAGGCCACTCCACCGCTTCCAGTTTAGCGCAAATAGGGGCCTTCATGCTCCAGTATTTGAAGAGGGACCCCCGTATAAAAAGCATAAAGGGTAAGGACCAGTACTGGATGGCAACGTACTTAGACCCCCGGTACAAACACAAAATGGCAGACATCACAGAGGGCTGTCAGAATACAGCACTTCCAGGCCTTGCTTCGAGAAGTGCTGCATTCTGCTGTTGCGGGCGCTGGCAGAGGAATTTCCACTCACAGAGAAACAGATGCGGGTACCAATTCAACAGCGCATGCAAGAAGAGGGCGGTTTGAAGATGTGTTGGTCCCTTCGGATATGAGATCATTCTTGCAGCCAACCCATCGAGAGCCGCCCTCCGGATCCAGCCTCAGGGAACGCCTATACCGACAGGTGTCACACTACATCGGATTAATGGCTGATGTGGACTCTCTGAGAAGCAAAGAACCCCTGGACTACTGGGTGTGCAGGCTTGACCTGTGGCCAGAGCTGGCACAATTTGCCATGGAACTCTTGGCTTGCCCCTCGTCCGGTGTCATGTCCGAAAGGACGTTCAGCGCAGCAGGGGGGATCGTGGCCGATAAGCGCACTCGCCTAGCTCACAATAGTGTGGACTACCTCACATTTCTAAAAATGAATGAGACATGGATCTCGGAGGAATTGAACACATGTGACGAGTCGGCCACGTTTAATTGAATTTCCTCTTGACAGCCCACAAATATCCGCCACCACCCAGAACAAATAATGGTCCCTGTCTTAGGTAAATACAGCGGCCTTTTCTGTCCGTTGAATGCCTAATGTTTTGGGCACTCAGAGGAATTCAACACCTGTGATGACCACGTGTTTCAACTATTATCATTAGGATTTTTTTCAAGAGGGTGAATTTCGTTAACCATGTTTTTAATCCAATTTTATATTTTTAGTTCTTTTAAACATATGTATTTGACTTGTATTTGTACTGGCCTTCAGTAAAATTGATATCCATTTACCATCTAATAGACCTTCAGCCACATAATCACTTGATCTTCTCTGTACGGTGAATGCATAATTTTGGAGGCCTGTAATACTATGGCCTGCAGTAAAATTGATATCCAATGACCGTGTAATCTACCTCCACCCACAAACTTACTTGTTCTTTTCTGTACGCTGAATACATATTTTTTTGGCCTGTAGTCCACTACCCTGCTGTAAAATTGATATCCAATGACCGTGTAATCTACCTCCACCCACAAACTTACTTGTTCTTTTCTGTACGCTGAATACATATTTTTTTGGCCTGTAGTCCACTACCCTGCTGTAAAATTGATATCCAATGATCGTGTATTCTACCTCCAGCCACATACTTACTTGTTCTTTTCTGTACGCTGAATGCATAATTTTTGGGGCATGTAGTACACTGGCCTGCTGTAAAATTGATATCCAATGACTGTGTAATCTACCTCCAACCACATACTTACTTGTTCTTTTCTGTACGGTGGATGAATAATTGTTGCGGCCTCGGAGGAATTCAACACCAGTGACGACCACGTGTTATCTAATTTCAACTATTATCATTAGGGTTTTTTCAAGAGGGGTGATTTCGTTAGCCATGTTTTTAATCCAATTTAATATTTTTAGTTCTTTTAAACATATGTATTTGACCTGTATTTGTACTGGCCTGCAGTAAAATTGATTTCCATTGACCTTGTAATATACCTCCGGCCACATAATCACTTCTTTTCTGTCAGGTGAATGCCTAATGTTTGGGGCCTGAAGTTCAGTGGCCTACAGTGAAAGTTTTATCCATTGACAGCATAATGTACCTCGAGCCACATAATCAGAATTTCTTTTATGTCAGGTAAATGCCTAATTTTTAAGGCCCGTACTCCCGTGGCCTAAAATACATTTTTTCTAGGCTTCGACAGGGCACATTTCAGAGAATTTCCCTTTAAGATGCATAAAAATGTCCCCTGATTAAGACACATATTTTTTGTTGGAATTTTTGTCATGGATCCCCCTCTAGTATGTCACTGTCCATGTTGTGGGACTATTTGTGCACTTCTACTAAGTATTTGGTGGCTGAAAATATGAGCTGAAGGTTCTTCAGGTTCACCTGCCATTAAAGTGAATGGGACCCGCCCCCAAACTTGCGGTTCGCGAACATTTGATCACGTTCGCACGATCGCGTTTGCGAACCGTCCCGGCCGATGTTCGTCCATCACTACTAATAAGGGCCTTTTGTAACCCACTTGTAACATTGACTTTTACTTTTTGTATAGGCGGATGGATAATGTGAAACTATGTGTCAGGATTAGTGTTCTTGGTTATGGCAATTAGTGATGAGCAAAGTTTTAAAGAATTTGTTTCGGGTTCGTAATGAATCACATTCCATTGTATGAAGTGGGCGCAATGCCCTGTCAGTTTACCCCTCAGATGGCGTGTTCAACGCTGATCGCGGCATCTGAGAGTCACACTTAGTCTATCAGGGGATTAAAACAAAAAAATACATACTCACCTCATCCATTTGATCGCGGAGAGGTCGTAGCGGCCATCTTGATTTAAGAAAATGTGCCAATTCTCCCTTTCTGAGGTGATGACGTCACCACATCATCATGCTGGGCAGGTGCGGTGACATCATCACAGATGATATCACCGTGCTTGCTCAGCATGATGATGTGGTGGCCTCATACATATGGCATGTATTGCATACCTGTTAGCACGGTGCATTATATGTGAATGCCATCGTTATTTTCCCATCCTTATAATGGCGTGTGTGAATAGGTTCTTTGATTGTGCATGTAAATGGTATTAAATGGATCGCAATCTATCTATCTATCTATCTATCTATCTATCCCATAGCTATTATCTCTATATCTTTCTATCTTATATCTATCTATCTAATCTATTATGTATATGAACAAGCAATAGTAAATTATATTCTAAACTATCTATCTATCTATCTATCTATCTATCTATCTATCTATCTATCTATCTATCTATCTATCGTAATGACCAGGCCACAGGGGCAACACATGAGGCTACGGTGGGCCGATGGGGGTAGTGGTTCATTTACTCATGGTTAGCAGAGCCTCCCTGGGCCGGTGTACAGTGATGGGGAAGACAGCACTAAATCCTCCGGGGCACTTTTTATTGCAGGGAACACCAGCCAGATGGAAGTTGAGGTGCCCTTGATGGTGTAGGTGTTAAAGTTGCTTTGGTGGCTGGACCCCTGTGTTCGTGACGCCAGCACCGTAAGGTGCAAATGTTGAGTGTAGTAGTAGAAATGATGAGGAGTCAGTTGTAATCAAACAGTTGAACATTTACTGAATCAATTGTCTTCAGGTAGTCAGTACAGATACAGTTCATTTTATCAGGTTTAGGCAATTGTCAGTTGTTCTATAGTACTTTAGCTTTACAGGCGAAGAATAATTAAAATTACTTTAAGTCCACTTTCCATAGCACTCAGGTACTAAATATACTGTTTTCTACTTATCTTGAGCTATCCAATAAGGGCATTTCTCCCTCTTGGCAGGCAAACTCTCTGCAACATTATTTGCAAGAAGCTCTCCTGAAGTATTCAGGTTCACTATATTCCGGAAGGCTTCTAGTGAATAAGAACAACTTGGCATCTTGGTCATCCGGCTGTGTCCAGGAACTTGGAAAGTTACTCTTGGTCACTTGTGCTTATGAAGTCCATAGGCCAGACTCAGCTCTAGCCTTCACTAGGCTTGCTTTATATTTAGAAGTAGACTTACTGACCAGTGCTAAGCTGCTGTAACTATTCTTAGTTTGTCCTCTCCAGCATTGATCAGGTCTCGGAGGAAAGAAATTGCAGCTACATAGTGGATAAGGCCTGTATCTCTCCTCTATACACTTGCTTCTCTCTCTCCTTCACTACAATATACTACTTCACTTCCTGTTCTAGCACACTTCAAAATATATATATATATATATATATACAGGTCCATAAATATTGGGACATTGACACAATTCTAACATTTTTGGCTCTATACACCACCATAATGGATTTGAAATGAAAAAAACAAGATGTGCTTTAACTGCAGACTGTCAGCTTTAATTTGAGGGTATTTACATCCAAATCAGGTGAACTGTGTAGGAATTACAACAGTTTGCATATGTGCCTCCCATTTGTTTAGGCACCAAAAGTAATGGGACAATTGGCTTCTCAGCTGTTCCATGGCCAGGTGTGTGTTATTTCCTCATTATCCCAATTACAATGAGCAGATAAAAGGTCCAGAGTTTATTTCAAGTGTGCTATTTTTATTTGGAATCTGTTGCTGTCAACTCTCAAGATGAGATCCAAAGAGCTGTCACTATTAGTGAAGCAAGCCATCATTAGGCTGAAAAAACTAAACAAACCCATCAGAGAGATAGCAAAAACATAAGGTGTGGCCAAAACAACAGTTTGGAACATTCTAAAAAAGAAGGAACGCACCGGTGAGCTCAGGAACACCAAAAGACCCGGAAGACTATGGAAAACAACTGTGGTGTATGGCCGAAGAATTCTTTCCCTGGTGAAGAAAACACCCTTCACAACAGTTGGCCAGATCAAGAACACTCTCCAGGAGGTAGGTGTATGTGTGTCAAAGTCAACAATCAAGTGAAGACTTCATCAGAGTGAATACAGAGGGTTCACCACAAGATGTAAACCATTGGTGAGCCTCAAAAACAGGAAGGCCAGATTAGAGTTTGCCAAATGACATCTAAAAAAGCCTTCACAGTTCTGGAACAACATCCCATGGACAGATGAGACCAAGATCAACTTGTACCAGAGTGATGGGAAGAGAAGAGTATGGAGAAGGAAAGGAACTGCTCATGATCCTAAGCATACCACCTCATCAGTGAAGTATGGTGTTGGTAGTGTCATGGCGTGGACATGTATGGGTGCCAATGGAACTGGTTTTCTTGTATTTATTGATGATGTGACTGCTGATAAAAGCAGCAGGATGAATTCTGAAGTGTTTCAGGCAATATTATCTGCTCATATTCAGCCAAATGCTTCAGAACTCATTGGATGGTGCTTCACAGTGCAGATGGACAATGACCCAAAGCATACTACAAAAGCAACCAAAGAGAAAGAAGTGGAATGTTATGCAATGGTCAAAGTCAATCACCTGACCTGAATCCGATTGAGCATGCATTTCACTTGCTGAAGACAAAACTGAAAGGAAAATGCCCCAAGAACAAGCAGGAACTGAAGACAGTTGCAGTAGAGGCCTGGCAGAGCATCAACAGGGATGAAACCCAGCGTCTGGTGATGTCTATGCGTTCCAGACTTCAGGCTGTAATTGACTGCAAAGGATTTGCAACCAAGTATTAAAAAGTGAAAGTTTGATTTATGATTATTATGTCCCAGTACTTTTGGTCCCTTAACAAGTGTGAGGCACATATGCAAACTGTTGTAATTCCTACACCGTTCACCTGATTTGGATGTAAATACCCTCAAATTAAAGCTGCCAATCTGCAGTTAAAGCACATCTTGTTCATTTAATTTCAAATGCATTATGGTGGTGTATAGAGCCAAAAATGTTCGAATTGTGTCGATATCCCAATATTTATGGACCTGACTGTATATATATATATATATATATATATATATTTCATGGCGCCAGCACCACCTAGGGGCGAATGGGTGTAATGACATTGCCAGCCTGATAATAGGAAATACCATACATTGCAAATACACAGATATTTAAAGTGTCCCTTTTTACACACATATGTGGGACGCTGCACTATTATCTATCTACAGTGGGATGCGAAAGTTTGGGCAACCTTGTTAATCGTCATGATTTTCCTGTATAAATCGTTGGTTGTTACGATAAAAAATGTCAGTTAAATATATCATATAGGAGACACACACAGTGATATTTTAGAAGTGAAATAAAGTTTTTGGGATTTACAGAAAATGTGCTATAATGGTTTAAACAAAATTAGGCAGGTGCATAAATTTGGGCACCACAAAAAAGAAATGAAATCAATTTTTTGTAGATCCTCCTTTTGCAGAAATTACAGCCTCTAAATGCTTCCTGTAGGTTCCAATGAGAGTCTGGATTCTGGTTGAAGGTATTTTGGACCATTCCTCTTTACAAAACATCTTTAGTTCATTCAGGTTTGATGGCTTCCGAGCATGGACAGCTCTCTTTAAGTCACACCACAGATTTTCAATTATATTCAGGTCTGGGGACTGACATGGCCATTCCAGAACGTTGTACTTGTTCCTCTGCATAAATGCCTTAGTGGATTTTGAGCAGTGTTTAGGGTCGTTGTCTTGTTGAAAGATCCAGCGCCGGCGCAGCTTCAGCTTTGTCACTGATTCCTGGACATTGGTCTCAAGAATCTGCTGATACTGAGTGGAATCCATGCGTCCCTCAACTTTGACAAGATTCCCAGTCCCTGCACTGGCCACACAGCCCCACAGCATGATGGAACCACCACCATATTTTACTGTAGGTAGCAGGTGTTAACGCCCCTTGTTATGGCCAAATAAATTAAATTTTAGTTTCATCAGTCCACAGCACCTTATTCCAAAATGAAGCTGGCTTGTCCAAATGTGCTTTAGCCCACCTCAAGCGGCACTTTTTGTGCTGTGGGCGGAGAAAAGGCTTCCTCTGCATAGAAACATAGAAACATAGAATGTGTCGGCAGATAAGAACCATTTGGCCCATCTAGTCTGCCCAATATATCTGAATCCTATTAATAGTCCCTGGCCCTATCTTATATGAAGGATAGCCTTATGCCTATCCCATGCATGCTTAAACCCCTTCACTGTATTTGCAGCTACCACTTCTGCAGGAAGGCTATTCCATGCATCCACTACTCTCTCAGTAAAGTAATACTTCCTTATATTACTTTTAAACCTTTGCCCCTGTAATTTAAAACTGTGTCCTCTTGTGGTAGTTTTTCTTCTTTTAAATATGCTCTCCTCCTTTACCGAGTTGATTCCCTTTATGTATTTAAAAGTTTCTATCATATCCCCTCTGTCTCTTCTTTCTTCCAAGCTATACATGTTAAGGTCCTTTAACCTTTCCTGGTAAGTTTTATCCTGCAATCCATGTACTAGTTTAGTAGCTCTTCTCTGAACTCTCTCTAGAGTATCTATATCCTTCTGAAGATATGGCCTCCAGTACTGCGCACAATACTCCAAGTGAGGTCTCACCAGTGTTCTGTACAGCGGCATAAGCACTTCACTCTTTCTACTGCTTATACCTCTCCCTATACATCCAAGCATTCTGCTGGCATTTCGTGCTGCTCTATTACATTGTCTTCCCACCTTTAAGTCTTCTGAAATAATTACTCCTAAATCCCTTTCCTCAGATACTGAGGTCAGGACTGTGTCAAATATTCTATATTCTGCTCTTGGGTTTTTACGCCCCAGGTGCATTATCTTGCACTTATCCACATTAAATTTCAGTTGCCAGAGTTCTGACCATTCTTCTAGTTTTCCTAAATCCTTTTCCATTTGGCGTTTCCCTCCAGGAACATCAACCCTGTTACATATCTTTGTGTCATCAGCAAAAAGACAAACCTTACCATCGAGGCCTTTTGCAATATCACTTATGAAGATATTAAACAAAATTGGTCCCAGTACAGATCCCTGTGGAACCCCACTGGTAACATGACCTTGTTTTGAATGTTCTCCATTGACTACAACCCTCTGCTGTCTGTCACTCAGCCACTGCCTAATCCACTCAACAATATGGGAGTCCATGCTCAATGACTGCAGTTTATTGATAAGTCTTCTATGTGGGACAGTGTCAAAAGCCTTACTAAAATCTAGATATGCGATGTCTACTGCACCTCCACCGTCTATTATTTTAGTCACCCAGTCAAAAAAATCTATAAGATTTGTTTGACATGATCTCCCTGAAGTAAACCCATGTTGTTTTTCATCTTGCAATCCATGGGATTTTAGATGTTCCACAATCCTATCCTTTAATAGGGTTTCCATTAATTTGCCTACTATTGATGTCAGACTCACTGGTCTATAGTTGCTCGATTCCTCCCTACTACCTTTCTTGTGAATGGGCACGACATTTGCCAATTTCCAATCTTCCGGGACGACTCCTGTTACTAATGATTGGTTAAATAAATCTGTTAGCGGTTTTGCCAGCTCACCACTAAGCTCTTTTAATAATTTTGGGTGTATCTCATCAGGCCCCTGTGACTTATTTGTCTTCACCTTAGACAGCAAACTTAGAACATCTTCCTCTGTAAAGATACATGCATCAAATGATTTATTAGTCATCCTTTCTAGTGGAGGTCCTTCTCCTTCTTTTGTAAAAACTGAACAGAAGTATTCATTAAGGCAGTCGGCTAGCCCTTTATTCTCTTCTACATACCTTCCGTCCTTTGTTTTTAATTTAGTTATTCCCTGTTTTAATTTCATTTTTTCATTTATATATCTGAAGAATGTCTTATCCCCTTTTTTCATAGACTGAGCTAGTTTTTCTTCTGCCTGCGCTTTAGAAGTTCTTATAACTTGCTTGGCCTCTCTCTGCCTAATCTTGTAGATTTCCTTATCTTCATTGCTCTGGGTTTTTTTATAATTACAAAATGCTAGCTTTTTATTTTTAATGATTTGGGCCACTTCTGCTGAGTACCACAGTGGTCTCTTCCTTTTTTTGCTTTTACTGACAAGTCTAATGCAATTTTCTGTTGCCTTCAATAATGCACCTTTTAAGTAGTCCCATTTCTCCTGGACTCCATGTAATCCGTTCCAGTCTGATAATGACTCATTTATGACTAATTTCATTTTTGAAAAGTCTGTTTTTCTAAAATCTAAAACTTTTGTTTTTGTGTGGTGGGACTCTTTCACAGTTCTTATATTAAACCACACTGACTGGTGATCACTAGATCCCAAGGTTTCGCCTACAATGACATCATATAACGAATCCTCATTTGTGAATACCAAATCCAAAATGGCCTCCCTCCGGGTTGGCTCCCCAACCACTCTAGCATACAGCATCTCCTTGTGTAAAGAGCGCCGAATGGTTGAACGATGCACAGTGACTCCATCTGCAGCAAGATGATGTTGTAGGTCTTTGGTGCTGGTCTGTGGGTTGACTCTCACTGTTCTCACCATTCGTCGCTTCTGTCTATCCGAGATTTTTCTTGGTCTGCCACTTCGAGCCTTAACTTGAACTGAGCCTGTGGTCTTCCATTTCCTCAATATGTTCCTAACTGTGGAAACAGACAGCTGAAATCTCTGAGACAGCTTTCTGTATCCTTCCCCTAAACCATGATGGTGAACAATCTTTGTCTTCAGGTCATTTGAGAGTTGTTTTGAGACCCCCATGTTGCTGCTCTTCAGAGAAAATGAAAAGAGGAGGGAAACTTACAATTGACCCCCTAAAATATTCTTTCTCATAATTGGATTCACCTGTGTATGTAGGTCAGGGGTCACTGAGCTTACCAAGCCAAATTGAGTTCTAATAATTAGTTCTAAAGGTTTTGGAATCAATAAAATGACAACAGTGCCCAAATGTATGCACCTGCCTAATTTTGTTTAAACAATTATAGCACACTTTCTGTAAATCCAATAAACTTCATTTCACTTCTCAAATATCACTGTGTGTGTCTCCTATACGATATATTTAACTGACATTTTTTATCGTAACAACCAACGATTTATACAGGAAAATCATGACGATTAACAAGGTTGCCCAAACTTTCGCATCCCACTGTACCTACCTATCTATCTATCTATCTATCTATCTATCTATCTATCTATCTATCTATCTCATATCTATCTATCTATCTATCTATCTATTATAAAACAACAGTACATTCTCTTCCCCTGCTCCTCTGTCCTTGGATCCTCCACTGTATAACAGTGCTTTCAGTCTCTGAGACGTTTTTCCTAAGAAATTACTTTTCACATGATTAATTTAAGTCCCTGAGGTCTGTTCTGTACCAGCACAATTTGATATTTTGACATTCAGGCTGGCAGAAAATTGGAGAATGTTTTCATGGTTCCAACAAATGTTTTGTGATAGGTGCAATACGTATTTTTAGAAACTTGTCTATGAATAGTCGTGACAACCGAAATGTGTTAAAACCAATTAGTTTGTTAAGTTTTTTAAATTAATATCTAAACTACAATAACAGAACTGTTTGTAGGATCAGATGATTTTCATGGGAAACTCCAACATTTCTGCAGAACTATTTTATCTTAAAGCGATTTCTGTATAATACACAATATTGGGAATTTTCCATTGACATGTCTGTAAATAATATTTTTATTAATATCACAACCTGATGTCAGAATCAGAACTTGATGATTAGACAGAGATTAGCAGGGCTGCTGGTTGATTTTCCTGAAATCTCCTCCTCCATTCCCAGCTGCTGATTGGCACGCAGCGCTCCTGCTCTCCTTCAGAAGCTACTCATGTCTGCAGTGTATCTCACTGTTTGCAGTTCTGTGTCCCAGTTGCTGCAGAACATCATAATTAGTTTATGAAGTGGACTTCAATCAGAGTTCAATCAGAATTTCAGGAAAAATTAGATTCGCCGTGAAGCCGAATTTTCTCCTGCTTCATGGTAATGAATCGATTTCCCCTGAAATGGCGGTAAAAAACCAAAAACATACTTACCTCATCAATTTCAGCATGAAGAGGCTGCCGAGGCCATCTTTCTTGAAGATCCTGCGCAAAATCTTGTGCGCTGTGACACATGACGTCACCACGCCGTCCCACATGACCAAGGTAAGTATGATTTTTTTATTTTTATTAACAACCACTAAAATGCTTTAATATTGATTTCAGCGGTTCCCTGTCATTGCACTTGCTACTTACTAAAAAAATGTGCTTTGTGACGAAGTAATTCACCATAAAGCAAATTTTTTGTAAAATTCGGCGAAGCAGCCGAATAGATTTTTTAAGAATTTTGCTCATCTGTTATCATAATATTTAGTTACTGTACATAATGTAATTGGTAAGCTTGGAAGAAGACACAGGTCTATCAAGTCTAACCTACAAGGGTACGGCCACACGGTCAGTTTTTTTTTAATGCAGTTTTGAAAACCTGGTGTGAATTCAAAAAAGAGGAGAAGAGACGTCTGTCCTTTTTTCTCTCCTTTTATGATTCACTCCTGAATTTGACAGAATGGACAGGGTCAGGAATGCAGGAGATGATGTTGATGATGATCTGGGCACAGACAGGTGAGTATTCTCACACGCTCGTCCATTACTCCCCTAACAGTCTATGCTCTCAGTATGTGAGATTATTTACTTGTGTCCCCCTCCCCCAAGATTGTCCTTTTCATCATCATTACCCTCATTCCTGCTGGCTGCATACAGACCCTCTGCAAAGTAAACTCACTATGGTTTTTATCCCCTGGTTTCTCCTCTGGACATATCCATTACTCCCCAGTCATTTTATAAAGTAATTTATATTTTTATCTTTAGGACACTGGTTATCAGATAACCATAAGTTGTGTGAATGTAGAATGACCATTTAGGCTCCCTCTAGTGGCTGCTGCAGATATCTAGAATGTTATTATTTAGCGCTACCTGTATGCAGGGGTTTTGGAGCTCTGCCTCAGAAATAAAAAAACAGAACCTGTGAACGATAAATTGAGAAATGAATAAGGACACAATAAAACTTGGAGGCATGTTTATAATTTTTTGCCACTTTTTTGGCATAAGAAAGTAAAATTATGGTGTACACTATTACTGCACTATAATTTTTTACTTTTTTTTGCCAAAAGTGGGGAGAAAAGTGGAAGGCATGACTGACAGTGAGTATAGCCTCTTGTGACGCAACAGATTCACTTTGACCTACACCAGAAATTTAAGACAGACTGGTTTCTAGGGATGCATGGCCTGTTAACCCATATTAATGACTATATGACCTCAAATGGCTGAAAGTTTCCATTAAAGGGCTGACACTATGCAGATAACACAGATGAGGAAAGCTTGGAAACAATCCAGACGTTTATTTCCTCTGTACAGCAAATCCCATATTAACCTTTTGCAGTTTTATGGTAAATCATTTGAATTGAGGAAATGACATTTATCTGGGTCACCTGAAGGATACATAAAGCCACCCGGATATAAAATAAATACAATGAAAAAAGCCGACCTCGTTCTCAATGTGCAGGCAATGCTCATATAAACCCTGCAATGATATTTGCTCTTTAATACTATGATTCACTGCTTACATCCACATTACCTGAATGATGAGAAGAACAGACATTGATATCAGGTATTTGTTACGCAGCAGGAAAAAAATATAACATCACCGAGTAAAGGGGCAGAAGAGAGTTTTTTTTAATGTTCTTATAACAAAAATTCTGCAGAAAACAGAGGCCGGACACGCTGATTTGTATTAATAGAGAAACCTTGAGCAGAATGCAGCAACCTGAGTAAATGCTCTGTGTGCTTCGAGGACACTACAAGTTTTCTGTGATATTGAAAAAGCTAAACAAAAAAACACTATAAATTAAAGAAGTTGAGAATACTTTTATATACATTAAAGGAATTCTCCAGGAATAAAGAAATTTTTTGTACTGCCTCCCGCCTGCTACTGTAATTAGAGAATTGATATTTACCTGCTCCCTGCCACTCTGGTCCTCCGCACTGGCTCCCGCATGACCATGTTCCATTCCCTGGACTGTTTACATCCGGTGGTGCATGGGTTTGGTCACATGGTCCGCTGCCGCCAATAACTGTCTTCAGCGGTAATGTGTTGCTTGTGGCAATGGCCACATCACCATCATTTCCATAATTTGTGGTGGTGCTGCAGGGAACACTTGCTGTCAGTTCCCACAACAGATTACAGTTGATTGCTCTGGGTCTCATTTGAGGGGCAACCAGTCATCAGCCAATCCTTACAAGAGAAAGGAATTTTTCAAAGCTGACAACCTCTTTGGGTATTGAGTAACCACTGACCACATCTGTGGGACTTTAGCCTATGCTCTCTTATTGGCCTCCCTAGACACCTACTGACATGTTTTGACACGACTATGGACACACACAGCGATGACTGCTTAAGGTTAAAACCACATCCACATGAATTATGGCAAGGTTTTTAAATAACTTATTAATGGGCTGCACATTTTCCCTGATAAGGGTGGATTCTACATGAATTGCTGTTGGTTTTCAAGGGCAGCAGCAACCCAAAGGGAAGTGAGGAGGGGAAGATGAGAATTGTATTCAAGGTGGCTGGATCCTACTCACTCCCAGAGCTGGCGTTGTGATGAGGGGGCTTCAAATAGGAGAATAAATTGTTTCTGCCAGGGTACACCCTGGTTGGAGTCTCCTGGCTGAAAGAAGGAAGGCCTTGATGTAGTGAAGCAGATAAAAGACAGGAGACCAGAGCAAGCATAGTGCAGTTGAAGAAGGTAGCAGATACAAATATTTCCATGCATGGTGGAGGCACAATTCTTAGTACAGTTTAAACAAGTTCTCACTGAACCATGGATTACCTCCAAAGTCTTCAGATTAAAATCCTTCATAACAATTTCTTACATACGATGCCAGCTGAGTGGTGCACATAAATCCAAACCAGAAACCCTGACAAGAGCTATGAGGTCTATTAGCCCTAAACGTACATTACCCTCACAGATGAAAACGTTGTAGTCCCTCCTCGGCTGCTCAACAATACATGTGCATCTCAATAATTTAGAATATCATTGATCGAAAAGTTAATTTATTTCAGTAATTCAATTCAAAAAGTGAAACTCATATATTATATGGATTAATTACACACAGAGTGATCTATTTCAAGCGATAATTTATTTTACTGTTGACAATTATGGTTTACAGCTGATGAAACCTCAAAATCCAGTATCTCAGATATTTTTTTTTATATTGTGAAAAAGTTCAACCCCGGCTTCTCCTGACAATTCTCTGCTTGCTCCATTTGTACTTTGTTGCTCTCCTGGTATTGACTCGGTCCGTTCACGTTCTGTTCTTTGTCTGGTCTGTCCTCTCTACACTTATTCCAAACTAGGGATTGCTTTCCAGTTGTCCCCTGTCATTAGGACTTGCGAGGCAAGTAGGCAGGGCCAGGGTTGAGGGTGGAGCGCAGTGGTCACTTCCCTCCCCCCTGTATGTATGTGTACTCGACTGTTACAAGGAAAAAGTGTGGTAGAAAAAGCTGCACAAGCAACTGGGATAACTGCAGCCTTAGGCCTCTTGCACATGACTGTATGGCTTTTTCAGTATTTTGCGGTCCGTTTTTAACGGATCCGTTGTTCCATTATTTGCTTTAGTTGTGTTTCCGTTCCGTAGTTCAGCTAAACATGTCTGTATGGTTTCCGTATGCGATCCGTTGTTTGAGGATTGCAAACAGAAACATTATTTTTTTATCATTAATGTAATGTACAGTAATGTGCTTTAACAGTATACACATGGGCAAAGTTGGCATGGATCAGCAAAAAACAGATGACATACGGATGTGTTCCGTATGCATTCCATATTTTTTGCGGACCTATTGACTTGAATGTAGCCATGGATCGTTATTTGCAGGCAATAATAGGACAAGTTATATATTTTAGCGGAACGGATATACGGAAATACGGAAACGGAATGCATATGGAGTACATTCTGTTTTTTTTGCGGAACCATTGAAATGAATGGTTCTTATTACGGACCGCAAATGGAATCCACAAAAACGGAACATAAACGAAAAAAAAAAAATGTTCGTGTGCAAGAGGTCTTAAAAGGATTGTCAAGAAACAGCCATTCAAGAATTTCGGAGAGATTAGCAAGGGGTGGACTGCAGCTGGAGTCAGTGCTTCAAGAGCCACCACACACAGACATATCCAGGAAATGGGCTATAACTGTCGCATTCCTTCTGTCAAGCCACTCATGACCCAGCGACAACTTCAGAAGTGTCTGACCTGGACTATGTAACAGTGGCTGCTGTACTCCACTGTTCCCCCACTTATTGCCGTGGTTCCGGGGGTGCCTCGCTCAGCGGTGACCTGTGGTCCTTGCTTCCAATTTCACCGCTGCGTCCTGGGCTCTGTTTCTGTAGGTGTTATTGCTTTTAAGGATTCCGCTCCACAGCTTCCACTCAGCCCTGGACACAGCATGAGGTCGGCTGGTTCTGTGTTACACTGCTCTAAGGGCGGAGCACATTACTCTCTGGGCTGTGTGGGTTAGGTCAGGTGATCTCGCTGACCAACCCTGGCTCAGCCCTCTCCCCAGATGCCTCAGTGTCAAGGTCCTTGAGTTTGTTGGTTCCTGATACTCTCGTATGCTCCTGATTTATACTTCATTCCTGGACTCTGTTTATCATCTGATCCCTGCCTGCTTGCCTTGTCTCTCCTGTTGCCAACCCGGATTGCCTGACATGTACCTGTGCCGCCTGCCCTGACCTTTTGCCTGTTTGACTACGCCTCTGCCTCATCCTTCGGTACTGCACTGTTGCTCCTGGTAACGATCCCGCCTGCCTGACTATGCGTGTACTTCTGGTACCTACCCAGGTATCTCCTGGTCCCCCTGGACCAGCTTCCACTGATTCGGGGATTGCTCTGGAGTAGCCCCTGGCAACTACCCTAACGGTTCAAGTCTATCCTCACCATCTGAGGCTCTAGTGAAAACCAGGTAGTTGCTTAGACACACCCCTCCAGAGTATAGCCAGTCAGTGGCACAGTGGGTTCACACCTGCTGGTTCGTGACAGGTTAAGGAGAAAAAGCACTAGATTGTTGCTAAGTGGTTCAAAGTCCTGTTTTCAAATAAAAGTACATTTTGCATTTAATTTTGAAATTAATGTCCCAGAGTGGAGAGGCACACAATCCAAGTTGCTTGAGGTCCAGTGTTTCCACAGTCAGTGATGGTTTGCTGAGCCATGTCATCTTCTGATGTTGGTCCACTGTGTTATATCAAGTCCAAAGTCAGCACAGCTATGTACCAGGAATTTATCTACCTCCGCAAACAAGCTTTATAGAGATGCTGATTTTATTTTCCAGTAGGACCTGCCTCCTGTCCACACTGCTAAATGTATCAATACCTAGTTTAATAACCACTGTATCACTGTGCTTGATAGGCCAGCAAACTTGCCTGACCTGAACCATAGAGAGTCTATGGGGTATTCTCAAGAGGAAGATGAGAGACACCAGACCTAACAATGAAGATGAACTGAAGGCCGCTCAGAGTTATCTACACAGGCACTCAGCTAATCCCATAGGATTTAAATGAGATTCATGTCTGGAGAAAGTGCAGGCCTCTGCATTTGAGGTACCCCAGTCTCCACCTCGATGAGCTGGTGCATTATTGTTCATAAAGATGAAATTAGGGCTGTGTTGTCCATGCAGAGGCACAATGAATGGATTAATGATGTTATTCAAGTAGTATGGGCTTGTCACTGTACCATTCACAAAGTGTAGGGCAGTTCTGTATTGACTAGACACACCTGCCCACACACTACCACCACTAAAGGCTGATCTGGTAACAATAGAGGCTGATGCATAGCACTCTCCCTGACGTCTCCAACATTGTTGGCGGCGATCATTTCTGCTTAGCGTTCTGCGTAGATGCTCCCTGCACTATGAAAGATGATGACCCCTGTGCCTGGTGGTGTGGTTGGGTACCCTTGCAGGTCGTCTAGCACGCAGACCACGTGATGTAAACGGTTTTGAATGGTCTGACGTGACACTTGGTCGCCTCTCACCACCCTTAAATGTGCCTGGAGTTGTGTGGCAATCATCATCTGGTTTTGCAGGGCATTGTTCACAATGAATCGGTCATCAGCGTGGGATGTGGCCAAAGGACGTCCACTTGACTCTTCAAGTCTCTCTGTATTTCTGTTGCTGATGATACTCTGTGACACTCTAAGCTCAGTGGCAACTTCCATCTGAGAACATCCTGCTTGAAGCCTTGCAATTAGGTGTCATCTTGGTCTCATGATGTCAAACTGTAAACAGCATGATGAGGAGGACTGTTTAAATACCAATTCTTATTGAACCAGGAAATTTATTGGGTGATTCATGGATCAAACACCTGTTGGACAAGTGCATTCAAAAGTTTAGAGAAGGTCACCTACAGGTGAAACTCGAAAAATTTGAATATTGTGCAAAAGTCCATTTATTTCAGTAATGCAAATTAAAAGGAATTTCATTAATGCAGCTTAAAATTTTAATTTTGTGAAAAGGTTCAATATTGTAGGCTCAAAGTGTCACACTCTAGTCGGCTAATTAATCCATACCCCCTGAGCAAAGGGTACCTCAAAATTGTGACTTTGGGGTTTCATAAGCTGTAAGTCATAATTACCCAAATTATAACAAATAAAGGCTTGAAATATCTTGCTTTGCATGTAATGAGTCTATCTCATATGTTAGTTTCACCTTTTAATTTGGATTACTGAAATAAATGATCTTTGCACGATATTCTAATTTTTCAAGTTTCACCTGTATAAAGTGCATTTTAGGTTCATCCTGAAATTTCACCCACAAGCCAAATATCCCTAACTTTTTGTGAGTAGTGTATATGAGTAGGGATGAGAAAACCTGAACTGCAAAGTTCGGGTTCCTACCGAACTTTGCGAGTTCAGGTACCCGGACCCGAACCCGGACTTTTTCATTTGTCCGGGTCCGGGTTTGGGTGATTTATGAATTACTTTAATATTTTCCGTTATAACATGGTTATACCTTTAGAGGCATTGCATTTTGCATTCCATCATAATAGAAGTCTATGGGAGCATAACGGATCTGTTATGATGGGATACAAAACGGAATGCTTCTTAAAGAGGTCCATTCATGGGTCCAGACATTATGAAATAAGTAGGGGGTTGTGTAGGGCATAGTGCAGGCATGTAAGATCACTTACTAGCTTATCTGTCCGGTGCTCTGTTCCCCCGCTGTGCCCCCCTTTTACTTTTCATGCCTGGTATGGAAATGAATATCATCGGTACAGGGAGGAGGAGACAGCCCTGTGTCTCAATGGGCGTCTCCTTCTCCCTGGCTGTAATGCTCTCCACTGGGGGAATAGAGCACCGGACAGATAAGCTAGTAAGTGATCTTACATGCCTGCACTATGCCCTACACAACCCCCTACTTATTTCATAATGTCTGGACCCATGAAAGGTCCTCTTTAAAGGCTTCTGTTTTGCAGTCCATCATAATAGAAGTCTATGGGCAGCATAATGGATCCATCCTGGTTTCCATTATGCAGGAGTCCTGCCCTGCATAACGGAAACCAGGACAAACCCAAACTTTGACCTGAAGTTCGACCGAACCTGGCGGACCCGAACTTCAACGGGTTCTTTCATCCCTATATATAAGTTTCACTTTTTAAATTGAATTACTGAAATAAATTAACTTTTCAATGATATTCTAATGTATTGAGATGCACCTCTATCATGGGTTGTTCACCGGCTAATACTGACCGGCAGGACTCGTAGTTGCTCCTTCATTAGCCTTGGTTCCACACACAAAAACTAATTGAACCAAAAGAGGCCAATCTTAAAAGCTATGGACACCATAGGGGGAATTTTTTTATGACTGCATTTTACTAATTTTGGGATTTAAAAAAAAATATATATTTTTTTCTATTGGTCTTCTTTATAAAAAAAAATAAAAAAAGGGGGTTCAACAACCTACAGTGTCTGTAGAGCATCTTACTTTCAGTTTAACAGTGAGCTGTCAGGTTGTTGCTCTGACAGCCGGATGTATAGTCCTTATCTCCGAACACCTGACAGCTCATAAACACTGATTTAAGCCATTTTCTTATCAGTTTGATAAGAATTTAGCTATAATGATTGTTTATGAGCCGTCAGTAATTCAGAGATAAGAATTCCTAATATGATATATTATCCTATTACTAGTTACTGTAGCAACACTATAAAGCAACAGCAATATATTCAATATACAAAGAAGGAATATAACTGCCAGCTGTCAAGCTCATTCCTCTAGAAACTTAGACATTCAAAGCAACAAAAAAATGATTTTAGGATTGATGTATTTAGTTGTCTGACAAAAAAGGTGAAATGATTGCAAGAAATCTGGGCTTATCTCTACAGCTCTGAGCCATTGGAAAAACCCAACTTCACACTGTTATATCGCTGCATCGCCAAGTTTTTAACTGATGAAACCACTATCACCATCTGCACAGAACATTGCCGTTTGCAACAGCATACATTTTTTTTATGGCTTAAAAGACTGTGGCAAACACCCTGATTAAGGCCAACCTAGGTCCTCATTCACACATCCATGGATCACAGACGTGTGCTCTAAATGTTCTCTAAAGACAGTACACAGATCCATTGAATTCAATGGGTATATTCAGATGTCCAGAAGAAAGATGTGCCCGTTTCCAGACTAAACACGACTATTAAAATTTATGTGTCCATGAAAACCGTCGATGGCACACAGATGTGGTCCATGTTTTGTCTGTTTTTAACGGCCTGATGCTAGGAGGCTGAAATGGACCACTTTCCATTTTATTTTCACACATTTGAAAACAATGCCACATTTGCCACAATTAACCAGTTGCACCCTGCAGTCACATTGTCGGTGGAAGGTCATTGGAGGTGTCAAACTCTATGGCAAACCCATGAGATTCTGCAGTCACTATTAACTGTGGCATCTATGGGGTTAAATGACTGAAGTTATCTTTTTTTTTATGACACCCACTGCTGATGATGAAGGCTTATCTCTGTTACTGCTCCATACAATATACAGCACAGTGAGCAAACCACTGTACAGCACATGTACAGCATGGTGCACAAAGGATCTAAAGTGTGGAGTCAGGAACAGCAACACAGAAATTCTGCCTAGTACCTGTATATAAGACAGGACTGAGCCATTTTGACAACTGCAAGGATGAGGATATGTAATACTCCAGAGTGGCACTACCATTCCTACACCCTGCTACTGTCTCTAATAGGTTAACAATGATGTCATCTGTGTATTTATTTCAGGTCTGCTTACACTGTGCATTAATTGTTCTGCTATGTAGATGTTATTTGTTGTATTACATGTTATATGCCTGGTTCACCAGCAGGTGGCAGCGTATATGGCAGAGAAATCTTTAGATAGAATGGAACTTACTATTCCATTCCCCCCCCCTTTAGGCAGAAGTGGGCCAGTTTTGCTTCCTACCAAGGGAGGGGCTGCATTACGTTTTCATTCAGTTTTAGTCTTGTCTAGAGTTGGAAGGAGAAGAGAATCACCCTGACTCTTTACAGATTAATCGGCAGAGTGTTGCGAGGGGGTCAACAGCCAAAGGCACCCCATTCCAAAGGTACCAAAACAGCCCTAAAGTCCAGCATTCAGACTAAAGCCGAATTTAGCACAGCAGAGAGATAAAGAATATTTAAGTTTGCCTGCCAGTTATGCCAAAACCTGCTGGAACCAAGAGAAAAAAAAACCTTCTTGTATGGATACAAGTTGATTAAAGTAAAGCTGTTGAACTTTATAAGAGTCTGAATTTAACTATTTCTCCACCTCCACCATTACTTTCCCCTTTATTGTTTCGGGGCCTAACCCTGGAGAGCGACGGTATCCAGGTAGGAGCACTGTGACACACACAGAAAACTATTGAGGCTGCACCACACCACTCTACATTCCGATAAACCTGGGACACGATTGGCCCTGGGGGGTGGCATGTTGCAGAGTCAACAAGGTCTCCCTACTGTACTGTAGATGCTATAATGAATTATGTATTGGGTACAATGAACGAGAAACAGATATTCAACCAAGGTAGACTCTGACCACTTTTGTCACAAGGGTTTTAATGACCTATCGCTGACCCTGTTGTGCCTGGGGTCAGAAGGTTGCAGTAGGTGCCTACTCGCTCGGTTTCAAGGGATTGTTCCATGACCTAGTTGTGGGAATGGATTCTGGTCCAGGTTTTCCTGCATTGTTTTGCGATCCTTTTTGTCCCATTTAGGAATCGGTAGCTTTTCCTTTCAGCTGTTCTCTGTCAGTCATTCACAGCTACTATATATTCTTCCTTTCTACTTCCTTTGTTGCCAGATATAGACCTTCTTCTAGATTTTCTATTCTGACCTCTGGTGGAGTTGGACTTGCTTTGGAGCTTTTGGAACAGTTGGAACTGGTGCTGAGGGATCTCTGGTTCTCTCCTGTTTGTTGTCTCCTGTTTGTTGTCTCCCTTCTGGGATTGTTTGTGCTGTTAGTTTTGTTTTTCCTTTCCCTGTTAATATCCTAGGTGTCAGTGGTGAGGACTAGTGCTCCCATCGCCCTACTCACTACCTAGGGCAGGTGTGCACAACGTTTTCTGGTTGGGGGCCACATTGTCAGACTGAACCATCGTTAAGGTCCAAAAATAAAATTTAAAGAGGTATTAACAACTGAAATACTGTATTTATGGTATATTAAACATACAGTATATAACATTAATATCTAGTTACAGTTCCAGGACTCCCATCTAATTGAAGAATTCATGAAAAATACATTTAAGCAGTCACAAAACATACCAGATGGTTGGGGGCCGCACAGAATGGTATCAAGGGCCGCATGTGGCCCCCCGGGCCGCAGGTTGTGCACCCCTGACTTATGGCTTCTTTCAGGGTAAGCCAGGGACGAGGCACGTGAACGGCGTACGGGTGAGCAGCCCGTCTAGGGACGTCAGGACAGCCAGGTGCCAGTGCTAGGTGAGTTAGGGGTCACCACTCGTCCCTCTCCCTAGTGAAAGGGTACCCTCCTTCCCTCCTCTCTGCGCCGCACGTCTTATACCTGCCATATCAGACGTGATAACTTTGCAAAATTTCTGCAATGGAAATTCAGCAGCTGGTTTCTCTGAAATCTGCCACCGCAAAAACTGCCCAAAATGGGAAGGTTTTAGCAGTGGCACCGTGGCATTGCTGCAAGAATTACCCTAGCTGTTTTGCAGCTTTTCAGCCTTTGCTTTTGCATTTGAAGGTAAAGCCTGCAACATAAATTGACAGGCTTTAAATTAAAAACCGGCAGTGCAAGTGGGTTTCGGCCTGATTCACACCACAATGTTTGGTCCGGGAAAAATGGCCCCTGTGTCGGCTGCATCTCCCGGACCAACCACAGTTCCCCTAACCCAACTGTCTCCATTATAGTGATTTATTGTATGATACAGCAAGTTCTATCTGATCGTAGGCCTATTCTACTATACTTACATTGTCATGTACACAATACAACTGAGATCAGATAGGAACTCACTGCGTCATAAATCACTATGATGCAGTTAGTTTGGGTCAGAGGAGCCGCGGTTGGTCCAAGAAATGTGGCCGACACAGGACCCGCGTTTCCCGTACCTAACATGGTCGCGTGAATCAGGCATTACTCTGCAAGTTTTATGTGGATGAGATCTGAAAATCGAATCAACTTTGCTACTACTGTAAAATGCTGCAGATTTGCTGCAGTGTACTTGCATACGACGAATCCACAACATTTTATAGTTCCAGCAAAGTGGATAAGATTTTCAGAAATCCCATCCACACAACAGTTGCAGATTAAATTGACTTGCACTGCGTGTATTCAAGCCAATGCATGTCAATTCAGGAACATATTGTCCCCTATGTAAGAAGGAAATGTGCAGTACCTTAGAGCAGCGGGTGTCTGCAAATGGTTTGTTATTTTTATATTATGTAATGTTATGTCATGTATTGTCATTGTATTATACCCAGGATAGCTGTGTATGGATGGCACAAACAGGGTTAATATCCTGGTTCAGTTCTTTGCAGGAGGTTGGGTGGGGATCTAAGATCTGCCTCCAGCTGAGTTAGTCAGTCTAGACTGAAGTTGAGAAAGAGAGAAAGCTGTTGCCTCATCATCAGCTCTTTGGGCCCAGAAATATTCAGAGACTAAAAGATCTCTGTGAGTTCTACAGAAAGAGGAAAAGGAAAATTAGATCATTTAGAATCTGCAGGACCAAGCATAGGAGTCAGCAAAGTAACCATTCTGACTTTGCTGCAGTGAGGGAGACTGTTAAGACATCCTTGATATCTGGATCCATCCTGGCCATACCTGCCTTCAAAATCCTGCATTCCACAGTGGACACTTTAGCCATTATTGCCAAGGTACTGTTGCCAGTAATAGATTGTACTGAGAGAAAGGTTAGCAAGATAGTGAGAAAAGAGGGCCATAACTCCCATCCTTGCCTAAATCCATATCCCGCTAAGAATTTCACTGTGTACAGTTGGAACTATGTCTGCTATAGTTGGATGTATTGAAACTCCCATTTTGCACTTTCCTCTGCCTTGCACCCATACAGACACTTAAGGGGAACCTGTCACCTCCAAAAACCATCCCAAGCCACCAGCAGTACATGACAGTAGCCAGCTGCGTATGTCCGACAATAATTTTTTTCCTGAAGGCCAATGCGGCTAAAGCTCAGAAAACGTTCTTTTATACCCTGCCGGCGCGCTTCTCTAGTCATGCTTGAAGTCAAGGGGGCAGCAGCCTCCTTGCTTTAAGTCAAGATAACTACGCCCCCTTCCCTGCCTCTTTGCTGTGACAGACAGCCGGCAGTTCGGCTGGCTTTGCTGAACTCTCTGCACAAGCGCTGTCAGTCACAGCGAAGGGGCAGGGAAGGGGGCGTAGTTATCTTGACTTAAAGCAAGGAGGCCGCTGCCCCCTTGACTTCAAGCATGACTAGAGAAGCGCGCCGGCAGGGTATAAAAGAACGTTTTCTGAGCTTTAGCCGCATCGGCCTTCAGGAAGAAAATTATCGTCGGACATACGCAGCTGGCTACTGTCAGGTACTGCTGGTGGCTTGGGATGGTTTTTGGAGGTGACAGGTTCCCTTTAAGGAGGACCTATCACCTCTCCTGACATTCATGTTATGAATGAATTGCTAGCAGTCTGCAGTAAGGGTACAGAGGTGTTAACCAGTTGAGGGTGTGTCCCTGCACAGTCTCACTCTATCCAGTCAGTGCTACCATTGACAGACTGTGCAGGAACACACCCCAAACTGGTTAACACCTCTCTGTACCTTTACTGCTAGCAATTCATCCATAACTTCTAGCAGAAATAATAAAGGAATGGCACAACACAGAGCCATAACAATAGATGCTCTAGAATTGTTATTACGTGGTGAATGCATGTAGCTATTACAACAGGCATGTCAGAAGTGATGACAGGTCCTCTATAATATCATGGGCACCCCAACTACCATCAGGCAAGGTGTTCCCAAGGTGTTCAACGGGGGAAGAAAGGGTGTGTCCTCCTTTCACTGCATGACCATAGGGAGCAACTATGTGAAGAAAGCTACCATAATTGATTGTGACAGACAGAGCCATTACCACTCCCATATCTCACTTCGGCTCCTCACACTTCTGCAAATGCAGGAAGATGACTTTAGGAGGTGCACATGCAATGGGCCAGGATACAGGTTGTTAAAGTTCTGTATTTGTCGTGACGCCAATTGCAGCGTGCACAGGGTACTATCCCAGGGCCCTTCCAAGGTGTTCTAACGCACTTCCCAGATTTGGAATGCCAGAGTGGTGTAATGGCTTATAATGACTCTACAGGGTGGTGATAATTGTGTCAACGATGTCTTCTACCTGGGTACTGCTGGGCTCCTGGCTCACTTGCAATAAATTTGAGTGTAGTGATAGTAGGAGTAATAGAGGAATTTTGCAGCAGAAATGATGTCCAGACCTTTAGATGAAGTTCAAACGTTTATTTACTGAAGATAACTTGTATCCAAGCAGTATACAGCTTTGGTCTCTGCTCCCAGCAGGTTTTGGCAATCATTGGCAGGAATAAATGCTTCTGTTTGATATGTGAGGAGCTTGCAGGATAGGACGTCTGCTTGGTAGCTCTGTAACTGTGGCAGGAATTAATCTTCTGCACTTTTCTGTACCTTCTGCTTTGTGGGGACAGACTAGCTGAGGAGGAATAGGCTTCTCCTAGGTCTCTGGACTTAATTAACAGATGCTTTCTCAGGGGATGCTTTCTTCCTGGAACTCTGGTGGTTGTCTGTGGCTTTCTGCTTCTTTTCATCCAGCTGAGCTGCAGGTGCTCAGCCTGGGTATATGATCAGGTCTCAGCCGAGACAAGATCCTTGCTGTCTTCCCTATACAGGGGATCTCCTGCACACACCCTACCCCTAGCAGGGGGTGGGCTACACTGACTCTAACATCCTTCTCCACCAATGCTGCAGGATATGGGAACAGCCCACCTCTCCACACAGAGGGGGAGCTAAGCTGGAATAATCCATTCCAGCCTAGATACACTAAACTGAGACTTGTACCTGGCCAATGTGTTGCTGCCACCTGTTGGTAAACCTGGAAAATTACAAGGAACAATTGTATTTAACATGGTTTTAGAAGACATAATATAAATTACATCAGATGATAATATAAAAGCTCTTAACAGATAGTAGCGGGGTAGAGGCGTGTAGTAACACAACTCTGGGGTGTTACACACAGGTTGCACAAAAAGCCCCTATGACCATGATAGCAGTACTATAAATGATGTATGACAGATACAGTATGGTAAGAACAAGGGGTGTAGGTAGTATGACATGATCTGCTGATGTCAGGACACATCTCACTGCCATAAGGCATGATGGGACAGCAGACACCTGACAAACCAGGAAGTAGGATTCAAGCAAGGGGGATAAGAGAAAACTGCAAATGAGGTACACTGGAAAAAATCCAAGGAGGAATAGGAGCGAGAATAATTGATGAAAATATATTTCACAGTGAAAAGTAGTTTATGCACAATCGCTTTAAAATCAATAAACGTTGCACGAGACTTGCAACAAGCAATCCAAAATCAATCGGGTCTATTACTATAACTGTATATTGTGTCATCCTCTATTATTCCAACTAGAAGTTTATGAATAAAGTGCTAGCAGTTGGCAGTGCAGGTCTAGCTGGCTGTTACCAGCTGGAGTTGTGTCCCTGCACAGTCTGACTATCCAATCAGTGCTACCAGTGTTATACTGTACAGGGACACCCCACAACTGGTAACACCCAGTTGGACGATTATTGCAGACTTTTGGCAATTCATTCATAAACTTAAACTTTTAGTAGTGTAAGAAGGTACCTGCAATCATTGTAGTTGGAAGGTACGTGTCACCGAGGTTCCTGGCCTCGGTGAAGTAAGAACCAGTATTTTATGTGTCAGCAGCAGCTATGGCTAATTGACACCATGAGATTTAGCATGGCTGTCATAGCTGATCCGGGCTCTTACTGGGAGAAGTCAAAGTAGTCAAAGTGCCAGAGCGAATCCCCACAGTAGGAATAATAAAGGAATGGCACAACATTGCATTATAAGAATAGATGCTCCAGAATTGTTATTTTGCAGAGAATGCAAGTAGTTACTAAAACAGACATGTCAGGAGAGGTGACAGCCGGTCCTCTTTACACAACCTAAGTGGATTTAAGGCGTTTGTTGTTATCATTGTCACCAGCATTTCCTCTTTTACTACATCACACAGTCTCTTTCACAGTCTAGAGCTCTCAATTTTAAATTAGGATCAGGAAAGGCTGAGGATGGAGCAGCCTCGTTGTCACATAGCTTTTATTAGCAGCTGCTCATGGACCAGAGGAATGCACACAGTGACATCGATCTCTAATGTACTGTCACTGTGCAAAAGCATACCTAGAAATACTGAATGCTAATGAACAGCCACTAAAAAGGGAGATCTGTTATATTCATCTGATTTATGTAATGAAGAAAGGTGTATGACATTTCATATTCTATTACAGGCATCCTCAACCTGCGGCCCTCCAGCTGTTGCAAAACTACAACTCCCATTATTCCCGGACAGCCTACAGCTATCAGCCTACAGAAGGAAATGGTGGGAGTTGTAGTTTTACAACAGCTGGAGGGCCGCAGGTTGAGCATCCCTGTTCTATTAGATCATAATACAGAATATCACATCAGATTGCATTATGTTATAATGCAATGCATGGCATAACTTAAAGGGGCATTACAGCTTTTTCTTTTTTACAAGTGGCGGCCTATCCTCAGCATAAGCCATCACTATCTGACTGGCCTGGGTTTGACACCCTTCACCACCGCTGATCAGTTGTTTCAGTGTATCAGAAGTCGGCATCTTAACTTCACAGCTCTATGGACTGAGCTGATTACTGCACCTACTTATCTGGCAGATCCCACACTGCCGCTCCAGACTGACATGTTGATTTCCGTCGGCAACACGTTACCGTTGCGGCTAATTACTGGCTTCTTCAGTACACCACCGGGGCGGGTGATTGACTGCAGTCTGCAGAGGTCAAATGTTGTCAACAGATCCCAACCAGAAGAACCAGAGATGGTTAGAAAACTTTGTAATATATCTTATCAGAGAAAAATGCCTTGTTCTGGAGTTATCACCTGTTTCCTCCCACACCTTTTTGTAGGCTACCTTTCTCTTTGAAATATATGATAACTTCACCTTGTGAGACCAAGATTAGCTGCCTGCTCACTGAAATATCAGATAACATCATTGAATACATGTCTATGGAGAAAGATGGGGTGGAAGAAGTAGGATGCTCTGTTGGATCTGGTAATTTCTAATGATGCCGAGCTTGTTGGTAATGTTACTGTTCGAGAAACACTAGGTAATAGTGACCACAATATAATTATATTCCCCCTAAACTATAAGAAGCAAACTCTGTCAGGCAGAGCAAAGACACTGAATTTCAAAAAGGCTAATTTACCTGGGTTGAGGGCAGAATTTCAGGGCATAGACTCGGAGCAGCTTTTGTCACATAATAATACAGAGGATAAATGGGAGAGCTTCAAATCCACATTGAGTAATTGCACATTTTTTTTTATCCCTTTAGGTAACAAGTATAAACGGCTAAAAGTAAACCCCCCATGGCTTACAGCTACCGTACTGTAAAAAGAGCCATAAAAGACTGGTACAGTGCCAAGTGATTGGCGCAAGGCAAACGTGGTGCCCATATTCAAAAAAGGATCAAGGTCCTCCACAGGTAATTATAGACCAGTTAGTTTAACCTCTGTTGTGGGGAAAAAAATTGAATGACTCTTAAGGGACTATATACAGGAGTATGTGACTATAAATAATATTATAAGTGATAACCAGCATGGGTTTACCAAGGACAGAAGTTGTCAGACTAACCTGATTTGTTTTTATGAGGAGGTGAGTAGTAGCCTGGACAGAGGGGCGGCTGTGGATGTAGTGTTTCTGGATTTTACAAAGGCTTTTGATACTGTCCCTCATAGACGCCTAATAAGTAAAGTAAGGTCTATTGGCTTGGAAAGTATAGTTTGTAATTGGATTGAAAACTGGCTGAAGGACTGTGTCCAGAGTGTTGTGGTCAATGATTCCTATTCAGAATGGTCCCAGGTTAGAAGTGGTGTACCCCAATGTTCAGTGCTGGGCCCTTTATTATTTAATTTATTTATTAATGATATTGAGGATGGGATTAATAGCACCATTTCTATTTTTGCAGATGACACTAAGGCTACTTTCACACTAGCGTTCGGGGCTCCGCTTGTGAGCTCCGTTTGAAGGGTCTCACAAGCTGCCCCGAACGCATCCGTACTGCCCTAATGCATTCTGAGTGGATGCGGATCCGCTCAGAATGCATCAGTCTGGCAGCGTTCAGCCTCCGCTCCGCAAGCGGACACCTGAACGCTGCTTGCAGCGTTCGGGTGTCCGCCTGGCTGTGCGGAGGCAAGCGGATCCGTCCAGACTTACAATGTAAGTCAATGGGGACGTATCCGTTTGAAGTTGACACAGTATGGCTCAATTTTCAAACGGATCGGTCCCCCATTGACTTTCAATGTAAAGTCTGGACGGATCCGTCTGAACTACTTTCACACTGCAAACGTCTGCATTATAGGAGCGGATCCGTCTGTGCAGACATCAGACGGACCCGCTCTGAACGGTAGTGTGAAAGTAGCCTAAGCTGTGTAGAACTGTACAGTCTATGGAAGATGTCCACAAACTACAAGCTGACTTGAATACTCTGAGTGATTGGGCATCAACTTGGCAGTGGGCAGTAAAAGTTTTGTACCTTCCCTGCCCATGTTTGCTACACCACGTGTCTGTGGTCAGATGTATCTTGGCACCAACACTGTGTGCCAGAGATATATTCAATTGCCGCTGAACGTGGCCATATAGCCATGGGATGCCCTTCTGAGAGAAATATTTCCTTCCGGGGACCTTACTTTGCGGTGTGCCAGTGGCCACAAATTTTCGAAAGGCCTCCGAGTCCACCAGTTTATATGGCAGTAGTTGGCAGGCTAGCAGTCCCAACAAACCAGCGGTCAGCCGTTGGGCAAGAGGGTTATCCGGCGTCATCAACTTTTTACGCCACGAAAGCCTGCCTTCTGCCAGATAAATGCGACGACGGCACAGTGGAAGGTGGAGTGGAGGACAAATGGGAGGAGAGAGGAGAAGGAGAAGAGGCAGGACGTGGAGCGCCGGGAGTGTGGCTTTGTGGGTTCTGATGGCGTTGCTCCCACTGGGCTCGGTGATGGGAGGCCAGGTGCCTTCTTCAGACAGTCGTCCCTAGGTGAGTGTTGGGCTTACCGAGACCTATGCATTGACAGCACAGGCTGCAGATGGCAACACTATTGTCAGCAGCTGACATGTTAAAAAAAGTTCACAATGCGGAGCCATGTGCCAGCATCCTGGGAGCGCAAGATGTGACGTGTATGGTGGATGGCTCGCTCCAGATACATTTGCAGTCTGTTTTTTGCTTCCTGTGCACTGCGAGTTCTGACTGCTTCTCCTCCTTCTCCTCCCTATCTGCTGCTCTGTCTCTCCTTCTGAACTCCACTCCTCTTCCTCTCTTGTGGGCACCCACGTGCCATCCATCGACACGTCATCATCGTCACATTCACGACCACTGACATTAGAGATCTCGAAGTAGGCAGCAACAGCGGGGACCACCCTCCGTGGACTGATATGGGTACTGTCGTCAGACCGATGGGTAGCGGCCGTTACTACCTCCTCTTCATCATCTGATACCAAGAATAGCTGCGCATCTGTAAGGTCTGGGAATGGATTGGAAAATAATTCCTCTGACTCGAGCGGAGGCTCTGGTAGTAATGGTGGTGTCTTTAGAGGTGCACACAGCAGAGAGTGAAGAGGATGCAGCAGCGGAAGGCTGAGAGAGCAACTCAACCAACTTTGGTGCGTCCTTTGATGTCTTTTGACGTCCTTTTATGTAATCACACGCACCTTCCCCAACTCCTCACTTACTGTAGGCTTCAGCCTGGTGCACCTGCCTTACCCCTACCACCCCTGTAGAACGTCCTGCCTCTTCCTCTGCCTGTCATTTTCAAAATGACCCTTTGCCAAAGTCCCTAGAGAAGAGCAGTATTTGTGTAAGCAGGTATATCGCAGGCCTCAATCAGCATTTTGTGGAAGCAGGTATATAGAACCCCTTAATCAGTATATTGTAAAAGCAGGCAAATCGCACCCCTCAATCAGTATTTTGTGGAAACAGGTATATAGAACTCCTGAATCAATATTTTGTGGAAGCAGGCATATATCACCCCTCAATCAGTATTTTGGGGAAGCAGGTATATAGAACCCCGTAATCAGTATTTTGTAGAAACAGGTATATCCCACCCCTCAAACAGTATTTTATGGAAAAAGGTATATAGAACACCAGAATCAATATTTGGTAAAAGCAAGTATAACGTACCCCTCAGTCAGCATTTTGTGGAAGCAGGTATATCAAACCCCTTAATCAGTATTTTGAGGAAACAGGTATATTGCACCCCTCAATCTGTATTTTGTGGAAGCAGGTACATCAAACCCCTTATTCAGTATTTTGTGGAAGCAGTTATATCGCACCCCTCAATCAGTATTTTGTGGAAGCAGGTATATCGCACCCCTCAATCAGAATTTTCGGGAAGCAGGTACATAGAACTCTTTAATCAGTATTTTGTAGAAGCAGGTATCGCACCCATCAATCAATATTTTGTGGAGACAGGTATATAGAACACCTAAATCAATATTTGGGGGAAGCAGATATATCATACCCCTCAATCAGTATTTTGTGCAAGCAGGTATATCGCACCTCTCAATCAGTATTTTCTGTAAGCTGGCGTATTGCAGGCCTCAATCAATATTTGGTGGAAGTAGGTATATCGCACCCCTCAATCAATATTTTGTGGAAGCAGGTATATAGAACCCCTTAATCAGTATTTTGTAGAAGCAGGTATATCGCACCCCTCAATCAGTATTTTGTGGAAAGAGGTATATAGAACATTTGAATCAATATTTGGTGGAAGCAGGTATATCGCACCCCTCAATTAGTATTTTATGGAAGCAGGTATATCAAACACCTTAAAAAGTATTTTCTGGAAGCAGGTAAATAGAACCCCTTAATCAGTATTTTGTAGAAGCAGGTATATCGTACCCCTCAGACAGTATTTTGTGGAAGCAGGTGTATCGCAGGCTTCAATCAATATTTGGTGGAGGCTGGTATATCGCACCTCTCAATCAGTATTTTGTGGAAGCAGGTATATCAAACACCTTAAACAGTATTTTGTGGAAGTAGGTATATCGCACTCCTCAATCAGTTTTTTGTGGAAGCAGGCATATAGAACTCCTTAGTCAGTATTTTGCAGAAGCAGGTATATCGCACCCCTCAATTAGTATTTTGTGGAAACAGGTATATATAACCCCTGAATCAATTTATGGTGGATGTAGGTGTATTGCACCCCTCAATCAGTATTTTATAGAAATAGGTATGTAGAACACCAGAATCAATATTTGGTAAAAGCAGGTATATCACACCCCTCAATCAGTATTTTGGGGAAGCAGGGACATCGCACCCCTGAATCAGTATTTTCTTTAAGCAGATATATAGAACCCCTTAATCAGTATTTTGAAGAAGCAGGTATATCGCACCCCTCAATCAATATTTTGTGGAAACAGGTATATAGAACACCTGAATCAATATTTGGTGGAAGCAGGTATATCACACCCCTCAATCAGTATTTTATGGAAATAGGTATATAGAACACCTGAATCAATATTTGGTAAAAACAGGTATATCGCACCCCTCAATCAGTATTTTGTGGAAGCAGATTTATATCGCACATCTCAATCAGAATTTTCTGGAAGCAGGTATATAGAACTCCTTAATCAGTATTTTGTAGAAGCAGGTATATCGCACGTCTCAATCAGTATTTTGTGCAAGCAGGTATATCGCACCTCTCAATCAGTATTTTCTGTAAGCTGGTTTATTGCAGGCCTCAATCAATATTTGGTGGAAGTAGGTATATCGCACCCCTCAATCAATATTTTGTGGAAGCAGGTATATAGAACCCCTTAATCAGTATTTTGTAGAAGCAGGTATATCGCACCCCTCAATCAGTATTTTGTGGAAAGAGGTATAAAGAACATTTGATTAAATTTTTGGTGGAAGCAGGTATATCGCACCCCTCAATCAGTATTTTGTGGAAGCAGGTATATATAGAACCCCTTAATCAGTATTTTGTAGAAGCAGGCATATCCCACCCCTCAATCAGTATTTTGTGGAAATGGGTATATAGAACACCTGAATCAATATTTGGTGGAAGCAGGTATATCGCACCCCTCAATCTGTACTTTGTGGAAGCAGGCATATCAAACACCTTAAACACTATTTTCTGGAAACAGGTATATCGCACTCCTTAATCAGTATTTTGTGGAAGCAGGTATATAGGACCCCTTAATCAGTATTTTGTAGAAGCAGGTATATTGCACCCCTCAGACAGTATTTTGTGGAAGCAGGTGTATCGCAGGCTTCAATCAATATTTGGTGGAGGCTGGTATATCGCACCTCTCAATTAGTATTTTGTGGAAGCAGGTATATCAAACACCTTAAACAGTATTTTGTGGAAGCAGGTATATAGAACCCCTTAATCAGTATTTTGCAGAAGCACGTATATCGCACCCCTCAATTAGTATTTTGTGGAAACAGGTATATAGAACCCCTGAATCAATTTATGGTGGATGTAGGTGTATTGCACCTCTCAATCAGTATTTTGTGGAAGCAGATATATCCCACCTCTCAATTAGAATTTTGTGGAAGCAGGTATATAGAACCCCTTAATCAGTATTTTGTGGAAGCAGGTATATCGCACCCCTCAATGAGTATTTTGTGGAAGCAGGTATATTGCAGGCCTCAATCAATATTTGGTGGATGCTGGTATATCGCACCTCTCAATCAATGGTTTGTGGAAGCTGGTATATGGAACCCCTTAATCAGTATTTTGTAGAAGCAGGTATATCACAGCCCTCAATCAGTATTTTGTGGAAACAGGTAGATAGAACCCATGAATTAATTTTTGGTGGAAGCAGGTATATCGCACCCCTCAATCAGTATTTTGTGGAAGCAGGTATATAGAACCCCTTAATCAGTATTTTTTAGAAGCAGGTATATCGCACCCCTCAATCAGTATTTTGTGGAAGCAGTTATATGGAACCCCTTAATCAGTATTTTGTAGAAGCAGGGATATCCCACCCCTCTATTGCTATTTTTTGGAAGCGGGTATATAGAACACCTGAATCAATATTTGGTGGAAGCAGGTATATCACACCCCTCAATCAGTATTTTTTGGAAACAGTTATATCAAACTCCTTAATCAGTATTTTGCGGAAGCATTTATATTTCACCTCTTAATCTGTGGAAGTACATCAAACCCCTTAATCATTGTTTTGTGGAAGCAGGGATATCGCACCCTTAAATCATTATTTTCTTGAAGCAGATATATAGAACCCCTTAATCAGTATTTTGTAGAAGCAGGTATATCGCACTCTTCAATCAATATTTTGTGGAAACAGTTATATAGAACACTTGAATCAATATTTGGTGGAAGCAGGTATATCGCACCCCTCAATCAGTATTTTGTGGAAGCAGGTATATAGAACCCCTTAATCAGTATTTTTTAGTAGCAGGTATATTCCACCCCTCAATCAGTATTTTGTGGAAACAGGTATATAGAACACCTGAATCAATATTTGGTGGAAGCAGGTATATCGCACCCCTCAATCTGTATTTTGTGGAAGCAGGTATATCAAACACCTTAGGTATTATGTGGAAGCAGGTATATCGCACCCCTCAGACAGTATTTTGTGGAAGCAGGTGTATCGCAGGCTTCAATCAATATTTGGTGGAGGCTGGTATATCACACCTCTCAATCAGTATTTTGTGGAAGCAGGTATATCAAACACTTAAACAGTATTTTGTGGAAGCAGGTATATAGCACTCCTCAATCAGTATTTTGTGGAAGCAGGTATATAGAACTCCTTAATCAGTATTTTGCAGAAGCAGGTATATATCGCACCCCTCAATTAGTTTTTTGTGGAAACAGGTATATAGAACCCCTGAATCAATTTATGGTGGATGCAGGTGTATTGCACCCCTCAATCAGTATTTTATGGAAATAGGTATATAGAACACCAGAATCAATATTTGGTAAAAGCAGGTATATCGCACCCATCAATCAGTATTTTGGGGAAGCAGGGACATCGCACCCCTGAATCAGTATTTTCTTTAAGCAGATATATAGAATACCTGAATCAATATTTGGTGGAAGCAGGTATATCGCACTCCTCAATCAGTATTTTGTGGAAGCAGGTATATAGAACCCCGTAATCAGTATTTTGTAGAAACAGGTATATCCCACCCCTCAATCAGTATTTTATGGAAATAGGTATATAGAACACCAGAATAAATATTTGGTAAAAGCAGATATATCGTACCCCTTAATCAGTATTTTGTAGAAGCAGGTATATCGCACCCCTCAATCAGTATTTTGTGGAAGCAGGGATATCGCGCCCCCTCAATCAGAATTTTCTTGAAGCAGGTATATAGAACCCCTCAACCAGTATTTTGTGGAAGCAGGGATATCGCACCCCTCAATCAGTATTTTCTTGAAGCAGGTATATCGCACCCCTCAATCAGTTTTTTTAGGGCAACAGGTATATCACACAAGTTGCAGTTAGTGTTTCCAATAGCGTTTGTTCCTCTATATAGCTGCAGTATATCTGCAGAACCGTGCACAACTGCTGCACTATACAAATGCACTATAATATACTTTCTATGTTAGAAAGTATATTATACATATATCACACCCCTCAGTATAATATCACACTTATCGATAGCATACCTATACCAGTCCTTAAAAGGACTTTTATGGCCCTATTTGCTAGCATTTGGTGTCCCTAACAGTCTGTCCCTGCTCCACAAAGCAAGCTCTCCCTACACTGGCAAAACACAGAATGTAAAATGGCTGCCAGATCGGGTTCTGTTATAGGGTGGGGGTGTGTCCATGTGCTGAAACGTCTCAATTGGCTGTCCTGTCTCACCTAATGGATGTGTCATGGGTCAAAGTTCGGCGCAATGCAAAAGAATATGGCGCATGCGAACATCGCCATATGTTCGCATGTTCGGCGAATCACAAAGAAGCAAGGGTCGCCGCCGAACGACGGCCATGAGAACCGCAAGGCCATCTCTATTCATATATAGTGCTGACTTTACACTAATGGCAGCTTTTTCTGAAAAGTTACCTGAAAGTTTAGCTAATCTTTATAATAATAGTTCTGGCAGAAATTACAGTTATTCCAATTAATATGTCCAATATGAAGTTTAATGGATAAAGTTGTACAGATATCTTAACCCCTTCTTGACAAGGCCATTTCCCACTTTTTTCCCCCTGCCTTCCAAAAGCCATAACATAGCCATATTAGCACTTGTATTTTTGCGGGACATTATTATTATTATTATTAATGCCACTATTTGATTTATAATGTTATGTTTTGAAAAATGTAAAAAAAATGCTACAGAGGATGAAATTGAGATAAAAAAACAAAAAAAACAAAAAAAAAAACGCAATCATGCCATTGTTTTTTGGGTTTTGTTTTAATATAAATGACATGTGTAACCTTTTTTCTGTGGTCGATGATAGTATTACCAAATTTTACATATGTTTTATACTGTGCTACTTTTTAAAAAAAAAAGTTAAAACTTTGGGAAAAAAAAGCTCTGTGAGGGCTTTTTCTTTTTTCGCAGGATGAGCTATAGTTCTCTCACTTAGAGCTTTTAGATTGTCTCCACTGGTCATAATGTACCTGTTCAGAGCAGTTGGGGGCGGTGATGGAACTGTGATAATGTAAACCCACCTCTTGCCTTCTCCCGAGGTCTCGAGAGTGTGCACTGGAGATGTCCTATACTAAAATCCATAGGACATACAAGGTGGCCATTGAGGGGAGCTTCAGATAGAGATGGCTGAGGACGGGAGCTACTGCGCATGCTTGGAAGACTATGCATGCTCGCTTACTCGATTCCAGCGACCAGAAAGGAATAATAAAGGAATGGAATAATATAGAGTCATAAGAATAGATGCTCCAGAATTGTTATTACAGTACATGGGGAATGCAAGTTTCTAAAATAGACATATCAGGAGAGGGCGACAGATCATTTTTAAGCCCTGTCACAGACAGGGCTTAATTGGAAGATTACAGTCACAAGCCTGGGAGCTTTCACAAGGTTCCAAGGCTGCCATGCCATAGTACTCCTGTAGAACAGTTGCCTGGGTCTAATATTCTATTACCCTTATTCAGGGTTGCCAACAATTCCAGAAGTTCCTGGACAGTCTGTAAAAATAGGAGACTTTTTACAAGTGTCCGTTAAAAAAAATTAGATGTGCCAATGATTTTTTTTTTTTTTTTGAGGCTGGTGGTACTTGAGCAGGTCACTTTAATTGTAAATTATTAATGTGTTCACCATTAGTATTTGACCTATAGACATGTATTACTTATAATCTTCATAGTTTTCCAATTTGTCCGTAATAAATGCTGGCTGTCTATGATTTTTAGATAAATTGTCCAGAAAAAATAAAACTTTAGGTTGGCAACCCTGCCCTTATTCCAGTGTCTCATGCAAGAACAATGTTGTATATTATCACAGAGGTAGTGTGAACAGTGTTCTGAATAGCTCATCTTCCGTTCTTTGACTTTAAGGCTAGCATTCACAATTGATGGTTTTAATGGGAAGTTTTCCCATGGTACATTGTAGCCTTTCATGCTGTGTATTCTGCACATATACTTTTTAATTCATCTAAAATAAATTGGAATACTGTTGCAAAATGGATGTGGATCTGCTGTGTCACCTGAACATATTTGACATAGGGCTAATCCTAAGTGGCCACCTGGTCTTTACCCTTTAATACCTGTAAAGGGATCTGGACTCGTCTGCAGAGGAACCACCAGGCCGCTGCCTCTTCAAGTAGTCTTTGTTCAGTAGATCCATAGTGGTCAAGAGATACTGGTGCAGAACACCAAGGGATCAGGCAAAACTGTAGTCAGGGACAAGCTGAGGTCAGGGCAGGCAGAGTGCATGCAATACAAAGTCAGGGCAAGGAGCTCAGGGCCAGTACAGAGAACAGGGAGAGCTCAGATCAGGCAGCGAGGGGATAAACCCAGAGTCATACAGAAGTCTGTATGCTGGAGAGCGAAACATGACAAACAGCGAATTGTTGCAGGAAACATAAAACCTATTTCTCAGACAACTCGCATAGGGGAAGGTTCCTTAAGTAACCCAGGGTAGCCAGCCATTGGCTGGGGAAGATTAGGGTGCCTGAATGGTGGTCACTGAAGAGCCTGCAGAAGCATACACGCGTGGAGTATGTAGAGCAGCACTATTTCGGTGGCTGGGCCCACAGGAAAAGGAAGCTGGAGGGTTTGAGATGCAGGAGACCATGAGCAAAGCAGCAGCCAGCCATCAAAAAAGATACTTTTATGGGACTTCTGTGTGTTGCTGGCCTTCTATTGTTTTACAGTTTAAAAGGCTAAACTCCAGGTCTGTCCATGCGCTGTGGGATTGTCCTACAGTGGAGAGGTGGGTTCACATCATACAACCTTTTGTTGCACCTTACTGTTACAGCATTCTCTAATTTATATAATTAAAAAAAAAATCTTTAAAACACAAATGGCATCCATACTGCCATAAACTATACTAATAGAATACTGTTTTATTGACTTTCTGGTAGATGAATGAAGATCATGGTTTACTAGACGTTCTCTGGATCTTGGGAACACTCGTATCTGCAACGCTCTTCAATGAAAAAGTACAGCTACCTTTTGAGTGTTTTCCTAGATGTTTATAGAAGAAAATGGAAATAAACCAGTCATATGTCAGAAGTAATTTCTTTTAAGCATTTAAGTAAATCAAAAACCATCATCAAGATTTATATACAACTGAAAAAAAACGAAAAGAGAGGAGGATTTAGTATGCCATAGCACTGCAGTTCATGCTAGCCTTAACTCAAGGAATTCGAACCTTGAGAAAAACTATAAACAAACGACAGGAGAGTGGAAACTTCAAGAACCATAAGAAATGTAAGAGTCCTCTCGAATGCACATTAAGAGTTCCAGTGACTTACAGAATAAATACCAGCTCTGGTAACACACTCTCATATACGCAGAAAAACGTTTCAGGCTTCCATTAGAAAATGGACTTTGGCTGACTTTTCAAGAGTAAGGAACGGTGGATCTTAAACTTTTGTAAACATTCATTAAATGGGATAGCCTATTAAACCTTGGTGAAGAGAGAATAAACACCGCCTGTTTTATCGGCTACGGGTTTGGATAGGCCAGTGTTCGAGGGTTCATCCATCTTTTGCAGGCATGTTAATGTTATAATAACATTGTGATGAAATTTCCAGCAAGTTTTATTATTCTTGGTTAACTCTGCTGTGAGATCCTAGAGGATACTGTGTGATGGATGCACAGCAAATGAATTCATTGCAGAAGTATTTCAGTTTTAACCCATAAATAAACTTTAGGTTACAGTGAAGGGTCAAGCTCCAGAGTACTGAGACAACTGCTCTAATTAGTGCATAAAATGGCCATAAATGAATGCTTTCTAGTGCTCCACAATCATCTTGTGCAGTAACTATTGTAAAGTATATCTGCTCACATCTCAACCATTTGCTATACAAACTTTTCCTGCTACTTAATATGATATTTTTCTGATATTAAAATTGAAAGAGGAGCTTCCTGGTCCCGTAGGCCATGATTTCTTTTAGCCCCTATGTCTTACTCTCTTTTCCAGACACAGATTGAGTTGCTTTTGAATGTCAAACATCAGAGCCAATGAACTGCTAAACTTTGACATCACTGTGTGAAAAGTCCTAGAAGGGCGGTAGTGAATATACAGTGTCTGGAGAAATAGATGCTGACAGGCAGGACTTTCATTAAAGGGGATTCCCATCTCATAAAATGGGGGCATATCACTAGAAAATAGCCGAGCCCCATAAAAATTAATTAAAGCGGTGGTCGCGCAAGCATGGGGCACTCCCATTCACTACTATGTGGCTCTGCATATCAAATTACACAGTAAACCACAATATATATGGAGAATCCTCATATAAATCCACAGCTGCGTGTCGTGACATTTCCGTCACTTATAGCATTAATCCACAGCTTGTGGAACACCCCCACACTTCTGGCAGCTGACACGCACAGACACACTAGCGTGCGCTGTTCTGTCCCCACATGAAGGCGAATGAAGGTGTAACTGATAATGACTTTGTGACTGTCCTACCTTCGTATCCAAGCAGTGGAGCAGACCGGACCGGCAGATGCTCAGGTTAGATGGATCCAGACGTAGACACGAGGATGCAATCAAACGTGGGTTTATTTGATCCAGAGCAGTGACATACAGTGATGCAATACAGGAATGCAGTAGATGCTGTCATGTGGATGTCTTTTCTGAGGCTAACTGCTGAGGCAACTGCTGGTCAAAAACTGATGCCTTCACAAGCCGAGGTGTGTGTCTCCAGTCACAAAGAAATGCAGCACTGAAAAAGGCTACAGGAAGTGACCAGGCCCAAGGCTGCTAAAACCACGCCCAGATATAAAACTTTATAGACAACGAACGAGGCGTGCAGCATACAAATTCCGGCCAGCAGATGGCAGCAGAGAACAATAGATTTAAACAACATAGGTAAAACAAGAAATAATAATAATACAGTGCAGAAATTCAATTTGAAAGGAACAGCACACTCCCCGTCTGAAATTCACTTAGGGGATTTCACTATGACGAATGTCCATAAAATATAAACAACCTGTAAAAAGAAAAACATGTTAGAATGCAAACATAGATTAATCCGGTTTTCAAACTTGGAATGGAGAAGATCTGCGAAACTTGATACAGTCCTGTTCACCCATCAGGGACGTTCTCGATGGGTCTCATCCAACTGGAGAAACGTTCAAAGCGCTGACAACTGAAGCTGGCGGTTTGCTTTGTTCCAGTGACTAATGCACTAACTTCAGCGCGGATTTCTGGATCATTATCCGGATCCTGGATGCTTAAAACTTCCTGTACACATTCGTCCGCCTCTTCAGGCAGAAACTCTGGACCTGTAAGCCAAGTAGAGTTAATAAAGGAACCTATAGACATAGGCCTAGTGGCGTGATCTGCTGGATTAAGTTCGGATGGTACATAGTGCCATTGTTCAGGTTTGGAGGACCTCCTGATTCTCTCTATGCGGTTACTAACGTACACATAAAATCGCTTGGTCCGATTGTGGATGTAACCTAAAACGACCTTACTGTCGGTGTAATACTGGACTTCAGCTATGTCGACACCCAGTTCTTGTTGTATGAAATCCGCAATCTCCACTGCCAACACAGTCCCACAAAGTTCCAGTCTGGGAATAGTATGGTCGGGCTTGGGGGCTAACTTACCCTTACCAAAGACGAATCCAACGTGATTTTGGTTGTTGGGTTCTGTCACCTTCAGATAGGCAACTGCTGCGATGGCCTCCGTGGAGGCGTTCGAGAACACGTGGAGTTCTTTCTTTATGCTAGAGGAAAGTGAGGCTTTAATATAGCATCTCGGGATGTGGATCTCATCCAAGGCATACAAGGATCGCTTCCAGGTTTCCCATTTTTGCTCTTTCTCGGAGGGAAGTGGGGTATCCCAATCCTTGACTGTTTCAGAAAACTGTCTCAGTAGAGATTTACCTTGTATGGTGATGGGCGCTACAAATCCCAGCGGATCAAATAGGCTGTTTACTACTGATAGGACGCCTCGCTTTGTGAATGGCTTGTCTGCACAACTTATCTGAAAACCGAAGGAGTCAGCCGAGAGATCCCATCTGAGGCCCAAGCTCCTCTGCACAGGTGGACTGTCCAGTCCCAAGTTAATGTCCTTGAATCCTGGTGCATGATCGCCTGATTCGAAGGCCCTCATAACGGCCAGGCTGTTTGAAGCAATTTTGTGTAGTCTAAGTTTAGCTTGGTACAACATACTTTGAGTCCTTTTGAGCATATCGATAGCCGCTTCTTCAGTAGGTAGTGATTTGAGTCCATCGTCTACGTAGAAGTCCTTTTCTACAAAGTCTCTGGCGTCTTTACCGTACTCGGATTCTCCCTCTAATGCAGTTCGCCGAAGGCCGTAAGTTGCCACGGCAGGTGAAGGGCTGTTTCCAAATACGTGTACCCTCATTCGATATTCTGCCATCTCTGCGTTGGTATCGTTATTCTTGTACCACAGAAACCTGAGGAAATTCCGGTGGTCCTCTCTGACTACGAAACAGTGGAACATCTGTTCAATGTCGGCGGTGATGGCAACGAGCTCTTTTCTGAACCTCATCAGCACTCCAACTAGGTTATTCGTCAGATTAAGACCTGTGAGAAGGACATCATTAAGCGATACACCTTGATGTTTGGCACTTGAGTCGAAAACGACCCTAATTTGATTAGGTTTCCGTGGGTGATACACTCCAAATGAAGGCAAGTACCAGCACGCGTCATTCTTTCCTAAGGATGGAGCTGGTTCTGCGTGGTTGTTGCGGAATATTTTGTCGATAAAGGCAACGATGTGTTCTCTCATCTCAGGCTTACTGTTCATGGTACGCTGAAGAGAGTTAAATCTAGACAGAGCTTGTTCCCTATTGTTCGGGAGTCTCACCCTGGTAGCTCGGAAGGGTAATGGAGAAACCCAGTGATTGGTTTCGTCTTTAAGGAACTCATTGTCCATTATCTTGATAAATTCTCTGTCCTCTACTGACAAAGCTACTTTATCATCGTCCTTGCTGGTATGAAAGACTAATCTTCCCAAGTTGTCAGCAAAGGGAGGAAAGTCGTCAGGTGGTTGTATGAGGTCTGGAGGCTTCTCTTTCACCTCATAGTGATGAGGGCAAGGCTTAATGCAAGTTGTGCGTCCATCTCCACGCACGTACGTTTTAAATGAGCGGATTTTTGGTTGATCCAAGCATACATTTCCTATGACTACCCATCCCAAGTCCAGTCTCTGGGCGTATGGTGCATAGTCGGGACCATTACACTGTTGACGCACCTTGTGTACCCTTAGATTGTCTCTGCCAAGCAGGAGTAGAATCTCTGCGTTGTTGTCCATAGGTGGGATAACGTTGGCTAGGTGCCTTAGGTGTGGATGGTGAAATGCAGCTTCCGGGGTAGGAATTTCATCCCTATGGTTGGGTATTTGATCGCATTCGATCAGCGTCAGTAGAGGTATTTCCGTATTTCCACTGACGGAACAAGCGATGAATCCTTGTGCCCTCCTGCCGCTAGTCTCTATGCGACCCGAGCAGGTGTTTAAGATGTAGGGTTCTGACGGTCCCTTTATTCCAAAGGCTTCAAAGAATTTAGGTCCTGCTAGGGAGCGGTTGCTTTGGTCGTCAATGATGGCATACATTCTTACTGCCTTTTCTGGTAGCCCCTCCGGGTAGACCTTGATTAGGCATATGCGGGCACAACATTTCTCACTCTGGCCCTCCCCACATACGTCCAAGCATGAGCAGGAAACAGCAGTGGCTGTGTTAGCGTGGTTCTGGGGCTCCCCGCCATGACTTTGAGCAGGACTGGTGGTGACAGCAGCAGGTGAATCCCTTGTGAGTGGAAATGGGTGCATAGCTGAGGCATGTCTTTCACTATGACACTCCTCACACTTGATGATGGATTTACAGTCCTTAGCCATGTGCTCCAATGAAGCGCAGCACCTGAAACATACCCCAAGCTCGGTGAGGACTTTCTTGCGCTCCTGTATGGTTTTGGATCTAAATCCTCTGCATTTGTTCAGCGAGTGTGGTTTTTTATGAATGTGACATTTACGATTGAAGGCCTTGTCTCCTGATGAGGTAGTGTACTGTCTACCAGTGGGTACTGCAGATGATGGTAGGTTAGTCTTTCTAACATTCACGCTGCTCTTAAAGTCTCTGTGTTTATACACAATACTTTCATACCTTGATGATGGTGTCGCTGAAGCTGTAGTATTGAACTCCAGGAAGTCGAGGCTGGGGTCATTCCTCATCTGGGACTGTTCATCGATGAACCTACAGAAATGAATGAATGGAGGAAAAGTGACGTCATGCACTCTTTTGTACCTTGAGACTGATGCCGCTTACTTCTCTTGCAGGCTGTATGGTAGCTTCACGACAATTGGGTTCACCCCATGGGCTGTATCCAGGTAGCACAGCCCGGACAGACGAGGGTCTCTTTTGGCAAGCTCCAGTTCCATGAGCAAATCACTTAAATCCTGAAGCTTATGGACATCCTTGAGACTGATCTTGGGGACGTTCTGCAGTCTCCTGAATAGTGCCTTCTCTATTGCTTCTGCACTGCCGAAGGTGCGTTCGAGTCTCTGCCAGGCTGCAGCGAGACCTGCTTCTGCTTGTCCCACATAGACAGTTCTAAGGCTCTTGATGCGATTTGTGGAGCCTGGGCCCAGCCAGTTGATCAAGAGGTCAAGCTCCTGCTCTGCGATTAGGTTGAGGTTGGCGATGGCGGCTTTGAAGGTTGCCTTCCAGGCTCTGTAGCTCTCCGCACGGTCATCAAATTTTGAGAGACTGGTGTTAATTAGCTCTCTGCTCACCATAAACCTGGCAAACTCAGACATATCTGATTTCTCACTGCTTGTTGCCATGACAACTTGTGATGCCCCTGGGGCGTATAGGTGAGATGCTTCCGGGTAGAATGATGTTGCTGCAGGGTTGAGCTGTGGTCTAGCCTCTGTAGATTCTGATGACTGCTGCTTGAGCTGTGGAGGTAGGCCAGGAAACACCTGGTAGCCATCTTGCTGTAATAACTGCCTTTGAGAGGGTGCGTCTGGGCGACTGTTATTGGATTGCTCGGGTGCTGTGGGAGTCACTGCCACTGCAGGTAGAGCTGACTTGGAGGTTTCAGTGTTGGCTTGGACGGTACTGCACACTGGGGGTGGTGCAGATAACTGTTTCAGTACATAGTCGCTGGTGCGGTCAACTGGATCGTCTATCTCTTCTGGTGGTAAGCAGACTGAATCAAAGCCTTGGCTCAATGCTTGCTCAAGTAGTCTTACTTTTGCTAATGCGATTTCCTCTTCCCTCTCTGATTCAAGGATCTTTATTCGAGCCTCTGCTTCTTCCCTCTTGGCCGCTGCCGTCTGTGCTTCTGCCCTCGCAAGGACTTCTTTTTCGGTGAAGGAACGCCTCATTTTGGATTGCTCTGCATTTATGCGGGCCTCTAGTAATCTGTCGCTCAGGGCGGAGCTTCTAGAGCATGATGATCTGTAGGACCGTGAGGAATGTTTGGATGAATGCGATCTGTGTGATCTGGTTTCTTGCAAATGAGAGATGCGGAGTTCCACTTTATCTTTAGCGTCCAGCACCATGGCGTCTCTTTGTCTGTCTATTGATTCTGCCTTGCACAATTCTGACGGGGCTTCTTCGATATTAGAGTCTTTTAGAAAGGTTATATACCTTGTGGACAGTCTCTTGTATCTTTCATGGGCTGCGTTCAGCCGCCCGACGGCAACTTGTAAACTGGTGGCATCGCCTGAGGAGGACTTAAGTCCTGATATGAGGGAGGAAACTCGTTCCCATAGCTCTTCCAGGTTGTCACATAGCTCATCTTTCCTGGTGTGATAGTTTTCCGTGATCTTTATAGTTGGAAGTGTGGTTTCTACCTCCAGCTCTCCATAATGATCAGTATCAGGTTGCATTTGCTTTGTTTCATCACTGGGGAACTGTACGAGGTCCTTTTCGGCCATTTTGATTTAAGGTGCGCTGTCTCTTTAAGAAATCAAACTTTTGAATTGGGGGCTGAAAATTGCAGTGCGGCTCAGATGAGGCACCCCGATGAGTTTCCCAAAGTCCTTTTAGTGAATTGCGGGGTTTTGGTATAAGGGAGGCCCCGCGTGCGTGAACAGTTCTTATATCATGCGAGCAAGGGTTAATATAGGATGTGGAAAGTGGCTTGGCGAGTAGTGGAGGACTTCCAGGCGAGAGTATATCTACTGCGGACACGTCGTGCTTCCCCTTAGGCTTATGGGACGTGCACTGTTGCCGGGCAGATTTGCTGGGAGTGGGCCTGTTGCAGGGGAGGTTCCTGAGTGTGGCACTGGGCTCTGAGGGAACCTGTAGCCGGCATTGGACATTCAGACGGATATTGACTGGGGTATAAGGCTTTAAGGCAGTTTTTGACTGTTCTGTCCCCACATGAAGGTGAATGAAGGTGTAACTGATAATGGCTTTGTGACTGGCCTACCTTCGTATCCAAGCAGTGGAGCAGACCGGACCGGCAGATGCTCAGGTTAGATGGATCCAGACGTAGACATGAGGATGCAATCAAACGTGGGTTTATTTGATCCAGAGCAGTGACATACAGTGATGGAATACAGTAGATGCTGTCATGTGGATGTCTTTTCTGAGGCTAACTGCTGAGGCAACTGCTGGTCAAAAACTGATGCCTTCACAAGCCGAGGTGTGTGTCTCCAGTCACAAAGGAATGCAGCACTGAAAAAGGCTACAGGAAGTGACCAGGCCCAAGGCTGCTAAAACCACGCCCAGAGATAAAACTTTATAGACAACGAACGAGGCGTGCAGCATACAAATTCCGGCCAGCAGATGGCAGCAGAGAACAATAGATTTAAACAACATAGGTAAAACAAGAAATAATAATAATACAGTGCAGAAATTCAATTTGAAAGGAACAGCACATGCGCTTCATCGTTCTCCGGTCTTCCGGTCTTTCCGCGATTAGCTGACATGCAGGAGGAGGTGGCATCACACACGCACAGAAGAGAAGCGCAGGCACATTTAAATATCTCTCCACACATGTCCTCCACAGCGCCCTTTACCTACCAGTACCACACAGCGTGATCTGCTGTTCTTCCACAAGCGCTTATACTTTTCTTTTCCTCTACAAGCGGCATTCGGTAAGTGAGTCTCTGGACCCTTAAGGGCCGTCTATATGTCTGTTATTCATATGATTTTACAAAAGAGGCACCGATAGGGAACCTTGACTTAACTAATTTTCCTTAACGAAAGTAACTACCGTAGATGACCTCAGTGTTTGGTCCAATATTAAGCTACAATAATGCAATACTACCCAATGGTTTATATTTGAATTGTTGCAGAATGTACTGTATATAATTTTTAATATATCTTTATGCTTCCTGATCTACCAATGAATCGCATGCGCCATATTCTTTTGCATTGCGCTGAACTTTGACCCAAGACACATCCATCAGGTGGGACAGAACAGCCAATTGAGACGTTTCAGCACATGGACACACCCCCACCATATAACAGAACCCGATCTGGCAGCCATTTTACATTCTGTGTTTTGCCAGTGTAGGGAGAGGTTGCTGTGTGGAGCAGGGACAGACTGTTAGGGACACCAAATGCTAGCTAATAGGGTCACAAAAGTCCTTTTAAGGACTGGTATAGGTGTGCTATCGATAAGTGAGGGGTGTGATATATGTATAATATACTTTCTAACATAGAAAGTATATTATAGTGCATTTGTATTGTGCAGCAGTTGTGTGCGGTTCCGCTGTGATACCGCAGCTATATAGAGGGACAAACACTATTGGAATAAATAATTGCAACTGGTGTGATATACCTGTTGCCCCCAAAAAAACTGATTAAGGGGTGTGATATACCTACGGGATAATATACTTCCTAACATAGAAAGTATATTATAGTGTATTTACATTGTGCAGCAATTGTGTGCGGTTCTGCTGCGATACCGCAGGTATATAGAGGGACAAGCGTTATTGGAACAACTATTTGCAACGGGTGTGATATACCTGTTGCACCAAAAAAAACTGATTGAGGGGTGCGATATACCTACTTCCACAAAATACAGATTAAGGGGTTTGATATACCTGCTTCCACAAAATAATGATTGAGGGGTTTGATATACCTGCTTCCACCAAATATTAATTCAGGTTTTCTATATACCTGTTTCCACAAAATACTGATTGAGGGGTGCGATATACCTGCTTTTACCAAATATTGATTGAGGCCTGTGATACACCGGCTTCCAGAAAATACTGATTGAGGAGTGCGATATACCTGCTTCTAAAAAATACTGATTAAGAGGTTCTATATAACTGCTTACACAAAATACTGATTGAGGGGTGTGATATACCTGCTTCCACCAAATATTGATTGAGGCCTACAATACACCGGCTTCCAGAAAATACTGATTGAGGGGTGCGAAATACCTGCTTCCACAAAATACTGATTGAAGGGTTTGATATACCTGCTTCCACAAAATACTGATGGAGGGGTTCGATATACCTGCCTCCACCAAATATTAATTCAGGTGTTCAGATGGTCATTTTGAAGATGACAGGCAGAGGAAGAGGCAGGCCATTCCACAGGGGTGGTAGGGGTCGGTCAGGTGCACCAGGCCGGAGCCTAAGTGGGAAGTTGGAGAAGTGGGAAGTTGGAGAAGGTGCGTGTGATTTCGTCCAAATGACGCACCAGAGTTGGTTGAGTGGCTCACTCAGCCTTCCGCTTCTGCACCCTCCTCACTCTCTGCTGTGTGCATTCCCAAAGACACCACCACCACCATAGCCCCTCCACTCGAGTCAGAGGAATTATTTTCCCATCAATTCCCAGACCTTACCGATGCGCAGCCATTCTTGGCATGGATGAGGACAGTACCCATATCAGCCCAATGAGGGTGGTTCCCGCTGTTGCTGCCTACTCCGAGATCTCTAATGTCAGTGGTGGTGAAGGTGATGATGATGGCGTGTCGATGGACTTCACGTGGGTGCCCACAAGAGAGGAAAAGGAGTGGAGTTCAGAGGGAGAGACGGAGCAGCAGATAAGGAGGAGAAGGAGGCAAAACAGGCAGAACTCGCTTTGCACAGGAGGCAAAAAGCAGACTGCAAATGAATCTGGAGCGAGCCATCCACCACGCATGGCCACATCTTGCGCTCCCAGTATGCCGGCACATGGCTCCGCAGTGTGGGCTTTTTTTAACGTGTCAGCTGCTGACAATAGTGTTGCCATCTGCAGCCTGTTGTATTTTTCCACTGCTACCGCCTCTTCCGCTGCACCCCCCAAGCTCCCCAGAACCTATTTGACGTGCCAGGTGAGACGTTGCCATGCTGTGCTGCAGCTGTTGTGCCTGGAAGCCAAGAGCCACACCGGTCCTGCACTGATTTCAGCTTTGCCGTCACAGGCCGATCAGTAGCTAACCCCGCTCAATTTGACAGTTTGTAAAGTGGTGTGCGACTATAGTGTCAATCTGCTGAGCATGCTGAAACAGGGCAAAATGACACACGTGGCGTGCATGGCACACTTACTGAACTTAGTCGTGTAGCGATTCGTTGCCAAATACCCCGGGGTCCAGGACATCTTGCAGCAGGCCAGGAAAATCTCTGTCCATTTTAGAAGATCTTGCACGGCCATGGCTCGCCTTGCTGACGTTCAGCGACAACACCACCTGCCCATCAGACATCTGATTTGTGACAGCCCGATGTGCTGGAACTCCACCTTGTATATGCTTGATAGGCTGCTCTAGCAGTAACGTCCGGTTAACGACTTACTGTACGATCTCTGCAGCAGGACAGGTTCTGGGAATCTTGGTTTCTTTTCACCGCGCCAGTGGCTGCTCATGTCCGACGCATGCAGACTTCTGCGGCCATTTGATGAGATCACCAGACTGGTCAGTCAGGGCACCATCACCTTCTTTCTGCGTTGTATCATTGATCAAGCCATCGAGGAGCAGGAGCTGGAAGATGAGGAAGTCGCAATGCTGATTGAATTCCCAGGGGGGGCTACTCCATCTGAGACAAGTCAGCAGGAGTCTGAAAATAAGTCAGAGGAGGATGGTGGCTGGGGGAAGGAGGAGAAGCATGAAGAGCAGGCTTTAAGGGGGACTTTAAACTTTTTGGGGATCCCGGGTGTTGTCGTTGGCTGGGGGGAGAAGACCAAGGATGACATTCTCCTGGGCGATGAGCAGGAGACAGGGCACTCCACTGCTTCCAATTTTGTTCAAATGGGGGCCTTCATGCTCCAGTGTTTAAAGAGGGACCCCCGTATGAAAAGTATAAAGGGCAAGGACCAGTACTGGGTGGCAATGTATTTAGACCCCTTGTACAAACACAAAATGGTAGACATGTTACCAGCATCACAGAGGGCTGTCAGAATGCAGCATTTCCAGTCCTTGCTGCGAGAGATGCTGCATTCTGCTGTTGCAGACGCTGGCAGAGGAATTTCCACCCACAACAAAACAGGTGCGGGTACCAATCCTACGGCGCCTGCAAGAAGAGTGCGGTTTGAAGATGTGTTGGTCACTTCCGATATGAGATCATTCTTGCAGCCGACACATCGATAGCCGCCCTCCGGATCCAGCCTCAGGGAAAGTACGACTACACTGGGGTAACGGCCGATGTGGACGCTCTGAGAAGCAATGAACCCCTGGACTACTGGGTGTGCAGGCTTTACCTGTGTCCAGAGCTGGCACAATTTGCCGTGAAACTCTTGACTTGCCCCTCGCCGAGTGTCCTGTCCGAAAAGAACGTTCAGCTCAGCAGGGGGGACCATAACCGATAAGCGCCTAGCTCACGACAGTATGTACTACCTCACATTTCTAAAAAATGAACGAGGCATGGATCTCGGAGGAATTCAACACCATGCCAGCCCACACATATCTGCCACCACAAAGAACAAAGAATGGTCCTTGTCTTATGTATATACAACGGCATAAAAGGCCTTTTCTGTCTGGTGAATGCCTAATTTTCGGGGCCTCTACTGGCCTACAGTAAAATTGTTATCCAGTGACCGTCTAATATGCCTCTATCCACATAATCACTTGTTCTTTTCTGTCAGGTGAATGCCTAATTTTTGGGGCCTGTACTCCAATGGTCTACAGTAAAATTGTTATTCAGTGACCTCCTAATGTACCTCCAGCCACATAATCACTTGTTCTTTTCTGTCAGGTGAATGTCTAATTTTTGGGGTCTGTATTGGCCTACAGTAAAATTGTTATCCACTGACCGTCTAATATACCTCCAGCCACAAAGTAAATTGTTATTTTCTATCAGGTGAATGCCTAATTTTTGGGGCCTGTACTCCACTGGCCTACAGTAAAATTGTTATTAAGTGACCGCTTAATGCACCTCCAGCCACATAATCACAAGTTCTTTTCTGTCAGGTGAATGCATAATTTTTAGGGCCTCTACTGGCCTACAGTAAAATTGTTATTCAGTGACGGCCTAATGTACTGCCAGCCACATAATCACAAGTTCTTTTCTGTCAGGTGAATGCCTAATTTTTGGGGCCTGTACTGGCCTACAGTAAATTTTTAGCCAGTCACCGCCTAATGTACCTCCAGCCTCATCATCACAAGTTCTGTCCTGTCAGGTGAATGCCTAATTTTTGGGGCCTCTACTGGCCTACAGTAAAATTGTTATTCAGTGACTGTCTAATATACCTCCAGCCACATAATCACTTGTTCATTTCTGTCAGGTGAATGCCTAATTTTTGGGGCCTGTATTCCAATGGCCTACAGTAAACTTGTTATTCAGTGACCGCCTAATGTACCTCCAGCCACATAATCACTTGTTCTTTTCTGTCAGGTGAGTGCCTAATTTTTGGGGCCTCTACAAGCCTATAGTAAAATAGTTATCTAGTGACCGTCTAATATACCTCGATCCACATAATCACTTGTTCTTTTCTGTCAGGTGAATGTCTAATTTTTGGGGCCTGTATTCCAATGGCCTACAGTAAAATTGTTATTCAGTGACCTCCTAATGTACCTCCAGCCACATAATCACGTGTTCTTTTCTGTCAGGCGAATGCCTAATTTTTGGGGCCTGTACTCCACTGGCCTACAGTAAAATTGTTATTAAGTGACCGCCTAATGCACCTCCAGCCACATAATCACTTGTTCTTTTCTGTCAGGTGAATGCCAAATTTTTGGGGCCTGTACTCCACTGGCCTACAGTAAAATTGTTATCCCCTGACCGTCTAATGTAACTCCAGCCACATAATCACTTGTTCTTTTCTGTCCAATGAATGCATAATTTTTGGGGCCTGTATTCCACTGGTCTACAGTAAAATTGTTATCCACTTACCGCCTCATATACCTACAGCCACATAATCACGTGTTCTTTTCTGTCAGGCGAATGCCTAATTTTTGGGGCCTGTACTCCACTGGCCTACAGTAAAATTGTTATTAAGTGACCGCCTAATGCACCTCCAGCCACATAATCACTTGTTCTTTTCTGTCAGGTGAATGCCAAATTTTTGGGGCCTGTACTCCACTGGCCTACAGTAAAATTGTTATCCCCTGACCGTCTAATGTAACTCCAGCCACATAATCACTTGTTCTTTTCTGTCCAATGAATGCATAATTTTTGGGGCCTGTATTCCACTGGTCTACAGTAAAATTGTTATCCACTTACCGCCTCATATACCTACAGCCACATAATCACTTGTTCTTTTCTGTCAGGTGAATGCCAAATTTTTGGGGCCTGTACTCCACTGGCCTACAGTAAAATTGTTATCCCCTGACCGTCTAATGTAACTCCAGCCACATAATCACTTGTTCTTTTCTGTCCAATGAATGCATAATTTTTGGGGCCTGTATTCCACTGGTCTACAGTAAAATTGTTATCCACTTACCGCCTCATATACCTACAGCCACATAATCACTTGTTCTTTTCTGTCAGGTGAATGCCTAATGTTTGGGGCCTGTACTCCACTGGCATGCAGTAAAATTGTTATCCACTGACCGTCTAATATACCTCCAGCCACATAATCACTTTTTTTTTTCTGTCCAGTGAATGCATAATTTTTGGGACCTGTACTCCAATGGCCTACAGTAAAATTGTTATCCACTGACCACCTAATATATCTCCAGCCACATAATCACTTGTTCTGTTCTGTCCAGTGAATGCTTAATTCTTGGCGCCTGTACTCCACTGGCCTACTGTAAAATTGTTAGGTGAATGCATAATTTTTTAGGGCCTGTACTCCACTGGCCTACAGTAAAATTGTTATCCCCTGACCGTCTAATGTAACTCCAACCACATAATCACTTGTTCTTTTCTGTCCAATGAATGCATAATTTTTGGGGCCTGTATTCCACTGGTCTACAGTAAAATTGTTATCCACTTACCGCCTAATATACCTCCAGCCACATAATCACTTGTTCTTTTCTGTCAGGTGAATGCCTAATTTTTGGGGCCTGTACTCCCGTGGCCTAAAATAAAAAAATTTCTAGGCTCCTGCAGGGCACATTTTGAGAGTTTCCCTTTAAGATGCATAAAAATGGCCCCTGATTAAAATACATATTTTTTGTGTGAATTTTTGCCATTGATCCCCCTCTGGTATGTCACTGTCCAAGTTGTGGGACTATTTGTGCACTTCTAGTAAGTATTTGGTAGCTGCAAATATGACCTGAAGGCTTTTCATCCATTTTATGCCATTTAAGTAAATGGGGCCCGCCGCGAACACGCGGTTCGCGAACATTTGATTAAAACGTCCCGGCCGATGTTCATCCATCACTAGCCACATGTGATGCGGGTACTCACAATTAGAGATATATCTGATTTTGTGTTAACTAATGAATACTTGTATTATTATTAACTTTCCACCATGTCCAACTATGCTCTTATATTTATTTAGTAACTGTAATCCTCTTCTCTATCTCGCTGCAGTCTGAAGAAGGCCAAACGGCCGAAACGTCACTATCGTAGCCGCAGCAATAATCAAATAAACTACAATTGCATTACCTTTGGAGCTGGAGTTTACTTTATTTACTACGTATGGGGTGGGAACCCTACTCCAAGCCACATTTACAGAGTGTGACAAGGATCATAACTATCAAATATATAAATCACTCAATTTATTCTTTCCATGATTTCTTCATTCATTTGTTGAAAGACTTTTGCAGAGATCCAGGAGGCGTTATGTGTGGAGGAAAAGCAATTAAGACATCAATGCAGGAAAGGGTTCTTTACAGTTACAGCAATCAAACCATGGAATGCCCTACCCCAAGAGGTAGAAATGAGGCGAGATGCGTATCTAATATCAAATCACATTGAGGGTTATATTTAATGGGGTTGTGGGCCTAGAAGCTGTCCAGCCCAATTGGAGCCTGTGCCCAATTGAAAATAAAAATAATCACATGTCTGCAGTCCCACTGTTCCTATGCTGTGGCTCTATTCTCAGCTGTTTGGGATCCGCCAAACTGGAGTGGCTTGGTAGTGTGACAGTTGTGGCCAATCACAATTATGTTCTAGCAATGTGCTGTGGGAGTACATGTGACCACTGAGACCAGTGATTGGCCACACCAGTCATACAGGGAGTGCAGAATTATTAGGCAAGTTGTATTTTTGAGGATTAATTTTATTATTGAACAACAACCATGTTCTCAATGAACCCAAAAAACTCATTAATATCAAAGATGAATATTTTTGGAAGTAGTTTTTAGTTTGTTTTTAGTTTTAGCTATTTTAGGGGGATATCTGTGTGTGCAGGTGACTATTACTGTGCATAATTATTAGGCAACTTAACAAAAAACAAATATATACCCATTTCAATTATTTATTTTTACCAGTGAAACCAATATAACATCTCAACATTTACAAATATACATTTCTGACATTCAAAAACAAAACAAAAACAAATCAGTGACCAATATAGCCACCTTTCTTTGCAAGGACACTCAAAAGCCTGCCATCCATGGATTCTGTCAGTGTTTTGATCTGTTCACCATCAACATTGCGTGCAGCAGCAACCACAGCCTCCCAGACACTGTTCAGAGAGGTGTACTGTTTTCCCTCCTTGTAAATCTCACATTTGATGATGGACCACAGGTTCTCAATGGGGTTCAGATCAGGTGAACAAGGGGGCCATGTCATTAGATTTTCTTCTTTTATACCCTTTCTTGCCAGCCACGCTGTGGAGTACTTGGACGCGTGTGATGGAGCATTGTCCTGCATGAAAATCATGTTTTTCTTGAAGGATGCAGACTTCTTCCTGTACCACTGCTTGAAGAAGGTGTCTTCCAGAAACTGGCAGTAGGACTGGGAGTTGAGCTTGACTCCATCCTCAACCCGAAAAGGCCCCACAAGCTCATCTTTGATGATACCAGCCCAAACCAGTACTCCACCTCCACCTTGCTGGCGTCTGAGTCGGACTGGAGCTCTCTGCCCTTTACCAATCCAGCCACGGGCCCATCCATCTGGCCCATCAAGACTTACTCTCATTTCACCAGTCCATAAAACCTTAGAAAAATCAGTCGAGATATTTCTTGGCCCAGTCTTGACGTTTCAGCTTGTGTGTCTTGTTCAGTGGTGGTCGTCTTTCAGCCTTTCTTACCTTGGCCATGTCTCTGAGTATTGCACACCTTGTGCTTTTGGGCACTCCAGTGATGTTGCAGCTCTGAAATATGGCCAAACTGGTGGCAAGTGGCATCTTGGCAGCTGCACGCTTGACTTTTCTCAGTTCATGGGCAGTTATTTTTCGCCTTGGTTTTTCCACACGCTTCTTGCGACCCTGTTGACTATTTTGAATGAAACGCTTGATTGTTCGATGATCACGCTTCAGAAGCTTTGCAATTTTAAGAGTGCTGCATCCCTCTGCAAGATATCTCACTATTTTTGACTTTTCTGAGCCTGTCAAGTCCTTCTTTTGACCCATTTTGCCAAAGGAAAGGAAGTTGCCTAATAATTATGCACACCTAATATAGGGTGTTGATGTCATTAGACCACACCCCTTCTCATTACAGAGATGCACATCACCTAATATGATTAATTGGTAGTAGGCTTTCGAGCCTATACAGCTTGGAGTAAGACAACATGCATAAAGAGGATGATGTGGTCAAAATACTCATTTGCCTAATAATTCTGCACGCAGTGTAGAACCAAACCACTTCCGACTCAGCAGGACCTGAAGTGGTTGGAAACAGGGTCACTGTGTGGGAATGGCAGGATTGTGGACTGGTGAGTGTTTTTTTTTAAAGTTGGCCCACTGATCTCAACGTTCACATGTGCTTAAAAAGCACATCACTAGCACATGATTGTGATTGGCTGCAGCGGTCATGGGATCAAGCCACTTCCAAACCGGTGGGACCCTAAGAGGCTGGGGACAGGGACACAGCACGGTAATGGTAAAAATAAAAAATGGAAGCAGTTGAGTGTTTTTTTTTTTTTACTTGGGCACAGGTTCCGAGGATTGGGTTGGCCTGCTCCTAGGCCGGAAAACCTCATTAATCTCATGGGTCAATGATTCAAGAAAAGCTGAACTTGATGGACCTGAGTCAATTTTCAGCTTATGTACAGTTAAAACCAGAAGTTGACATACACTATATAAAGAGACACATATGCATGTTTTTCTCAATATCTGACATGAAATCAGAATAAACCTTTCCTGTTTTTGGTCAATTACGATTACCATAATTATTATTATTTGTCAAATGTCAGAATAATGAAAGAGAGAATGTTTTAAGGCATTTTTATTACTTTCTGCAAAGTCAAAAGTTTACATACACTAAGATTACTTTGCCTTTAAACAATTCTGGACTGCCCATATGATGATGTCATGTGTTTGGAAGCTTCTGTTAGGTTTGTTGGCATCTCAGATAATTAGAAACACACCTGTGGATGTATTTAAATGCACACCTGAAACACACTGCTTCTTTGTGTAGCATCATGGGTAAGTCTAAAGAAGTCAGCCAAGATATCAGGAAGAGAATTGAACGTGCTTTGGTCCGACATGTGCATATCAACCCAAGAACAAAAGCAAAAGACCTTGTGAAGATGATGGCGGCAGCTGGTAAGATTGTGCCAATATCCACAGTATCAACATGGGCTGAAAGGCCACTCTGCCAGGAAGAAGCCGTTACTCCAAAATAAACATAAAAAGCCAGATTAATGTTTGCAAATGCACACAGAAACAAAGACCTACATTTTTGGAGACATGTCCTGTGGTCTGACGAAACTAAAATTGAACTTTTTGGCCATAGGCCATAATGACCATCGTTACGTTTGGAGGAAATAGGGAGAAGCTTGGAAGCCTAAGAACACCATCCCAACTGTGAAGCATCATGTTGTGGGGTTGTTTTGCTGCAGGATGGACTAGTGCACTTCACAAAATAGATGGACTCATGAGGAAAGAAGATTATGTGGAAATACTGAAGCAACATCTCAAGACATCAGCCAGGAAGTTAAAGCTTGAGCGAAAATGGGTCTTCCAAATGGACAAACGAAATGGACAAACGAGGCATACTGCCAAACTGGTTACAAAGTGGCTTAAGGATAACAAAGTCGATGTTTTGGAGTGGCCATCACAAAGCCCTGATCTCAATTCTATTGAAAATTTATGGGCAAAGCTGAAAAGGCAGGTGTGAGCAAGAGACCAACAAACATGGCTCAGTTACACCAGTTTTGTCAGGAGGAATAGGCCCAAATTCCATCCAACTATTGTGAGAAGCTTGTGGAAGGATATCCAAATCGTTTGACCCAAGTCATACAGTTTAAGGGCAATGGTACCAAATATTAATGAAATGTATGTAAACTTTTGACTTTGCAGAAAGTAATAAAAATGCCTTAAAACATTCTCTCTCTCATTATTCTGGCATTTGGCAAATAATAATAATTATGGTAATCCAAATTGACCAAAAACAGGAAAGGTTTATTCTGATTTCATGTCAGATATTGAGAAAAACATGCATATGTGTCTTTTTATATAGTGTATGTAAACTTCTGGTTTCAACTGTAACTATTAAATTTAAGCAGACATCTGGGAAAAATGGATTGCAGGATTCTACATAGATTGTCAAGAATACTGGCAAAAAAAAACGTCCTCATTCATGTCCTATTGGAGGAACGTACAAAACTGAAAAACTCTGGGTCATGGCTGTGATGCTTATTCAGATTGAGGTATTCCATATTTTAGATAAGTATATCGGCATCATTCAGTATCTCCTACGATACCTTAGAGTTTTAAATTTTTCAGACATATCCTTCTATGCAGGATTCTAATTCAGCTTTTTGTTTGGACCCCCAAAAACATAAAATGTGTCACGGATGGTGTACAGGAAACAAGACAATACCATATAAACAATGTCTCTCTGGATCCACAACTAAGGAACAAAGGGAGACCCCTGCAATAGACCTGCCGCTCTCCCTCACTGCTCAGCCTATGCGAACACCCCAAAGGTGGATGGCCGCATATCCACGTTCCTCGGCTATCTATTACCTGAAGACCCTACAATAGTGAAGGGACACGACCACCGGCTCCCTACACTGACACGGAGGGAGTCAGGGTCACCTGGATCCAGAAAAGACAAAATCATAAAAACATAAACAGCACTTATCTTGCAGACGAATGACGACTGACGACTGTGAACAGGGAACTGGGAACTGGGAACAGCATGCACACACACTCCAGGAAGTTGTATCAGCCGCACACTACTGCATTATGGGGAGGAACTTAAAGGGTAGCGATCAGTCTAACTGCATGACAGCTGAGATAGACTAACGAGATGAGAAACTAAACCAAAACAAAGAAATTCAAGGAGGAGGATCTGAGAAGCTCCTGTGAGCGCTTCTCAGCTGTCTGGCTGTGACAGTACCCCTCCCTCTAGGAGTGGACTCCGGACACTCAGGGCCCACCTTCTCAGGATGGGACCTATGGAAAGCCCTGATGAGACGAGAGGCCTTAATGTCCGTCACTGGGACCCACATCCTCTCCTCAGGACCATAACCCTCCCAATGAACGAGGTACTGGAGGGAACCGCGGACAAGACGAGAATCCACAATCCTAGAGACCTGAAATTCAAGATTTCCATCAACCATAATCGGAGGAGGAGGCAAAGGCGAGGGTACAATAGGTTGAACATAAGGTTTCAATAAGGACTTATGAAAAACATTATGGATCTTCCAAGTCTGAGGAAGATCAAGACGGTAGGCAACAGGATTGATGACAGACAGGATCTTGTAAGGCCCAATAAACCTAGGACCCAACTTCCAGGAGGGAACCTTCAATTTGATATTCTTGGTAGACAACCACACCAGATCACCAACATTCAGGTCCGGACCAGGCACACGTCTCTTATCCGCCACACGCTTATATCTCTCACTCATGCTCTTTAGATTATCCTGAATCCTTTGCCAAATAGATGACAAAGACGAGGAGAATCTGTCCTCATCAGGCAAACCAGAAGAGCCCTCTCCCGAGAAAGTCCCAAACTGCGGATGGAACCCATATGCACCAAAAAATGGTGACTTATCAGAGGACTCCTGACGACGGTTATTTAAAGCAAACTCAGCAAGGGACAAAAAAGAACACCAATCCTCCTGATTCTCCGCCACAAAACAGCGCAGATATGTCTCCAGATTCTGATTGACGCGCTCTGTCTGGCCATTCGACTGCGGATGGAAAGCAGAAGAGAATGACAACCGAACCCCCAAGCGAGAACAGAAAGCCTTCCAGAATCTGGAAACAAACTGCGTGCCCCTATCAGAGACTATGTCTGAAGGAATCCCATGCAATTTGACAATGTGGTCAATAAATGCCTGCGCCAGCGTCTTAGCATTGGGCAAACCAGGAAAAGGGATGAAATGCACCATTTTGCTAAAACTGTCCACCACCACCAGAATCACAGACTTCCCCGAGGAACGAGGCAAGTCCGTTATGAAGTCCATGGACAGATGTGTCCAAGGACGGGAAGGAATGGGCAAAGGAAGGAGAGGACCTGATGGCCGTGAATGAGGGACCTTGGCACGAGCGCAAGTCTCGCAAGCTGCCACAAAACCCTCAACCGACTTACGAAGCGCAGGCCACCAGAATCTCCGAGCGATGAGATCCAGTGTGGCTCTTGCCCCCGGGTGCCCAGCAAGGACCGTGTCGTGGTGTTCTTTAAAAATCTTGTGTCTCAAAGCGAGAGGCACAAACAACCTCCCAGGAGGACAAAGATCAGGAGCTTCTGACTGGGCTGCCTGCACCTCTGCCTCCAATTCAGGAAAAAGAGCAGAGACCACCACACCTTCAGCCAAAATGGGACCCGGGTCTTCAAAATTCCCACCTCCCGGAAAACAACGTGACAGGGCATCTGCCTTCACATTCTTAACCCCAGGGCGGAACGTGACAACAAAATTAAACCTTGAAAAGAACAAAGACCATCTGGCCTGTCTCGGGTTTAGACGCTTGGCTGACTCCAAGTAGGCCAGATTCTTATGGTCAGTAAACACGGTAATAGGGTGTCTGGCTCCCTCTAGCCAAAGGTGCCATTCTTCAAAAGCTAACTTGATGGCCAACAACTCCCTATCTCCCACATCGTAATTTCTCTCTGCGGAGGAGAGTTTCTTAGAGAAAAAGGCACACGGTCGCCATTTGGCAGGAGAGGAACCCTGAGACAAGACCGCACCCACACCCACCTCAGAAGCATCAACCTCAACTATGAAGGGTAAAGAAATATCAGGTTGTACCAGGATGGGAGCGGAAGCGAAACTCTCCTTGATATTAGAAAAGGCCTTACGCGCCTCTACCGACCAGGAAGAAAAATCTACCCCCTTTCTGGTCATATCAGTGAGTGGTTTAACAACAGAGGAATAATTCAAAATAAATTTCCTGTAATAATTGGCAAAGCCCAAAAAACGCATCAGCGCCTTCTGATTCTCAGGAAGCTCCCACTCAAGCACAGCGCGGACCTTCTCGGGGTCCATGCGAAAACCAGAAGCGGAGACAAGAAACCCCAGAAATTGGATTTCTGGAACCGCAAACACACATTTTTCCAGTTTCGCGTATAATTTATTCTCCCGCAGGATGAGCAAGACCTGACGTAAGTGTTCCTTATGAGTCTTGAAATCAGGAGAAAAAATCCAAATGTCATCCAAATACACTAATACAAATTTTCCCATTAAATGATAAAAAATGCTGTTGACGAAATGCTGAAAAACGGCTGGGGCATTCATCAAACCAAAAGGCATAACCAAATTCTCAAAATGGCCCTCAGGGGTATTGAAAGCCGTCTTCCATTCGTCTCCTTCTCTGACCCTAACCAGGTTGTATGCCCCTCTTAGGTCTAATTTGGAAAAGACTTTAGCCCCAACAACCTGGTTAAACAGGTCCGGGATCAGAGGAAGCGGATAAGGATCACGAATAGTGATACTGTTCAGCTCCCTGAAATCCAGACAAGGTCTTAAAGAACCATCTTTTTTCTTAACAAAGAAAAAAACAGCGGCAACAGGTGACTTCGAGGGTCGTATGTGTCCTTTTCTCAGACTCTCAGAGATATAAGCCCGCATAGCGACCCTCTCAGGTTGGGAGAGATTGTATAAACGAGATTTAGGCAGCTTGGCGCCTGGGATGAGATTAATAGGGCAATCATACTCCCTGTGCGGAGGTAAACCCTGAACTCCACTCTCAGAGAAGACATCCAAAAATTCAGAGAGGAAAGGTGGTACAGTCTTAGTAGAAACCTCAGAAACAGATGTTATGAGGCAATTCTCTCTGCAAAAGTTACTCCAACCATTTATTTGCCTCGCTTGCCAATCAATGGTGGGGTTATGTTTAGTGAGCCAGGGTAGCCCCAACACTAGAGGAGTAGGCAAACCGCTAAGGACGAAACATGACACATCCTCAACATGAGCATCACTCACAATTAAACGGATATTGTGAACTATGCCCTTTAATGATTTCTGAGAAAGTGGAGCTGAATCAATAGCAAAAACAGGAATATCCTTTCCCAAAGTGCATACCTGGAAACCATGAGTTATTGCAAATTGATTATCAATGAGGTTGACAGCTGCTCCACTATCCACAAAAATCTCACAAAAAATGCTCTTGCTCTCTAGCGCCACCCTAGCAGGCAGGACAAAACGGGAACTACAAGCAAACGGAAAACCTTCAATTTCGCCTCAACCCTGCCAATAGTAACAGACGGAACATTTTTAAAAGATTTTTTCCTTTTTGTCTCTTTATTACTCCCAGAAAACTGCCTGAATCTCCTAGAGGGACAAACATTTGCCAGATGATTTATACCTCCACAACAAAAACAAACCCTCCCCTGCGGGCTGAATCTTCTATTGTCAGAGGCAATCAACCCCAGCTGCATGGACTCCTGCTCAGAAGGGGCTGACAGCGACTGAGACCCCTGTGCACAGAATGAGACCGCTGCACTGTCCCGGGACTGAGTATGACAGGAAGGAGAGATCTCTCCTCTCTCTCTAAGACGCCTGTCAATACGAACAGCCTGAGACATAGCAGAATCCAAGGAGGTAGGTCTTTCATGAAAGGCAAATGCATCTTTCAATCCCTCTGAAAGACCATAGCAAAATTGACTTCGGAGTGCAGCATCATTCCAACCCGTATCTGCTGCCCATCTCCGAAATTCTGAACAGTATATCTCTGCGGATTGTTTACCCTGGCATAACAGACGTAGTCTAGACTCAGCCAGAGCAATACGATCCGGATCATCATATATCTGACCCAGGGCTAAAAAGAATTCATCCACTGAACGAAGGGGCCGTGCCCCCTCCGGCAGCGAAAAGGCCTAGGACTGAGCGTTACCCCTGAGCAGCGATATAATGATCCCCACCCTCCGTTCTTCATCACCAGAAGAATGGGGAAGAAGGCGAAAATGGAGTTTGCAAGCCTCTCTAAAACGCACAAAATTCTCACTACCCCCGGAGAACGTATCCGGGAGCGAGATCTTAGGCTCAGCACAAACTCCATGAACGCAAGCTGAACCGGTCACTTGAAACTGAGAAAAAGTCTTACGGAGATCAGCTACCTCCAAAGAAAGACCCTGAAAGCGTTCAGCCAAAAGTGAAACCGGATCCATGCTTGAGACGGTTTTGGCGGCTGATAATGTCACGGATGGTGTACAGGAAACAAGACAATACCATATAAACAATGTCTCTCTGGATCCACAACTAAGGAACAAAGGGAGACCCCTGCAATAGACCTGCCGCTCTCCCTCACTGCTCAGCCTATGCGAACACCCCAAAGGTGGATGGCCGCATATCCACGTTCCTCGGCTATCTATTACCTGAAGACCCTACAATAGTGAAGGGACACGACCACCGGCTCCCTACACTGACACGGAGGGAGTCAGGGTCACCTGGATCCAGAAAAGACAAAATCATAAATACATAAACAGCACTTATCTTGCAGACGAATGACGACTGACGACTGGGAACTGGGAACTGGGAACAGCATGCACACACACTCCAGGAAGTTGTATCAGCCGCACACTACTGCATTATGGGGAGGAACTTAAAGGGTAGCGATCAGTCTAACTGCATGACAGCTGAGATAGACTAACGAGATGAGAAACTAAACCAAAACAAAGAAATTCAAGGAGGAGGATCTGAGAAGCTCCTGTGAGCGCTTCTCAGCTGTCTGGCTGTGACAAAATGTCCGGATGTCATCATGTCACTGTGATCTGCTCCACTAGCTGCAAGAAAATTTAGACTAGAACCTTCAGAATCACAGGTGCATATCCATGAAGCAAACATAATTACAAAAAACAAAATGGTTGCACACCGTTATATATACAAACAATAGAGCTAAGAAATGGGGGTCATTCTAGATAAAAGTGGTACAATACCGACTATAAATGAGCAATGGAAGCTCTTAGCGCACATACGTGTCGGGCCCATCTACCAGGTGTCAAGGTGGCTTCCGCAGATGGGTCCCTATCACTAAATATACTGCCTCACTTTGGACCTACTTAACCACTTAAGGACCACAGGTTTATACCCCCCTAAAGACCAGGCCCTTTTTTACAAATCGGCACTCCACAACTTTAGCGGTTTATTGCTCGGTCATGCAACTTACCACCCAAATGAATTTTACCTCCTTTTCTTCTCACTAATAGAGCTTTCATTTGGTGGTATTTCATTGCTGCTGACATTTTTACTTTTTTTGTTATTAATCGAAATTTAACGATTTTTTTGCAAAAAAATGACATTTTTCACTTTCAGTTGTAAAATTTTGCAAAAAAAACGACATCCATATATACATTTTTCTCTAAATTTATTGTTCTACATGTCTTTGATAAAAAAAAATGTTTGGGTAAAAAAAAAATGGTTTGGGTAAAAGTTATAGCATTTGCAAACTATGGTACAAAAATGTGAATTTCCGCTTTTTGAAGCAGCTCTGACTTTCTGAGCACCTGTCATGTTTCCTGAGGTTCTACAATGGCCAGACAGTACAAACACCCCACAAATGACCCCATTTCGGAAAGTAGACACCCTAAGGTATTCGCTGATGGGCATAGTGAGTTCATAGAACTTTTTATTTTTTGTTACAAAAACTACCCCACAAGTGACCCCATTTTGGAAAGAAGACACCCCAAGGTATTTCGTGATGGGCATAGTGAGTTCATGGAAGTTTTTATTTTTTGTCACAAGTTAGTGGAATATGAGACTTTGTAAGAAAAAAAAAAAAATCATCATTTTCCACTAACTTGTGACAAAAAAAAAAAAATTCTAGGAACTCGCCATGCCCCTCACGGAATACCTTGGGGTGTCTTCTTTCCAAAATGGGGTCACTTGTGGGGTAGTTATACTGCCCTGGCATTCTAGGGGCCCAAATGTGTGGTAAGGAGTTTGAAATCAAATTCTGTAAAAAATGACCTGTGAAATCCGAAAGGTGCTCTTTGGAATGTGGGCCCCTTTGCCCACCTAGGCTGCAAAAAAGTGTCACACATGTGGTATCTCCGTTCTCAGGAGAAGTTGGGGAATGTGTTTTGGGGTGTCATTTTACATATACCCATGCTGGGTGAGAGAAATATCTTGGCAAAAGACAACTTTTCCCATTTTTTTATACAAAGTTGTCTTTTGCCAAGATATTTCTCTCACCCAGCATGGGTATATGTAAAATGACACCCCAAAACACATTCCCCAACTTCTCCTGAGAACGAAGATACCACATGTGTGACACTTTTTTGCAGCCTAGATGCGCAAAGGGGCCCACATTCCTTTTAGGAGTGCATTTTTAGACATTTGGATCCCAGACTTCTTCTCACGCTTTACGGCCCCTAAAATGCCAGGGCAGTATAAATACCCCACATGTGACCCCATTTTGGAAAGAAGACACCCCAAGGTATTCAATGAAGGGCATGGCGAGTTCAAAGATTTTTTTTTTTTTTGGCACAAGTTAGCGGAAATTGATTTTTTTCGTTTTTTCTCACAAAGTCTCCCTTTCCGCTAACTTGGGACAAAAATTTCAATCTTTCCTGGACTCAATATGCCCCTCAGCGAATACCTTGGGGTGTCTTCTTTCCAAAATGGGGTCATTTGTGGGGTGTTTGTACTGCCCTGGCATTTGAGGGTCTCCGCAATCATTACATGTATGGCCAGCATTAGGAGTTTCTGCTATTCTCCTTATATTGAGCATACGGGTAATGAGATTTTTTTTTTCCGTTCAGGCTCTGGGCTGAAAGAAAAAATGAACGGCACAGATTTCTTCATTCGCATCGATCAATGTGGATGAAAAAATCTCTGCCAAAAAAAGAAAAAGGAGGGGAAAGGCGTCTGCCAGGACATAGGAGCTCCGCCCAACATCCATACCCACTTAGCTCGTATGCCCTGGCAAACCAGATTTATCCATTCACATCAATCGATGTGGATAAATAAATCATTGCCGGTATTTTTTTATTTTTTTTATATATACAAAGTGTTTGCCAAAGTATATGAACACCGCCACCTCCTCAGCTCATATGCCTCGGCAAACGTATCTTTTACTGCAGAGGAGAAATCTCGTCTTGCAGCGCCGCATACACCGACTTGTGTGTAATCTGACAGCAGCGCAATGCTTCTGTCAGAATGCACATCAGTGCTGCAGCTAGTCGATCGCTTGGTCCACCTAGAAGGTAGAAAAACAAAAAAAACAAAAAAAAAAAAACCAGGCCGCAACGCAATAAATTTATTAACATTAACTTTAGAGAACATTAACTTTTATAAACTTTTGAAACAGAACAATAACTTTTTTGCTTACCGGTGATTTTTTTTTTGTTTTTTTGTTTTTTTACCTTTATAGGACAAACCTCTCCTTCCCCATGGGACAATGTGCAAAGCGCAAATCGCCCAGAGATGTGGCGAAGTACATTATGCACTTTGTCCCAGGTGAAAGGAGAGGTTTGTAGCAGCTCTGTGTGAAAGGGCCCTAATAGCCCTGTGTGCCTGTCCTGTGTCACGCGATCCCTACACTAATAGTGTACCTGAGTGTGGAACTTGCGGAAACACTCCCCTATGCATAGGGCAGGCTGGTCAGGACAGTCAGGACAAAAAACGGTGGTGTCACGCCTTATTCCAGCCCTGCTGCAGACACGACATCTTTTTCTTGGGGAACGTTGAGTTGGGGTACCAGGATAGACAGACGGGAAGTGTCTGCCATGTAGCCGGCTCACTACATCAGGGCCTTGGGGCACGGACCCTCCTGGATACAGGAGTTCCGAAATGATCTCTTCCTGGAATTTTAGGAAGGATCCTGTTCTCCCAGCCTTACTGTAGAGAACAAAACTATTATACATCGCCAATTGAATTAAATATACAGACACCTTTTTATACCAGCGTCTGGTGCGTCGGGAAACTAAATAGGGAGCCAACATCTGGTCATTGAAGTCCACCCCTCCCATGTGAAGGTTATAGTCATGGACAGAGAGGGGTTTCACAATGACTCCAGTTGCCCGTTCAATTTGGACAGTCGTGTCTGCGTGAATGGTGGACAGAAGGTAAACGTCCCTCTTGTCCCTCCACTTCACCGCGAGCAGTTCTTGGTCACACAAGGCAGCCCTCTCCCCCCGTGCAAGTCGAGTACTAACGAGCCGTTGGGGGAAGCCCCGGCGACTAGGTCGCGCGGTGCCACAGCATTGAATTCCGACTAGATGTAAGTGCCGAAAGAGGGCCACGCTTGAGTAAAAATTGTCCACGTATAAGTGGTACCCCTTGTGGAGTAAGGGTGACACCAAGTCCCAGACAATCTTGCCACTGCTCCCCAGGTAGTCAGGACATCCGACCGGCTCCAGTTTTGAGTCTTTTCCCTCATAGACCCTAAAACGATATGTATAGCCTGTGGCCCTTTCACAGAGCTTATACAGTTTGACCCCATAACGGGCGCGCTTGCTGGGGATGTACTGTTTTATGCCAAGGCGCCCGGTAAAACGTACTAGGGACTCGTCTATGCAGATGTTTTGATTAGGGGTTTACGCATCTGCAAATCTGGATGACAAATGGTCTATGAGGGGCCGAATTTTATGGAGCCGGTCATAAGCAGGGTGGCCTCTTGGATGACAGGTGCTATTGTCCGTAAAATGCATAAAGCGCATGATGGCCTCAAAACGTGCCCTAGACATTGCAGCAGAGAACATGGGCATGTAATGTATTGAGTCTTTAGACCAATATGACCGCAATACATTTTTTTTTGTTAGACCCATGCTGAGGAGAAGGCCCAAAAATTTTTTTAACTCGGAAACGGTGACTGGTTTCCAGCGGAAAGGCTGGGCATAGAAGCTTTCCGGATTGGCGGTAATAAACTGTGTGGCGTAGCGGTTGGTTTCTGCCACAACTAGGTCATAGAGATCCGCGGTGAAGAACAGCTCAAAAAACTGAAGGGCCGATCCTAAATGAGCCGTCTCCACGCGAACTCCAGACTGGGCGGTGAAAGGTGGCAATACAGGTACGGCGGAAGCAGGGGAGTGCCAATTGGGATTTGCCAGCACCTCTGGGAGACTAAGGGTTCTACGGGCCTGTGAACGCGGTGGCTGCGACAGGGGAGTTACTGCACGTGCCACCGTACCAGCTGGAACTGCCCTTCTGGTGCTCGCCACTTCACCAGGGAATACGGCAGTGCTGGTAGAAGGTCCAGGATGTGCTGCGCTGCTGGTGTATGCCGCACCATAAACAAGATCAGCGCTAGCACCACTCTGCTGCAAATGAGGGTCATCATGCAGGGTAGGCAGAACCCTGACATGGGATCGGGTACGTCTGGCCGTAGCAGGGACCTCTACCTCGTCATCCTCACTAGCGGTTAGAGTGCCACTGCTGTCTACAGGTTCATATTCTGAACCACTGGATTCAGCGGGTGAGTCGTCCCCATCGCTTTCATCCATCAGGGCCAGAATCCTGTAGGCCTCTTCAGCGGAATACCCCTTGTTTGACATTTTGGGTTCACTAAATTTAGGGGGTATTCCTCTGAGACTACCCAGGAAAAAGAGCAAACCTACCTAGCAAAAAGGAGTGCTTGCGAAGTAAAGCTGCGACCGCTAATAAAGATCCAAAAAGCTCAAAAGTGATCTTTATAGCGGCGCAGCGATTTTACGGTGTTTTTGCAGTGATCAGAAAAAAAAATTCTGTCACTGCGGTGGGGCGGACTGAACGCAAGTGTGCGCACAAGATCAGGCCTGATCGGGCGAACACTGCGTTTTTTGTAGAACCTAAGGTGACCCTAATGTACTGATATAGATCTGATTGCGATCAGTATTGATCACTTACAGATACTATATAGTACTAGTGCTGATTAGCGACAGCGATGACGCTAATCAGCGACTAATCGGTGACTGCGGTGCGGTGGGCGCTAAACTACCTAACAAGTGGCTAACTAACTGGCGGTGATAAGGGACCCTTACAGGGGGGGTGATCAGTGACAGGGGGTGGACAAGGGGGTGATCAGGGTGATCAGGGAGTCTAATATGGGCGATCAGGTGCTAAATAAGGGGTTAAATAAATGACAGGGTAATGTCTAATGTGTAGTGTGGTGATTTGGTGCTATTTACTGAGCTGCCTGTGTCCTCTGGTGGTCGATCCAAGCGAAAGGGACCACCAGAGGACCAGGCAGCACTTATATCAGACGCTATTTTCAAAATAGCGTCTGATATAAGCATTTCATTTGTCCATTCAAAAATCTACAGCCTGCCAGCCAATGATCGCGGCCGGCAGGCTGCAGAAGAACTTGTGCACTATGCGTTCCTGTGAACACGCGCTCCTGTGTGCGCGCGTTCACAGGAAATCTCGGCTCACGCGAGATGACGCCAATCGGCGTTAGCGTAGCCTGGGGGAGCCGCAGAGATGACGCCTTTCGGCGTTACAGTAGCGGTAAGTGATTAAGCCTACAATATTCAGGGCAGTGTAGGAACCAGGTACAAACGTACTCTGCTCAGAAGTCCCTGCTCCACTAGCTGATTTAAGGGGCACTAACCAGCATCTGCAGACCAGAAATGAAAAATCCGATGTATTGTACAGATTTTTGAAAAACATAAGCCTCTGCGTCTGTTTCATTAATGAAAGCCCAGCAAATGTCATATGTATTTTCAACAAATCTCATCATGAAAACAGTAATAAAACATGCAGCGGTGATTTATCCACTGCACGTAAAAGGATCAAGTCTCTAAGGGCAGATTTCGTTTTACGTTTTATGGTGCACTTCGAAATGCTTAGGACAATAGTCTTCAGTAATGAGAAGCAGCCGGGCTCTGCGGAATGAAAGTGACTGTGCAAATAATATTCCAAAGCAGCGGGCAGGGCTTACAAAAACATATGCTCAGCTACAGGACCCCCGGCTTTATATAATTCAGCTATCCTGGGGTCTGAATACTATGAAAAACGAAGGGGGAATTATCATCTCCCCGAGCTTGTAAACCTTGTCACAAGTGGTGTTTCTGCGTTGCCCCCTCCTACTCGCGACTTTCTGAAGAGGGGGCGGGTGGAGGGTAGGAAATGGGTGGGGCCAGTGGGTCTGCCTCATTTATCTTCACTTGCTCCTGATAAATCTCCCCCTAGGCCTTATGCACATGATCGTATGTATTTTGCGGTACGGATACAGTCTGTATTGCAGCCACATTTTTTGAGTACCCATTGACTTCAGTGGGTTTGTGGTCTATATTTTTTGGAGAAGTATAGCACATTTTCTATTCTTTTTGCTGAACGAATATACAGATGCAGAAAGCACACAGATCATAAGTGTTTTTCACATCCGTATATCCATTCAACTGATTCAAGTTAATTCAAGTCAATGGGTCTGTAAAAAAATGCGGACGGCACACAGACTGCATCCGTATATTGCGGATCCGTGATTTGCTGTCTGCAAAATGGATGTGGTCATGTGCATGAGGCTTCAATCTGCCGCTTATAGATCATCAGAGAATAGGTAAAAATACTTAAAGGCTATGTACTGTACACCTTCAAGAGCAATTTTTTTTAATGACTGCATTTAACTCATTTTGGGCTAAAAATAATTTTTCATTTGGTCTTTATTATAAATATTGAGCCGTTCTGTAGCAAAGGGTTAACTTTTTTTATTAGCTGCGTGACTGGTACTTTGACTTTGTGCCTATCTATCTAATAACCCTTATCTCTAAATTACTAAAAGGTCATAAACCCTTAATTAAGCTACAATCTTATCAGTAAGATAAGAAATTATTCATAATGAGTCTGCTACTAGAGAAACTCAGCCCTGTACAGAGAAAAGGGCTTCAAATATTTAATAAAGACAAATTGAAAAAAATGATACTTGGCTAAAAATGAGTACAATGCAATAATAAAACAAATTGCCCCCAAAGGTGCAACATAGCCTTTAAATTATGTTCTTAATGTATCACTTAAAACGAAGTTGAGTCTACATCTGTACATTAGGCTTCGTTCATATGTTTGTTCCAGAACCCATCAAAAATGGCAAACAAAATAGCGTGGCATAGTGTGCTATTTTGTCCCATAAAATGATGCCACCCACGACAGAGAGTTCGTTGGGCACTGATGATGTCTTTACTGTGATGGACCTGTTCTTGGCTTGAATTCTGTTTTAGGAAGGAACAGAAGAGCGGAATACCCGATGGAGATGTGATTGAAGCTTTAACCATTAAATACAATAGAATACTCTTATTGTAGTTCTCTTTGCAATTGCAATGTTGTATATTAAACTCCTAGAGTATTTTCGTGCAATGAAGCTCATTCTTAGGGGTTGAGATAAAAGTAGGGTGACTATATCTGAGATGTCGAATATATATTCACCTCCAAAATCAGTTACAAAGAAAGCATACTGCCATGTGGGGTAGGTGCATAGAAACATCATCATGCCTTTCTTGTGAAAATCCAGTCCTGAGAAATGCTACTCTTTATTTTTACAAAATACATTTGTGGTGCACTATGGGTGGGGCCAACAGTAACCCCGTCCAGACCTCCCCCTCTGGTTTAATCTTCAGTCCCTGAGATTTGCAGGTGCAATGAATGTAGCCACAATGCACTGAAAACTTAAAAGCTTAGAAACTAAAGGAGTCATTTCTCAGGATTAGGGCTGGATTTTCACAATAAAGGTATGGATATGTCTTGGGGTACCTACCCTACAATGTAGAATGCTTACTTTGAAACTGATTTTGGAGTTGACATATTCTCATTAAATTATTTTAATGACCAGACTTCCCCCTTTAAAGCCTATAGAATAATGTTTTAAAGGGAACCTGTCAGCGGCAAAAACCACCCCAAACCGCCAGCAGTACCTTCAAGTAGCCGGCAGTGTGTTTCTAATGATGATTTTCTTCCTGCAGTCAGATGCAGTAAAAGCAGGAAAAAACTATCTTTTATCCTCCGTCCCCACTATTTTCGAGTCACTCTTGGCAGGGAAGGGGTGCGGTTACCTTGACTTGAAGCAAGGAGGCCGTTGCCCGCTTGACTTCAAGAGTGACTCGAAAATAGCGCGCTCAGGGGATAAAAGAACGTTTTTCCTGCTTTTACCACATCTGACTGCAGGAAGAAAATCATCATTAGAAACACACTGCCGACTAATTGAAGGTACTGCTGGCGGTTTGGGGTGGTTTTTGCCGCTGACAGGTTCCCTTTAAAGCTGAGACGGACAATTGTAACAAGGCAAAAATAATTCTAAATCTCAGGGGAGGTTTTCCATTAAAGCAATCATCAGGTATGCGTTTCTTATGTGGGTTCTGCTAAGAACTGTGCACATTCCTACGTGGACAGGGACCCTGAGGTTGAAGGGGCCCTCTTACAGATTTTCCATTAGTGCCCAGAAGCTTTTGGTTATGCCCCTGCTGGCAATTACCATTATGATTGTCACGTTTCCACCCGGTGTAAACGGGTTTTAAGGAACCTCATTCTGATGAAACGATGCCATATTTTAGAACGATCTTTCCATCATACAATATAGGAATGTAGGGAATATTGCTGCTTCTATCTAATGCTCCTATGTGTTCATCTAATGTGCTCATATAACAACCATTGATCATTATTCTGTATCTTCAATAAGAGCTCACATCTGATATAAAAGTCACCCACCGAGATATAAAAGCAAGACAAGTTGGCGGCCATAAAAGAAAACATGCACATTGTCATAATACTTTATTGTCAGAATCGAAAGCACTAAAAGATATGTTTCTCTTTAGGACGAAGTAATAACTTAGATGTAGTAACTGTTCACATTAGAAGAAACTGTGAGATCAACAGGTAAGCAGCTATTGTCTCAGCGATGTACTGTATAGGGCAGTTAAAGGGCGTCTGTCAGCAGATTTGCACCTATGACACCGGCTGACCTGTTACTTGTGCGCTTGGCAGCTGAAGACGTCTGTGTTGGTCCCATGTTCATATGTGTCCGCATTGCTGAGAAAAATGAAGTTTTAATATATGCAAATGAGCCTCCAGGAGCAACGGGGGCATTGTCATGTAACAGGTTACCCAGTCTCATAGGTGCAAATCTGCTGACAGATGCCCTTTAAAAATCCTACCTAAATGTACGTAAGCCATGACTTTACTGACAGCTCTGCTAGAAAGAAAGCTGCTAATGGGGACATCCTCATCACTAACTCATCATACAAAGTGTGTTTACTATTCGATTATAAGATGTCCCCTTTATTTTCTCAATCATTTCACACAATTTATTATATACAGTAGTTTAATCTTGGTTACAAATATCGATGACCTATCCATAGAATAGGTCAACATTATAAGATCGGTGGAGGTCTGAAACCCAGCACCCCCATCGATCAGCTGTTTCCGGCTGCTGCTGAACCATCAGTACCCCAAGAAGGACTACTGCAAAGTGTTACTTACCATTGACAAAGTTAATGCATTTTTTATTGAGTTAAATGTTGCAATTTATGTACATGCACTTAACGGAATTGTATGGACAAAACAAAATATGGTTAACAATTTGGCAAATTGTGCTAGGTTGTCAGAGGATAGACTAGTTCCACCCCCTGGCTAGTAAGTGCTAAGGGAGTCTAGTCTGAGAAGTGCAAAGTAGAAAACGTGTGTGTTGCAGCTCCTTCATGGCCAGGCTTAAGTTCAGAGAACCCTAACCTGTGAGCCTACAATGGCTTTAGAAGTAACCCAACTACTAGTGTACCTCTCAAAAGAGAGAGGCTAGACATCCAAGAAGGTCTAGAACTCACAAGGCCGTGCAAGCTGTAGACAGCAAGGTATTGTGCTCGTTTGAGGCAGAAAGGCTTTACTGCTGTGGAAGGGAATATTGCTAAAAGACCACACTTTAAGACAGATTGGCCACCATACTGAGGATAGGTCATCAGTGTCTGTAGCCCAGATATCCCCTTTAAGCCACAGCACTGTACTAGTATGTCACAGTAAGTAGGTACTATTACAGAGCTGTGATGGAGCAAGCTCAGGAGCTGTGCCTGCCCCATCACTTGAAGGTGCCTGCTATATTATCCAGCTGGCACCGTGCTCTTACTGTCAGGATAGGAGATAACTCCAGTTCCAGCAGTTAAACCACTTAGAAACTATGGTCAACAGTGACCATTGCATCTGAGCAGTCAGACAGTGGGAGATGCAGCAATCTGGATCTATCACTTCAGCCATCCTTAGTGAGGACTTTTTATCTCTGAACTTAGACTGCAACAACATGAGACAACTATTTAAACTACAGGGTGGGCCATTTATATGGATACACCTTAATAAAATGGGAATGGTTGGTGATATTAACTTCCTGTTTGTGGCACATTAGTATATGTGAGGGGGGAAACTTTTTAAGATGGGTGGTGACCATGGTGGCCATTTTGAAGTTGGCCATTTTGATTCCAACTTTTGTTTTTTCAATAGGAAGAGGGTCATTTGACACATCAAACTTATTGGGAATTTCACAAGGAAAACAATGGTGTGCTTGGTTTTACCGTAACTTTATTATTTCATGAGTTATTTACAAGTTTCTGACCACTTACAAAATGTGTTCAATGTGCTACCCATTGTGTTGGATTGTCAATGCAACCCTCTTCTCCCACTCTTCACACACTGATAGCAACACCGCAGGAGAAATGCTAGCACAGGCTTCCAGTATCCGTAGTTTCAGGTGCTGCACATCTCGTATTATCTGAAGGCAATCGTCTATGCTTTGCCATTTTCCAAAGTCCCCCGATTAATTTTGGAACTAAAACCATGATTCAGTACAACCACATACCTTCCAGCCCATACTAACGGCAGCATAAATTAGAGACAGGCGAGTTGATTTCAGCGATCTGTCTTTTAAAAGTTAAATGTAAGTGGTTGCCGAGAACCAACATCACAATCATTGCAGACTGGGCCTGGAAAAGAGTCCCGGCCACCTGAGAAGAGTCATGGTTATTTATGAAGTCCTGCTCTCCTGCCCACCTGCTGATGACTGACAGTCTTCTACCTAGTTTTCTCCCTTTCTCTCTAGGAGAGAACTGACAATCATCAGCAGATGGGTGAGAGAGCAGGAGATTAGGAATAACCAGGACTCTTCTCAGGTAGATCTGACTAAGGCCTGGGCTGCAATGATTATGATGCTGGTTCTCAGCAACCTCTTACTTTTAGCTCATGAGTGACACACCGCTGAGATCAGCATTTCTGTCACAATTTTATGCTGCCCTCAGTGAGGTCAGCATAAAGTTGATGAGAGGTTCCCTTTAAACTCTCAAGGGGTATATTTGGCATAGATTTGTAATTTAAGAAAACGAATTACTAGGCAGTGAAGTGGACTGGCAGAGGAAAAGAAGGTGGGGGTAATCATTAAGTGCCACCGAACTGTTCTGCAAATAGTCTTGGCCAAAAGTGTTGTTTTACACAGTAAACCTGCTATAAAAATGTTAATGGACGTCATAAAGTTCTCACATGAAACAAACAAAATAGCTAAAGACATTGGAATCGATGTGCCTGCTGAAACGCTGGCAGCATGGTGAGAACATGGGGACATATGGTTTGATTTAATGATCACTTAGAAAGTATTGTGAAAATGTGAACAATAATAGGTGTTGCTGCAATACACAACATATTGTATCATACAGAACTCTTTATTTCTGCTGTAGCGGTTCTGGTTCCTTCTGGACACAATTGGATCCAGTGTAAAAGTACAATGAATCTTTGTGACGAGTAACATTGTCATGAAGTGTATTCCTTTGTATGTAGCGGGCGCAATGACGGGGAACAGCAATCGCGCTGCCCCACATCATTGAACCCCTCAGATGCCGTGTTCATTGCTGATCGCAGCATCTGAAGGCTACAATTTTGGCCTTTCAGGGGTTAATGAGGGTAAAATAAAAAAAATTATAAATACTTACCTTATCCATTTGCTCGTGTAGAAGCCGTCGCGGCAATCTTGACTGAAGACACTGTGCAAAATCTTGTGTGGTGACTGATGATGTCATCACGCTGGCCGGGCATGCTGACGTCATCACTGATGACGTCACCGCGCCCGGCAAGTACCTCGGCGTGGTGATGTCATATGTCACCCCGCACAAAATTTTGCACGGTTTCTGCAATCAAGATGGCCGCAATGGCGCACAAATGGATGAGTATGTTTCATAACAATGAAGCACAAGGAAATTCGGCTTTGCTTCCTGTAAATCTTATCTTCAGGATAGGAACAAGATAAAGGACTGGCGCAACTAATGTAACAACCTCCCTATTCAATCAGACTAACTACCAATCAAAGAACAGGGGTGGAGGTACAAAAAGGAAGCAGTCCTCAATTGACAAAGCAAGGCCTCATGCTCACGACCGTAGCAGATCCGTGGCATATAAACAGCGAGTCCTCAATATATACGGGCACCAGGCTGTGTGCGCACGGTATCACATTCACTTTAATGGGTCCGCAATCCGGAAAATATAGTGTGGAAAGAAGGCACGGATCAGAAGCCCACAAGAGCTCTACGGACTGCTTCTGTGGGTTTTCTGTCCGTGCTTCTGCACCGCCAAAAAGTAGTGAATGGGTCCATGTCGGCAGACGGTGGGCACTTAGTTGGTGGCCGTGTATGGCAGAAGTTGGTGAGCACTGCGGCCTCTTCCTAGACCAGTGACCAAATGTTCATTGGTCACAACTAAAAGTTGCAGTGCCAGACATAGCCATTATACAATGTATGGCGCTGTGCGGAGGCTTTTCAAACAGTTGATCGGATATTGATGGCCTGTCCTGTGGATAAGTCATTAATATTGTACTTCTACAAACCCCTTCCGGACCTCCTTCCATACATGTATGGTGAAAGTCTTTAAAGATGGTGCCATAGAACAGAGCGGAAGCCATAACCACTGGGATAATGCGAATCAGAGACATTTAACCCTCAGCAGTGACCATGGCATTTGAGAGGCTTTTCACCAGGAGTGCTGCAGTCGCAGGGCCAAACAACTATCCAGTGCCGAGATTGGGGGAGACGATCAATCACTGCTCATTTCCATGGTTACAACCCCTCTGCAATCCAGCAGCGGTGGTCGTGCTTGCACACTAGAGGAAAAAGCACCGGCTTCTCTGGTGGCCGGGATCGTGGGAGCTCTTATATGATAGTGCGTTTTCCGATAGTGTGCAAGCACGGCCACCACTGATGTATTGCAGGGTGCTCATAACCATGGAAACGAACAGAGTATAATGTGATGGAAAAATGAATCCAGCCAGCAAAGGAGGCATTATGGACAATTATAATACATTAGTAAGTGCCTTGTATTAACTTTCTCTATATAATAAATATCATTTGCTGAAGTAAGACAACCCCTTTAAGCCTCATTCATACGTCCATGCTCAAATCCGTGAAAAAGTGGTCAGTGATGCCAGGGGCGGATTAAGGGCATGATAGGCCCGGAGCTGTCGATCCAACTTGGGCCCCTTCCTCCATTTAAGTTTAGGGTTTTTTTGTATGAAGAGGCTGTAGTGCTTCGTGAGCCCCACAGTCTCTTCCTAGGCCATATGACATCTCCAGACTTCCTAGGCCATATGACATCTCCAGACTAAATAAAAATACCCAAATTACCCCAAATTGGCTCCTAAACTGAAAAATGTGGTTGCCAAATTTAAAATACATATAATTATAATAAAAAAAGACTTGCAGGAGAATACAGCACCACATACCTCTTACATCTCCTGTCATGTAGACCTTCTCTTTCCTCTTCTCCTCCGTTGGACCCAGACCGCCATGACAAATACTTTTAGCCACATCTCGTCTCTACAGAGTTTCTTACACAGACATGTTGGGGTACATGCACACGTTCAGGATTCATGTGCGGAGAATCCGCACTGAAATCCGCAGGTGTTCGCAAGCAAATCTGTGCGGTCAATACGCATTAATTGGTGCGGATTTGCGTGCGGATTTGGTGCAGATTCGGTGCAGATTTTCCACATGCAGATTTTACTAAGTGAATGAAGAAAATCCGGTCAAGAAAAATAAAATAAATTGACATGCTGCGGATTTTAAAATCCGCACTGCAGGTCAAAATCCGTGCGGAAAAAATCCACATCGTGTGCATTGAGAATTTCATATTCTCATAGAATACAATGTACATGACCTACGGTGCGGATTTTTCGCACGCAAATCCGCGTGGAAAATCTGCACGCAATCCTAATCGTGTGCATTTAGCCTTAGATTTATCAATTTATCCATCAACCTCCCCATCCTGGTGTCCCCACAGTGTCATCCTGCTGCCACCCCCAATACTGTGTCCGTTGTGCTCCCCAATGTCCCAGGTACTATACTGCTGAAAAAATAGTGACCCCCAATAGACATAATTGGGGGTCATTTAACAAACTGGTGTAAAGTAGATCTGGATTTCCAAAGGAGCTGTCAACATTTTTTACTTTACACCAGTTTGATAAATTACCCCAAATGTCCCTATAGTGTCCACAGCAGTTATAATGTACCCTAGAGTACCCCCAGTAATAATAACACCCCATATTGTGCTCCAGGTACTACTGTGTTTCTCTAAATATAAGACAGGGTCTTAAATTATTTTTTTCCTCAAAAAAAAAGGGCTAGGGCTTATTTTCGGGGTAGGGCTTATTTGGTAGTGTACTGTCAGTGTGTGTTACTGGCACTCTCTCTCTCTCATATTCTCTCTGAGGCAATTGCACTGTGCCCTATCTCTCTATCTCCTCTCTGCACTCGGGAGGCAGGACTCTGAAGCCACTCTAGCAGTGGCACTGTGCTCCCTTATAGCATCTCCTCTCAGTAGGCAGGACACGGAAGGCAGTAGACGCATCTCGTAATTGGGTGAGTGGATTCTGCCGTGTCTGCTACCGTCCTGGGCACAGTGTAAGGCTACTGTATTCCTATACTCCTTGTCTGTGACGTCAGTGAGGTCATGCAATATAACCTAGCGCTGGAGGCACTCACTGTATCTAGGGCTTATATTTGGAGTAGAGCTTATATTTTAAGCCTACTCCAAAAAACCTGCAAAATAGCACTAGGGCTTATTTTCAGGGTAGGGCTTTAGTGTCCCCAAAAATAATAGAATTGCCCCTCCAATAGAAACGCCCCCCACATAGTAATTTTCCCCCACAGAGTAATTTCCCCCACATAGTAATTTCCCCCACACTGCTCCCACATAGTAATTTCCACCCCATTGCCCGCATATAGTAATTTTCCCCCACACTGCCCCATATAGCAATTTCCCACACACAGTAATTTCCCCCACACAGCCCCCATATAGTAATCCCCCGCATAATAATTTTACCCTGCACAGCTAGCCCCAATATAGTAATTTTCCCCCGATGTACTGTCTCTTCCATAATATGTCCTCCTGTGCCACCCCCCTAATGTCCCCCAAAGTTGGCACATAAAATAAAAAAACAAACAAAATGAAACCTAAAAGCTAAATACTCACCTACGTCCAGACGCGCACACATCACTGTGCTGCGTCCTGGCACAGACGCGCGATGACGTCATCATGCCCGCCTGCGCCAGGGTTTCGCTAAAGCATAGGCCTCAGGCCTACTAGGCTTGAAGCCTATGGTGGTGATCGGTGGCGGGGCAGGGAACTATGCATTCCCGTGCCCCGCCACAGTATGTGGTCGTTCGGGTTGGTGTTGGGTCCCCCTGCTATGCACCTATTATAATCCGCCATTGAGTGATGCCTCCAAGGATCCTTGTGTGGTCCATGTGCCCGTATTTTGCTGTCCATGTGTCAACTGTGTTTCATCTCTTCCTAATGAACCGTGAAACACGGTTAGCATCCATGTTGCATCCGTGGTTTTCACAGACCCATAGACTATAATGGGCGTGATGGATCCATGAACATGGACAAAATAGGGGTTGCTTCCATGCTAAAATAACAGACCCATGGACAGTGGTATAACACTGAAGTGTAAATACACACATTCAAATGAATGGGTATGTGTGCTGTCTATGGAGAACACGTCCATCAAACGTACTGTATATGAAACACTGACGTGTGAAGGCAGATGTGAATGAGGCTTTAGGAAGGCATTATTCCAATATAGCAGAGGGAGCCAGTTTCCAGCTAGAGATAGCAGGGGAAGACAAAGCCTGCTGCACAGAAGATGGCGTTCAGCCAGGGCCTGGGGAAGAAGAGGAGTGCAGTGCCAGAGATCCAGAGCAGGGTCCGTTACCAGAGCTCAGGGATGGTGTGGTACGGCCACCCAAGTAAAGAAGTGGAGCCCAGACAAGTACAGAGAGGCTGCAGCATGCAGAGCATTGTATGGCACTGAAGGAAGAGTGCAAGAGGACCAGTGCATGGGAGCAGATGGTGGAGCACATGTGTCAGACAAGCAAGGCCTCAGGAGTGCCACATACTCCACAGCAGAAAAGAGAAAGGTCCTACCATGGAGAGATAGGGATTGAGCACCAGGGGGGTCTATTTCCCGCTAGCAGGATCAGTGCGGCCCCTGAGAGACTGTATAAAGTCAAACTTATTTCACAGAGACTGTAGTTATATCCCCCCTGTTATCAACACATCTTCTTAAAAAGATAGCGTCCCTATCGAATACAAATGTACCTGTTGCACAGATTCAAGAGTTTATCGCTGTACTGCAAGACCATCATCAGTAAAGCCGTTCCAGTGTTACTCAGTGGTCAGAGTGTAGCCATCCACTTGCACCCCTTACAGAAACACAGTGAATTCATTGCAGTATATGAGAGAAGCGATCAGACAATCGAATGTTCAAGTCCCCTAAGGGGACTGTAAAAAAGAATGAAAATAAAGGTTTTAAGAATACAAAAGTATAAAAATTAAAATCACCCCCGTTTCCCCATCTTAAAAATAAACAGTAAAAAAATAAAGATCATAGGTATCACCTCGTCCCGAAATGCTCATTCCATTGAAACATAAATGTATTTATCCCGTAAGGTGTAAAAAAAAAAAAAAAAAGGCTGACTCACAGTTTTTTCGTTTCACTTCGCAAAAAAAGTGATAATAAGTGATAACAAAATTCATACAAAATCCAAATTGGTATCAATTAAAACTACAGACCACTGCACAATAAATGACAGCTTCATAGATAGTAAATATTGTATAAAAAGTTATGGGGTCAGAATATGGCAATGCAGAGAAAAAAGAGCAGGGAATCCCATAAAAAAAAAACAAAAAAAAAATATGGTACCCCATTTGTAATTTATTTTTCCAGTTTACAACTAATTTGTATGCAATAATAACCCCTTCTTGACATCTGCTGTACATGTACGGAGGATAGCGAGTCTTTAAAGATGGCGTTTCATACACCAGGCACCAACAGCTAATGTCCACAATCGGCGGTAATGCCGACCACAGGCATTCAACCCCTCAGATGACATGGTCAAATGTGACCAAGGCGTCTGAGAGGGCTAAAACCCGGAAGCACGTGCTTCTGGGTCAGGCGTGCTTTCCTCTGGGAAAGATCAGGGAAAGCGCCCTGTTCTAATAATGAGCCAGAGCCTGTACCATTACTAGTACAGTATATCCCAGTTCAGGCCAGCAAGTGGCAGCACTGAAATGGGATATAGCAATTTCGGCACAGAATAATGGAGCAAATTTCATTATTCTGTGCAAGTTCCAATTTTTGGCAGACCCATAGAAAATAAATGGAGGGCGGCTGCACATGCGCAGTGCACTCTCCACCACTTTCGGGGCTCCATTCTCGATATAGGTGCGGGTCCCAGCAGCTGGAACCCGCACCTATTAGATCTATCGCACCTATCCTAGCAATATGCCCCCTATTGTCTGTGATGAGACAACCCCTTTAAGTAACTTAGCTGTGGCAGCTGCCACCCAAATTGACATTACTCATCTCCATAGATAATCCAGGTATTATTGTACGGCAGAGCGAATGACTTTCTTTCTGCTGCTTTGTCCTTTATTAATATTGTTCTCTTTTGAGTCTATGTGACTGCTGCCACCGACGAGCTGTAAGACTCCTCTGTGTCAGATCTTTACAGCAGCGTTCTATCAAAGGGTTAGGTTTTTTTTATTTATTTTTTTAAATTATTTTCCTTACCAATACTGCAATGCAATATATATCAGAAAAGAAGGTAGAAAGAAGAGCGCGTTCTGGCACCCACTGGGAGCTAAAAAAAACACACATTTTAAACCATATGAGCCCAAGAACATTCATTTGCAATAGTCGTGTGCAATATTTTCATTACTTACTAAAACTTTTTTCTTTTTTAAGGGCCTCAGCAGGGTGGCTGCACACATTTTTGATAGGAGACCTATTTAATTCTTCGATTTTTTTCAGTCTTGAGAGCAGCACAATACGAAAGCTGAGGATGGAAAAGTATGTCAATACCGCCATGAATGATGTGCAATGAAAAGACAGATTGACCTTTTCTTCAACTATTATTGCAGCGGGAGATATTTATGGCATCAGGTTTAGTCACTTCCCAGTAGGGTTACTTTCATTCCCTCTCCTGTTTTTATTGTTACTAAAGATGGCTTTGTGGTTCGACCGGCGGTCGCTTCGCGGCAAACTTCGCTCGTTCGCGATTCGCCAAACATGCGAACATATGACGATTTCCGCCGGCGCCATATTGTTTTGCATTGCACCAAACTTTGACCCATGACACATCCATCAAGTGGGACAGAACAGCCAATTGAGAAGTTTCAGCAGATGGACACACCCCCACCCTATCACAGAGCCCGATCTGGCAGACATTTTACATTCTGTGTTTTGCCAGTGTAGGGAGAGACTGCTTTGTGGAGCAGGGACAGACTGTTATGGACACCAAACGCTAGCTAATAGGGCCACAAAAGTCTTTTTAAGGACTGGTATAGGTGTGCTATCGATAGGTGTGATTATACTTAGAGGTGTCATATACTTATAATATACTTTCTAACATAGAAAGCACATTATAGTGCATTTGTATTGTGCAGCAGTTGTGTGCGGTTCTGCTGCGATACCGCAGATATATAGAGGGACAAGTGTTATTGGAACAACTATTTGCAGTGGGTGTGATATACCTGTTTCCCCCAAAAAAACTGATTGAGGGGTTCTATATACCTGCTTCCACAAAATACTGATTGAGGGGTGCGATATAACTGCTTCCACCAAATATTGATTCATAAATTCAATATACCTGTTTCCACAAAATACTGATTGAGGGTGCGATATACCTGCCTCTACAACATACTGATTAAGGGGTTCTATACAACTGCTTCATCAAAATACTAATTGAGGTGTGCAATATACCTGCTTTCACCAAATATTGATTGAGGCCTGTGATACACCAGCTTCCACAAAATACTGATTGAGGGGTGCGATATACCTGCTTCCACCAAATAATGATTAAGGGGTTATATATACCTGCTTCCACAAAATACTGATTAAGGGGTTTGATCTACCTGTTTCCACAAAATACAGATTGAGGGGTGCGATATAACTGCTTCCACAAAATACTGATTAAGGAATTTGATATACCTGCTTCCACAAAATACTGATTGAGGTGTGCGATATACCTGCTTCCACCAAATATTGATTCAGGTGTTCTTTATACCTGTTTCTACAAAATACTGATTGAGGGTTTCGATATACCTGCTTCTACAAAATACTGATTAAGGGGTTCTATATACCTGCTTCCAAAAAATACAGATTGAGGGGTGCGATATACCTGCTTCCACAAATACTGCTCTTCTGTAGGGACTTTGGCACAGGGTCATTTTTGAAAATGACACGCAGAGGAAGAGGCAGCCGTTCTGCAGGGGTGGTAGGGGTCGGGCAGGTGCACCAGGCCGGAGCCTAAGTGGGAAGTTGGAAAAGGTGCGTATGATTACGTCAAAGGACGCACCAAAGTTGGTTGAGTGGCTCACTCAGCCTTCCGCTTCTGCACCCTTCTCCTCCTCTGTATCTGCATCCTCCTCACCCTCTTCTGTGTACACCCCCAAAGACACCACCACCACCGCAATAGCCCCTCCACTCGAGTCAGAGAAATTATTTTCCCATCCATTCCCAGACCTTACCTCCCGAGCGCAGCCATTCTTGGCATCGGATGAGGAAGACGAGGTAGGAACGGCCGCCATCCAGTGGTCTGACAACAGTACCCAGATCAGCCCAAGGAGGGTGGTCCCCGCTGTTGCTGCCTACTCCGTGATCTCTATTGTCAGTGGTGATGAAGGTGACGATGATGACGTGTCGATGGATGTCATGTGGGTGCCCACAAGAGAGGAGGAGGAGTGGAGTTCAGAGGGAGAGACGGAGCAGCGGATAGGGAGGAGAAGGAGGAGAAGCAGGCAGATTTCGCAGTGAACAGGAGGCAAAAATCAGACTGCAAATGTATCTGGAGCGAGCCAATAACCATGCATGGTCACATCTTGCGCTCCCAAGACACCAGCACATGGCTCCGCAGTGTGGGCTTTTTTAACGTGTCAGCTGCTGACAATAGTGTTGCCATCTGCAGCCTGTTCTGTCAACACATAAGTTGTGGTAAGTCCAACACTCACTTAGGGACGACGACCTTAGGAAGGCACCTGGCCTCCTATCACCGAGCCCAGTTGGAGCAACCCCGTCAGAACCCACAAAAGCCACACTCCCAGCGCTCCACGTTCTGCCTCTTCTCCTTCTCCTCTCCCCTCCCATTGGTCCTCCACTCCACCTTCCACGTGCCGTCGTCGCGTTCATCTGGCAGAAGACAGGCTTCCGTGGCCCAAGTGTTCGAGCGTAAAAAGTTGATGATGCCGGATAACCCTCTTGCCCAACGGCTGACCGCTGGCTTGTCGGAACTGCTAGCCCGTCAACTACTGCCATATAAACTGGTGGACTCTGAGGCCTTTAGAAAATTTGTAGCCATTGGCACACCGCAATGGAAGGTCCCAGAGCTATATGGCCACGTTCAGCGGCAAGTGAATATATCTCTGGCACACAGTGTCGGTGCCTAAATACGTGGTCTAGCAAACACATGCAGGGAAGGTACATAACTTTTACTGCTCACTGGGTGAACCTTCTGACGTCCGTCAAGCATGTAACTCGTGGAACCCGTGTGGATTTGGTGTTACCGCCACGGATTGCATGCAGGCCTGCCTCTTCTTCTTCTCCTTCTACTCCATCCTCCATCTTCTCCTCGGCTGACTCCTCCTTTTCCTCTGCTACCGCCTCTTCAGCTGAACCCCCCAAGCTCCCCAGAACCTATTCGACGTCCCAGGTGAGACGTTGCCATGCTGTTCTGCGGCTGTTGTGCCTGGAAGCCAAGAGCCACACCGATCCTGCACTGCTTTCAGCTCTGCAGTCACAGGCCGATCAGTGGCTAACCCTGCTCAATTTGACAGTTGGTAAAGTGGTGTGCGACAATGGGGCCAATCTGCTGAGCGTGCTTAAACAGGGCAAAATGACACACGTTCCGTGCATGGCACACTTCCTGAACATAGTCATGCAGCGATTCATTGCCAAATACCCGGGGTCCAGGACGTCTTGCGGCAGGCCAGGAAAATCTCAGGCCATTTTAGAAGATCTTACATGGCCATGGCTCGCCTTGCTGACATTCAGTGGCGATACCACCTTCCCATCAGACGTCTGATTTGTGACAGCCCGACGCGCTGGAACTCTACCTTGTATATGCTTGATAGGCTGCTCAAGCAGCAACATGCCATAAACGACTACCTGTACGAACTCTGCAGCAGGACAGGTCTGGGGAGCTTGGTTTCTTTTCATCGTGCCAGTGGCTGCTTATGCGCGACGCATGCAGACTTCTGCGGTCATTTGATGAGATCAGCAAACTGGTCAGTCGCAGTCAGGGTGCCATTAGTGACATCGTACCTTACGCCTTCTTTCTGGAGTGTGCATTGCATTGTGTCATTGATCAAGCTGTTGAGAAGCATGAGCTGGAAGATGAGGAAGTCGCAATGCTGAATGAATTCCCAGGGGGGGCTAACTCCATCTGAGACAAGTCAGCAGTAGTCTGAAGAGGAGTCAGAGGAAGATGGTGGCTAAGGGGAGGAGGAGCAAGAAGAGCAGGCTGTGAGGGGTACTTTATGTTGTCCGTGGATGGGGGGAGGAGTCCGAGGATGACATTCTCCTGGTTGATGAGCATGGGTCAGGGCGCTCCACCGCTTCCAATTTAGTGCAAATGGGGCCTTCATGCTCCAGTGTTTGAAGAGGGACCCCCGTATAAAAAACATAAAGGGCAAGGACCAGTACTGGGTGGCAATGTACTTAGACCCCCGGTACAAACACAAAATGACGAACATGTTACCAGAATCACAGAGGACTGTCAGAATGCAGCATTTCTAGGCCTTGCTGCGAGAGATGCTGCATTCTGCTGTTGCGGGCGCTGGCAGAAAAATTTCCACCCACTGCAAAACAGGTGGGGGTACCAATCCTACGGCGTCTGCAAGAAGAGGGCAGTTTGAAGATGTGTTGGTCACTTCGGATATGAGATCATTCTTGCAGCCAACCCATCGAAAGCTGCCCTCTGGATCCAGCCTCAGGGAACGCCTAGACCGACAGGTGTCCGTCTACATCAGGTTAATGGCCGATGTGGACGCTCTGAGAAGCGAGGAACCCCTGGAATATTGGGTGTGCAGGCTTGGCCTGTGACCAGAGCTGGCACAATTTGCCATGGAACTCTTGGCTTGCCCCTCGTCGAGTGTCCTGTCCGAGAGGACGTTCAGCGCAGCAGGGGGATCGTGACCAAGAAGCGCAATCGCCTAGCTCACAACAGTGTTGGGGCCTGTACTCCACTGGCCTACAGTAAAATTGTTATTCAGTGACCGCCAAATGTACCTCCAGCCACATAATCACTTGTTATTTTCTGTCCGGTGAATGCCTAATATTTGGGGCCTGTACGCCACTGGCCTGCAGTAAAATAGTTATCCACTGACGCACTGACTATTGGAAAGTGTGAGGAGGGGCGGGGCCCGCGGCCGCTCTGAGCTCCGCTCTGCTGCCTGGCCTGCCTGTCTCTTTAAGAGAGCAGATCAGTGGCTGCTGGAGCGTGCCGCAGATGCCGCACATGCACGTCTTTGCTTTTGACGTTGCCACTAAGCTCCGCCCCCAGAGCCCCAGAGAGAAGATGGAGCGAGCCCGAGCGCCAGCCAGCAGTCACAGCAGACTCAGTCTCTGCCAGGGAAGGCCCACGACACAGCCTGAGCCAAGTTCCAACAGAAGTTACAGGTATTTGGTACAAAGATAACAACAGAAGGACATATGTGCTGCTGCTGCCACTGGCCCATGGAGGGGAGAAATGTGCCATGCGGGGGGGGGGGGGGGGGGGGGGATCGGAGAGGACAGGGGGACAGTGTGCTTTCCTGCTACTACATCAACCCCCCCCCCCAGGGATTTTGGGGGCCATTAAGGGTTGGACTTTAACTCCTTGCTGCTGATGTTGAGTGTGCACATAGCCACCAATCATATTCCCCTCCCCCCAGCACATCAGTTACCTTTAGGAGGAGGGGGGTATGATTAGTGGCTATGTGCACACTCCGCATCATCCAACCCCTAATTCCCCCACCAAATGCCCAGTGGCGGGTGTTATGACAGGCAGGAGGGGCAATGTATATGCGGGCCCTTGCCTTGCACTCGCTCAGCTGTGCTCGCATACATATCGTGCCCTGTGTCCACTGTCCTGTGCCCACACTGCTAAAGCCTGGCATAGCCCAGCTATGCCCTGCTTTACCAAAGCAGACAGGCAGGAGCCGTGTGGTGATCATATTTATTGTATGTATGTGTGTCAGTCCCTGTGTGTGTGTGTGACTGTCTGTCCCTGTGTGTGTGTCCGTCCCTGTGTGTGTGTGTGACTGTCCGTCCCTGTGTGTGTGTCCGTCCCTGTGTGTGTGTGTGACTGTCCGTCCCTGTGTGTGTGTCCATCCCTGTGTGTGTGACTGTCCATCCCTGTGTGTGTGTCCGTCTCTGTGTGTGTGTGTGTGTCCGTCCCTGTGTGTGTGTGTGTGTGTCCGTCCCTGTGTGTGTGCCTCTCCCTGTGTGTCACCATCACCATGCCAACAGTGTTCCTATGTCTTGACGCAGCTGCATCAGAACGTTCTGTGCGGGGCAAGAAGAAGAAGATAGAAGAGGAGGCAGCGCCAGTATGGAGTCCGTGCGATAGACTGTAACAGTACAGCCTGGATCGCAGCGGCTCCCTGTGACTCCGCCCACTTACCTCCGGGCCTTAAATAGAAGACAGGTGCTAAGCAGGGTGTTCCACTAATGGAGTGCGCACCCTGCTAGCTCCATTGCATCTGAGGACTCTGTCCACATATCCAGACCTGGATCCCTAACAACATTGTGAAGGACTGCCTACCTTCTTGCCACTGGCTTCCCCACTGCTGGCTTCCTAGCCAGGACCAACTAACCACAAGTATATGCCTGTTACCTGCTCTGATTAAGGTCCTGGAACTCAGAGTGGGGTGGTTCCTGCTGGTGTGAGGCGATATTCCCAAACCAACACTGAACTCAGGACATGCTATACAAACTCTGAACATACTGCATATTATATACTAAACTGAGGACATGCTATACTAACTTTGAACCTACTGCATATTATATACTAAACTGAGGACATGCTATACTAACTCTGAACCTGCTGCATATTATATACTAAACTGAGGACATGCTATACTAACTCTGAACCTGCTGCATATTATATACTAAACTGGAGACATGCTATACTAACTCTGAACCTGCTGCATATTATATACTAAACTGAGGACATGCTATACTAACTCTGAACCTGCTGCATATTATATACTAAACTGAGGACATGCTATACTAACTCTGAACCTGCTGCATATTATATACTAAACTGAGGACATGCTATACTAACTCTGAACCTACTGCATATTATATACTAAAACTGAGGACATGCTATATACTAACCCTGAACCTATGGCATACTATAGACTAAACTGAGGGCATACTATATACTAACTCTGAACTGTGCACAAGCTTATACTAACTTGTGACTCCTGTAATACTGGGGGACCTTCCTTTCCAGCAGTAACTAATTAGATGGATAGCGGTAAATGATTTTGTTACCCCAAACTCTCCGCCCAAGACTGAGAGAGACGCCTGGGGTACATACTGAGTAACCGCGAATTCCACAGCCAAAAACAAGGGCGGTGGGATAATAGTGGATGTCCATTGCTTTCGCAGTTGAGATCCTAACTGATCAACTAGGTGCGTTACATAGACACAGGGAGGCACACTAAGGACGAAGGTAACAATTCCACATGATCTACACTAGTGTTATCTGTGGTTTTACATAGGACTGCAGGTAACACTACCACATTATTCCGTACTAGTGTTATCTGTGGTTTTACATAGGACTGCAGGTAACACTACCACATTATTCAGCACTAGTGTTATCTGTGGTTTTACATAGGACTGCAGGTAACACTACTACATTATTCAGCACTAGTGTTATCTGTGGTTTCACATAGGACTGCAGGTAACACTACCTCATTATCAGCACGAGTGTTATTTGTTACAGAGATTTTTTTCCTCTTTGTGTATGTTTATGTGACATGGGGTAAGGGGAGGGGGGGGCGCCACAAGGTTATCTCGCACAGGGCGCCTGAACACCTAAGGCCGGCCCTGCCTCCTGTCTCCTGCCACATAATCACTTGTTCTTTTCCGTCTGGTGAATGCCTAATGTTTGGGGTCTGTACTCCATTGGCCTGCAGTAAAATTGTTATCCACTGACCGTCTAATGTACCTCCAGCCACATAATCACTTGTTCTTTTCTGTTCGGTGAATGCCTAATGTTTGGGGCCTGTACTCGACTGGCCTGCAGTAAAATTGTTATCCACTGACCGTCTAATATACCTCCAGCCACATAATCACTTGTTCTTTTCTGTCCAGTAAATGCCTAATTCTTAGGGCCTGTACTCCACTGGCCTACAGAAAACTTGTTATTCAGGGACCGCCTAATGTACCTCCAGCCACATAATCACTTGTTCTTTTCTGTCTGGTGAATGCCCAATGTCCATTGGCCTGCAGTAAAATTGTTATCCACTGAACATCTAATATACCTCCAGCCACATAATCACTTGTTCTTTTCTGTTCGGTGAATGCCTAATGTTTGGGGCCTGTACTCCACTGGCCTGCAGTAAAATTGTTATCCACTGAACATCTAATATACCTCCAGCCACATAATCACTTGTTCTTTTCTGTTCAGTGAATGCCTAATTCTTAGGGCCTGTACTCCACTGGCCTACAAAAAACTTGTTATTCAGGGACCGCCCAATGTACCTCCAGCCACATAATCACTTGTTCTTTTCTGTCTGGTGAATAGTGGATGTCCATTGCTTCCGCAGTTGAGATCCTAACTGATCAACTAGGTGCGTTACATATTAGTGGAACCCACATGGATCCAGCGGAGGTTGCAGGTCACCTCGTCACCCTCACTAAGAGGGTGGAGACCCTCAACGTGACTGTACAACATCTCCAGCTAGAAAACAAGGCACTACGGCAACTTGTCACTCAGGGGCCAGGACACCCCCGTGATGGACCAGAACCCAAGGTCAGCCCACCTGAGATATTCTCGGGTGACCGAAGGCAGTTCAGGGATTTCCTGAACGCGTGCAAACTAATGTTTGAGCTGCAGCCCCGGACTTACCCAACTGACAGAACAAAAGTACTTACCATGATCTCTTACCTCAGGGGGGAGCCCAGAGCATGGGCCAATACTTATTTAGAAAAGGAAGACCCAGTCCTGGATTCCTTCCCTCTGTTCCTTGAAAAAATGGCCCTTCTCTACGAGGACCATAGTAAACAGCTGACCGCTGAGACCGCTATACGCAGCCTTAAACAAGGGAGACGACCTGTAGAGGACTTTATTGCGGAATACACTCGCTGGGCCCGGGAGACTGAATGGAATGACCTCACTCTTAGGAATCAGTTCCGCCTAGGTCTTTCCGAGGCCCTGAAGGACGAATTAGCCCGAGGAGAATTACCACTTACACTTAATGCCTTGATGCAGAAGGCCACCACCATTGACAGACGGCTGAGGGAACGCAGAGCCGAGAGAGTCTCAGGCTTCACACCCAACCCAAGACCGTCCAGCCAGGGTCCTGCTGTAGAGATGATGGAGATTGGGGCGATCCGAGGACCTCTGACCGAGAGAGAGAAAGCCAGGAGACGTAACCTCAACCTCTGTTTATACTGTGCGTCTGCTGACCATACCGTTGACGGATGCCCCGCGATACGTAAGAAGTGCGAAGGTAAGAGCGGCACGTTTTGTACCTTAGGCAGTACAAAAAAATAGTACTGGTGGTTACATATACACGTCTCTCACCTTACAGTGGGACCAAAACCGGATTATCGTTGAAGCCATGGTGGACACGGGAGCTTCGGGGAATTTTATCGACATGCATCTGGTTGAGCGAAATAAAATTCCCCACATGAGAAAAAACGTTCCGATATCCGTGAGTTTCATTGACGGTACCACTTCTAGTCCTATCCACAGTCAGACTCAACCCCTCATGGTGACATGCGAAAATAACCACACAGAATTCTTATCCCTTGATATCATACACTCTCCATTGTTTCCCGTGATTCTTGGGTTGCCATGGTTGCAAATACACCAGCCAACCCTCCTATGGAAACAGGGGAGAGTTCAGTTTACGTCACCTTATTGTATGGAGACCTGCTTTCCTCTCAAATCTCTCATGCACGTGGGAGTGAACCAGGTTCCCAGCCAATACGCAGACTTTGCTGAGGTATTCAGCACAAAGAAGGCAGAATCTCTTCCGCCCCATTGATCTTACGATTGCCCCATAGACTTGCTGCCGGGTAGTGAGATACCCACGGGAAGAATTTATCCATTGGCACAACCAGAACTTGTTCACCTCAAACAGTACCTAGAAGAGAATTTACGAAAAGGTTTTATTCAGCCTTCATCCTCCCCGGCAGCAGCAGGGATGTTCTTTGTGAGAAACAAAGACTCAAGCCTAAGGCCCATCATAGATTACAGAGCCTTGAACAAAGTAACAATCAAAAATCGGTACCCCTTGCCGCTAATATCCGAACTCATAGAAAGATTACAAACAGCGACAATCTACACCAAGCTGGATTTGAGAGGCGCATACAACTTAATTAGGATCAGAAAAGGTGATGAATGGAAGACAGCCTTCCGCACTCGGTATGGACTCTTCGAGTATACAGTGATGCCCTTTGGGTTGTGCAACGCCCCTGCCACATTCCAAAATTTTATTAACAACATCTTTAGGGATCTACTGGACGTATGTGTAATCATCTATCTTGATGATATACTAGTGTATTCCGATAACTTACACGATCACAGGAAACATGTCCGTTGGGTTCTTGCACGGTTAAGTGTTCATCGCTTATACGCCAAACAGGAAAAATGTGTGTTCGAGACTACTTCTCTTCCCTTCCTCGGATACATAATTTCACCCAAGGGTATCCAGATGGATCACTCAAAAATCACTTGCATCCAAAATTGGCCGATCCCGGATTCCAGGAAAGCTCTTCAACGGTTCCTGGGGTTCTCAAACTTCTATAGGAAATTTATTAAAGATTTCTCCGCTACCACTAAACCACTAACCCGCTTAACTAGTGTCAACACGAAGTTCGTTTGGTCCAAGGACGCCCAATCAGCGTTTGAGTTATTAAAGAACAGGTCCACTACGGCACCGATACTGACTCTCCCAAATCCGAACCATCACTACGTTCTGGAAGTAGACGCATCCCAGGCAGCCATAGGAGCCGTTCTGTCCCAGCGAAGCTCTTTTTCAACTCCGTTACATCCTATCGGGTTCTACTCCCGGACGCTAAATACCGCAGAATTCAATTACCCCATAGGTGAAAAGGAACTCCTCGCCATAAAATGCTCCCTGGAAAATTGGAGGCATTTACTTGAAGGATCAATACACCCCATCACAATTTATACGGATCACCGTAATCTAAAATACCTGAAAACCAATAAAACACTATCAGGCCGCCAAGTACGGTGGAGTTTTTTTTTCCGACAGGTTTAACTTCCAAATTACATACCGACCAGGCTCAAAAAATGGGAAGGCCGACGCCTTGTCACGACTGGCTGAAATTCGCACCTCAGACACGGCCCCCACATGGATCATTCCACCGAAGAAACTCGTCCTTGCCACCATAACGTTGGAAACCCAGCTCAAGGATGCTCTAATTAAAGACCATGCTAATACCCCCCCTGGTCTTTCGCAGAACCAACAGGGTCTCCTTTACAAGGACAGCCAACTGTATATACCACCCTCCCTCACCAATCAGGTGATCAAACTTTGCCATGATTTACACCTCGCGGGACATCCCGGCATTGCTAAAACCACAACCCTGATACGCAGGAACTTCTGGTGGCCAAAGATGACCAAACAAATTGAGGAATACGTTTCTACGTGCGTGACCTGTGCCTCATGTAAAACTGACAGGAACCGACCTTATGGTCTCCTAATGAGTCTTCCCATCGCCAACAGACCCTGGGAATGGGTCTCGATGGATTTCATAGTTGAACTTCCCCTTTCCAGAGGAAACAACACCATCATGGTGGTAGTGGATTTGCTGACTAAGATGGCACACTTCATACCCCTCAAGAAGTTACCCTCCTCCAAGGAAACGGCCGTGGTATTCCTGTCTAATATTATTAAGTTACATGGAATTCCTAGCCAGGTCATATCAGACAGGGGTTCGCAATTCGTATCCAAATTCTGGAGAGCACTTTGTTCCAGACTTCAAATCGACCACAGAATGTCTACCGCCTATCACCCCCAAACTAATGGGCAGACTGAAAGGGTGAATCAGTGTCTGGAACAGTTTCTCAGATGTCACTGCTCATTTCTCTAGGATGACTGGGAGGGCCTACTTCCTCTCGCTGAATTCGCCTATAATAATTCTACGAATTCCTCCACATTACATACTCCATTCTTTGCTAATTACGGATTTCACCCTAGGTCTCTTCCTCAAACCAGCCTTCCCACAAACGTTCCAGCCACAGACGATTATCTGACCACTTTGCAAACTACCCTTAAGACGCTAAAAGACAACCTTCAACGGGCAAAGGAAAGACAGAAGTTTTACTACGACCGTCGTAGGAGAGAAAATCCTCCCTACCAGGTCGGAGACTCGGTTTGGTTATCAACAAGAAACTTTCGGTTGGGGGTACCTTCCAAGAAATTGGGAAGACAATTCCTGGGTCCTTTTCCGATAGATAGGATTATTAACCCCAACACGGTGAGACTCACCCTTCCTCCTCGATTACAGGTACATCCCAAATTCCACGTGTCACTACTGAAGCCGTTTAGACCTAGGCCGTTCCCATCAAATGATCCTCGACCCTTGCCGCCGATAGAGGTCCAAGGAGAAGAAGAATTTGAAGTTGAGCAGCTCATTGATTCCAGAAGAAGACGGGGGAAGATCCAGTATCTCGTTAGATGGAAGGGGTATGGTCCCCAGGATGACTCTTGGGAAGATGTGCAAAACGTTCATGCTCCCAGACTCCAAAGATTGTTCCATAGAAGATTTCCCAACCGACCCTCTCCTAGTGAGGTACCCCGGAGGGGTCCCTTAAGGGGGGGTACTGTAACAGTACAGCCTGGATCGCAGCGGCTCCCTGTGACTCCGCCCACTTACCTCCGGGCCTTAAATAGAAGACAGGTGCTAAGCAGGGTGTTCCACTAATGGAGTGCGCACCCTGCTAGCTCCATTGCATCTGAGGACTCTGTCCACATATCCAGACCTGGATCCCTAACAACATTGTGAAGGACTGCCTACCTTCTTGCCACTGGCTTCCCCACTGCTGGCTTCCTAGCCAGGACCAACTAACCACAAGTATATGCCTGTTACCTGCTCTGATTAAGGTCCTGGAACTCAGAGTGGGGTGGTTCCTGCTGGTGTGAGGCGATATTCCCAAACCAACACTGAACTCAGGACATGCTATACAAACTCTGAACCTACTGCATATTATATACTAAACTGAGGACATGCTATACTAACTCTGAACCTACTGCATATTATATACTAAACTGAGGACATGCTATACTAACTCTGAACCTGCTGCATATTATATACTAAACTGAGGACATGCTATACTAACTCTGAACCTGCTGCATATTATATACTAAACTGAGGACATGCTATACTAACTCTGAACCTGCTGCATATTATATAATAAACTGGAGACATGCTATACTAACTCTGAACCTGCTGCATATTATATACTAAACTGAGGACATGCTATACTAACTCTGAACCTGCTGCATATTATATACTAAACTGAGGACATGCTATACTAACTCTGAACCTGCTGCATATTATATACTAAACTGAGGACATGCTATACTAACTCTGAACCTACTGCATATTATATACTAAAACTGAGGACATGCTATATACTAACCCTGAACCTATGGCATACTATAGACTAAACTGAGGGCATACTATATACTAACTCTGAACTGTGCACAAGCTCATACTAACTTGTGACTCCTGTAATACTGGGGGACCTTCCTTTCCAGCAGTAACTAATTAGATGGATAGCGGTAAATGATTTTGTTACCCCAAACTCTCCGCCCAAGACTGAGAGAGACGCCTGGGGTACATACTGAGTAACCGCGAATTCCACAGCCAAAAACAAGGGCAGTGGGATAATAGTGGATGTCCATTGCTTCCGCAGTTGAGATCCTAACTGATCAACTAGGTGCGTTACATAGACACAGGGAGGCACACTAAGGACGAAGGTAACAATTCCACATGATCTACACTAGTGTTATCTGTGGTTTTACATAGGACTGCAGGTAACACTACCACATTATTCAGCACTAGTGTTATCTGTAGTTTTACATAGGACTGCAGGTAACACTACCACATTATTCCGTACTAGTGTTATCTGTGGTTTTACATAGGACTGCAGGTAACACTACCACATTATTCAGCACTAGTGTTATCTGTGGTTTTACATAGGACTGCAGGTAACACTACCACATTATTCAGCACTAGTGTTATCTGTGGTTTCACATAGGACTGCAGGTAACACTACCTCATTATCAGCACGAGTGTTATTTGTTACAGAGATTTTTTTCCTCTTTGTGTATGTTTATGTGACATGGGGTAAGGGGAGGGGGGGGCGCCACAAGGTTATCTCGCACAGGGCGCCTGAACACCTAAGGCCGGCCCTGCCTCCTGTCTCCTGCCACATAATCACTTGTTCTTTTCTGTCTGGTGAATGCCTAATGTTTGGGGCCTGTACTCCATTGGCCTGCAGTAAAATTGTTATCCACTGACCGTCTAATGTACCTCCTGCCACATAATCACTTGTTCTTTTCTGTTCGGTGAATGCCTAATGTTTAGGGCCTGTACTCGACTGGCCTGCAGTAAAATTGTTATCCACTGACCGTCTAATATACCTCCAGCCACATAATCACTTGTTCTTTTCTGTCCAGTAAATGCCTAATTCTTAGGGCCTGTACTCCACTGGCCTACAGAAAACTTGTTATTCAGGGACCGCCTAATGTACCTCCAGCCACATAATCACTTGTTCTTTTCTGTCTGGTGAATGCCTAATGTCCATTGGCCTGCAGTAAAATTGTTATCCACTGAACATCTAATATACCTCCAGCCACATAATCACTTGTTCTTTTCTGTTCGGTGAATGCCTAATGTTTGGGGCCTGTACTCCACTGGCCTGTAGTAAAATTGTTATCCACTGAACATCTAATATACCTCCAGCCACATAATCACTGAATGCCTAATGTTTGGGGCCTGTACTCCACTGGCCTGCAGTAAAATTGTTATCCACTGACCAGTCTAATATACCTCCAGCCACATAATCACTTGTTCTTTTCTGTTTGGTGAATGCATAATTCTTAGACCTGTACTCCACTGGCCTACAGTAAACTTGCTATTCAGTGACCGCCTAATGTACCTCCAGCCACATAATCACTTGTTCTTTTCTGTCCGGTGAATGCCTAATTATTAGGTAATAATCTAAACTAGCAATAAGCAGATGTATATATACAGTCGTGGCCAAAAGGTTTGAGAATTAGATAAATATTGGAAATTGGAAAAGTTGCTGCTTAAGTTTTTATAATAGCAATTTGCATATACTCCAGAATGTTATGAAGAGTGATCAGATGAATTGCATAGTCCTACTTTGCCATGAAAATTAACTTAATCCCAAAAAACCTTTCCACTGCATTTCATTGCTGTCATTAAAGGACCTGCTGAGATATTATCAGTAATCGTCTTGTTAACTCAGGTGAGAATGTTGACGAGCACAAGGCTGGAGATCATTATGTCAGGCTGATTGGGTTAAAATGGCAGACTTGACATGTTAAAAGGAGGGTGATGCTTGAAATCATTGTTCTTCCATTGTTAACCATGGTGACCTGCAAAGAAACGCCTTGCAGCCATCATTGCGTTGCATAAAAATGGCTTCACAGGCAAAGATTTTGTGGTTACTAAGATTACACCTCAATCAACAATTTATAGGATCATCAAGAACTTCAAGGAAAGAGGTTCAATTCTTGTTAAGAAGGCTTCAGGGCATCCAAGAAAGTCCAGCAAGCGCCAGGATCGTCTCCTAAAGAGGATTCAGCTGCGGGATCGAAGTGCCACCGGTGCAGAGCTTGCTCAGGAATGGCAGCAGGCAGGTGTGAGCACATCTGCACGCACAGTGAGGCGAAGACTTTTGGAAGATGGCCTGGTGTCAAGAAGGCCAGCAAAGAAGCCACTTCTCTCAACAAAAAAAAAAATCAGGGACAGATTGATCTTCTGCAGAAAGTATGGTAAATGGACTGCTGAGAACTGGGGCAAAGTCATATTCTCCGATGAAGCCTCTTTCCGATTGTTTGGGGCATCTGGAAAAAGGCTTGTCCGGAGAAGAAAAGGTGAGCGCTACCATCAGTCCTGTGTCATGCCAACAGTAAAGCATCCTGAGACCATTCATGTGTGGGGTTGCCTCTTATCCAAGGGAGTGGGCTCACTCACAATTTTGCCCAAAAACACAGCCATGAATAAAGAATGGTACCAAAACACCCTCCAACAGCAACTTCTTCCAACAATCCAACAACAGTTTGGTGAAGAACAATGCATTTTCCAGCACGATGGAGCACCGTGCCATAAGGTAAAAGTGATAACTAAGTGGCTCGGGGACCAAAACGTTGACATTTTGGGTCCATGGCCTGGAAACTCCCCAGATCTTAATCCCATTGAGAACTTGTGGTCAATCCTCAAGAGGCGGGTGGACAAACAAAAACCCACTAATTCTGACAAACTCCAAGAAGTGATTATGAAAGAATGGGTTGCTATCAGTCAGGAATTGGCCCAGAAGTTGATTGAGAGCATGCCCAGTAGAATTGCGCTAGAACATGCGCCCTACTGGCCCTCGGTGCTGGAAGACAGGAGAGTCATGTGATCCCAAACCTTGAAATCACATGACTGGTGGCCATGGAAACAGGGACGCCGATGTGTGGGGTATGGCGCGCCTGCAGGAAGCGCAATGTACTCTTGTGGATGCTAGGGAATTATCAAGCCTTGCAATCACATGATCAGTAACCAAGGAGATGAGAACTCTTGGGTCAGAAACACATCGCTCTTATGAAAAGTGCCGATGTGTTAGGGTGGCCACTGAAGCGACATATAAATAGGATTAAAAAATAAGAATTGATACTGATTAAAATAGAAATTGAAGAAGAAAAGGAAAAATAGCCTGCATATATAGATATATAACTGTGTTTGTACATATAAGGCTTATCATCCTGCTCATAAAAATGAAAAATTTATATCAACATAAAAAATATATGTATATATATTTATATTTATGGGAGAGGCTTAGGCTATGATGAGGGGGAAGCGCTTCCCCTGACCTAAACTGGCTGTGTTGTGCCGGGAGCCAGGGGCGAGGGTAAGCCTAGCAGTGGGCGTACCCTAAAGGGAGTGTTTGAGAACAGGGGGGGTGGGTGGGTATGAACAGAAGCGCCCTGAGGAGCTGGGGGCTGGAGCTTAAGAAGGTAAGACGCCCCTCCCACAAATTCAGGCTGACTTTTCAGCATTCCACATGTATAAAAGATGTACACATTCACATAAAAAATAATTATAATAAAAAATGACATAAATATTTTTTTGTATACCATAAAAATCTGTAGAGACCATAGGATGGGAGGGGACGAGGGGGGGGGGGGGGATATTAGTATATTGCAAAACCGTCTACTGCAATGGATCATCTAACCGGGGGGCACAGTCTTTCCGTATTTACCAGTGTGTATATATATCGTCTGCACCAATAATATTCACCCTTATAGATTTATCTCAAAAGCTTCATTAAGACCGTAGGGGTTTAGACTATTAAGTTAAAAAATCCAGTACATCTCCCTGCGTCTAATATACTGGGTGTCTTTATGTAAATGAACCAGGGTCTGTTCAATTGGTGTCACATTAAACCCGACTGGGCTACCCTGTTCTGTTCTGTCGCGTGTCAAGATACGCTGTGTTTCAGGTACTTTTTCTTAATATTTGATCGGTGCTTATTAAACCTGTTTCCTAGTGTTTGAATCGTGCGGCCAACGTATTGTAAATGGCAGGGACATTCCAAGAGGTATATAACATGATTAGATTCACAGTTAAGGTTGCTCAGGGTGGGAAAAGACTCTCCACTCACTCGACTATGGAAGGTGGATTTTTGGCATATAATTGAACAGCATAAACATCTTTTATGATCACATCTGGAGCTGCCTTTAGAGGCAGTGGTACCACTTTGGTTATCAGTATGGTATTCTTGGTGCAAGAATGTTTTTTAAGGTGCCTGCTCTTCTATATGTTAGTTTCGGGAGCTCAGGAATAATCTGGTTGAGGATGGGGTCTCTTTTTATGATATGCCAATGTTTCTCTAGAGTTGCTTTAATGGACATATGATTTTGATTATAAGTGGTAATAAAGTTGCAGCTATATTTGTTGCTATTACTGTCCCTTTTCTGTTTATGCACTGGAACAAGGCATTCGTCTTGAGTAAGTTTAGCGGCTTTGGTTCTTGCGCCAGATATGATATTAGCAGGATAGCCCTTTTGGCTGAACCTAGAGGCCAAAACGTCACATTGTTGGGTAAAATCATCTTCCAAAGTACAGTTACGTCTCAGACGTTTAAATTAGCTAAAAGGAATATTAGATTTCCATTTTCTGTAATGTGTACTATTAAAATCCAGGTAACTATTACTGACAACGTTTTAAAAAAAGTAAGTATTCATTTCATTGTCCTGAATAAAAATTTCTAGATCCATCCAAAAACTCGATTTTGCTATTATTATATGTTCTGGTGAAGGAGATCCCCCAATCATTGGTATTAAGATGTGAAATGAATTTGTCTATAGACGAGGGATCTCCATTCCAAATAAAGATTAAGTCGTCAATATACCTACGGAAGCAAATGATGTTATTATTGGACCAGAAGCTTGTATGATAAATAAACTGAATACTTTGTAACAAGTTAAAGGATTGATTCTTTTTTCTAATATTATACAAATATTAGGCAGGATACTGGCTCTCCTTAACCCCTTACGGACACATGACGTACCGGTACGGCATGTTTTCCGAGTCCTTAAGGACACATGACGTACCGGTACGTCATGTGTTGTTCCGATCACCGCCACCCGGTGGGCGGTGATCAGAACAAGGTGCCTGCTCAAATCATTGAGCAGGCACCTCAGCTAAATGCGCGGGGGAGTCCGGTGACCCCCCCGTGTCGGCGATCGCCACAAACCGCAGGTCAGTTCAAACCTGAGGTTTGCGGCTTTTTATGGTGCGGGCGGCAGCAGTGCCATCGGGTCCCCATGGGGCTGTGGGGGGGGCCCGATGGCATGGAAGGCAGCGCGATGCCTTCCTGAGGCATCTGCGCTGCCTTCCGGTGAAGAGAGCCCCGGAAGCTGTATGAGTAATACACACAGTATTACTCATACAGCCAATGCATTCCAATACAGAAGTATTGGAATGCATTGTAAAGGAATATACCCCCAAAAGTTCAAGTCCCAAAGTGGGACAAAAAATTAAGTGAAAAAAAAAGTTGAAAAAATAAATCCCCCCCCAAAAATTAAAAGTTTCAAGTAAAAATAAATAAAAACGTCATTTTCCCCAAATAAAGTTAAAAAATTGGTAAAAGAAAGTGGGAAAAAAGTATACATATTAGGTATCGCCGCGTCCGTATCGACCGGCTCTATAAATATATCACATGACCTAACCCCTCAGATGAACACCGAAAAAAAAAACAAAAAAAAAATGCTAAATAAACCATTTTTTTTGTCACCTTACATCACAAAAAGTACAACAGCAAGCGATCAAAATGGCGTTTGCCCACCAAAATAGTACCAATCTAACCGTCACCTCATCCCGTAAAAAATTAGCCCTGAGACAGTCGCCCAAAAAATAAAAAAAACTATGGCTCAGAATATGGAGACACTAAAACATCATTTTTTTTGTTTGAAAAAAGCTGTTATTGTGTAAAACTTACATAAATAAAAAAAAGTATACATATTTGGTATTTTCGCGTTCTTATCGACCGGCTCTATAAAAATATCACATGACCTAACATCTCAGATGAACACGTGAAAAATAAAAAATAAAAACTGTGCTAAATAAACAATTTTTTGTCACCTTACATCACAAAAAGTGTAATAGCAAGCGATCAAGAAGTCATATGCACCCCAAAATAGTGCCAATCAAACCGTCATCTCATCCCGCAAAAAATGAGACCCTACCTAAGATAATCGCCCAAAAACTGAAAATACTATGGCTCTCAGATAATGGAGACACTAAAACATGATTTTTTTTTTTGTTTAAAAAATTATATTATTGTGTAAAACTTACATAAATAAAAAAAAGTATACATATTAGGTATTGCCGCATCCGTATCGACCGGCTCTATAACAATATCACATGTCCTAACCCCTCAGATGAACAACGTAAAAAATTTAAAATAAAAACTGTGCTAAATAAACCATTGTTTGTCACCTTACATCACAAAAAGTGTAACAGCAAGCGATCAAAAAGTCACACGCACCCCAAAATGGTGCCAATTAAACCGTAATCTCATCCCGCAAAAATCATACCCTACCCAAGGTAATCGCCCTAAAACTAAAAAAATTATGGCTCTCAGACTATGGAAACACTAAAACATGATTATTTTTGCTTCAAAAATGAAATCATTGTGTAAAACTTACATAAATAAAAAAAAAGTAAACATATTAGGTATCTCCGCATCCGTGACAACCTGGTCTATAAAAATATCACATGATCTAACCTGTCAGATGAATGTTGTAAATAACAAAAAATAAAAACGGTGCCAAAACAGCTATTTCTTGTTATCTTGCCTCACAAAAAGTGTAATATAGAGCAACAAAAATCATATGTACCCTAAACTAGTACCAACAATACTGCCACCCTATCCCGTAGTTTCTAAAATGGGGCCACTTTTTTGGAGTTTCTACTCTAGGGGTGCATCAGGGGGGCTTCAAATGGGACATGGTGTCAAAAAAAACAGTCCAGCAAAACCTGCCTTCCAAAAACCGTATGGCATTCCTTTCCTTTTGCCCCCTGCCGTGTGCCCGTATAGCGGTTTACGACCACATATGGGGTGTTTCTGAAAACTACAGAATCAGGGCCATAAATAATGAGTTTGGTTTGGCTGTTAACCCTTGCTTTGTAACCGGAAAAAAAAAAATTAAATGGAAAATCTGCCCAAAAAGTGAAATTTTGAAATTGTATCTCTATTTTCCAATTATTCTTGTGGAACACCTAAACGGTTAATGACGTTTGTAAAATCAGTTTTGAATACCTTGAGGGGTGTAGTTTCTTAGATCGGGTCACTTTTATGGAGTTTCTACTCTAGGGGTGCATCAGGGGGGCTTCAAATGGGACATGGTGTAAAAAAAAAACTGTCCAGCAAAACCTGCCTTCCAAAAACCGTATGGCATTCCTTTCCTTCTGCGCCCTGCCGTGTGCCCGTACAGCGGTTTACGACCACATTTGGGGTGTTTCTGTAAATGACAGAATCAGGGCCATAAATATTGAGTTGTTTTGGCTGTTAACCCTTGCTTTGTAACCGGAAAAAAATTATTAAAATGGAAAATCTGCCAAAAAAGTGAAATTTTGAAATTGTATCTCTATGTTCCATTAATTCTTGTGGAACACCTAAAGGGTTAACAAAGTTTGTAAAATCAGTTTTGAATACCTTGAGGGGTTTAGTTTCTAGAATGGGGTCATTTTTGGGTGGTTTCTATTATGTAAGCCTTGCAAAGTGACTTCAGACTTGAACTGGTCCCTAAAAATTGGGTTTTTGAAAATTTCAGAAAAATTTCAAGATTTGCTTCTAAACTTCTAAGCCTTGTAACATCCCCAAAAAATAAAATATAATTTCCAAAATGATCCAAACATGAAGTAGACATATGGGGAATGTAAAGTAATAAGTATTTTTGGAGGTATTACTATGTATTATAGAAGTAGAGAAATTGAAACTTAGAAATTTGCCATTTTTTTTTACATTTTTGGTAAATTTTGTATTTTTTTATAAAAAAAAATTTAACTTTATTTTACCAGTGTCATGAAGTACAATATGTGACGAAAAAACTATCTCAGAATGGCCTGGATAAGCCAAAGCGTTTTAAAGTTATCAGCACTTAAAGTGACACTGGTCAGATTTTCAAAAAATGGCCTGGTCCTTAAGGTGAAATAGGGCTGAGTCCTTAAGGGGTTAAAGGGGTTCTCCGAGCTCTCTTATATTGATGACCTATCCTCAGGATCCTCAATATCAGATCGGCGGTGGTCCGACATCTCCACCAATCAGCTGTTTGAGGAGACGGCGCGCAGTGTGCGCATGCCGTCTACCTTCTTTCTTCCTGTTCACTGCTGCTGCTGTTCATAGACATGCAGCAGCGGACAGGAAGAGAGAAGGGAGATGGCACGTGCGCACCATACAGCTAATAGGCGGGTGGTGCCGGGTGTCGGACCCCCGCTGATCTGATTGTGATCAACTATCCTGAGGATAAGTCATCAATATTAAAAGAACCCCTTTAAAAAGACCAGCTGCATATAGAGACTTAGGGGGTTATTTACTAAAAGAAATATGTTGTGACATAGCAAGAGGTTTTGTTCAGTAAGGCAGGTATTTTCCTCCCAACTTGGGCGGATGGGCTGATTTACAGCCAGGTGAGATCAAATACCGGACCGGAAGGTGATCACTATGAGTCAAGACAAGGAAAAATATTCATATTTAATATTTTGGGATGGATTTTTGGCTTGGCTATTTCCCTTGTCTTGTCCCAAGGCTTGTTAAAAAGTCAGACTTCTGTCCTTTCAACCCAGGGAAGGAGGCTGGAAAGTATAGGAAATATATCCCTGGCATGGAAAGGGTTAAAGCCATGACCATGGCATAGACTACTTGATGGGAGAAGTTTTGCAAATAGTTTTTAATTAAAATTTCCTTAGGCTCCAGAAATGCCATGCTAAAAACACAGGGGGTAATTTATTAACCACTTCAGCCCCCCTAGCTTAAACCCCCTTAATGACCAGACAACTTTTTTGCACTACACTACTTTCACGGTTTATTGCTCGGTCATACAACTTACCACCCAAATGAATTTAACCTCGTTTTCTTCTCACTAATAGAGCTTTCATTTGGTGGTATTTCATTGCTGCTGACATTTTTACTTTTTTTGTTATTAATCAAATAAATTGACCGAAATTTTTGCAAAAAAATGATATTTTTCACTTTCAGTTGGAAAATTTTTCAAATAAAACTACATTTCTATATAAATTTTTATCTAAGTTTATTGTTCTACATGTCTTTGATAAAAAAAAATCCAATAAGTGTATATTTATTGGTTTGCACAAAAGTTATAGCGTTTACAAACTATGGTACAAAAATGTGAATTTCCGCATTTTGAAGCAGCTTTGACTTTCTGAGCACCTGTCATGTTTCCTGAGGTTCTACAATGCCCAGACAGTAAAAACACCCCACAAATGACCCCATTTCGGAAAGTAGACACCCTAAGGTATTCGCTGATGGGCATAGTGAGTTCATGGAAGTTTTTATTTTTTGTCACAAGTTAGCGGAAAATTATTTTTTTTTTCTTTTTTTTCTTACAAAGTCTCATATTCCACTAACTTGTGACAAAAAATAAAATTTTACATGAACTCGCCATGCCCCTCACGAAATACAAACCGGATTCCCAAAAAGTTGGGACACTATACAAATCGTGAATAAAAACTGAATGCAATGATGTGGAGGTGCCAACTTCTAATATTTTATTCAGAATAGAACATAAATCACGGAACAAAAGTTTAAACTGAGAAAATGTACCATTTTAAGGGAAAAATATGTTGAATCAGAATTTCATGGTGTCAACAAATCCCCAAAAAGTTGGGACAAGGCCATTTTAACCACTGTGTGGCATCTCCCCTTCTTCTTACAACACTCAACAGACGTCTGGGGACCGAGGAGACCAGTTTCTCAAGTTTAGAAATAGGAATGCTCTCCCATTCTTGTCTAATACAGGCCTCTAACTGTTCAATCGTCTTGGGCCTTCTTTGTTGCACCTTCCTCTTTATGATGCGCCAAATGTTCTCTATAGGTGAAAGATCTGGACTACAGACTGGCCATTTCAGTACCCGGATCCTTCTCCTACGCAGCCATGATGTTGTGATTGATGCAGAATGTGGTCTGGCATTATCTTGTTGAAAAATGCAGGGTCTTCCCTGAAAGAGATGACGTCTGGATGGGAGCATATGTTGTTCTAGAACCTGAATATATTTTTCTGCATTGATGGTGCCTTTCCAGACATGCAAGCTGCCTATGCCACACGCACTCATGCAACCCCATACCATCAGAGATGCAGGCTTCTGAACTGAGCGTTGATAACAACTTGGGTTGTCCTTGTCCTCTTTGGTCCGGGTGACATGGCGTCCCAGATTTCCAAAAAGAACTTTGAATCGTGACTCGTCTGACCACAGAACAGTCTTCCATTTTGCCACACTCCATTTTAAATGATCCCTGGCCCAGTGAAAACGCCTGAGCTTGTGGATCTTGCTTAGAAATGGCTTCTTCTTTGCACTGTAGAGTTTCAGCTGGCAACGGCGGATGGCACGGTGGATTGTGTTCACCGACAATGGTTTCTGGAAGTATTCCTGAGCCCATTCTGTGATTTCCTTTACAGTAGCATTCCTGTTTGTGGTGCAGTGTCGTTTAAGGGCCCGGAGATCACGGGCATCCAGTATGGTTTTACGGCCTTGACCCTTACGCACAGAGATTGTTCCAGATTCTCTGAATCTTCGGATGATGTTATGCACAGTTGATGATGATAGATGCAAAGTCTTTGCAATTTTTCGCAGGGTAACACCTTTCTGATATTGCTCCACTATCTTTCTGCGCAACATTGTGGGAATTGGTGATCCTCTACCCATCTTGGCTTCTGACACTGCCACTCTGAGAAGCTCTTTTTATACCCAATCATGTTGCCAATTGACCTAATTAGTGTTAATTGGTCTTCCAGCTCTTCGTTATGCTCAAATTTACTTTTTCCAGCCTCTTATTGCTACTCGTCCCAACTTTTTTGGGATTTGTTGACACCGTGAAAATTGGAATCAACTTATTTTTCCTTTAAAATGATACATTTACTCGGATTAAACGTTTGATCTGTCATCTACGTTCTATTACAAATAAAATATTGACATTTGCCATCTCCACATCATTGCATTCAGTTTTTATTCACAATTTGTTTAGTGTCCCAACTTTTTTGGAATCCGGTTTGTACCTTGGGGTGTCTTCTTTCCAAAATGGGGTCACTTGTGGGGTATTTATACTGCCCTGGCATTTTAGGGGACCTAAAGCGTGAGAAGTAGTTTGGAATCCAAATGCGTAAAAAATGCCCTGTGAAATCCTAAAGGTGCTCTTTAGAATTTGGGCCCCTTTGCGCACCTAGGCTGCAAAAAAGTATCACACATGTGGTATCGCCGTACTCAGAAGAAGTAGGGCAATGTGTTTTGTGGTGTATTTTTACATATACCCATGCTGGGTGAGAGAAATATCTCTGTAAATGTCAACTTTTCCCATTTTTTTTATACAAAGTTGTCATTTTAGAGAGATATTTCTCTCACCCAGCATGGGTATATGTAAAAGGACACCCCAAAACACATTGCCCAACTTCTCCTGAGTACGGCGATACCACATGTGACACTTTTTTGCAGCCTAGGTGCGCAAAGGGGCCCAAATTCTAAAGAGCACCTTTAGGATTTCACAGGGCATTTTTTACGCATTTGGATTCCAAATTACTTCTCACGCTTTAGGTCCCCTAAAATGCCAGGGCAGTATAAATACCCCACAAGTGACCCCATTTTGGAAAGAAGACACCCCAAGGTATTCCGTGAGGGGCATGGCGAGTTCCTAGGATATATTATTTTTTTGTCACAAGTTAGCGGAAAATGATTTTTATTTTTCTTACAAAGTCTCATATTCCACTAACTTGTGACAAAAAAATAAAAGCAGGCCGCAGCGCAATAAATTTATTAACATATTGTGTGCATTTAGAATTTCAAATTCTCATAGAATACAATGTACATGACCTACGGTGCGGATTTTCCGCACGGAAAATCTGCACGCAATCCTGATCGTGTGCATTTAGCCTTAAAGGGGTTGTTCAGGTTCCTGAACCCGGACATATCCCCATTTTCACCCAGGCAGCCCCCCTGATGTTAGCATCGGAGCAGTTCATGCTCTGTTGCTCTCCTTTGCCATGCGCTGAATCACGCAGGTCAAAGGCATTTTGTGGAGTTCCGGTGACGTACCGGGCTCTCCATGGGGCTGCCAGGCGGAGGCTTCCACCCAGCGTCACCGGCACTGATGGGCAGGGTTTAGCGCTGCCCTAGCCTGTAAAATCGCTAGGGCAGCACTAAAGCCCGCCTATCGGAGGCGGTGATGTCACTGAACACACTGCTGGCCGGAAGCCTCCGCCCCCAGCAGTGTGTTTTTGTAAATAAAAGAGCCCTTGACCTGTGCGATTCACCTAACATCAGGGGCTCTGCCTGGGTGAAATTATTCAGCTCTGAACCCGGACAACCCCTTTAAAGTGAATGTGTCTTGTTCTTCCAGTTAAAACCAGTGACATGTCCTTTTTATTTTCTGATTGCAGATTTTTTTTTATTCTCTTCCCTGAACATGGTTATGGGGGCGGCCATCTTACCTGAGCTGTTCTTAACAACATTGAGGAAGCATTAAGAAAATTGCTTTATGGCAGCCCCATGGGCCATAGACACAATGGACAAGAGCGGACCTCATTTTCTGGGCATGCTCTGTGACCTGTGCAGAGGTCATTGTACAAGGAAAGAATAGATAAGCTTTGACAATCCTCTATTGTGAATGGTGGAATTTGTCTCATCTACACACAGAAGTGATATCAGTACAGACAGGATTAGAATGACAGATAAGCAGATAACTGCACTAAAGTGATCTGTACAGACCAATTGTTAGGCTTAGTGGTCAGTGCGAAAACTGCATAATTTTATGGTTTTTTATATAAACATAGATATGGAAATTAAAAATAACATTAACACATTTTAATAAAAGTGTGTTAAACATAAAAATGTGATTTAAACAATAGATCATTTTCTGATGACATCTCCTTTAATACAGAAGTGGAAAGTGATTTCTCGGTTTTCCTTCTCGTATGAGAACAATATTGAATAGCTGCTCACATTAACTCTCTCATGGAGCAATCATTTGGTATCAGAATTCTGTAGTCTTCATTTTTTCTGACAATCTTCCAATCTTTTGGTCTGAAATGATTTTTCATGCGGGATATGTGTAACCAGGCCGGCTGTTTTCTGCTTAGCCTCACCCGTCACATCTGAGCAGAACAATTACTCCGTAGTTCTTAAACCTCTCTTTTAGCTGCTAAAATTTAAATCACCCCAGAGTCACATATGGGCAGATGGAGTAGAAAAAACGGAGGCCCTGTGTGTCATTGGTTACGTTTATGAGCTGCAATGTGAAGCTGACATGGTGACATGGGAACTCTAAAGTGCCGGCTCAGTGACTGGGAAAACCTTTTTTTTTTTTTTTTCTTTAAATACTATGCGGTTTTCAAGAAGCCATTGCTGAATACAGTACATAGTCTTTTGTCCAGTTTGTATAATAAGTACTGTTTATTATCTAGTTTATCACTGAATACTTGTCTACATCATTTCCAAGCGGCAGCTTCTGTGGACGCAATCAAGCTGATGTGAACGCTGATGTGAACTCAGCCTTAGCTGCACCCTGTTTCCACTAAGCCCCCCTCCCTTCTAAATCATGTTGCAAAGGTGTCTAAAAAGAATTAATTATTGTCATGTTTTTTGGACAATTTGCACCACAATTCTGGAACATTTTTATTAATAATACCCTATGATTTTTTTGGCTTTATGTCTGATTTTGTTTGTTAGTTTGTATAATGTTTCTTAGGAATAAAGGTTCATCCACAGTCCAAAAATCTTAAGTTTTTCCCAATGAATGTGGCCTTTGGAAGGTTTTCAGAGTGACCTCTCTGCTTTAATTGAAACATACAATATATATCCTTATACAGTGTAATGGGCAGCGTTCTCCCTCACTCATGTGACATACAGCGTACCCAAACACAGGAAATGACCACTGTCCATTCCGCTCTTTATAGCAAGCCCTTCCATTGAAATGTGTGTTCGTGTTTTGCTATTATTAACACATTCTTTTATGGTGAGTCTGATAATATAGTGATATTTCATATTATTGTAATTATATTTCATATAATTACTATAAGTTAACACCAGCATACGTTTAGGATGTTACTCACCAGGCCCAAATGTAAGCCTAGAGCTAGACAATCAGGTACAGGAGGTTACTCACCAGGCCCAAATGTAAACCTAGAGCTAGACCATTAGGTACAGAAGGTTACTCACCGGGGCCAAATGTAAGCTAGAACTAGACCATCATGTCACGGGAAGTACGGGGAAGGAAAGACAATCAAAGGGAACCACAACTAAACAACAACAGATTAGGCCCCAAACCTATGGAATAAAGAGGTCACCTCCTAGCATTCCCTGATACTCTCCCTAAGCTGCTAACAACATGTGCAAATCTCAATGGTAGAAATGCACATGCACAGAAACCTGAGACTGCTGAAACACTGCACCAAACCCTCAGCTTAGGGAACAGAGAAAGAGGCAACCGGCTCCTTCAAAACTGAAGGAGCTAGTGTCTCCCTGAGGCCTAGTCAGGACAGACACACAAAGAAAAGGGAAAGGACTTAGCTTGAGATGTGACTGAAACAGGAGAACCACCACACAAGCAGAGCACTCCACAGAAGAGCTATCAGCCGCAGGGAAACAAGTGAGAGGCTGAACATATAAAGAGCCACCTGACTGATAATGAGCAGCATCTGTGAAGGGGTGGAAACCTGTCAGCAACAATGAAAACAAGAGAGATCTGTCAAATAGACTTCTGAGTCTTCTGTCTATTTGAACTTCTAAGATCTCTGCCAAGGTCAGCGGTGACACATCATGTACAAGAGGTTACTCACCGGGCCCAAATGTAAGCCTAGAGCTAGACCATCAAACACAGGAGGTTACTCACCAGGCCCAAATGTAAGCCTAGAGCTAGACCATCAAACACAGGAGGTTACTCACCAGGCCCAAATGTAAGCCTAGAGCTAGACCATCTGGTACAGGAGGTTACTCACCAGGCCCAAATGTAAGCCTAGAGCTAGACCATCAGGCAAAGGAAGTTACTTACCGGGCCCAAATGTAAGCCTAGAGCTAGACCATCAGGCAATGTAGGTTACTCACCAGGCCCAAATGTAAGCCTAGAGCTAGACCATCAGGTACAGGAAGTTACTCACCGGTCCCAAATGTAAGCCTAGAGCTAGACCATCGCTGTAAGATAAATTCACACTCGAAAAAATTTGTTGCAGAACTTTCTGCAGCTGAAAATCTGTTCTATTCATCTAAATCAAATGAGTCAAAATTTCTAGACCACATCTCTACAACCCTTGCTGCACAGTAAGTCTGTTCAGATTTTTGTTGCCACAATTTTGTTGCAGACTCCGTGCCAAAATTCCAGCAGTGGCTGCATGGTATTCGCCCTCCGTTGTTTTTAATGGGAGGTTGTGCTGCTGTTTATGCGGACAGTGCTTTCAGAAGAGAAGCTGTGGCAAGTGTCCGTTTGGGGTTTAGCTCCTTTCAATGGGGCTAAACCCAGAGTGGGTCCGCAGAGGAAAAATCCGCCTTGTGAACATGCCCTTAGTCATGGACCATAGAAATGACTCGACCACCCTCATTGCGACGAGAATGGAGGCCCTGTACCCTGGAGGACATCCGAAATTAACAAAGCGGCACGCCAAGCATGTGCACTGCTGACTACTGCTCCAATCATTTCTGTTGGAACAGCCAGAAATAGCTGAGAGCTGTACTTGGCTATCTCCGACAGTCCCACAGAGATGAATGGAACGGTAGTGCACATGCTAAACTTGCCGCTCTGTTTGTCTTGGGGGGGCCCCCGTTCTTGCAATAGGCAGAGGTCCTAGTGGTAGAACCTCCACCGATCTAATAGTTATCCCTATCCTGTGGGTAGGGAATAACGTCATATTACCATAATCCTGGGTGTGAGCATGCCGCCTCCTCACTATCTATAGAAAAGTCCTATTATGGCCTGCAAATTGGACAAGAATAGGACATATTCTATCTTTTTTTTGGTTGTGTGCATGAGCCCTTAGCCTGTATGCACTCGCCGATCACAGCCCAAAGGGGCACAGCGCTTCATTTCAGCAATCAGTTGTGTTCCCAGCTCCCTGAACCCCACTGATTAAAACCTATGGCATGCCGCTATGACCTGTCAGTAGTTTTGTGCACTGATAGCTGCACTTGAAAGCATGCTTGCCAACAGGAAGAGACTTCCATCAAAAATTTTGCCAGGCATTGAGATTCTGACTTTCATAGACCGTGCCTCTTTTTAAGTAGACCATGCCCCTTTATGTGACACAGTACTACCACCCCCTAAATTTACATTTGGGTGCCCAGGTTGACGACGCATCATACACAGTAAGGGCTGCTTTCTAGGAGGCGCTGGGAGGCTTCTGGATGTCTGATAGAGTTGTCGCTTGCTTTAAAGAGGACCTATCATTAGAGTTGATCGAGCACCAAAGTGCTCGGGTGCTCAAGTAGAACACTTTGTGATGTTCGGGTGCTCGACCAAGCACCCAAGTATAATGGAAGTCAATGGGAGAACCAGAGCATTAAACCAGGACCCCCTGCTCTGAAGAGGGGAGGGTGTCTAGTTCACATGAAAAGGTCAGAAATTGATGGAAACACCACTGAAATGGTTCGGGAACAGCATGGGGAGGATGTCTGGATGCATCTTGGACTTCCAGGTCGCTGCTGGGAGCGATGTGGTCCGAGTAGTAGTACGCCGTTTTTACAGACTGAATAATACACACAAAACCAAAGATCAAATCGGTTTTAGAGGAAAAATTGTTAGGGTCCATTCACACGTCCGCAAATGGGTCCGCATCCGTTCCGCAATTTTGCGGAACGGGTGCGGACCTATTAATTTTCTATGGGGACGGAATGGATGCGGACAGCACACAGTGTGCTGTCCGCATTTGCGGAGCGCGGCCCCGATCTTCGGGTCCGCAGCTCCGCAAAAGATAGAACATGTCCTATTCTTGTCCGCAGCTGCGGACAAGAATAGGCATTTCTATAGGGGTGCCGGGCGGGTGTGTTGTGGATCCGCAATTTGCGGGTCCGCAACACACCACGGACGTGTGAATGGAGCCTTAGGAAGCATTCTTTCCTGTATATTTACTTGTATATAAAGTGCAAGTGCTGCCAAAAATTACAAGAAAGAGGCACTCCGATACAACCTGTATATCACATAAAGGGGGGTCAATTGTTCAGGTAGTGGGACTCCTACACTCATAAAGCCTATGCACTAGTGAAAGGGCTGCCAAAAATTACAAGGAACCGGCACTACAATAAACCCTTTATTACACATAAAAGAGGGCATCATACACAGCCTTAAAAAATTATGATAGCTGGCCTGCTGGTGACCCTCAAAAACATTAGGACAAGGGCCTGCTGGTGACCCTCTAAAACATTAGGGGTGAGGGTCTGCTGCTGGGTGAGGGCAGCATTTTCAGTTGACAGGCGGATGCGCTTATCAGTTATTATGCCCCCAGCAGCACTAAATACCCGCTCTGACAAAATGCACGCAGCAGGGCAGGTCAGCACCTCCGAGGCGTAGAGAGCGCCAGTTCATGCCAAGTGTGGACACCCAATAGTTGTAAGGCACAGAGGGATCATTGAGGACGCTGACACGGTCTGCTACGTACTCATTTACCATCTTCCAAAACTTTTCCCTCCTTGTGACGCTAGGCTGCGCATCAGGGTGTGAGGGTGCTGGCGGGGTGTCATGAAACTGTCCTGGGCCTTGGAGAGTGTTGCCCTGCCTCTGTTAGAACTGCTGTGTGTTCCCCTCGTCTCCCCTCCTCGGTTGCCCAAGGAACTGCGTACTCTGCAGCCAGCGTTGTCAGCTGGAAATTTTTGAAACAAAATTTCCACAAGGACCTTCTGGTATTGCACCATTTTCCTCTGGGGCCCATCCACGCTGAACAGATGGAATAAACCTGCTATGGGTACTACCCTCTGTAGCGGAGGCAACCATCTCCTCATCATTGTCAGTATGGGGTCTGTGTCAGGGTGGAAGATCGCTGTCTGCACATCGCAGCACTATGGGTCCCAGTACTGGCTTACCTTGTAGGAGACGCAGGCGCCCGCCAGCATACTGCCGCATCTGTCCTCACTGTCAGGTGTCATCTGATGCGCTATAGCACGCGCGCGCGCACCTCTCCCTTTCTTATAGGAGTAGGCAGCTGGTTCCTGATTACCGTCCCCACCCGGAGGCGGGACTATTTGTATTTAAGGCAGCTTCACTCATCATGAAGTGCCCAAGCGACAAGCATGGTTGTTGTACCTCTTGACTCCCACTGAAGCATTCCACTGTGTCTGTTTATTGGATTTCCTGGATTCTGACCTCTGCTTAGTCCACCTAAGTAGATGGTGATAGTGGTAGCCAGGTGTAGTAATGCCAATGTGGTGTAAGGGTAGCCTATAATCTCCCTTTAGATGTGGCTGTGCACATGTCACAGTGCTCCTAGCTGGATATCCTGGAATCCCAGGCGTGGTCGTGCGAAGCAAAGCAAACAGGTGTAGTTGATGAAGAAGACAATGAAAAGAAATGAGTCTAGACTTGTATTAAAGTTAATAACAGCTTTACTTGAATAAACTTGCTTCGGGGAACAATCTTCCAACTTTAGCTTGGTTACCAGCAGGCTTTGGCATAAATTCTAGCAGGCAAACACAGTCGGCTCTGCTACACCTCTTGCGAAACGAGTGCGGACCCATTCATTCTCTATTGAGACGGAATGAATGCGGAGAGCACACTATGTGCTCTCCGCATCTGCATTTCCGGATCTTCCGGCCCGCGGCTCCCGAAAAAAAATAGAGCATGTTCTATTCTTGTCCGCAATTGCGGACAAGAATAGGCATTTCTATGGGGGTGCCGGCCGGGTGTATTGCGCATCCGCAATACGCTACGGATGTGTGAATGGACCCTTAACTCATCCATTTGCTCGCGACGGGCCGGCCGCCGACATCTTGATTGAAGATCTCGCGCGATGATGCCATGCGCAGTGACATATGACGTTACCATGCCAGCTGACGTGATGACGTCATCGTGGGCCGCGCAAGATTTCAAGATGGCGACGGCCGGCCTGTCACCAGAAATGGATGAGGTAAGTGTGATTTCATTTATTTCTTTTTTTAATTTTACACTGTGTTATTACTGTCATATCTATGCCGTGATGAACGCGGCATCTGAGAAGTACAATGATGGGGAGGGGGGGGGAAGACGGCACAATCGCCGCTCCCTGTCATTGCACCCACTACTTACAAAGAAATGCGCTTAGTGACATAAATAAACATAAAACATACTATAATAAATGTATAAAACTGCACAAAAGTTCAGTAAATCCCACGAGTATAAATGTGCAGCTATTCTAATGTCAGACAGATGGTTACTAGTCCTGTAAGAGTTACTATGTCCTAGGATATACGGAGCTCTGATGGATGATGTGATACAATCCCATTGTGCTGCGGTCAGAGCCCGTGTGATAGCTGTGAATACACTGGAGGGACCAATGATATAGAAGTGAGTGGGCTGGACACAGGGATGGAGAGGGGGAGGAGGTGGGTGAGGGTTGGAGTGGGCTTCTGACAGCCATAGCCTATCACACTTATTCCTTTACAACTTTCGCCCAGCACTATTGTAAGTTCTGATAAACTTTAGCTTGCAGACGCCTTGTCTCCCTGACAGCTGATCGGAGTGACATTATTATTACTACATTATGTCCTGCTTATATTCCCAGACAGCTCTGGGCGCTGCAGATATGACTTATGACAACTTTTTAAATGGCAGATAATAATAATCAAAAATTAAAAAAAATCTGGAAACTTTGAGCACTGAAGATGTCCTAACATGGATTGCACGCATCTGCTTTGGGTCTGCCGCTTCCTGGCTTTAGCCCTTCCAGGCAACTTGCTTGCCAGCAGGATCTGTCCGGACCTCGTGACTGACAGCTGCCTGTGCACCGCGGAGCGCTCCAAGGGACTGGGGCGACAGAAACTCATCCACATCAAGGTGGTGTGCAATGGAGGGGAGCTAGTGGAGACGCTACAACCTACGTTACTGCCCAACAAAACCGTGGCCCTGTGAGTACCCATAGGCTGGCGACTAAAGTGTCTGCTTTCTTGTGTTCTGCATGCGGCAATGGTGCTAATGAAATTGCTTGAAGGGGTAGAAGTGGGAGAATTCTGTTGGACAGATTCGAGAATCGCAGCAGATCATTCGGAATTCATTCGTAACTACAAGTTCCACTATGCAGGAGCACTACAAGTCCCAGCAGGCATCACCACTACAAGTTATGCTGACAGCTCCTGGGGCATTGCAGGACTTTTAGTTCCACACAGTTACTGTTTGTCGTCATTTAAAGAAAAAGGCTTAGATGAATTCTTAAAAGTAAATGACATTAAAGGGGCTCATTCAGACGGCCGTATGCTATCCGCAAAAATGCGGATCCGTTTTTTTGCGGATTAAATGCTGACCCATTCACTTCTATGGGGCCCTTTTCTATTCCACGGTTCCGCAAAACAAATGAAACATGTCCTATACTTGTCCGTGAAAATCAGGACATGGCCCCATTGTAGTCTATGGGTCCGCAAAAATACTGAATGCTATCCGTTTTTTTTGCGGATCCGCAAAAAAACAGATAGCATTCAGTATTTTTTTGAGGACAGCATACGGCCGTCTGAATGAGCCCTAATGCTTATGAAAATGTGTAGAAATTTGAGTCTCACTCACCTTTTTCTAAAATTCACATCCCCCACCATCCCTTGGTTGAACTTATAGGACTTGTCTTTTTTCAACATGTAACTTTGTAACTACGTGTCAAATCACTATAAAAAGTTATTGACACGTCTGCCATAAACTTTAAACATCACATTCTGATGCCAGAACTTGATAATTATGCAGAGATAAGCGGCGCTACATGCACTCTGCTTATCTCTTACTGCAGCAGCAGACTGTCACAGATTACTTTTGTGAGAAGTTTCTTCTCCTGTACCTGCCACTGACTGATTCACATTTAGGTTTCCTTCTCTAGATAAAAAAAAAAAGAGGTTCGTCAGCAGCTGGAGGATGTATTATACAGTCCAGTACTCCAGCTGCAGACCTTGGAAAGGATGAGGAAGTTTCATGAGTCAATCAATGGTGGAAAGGATGTTTCTCTCTATTTTTTTCTTTTAATGGAGGTTCTGCAGAGTTTGTGATGTGTATCATAAGGAATAATATCCTCCTCCCCTACTATAAATGCTGTCTGCCACCAGAAGTCCCAACATGCAGCATTTAGCGATTCCCTTCAGCGGGCTCTTCATGGTCAGATCTTTATATTGTAGAACAAACAGCTGCAAACTTATCAGATATGGCTAGTATGAGTTGTAGTAATTACAAGAAAATTCATTATAATGGTAACATGTTCTAGGTTAACATAGATTTTCAGTTCTCTATTAATATTATCCTATTAGAAATCATTTAAAAAATATATATAAATAACATAAGGGATAATGGAAAATGATTGCTTCATCAATCTAAATCCTATCCTCTTAAATAGGACATGTCACCATGAAATGCAGTGCAATCTATAGAAAACATAGAGCAGGAGATGCTGAACAGACTGATATCATTGTCTTTATACAGAGATAGCTGTCAGTCATTGATATATGTACATCGGGGAGGTGTTATCAGTGATTGATTGCATTCTCTGTGTAAGTGTGTGTACAGAGATAGCTGTCAGTCACTGATAGTTGTATATGAGGAGGTGTTATCAGTGATTGATAGAATTGTATGTGTAAGTGTGTATACAGAGATAGCTGACAGTCACTGATAGTTGTATATGAGGAGGTGTTATCAGTGATTGATAGAATTGTATGTGTAAGTGTGTGTACAGAGATAGCTGTCAGTCACTTATAGCTGTTTACGGGGGAGGTGTTATCAGTGATTGATAGCATTCTCTGTGTAAGTGTGTATACAGAGATAGCTCTCAGTCACTGATAGTTGTATATGAGGAGGTGTTATCAGTGATTGATAGCATTCCCTGTGTAAGTGTGTATACAGAGATAGCTGTCAGTCACTGATAGTTGTATATGAGGAGGTGTTATCAGTGATTGATAGTATTCCCTGTGTAAGTGTGTATACAGAGATAGCTGTCAGTCACTGATAGTTGTATATGAGGAGGTGTTATCAGTGATTGATAGAATTGTATGTGTAAGTGTGTATACAGAGATAGTTGACAGTCACTGATAGCTGTACACAGGGGAGGTGTTGTCAGTGACTGATACTATTCTCTGTGTAAGTGTGTATACAGAGATAGCTGTCAGTCACTGATAGGATTACGCAGGGGAGGTGTTATCAGTGACTGATACCATTCTCTGCGTAAGTGTGTATACAGATAGCTGTCAGTTATTTATAGCTGTACACAGGGGAGGTGTTATCAGTGATTGATAGCATTCTCTTTGTAAGTGTGTATACAGAGATAGCTGTCAGTCACTGATAGTTGTACACGGGGGAGGTGTTATTAGTGATTGATAGCATTCCCTGTGTAAGTGTGTACACCGAGATAGCTGCCAGTAAGTTGTACACAGGGAAGGTGTTATCAGTGATTAATACAATTTCCTGTGTTATCCCTAATTCACACGTCAGTGTTTTGGTCAGTGATTTCAATCACTGAGCCAAAAACATCTGTGCATCTAAACACAGAACAGGTGCAGATCTGTCCCTTATACCTTATATCTGTGGATGCTCCAATCCTGTTTTTGGCTCACAATCACTGATAGAAATCACTGACCAAAACACTGATGTTTGAATGAGGAATAACTGTGTATACACAAATAGCTGTCAGTCAGTGATTGTTGTACACAGGGGAGGTTTTACCAGTGACAGTATGTATACAGAGGAATCTGTCAGTCACTGATAGCTGTACACCCCCCACCCCCATGTACAGCTATCAATGACTGACAGCTACCTCTGAATGCATATTGACACAAAGAATGCTATAAATCACTGATAACACCTCCCCATGTACAACTATCAGTGACTTACAGATATCTCTGTATACAGAAACACAGGGAATGCTATCAATCACTGATAACCCCTCCCCATGTACATCTTCCAGTGACTGACAGCTATCTTTGTATATACATTTACACAGAGAATGCTATTAATCACTGATAACACCTCCTCATATACAACTATCAGTGACTGACAGCTATGTATGTATACACAATTACACAGAGAATGCTATCAATCACGGATAACACCACCCCAATATATGTCTATCAGTGACTGACAGCTATTTCTATATACACACTTACACATGGAATTCTATAAATCATTGATAACACCTCCTTATAGACAACTATCAGTGACTGACAGCTATCTCTGTATATACACTTTCACAGAGAATGCTCTTTATCACTGATAGCACCTCATATCCAACTATCACTGACTGACAGCTATCTATGTATATACAGTTACACAGAGAATGCTATTAATCACTGATAACACCTCCTCATTTACAACTATCAGTGATTGACAGCTATGTATGTATACACAATTACACAGAAAATGCTATTAATCACTGGTAGCACCTCCCCTGTGTACGGCTATCAGTGACTGACAGCTATCTCTGTATACATACTTACACAGAGAATGCTATCAATCACTGATAACACCTCCCCATGTACAACTATCAGTGACTGACATCTATCTCTGTATACACACTTACACAGAGAATGCTATTAATCACTGATAACACCTCCCCTGTGTACAGCTATCAGTGACTAAAAGCTATCTCTGTACACACACTGACACATAGAATGCTAACAATCACTGATAACACCTCCCCCATGCACAATTAACAGTGACTGACATCTCTCTCTGTATACACACTTACAAAGAGAATTCTATGAATCACTGATAACACCTCCCTGTGTACAACTATCAGTGACTTACAGTCACTCATAGATGTACTCAGGGGAGGTGTTATCAGTATTTGATAGAATTATCTTTGTAAGTGTGTATACAGAGATAGATGTCAGTCACTCATAGATGTACACAGGGGAGGTGTTATCATATTAGTCATTGATAGAATTCTCTTTGTAAGTGTGTATGCAGAGAGAGATGTGGAGGTGTGATGAGGTGTTATCAGTGATAAAGAGCATTCTCTGGGAAAGTGTATATACAGAGATAGCTGTCATTCACTGATAGTTGTCTATGAGTATGTGTTTTCAGTGATCGATAGAATTCTCTGTGTAAGTGTGTATACATAGATAGCTGTCATTCACTGATTGTTGTACAAGGGAGGTGTTATCAATGATTTATAGCATTCTCTGTGTAAATTTGTATACAGAGATAGCTGTCAGTCAGTGATAATTGTACACAGGGAGGTGTTGTCAGTGATTGATAGCATTCTCTGTGTAAGTGTGTATGCAGAGATAGCTGCCAGTCACTGATAGCTGTACATGGGGGAGGCATTATCAGTGATGGATAGCACTCTGTGTGTAAGTGTGTATACATAGATAGCTGTCAGTCACTCATAGTTGTACACAGGAGAGGTGTTATCAGTGACTGATACCATTCTCTGTGTAAGTGTGTATACAGAGATAGCTGTCAGTCACTGAGAGCTGTACATGGGGAGGTGTTATAAGTGATTATTAGCATTTTCTGTGTAAGTGTGTATACAGAGATAGCTGTCAGTCACTGATAGTTATACACGAGGGAGGTGTTATTAGTGTTTAGCTCTAGCAGTGATAGCATTGATTAACCACTTGCCGCCACGCTAACGCCGAAAGGCGTCATCGCGGCGGCTCTCCCGGGTCACACTAACGCCAATTGGCGTCATCTCGCGAGACGCGAGATTTCCTGTGAACGCGCGCACACAGGCACCCCCCTGTCACTTATTAACCCCTTATTCACCCCTGATCACCTCTGATCACCCCCCTGTCATTGATCACCCCCCTGTCATTGATCACCCCCCTGTCATTGATCACCCCCCTGTAAGGCTGCATTCAGATGTCCGTATGTTTTTTACGGATCCACGGATACATGGATCGGATCCGCAAAACACATACAGACGTCTGAATTGAGCCTTACAGGGGGGTAATCACCCCATATAGACTCCCTGATCACCCTCCTGTCATTGATCACCCCCCTGTAAGGCTCTATTCAGATGTCCGTATGTTTTTTACGGATCCAAAGATACATGGATCGGATCCGCAAAACACATACGGACATCTGAATGGAGCCTTATAGGGGGGTGATCAATGACAGGGGGGTGATCACCCCATATAGACTCCCTGATCACCCCCCTGTCATTGATCACCCCCCTGTCATTGATCACTCCCCTGTAAGGCTGCATTCAGATGTCCGTATGTTTTTTACGGATCCACGGATACATGGATCGGATCCGCAAAACACATACAGACGTCTGAATGGAGCCTTACAGGGGGGTGATCACCCCATATAGACTCCCTGATCACCCCCCTGTCATTGATCACCCCCCTGTCATTGATCACCCCCCTGTAAGGCTGCATTCAGATGTACGTATGTTTTTTACGGATCCACGGACACATGTATCAATTTCCGCTAACTTGTGCCAAAAAAATTATTTTTCTATGAACTCGCCATGCCCCTCATTGAATACCTTGGGGTGTCTTCTTTCCAAAATGGGGTCACATGTGGGGTATTTATACTGCCCTGGCATTTTAGGGGCCCTAAAGCGTGAGAAGAAGTCTGGGATCCAAATGTCTAAAAATGCCCTCATAAAAGGAATGTGGGCCCCTTTGCGCATCTAGGCTGCAAAAAAGTGTCACACATCTGGTATCGCCGTACTCAGGAGAAGTTGGGCAATGTGTTTTGGGGTGTCATTTTACATATACCCATGCTGGCTGAGATAAATATCTTGGTCAAATGCCAACTTTGTATAAAAAAATGGGAAAAGTTGTCTTTTGCCGAGATATTTCTCTCACCCAGCATGAGTATATGTAAAAAGACACCCCAAAACACATTGCCCAACTTCTCCTGAGTACGGGGATACCAGATGTGTGACACTTTTTTGCAGCCTAGGTGGGCAAAGGGGCCCACATTCCAAAGAGCACCTTTCAGATTTCACCGGCCATTTTTTACAGATTTTGATTTCAAACTACTTCTCACGCATTCGGGCCCCTGGAAAATGCCAGGGCAGTATAACTACCCCACAAGTGACCCCATTTTGGAAAGAAGACACCCCCAGGTATTTCGTGATGGGCATAGTGAGTTCATGGAAGTTTTTATTTTTTGTCACAAGTTAGTGGAATATGAGACTTTGTAAGAAAAAAAAAAAAAAAATCATCATTTTCCGCTAACTTGTGACAAAAAATAAAAAATTCGAGGAACTTGCCATGCCCCTCACGGAATACCTTGGGGTGTCTTCTTTCCAAAATGGGGTCACTTGTGGGGTAGTTATACTCCCCTGGCATTCTAGGGGCCCTAATGTGTGGTAAGTAGTTTGAAATCAGAATCTGTAAAAAATGGCCGGTGAAATCCTAAAGGTGCTCTTTGGAATGTGGGCCCCTTTGCCCACCTAGGCTGCAAAAAAGTGTCACACATGTGGTATCGCCGTACTCAGGAGAAGTTGGGCAATGTGTTTTGGGGTGTCATTTTACATACACCCATGCTGGGTGAGATAAATATCTTGGTCAAATGCCAACTTTGTATAAAAAAATGGGAAAAGTTGTCTTTTGCCAAGATATTTCTCTCACCCAGCATGGGTATATGTAAAATGACACCCCAAAACACATTGCCCAACTTCTCCTGAGTACGGCAATACCACATGTGTGACACTTTTTTGCAGCCTAGGTGGGCAAAGGGGCCCAAATTCCAAAGAGCACCTTTCGGATTTCACAGGCCATATTTTACAGATTTTGATTTCAAACTACTTCGCACGCATTTGGGCCCCTAAAATGCCAGTGCAGTATAACTACCCCACAAGTGACCCCGTTTTGGAAAGAAGACACCCCAAGGTATTTCGTGATAGGCATAGTGAGTTCATGGAAGTTTTTATTTTTTGTCACAAGTTAGTGGAATATGAGACTTTGTAAGAAAAAAAAAAAATCATAATTTTCCGCTAACTTGTGACAAAAAATAAAAAGTTCTATGAACTCACTATGCCCATCAGCGAATACCTTAGGGTGTCTACTTTCCGAAATGGGGTCATTTGCGGGGTGTTTGTACTGTCTGGCCATTGTAGAACCTCAGGAAACATGACAGGTGCTCAGAAAGTCAGAGCTGCTTCAAAAAGCGGAAATTCACATTTTTGTACCATAGTTTGTAAATGCTATAACTTTTACCCAAACCATTTTTTTTTTACCCAAACATTTTTTTTTTATCAAAGACATGTAGAACAATAAATTTAGAGAAAAATGTATATATGGATGTCGTTTTTTTGCAAAATTTTACAACTGAAAGTAAAAAATGGCATTTTTTTGCAAAAAAATCGTTAAATTTCGATTAATAACAAAAAAAGTTAAAATGTCAGCAGCAATGAAATACCACCAAATGAAAGCTCTATTAGTGAGAAGAAAAGGAGGTAAAATTCATTTGGGTGATAAGTTGCATGACCGAGCAATAAACCGCTAAAGTTGTGGAGTGCCGATTTGGAAAAAAGGGCCTGGTCACTAGGGGTATAAACCTGTGGTCCTTAAGTGGTTAATGATCTCCTTCTCTTTTGTTTTCAAACCTCCTATACAGACCTACTGTATGTGACTCTGTGGTTACATAGCACAAGCAAACCCTGTGATGTCTGATCCTGTAACCATATTCTCTTCTATCAGTTCTTATGAATGAACATATATTTTGTAGATCAGCATAAAGTAGAGGATAGATGGAAGGAAGTACGTATGACTGCAGGATCAGGCTGCATAATCTTATAGGCTATGGACACCTTTGGGGACAATTTTTTTTATTAATATTATTTTCTACGCATTTGGGATAAAAAAAATTTTTTTCAAAGTGGCCTTTATTAAAATATTCAACATTTGTTCCTCTGTAGCTTTCACTTTCAGTGTATCTGCAGACTATTGCTTCCCCAGTTGCTCTGATGGACACAGAAATGGCATATCTATGTAAAACTCAGTGGGATTACCGGGTGTCGCACCCCCAGCAATCAAATACTGCTGACCTATCCTGAGTATGGATCAATCGTATTGAACACTCAGAAAACCCCTTTCAATATAAAGGGGTTATTTCAAGGATAGGTGATAAGTGTCCGATCAGTGAGCATCCCATTGCTGTGACCCAACCGATTATGAAACTGGGGGTCCCTTGCCCCTGTTTTAATAGAGCAGTGGTCTAGTAGATGGCCATAGAGATTAAATGGAATGGCAGCGCTCATACTCGACACCTACTCTATGCAAATGGTCAACATAGGACTCCTGGTCTTGTGATTGGTGGGGTACTGTACATATTGAATGAAATGTGAGTCATTTGTAAATTAATCTCATTAATTATTTTGTACTGATCCTGAGTTACAGCCTGTATTTTATTTCAGGCAATTCTTCAGCATTCGGAGATTAAAGGGGTTTTCAGGGATTTTGGAACTATCCTCCATCAGCTCACCAAGCCCAGTGCTGTCCATTGTATAGCGGCTGGTATCGCAGCTCAGCACCATTAACTTCAATGGGCTGAGCTGCGCCTAGGCCACGTGACCAAAGAACGCGACATCACTGGCCTGGGCAAAACTGTGAGAAGCTACTGTGAGAGCTGATCGGCAGGGGTCCCAGGTGTGGGACCTCCACCATCCTCTATCTGGAGGATAGCTCATCAGTTTTAAAATCTCGGAAAACCCACCATTCATACCGTTTTAAAATCTGCCCAGAACTTTATCTGGTGACTTGAAATCTGGCAATTTTGCAACATTTAACATGAGCGCTTAAAGTATACAGCGGACCCATAGTTATAAGCCCACTGTATTCAAGAAGAGAGCACTCCCCCCATAGTTATAAGCCCACTGAAGAGAGCACTCCCCCCATAGTTTTAAGCCCACTGAAGAGAGCACTCCCCCCCGCCTTCCGCCGCAGACTCTTGCGTATACTTGTCAGTCACTTCAGAGAGGTGTGGGGGGCTCTGCTTTGCAAATACATTAGTCTCATTTATGGATCCACCATATTTTTCATTGCTCCTTTTGGCCAAACTTAACAAAAATTTTCATGTAAATTTGTTTAATAGGGGAATGCACCAAATTCAGCTGACAGGTTTGATTTATTACATCTAATGTGCCTTTTCACATTCTTGTTTGTACATTGTCTTTGCCACCCTAATAAATTGAGTCGCTCATTTATTCTACTAGCTAGAAAAATGAAAACTGATGTGCGAATCACCAAAAAGCCCCTCATACGGAGTCTTACAATACAGCTTACTGATCTGCTTCATAGAAGATGTAGTCTCGCACTTGATACACTTCTGTGATGTCCATATCCCCTTTTCGGGGCATGCGTATAGGGGTCGTCTTTATGAGACCACTAATCTGTAGAAACGGCAAGGCAGGGTCATTTATTCTGAGATCTTTTATGGCTCATGAACAAGACACGACCGTATGTATTTTGCAGTCCGCAGAAAATACAGATGACGTCCTTGTGCATTTGTTTTTTTTACGGATCAGCTGGCCCCTAATAGAACAGTCCCATCCTTGTCCATAATTTGGACAATAATAGGACATGTTCTATTGTTTTGTGGAACGGACATACGAAAATGCAATGCTCACGGAGTAACTTCCGTTTTTTTTGCGGACCCATTGAAATGAATGGTTCCGCATGCGGTCCGCAAAAAAAAACAGGACAGAGACAGAAAGAAAATACGTTCGTGTGCATGAGCCCTTAAGGACATCTGTCAGCAGATTTGTACCTATGACACTGGCTGACCTGTTACATGGCAGCTGAAGTCATCTGTGTTGGTCCCATGTTCATATGTGTCTGCATTACTGAGAAAAATGATGTTTTAATATATGCAAATGAGCCTCTAGGAGCAATGGGGGCTGAGAGAGCTGAGCCTTCACTGTCTGGTCCTGTCAAAGTGCAGAGGATGTGGCAGTTGCAGAGAGAGCAGAGCTTCTGGAAAGATGCTCCAGACTATCCTCTGTTCCTGCTCCAAGAAAGTTATGAATATATTAAGGCCTAGTTCACACGAACGTATGGCTTTTATAGTTTTTTGCGGTCCATTTTTCACGGATCCGTTGTTCCGTTTTTGAGTTCCGTTGTGTTTCCGTTTCCTTTCCGTTTTTCCGTATGGCATATACAGTATACAGTAATTACATTGAAAAAATTGGGCTGGGCATAACATTTTCAATAGATGGTTCAGAAAAAACGGAACGGATACAGAACACATACGGATGCATTTCTGTATGTGTTCCGTTTTTTTTGCGGACCCATTGACTTTAATGGAGCCACGGAACGTGATTTGCGGCCAAATATAGGACATGTTCTATCTTTCAACGGAACGGAAAAACAGAAATACGGAAACAGAATGCATACGGAACACATTCAGTTTTTTTTGCGGAACCATTGAAATGAATGGTTCCGTATAGGGACCGTATACGGAACACAAAAAATTGGCCCGTACACTCGCAAAAAAAACATTCATGTGAACTAGGCCTAACAGTTGGGATGCGTCCCTGCATAGTACATACAGAGCCAGACTGTGTAGGGACATGGCTCTTTGACAAGAGGAATAGTAACACCCAATTGTCAATGTATTCATACATTTCTAGGAGGACTAACAGAGGAAGGCAGGAGGGTGACAAGTTCTCTTGAAGGAGGGTGACAAGTTCTCTTGAAGTACTTTTTTCTCTTTAACAAAGTCTGTAATGGTGATTGTATCCTTCAAGGAATCATTATGGGCCTTGTCTAGCTGTAAGGAAAATGAAGAAGTGATCCAATCACTTGTAGTATGAAGAAATATTATGCTTCATTTCTTCTTTTAGCTCATTATAAAGAAGAAAAAAAAAACATTCCTGCAATCAGCAAATCATCTCAGATGGGCCCCGGGGCCATTCCCTGTCTACAAGTTTGTTTAGTAAAACAATTATAGTGAGCAGTGAATGAGCATGAAACGTTGCTTGATCCCTGTTAGGCTGAAGGGGATATCATTCGATAAAGTTATAGTATTCAAATGCAAGATTTAAACTGTAGGATCTCCATAAAACCCCCGAGAGACTTAAAAAACACTTGCTGTAAATCTTAGGAGATGAAGGAAGATAATTGTATAAGATACTGCGCTCAGTAAAGTGGTTGTAGTGCAGCACGCCAGACCTGCAGGGTATAGCGAAGCGAGGTCACGGTTATGGGCAAGCGAGGGTTGCTCACTGTATTGGAGAACCCTGGGCAGGCATGCGGCAGTGAAGGAGAGGTTGACACAGTTCCTCTGGGGCACACTCGGTATGTAGGGACCAGGCCTGATGGTGGATGAGGTGCCCTGGATGTTACAGGTATTTTGAGTGCCTGGGGCAAGGTCCCTTTTGGATTCGTGACGCCAGTGCCTGTAACGGTGGCACACCGATTTATAGTTGGAATAATTGAGGTACACAGGTGGTATAGTGAACCAAACGTTGCTTTACTGAACAGTCCAACTTTGTACAATAAGATGGTAACACAGTCCTTTAGATCACAGCTTTACAAGCAGGCTTTATTCCACACGATGGCAGGTAGTAATTATGCAAGATACTCAGAGGGTAAATCCACAATGCACTCAGAATCAGGTTGTACCTTTCCTCAGAAATAGCGTACACTGTCCTTTCTAGAACTCCTGTCTGGTTTCAATCCCAAGGCCCGGATGCCTAAATGGTGGCTTAAATCCTTGGTATATATATATCTTCCTCTCGTATTAAATCCTTGCTCTGCTTCCTATATAGCATCTGCCCATCAGGGTTACTTATCTTTGCTGGTAAGATCCTGACTGTGGGTTTCTCCCAGGAGGTGCTGTCCTGCAACTGGGGTGTCTCTACTGAGCTAATCCTAGCCTCAGGAGCTTCAGGTGGACGAAGTAACTCCTCTAGTCCCCTGGAATGAACTACCACTCCCCTGCCTGGGCCTTCCTATATATATCTAGGGCTCTCTGGCTCCCTCTAACGTCTGGGAGGCTAAACTGCACCCTAATAGGCCTGACACCCAGTTAACACAGGAAAATGCATACACATGACATTAAATGCAATCAGGACACATTAACCCCTTTTGTGCAGTGCCCACCTTTACCTAGTGGGACACTACAGTAGGACTGGAATTCGAAAAACACAGTTGGTTTAATGGACGTATGAAACAAATGGAAGCAGACGATACGGGGATGAGAATGTCTCCTCAGTCAGTAGTGGTCGAAAATGTCAGCAAATTTACTAAAACAATGAATCCAGTTACAATGAAGCGCAAAGACATAAAGGGAAACAAACATACATTGACTTACTTTTCAATTAAATTAAGCATCTGGTAAAATTCAGATTTTGGGCTCATTCAGACGGCCGTATGCTGTCCGCAAAAATGCGGATCCGTTTTTTTGCGGACAGTTCAGCATGTCCGCAAAAAAACGGATTGCATTCAGTTTTTTTGCTGACCCACAGACTTCAATGGGGCCATGTCCTGATTTTCACTGACAAGTATAGGACATGTTTCATTTGTTTTGATGAGCTGTGCAATGGAAGAAAAGGCCCCATAGAAGTGAATGGGTCAGCATCTAATCCGCCAAAAAATGGATCCGCATTTTTGCTGACAGCATACGGCCGTCTGAATGAGCCCCTAGAGACATAGCTTAGGGGAGAGTCAGTGGCGTCTCTAGCTTTCAAATTTTGGGAGGGCACACTGGGGGCCAGGACAAAAGTAGGGGGGGCAGCTATAACAACGATACATTTACACAAGTATGCTTAGAAATGCTGCAATACTTTACCCAATACCTAAAACCGCAACAGGGAAGAAAAGTCCAGCTGTCTGTGGATGACACTTTTATAGAGAGGGGGATCTGTGGATGACACTGCTATGAGGGGGATCTGTGGATGCCACGTACCGTATATAGCTTCTTATGCTATATGTGTCATCCACAGATCCACCCCATGACAGTGTCATCCCCATTTCCCCCTCCCTGACAGTGTCATCCCCATTTCCCCCTCCATAACAGTGTCATCCACAGATCTCCCTCCCTATAACAGTGTCATCCACAGATCTCCCTCCCCGCCTCTCACAGGAGTGTACATATATAAAATAAACATATTTCACATGAACACTTACAGTTACTTGGCTTGGCCCTTGGGGATCTCGGACGCCACTTCAACACTTGGCTGGGGGGCTCGGCGGAGCTGATGTTGTGTTTTATCCTAATGAGAAAGATTTCATAATAAGGATTTGGAGAAGGGGCAGAGGGATAGCAGAGCAGAGAGAGGATGGTGCTGCTACTAGGGGGTCATACCATGGGGGAGTAATAAAACCCACCATATTGCCCCCCAGTAGAAATAATTCTCCTTATAATGTGCAAAACATACCCCCTTATGCCCCCAGTTGAGCTAATGTCCCCCATAATGTGCCAGTATAAAAAAAACCTATATAGTGCCCCAATAAATGCCTCCATAGTGCTCCTCTCCCCCCTTCCTGCTAGTGCCCCCCATAATGTACCAGTATAAAATGCCCCATATATCGTGCCCCAGTAGATGCCCTCAGTCTCCCCCATAATTTGCAAGTATAAAATACCCCTTCTTAGTGCCCCCCGTAGATGACTCCATAGTACGCCTGTCTCCCCTTCTCCATAGTACCCACCATAATGTGTCCCAGTATAAAATGCTACTGTACAGAGCCCCCCATATAAAACACCCCTTCTTTGTGGCCTCAGTAGATGCCGCTATAGTGCCCACCAATAATGTGCCAGTAATAAGTGCCCTCAATAACGTGCCACTGCCAGTAACAAGAGCCCCCCAATGTGCCAGTAATAAGCCCCCATCACGTGCCAGTAACAAGAGTCCCCATCACGTGCCAGTAATAAGCCCCCCATCACGTGCCAGTAATAAGCCCCCCAATGTGCCAGTAATAAGCCCCCATTACGTGTTAGTAATAAGCCCCCCCATTACGTGCCAGTAATAAGCCCCCCCATTACGTGCCAGTATTAAGCCCCCCCATCATGTGCCAGTATTAAGCCCCCCCATGTTCCAGTATTAAGCCCCCCCATCATGTGCCAATATTAAGCCCCCCATCGTGCCAGTATTAAGCCCCCAATCATGTGCCAGTATTAAGTCCCCCCCATCATGTGCCAGTATTAAGTCCCCCCCATCATCATGTGCCAGTATTAAGTCCCCCCCATCATGTGCCAGTATTAAGTCCCCCCCATCATCATGTGCCAGTATTAAGTCCCCCCCATCATCATGTGCCAGTATTAAGTCCCCCCATCATCATGTGCCAGTATTAAGTCCCCCCCATCATGTGCCAGTATTAAGTCCCCATCATCATGTGCCAGTATTAAGTCCCCCCCATCATCATGTGCCAGTATTAAGTCCCCCCCATCATCATGTGGCAGTATTAAGTCCCCCCCATCATCATGTGCCAGTTTTAAGTCCCCCCATCATGTGCCAGTATTAAGTCCCCCCCCATTGTAATAAGCCCCCATAATGTGCCAGTAACACTATTGTAAAAAAAACAAACAAAAAAAAAACACTTATACTTACCTCAGTGTCAGCGATGCGATGCAGACTCTTTCTGTGTCCCGCGCTGTAAGGCTCAGGCAGCGCGATGACGTCATCGCGCCGCCTGCGCCGGCCTCTGATAGGCTGCCGGCCTAGTGCCTGCAGCCTATCAGAGGAAGGGGAAGGGACACGCCTCTCCCTCCCCCAGTGGCGTAGCGTGGGTTGCCAGCACCCGGGGCAAGCCAAATATTGCGCCCCCCCTACCCCAGGCGCGCCCCTTTTAACAGATACTGTAGTAGATCACCTGCAGTCCTATGTAACACCACAGATAACACAGTGATAACTCTGAGTACAGATAATGTAGTAGATGGGTGTAAGCCCCCAGAATTCAGAACGCACACAGTGTGACCTGAAGTCTGGGGCCGAATGCGGCAGTGTGGGCCATATTCTCAATCTCCTCCCCCAACCCTACTGTGAAACAGATATGTGCATGGACATTATTATTACAGTATAATACCGCCCCATACCTGTTACATCCAGTGACGTCTCCTGTGATGTAGACTCTCCTCGACGTCTTCATTCAGAGATAAGACCGCCATGATACTTTCTTTCAGCCGCTTCTCGTCTCTGCAGTGTTTCACAGATTTTTTTTTAGGTTCCTCACTTTACTCTCATCCTCTCCTTCCTGGTGTCTCAACACTGTCATCCTGCTGCCCCCCAATACTGTGCTAGAGCCAGACAGATAGTCCCCCATTCCTCATAATATTATTTCCCCTGTATATTATAATGTCCCCCTCTTTGTTAATAATACAATAGCCCCCTCTTTGTTATTAATATAATGTCCCCGCTTTATTATTAATATAATGTCCCCGCTTTATTATTAATATAATGTCCCCCTCTTTATTATTAATATAATGTCCCCCTCTTTATTATTAATATAATGGCCCCCTCTTTGTTAATAATACAATAGCCCCTCTTTATTATTAATATAATGTCCCCCTCTTTATTATTAATATAATGGCCCCCTCTTTGTTATTAAAGAGGGGGCCATTACATTAATAATAAAGAGGGGTCCATTATATTAATAACAAAGAGGGGGCCATTATATTAATAACAAAGAGGGGGCCATTATATTAATAATAAAGAGGGGGACATTACATTAATAATAAAGAGGGGGCCATTATATTAATAACAAAGAGGGGGCCATTATATTAATAATAAAGAGGGGTCCATTATATTAATAACAAAGAGGGGGCCATTATATTAATAACAAAGAGGGGGCCATTATATTAATAATAAAGAGGGGGCCATTATATTAATAATAAAGAGGGGGCCATTATATTAATAACAAAGAGGGGGCCATTATATTAATAATAAAGAGGGGGACATTATATTAATACTAATGTATTGGCCCCCTATTTATTATTAATATAATGTCCCCCTCTTTGTTATTAATATAATGGCCGCCTCTCCCCTCCTCTCACCTAATTACACAGGGTGGGACTCTGCACTCAGGGACTGTCACTCACTCTGGGTCGCTTGAATCACTGCCTGGAGTCTGGGCTAAAGTTCTTCATCTTCATTCTTGCTCCGGCTACTGGCTCTGCACTCACTGCCTTTCCTGCCTGGAAGGTGGGCGGAGCCTATCGGGAACTGCCGTGCATGCCCCGCCCCCTCTCCCCTCCTCACTCTGCTCTGCTTTCTGCAGCCGGACGCTGTGTGAAGACGCTGGCCGCTCACTTCACTTGAAGGGGGGGGGCATTTTAGTGGGGGGGGGCACATCATGATGTAGGGGGGGCCGTGGCCCCCTCTGGCCCCCCCCCTGGCGACGCCACTGGGGAGAGTTAACCCTGAACCTTAACCTTTTCTTTTCACTGATTTCAAGGCAATATTCACAATTGTCGACCCCCTAGCACATTGGGAATTCTCACTCATGGGCGTCCTCCTGCAATTTTACAACAAAGCTTGAAGGAGTTCCCCGGGCTTTTAATACTGATGACCTATTCTCAGGATAGGTCATCAATATCAGTTCAGCGGGGGTCCGACACCCGGCACCCCCACCGATTAGCTGTATAAAGAGACTGCTCGTGCGGTGTGCACATGCGTCTCCCTTCTCTCTTCCTGTTCACCGCTGCTGTGTATGGCAAAGCAGCAGCGAGCAGGAAGAGAGAAGGGAGACGGCATGTGCTCACTACGCTCGTCGTCTCTTCATACAGCTGATGGGAGGGGGTGCCAGGTGTCGGACCTCCGTCGATCTGATATTGATGACCTATCGTGAGAATAGGTTAAAAATATTAAAGGCCTGGAGAACCCCTTTAAAAAGCAGCACTGAGCTTTCAACAAACTTTGCATTAATTAACAGTACATTGTGTGTGTGCATGTGGAATAACACTATTTCTGGCCATTATATCAACTGTATCTGGCATTTTTTAGCATTTTTCTCCTTGCTTGCTGAATATCTGGTTTGCAGTTCTCTCATACATGGTGGGTGGAGACAAGCTGCCATCCACTGCACACACAGAAAATAGAAGACAATCTTCTTCCTAACCTTCTCTTATGCACTCAGAATCAGCCCCAGGATGAGAGAAGTACTGACCTGTATTTTTGTGAAGCACTTGTGCTGAGCTATAACCTATGTAGCTGTGCAGTCTCTCTTTGTCTGTGCCTGTCTCCTCAGCTCCTGTTCACTCCTCCCCTCTCCATAGACTTGCATTGACATGTATAATTTGATCCTTTTGCAGAGATGGTCTATCCTGGATAGGAAAAAGGCATCCTACTTCCTCCTCCCTCTCCTTACACATGCTCAACATTAGTAGAAGTCAATGAGATTTTTTATTTCAATTTATGTCTAGGTGTTTCATACTTCTTCCATCAGTGGCCCACAAATGGCTTTTCCTGGACATTCTTTTAGCCAAAGAAAGGCATTCTGATAGTAAGGTTATATTTGAAATTTTTTGTTCATGTACTACCCTAACATACAGTATTACGTATAACTTACCCAATGCAGAGTTTCACTCTCACATATTGCACTCATTTTTTTCCTATTATTCCCCTGCATTCTCAAGTTTATTACCATTGTTTTCATGTTTTCATTATAAGCTGCTTCTGCGTTTATTTGCTACGAATTGCATCTGCTTAGTTAACCACAAAACATCATCAAAATATTATAGTTTATTAACTTAACTAAGCGTTATACAAAATGTATCCACCAGCAGGTGGTAAAAAAACAACAACGATGCTAATTAGTAATTCAAATTTGGTTCACACGGTCCTGGAAACGTCGTTATGAGGGCATTTTTTCGTGGTGAGAGAACATGTCTTTGCCAGAGTCTGCTCCTAAATCTGTACCACTCACTATTTTATTCATTTGCTGCTCGAAAAAAAAAAAATGACATGTCGTAAGAATTTCCTCTCCGACGATCGGTCTGTTTTCACTCCAGTTTATTATTCCATGGAGAAAGGAGCTTTTTACCATATGGAATATAATTGTTCAAGCATTTATAGATCAGGAAACGGTCAATAGCGAACATAAAGAGGGACATTGTTATATGGAGAGGGGAGCACTAGATACCGAGTGGTCGCAGGATTAAGCAGCAAGTTTGATTATAAAGGGTCTTTATTATGTCTGGGGTTGACATCTGCTTTTCTGCAAAATTTTGTATTATGTATGTTACATGGCGAAGAGGTAGAATGGCCTATTCCTTGTGCCATGAAAAATGATTCAGTTTTCTAATAGTTTAAAAGTCTTCAGTTTCACAGTCAACATTTTTTAACCCCTTGAGGACCGGGCTCGATTTAACCTCGAGGACCAGACCATTTTTTGCAAATCTGACATGTGTCACTTTATGTGGTGATAACTTTAAAACGCTTTTACTTATCCAGGCCATTCTGAGACAGTTTTCTCGTCACATATTGTACTTCATGACACTGGTAAAATTGAGTGGTAAAATTGAGCCGATCGATACGGACGCGGTAATACCTAATATGTCTACTTTTTTTTCACTTTATTTTTTTGTCCCACTTTGGGACTTCAACTTTTGGGGGTCTGATCCCCTTTACAATGCATCCCAATACTTCTGTATTGGAATGCATTGGCTGTATGAGTAATATAGTGTGTATTACTCATACAGCTTCCTGCCTGTGAGATCCAGGGGCTGGATCTCCCAGGCTCTTCACCGGAAGGCAGCCCCGTTGCCTAAGGAAGGCATCGCGCTGCCTTCCATGCCATCGGGTCCCCAATACAGCAGCACGGGGACCCGATGGCAGCGCCTATCCCCGCTGGAATGACCTGTAAACGCTGCAAACCGCAGGTCTGAATTGACCTGCGGTTTGTAGCGATCGCCGATACGGGGGGGGGGGGGGGGGGGGTCACAGGACCCCCCTTGGCATTGTCACATGTGCCTGCTGAATGATTACAGCAGACACTCTTTTCCGATCACCGCCCGCCGGGACCGGGAAAGGGCGTACAGGTCTGCCCTGTGTCCCCAAGAGGTTAAACAAGTGAGAATGTGTCTAGATATTGCTGTTACATACTTGTTATGGTGCCCCCTAGTGTTCCTTTCATTTATCCCCTGAGCGTTCACCTCATGTGCTGTTGGTTACTAGAGATGAACGAATCGAAGTTGACGAAGTGGAATTCGATCCGAATTTCAGGAAAAATTTGATTTTGCACCGAATCCGAATTTCCACATGCTTCGTGGTAACGAATCGCATGTTTTCCTAAAATAGCTGCTGCACATGTGAGGGCATGCAGCAAAGAACTCTGGGAAGGCTGGATCACCCATAATGCCATGCATTCAGCCAGTCAACAGCCAGCCATGAGATGTCACAGCCCTATAAATAGCCTCAGCCATCTTGGATTCTGCCATTTTCCAGTGTACTTAGTGCAGAGAGAGACGTCAGCAGGCGCTAGGGACAGTGCTAGGAAAGACTTAATTGTGCTAAAAAAAAAATATTTACAAGTTCAGGGAAAGATTATTCAAGGTGTAGGGAAAGGATAGGGTGGAACCATTCCACAGAATTTATGTAGAACAGGGTTCAGTAGGGGAGGTGACAGCCTGGGTAATAGGAACAATCCTATTACACCTTGCTGCACTGACTGGGAATCCAAATTGCCATTATACAGCTCTGTAATTCCAGCAAACCGTTCTTGTTATTGGGGTGCAAGTGCTGTTTGATACAGCCATTAACACGGTTTATTAGAAGGAAATATTTCTATGTCTTACTTGCCCTTGTGCGGTGCAGTTAAATGTTCTAAAGCATTTTTTGGCTTGTATTAGTGGGAAAAAAAGGGCTTATTAGCCGTTGTGTGGTGAAGTGAGAAAATTACAGCCCTTTTTGTTGTGTATTAGTCGCAAAAGAAATATATATTTGCCGTTCAGCGGTGCAGTTATAAGTTCTAAAGCCCTTTTTGGCGTGTATTAGTGGGGAAAAAGAAAAAGGTCTTATAAGCCGTTGTGTGTTGAAGTGAGAAAATTACAGCCCTTTTTGGTGTGCATTAGTGGCAAAAAAAAAAAATTGCCGTTCAGCGGTCAAGTTCCATTGTACTATAGCCATTTACAGGGTGTATTAATAGGATAGATACGTAGGTCCTATTAGTCGTTCTGTGGAGAATTGTGATTGCTATATACATTTTTTTGGGGTGTATTAATAGGAAAAAGAATACCGGAAAATTGATGGGTGATTGTAGACTTTCTTCTGTATGAACCGAATTACATCGATTAGCCATTCATTGGTGAATTTTTTTTGTGAAACAGCATTTATGACGAAAATTGATGGGTGATTGTAGACTTTCTTCTGTATGAATCGAATTACGTTGATTAGCCATTCAGTGGTGAAATTTGTTTGCGATACAGACTTTTTTGGGAAAATTGATCTGTAGCTATAACTATGGTCAAGGACAATATATGTCCTTTACGGTCCATTGGGTAAATGTGGTTCCTGCCCAGCCACACCAGCAACTTGGCCAGGTGACGCCCCTTCCGCCTTCACGTTCTCACGCCGTTGGTCCTGCGACAATGTCCGCCTCTACCTCTTCATCCTCCACCGTGTCCTCAACCTACACTGCAGGGACAATTCATAGTACTTCTCCAGCATACCACATGTGCAGGGTACGGCGGTGTCACGCTGTTCTACACCTCGTTTGCCTGGGTGAACGGAGTCACACAGGGGAGAAACAGCTCCATGTCCTTCATCAATAAATCAAATCCTGGCTTTCTCCACGACAACTCAAAATCGGAACCATGGTGACCGACAACGGAAAGAACATGGTGTCGGCGCTGTGTGAAGGAGGGCTGAGACATGCGCCCTGCATCGCACACATGGTTAATCTGGTTGTCAAGCAGTTCCAATCCTAAAGTCTTCCACCCATCTGCAAGACATCCTAAAAATGGCCAGGAAACTTTGCATGCACTTCAGACACTCGTACTCTGCAAAGCACACCCTCCTTGAGCTTCAGGGGCAGAACGGCATCCCCCAACATAGGCTGATATGCGACGTTTCCACCCGTTGGAATTCCACCCTCCATATGTTGGACCGACTATACGAACAGAGAAAGGCCATAAATTATTTCTTGATGATCCAAGCGGACAGGAGTAGTCCCCTGTGTAACTTCAATGTCAGCCAGTGGCAGCTCATGCGTGACACCTGCCGTTTGCTCAGGCCCTTTGAGGAGGCCACGTTATTTGTCAGTCGCCAGGACTACGGGATGAACAACGTCATTCCACTGTTTCATATCCTGGAACAGATGTTGGTAAATCTGGCTGGTCAGAGGACTGGAGATGTGGCGCCTAGAAAGATGGTGGCAGAGTTTGATACATTTGTCTGTCAAGATCTCTGTTTACAGTCAGTGAACGGGAACATCATCTATCGCAAGGATATGCAAACACATACCAATGGGGTGTTAACCCCGAGAGGTAGGTCATCGGCACGAAGGAACAGCCATTTTCACAGCTTGAGGTAACCTCTCGGAAGCTTGACCTCTGCACGTCGACGGTCTGCATCGAGAAGCTTGTCTAAAAGAAAAATCCCGCAGTGCACCCCCTTGGAGGAAACTCTTGATCCGGCACAGTCTGCTTTGCTCCTTCAAAAACAATGGACTCTGTACAGCGTGACACCGATGTATAATTTCTAATACACCAGACTGAAAAAGTATTCCAAGCACCTGTCTGCCAACATAGCTGCCGAGAAGAAGAAGGGTCTTGCCATTGAAGTGGGCTCAGAGCTGAACCTAATAGCCAAATTTTCCTGTTTACCTGGACTCAAAGGAAAGGACAGAGATCCACTGGCTGTGCTCATACAGATTTCATCCAAGCCTCCACTCACCGAGGCAAGCACAGAGGACCGGATTGTGTGGACAGGTTGGTTCTGTGGGACGTACACAGAGGACGATCTATTGGAGGTGTTACTAGAGACATTTACATGCCTCCCGCTCTTCCTGTATAACGGCTCTGAGGCGCTCACGGCTATCGTAGGGATGTGGTTTCAAAGAAACTTTGACTTTTGTTTCGGTAAGCTGGTGAACAGTTCAAATGATTTTACATGGCTAGCAGCGATGTGGACCGGGTATGACGTGTCTGGATCAGTGTCGGCCACAGAGCTTGTTTTCTCTGTGCCCATTGAACCTCGCATGGAAATTTCTTATGCCGGCCATACAGAGGACTTCAAGACTTTATGGAATGATATTCATAAATCAAAGGACGAGGTCACATTGGAGGAAGTGGACAATTTATTCAAATGTCTTTACTCTCATTTCTTTAGAATCCACTTATCAGCAACCCAGCTCGTCAAGGTGACGGCATCTGTGGCATCAGCACATTGTGAAAGAAAAGTGAAGTTCCTCAGTAAGGACTACCTAATCTGAGTCCTGGGATTTATCACGGAGCTGGCCATCAATAACATCCAGTATTCAACACATGGCAACTCTCATCTCGGACCTTGTCTACTATGTTTGGGGACCCCCTGGACGTCTTACATGTCTTAGACATGATCCCTGCAGTGCTTACTACATGTTATACCGTTCTGTTATAGCGACTGTGAGACCTGCACACAGGGGCGTAGCTAGAAATGCATGGGCCCCATAGCAAAAAAAAATTATGGGCCCCCCCCAGCCCCTACATATCTATTGGGCCTCCCACCACCCCTTCCAGAGCTCCCACCCAAACACCCATCCTAGATCTCCCACCGCCATGAGCAGTTTCACGCTTGCAAGTAGTTTCACACTTGCGGCAGGACGGATCCGACAGGCTGTTTGACTATAATGGGAACGGGGACAGAGCTCCGGTGCGGCGTGGCAGTGTGCGGTGAAAGGCTGGCGGCCGAAAAGTACTGCAAGTCCGACTTTTTAGTCTGGTGACCTCTCACCGCGCAGTGCCGTGCTGCGCCGGAGCTCCGCCCCCATCCCCATTATAGTCAATGAGGACAGAGCAGCGGTCCAGCGAAATAGCGGCAGGACGGATCCGACAGGCTGAACAGCCTGCCGGATCCGTCCTGCCGCAAGTGTAAAAGTACCCTTAGTCTGTCATATAAGGGCATTGGCATATACTTCTGCTGTGGGCCACAGCAGAAGTATATGCCAATCGTCCACCAGCAAGGCAGCTGGCACTGGGATCTCCATGTTATTGGTCAGTTAATACATCAGGGACCCCCTGGCATAGCTAAGTGCAAACTGGGTGATCCATAGGCAGGACTGAGTGGCTGCCCTCATCCACCAGCCCGTCCCTAATGCCAGTCAATACCCCCGTAGGAAATCTTTCATCAGATGTGAGAGCAGCAGCGATCGATCAGCCAGGATTAATGTGCACAGTGGGAGGCCTCCCTTAGGCAAGTGACAAACTGCCCCCCTCATTATTAGGCAAGTGACAAACTCAGCTCTGCTACATCTACAATGAGCAACTACAACAAATGTAATGCCAAACTGCAGTTCCTCTATGTGATGCCTTGGATAGCTTCCACTGGACCCATGGAACTGCAGTTTGGCATTACATTTGTTGTAGTTGCTCATTGTAGATGTAGCAGAGCTGGGTTTGTCACTTGCCTAAGATTGAGGAGGGGGGGGGGGGCAGTTTGTCACTTGCCTAAGGCCAGGCCAGGGTAAGGGGGGCCTTCAACCCAGGTTGTGCACATTAATCCTGGCTGATCGATCGCTTCTGGCCTGCTGCTGTGCTGCATGCAGTCACATCTGATGAGAGTAGTAGTACTGACTGATATTTGTTTCCTAAAGGAGGGGGACGGGTATTGACTGGTCTGGTCTGGGGCTGCTGGGCTTAAGTTATCACTATCTATGTCACCGCCACCGGCGCTCCCACCAGGCGGGTTAGGGCCCCCGGACTCACTCAGGGAGGGAGTAGGGACAGTCACAGACACTTAGACTGGTCTGGACCGGACCACCAGGACCCCGGTCCGGTCGGATGGTCCGTCCAGCCACTCTCACCTCAGCAGACAGGAGTCAGGCAGCGGCGCAGTCACACTCGTCGCAGGCTCAGGATAGGAGGAGGGGAGCTCTCAGCCAGGAGAGGAGACAGAGTCAGTCAGATCAGACAGTGAGTCACTCGCACAGTCACTGGCAGCCAGCACCGCTGCACACAGCTTTCTCTTTCGTCTTCCGACCTCAACTGTGAATCTGATTTCACACTCATTTATCAGCTGCGGGCCACGTTCTCCTGGCTTGAGGGGGCCCCGTGGGCCCCCCTGACTTAGGGGCCCGGTCGCAATTGCGACCGCTGCGACCCCTATAGCTACGCCACTGCCTGCACATACTAATGCTTATTTATGAAGATTTTCGGGTGTTGCCTGTACTGACCAGTTACTTTCCAGCTATGATTGTGTAGCCTGCACTGTAGGAATGAGCTGGAGTCGGCTTGTGTGCTGGACTGTCCTCCAGTTATCAGCCATAACCCCATACATTTCATGATCAATATGCATTACCATCGTGGTCACCCAGACACCGGTCGTTAATCCATTCTTGTTGATGAAGCACTTTTTTTCCAGTTTGTCTTTTAAATCTTGTGGTTTTTACCCCTTCTGTGTTGTATTTTATGTGTGTTAATGTCAACGCTTTGTTTTCTCCCCCGTTCTAAAAAAATAAAGTATTGGCTTGTGATTTGGTAGCCAAAAGCAGGAGTGGCTACAAAACACAGAAGACATGCAAATATTCCATTCATGTGTCATCTCTGTTTTGGACCCACTCCTGATTTTTTGGCATTAGCAATACTTATGGATTACTGACCAAATGCTGACCGAGTGAAGGCGGATGCTCAACAGACAGGATCCATGTTTTTGGGGTTATTGTTCTGACGGATCAGAGGAAGGGCAAAATAATCAGTGACGTCAACACAAACTTACTGCTGACACCCTCTCCACTCTGTCGGTGGGCTCTACTTGTATAAGCGTTTAATAGAACAGGTTCTGTAGACATCTATGTGGAATCAGCTGACGACGGTGTAAAAGGAGTGCGCTTCTTCTTGGCCCTAACATGGACCTGTAAGGCTGAGTTCACACTTGAGTTATTTGGTCAGTTTTGGCCCCGTTACTGCCCAAATAAGTGAAGTGTACAGTGATTCTAAGAGCGACGCCTGTCATCTGCATGTCATAATGACTCACAGTATTATTTCACTACCACAGCAGACTCCCTATGCAAGTTACTGCAAGGCACAGTGTTCTACAGCACTCTCTACAGCCAGGAAATAGCAGTTTTTAACGCTATTTGCCGCAAAAAAATTCAGATCATAGCTAATTTTTAACCAAAAAATTTGGCAAACCGGCCGAATCGAATTTTTGAAAAATTGGCTCATCTCTAGTAGTCACACATGCTCAGTAGCTCAGTTCTTTCACTTGAATCCTCTTGGCAGTGATTTGTGCTACTGTGTAGACTGGTCAATAAGAATGAGTGCACTAATAGCGCCACTAGGCACACTGGGCCGGTCTCGATATTCCCTGCGCTGCTGAAGGATGTGCCTAATTTATGATGAAGCTCACATCTCGACGTAAATTAAGATCATCCTTCACTAATCTGTACACAAGAATTAAATCTATGCCAGCTCATAGTTGATGTAGATTTCAGTCATTTACGCCAGAAAGGGGTAAGTGATGAAAAATCTGCAGAGGCAAATGGCCTTGCCCATATTGCACACTAAGCTCCCTTTTTGGAAACGGACAAAAATGGTGTTTACACCAGTTTTACAGCATATGTGGGTTATTATATATCTCCCCCCATTAGGTGGGCATTCTGAGAAGGAATCAAAAGAACACTAGGGGGTGCCATAACAAGCAACTGCAATATCAACACATGCATGTCTTGATAAACCAGGGCCAATGAGTAGATGCTGAGTTCTCTTCTCCCTAGCACAATACCTCATAATCTGCACATTCTTAATCCATTGTGGTATGTCCTTCCTCTTAACTCAAAGTATTACACTCCATCTGTCACACAGGGTTGCCTACAGGTGACAGGCTGGCTGGTATTGGTCGCAGGTCTGACTGTTATACAGACCTTGATTCTTCCAGGATGCTTGGGCTGGTGGGCTTATTTATACCCATCAGCTCATGCCTCAACTCCTCTATTATGATTAGCTGCTTTGTGGCCCTATCTATGCTCTGAGGTGTTGTACCATGTCTACAACCAATCACCTCAAGTTGCTAGATAGCTTAACTCAGAAATATTAGTGGTTTTGTTCCCACCAGCAGCAAGACAGCCCCCCTTCAGTCTTTGGCACTCCTGTGTCTACTTCTGAAACTTGCTTTTGCTTTGATTTATCCTATACCAGCCATGTGCTGTCACTACAGCTTAAGGAATAATAGGACTGGCAGAATAACCTGGGTGCTGTGTACAACAAACACATTTGGAGAGTGTGCATTTATATCACAGTATATTTCTCACAGTCCCCAATGCGACAATGTCCATGGCATCCTGCCATGAGCAGGTCTAACTGCTACCCCTGCATGACCTATAGCATGGAGGCCCATAATCTTTACATGATGAACCTGCAAATATCGACCAAAATGTAAAAGCGCCATAAAAGGTTACAGTTGCAAGAAAAAGTATGTGAACCCTTTGGAATGATATGGATTTCTGCACAAATTTGTCATAAAATGTGATCTGATCTTCATCTAAGTGACAACAATAGACAATCACAGTCTGCTTAAACTAATAACACACAAAGAATTCAATGTTACCATGTTTTTATTGAACACACCATGTAAACATTCACAGTGCAGGTGGAAAAAGTATGTGAACCCCTAGACTAATGACATCTCCAAGAGCTAATTGGAGTGAGGTGTCAGCCAACTGGAGTCCAATCAATGAGATGAGATTGGAGGTGTTGGTTACAGCTGCCCTGCCCTATAAAAAACACACACCAGTTCTGGGTTTGCTTTTCACAAGAAGCATTGTCTGATGTGAATGATACCTCGCATAAAAGAGCTCTCAGAAGACCTACGATTAAGAATTGTTGACTTGCATAAAGCTGGAAAGGGTTATAAAAGTATCTCCAAAAGCCTTGCTGTTCATCAGTCCACAGTAAGACAAATTGTCTACAATTGGAGAAAGTTCAGCACTGCTGCTACTCTCCCTAGGAGTGGCCGTCCTGTAAAGATGACTGCAAGAGCACAGCGCAGATTGCTCAATGAGGTGAAGAAGAATCCTAGAGTGTCAGCTAAAGACTTACAAAAGTCTCTGGCATATGCTAACATCCCTGTTAGCGAATCTACGATACATAAAAGACTAAACAAGAATGGATTTCATGGGAGGATACCACAGAGGTAGCCACTGCTGTCCAAAAAAAACATTGCTGCACATTTGTTTGCATTGTTTGCACAAGAGCACCTGGATGTTCCACAGCAGTACTGGCAAAATATTCTGTGGACAGATGAAACCAAAGTTGAGTTGTTTGGAAGAAACACGCAACACTATGTGTGGAAAAAAAGAGGCACAGCACACTAACATCAAAACCTCATCCCAATTGTGAAGTGTGGTGGTGGGGGCATCATGGTTTGGGGCTGCTTTGCTGCGTCAAGCCCTGGACGGATTGCTGTCATCAAAGGAAAAATGAATACCCAAGTTTGCTAAGACATTTTGCAGGAGAACTTAAGGCCATCTGTCCACCAGCTGGAGCTCAACAGAAGATGGGTGTTGCAACAGGACAACGACCCAAAGCACAGAAGTAAATCAACAACAGAATGGCTTAAACAGAAGAAAATACACCTTCTGGAGTGGCCCAGAGTCCTGCCCTTCCTTAACCCATTTGAGATGCTGTGGCATGACCTCAAGAAAGCGATTCACACCAGACATCCCAAGAATATTGCTGAACTGAAACAGTTCGGTAAAGAGGAATGGTCAAGAATTACTCCTGAACCTTGTGCATGTCTGATCTGCAACTACAGGAAACGTTTAGTTGAAATTATTGCTGCCAAAGGAGGTTCAACCAGTTATTAAATCCAAGGGTTCACATACTTTTTCCACCTGCACTGTGAATGTTTACATGGTGTGTTCAATAAAAACATGGTAACATTTAATTCTTTGTGTGTTATTAGTTTAAGCAGACTGTGATTGTCTATTGTTGTGACTTAGATGAAGATCAGATCACATTTTATGAACAATTTGTGCAAAAATCCATATCATTCCAAAGGGTTCACATACTTTTTCTTGCAACTGTAATTCTCGTTAAAATCTAATCTAAACAATCTCAAACAAATGCATATCCTTACAAGAAGTAACTGAGATAAGATTATTTTATTGATGGTGACAGCACTGACATAAAGTTCTGTATAGCAGATTATTGAAAGTGATTTTAATTAAGTTGGTGTACAGCCAAATCAGACTGCAGAAGCGCAATTCTAATGAAGAAGGTACTTTATTTCCTTGTGATAAGAAACAAACAAATAACACTTCCATCACTATAATGGCCCTTGGCCATTACACCGCTGGCTCCATACTTGAAGCTTCAATTATTTATTAGCCTTTACATGGAGATGATTATGGATTTATTATCTATGAGGAGCCCTTGTATGTCTGGGTTATATTTAAAGGGTACCTGAACCTTTGAAAAAAAAAAAAAAAGGAGCAGAAGCACTGCCGTGAGAGCTCTGTGCCTTTCGGCTTCCATTAGCTCTCCTCGGCTTTCTGAGCATGGGGAGTGCTCCGTATGGAACGTCCTGTGTTTTCTATATATAGGTGATACTTGTCATTGTAATCCCACCTGTGATGATAATGCAGTGAATGCTGAAAAATGATCTCTACGGAAGAAGAAGTGAGGGACTACAGTCTATTGAGTGTATGTATGTGGCTATTCCGTGTGTGTATATACCCAAAACAGGTTGTAATGTGCAAATCTATTTTTCAAGGGGTTAATAAATTATGAATGAAAGTGTAACTGTCGATCTTTTTTTTGTAATGTTTAGGGGCAGTGATACTGACCATTTTTGTAATATATTTGAATTACTGAAATTGTACATTTCTATCAGAAAAATTGCTGTAAAGTGGCCCCTTTTGAGCCTTAGCCATGTTCCTCTGTCTTCTGTTTACATAGCAGTCAGTCTCCACAGTTATGTAAACAGAAGACAGAGGAGCGTCGCTAAGGCTCAAAATGGGCCACTTTAGAGCTATTTTTCTAATAGAAATGTGCAATTTCATGAATTAAAGTACATTAAAAATGGTCAAAGAAAAAAGAGTCTTATCGCTAATTGTTTAGTCATTTAATCTATTCCCATGAGCTGCACTCCTTCATTTGTGACCAGTTATCTGCTTGTGTGAAGGGCCACGTACATGGCACCCAATTAAATTCATGGAGAACCACATCATTTGTGGTTGTGTTGAGTTCTTCATCGCTGGAGCCAATTTTTCTGCGGGGAACCCTTCCCTGTATGAGGTCCATACAGTATGCCTTAATAGGCCTCATGGTCAGGTGTCTTCTCTGGGTCTGCCCTTCAACCATGGACTGGGAGCTCCAGGACCAGCCCAGCAGTAGGGGGGACCTTTTTCATTGTGAAAACACTGTGCGCCAGATTTATCATTACACTTACATCTTACTCCACTTATACATACAGTATGTCCAAAGTCACTTTTGGCTAAGGCCTCATGCACACGACCGTATTTTGTTTCCGTGTCCGTTCCGTTTTTTTTGCGGATAGGATGTGGACCCATTCATTTCAATGGGTCCGCAAAAAACGCGGACAGCACACCGTGTGCTGTCCGCATCAGTATGTCCGTTCCGTTGCTCCGCCAAAAAATAGTGCATGTCCTATTTTTTTCTAGTTTGCGGACAAGGATAGGCATTATTACAATGGATCCGCAAAAAAAAACGAATCTGCAAAAAAAATGGATGCCATACGGAAAGTCATCCGTTTTTTTTTGCGGATCCGCAATTTGCAGACCGCAAAACATATACGGTCATGTGCATGAGGCCTAAGTCAGATTTATTAATGGTCCTTTAAGGCCTCATGCACACGACCGTTGTTTTATTCCGTGTCCGTTGTTCCGTTTTTCGTGATTTTCTGCGGACCCATTGACTTTCAATGGGTTCGTTGAAAACTCGGCTAATGCACCGTTTGTCATCCGCGTCCGTGATCCGTGGTTCCAGTCCGTCAAAAAAATATAACCTGTCCTATTTTTTTCACGGAAAACGGTTCGCGGACCCATTCAAGTCAATGGGACCGTGAAAAAACGCGGAGGCACACAAGATTGTCATCCGCGTCCGCGCATCGCCGTCCGTTTTTTTCCTATCATTTGCATGGCAAACTTGACTTAGACTTTTTTTTACTTTCCTTCATGTCTGGTGATCCTCCAAAAATAAAGGAAGACACACGGAAACAAAAACGGAAACGGATCACGGAACAACGGAACCCCATTTTGCGGAACGGAACACAACAACGGTCGTGTGCATGAGGCCTAATACTGTGATAAATCTGGTTTGACGGTAGCAGTTTATCCTTCAGTAAGCGGCTTTACAAAAGTCGCACGTGTTTGCGAAAAAGTCGCATGTTCTATTAAAAAGTCGCATAAGATAAGCATGGTCCTCACTGATGTGAAATTGCGCAATTTTTTTGCAAATTTTTTGCGACTTTTTAAATTAGCGCAATAGTAAATCTGTCTAGAGATTCATTTACATAGGTAAACACGGGCACTTTAAAAAAACTGGCGAGCATAACGCAGAACCAATAAAAGTCACAAATCTTTGCGCAGTTTTAGCGATTGCGCAAAAATGTGCAACTTTTTCACTCCATTTTTTTGACTTGAGCTAAAGATAAATCTGGCCCTGTGTGTTCACTTTGCGCCATCTCTCTGTCCTGAGCCATCACTGATAATTACCGCTGTTCAAGTATCATGCAATCTGTAAGTCCTCTGAATTCTCCGTCTCTTTGTCTCTTATTCGTCTGCAAATTTAAGACCCTTATGAATTTTCGTCATCTCAGCTCATTTTGTAAAGCAGAAAATCAGATTAGACAGGCTCAAGATATTTTCAATTACTTCATATGAATTATCACCTCGGCAGTAGCATTGTCAGCCTATAGTTTGTAGAAGACTTTAATCAGGATATTTTGCACTTGTATTACAATGTTCAGGCCTAAATCTTCAATTGATTAGAATGAGTTCCCCCCTCCAGTCTTTATTGGAATATTTTCTTTGCAGAATTCATCCTTCCAATCTCTCTGGACCACAAAATCCTGCTTTTCTCTAATGTGGTCTGGTCGGCTGTGCCAGGGGGGTGGCGATGTATCAGACGTTGAAATCTCATAATGTTATCTCTCGCAGCTATCAGAAAATGGGAAAGCCGTTACGAAGAAAGCATTTCTAAAAGTGATGAAAGCTTTCCTAAATGAGTTTATTTGCCAAATGTTGTGTCATAGTTTTTCATGTCACTGGGTTGCCAACCAGAAGTTGCCAACAACTTATCCCAAAATCATGGACAGCAAGTATTTTTATGGACATATTAGAAAACCATAATGAAAGATAAAGATTATAAGTAATACAGGTCTACAGCTCAATATGCTGATGCAGGGTATTGCGATTGTGAGGTCACGGTTAATGGCAAGCGAGGGTTACTCACAGTTCTGTAGGAAAACCCTGGGCAGGCGTACAGCAGTGAAGGAGAGGCTGGCACAGGAGTCCTCTGGGGCACACTCTGTATTTAGGGACCAGGCCTGATGGTGGATGAGGTGCCCTGGATGTTGCAGGTGTTTTATGTGCCTGGGGCAAGGTCCCTTTAAGAAACGTGACGCCAGTGCCTGTAACGGTGGCACACCGATTTATAGTTGTAGTAAATGAGGAACACGGTGTTATGGTGAACCAAACTTTTCTTTTACTAGCAACAGTTTAACTTTGTACAGTTGGTGGTCAATACAGTTCCATATAGCAGGTTCTCATCACAAGCAGGCTTTCACATCAATGGCAGGTATAGTGTTCCTTGCAAGATACTCAGAGGGTAACCACAACACACACAGAGCAGGTTGTACCTTCTCCTCAGAAATACTGTACACTGTTCCTTAGAACTCCTGTCTGGTTCTATCCCAAGGCCCGGGTGCCCTAATACTGGCTTTTATCCTTGGTAAACAATCTTCCTCCCGTATTTATCCTTGCTTTAGATTAATGGTCCTTCTGCCCTTCAGCTTACTTAGCTGCAAACACTGGCTCTGCTTGGCTTGTGGGAACTGCAGGTTTCTCCCAGGAGGCAAATTCTTCTCTTGGGGTGAATCTTCTGATCTAACTATGGCTCATGTTCTACAGGCAGGCTGGACTTCTTCCCAATAGCCTCCTGGTGGCAACTAGAAGTCTGGTCTGTCTAGCTGCATGTCAGGAGGAGGCCCTCAGCTTGTCTCTGGCTGGTGCCCTCTCACTTCTGTTTCTCTACAGACTCCTGACGCCAGACTAACTCCTCCCTGTCTGGGCCTGAATATATATACTAGGGGCTTTCTATCTCCCTCTAGTGTCTAGGATGCTAAACTACACCCTAATAGGCCTGCTACACACATTACAGGGAAGAATACACATAAAAGCATATGGAAATACATTAAAATGGACTGTTAAATACACTGCCACTGTCCCTCAGGAGTAGGAGTACGACGTGGCCCAATTGACCCTTGTGTAGTGCCCACATTTACCTAGTGGGACACTACACTGATAAGAACTCATTACCATCTGTGAGATGTAAAATAATGATAATTACCACCAAAATAATCTAGCCAAGTACCAGCACTCTCAAAAAAATATCACAGATACATCTAATTTTTTTTCCACAGACACAAGAAAAAAGTTGCTTATTTTTAAAGACTGTCCAGAAATTTCTGGATGGATGACAATCGTGGTCACTACTAATCTGAGTGTCCATCCACATGTGCAGTCTCAGTCCAGCCACTATATGATTGTACTGTGGATCCATGGGCCTAGGATTGTCTTAGGGATGTGCAATATCAGCTACTGTTCTGAAGAAGGCACCACCACTGTCCTGGCACCACAAATATTAATATTATCTGGGCTCCAGATATTGCTGACCTATCCTCAGAGTTGGTGGGGTCCGGCATCCCCACAGTCAGCTGTTTCAGACTGCAGGGAGCAGAAGGCTCCGTACACTGTGCAGTTTCCAGTGCTGGTATACTGGAGCTCTGCTCCGGTACCTGAGATGTAGTACCCCAGCACAACCACTTCAGAGCTATCTGCCCCCACCTCTGTACAATGTACAGCCTCTGGCGCCACGACTGCCCAAAACAGGTGATATTTGGGGGCACAAGGTGTCAAACGCCCACTGATCTGAGGATAGGTCATCAATATCTGCAGCTCAGAGAACCCCTTAAATAGTATAGAAGCTTTATTTAGGCATTTTACTGTATACCACTGTTACTAGATTATGTATGGCACTGTTAGTTGGTCACAGTCTTAAAGTATTGCATATTATATGACGGTATTTACCGTACTTAGGCATTGAATGGCACAACTATTAAATCAGTATACTCTTTTTGCAGCATAGTCGTCAGTACTTTATAGTATTGCTATTTAGTGAACTGTATAGCAAGTGTACAGTCAACGTATGACTCATTTATCTGAATGCTATACTGTATGGTACTTATAAACAATGCAAGATATGGATGTGGGAGGCACTCGGTATCCGGGTTAAATATGTGCAGTTTGCAGAAGTGGTGACTGTACCGTACTGATGAAATTGGGCAGGTGCACTGCCTGACGACTGTGTCGTTGTAGGGGTTGGTAGTATGATTATATTATAGGTGTGGGTTGTACTCTTGGAGTAGTATATAATGATCACATTATACTTATTGTTATTAAAAATGAATTTATTGATATTTATAAAAACGTTGTTGATAAAAGTATAAATAAATAAAGAATGAAAAAAAATGAAAAAAGAAAAAAATTTAAAAAAGAAAAGAAGAAAAAAAGAACTTATACTAGACACTGTAGGGTATATTACTTGTACTCCCCGTTACAGTTTGACATATAGTATGTGGGGATGCCAACAGAAGGTACTGCAGAGGACACCATCCAGCTGCCCTTCCCATAAGCACTCTATGTGCCACTGTGCGGTGCCTCCAATCGGCGAGATTCATCCCTGATAAAGGGGTAGCATCTGGAGGTATGGTACGGCTGCCTTACTATATTACAGACCGTGTAAGGCCTCATATCAGTTTCAATTATTTATTCAGAATACCATCTATATAGATAATTTTTTCTGTAAAGTTGGGTGGTCAAGAACCAGAGATCCTGGTTTTTATTTTCACTACGGAGGTGGCAATCCCTCCCAAGCAAAATTAAAAAGGGTTTTCTAGTAATACTGATTTTGAGCAAGTGCCCACAGCCTGCCCCCAGAAATAGAAGATACACCACTCCAGCCAATGACTGGCTTCAGCAGTGATGTGCGGCTTGTGGCCACATCATCGCCGAAGCCAGTCTTTGGCTGGAGTGGTGCATGTGATCATGCCCATGCACTGCCGGATCTAAACAGTGCGGGAAGATGGAAATAACGAAGGCAGCAAAGAGGATCGAAGAGTCTCAGAACAGGTAAGTATGAATCTTCTATTTCTGGGGGCATGCTGCGGACACTTGCTTAGAAATCAATATTACTGGGAAAACCACTTTAATTGTACTTGTAGTCTCAAAGACAGGGCACTCTAACAGATTTCTGTAACATTATTGACTGAAAGGGAATCTGTCAGTAGTTTTGACCATGCAAAACTGCTGACAGTATTTGGTAGGGTGTGGGGAGCTTTCATTATTAGTGATGAGCGGCAGGGGCAGTATTCGAATTCGCAATATTTCGCGAATATTTGGTAGAATATTCGTCGTATATTCGCAAATTCGAGATTATTTTCTTGATCGCGAAAAATCGGCAATGTAATATTCGCATAATGCGCGCAAAATACAGGCATGTGTCACTATAGCTACATTTTTCAAGCTGCTGGAAGTTTCCTGAGACGGGAGAAAATGGTTGGCACGGCAGAACATTACAATAGCTTTATATGCAGATAGAGTGCTCCTATATATTCGCGATTGAGAAATCGGCACTAATGATGCGAATATTTTGGCGCAATACGTGAAACTTCACATTTTAACAGGTCTGACTGCTTATTAGTGATTGGTGCACTAAGTATTGTTGGGAACTTGTGACATCACAGCACTATGTATGTAACATGTATGTATGGACAGCAGAACCAGCTACACTGTATCACGATCTAACCTACACTGACTATCTCCCACTAACTATCTGTATTATATATATAAACTAACTAACTAACTATCTCATGTAATCACACAGGAAAGCAGAGAGCACAGCAATGACACTGCTCTCTCTCTCAGATCTGCAAAATACTGCATACAAGGGCTGCTGGGGAAGTTCTTATATAGTAAGGGGTAGGCAACTTTCCTATTGGTTGCTAGGGATGTTTCTAAGCTCAGACAAAGACATTGCAGCCTTCTCATTGGCCCACAAGCAAGAAGGGAGGTTACTGAATGAAAAAAAAATCTAGAATATTCGAAATTACGAATATATATCACTATATTCTAAATATTTGTGAATTCTCGATGTGTCGATATTCAATTAATATTCGCTATTCGAATATTCGCGCCCAACGCTATTCATTATCAGGAATAGGCTGAATATAAATCTTTATTCAGTCAGGTTCTACTCCTGCTAGTGCCCACCAGGCAGAGGTTTGCTATGTGTCCTGCTCTCTACATTGAGTTGCTACACAGCCCCTCCCCCCTGGTATGAGTGACAGCTGTAGCATCCAACCAGGAGACCCCCTACAGATGTCACTCAGTGCAGACAGCAGGGCTGTGAAATAACTCAATGCAGATAGCACTTCTCAGTGAAGTCCCACCAAGGGCACTTGCAGGAGCAGAACCTGGCAGAATAAAAGTTCATATTCATACTAGTCCTGATAATACAAACTCCACGAAGGATATACATCTCCTGCTCTCCCCAGCCCTTACCTGGGGCTGTGAGAAGTTTTGCATTCAATTACAAGGAGCAATGATTGGGGATGAGAATTGTTCACTCCAACAGGGTTGGATTTCTTGGTCACAACATGTCCACCTTCACTTACATTAGCTGCATGCAGCAGTCACTTGTCATACACAGCGTTATCCTGTGATCTTTGGCCATGTGACTTGTGTCGGGTGTAGCCTAAATCTATAAGGGCCCTTACTGTGTAGCTATATCAATCCATTTTCTTTCTGGCAATGTCCACCTGTGGCCTGCTGCTCTTATGATGTTGAGAATAATTAGGTTTTTATGTGTTTGGATGAATAAGCTGTATGGTAGAATAATGAGACTCTGACCCCATGCACAAGCCCGGCGTCCATGAATTTATTTTTGCCTACTGTCTAAAACACAGACATAAGAAATAACTGGCTATTTCAGAAGTCTTCTGATAAAGTATTACCGTAGATGTTTCTCCTCTGGGAGTTATGCCCTACGGTTATAGTGATGTTAAATATATTGTTCAGTATGATTTTCCATAAATCCCTAGCCCATACTCTATACAAAACAATTCTACGACTCAAACCAAATTACTTGTTACAAGGTAGAATAGCTTGCTTCGGTCATGGGAGAAATTGTTTTCATGTCTTTATAACGTTAAAAAGAATTTTTGTTTGGCTCTCGAGCACCATGTGGATTGCATCAGTCACTATATTCCCCATTTTTGCTCACTTTTAAGTATCTGGGTTCTTCCACTATTAACCCCTCAGCACCGTAAAAAAAAAAAATCATTTTCATTTTCATTTTTTTTCATTTCCTCCCTGACATCCAAAAGCCATAACTTTTTTACTTTTCTCTTCATATTTTTTTCATCATATGGGAAAATACTTTTATATTTTAATAGTTTAATATTTTAAACACAGCAAGACCAGTAATGTTTATTTATTTATTTTTGTTATTTATTATTTGTAAAAGGCGGGCAATTTATTTATTTTTTTATATTTTTTAAAACAATTTTTTTACTTTTATTTTTAGTTCCCCCAGGGGACTTGAACATGAAATCATTACATGGGGATCATTTATATCATAGATTGCAATAAATTACAATTTTAGTCTATGGCAAGGCTATGTTTCTATTTAAGCCCTACCTGAGGAAGGAGTTAGTAAGAACTTTACTATGGCAGGCCTGAGAGCCTTCACAAGGCTCCCAACTGCCATACTAACTGAACAACTCCAGCACCCCCCCCCTCCTAAATAGTGGTGAGCCCCCCTCTTTTAAATTACCTCTTAGATGAAGTAGTCAGAATTGACCATAGCATCTGAGGGATTAAATGCCCATTATAAAAGTTGTCTCCGAACAGAGACACTACCAGCAGATGTGTGCTGTGTTAAAGACCAGGTGCCAGCCAGCAATGCCACTGACTCAGCTTAAAGACTCAACATCCATCCAGTGTATGGTGCATGTTGGTGCACCTCTTCTCTACTGACTCTGCTCTTTGTTAGATCACACAGAGCATGTTCCTGTGTCTAGATACTGCTGTAACATACTTCTGTCACTGTCTCCATCAACTCTAAATAGGATCATCATCTGCTAGACCTTTGGGGGTCCTGTACTAATATGGTCCATTATTGTTTTAGAGACTGGGCCAACTGGAAGATTCTATAATACTTTGATGGGCCAGTGAGCCCTTTACTCTGACCTGTGTGGAGGTCCCAACCACTTTCAATGGAAAGGTGCAGAAGTTCTCAGTTCTCTGACTTTGATTTTCTATTTTGAGTTACCCATTTATGGGCTATAGACACAAAATAATTTTAAAACTTAAAGTCCACTCAAACAAGCACAACAGATTTCAAGGAAATACATATTTTGCAATCACAAATCTATAAAAATAAAATTGTGCAGCTCACCACTGCATGGAGAGATAAGTCAGATTTAGACACATATCACGTAATAAATTGATAGAAGATGTTTGTCTTCTGGATCCACAGCCGATCACCATTCCTTGTTGCTAAGGGCAACCTTTAAGATGAAGCCTTTTTTAAAGGAAAATATTAGATGCAGCATGGTACCATTAGCTTTAAACTCAAATTAAAAGATCTATATACTTACACCTTCCAAATCTTGCCAAATGTCCTATATTATGATCCTACCCATGGGGCACTTCTAGCGATTCCCCTTCTGATATACCTAACCACTTAACAATGGGAACCACTAGAAATAATAAAGTACCACCAAATAGCAGTCACATACAGAAACTTTTGCACTTACAAGATAAGATCTTAATCAACTTGGATAAAATTCCATACATAAATTCAACCACTTCACACTTGCTTCGTCAATTTGGGCAATTTTATGTATGGAATTTTATGCAAGTTGATAAAATTTTTATCTTGTAATCTGGTAGTAATTCACTGTTTTGGTGTTCTGCTGGTTCCCCTTGTAAGGTGGTCAGCTATATTAGATGTGGGATTGCCTTGAGTGCTCCATGGGTGGGATCATCATATAGGACAGTTGGCAAGACCTGGGGCTAGTCAGTATATAGATATCGTGCTTTGAGCCGAGTGCTAAAGGTACCTAAAATTTGTGGGTCTCATATCTTCCTTTAATTAGCCATGAATGTATATGTAGTGTCCCACTACGTAAGGGTGGGCACTACTCAAGGGTCAATTGGGTCACGTTGTTCTCCACCTCCTGTGGAACATGGTTATGGTATTTTATATTGCATTGTAATGTAATTTAATGTTATTTCCTGTGTACCAGGCCTGTTAGGGGTGTAGTTCCTCCTCCTAGGCCGGGTGTCGGCAACCCGCGGCTCCGGAGCCGCATGCGGCTCTTTTGAACCTTTGCCGCGGCTCCGGCGGTGGGGCAGGCACTGTGCGGCGGCAGCTGGGCAGGCACTGAGATGAGCGCTTCCATTGTGGAAGCGAAGCGCTCATCTCCATAGTGATCTGTTTGTATCGCCGTCCTCAGGACAGCGATACAAACAGAAGGCTGTGCGGAGGAGCAGGGCAGGGAGGTGTGTCCCTTTCCTGTTCCTCTGATAGGCTGCCGGCACTACTAGGCCGGCAGCCTATCAGAGGCCGGCGTAGGCGGCGCGATGACATCATCGCGCCGCCTGAGCTGTACAGCGCTGGAGTCGGGACACAGGCCGGAAGAGGCCTGCATCGCATCGCTCCAAAGAGGTAAGTATAAGTGTTAATTTTTTATTTTTTTAACTGGCAGTCTGGCACATAATGGGGGGGAGGGCTGGTATTATACTGGCACATGATTGGGGAATTTGGGGGGGCCCTGGAATTACTGGCACATGATTGGGGGGGGGTCTGGTATTACTACTGGCACATGATTGGGGGGAGGTCTGGTATTACTACTGGCACATGATTGGGGGGGTCTGGTATTACTACTGGCACATGATTTGGGGGGTCTAGTATTACTACTGGCACATGATTGGGCGGGGTCTGGTATTACTACTGGCACATGATTGGGGGGGTCTGGTATTACTACTGGCACATGATTGGGGGGGTCTGGTATTACTACTGGCACATGATTGGGGGGGTCTGGTATTACTACTGGCACATGATTGGGGGGTCTGGTATTACTACTGGCACATGATTGGGGGGGTCTGGTATTACTACTGGCATATGATTGGGGGGGGTCTGGTATAGTGACACATGATTGGGGGGGTCTGGTATTACTGGCACATGATTGGGGGGGTCTGGTATTACTGGCACATGATTGGAGGGGGGTCTGGTATTACTGGCACATGATTGGAGGGGGGTCTGGTATTACTGGCACATGATTGGAGGGGGGTCTGGTATTACTGGCACATGATTGGGGGGGTCTGGTATTACTGGCACATGATTGGGGGGGGTCTGGTAAAGGTAAATTAAATATTTTAATTAGCTATTAATTTGCAATAATATATTTTACATTGTTAAGTGAAAAAGTCCTTTTTTTCTTCAGATTGACAGCTGACTGCATGATCCTGTATATAGCATTAAGGTAAGAAACAATATATGCAGTGTTATATTTGTTTTAAATGTCGCAATGGTTTTGCGGCTCCCAGTTTTTTTTTTCCTTCGGAAACGGGTCCAAGTGGCTCTTTATGTCTTAAAGGTTGCAGACCCCTGTCCTAGGCAGTAGAGGGAGCTAGGGAACCCCCTAGTTAGTATATATAGTCAGGTCCAGACCAGAGAGAGGGAGTATGTAGTCAGAAGCCAGTGTTCACTTTAACCAGAAGATAGCTGGGAAGCAGCTTCTGACATGCAGCTAGATAGCCCAGGCTCCTAGCTTGCTTCCAGGAGAAGAGGTTCCCTCCTGAAGATAACTAGCACCTTATCAAGTACAGAGCAGAGCCACTTTTATCCAGCTAAGTAGAAAGCTGAAGGGCAGAAGGATATTTACAGCAAGAAGATATATACCTGAGGAAGTTTTCCCTACCTAAGGATAAAGCCAGCAATAGGGCATACGGGCTTTGGTGAAAGCCAAACAGGATCTGAGGAAAGTACAGCCTGATCTGTAAGTGTTATACCCTCGGAGTATCTTGCAAAGACTTTGCCTGCTATTTGTATGAAGCCTGCCTGTATTCAACATTGTGCCTATGGAACTAACTGAGGACTGTATATAGTTGAACTGTTCAGTAAAAAGAAGTTCTGGTTCACTGCAACTGTGTGTACCTCAATTCTTCCTACAATAAATCGGTGTGCCACTGTTACCAGCACTGGCGTCACAAACTATAAGGGATCTTGCCACAGGCACACTAAACCTACAACACCCAGGGCACCTCACCTACCACCTGGCCTGGTCTCTATACACAGAGAGTGCCCCAGAGGATTCTTGTGCCAGCCTCTCCATCACTGCTGTACGCCTGCCCAGGGTAAATAAAAACTGTGAGTACCAAGAACAACCCTCGTTTTGCCTATTAACCGTGACCTCACATTCGCTCACCCTGCAGGACTGGCGCACTGCATATAGGCTAAAGATTTTCTGTTAGTTTATACATCACTCTGCTCGGTAAGGAGAGTTGTAAAATGGAAGCCAAAGAAGAACAAAACTCAACCAAGAGCTTATGCCCTATGATTCTACAAATCAGTAGTGGTTTCAACAAATGAACCACCACTGAGTAAGATATCTGAGGTGACTTACAATCATCACAAGATTTGGGGTCCCCTCCCGACTTCTAGAACCCCACCTTATTGTCAGTGAAGAGAGCTGCACATCCACCTAAGCTTGCCGAATGGCAATCTGAAAACCCCTGTTCTCCCAACAGAGGACCTCCACCTATAAGACATTGCTAGCATATCCTTAGCTAATAAAATAAAACTAAACGGTATGTTTAAAAGAAACATTGGAATAATGATCCGGAGCCGTGCTTTTGGGCATGTGCATTTTTTTCAGTATTGCTTTTCTTTCTTGACATATGAAAATGCGTGTCGCTAAGACGAGTGCGTTTACTTAGAACCTGGACATTTATTTGAACTTTGATTTCACAAATACAGAACAGCGGCCCATAGTAAGTGTAGAAAAAACATGAACACTCATTCCTCGCGAATTGTTCAAAAAATTATCAAGAAACAAGCATAGCAAAATTCCTGCTGCATAAATCTACAATTCACAACTTGGCAATGTTTACTTTTTAGATTGACAGGGTGCCGCTCCCTGACAAGACCAAAAAATATTCAGTGTAATACATATGCTTATATCACTCATCTGGATGAAACCTTCAGCCTGGGAAATGGGAATTTTTTGTAGCCCTCATTGCCATAGTTCAATGTGACCAGGCTGACGTTTTTTATTTTTAACGGGGCTGTACAGATGAAATACAAAATCTATACATTTCATGGACCCCCCCCCCCCCACTCCGCAGCCTTACCTTTTTCCAGCCAATCGGCAGCTTGATATAAATCTAGTAGAGCAATTGGAGCAATGAATGAGGAGATCTCTGGATCCAAGTGAGGTACAGGGCTGGTTCTAGCTTTGTTAGAAAGAGATTGTCATGTACTAAATGATGTCTGATTTTTATTTTTACATTAATCATGGAATAACCCCTTTAAGGACTAAATGTAAAATTAATGTGGTGTGATGGTTTTATTTAGTGGGAATCATTGTGGGTATAATTAGGTTCTAGTCTGCAATGAGCGCTGTCCTCACCTAGAATATGTATTTTCTCTCCATTCATTACAAAGTGCCTGCTTATAAATCATGCATACTATCTTGTAATAACCGTTCCTGTAATTTATGACGAATCATTAAATATTTTAGTCGAATTTAGAAAAATGAGAAAGCTTTGCGGATAATTGCAGCCTATTTCTGAAAGGCCTAAACGGTCTCTTATAGTTTCCAGACTTCCCCTCTAATTAAGAACAACATTTTTTATTCATTTGGAAATAATTGACCCAATTAAGTAGAAAAGGAGAAAAGAAGAAAATTCTGAGTGGATGACAAAAACAGTGCTCTTCACTCATATCTATAAGAAGACAAGAAGACCCCAGGAGATGTGACCTCGGTTGGACATTACTTCTGCTATTGAATATAAAAGTTCTAGTGCCGGAGAACAAAGAAACAAAAATAAAGAATCAATAAGAAATGAAAATAACTCTTATTCCCGGTTCCAATGTGTATTTTTGGATAGAGGATACATTAAATTAAAGAGGCATACACATTGTAGAGATGCCTTTCGTATCTGCAGGTTGTGAGCATCTCTTGGTCGCTCACCTATCAGGGGGAACTTGTAACCCCAGTCAAACTAAAGCAACTTAAAACTTCTCTAATGATATCAAGAGCTTGCTTGCTGGAGAAGCCATTTTAGGGGTCACCTATTTGTTAGCAAGAATGGTTCATTCATCTAATGGGAGTCCCAAAGGCAGACCATGCACATATTTGCGAGACAGACTAGTGTGGCTAGCACAGGCAAGGTGTGGCTAAAGGCATACAGTACTTTCCAACTCTCCCAGAATTTTGGGATGTTCCTAGAAGAAGTGGACACCTCCTGGACTCCTGAAAGAGTTGGCAAATCTCCTGGGTGCAAAGGAATCCGCCATCACCTCCCAGAACAAAGCCTTCAGTTATCTGTAGTGCTGGAGCTACATCATCAGACACAGCCCCACCACCACACATAACTGAGGGGCAGACATAAAGGGGTTGTTGCTTGTGGAAAGGGTACATTTCTAGGTCTGAAAAGTTTGCAGCAGCATGCTATGTGCACTAAACACTGTGATCTTCGAAGAGCATCAGCAATAATTGGTATGTTTGGTTGAAGGACAGTCTAATGAACATCTTATGACCAAAACTTTGAGCCTTAGTTGGATTGTCTTGAGCATCAATAAATAAAAAGTACTTTACCTGTCATTGGAAAGCGCAGAGTGATTTTTACTATTTGTGGATCTGTATTGGGAGCCTGCTTTAGCTCTTCAGACTTACTGTAGACAAGAGCTATGTTCTTCTGCCCATTGGGACTAACAAAGGACCCTAGGGTTGTCCTGTGTGTTCTTTCTGGGGGATAGCTGAAAGTATGCTCTAACAGCTGCAAGTGCTTTTTCACAGCAATAACGTTTAGTAAAAACATAATTTGAATATAAGTTTACAAAACATATAAGATGGTTAAAGCCTGAAGCATGCGACCGTACCCAAATTGCGGATCCACAAAATACGGATATCGCATCCATATATCTGTTCCGCAAAAAGATAGACTATGTCTGTAAAATGAGGACCATGTACTGTGCCCACTGCCCACCACTCATATAGGGTGGCACAGCACCTTGCTGTAAAAAAAGTCATAACATTTTTCCTCTGTAATATAATTGCAGTTGCCTGCCAGTGAGTGTCAGGCCCACAGACTGTACTGTGCCCACTGCCCACCACTCATATAGGGTGGCACAGCACCTTGCTGTTAAAAAATAAATTTTATTTTTCCTCTGTAATATAATTGCAGTTGCCTGCCAGTGAGTGTCAGGCCCACTGACTGTACTGTGCCCACTGCCCACCACTCATATCGGTTGGCACAGCACCTTGCAGATAAAAAAAATACATTTACTTTTCCTCTGTAATATACTTGCAGTTGCCTGCCAGTGTGTGTCAGGCCCACAGACTGTACTGTATGCACACCACTCATATAGGGTGGCACAGCACATTGCTGTTAAAAAATTAATTGAATTTTTTCTCTGTAATATAATTGCAGTTGCCTGCCAGTGAGTGTCAGGCCCACAGACTGTACTGTGCCCACTGCCCACCACTCATATAGGGTGGCACAGCACCTTGCAGATACAAAAATTCATGTAATTTTTCCTCTGTAATATAATTGCAGTTGCCTGCCAGTGAGTGTCAGGCCCACAGACTATACTATGCCCACTGCCCACCACTCATATAGGGTGGCACAGCACCTTGCTGTTAAAAAAGTCATTACATTTTTCCTCTGTAGTATACTTGCAGTTGCCTGCCAGTGAGTGTCAGGCCCACAGACTGTACTGTGCCCACTGCACACCACTCATATAGGGTGGCACAGCACCTTGCTGTAAAAAAAGTCATTAATTTTTTCCTATGTAATATACTTGCAGTTGCCTGCCAGTGAGTGTCAGGCCCATAGACTGTACTGTGCCCACTCATATAGGGTGGCACAGTACCTTGCATGCATAGTATCACTAATCTAAAAAAAATGACAGGTAGAGGCAGGCCACCCCGCAGGGGCCGTCGTGGTCGTGGTCGTGGTGCTGTGATTTCCTTTGGCCCTAGAATAATGCCCAGTGTTCAGAGGCCACGTACCCTGAACTCGCTTACACAGGACACCCAATCTTCTACAGCTTCCGCTCTGAACCTTGACGCACCATCCTCCTCCAGCTCAGTTCGGGCACCTCTCAAGTTACCACTCTCCCGCCCGCCCGCCTGCCGCCACCACCATCACTAGCACCACAGCCGCTTCACTTGATCTTTCAGAGGAGTTATTTACACATCAGTTGGAAGAAATGAGTGATGCGCAACCATTATTGCCAGAGGATGTAGATAACAGGGATATGTCTCAGTCAGGCAGCATTACACACATGGACGTACGGTGTGATGATGATGATGTTGTACCCGCTGCTGCTTCCTTTGCTGAGTTGTCAGATACAAGTGAAGCGGTTGATGATGACGATGTGTCCGTGGATGTCACGTGGGTGCCCGCTTGAAGAGAAGAAGAACAGGGGGAAAGTTCAGATGGGGAGACAGAGAGGAGGAGGAGACGAGTTGGAAGCAGGGGGAGGTCATCGAAAGGAGCTAGTGGCACAGTCAGACAGCATGTATCGGCACTCGGGGTCAGCCAGACAGCACGCCAATCAACGCATGCTGTTGCCACCACCAGAATGCCGTCATTGCAAAGCTCAGCAGTGTGACATTTTTTTTGTGTGTCTGCCTCTGATAACAGCGATGCCATTTGCAACCTTTGCCAAAAGAAACTGAGTCGTGGGAAGTCCAAAACCCACCTAGGTACAACTGCTTTGCGAAGGCACATGATCGCACATCACAAACGCCTATGGGATCAACACATGATGAGTAAAAAGCAGCACACAAACTCAAAGCCACCATCCTCCTCCTGGTCCAGCATCTTCAGCCACGTCAACCACTGTTGTCCTCCTTGCCCCCTCTCAACCACCCGCAACTCCGCCTCTCACCTTCAGCAGTTCCTGCTCAGCTGCCCACAGTCAGGTGTCTGTCAAGGAAATGTTTGAGCGTAAGAAGCCAATGTCACAGAGTCACCCCCTTGCCCGGCGTCTGACAGCTGGCTTGTCAGGACTCTTAGCCCGCCAGCTTTTACCATACAAGCTGGTGGAGTCTGAGGCCTTCAAAAAATTTGTAGCTATTGGGACACCGCAGTGGAAGGTACCCGGCCAAATTTTTTTTTCACAAAAGGCAATCCCCAACCTGTACTCTATTGTGGAAAAGGAAGTCATGGCATGTCTGGCACACAGTGTTGGGGCAAGGGTCCATCTGACCACTGATACCTGGTCTGCAAAGCACGGTCAGGGCAGGTATATCACGTACACTGCGCATTGGGTAAACCTGCTGACCGCTGACAAGCATGGAATGCGTGGCTCTGCAGAGGAGTTGGTGACACCGCCACGACTTGCAGGCAGGCCTGTTGCCACCTCCTCTACTCCTCCTACTCCATCCTCTTCGCTAACCTCCTCGGCTGAGTCCTCTTCTGCTGCTGCGTCTTGCTCCACATCAACTGCACCCCCTCAGCTCCCCAGGGGCTATTCCACATCCCGGATACGACAGTGTCACGCCGTCTTCGGGTCGACTTGCCTGAAAGCAGAGAGTCACACCGGACCAGCACTCCTGTCTGCCCTGAACGCACAGGTGGATCAGTGGCTGACCCCGCACCAACTGGAGATCGGCAAAGTGGTATGTGACAACGGAAGCAATTTGTTGGCGGCATTGAATTCGGGCAAGTTGACACATGTGCCGCGCATGGCACATGTGTTGAATCTGATCGTACAACGCTTTGTGCATAAGTACCCAGGCTTACAGGACGTCCTCAAGCAGGCCAGGAAGGTGTGTGGCCATTTCAGGCATTCCTACACGGCCATGGCGCACTTTTCAGATATCCAGCGGCGAAACAACATGCCAGTGAGGCGCTTGATTTGCGACAGCCCGACACGTTGGAATTCAACACTGCTAATGTTCGACTGCCTGCTCCAACAAGAAAAAGCCGTCAACGAGTATTTGTATGACCGGGGTGCTAGGACAGCCTCTGCGGAGCTGGGAATTTTTTTGCCACATTACTGGACGCTCATGCGCAATGCCTGTAGACTCATGCGTCCTTTTGAGGAGGTGACAAACCTAGTCCGTCGCACCGAAGGCACCATCAGCGACATCATCCCATTTGTTTTCTTCCTGGAGCGTGCCCTGCGAAGAGTGCTGGATCAGGCTGTAGATGAGCATGAAGAGGAAGAGTTGTGGTCACCATCACCACCAGAAACAGCCTTATCATCATCGCTTGCTGGACCTGCTGCAACGCTGGAAGAGGAGTCTGAGGAAGAGGAGTCAGAGGAGGAATGTGGTTTTGAGGAGGGGGAAGACCAACCACAGCAGGCATCCCAGGGTGCTCGTTGTCACCTATCTGGTGCCCGTGGTGTTGTACGTGGCTGGGGGGAAGAACAGACCTTCAATGAGATCAGTAAGGACGAGGAACGGGACATGAGTAGCTCGGCATCCAACCTTGTGCAAATGGGGTCTTTCATGCTGTCATGCCTGTTAAGGGACCCTCGTATAAAAAGGCTGAAGGAGAACGACCTGTACTGGGTGTCCACGCTACTAGACCCCCAGTATAAGCAGAAAATGGCTGAAATGTTACCGAATTACCGGAAGTCGGAAAGGATGCAGCAGTTCCAAAACAAGTTAAAAAGTATGCTTTACACAGCGTATAAGGGTGATGTCACAGCACAACGGGAATCTAACAGGGGAAGAGGTGAAAGTAATCCTCCTCCTACCATGACCACGCCGGCAAGGACAGGATGCTTTACAGACGTGTTGTTGATGGAGGACATGCAGAGCTTTTTAAGTCCTACGCATCGCCACAGCCCTTCGGGGTCCACCCTCAGAGAACGACTCGACCGACAGGTAGCAGACTACATCGCCTTAACTGCAGATATCGACACTCTGAGGAGCGATAAACCCCTTGACTACTGGGTGTGCAGGCTTGACCTGTGGCCTGAGCTATCCCAATTTGCGATAGAACTTCTGGCCTGCCCCGCTTCAAGTGTCCTGTCAGAAAGGACCTTCAGCACAGCAGGAGGTATTGTCACTGAGAAGAGAAGTCGCCTAGGTCAAAAAAGTCTAGATTACCTCACCTTTATTAAAACGAATGAGGCATGGATACCGAAGGGACTGACAGTGGGGGATGCATTAGACTAAAAAAGGCCTGATGAGATGCCTTGGGCTAAAAATGGTCCCCACGCTGCTGTATTTAATCTCTGCATGACGGATGACTTGCGTGACTTATCCGCCACCAACTAGGGTTCAAGCCGCAATGTTTTAGTGCACTTTCTGCCTGGAAAACATCAATTTTTCCGGCCACTGCTACAGCAGCGGCTGCAACAATACCTAATTTTTCAGGCATGTGTACATGCCTAATTTTTCTGGCCTCTGGTGCTGCACTGTGGCTGCAAAAACAAAACAAAAAAAAAGGCACATACATGTGTCAATTCCCCTTCGTGATCGTTACCTTGTTGTGGTGAAGGGGCTTGCGTATCACAATGAAGCGATCACCTCTATGAGTGTGTTGGCAATGTTGGCACACCCCAGATGATAAGGTCGTTGCTTCATTGTGAACAGACCAAAAGCAATCGGCTGGATACATTTTCATAGAAAAAAACATTAATTTTCTTTGTGATCATTTAAGGCAGTGATGGTGAACCTTTTAGAGACCGAGTGCCAATCTTCAACCAAAAACCCACTTATTTATCGCAAAGTGCCAACACGGCAATTTACCCTGAATACTACAGTCCAATATAGTACATCTTCTGTGTACTTTATCATTTCGCTATAATAACCTGCCTACATTTATTGCGCTGCTTGTGCTGTACATAGTGCGCCCTGCGCTGATGAATGGCGGGTAAAGTCTAAGGCATATTGGTACGGGTGCTCACGGACAGGGCTCTGAGTGCCGCCTCTGGCACCAGTGCCATAGGTTCGCCACCACTGATCTAAGGTGATCATTAAAGCCTACTAGGCCAACAATGGGCCCACACTGCAGAATCATTGTTTTCTTGGTCACTTAACTGTCACTGAACTACCTCAGCACGACCATAGGCTTTGAAAAACCGCCATCGCCTGCAATCTCCCGAACGTGCGCACGAGCACAGTCATCACTACACCAAGATTGACGCATAGAGGAATAAAATTAATGTCATGAGTGTGTCAACTATTGACAACAACTCTTTGCGGTTGTTTGCGGTGCGTTAAATGGGGAGTTTGGTCTGTCACTGTGAAGCGGGCGTAACCATTACACTACCTGATCGATACAACATCATACCTGATCGTATACACACACTGGATGTTTTAAAGCACGTTATTCCAAACAATTTAGGAATGTTAGGTGATTTATGCCCTTTATGGATTAAAACCCGACTCTGCGTCAACTACGTAATTTTCCATGAGAGTTTTGCCATGGATCCCCCTCCGGCATGCCACAGTCCAGGTGTTAGTCCCCTTGAAACAACTTTTCCATCACTATTGTGGCCAGAAAGAGTCCCTGTGGGTCTTAAAATTCGCCTGCCTATTGAAGTCTATGGCGGTTCGCCTGTTCGCGAACATTTGCGTAAATTCGCGTTAGCCGTTCGCGAACGGAAAATTTTATGTTCGCGACATCTCTAGTGGTCACCGCAGATCCTGCAGGGATGACATCACATGCATCAGTCATGTGACCACTGTAACCTCAGCGGTCATGTACTTGGCTGCAGTGATCATGTGAATGATGTACACGATGTCATCAATGCAGGATCGGAGTGGACCACTGGAGAAGCAGTGGCTGACTGGGTGAGTATTAGCTATGTTTTTCCTGTATTATTTTATGTCTACTCTTATCTACATTTTTGAGAATCCCAAGAAACCCCTTTAACTCCTGATAAACTTGAATGTTGTTAAGATCTCCATTTAGAAAGCAGAAAACTTACTCTTTCTAAAAACCTCACATTCCCAACCTGTGAATACAAAGCTCCATTTAGAGTCCTTTTGGGTATGTTATGTAAAACAGCAAGCACAAATTCTGCAAACCTAAATGACACACGGACCGTAGCTGCATAAATAATTAATCTGGAAACGCTCGGAATGAATATTTCGCTGCATGCTTGACACAAACAGTGACTCCTGCCACCTGTGCCATGCAAGACCCTGAGAGGCCTGTGACTGGCATCGCCATAGACATGGATGGTAATACAGACAACCAAGTGCTTTATGGACAAGCAATGTATATCATATATAGCAGTATGTACAGATTTCATACGTCCTGGCCATTTTCAGCTTGCGGATATCACATGCAGGCAAGACAGAGGCACATGGGTTGTTTCATTATTGTGTAATTAGAAAATGCATGTTTGTGCTTGGCCAGGGAGAAAGCAACATGAGAAATTGATGATTTTATATGATTTTTAGAAAAGAGAAAGAAAAATTTTTTACTCTAAGGTTCTATATAAGACTACGTATAGTTTAAAGTATATGCAAAATTGAACACATACCATTCGTACTGTAGTACTGAATTTCTTTATTGCCAAATTCTATGGGCATGGATTAATGAATTTTGAGATTTTTTTTATTTGCTGTATTTTTTATTTTTTATTTGGCCAAGCTGAGAGCTTCTGGTGTCGCTGTGTATGTTGGTGCTCAGCATGCACACAGCCACACTGGGGTATTAGAATGTCCGAGCACAGTTGTTTCAGCCTCACATGGAGGTGAGCACACTCCAAATTTGTATCTTTTCCGCTCCATATGCAGCAGGTGCCGGCATTGTGATACAGCAGATGTCCAGCTACAATGACGGGGAATGGCAATTAGGCTGAACTCCGTCATTTAACTCCTCAGATGCCACAATCAACACCGATCGAGGCATCTGTGAGGTTAGGCAGAGGGATGCGTCTCCCTCTGCCTTCCGATTGGAGCCCCAGTGAAATCATGGGGCTCCGATCGGTTACCATGATAGCCTGGGGCCTGCTGAGACTTCCCAGGGCTGTTATAGTGATCTGTCTGCTGAGCTATGCACGTGACACAGCTCAGCAGGAAGGTTGTTAGAATCCCATTCACCCTTATAGAGCTTTATTATGGTAAATAGGATAAGATCCCATGTACTACATTAGCTCCCTAAGGGGACCAATAGTAAAAAAAAAAAAAAAAATATTAAAAGTTTAAATTACCCCCCTTTACCAATTTCACATATAAATATAAACTATTAAAATATATTTAAAAAATTCATGAGCAGTGAGCGTCATAACAGAACAAAAAAGAAAAGCAATTTGCCTTTTTTTTTATCAGCTTGTCCCCCCAAAAAATTGAATGACAGTGATCAAAAAGTCGTACTTATCACAAAAATGGTACCAATAAAAACTATAGTATATTCCACAAAAAAACAAGCCCTCGAAATATAAAAAGGTTATAGTTGTCAGAAAATGGCAATGCAAAGAAAATTGTAATATTTTTTCCAAAGGTTTTTTTTTTTTAAAGTATTAAAACAAAATAAAAACCGTACAAGTTAGGTATTGCCGTAATTATATTTAGCTGCAGAATAAGGATGCCATGTCAATTTTAGCGGAAAGGGAACGCCGTGATGTCAAAATCCCAGAAACCTGGTGGAATTGTTTTTTTTCCCAATTTTTACCCAGCAAAGACTTTTCTTTCCAATTTTCCATTACAAGACATGGTAAATTAAATGGTGCCATTAAAAAATACATCTTGTCCCTCTAAAAATAAGCCATAAGCCATAATGTGAATGAAAAAATTTAAAAGTTATGGCTATTGGAACGTGAGAAGGATTCATCAAAAATCCTATGGGGTACATCAAGCATTAATTCTTCCAATGAGGGGGTTCAAATGACAACTTTCACTATGAAGTCATTCCTATCCGTTTTCTTAACCATTTCACATCCGGGACATTTCCCCCTTCCTGACAGAGTCTAATTTTGCAAATCTGAAATGTGTCACGTTATGTGGTAATAACTTTGGAATGCTTTTACTTATCCAAGCCATTCTGAGATTATTTTCTCGTGACACATTGTACTTCATGACAGTGGTAAATTTGAGTCGATATATTTCACCTTTATTTATAAAATAATCCCAAATTTACCAAAATTTTTGAAAAATTCGCAATTTTCTAATTTCTATTTCTCTGCTTTTAAAACAGAAAGTGATACCTTATAAAATATTTATTACTTAACATTCCCCATATGTCTACTTTATGTTGACATCATTTTGGAAATGTCATTTTATTTTTTTAGGACATTAGAAGGCTTAGAATTGTAGAAGCAATTCTTAAAATATTTAAGAAATTTCCAAAACCCACTGTTTAAGGACTAGTTCAAGTCACTTTGTGGGGCTTACATAGTAGAAACCCCCCATAAATGACCCCATTGTAGAAACTACACCCCTCAAGTTACTCAAAACAAATTTTACAAACTTTGTTAACTCTTTAAGTGTTCCACAAAAATTAAAGGAAAATGGAGATGACATTTCTAAATTTCACTTTTTTGGCAGATTTTCAATTTGAATTTGTTTTTTTCTTTGACACATCGAGGGTTAACAGCCAAACAAAACTCAATATTTATTACCCTGATTCTGCGGTTTACAGAAACACCCCACATGTGGTTGTAAACTGATGTAAGGGCACACGGCAGGGCACAGAAGAAAAGGAGCGCGTATGGTTTTTGGAAGGCAGATTTACCTGAACTGGTTTTTAGATGCCATGTCCCATTTAAAGCCCCCCTGATGCACCCTTACAGTAGAAACTCCCAAAAATGGACCCCATTTTGGAAACTAGGGGATAAGGTGTCAGTTTTATTGGTACTATTTTGGGGTACATATAATTTTTAATTGCTCTATATTACATTTTTTGTGAGGCAAGGTAACCAAAAAATTGCTGTTTTGGCACTGTTTTTATTTTTTACAACATTCATCTAACAGGGTAGATCATGTGCTATTTTATAGACCAAGTAGTTACGGACGCGATGACATCAAATATGTCTACTTTCTTTATTTGTTTGCTTCAGTTTTACATAATAAAGCATTAAAGCAATAAAAAATTATGTTTTTGTGTCTCCATATTCTGAACGCCATATTTTTTTTATTTTTCTGCCGATCGTCTGGTGCAGTAGCTCGTTTTTTGCAGGAAGAGTTGATGTTTTTATTGGTACCATTTTTGGGTACATATGATTTTTTGATCATTCATTATTTTACTTTATGGGGCAAGGTGACCAAAAAATTGGTTGTTTTAGCAGTTTTTATTTATTTATTTTTATAGTGTCCACCTGGAGGGTTAGATAATGTGACATTTTTATAGAGCAGATCCTTACGGACGTAGCAATACCTAATATGTATACTTTTTCTTATATATTTCAGTTTTACACAATAATAGCATTTTTGAAACAAAAAAAATGATGTTTAATGTCTCCATAGTCTGAGAGCCATAGCTTTTTTTATTTTTTGACCGATTGTCTTAGTTAGGATCAAATTTTTTGCAGGATGAGGTGACGGTTTGATTGCTACTATTTTGGAGGGCATAAATAGACAAAACTCCAGCGTAATTTGCAAGTTAGTATTATTTTTATTGGAATTGCGGCTTCAACGTAACGTTTCGGCCTATTGGCCTTCTTCAGACTGCCGTAAAATATAAGATATATTGTTTCAGTATATATTACATACCATCGGGAGAACATATACATCATATTTTCATGTACAGGAATATATATATCATAGAATTTCATCTATAAATTATACCTATAGGTCAAAAATTCATCTCAATGATCAAAGGGAAATCTCAAATCCAAGAGACCCCATGTCATGTTTCACAATGGTTCTCATGATGAGGGTTAATCGATCAATATCACAGATCAGTCCTTGCAGAGTGAATAAAGTGGACCTGGTACCGCAATATATGTAACTGGTTATCATCATATCATATCCATCACTTTGAATAAAACATACAACTTAAGGAAAATAACATGGACACAGCATAATTAGTATAGGCAGACTATTGCTCTTACTGCAAAAAAGGTATTGTAGATAAAGTATAACTCTCTGGTGCAGATAACGTATAACCATGGTATGTTGTTCTGGGGTCTGTATGACCTACCGGCGCCCGGAACACGCTTACCTAATGCCGCTGGTGATGATGAGAAGAAGTTGGCGCTCTGTGGGAGTATAATGCGGAAGTACCGCTGGTGAGAATGGCGCTAGTTGGAGGAGGAATAAGCTGATATTTAAAGGCAGCCCGCGTCTCTGCCTTATGGACCTCACTTCCGGTATCGGCCGTGAAACTGGAAGTGAGGTAATGGTGGAACGCACATGGAACGCAAGTAAGTAAGGCAGAGTAGTGCGATCACATGGCTTATGCAATGCAGTCATGTGATCCCTAGTTGCGATTCTCATGCAAACTGAAGTTAGTGAAAAACGGTACATGTTCTATTCAAACTAAGTATAGTGTAAGAGGGATGAAAGGACCTGATATGGCTGATAATAGATAAGGGCAAGAGGTAATGCAAGGAGAAATAAACAACCAGCAAAAGGGGGAAAAAAGGACAGGAGGAGACCAGAAAAATAGAAGACGGGAATTGAAGTGAGAAAAAAGGAGAACAAGAAAAAAAGGAAAAACAAGAGAAAATGGAAAGAAAAGGGGAAGAGACGGGGAGCAATCTGAGCCAGTGTCAAAGGATACTATGCGGCATTAGGAGGGGTCCCGGATCGTCAATAAGCCTGTGAAGGGAAAAGAAAAAGGAGTTATTATTATGAATATGGTTTGATATATTAAAGATTATAATAGACTCTGAATTTTGTATTCTCTATTAAAACCTTTGGGTTCTAGGCTTTCCAGTCTATGAATCCAATATGCTTCTCTTAATTTGAGACGTTTTACTCTATCCCCCCCCACGTCTGGATGCAGGAACATGTTCAATAACTTGAAATTTTAATTGAGAGATGTTTTGCGTTGCCTGATGGAAATGCCAAGGGACTGGAAGTAAGAGGTTCTGTTTTCTGATGTTGGATTTGTGCTGACAAATTCTGTTTCTGATGGTTTATGTGGTTTCTCCCACGTATACGAGGCCACACAGGCATTTTAGAAGATAAATGACGAAATCTGAGTCGCAGCTGAAAAAATCCTGAATGGGAATTAGTTTGCCTGATTGTGGATGCTGAATGTTTGCCCCCTTCAGAACGTGGGAGCATTGAGTACAATGAAGGCACGGGAAGGTGCCTTTCTTTTGGGTTCAGAGGAACAACTGTCTCGGAATGCGTGTTATGGAACCTATGTCTGCCCTTACCAGTATGTCTTTTAGGTTTTTCGGACGTCTACTGCACATTAGGATGGGATTGTTAAACTCTTCTATCTTGGGGTATGCTTTTTTGAGGAGATGCCCATGACCATGTATAATATTTTGTACTTTGCGGCACATGGATGGAATGTGTGGACAAACGGAATTCTTTTAGAGGGGGCAGGTGTGGGTCGACTTTCACGGACGGTAGGTTGGAGAAATTTCGGTGGGTAACCTCTCTCTAGGAAGCGGTCTCTCATTTCTTCTATCCTTCTTGTCACCAAGGGATTGGTTTGTACTATTCTTTGTATCCTGTGGAATTGAGAGGTGGGGAGAGATTTTTTTGTACTGGTGGGATGAAAACTGGTGAAATGTAAAAGATTGTTTCTATCTGTGGGTTTTCTATATAAATCGGTTGAGATCGTCCCTTCCTCCTTTTTCTGCACGATTGTATCTAGGAAATTGATTGATATTGGGTCATAATTGATAGTAAATTGAAGTTCCGGGGTGATTGAATTAATGTAATTATGAAAATCAAATAGGGTGTCTGTCATGCCCTTCCAGATACAAAAGATGTCATCTATGTATCTTTTCCATAGGATGACGTGTAAATTGAAACATGCATCTTGGTACAGATGTGTCTCTTCGAAGTCTGCCATGTAGGCATACGGAGGGGCTACATTTGATCCCATGGCCGTTCCTTGTTTTTGAAGGTAAAAATGATCTTGGAAAATGAAAAAATTGTTATGTAAAACGATATCTAAGAGGTCCATACATAGTGATACTATTTTTGGGTGTTTCTTTGCCTTTGTTAGTATTTTTCTTACTGCTGATAGTCCCTTTGTGTGATGTATTGACGTATATAAGCTGGTAACGTCCCATGTGACAAAGAGTGTATTACTGGGGAGAGGATCTAAGTTACGGATGATGTCCAAGAAGGAGGTGGTATCCAACAGGAAGGATTTGGTTTTTTTAATTTCGGGTGTTAGAATTTCTCTAGAAAAATGGATATGAGTGATAAAATGGAGTCAGTAGAAGCAACTATCGGACGCCCTGGTGGATTATGTAGATCTTTATGTATTTTGGGTAGAATGTAAAAAACAGGGATAATCGGATGATGGTTTGTCAGAAAATTAACGGTATTTACGTCTATTGTCTTTTCTTCCCTATATTGCTGGAGGGTGGTGTGAATTCTAATGGCAATGGATGTAGTGAGATTGTTTGATAGTTGTTGGTAGACCTCAGTGTCGCCTAGTTGGCGCATGACTTTAGATATATACTTTTCTTTATCCATCACAACCAGTGCTCCTCCTTTGTCAGCTGGTTTAAAAAACACTCCTTTCAAGTCCGATATGTTCCTCAATGTTTGTCTGTCTGTGTTTGAAATATTATTGTTGAATTTGAGATTACCTTGTTCTATGTCCTTCCTGAAGTGTTCTACATCTCTCTGAACTAATTTGATAAATGTTTCAACGGGTGGATGATTCTTTGGTGGCATATAGGTACTTTTTTTGCGCAGTTTTAGGTTGTTTAGGGAGATAAGTGCTGTTGGAGTGTCTATGGGAGTTTTCTTGGGGATTGGTATGGTGCCAAAATGTACCTTTAACCTGAGATTCCTAAACAACCGTTGTAGGTCTAGTTCTAACTGAAATGTGTTCAAAGTGTATGCCGGACAAAAAGATAAACCTTTTTCTAGTAAAGACATATGAGTGGGGCTTAGTGACTGGGATGATATATTGATAACCAGTGATTGCGTTACCTGAGATCTAGTCGTCATAGGTGCCATGTTGGGTCCAGAGGGAGGTCCTCTTCTGTTGCCTCTTCGTGTCGTCCGGGTCGGGCGATATTCTGGTGGTCTTGAGCCGCGCTGGGGATCTATACCTGATCCTGAGTTAGATGAATCCGCCGATGAGGAACGCCATCGCGTGTTTTGTGGACGAAATGATGTGTCTGGCCATCGATATACCCTATTCAGGCGGTAGTCTTCTGTGTCTCGTAGGAATTTACTGCGTTTCATACCTTCCACGTCTTTCCGATGTTGTACCAGTGTGGCGTTGATCTTTTCTTGTATTTTTGAATATTCCTCTGGCGTCAGGATCACTTGTAGTTTGTTCTCTGTGGTTTTAATGAGATCCTGTGTATCCGTTATCGCTTTTTGTAAAAAAGTCAAGGTCAATGTCATAATATCGAAGGAGCATTTATTTTTGAAGGATTTGCTCGAACTTACTGCAATATTCTTTGTCATCTTTAAAGAAAGTTGGTCTGGTTCGTATCCGTAGACCCCGTGGGATCCGTTTTACCTTTAAGTATTCTGCCATCGTCACACAATGTAACTCATAGTTTAGCAGTTTTCTGGACTCACGTTCTAGGTCCCTTGTTTTGAACTCAGAGCTTGGAGTCTGGAGAAACTCGCTTGAGAGAGTTACTTTTGACAGGATGGTGTTTATTTCTTCATCTTGAAATGAAAGAGATTCACTCGACATGTTCTCTTCTAACAGGTGCTAGGTCCAAGTTAGGGAAGATCAATCTTGGTTGTAACCTTGTCGCACTCTGTTGTAGCTTGGAGTAGGGTTCCCGCCCCAATTAAGCATAAATAGACAAAACTCCAGCGTAATTTGCAAGTTAGTATTATTTTTATTGGAATTGCGGCTTCAACGTAACGTTTCGGCCTATTGGCCTTCTTCAGACTGCCGTAAAATATAAGATATATTGTTTCAGTATATATTACATACCATCGGGAGAACATATACATCATATTTTCATGTACAGGAATATATATATCATAGAATTTCATCTATAAATTATACCTATAGGTCAAAAATTCATCTCAATGATCAAAGGGAAATCTCAAATCCAAGAGACCCCATGTCATGTTTCACAATGGTTCTCATGATGAGGGTTAATCGATCAATATCACAGATCAGTCCTTGCAGAGTGAATAAAGTGGACCTGGTACCGCAATATATGTAACTGGTTCATCATATCATATCCATCACTTTGAATAAAACATACAACTTAAGGAAAATAACATGGACACAGCATAATTAGTATAGGCAGACTATTGCTCTTACTGCAAAAAAGGTATTGTAGATAAAGTATAACTCTCTGGTGCAGATAACGTATAACCATGGTATGTTGTTCTGGGGTCTGTATGACCTACCGGCATCCGGAACACGCTTACCTAATGCCGCTGGTGATGATGAGAAGAAGTTGGCGCTCTGTGGGAGTATAATGCGGAAGTACCGCTGGTGAGAATGGCGCTAGTTGGAGGAGGAATAAGCTGATATTTAAAGGCAGCCCGCGTCTCTGCCTTATGGACCTCACTTCCGGTATCGGCCGTGAAACCGGAAGTAAGGTAATGGTGGAACGCACATGGAACGCAAGGAACTTCCGGTATCGGCCCGCGAAACCGGAAGTAAGTAAGGCAGAGTAGTGCGATCACATGGCTTATGCAATGCAGTCATGTGATCCCTAGTTGCGATTCTCATGCAAACTGAAGTTAATGAAAAACGGTACATGTTCTATTCAAACTATATTACTAAAGGGGGGGGGCTAAGAAAGGATGTGGAAGACGGAGACATAAGTATAGTAGAAACAAAGTATAGTGTAAGAGGGATGAAAGGACCTGATATGGCTGATAATAGATAAGGGCAAGAGGTAATGCAAGGAGAAATAAACAACCAGCAAAAGGAGGAAAAAAGGACAGGAGGAGACCAGAAAAATAGAAGACGGGAATTGAAGTGAGAAAAAAGGAGAACAAGAAAAAAAAGGAAAAACAAGAGAAAATGGAAAGAAAAGGGGAAGAGACGGGGAGCAATCTGAGCCAGTGTCAAAGGATACTATGCGGCATTAGGAGGGGTCCCGGATCGTCAATAAGCCTGTGAAGGGAAAAGAAAAAGGAGTTATTATTATGAATATGGTTTGATATATTAAAGATTATAATAGACTCTGAATTTTGTATTCTCTATTAAAACCTTTGGGTTCTAGGCTTTCCAGTCTATGAATCCAATATGCTTCTCTTAATTTGAGACGTTTTACTCTATTCCCCCCACGTCTGGATGCAGGAACATGTTCAATAACTTGAAATTTTAATTGAGAGATGTTATGCGTTGCCATAACATCTCTGGAGGGCATACACCTTTTTGATTGCTTGGTGTTGCAGTTTATGTGATGTTAGGTGACAAAAGATAGTTTTTTTGGCACTGTTTTTATTGTTTTTTTTTTTATGGTGTTCATCTGAGGGGTTAGGTCATGTGATATTTTTATAAAGCTGGTTTTTACGGATGCGGAGATACCTAATATGTCTACTTTTTTAAATTTATTTCACTTTAACACAAAAATAGCATTTTTGAAACAAAAAAATGATGTTTCAATGTCTCCATGTTCTGAGACCTATATTTTTTTTTATTTTTTGAGCGATTTTCAAATGTAGGGGCTCATTTTTTTGGGGATGAGGTGACGGTTTTATTGGTACCATTTTGTGGGACATACGTCTTTTTGATCACTTGGAGTTGCACTTTTGTGATGTAAGGTGACAAAAATGGCTTTTTTTGACACAGTTTTTATTTTTTTTGTGGTGTTTATCGGACGGGGTGGATCATGTGATATATTTATAGAGCTGATCGTTACAGACGTGGCAATACCAAATATGTCTATTTTTATTTATTTTTAACATTTTTTTTAAAGGATAACTGTCACATTTAGACCCTAATTTCAATTTTCATATATGTAGTTACTAATAACATGATATTCCAGAATCAGTTGCTATTAGACTTACTTACCCCATATTTAATAAGATTCAGCCCTTAGCAACCAGTCTGCATAAAACTGCAATTTCACTATTCAGTTAAGATGGCCGCCACTGCCCTCACCCTGAGGCTAATCCCACCTGCCCTTACTAGCCAGTAACAATAGCCCCCCAAAAGTGTCAGTAACTAGAGCCCTCCCCCTAAAGGGTTAATCTCCTGCAGCACAAAGGGGTCCTCTTACCACATGTTGCTTTCATTTATACACTGAGCAGATGGCAGATCTCCCTTCCCTGTTGTGCGCTGGTTCAACTCTGCTTTCTCCAGCTCTGCTGAGTGAGGGAGCGTCTGCCAAGCGCAGGGACAGGGAGAAGTGCACGCAGCCCAGGCACTGTTATCAGCTGCTGGGGAGGACCTGGCTTTAATCATTTATTTACAGTCCCTGGCTGTCAGTAATGTGACCTTGCACGCAGCGTGCTCCGTCCTTCAACAGATAGACGGACCATGCCTAGCAACCCTATTTTAAGCACAGGTAAAAGTAGGCAGTACAGGGAACAAATAAATGTGGAATTAAGGGGTAATTGAATACACAGTGAAAAGTTGAAATAGGGCCACCAAGGAGATATTAATCACCACAATCCAATACTCCAAAAAAAATAAAAAATACGACAGTTATACTTTAATTACTTAATTGGGGAATTATTTTTACATGTGAAAACTTTTTTTTTTTAAGCACTTTATTGTTTTATTTTTTATTTTACACTTTGCGTCCCCCATACGGTCATACAAGACCTCTGGGGACATTTACCTTCACTTTTTTTTCACCATTGATTTCTCCTGTAACTGCGGCTGACATAGTAGCCCCAGTTACAGGGGAAATACATCCCCCAGAGAGGCTGTACAGCAGAATACTGCACTGTACAGCCTCAGTGCAGGGCTGATCGAGGTCTGTAGAAGACCCGACAGCTCCTGCACTCTCCCGGCCCCGGCGGTCACATGACCACCGGGCCAGGACAGGAACTGTCCCTGCCTTTTCTCTGGGGTAGCCTACTGTCACTGACAGCGGGGCCCCCGCTTGGCAGCTACAAGATTAGCGTGCAGCTGTCATCTCTGAATGGACGTTCCAGAACATTCATTCAGAGATATACATCCACCCATAGGACGTTTATATCCTATGGGCGGATGTGAGGTGGCTAAAATATGTCCTTGTACAGAACCTCACATCTCTTTTTAAGATCAACTTCTTTGATCTCCACCTCACTAATTTCCCAAGATAACAAAACATTCCAATCATTCTGGTTCAACTTCCCAGGAATTTTTCCAGATCTTCTTGACTGTACCCCATAAAAGAAGGCATTTGTTGATATATCACCACCAATCTATGATTTCCTTCTGCCAATCACCATATTTAACCTTTGCTCATCCCACAACACCCTAATCAGGTTAGTAAAATTGGGGCAAATTTAGCTCCCATTACTGTTCGAATCATTCTAGAGGAAGAAATCACCCTTTCATTGGAAATAGTTATGTATCTGGGTGAAAAGAATCCAATCCACAATGAGGTCCCCCTGGGATCTTTACATTAGAGTCCCTGTTGAGAAATTCTCCAACTGCCTCAACCCCCTTTGAGTGAGGAATTATTGTTTAGAAGAAGGCAGATAGTTCCTCTGTTCTCTATTTTCTACGTACATCCCCGAAGAGTCCTTTAATGCTGTAGTATTTGCTTTGCTTACATTTGGAAGAAAGAATCCACATATTCTCCTAAATTATCAGTCAGAGAACGTATTCCAGACACAATGGGGGAAATAGATTAAGAGGAGAATATTTGAAGTAAATTTTGGTTTACTTTGCTCAAAATTTACCAAATGTTGCATGTTATTTGATAAATATGGTGCATCTTTATATCTATGGGTCCATTCACGTAAGAAATGGAGCCTCCAATTCATTTCAATGGGAAGTAGCACTTGCTTTTTATTCTTGCTTTTTATTACACCAAAAAACCCAGAAAAATTCATGTCAAAACTCTGCAAAAAAACCTTCACTTAATAAGCGGCTTTTAAAATCAGTGTGGATTCCAACTGATTTTAAAAGCTTGTTTTCAAAATCTGTCATGTCATCAAATCCTACCACTTTTGATTCTAAATGCTACTCCAGTTTTTTATGCCACCTGCTGTCACGGAAGGTGAGGGAAGGGAAGCAAACCAAACACAACAAAATTAAACAAAACAGCAGGCTAGGCCCCACAGCTAGGGGACAGGGAAAGGTCACCTCCTGACAATCCCTGAGCCTTTCCCTGACTGATACCAACATGAACAAATCTCGATGGTAGAAGTGTTCATGCACTCGAACCTAAGCCCTGCTGCAACTGACACAAACCCTCAGCTAGGGAGCAGCCAAAAAGAAAACCGGTTCCTTGCATAAGATGAAGGAACCAACGTCTACCTAAGGCCTAGCCAGTACAAACAACAGAAGGGAAGGAAGGAGTACTTAACTAAAGACGAACTGGGAGCAGGAGATCCACCAAACACCAACAGAGAACTCCAGGAGAAACTATAAACCGCAAGGGCTGTAGTAAGAAGCATGTATAAATAGCATCACTAACAAACTAATGAGCAGGACCTGTGAGGGGGTGGGATCCTGCCCAAAGCCACAACAAAGCAATCTGTCAGATAGATTCACGTGCAGCAAGTCTGATAGATCTTCTCAGATCACTTACAGGGCAGGGCGTGACACCTGCCTACAGGAGTGACAATGCAACTTTTTTAGGAAAAAAGATAAATCTCAAGTGAAATTAGTTTACATAGCTAACCATGTCCACTTTACCACCCACTTTTCAAACCCCAAAATATTGAAATTTTTCATGCAGCTGTGAAGCCAGAATTCTGGAAAACAATTGGTCTTGGTTTTACATAAATTCTGCTGTGCCGAACCTTATATACTGGGGCATTCCTCTGTTATTACGTGCAGTACAGACCAAAAGTTTGGACACACCTTCTCATTCAAAGAGTTTTCTTTATTTTCATGACTATGAAAATTGTAGATTCACACTGAAGGCATCAAAACTATGAATTCACACATGTGGAATTATATACAGTACAGACCAAAAGTTTGGACACACCTTCTCATTCAAAGAGTTTTCTTTATTTTCATGACTATGAAGGCATCAAAACTATGAATTAACACATGTGGAATTATATACATAACAAAAAAGTGTGAAACAACATAAAATATGTCATATTCTAGGTTCTTCAAAGTAGCCACCTTTTGCTTTGATTACTGCTTTGCACACTCTTGGCATTCTCTTGATGAGCTTCAAGAGGTAGTCACCTGAAATGGTCTTCCAACAGTCTTGAAGGAGTTCCCAGAGATGCTTAGCACTTGTTGGCCCTTTTGCCTTCACTCTGCGGTCCAGCTCACCCCAAACCATCTCGATTGGGTTCAGGTCCGGTGACTGTGGAGGCCAGGTGCGCAGCACCCCATCACTCTCCTTCATGGTCAAATAGCCCTTACTTTCAAAGTTTTCCCAATTTTTCGGCTGACTGACTGACCTTCATTTCTTAAAGTAATGATGGCCACTTGTTTTTCTTTACTTAGCTGCTTTTTTCTTGCCATAATACAAATTCTAACAGTCTATTCAGTAGGACTATCAGCTGTGTATCCACCTGACTTCTCCTCAACGCAACTGATGGTCCCAACCCCATTTATAAGGCAAGAAATCCCACTTATTAAACCTGACAGGGCACACCTGTGAAGTGAAAACCATTTCAGGGGACTACCTCTTGAAGCTCATCAAGAGAATGCCAAGAGTGTGCAAAGCAGTAATCAAAGCAAAAGTTGGCTACTTTGAAGAACCTAGAATATGACATATTTTCAGTTGTTTCACACTTGTTTGTTATGTATATAATTCCACATGTGTTAATTCATAGTTTTGATGCCTTCAGTGTGAATCTACAATTTTCATAGTCATGAAAATAAAGAAAACTCTTTGAATGAGAAGGTGTGTCCAAACTTTTGGTCTGTACTGTACATAACAGAAAAGTGTGAAACAACTGAAAATATGTCATATTCTAGGTTCTTCAAAGTAGCCACCTTTTGCTTTGATTACTGCTTTGCACACTCTTGGCATTCTCTTGATGAGCTTCAAGAGATAGTCCCCTGAAATGGTTTTCACTTCACAGGTGTGCCCTGTCAGGTTTAATAAGTGGGATTTCTTGCCTTATAAATGGGGTTGGTGTCATGGTCTTACCTTCTTGCTGTTCTCCCTCGTTTGACATGTGCTGGCGGCCATCTTGGTTTCTGGGTTTCTTGTAGCCTTCCACCCCGCGGCTCCTCCTTCCCACTGGGAGGAGCTGGATGCCTAGCTCATATATATAGGAGGTCTGTGGCGTCAGTTCCTTGCTTGGTCCTCCTGTGTTCACATGCTTCTAAGACTGCTGCTGCTTCTGGTTCCTAATCCTGGCTTCGTCTGACTTCCCTGCTGGTTCCTGATCCTGGCTTCGTCTGACTACCCTGCTGGTTCCTGATCCTGGCTTCGTCTGACTACCCTTCCGGTTTCCTGACCTCTGGCTACGCAAAGACTCTGCTTCGGTTTCACCATCCGTTTGGACTTTTGCTTTATAGCTTGATTGCAATAAAGCCTTCTTATTTTCACTTATCTCTTGTTGTACGTCTGGTTCATGGTTCCGTGACATTAGGACCAAGCCATGAATTCTGACGGTACAGGGCCATCCTCGCTACCCACGCTGGTTGCCAGACTTGATCAGCAGGATCACCTGTTGGGTCGGTTCGCTGTGGCGTTGCAAACCCTGCTTGAACGCATGGCTCATTTCGCTCCTACTGCCGCTCCAGAGTCTACCCCGACACCTGTTGTTGCGCCTGCGGTGTTTCGGGGTATGTCCGGTTCTGCCCCTCTTCCACAGCGCTTTGGGGGAGAGCCAACTCAGTGCCGAGGTTTCCTTAACCAGGTGGGCATTTATTTTGAGTTGCTGCCACATGCCTTTCCTACTGAGAGATCAAAGGTGGGCTTCTTGATCTCGCTGCTCGCAGACAAGGCCTTGGCCTGGGCCAGCCCTTTATGGGAGAACAACGATCCGGTGGTTGCCGAGTTTTCCGGTTTCATTGCTTCTCTTCGGAAGGTATTCGATGTGCCGGCTCGTGCTGCCTCTGCTGCGAAGCTCCTTATGTCCATCAGACAGGGTTCACGATCCGTAGCCGAATACGCCATTGAGTTTCGTACCCTGGCAGCAGAGGTGGGCTGGAATAATGAGGCTCTGGTCGCTGCTTTCTCTCATGGTCTCTCGGATGCCTTGAAGGATGAGGTTGCAGCTAAGGACCTACCAGTGGAGCTCGAGGCTCTTATTTCTTTCCTGATTTTGATTGACACCAGACTCAGGGAGAGACCTTCCTTTAAGGAGAGCCTGCGGAGGTCTTCTAACAGATTGGCGCCTACGTTTGCCATCCCACCCGTGCCTCCCTCTCCTCCCACGCCTCCTGGGGATGACTTGTCTGGGGGTGAACCCATGCAGCTGGGGTTTGCTCGCCTGTCCGAGGGGGAGAGGGCACTCCGGAGACGCGAGGGCCGATGCATGTACTGTGGTCTCGGTGGGCATTTTTGGTTGGCATGTCCGAACCGTCCGGGAAAACGCTCGTACCTGAGATCCTGTCGGGGGCAGATCTTGGGTGGAGTCTCCTCGTCCCCGGTTTCCCGTGTTGACAAACCACTGATCACTGTTGTCCTCTCCTGGGTCGGGGGCTCGGTGACGACCCAGGCGTTGGTGGACTCTGGTGCTGGTGGTTTGTTCATTGATAGTATGTTCGCTGCCGCCAATTCCATTCCTCTGCAAGCTCGAGGTTCCCCACTGGCTCTTGAGGCGATAGACGGCAGACCCCTTCTGCCGCCACACGTGACTCATGAGACCCTTCCAGTGGGGATAGCCATTAGTGCCGTTCACAGAGAGTCGGTCTGCCTCCAGGTTATTTCGTCTCCACACTACTCGGTGGTCTTGGGGTACCCCTGGCTCCAGAAGCATAATCCGACTTTCGATTGGAGATCGGCCGAGATCCTCTCGTGGTCACCGCAGTGTGGGGCTAGTTGCATCCATGGGCCTGCCAAGTTGCTGTGTACTTCCTCGGACTCTCTGTTGCCTCCTGAATACGAGGAGTACCGGGATGTATTCGATAAGGTGCGTGCGGTTGCCCTACCTCCGCACCGCCCATACGATTGTGCCATAGAGTTACAATCTGGTGCCGTTCCTCCTTGTGGCAAGGTCTATCCACTGTCGGTAGTGGAGAATGAGGCCATGGAGGAGTACGTGAGGGAGGCGCTTTCACGCGGACACATTCGCAAATCCTCGTCCCCGGCAGGGGCTGGATTTTTCTTTGTGAAAAAGAAGGGCGGTGAGTTGAGGCCTTGCATCGATTACAGGGGTCTCAATCGCATCACGATCAAGAACGCTTACCCGATACCCTTGATTTCCGAGCTGTTCGATCGCCTTAAAGGGTCTTTACCAAACTCGACCTGAGGGCGGCATATAACCTGGTAAGGATCAAGGCGGGCGATGAGTGGAAGACCGCGTTTAACACCAGGACCGCTCATTATGAATCCTTGGTTATGCCCTTTGGGTTGTGCAATGCGCCCGCAGTCTTTCAGGAATTCATCAACGATGTTTTCCGTGACCTGTTGCAGCAGTGTGTGGTGGTCTATTTGGATGACATCTTGGTATATTCTGAATCCATGGAGGCCCACATTCTGGATGTCAGACGAGTGTTGCAACGGTTACGAGAGAACAAGCTGTTCGGTAAGCTTGAGAAATGCGAATTTCACCGATCCCAGGTAACCTTCTTAGGGTACATCATTTCCGCTGAGGGGTTCTCCATGGATCCTGAGAAGGTTTCGGCTGTCTTACAGTGGCCCCAGCCCAGTGGTCTTCGTTCCCTGCAGCGCTTTTTGGGCTTCGCCAATTATTATCGGAAGTTCATCAGGGACTTTTCCATGCTGGCCAAGCCTCTCACGGATCTAACCAGGAAGGGCAGTAATTCCCAGGTCTGGCCGCTCGAGGCCATCCGAGCTTTTGAGACCCTAAAATCCGCCTTTGTGTCGGCTCCCATTCTGTCGCATCCCAACCCTGGGTTGCCCTTTGTCCTCGAGGTGGACGCGTCTGAGACGGGAGTAGGCGCCCTTCTGTCTCAGCGTAGAACACCAGAGGGTCCTCTGCTTCCTTGTGGGTTTTACTCCCGGAAACTGTCTCCCGCGGAGTGCAACTATCAGATTGGTGACAGGGAGTATTTGGCCATCGTGCAGGCCCTTAAAGAATGGAGGCACTTGCTCGAGGGTTCGGTGGTTCCGGTTCTCATCCTGACGGACCACAAGAATCTGACCTACCTTTCTGAGGCCAAGAGATTGACACCACGTCAGGCCAGATGGGCTCTGTTCTTGTCACGTTTTAATTACGTGGTCTCCTACCTACCCGGTTCCAAGAACATCAGGGCGGATGCCTTATCACGGCAGTACTCCGAGCTGTCCAGGGAGGAGTCGATTCCGACCTCGGTCATACCTCCGAATCAGATCTTGGCCGCCATTCGCACCAGCCTGACCTCTCCTCTGGGTGAGCAGATTTTGGCGGCTCAATCTGGTGCTCCCTCTGGGAGACCCAACGGCAGATGTTTTGTGCCTGAGGAGTTGCGCACTCGGTTGTTGCGAACCTACCATAACTCCAAGACCGCGGGGCATCCTGGAAAGAATCAGCTGTCCTGGGCTGTTTCACGTCTGTTCTGGTGGCCTTCCCTACGTTCCGACATCGCCGCATATGTAGCGGCATGCTCCGTTTGTGCCCAGAGTAAGTCCCCTCGGCACCTTCCGTTGGGGCTTCTGCAACCCATAGCTACCGGGGAGCGCCCATGGTCACACCTGGGGATGGATTTCATTGTGGACCTCCCTGCATCCCGAGGCCATACGGTCATTCTCATGATTGTGGATCGGTTTTCCAAAATGTGCCACTGTGTTCCTCTCAAGAAGTTACCCTCTGCACAAGAGTTGGCCACGATTTTTGCCAGGGAGGTCTTCCGGTTGCACGGTTTGCCCAAGGAGATTGTGTCGGATCGGGGGAGTCAGTTTGTGTCCAGGTTCTGGCGCGCCTTTTGCTCCCAGTTGGGGATTTATCTCTCCTTCTCCTCGGCCTACCACCCTCAGTCCAATGGGGCCGCAGAACGATCCAATCAGGCCTTGGAGCAATTCCTTCGTTGCTATGTCTCCGATCACCAAGACAATTGGGTTGACCTCCTGCCTTGGGCTGAGTTTGCCAGGAACACGGCGGTGAACTCTTCCTCTGGGACGTCTCCCTTCTTGGCCAATTATGGGTTCCAACCTGCCGTCTTACCGGAGGTATTCTCTCCCCAGGATATTCCTGCTGTGGAGGATCACCTTTCCGTCCTACGTGCTTCTTGGGTACAGATCCAGAAGTCCCTTGAGGTCTCTGCGCAGCGCCAGAAACTCCAGGCTGATCGCAGACGAGCGCCTGCTCCTTCCTACCAGGTCGGAGACCGTGTATGGTTGTCCACCCGCAACCTCAACCTTCGAGTGCCCACTCCCAAGCTGGCTCCTCGCTTTGTTGGTCCCTTCCGAGTGCTTCGCAGGGTAAACCCGGTAGCCTATGCCCTTGCGCTTCCCCCTGGCATGCGGATCTTCAACGTGTTTCATGTCTCCCTGTTGAAGCCACTGGTGTGTAATCGTTTCACTTCCTCGGTTCCTCGGCCTCGTCCGGTCCAAGTGGGCAATCGTGAGGAGTATGAGGTGAGCAATATCCTGGACTCACGCCTGGTCCGCGGTCGGGTGCAGTTTTTGGTCCATTGGCGTGGTTATGGTCCAGAGGAGCGTTCCTGGGTTCCCTCCGCAGATGTCCATGCTCCTGCCTTGCTCCGAGCCTTCCACGCACGCTTCCCTCAGAAACCGTTTTTTGCTCCGCGGAGGAGGGGCCCTTGAGGGGGAGGTACTGTCATGGTCTTACCTTCTTGCTGTTCTCCCTCGTTTGACATGTGCTGGCGGCCATCTTGGTTTCTGGGTTTCTTGTAGCCTTCCACCCCGCGGCTCCTCCTTCCCACTGGGAGGAGCTGGATGCCTAGCTCATATATATAGGAGGTCTGTGGCGTCAGTTCCTTGCTTGGTCCTCCTGTGTTCACATGCTTCTAAGACTGCTGCTGCTTCTGGTTCCTAATCCTGGCTTCGTCTGACTTCCCTGCTGGTTCCTGATCCTGGCTTCGTCTGACTACCCTGCTGGTTCCTGATCCTGGCTTCGTCTGACTACCCTTCCGGTTTCCTGACCTCTGGCTACGCAAAGACTCTGCTTCGGTTTCACCATCCGTTTGGACTTTTGCTTTATAGCTTGATTGCAATAAAGCCTTCTTATTTTCACTTATCTCTTGTTGTACGTCTGGTTCATGGTTCCGTGACAGTTGGGACTATCAGTGGCGTTGAGGAGAAAACAGGTGGATACACAGCTGATAGTCCTACTGAATAGACTGTTAGAATTTGTATTATGGCAAGAAAAAAGCAGCTAAGTAAAGAAAAACGAGTGGCCATCATTACTTTAAGAAATGAAGGTCAGTCAGTCAGCCGAAAAATTGGGAAAACTTTGAAAGTAAGGGCTATTTGACCATGAAGGAGAGTGATGGGGTGCTGGGCCAGATGACCTGGCCTCCACAGTCACCGGACCTGAACCCAATCGAGATGGTTTGGGGTGAGCTGGACCGCAGAGTGAAGGCAAAAGGGCCAACAAGTGCTAAGCATCTCTGGGAACTCCTTCAAGACTGTTGGAAGACCATTTCAGGGGACTACCTCTTGAAGCTCATCAAGAGAATGCCAAGAGTGTGCAAAGCAGTAATCAAAGCAAAAGGTGGCTACTTTGAAGAACCTAGAATATGACATATTTTCAGTTGTTTCACACTTGTTTGTTATGTATATAATTCCACATGTGTTAATTCATAGTTTTGATGCCTTCATAGTCATGAAAATAAAGAAAACTCTTTGAATGAGAAGGTGTATCCAAACTTTTGGTCTGTACTGTATATATATATATATATATATATATACTGTAGTAATGCTTTTCAGCTGACGCTTAATAAGCATATGACTCAACAATCTATGCAGAAAGGATAAGAAATGCATTTACTCGGCTAACAGCTTTCTTTTGTACTTTTACAGAATTCTCAGCAATAACAAGATATCGCTTGTACAGAATAGATCTTTTCTTGGATTAAACTCCCTTGAGAAATTGTGAGTACGAATTTTATTCTGAACATTTGTAAGAGTTGAAAAGTTTCTACAATTGAAGTGGGTGCTTGGGTGACTAGGATCAGAGCTTTGGATGCATTTCACTTGTCAGTGTTTCTTGACGGCCTGACTTACAGATCAAAAAATGTACCATGAACCAGAAAGTCCATGAAAAGAAATTACATGTCCATAAATAAATAATGTAGAAGAAGGCAATTTTTTTTAAAAACGCCGACTCCACATAGTGAAAGGAATAGAAGAATCAGACATGAATCCGTCACTGTATTTCTCTGTGGCTCTTTGAAAAGTCCTTATCTTTTCTCAGGTTGAGCATTTTTTTCAGGAAGTACTTATTGGTTGAAGCAAAGCAGATAAATTGCTAGATGCACCCATGTATTCTAAAGGAGTTTAGTTCTGTTAAATTTAAACTATCACACGTTTTTCTATTGTATGGATGTCTTTACAAGCCATTGCTGATTGTTGTAACCCAAATGGAATGGCAGATAAAGGCAGATAAATGAATCAAACAAGAAATCAGGTCTAAAATATTGTGCGGGATGCTGAAGAATACTTTTTGGAATAGTTTGAAGGGGATCTTTGTGTTTATATGCAGCCTAATGAGAATAATGAACAAGAAGAGGACACAGGGATAAGTGAAACCTCAGGCGTCAGGCCTGTAACTGCAAACCCTCACTTCAGCTGTCAGATAGCTACCGTATGGTACAATGGTGCAGTGCTTTTTAGGACCATTTTATGCCATTGTGTCTTAAATGGGTTATCCCTCTAAGGATGCTTTTACACTTGCGTTGTTAATTCCGGTATTGAGATCCGGCAGAGGATCTCAATATTGGAATTAAACAGAATTAAACAGATCCGTTTTGATTTTGCACATCAGGATACATCAGTTCTGTTGTGTGAAATCAAAATGAAAAAAACTGATCAATCCCTAAATACATTGAAAGTCAATGGATAACGGATCAGTTTTTTTAGGCTCCTAAAAAAACTGATCTGTCACCATCGACTTACACTGTTTTCAGTGCCGGATCCGTATTTGTCTGTTTTTATGACCGGACACAAAACCGCAGCTTGCACGAAACGGAATGCTTCCGGAACAGAAGACATCCTGATGCATCCTGAACGGATCTCTTTCCATTCAGAATGCATGAGGATTAAACGGAAACGTTTTTTTTTTCGGTATTGAGATCCTCTGGCGGATCTCAATAGCGGGAAAACAACAACGCAAGTGTGAAAGTAGCCTAACATCATTAAACTCCTCTCCAAAGGATAGAGGATAAGTGTCTGATTGCTGGGGCTTGAACCAGTGGGACCCACAATGATCATGAAAACAGTGGTTGGAATCCCCTATTAGAAGGACATGGTGGTGCACACGTGTGACCACTGCTCTCTTCACTTCTATGAGACTGCCAAGGACAGTACTCGGCACTATCTCCAGCAGTCGCACAGAAGTTGATTCATGCACACCACCACTCCCTTCTCATAATGGATGTCAGGAACTTTATTTTTGTGATTGCTGGGGCTCCCGGTAGTTGGACTTCTAGCAATCAGTTAGAATAGCTCTTTAATAAACTGGGGTAATACCCTACAACTCTTCATCTTCTATCTCCAACTTCTTCATCTGTAGCAAAACTGCAACTCCTATAATGCTGGACGTTGTAGTTTTGCAACAGCTGGGGAGGCAAAGGCTGAAGACCAGGGCTTTAGTTTGGGCTTATTATGATCATTACACTTTTCTGATGTGCGCTGAAAGGCATGACTTTGCTAGTTAATAACATGCATTGTGTGGTCCTGCAGACACATTTTCTGACCTTTCAGCAGTAGACAAGTCTAAATTACTCCTCCTCAGTCTCTGTGTAACGTGCTGTTATACTGTAACTGCTCAGTTGCTCCTTTGTTTTGTTTTTTCAAATATATTTTTATTGAAAGATCTGTAAAGATTTTAACAATATGTTTATACATAGTTTCTGAACATAATCTTTACAAAATTAAATCCACACAGTGTACAAATAATTTGTTTCCGATTTTTCATATTAACAAACATAAATTCGCCCCTTCCCACACTATCCCAACCAAACTGAGACTGTTGATCTGATATGCCTACTTTATTCCGATTTAGAAGAACCATAGGCTCACTTCATGCCTCTCAGTTTTCTCCATATCTCCCTGATATCTTAGATTTCCAGTTTACGCAATTTCCCTCCTATTTGGGTCTCCAGATACCAGTTTGTTTGTGTGAAGGAAGACATCAGCTCCTGAATTTCTGTGTCTGTTAGTAATGTTTCAATAAACTTTCTCCATTTATTGACAAATTTGCCTTTGGACTTTTCTTTGTACCTCTCCATCTCCAATCTTTCCATGAGAAGCATATGTTTCAGGATACCCAGCACCTCCTCCCATAAGGGAGTCTCACTTTGAAGCCAGTGTCTTAAAATCGCTTTCTTGACTGACATGATTAGTGTATGAACTCCTTTTTCGGATACCCCATTTACCCTCTGCTCCCGCCTGATCTACAAGGATAAATTGGAAAATACATTGTTGCGGGTTGAGAGCTACATCTACCCCCCAAACTGCTTTGATGTAGTCCCTAGCTTGGGACCATATTGAGGTTACGTTTTAGCAGTTCCACAGACCATGTAGTAGGTTTGCTTTTGGTAATGAGCATTTAGGACACTGTCTCAAATAATGGGTCAGAGCTTTCCTATAAGATAGGTCAAAAGCATAAGTAGCTTTGTGTAGTATTCTCAGTTGGGTCTCCCACCATTGCTCATTGTATATTGCCTTTATTATTAGTTCAAAACCATCCCTAATCTGTTCAGACAGGTTCGGGACACTTAGCTCCTTTTCCCATGCAGAGTAGGCCCTTTTAACTAGACCTATAGTTTGTGTACTATGTAGTCTGTGGTACATTTCTGACAAGGGAAGCATGGAGTCATTCTTGCCTATTAGTGCGTCGAATCAAGTCAGTCTGTCCGACTCTCCCAACTTCTCGGACTAGGCTTTACAGTAAGAACATATCTGTTGGAACCGAAGAAAATGAGGGGTGGGTAGATTGTATTTGGCCCTGCATTCCTCCCAGGTGAGCAATTTCTGGTTTGTTCTGTCTAAGATGTCTGTAATGTTGTTACGCCTTTTTGTTTCCAATCTCTATACATTTTATTTTCTCTCCCTTGGGGAAAAGCTGGTAGTGTCCATAATCGGTAGTCTGTAGATCTTACATACTGCTTTCCATGCCATGATGGTGTCCCTTAGTAGTTCTGATTGTTTGATTCGGGGTGGGTTATCCTTGAGGCTTGTGTGTAGTATTGCTGATAGATCCCATGGGCTAACCAGTTCCTGTTCTACGCGACCGGCTGTGAAATATGTGGTTCTTAGCATGTCTGATTAGGGCTGCCAAATTGTAATGTCTTATATTGGGCAATTGTAGGCCTCCTTCACATTTTAGCATGGTTAATTTTTCAAAGGCTATCCAGGGTTTTTCCTTTTTTAAAATAAGAAGGTTGCGAAGGCTGATTGTAGCTTACCGACATCTATGTGTTTAAGCAATAATGGGATGGTTTGTAGGGGATATAGATGCCTGGAGAAGCTTGTCATTTTTAACAGATGCGCTCTCCCGTGCAGGGATAAAGGTAGTTCTCTCCATTTGTCTAGTTCCCCTGTGATTTTCTGGATCAGAGGTGGGCAATTTAGCGAGTAGAGGGAAGTTGGAGATCGTCCTATCTTAATTCCCAGATAGGTGATGTAATCTTGTCTTATTTCCACTCTGTGTTTCTGATTTATTCCTGTTTTTGTATGGCGAAAGGATAAGATTTGACTTTTGGAAATATTTATTTTATATCCAGTAACCTCCATAATAAATGAGGGAATCTAAGATATGTGTCAAGTGTTTTTCTGGGGATTGGGAAAAAATTAAAAGGTCATCTGCAAAGCAGGCTAATTTTATTTCCTGACTACCCACTTTGATCCCATCAAATAGAGTAGTTTGTAACAGAAATTGGGCCAAAGGTTCTAGGGCTATGTAAAATAAGAGAGGGGATAATGGACACCCTTGTCTTGTACTCTTCTTTAACACTATCCTGGTTGATAGGAAGCCCGGAATATAAACCTTTGCAAAGGGATCGTCATATATCGCCCTTAGATAATTACAAAAATCCCCTCTTATGCCCATTATGTCCAAGACCTCGTCTAGCAAGGCCCAACTGACGTTGTCAAAGGCTTTTTCGGCGTCAAGCGCCAAAAAAGCCGGGTTGTCTGTATGTTTCCCTATCTTGTGACCGTCTAGAGCCGCCAACACGTGTCTGATGTTTGTGACTGCTGAGCGGCCTTTCATAAAACCCACCTGATGATTCCCGATCAGGTCAGGCATTATTGCAACCAGTCTATTGGCTAGGATTTTTGACAGTATTTTTATGTCTTGGTTAATAAGCGAAATTGGTCTATAGGACCCTGGGTGAGATAAATCCTTTCCCTGTTTCGGGAGTACTTTTATATAGGCCATTTTTCCTGGGGGTGGTAGTCCAGAACCTTTGAAAATTGTGTTATTTCTCCCAGTAATCCCTTATATAATTCTGCCGGGAATCTATCTGGTCCCGGAGCTTTCCTGTCTGAGAGACTTTTGATGGTGGCCTTTACTTCCTCTTCTCCTATCTCCCTAGTTAGAGATTGTAACGATTCAGTTGAAAGAGATGGTAGTTTGACTTTACTCAAAAGGTCTTTAGCCCTCTCTCTGTCATAGGGGTCTTGGGTATATAAGGATCTATCTATCTATCTATCTATCTATCTAAAGTAATCTCCCAAAATTTCTATAATTTCCTTGGGTTGAGAGTGAAGGGTGCCCTTATCGTCTTTTAGGGGTTGAAATTGAGGTTGTTTATAGTATGGTCTGGATAAATTTGCTAGCAGCTTGCCCGCCTTGTTACTGTGTCTAAATAAATCTGCCCTTTTGCGTTCCCCATACCACTTTGCTTTACTTTCTAGATAGTAGTCAAAATATTTTGGGATTATGGTTGTAAGATTCATTCTCTTGAGCGAACTCCCACCACCACCCTCGCATTCTGTCTAGAAAATCCTCATCTTTAAGCAGATGATGTGGCATCCTCCATACGTAATCTGTTCCTTTTGGGCCCACCTCCCTCATCTCCATTATGACCGGGGCATGGTCTGATATAACCAAATCAGAGATTAGTATACTCTGGACTTTTGGTAAAAGGTCAGCGAATGCTAAGAAATAATCCAATCTCGACCACGAGGATTGGGCATGAGAGAAATGCGAGTATTCTCTCCCTGCTGGATTGTGGTGCCTCCATACGTCCATCAGGCTTGTTGAGTTTAGGAATGGTGTGAGAGTATGGGATCCTTTTTGGGTTGAGACGTTGTTTGGGGTTTTGTTGGCGTCTGTCCTCCCTGTCGTCGTGTACCCGGTTACAATTCCCTGCCACCAGTAGAGGACTTCCCCCTTCCTGAAGTATGGTCATCTCTAGATTGCGGTAAAAGCCAAATTGAGCTGTGTTAGGCGAGTAGATGTTATAAATAGTGATGGGCCCAGATGGTGTATCCAGCACTAATTTCATCAATCTTTCCTCCTTATCTGATGTGGTGGATTTCACATCGCAACGTAAATGTTAATGTAGGAGAATAATTACCCCAGCTTTTTTCCCTTGCGAGGGAGACCCAAAGACCTGCCCCACCCAAAATTTACGGAGCCTCCAAAATCTTGCTCTTCTAGATGCCTTTCCTGGAGGAGAGCCACATCGATTTTGTGTTTCTGTAGATGTCTGAAAATATTCATGTGTTTATGTTGGGAACGCAAGCCCTTCACATTCCATGTAGCAATTCTCATCGTGGTTTTATCATATGGCTCTCTCCAGGAGACACTCCCCAGGCACTAAGGCATATCCTTTCTGAATCACTTAAACAAAGCGTCATTTCCAGATGGAATAAAGACAGCATTTTGTCCCCTCCCCCTTCCCAAATTCCCTTTACTTAAACCAAAATTCCAACATATTAAACATAACTGAAGTTTACAGTCTCTATGCTTCACTTTTTGTGCACATCGATGAGTATGATTATCCGCACTCACCATCATACTAGCGCTCTCGAAAAAAGAACAGAAACTAAACCTTTTGCTCCGTTACTTCCTTCGCCCTATAATTATGAACAATTAATGTAGGCAAAATGTCCACATTTCAGACCCCTTCCGACTCTCTGCTCCCCTCTGTTTTTTTTTTTTTTCTTTCTTCCCCCTCCAGCTACAGTATGTTGGGTTCCCCAGCAGCCAGTATCAGAAATAAGACTTAACAAGGTTAATAGATATTTAGCCTCTAAACATCTCATGTGGACCTTCTAGACTCGAATGTTCATTCAGTCCCACTCCGATCCGTGTTCCGAGGGTTGTGGAATCATTGCTCTGTCTAGGTTGGTGTGGGGTTTTGGAGATCCACGACTTCCTGCCGTCTTGCCACGTCTGCCTCTCCCAGAAGGAAAGTCCCTTCTTGTCGGAGAAACTTGCGCTGATGGAAGATCGTTGTCTAAGTCCAGTGCCTCCAATGCTTTTTGGGGGTGAGGAAAGTCTCGACAGACCCATCCAGACGGAAGACTCGAAGCGTGGCAGGGTATATCAGGGCAAACCATGTCTTTTTCTGGACCAAGGAGTTGCAAATGGTCGAGAATGCTCTCCTACGCCGTGTGACTTCAGCGGAATAATCGCTAAATAGAAGCAGCTTGTTATTTCTCACCATCAGTGGTTGTGTATTCTTTCTGTACTTGCTCAGAATAGCTTCTTTTGCTGTGTAGTTCAAGTACGTTAATATGACTGATTGTGGTCTGGAGGAGCCCGTATTTTGATTCTGTTGGGCTAGCGGCCCCAGCCTGTGTGCTTTCTCAACTGTGAATTTACCTTGCAACCCTAGTGTAATGCAAGGCACCAACAAACAGACCAGTGATGAAAGCAAAAAGGTGTTTATTCACCAGAAACATAAACGTCCAGGACACTTGCTGGTAACAAGGAATAATAACAAAAACCAGGCAAGGAGATTCCAGGAATAGTCCCAACCAGTGCTGAATGATGCTGTGCACTTGGCAGTCGAGTCACTCCAGATCTTGGGTCCGCTGCAAAGGACAAAGTTCCTGGCAGTCTTCAGTCACTAGCAGTTGTGACCTATACCTGGTTGAGGGAAAATAACAGTGGGCACTGATCACCCTGAGAGACCTCCTTTTAAATGCCTGCTGACCAATCCCAGGGTGCCAAGTGTCCACTACCATAGGTGAACAAATTGCCCTGCACCTGAGTACATGGCCTAAGGCAATCACAAGTTGATTAACCCATGGCTGGCTCCCTAATCCACTTTGCTCTTGTGAGTCAGTATATTATGCGCCACTGGTCGACGAAGCGCATAAGAAGCGCGTACTCGCGACCGTGTATCCCTTTGCGAACCTGCCCTCGTGCGTACGCACGGACGCATGATTGACTCAGCGCGAGTATGCGAGCGCGTGGACCCAGATGCGGAAACGGAAGTCGCAGGAGACACCGGAGACAACCCTGGCCGCGGCGTCTTGTCACTCGCCTGGCCACTCTGTCCCCGGGACTCCGACGGTCCTCCCCTCCGATGTCCACGCGAACGCATCCCCGCACTGGTTCGCAAAGGGGTCAGCGCTGGTGCATCAGAGACATGCATAACCTGTCCCGCAACTCCACGAGGACCCCTCTTGGTTCCCCTGGAGTGCAAAGCAGGTGAGGATCTTACACCTAGTGCCTGCGGTATATCTTGGGCACATAGTTGGGCCAGTTGGTTAGGCAAAATTGATTCTGACAGGCCCACTATTTTTAAATTGCTCCATCTGAAGCGAGGTCATCGACCTTATCTCTCAGAGATTGATTAGTGTGCAGTACCTCTTTAATTTGTAAATTTGTAAGTGAGCCTTCCCCAATTCTTCCTCTACAATGTCAAGTCTCTGCTCCAGTTCAGTTATCTGTGTAGCATGCTGGTGCACTTCAGATTGGAGTTGCTGCAGAGCAGAGGAGACCGTTGCTTCCAGTGTAGCTTTTATATATGGCGCCAGCAGCTTTGCCACCTCTGTCGCCATGTTTTTGCAGGAGATCGGTAGCATCTGGTCAGGCGACAAGAAGCCATCGTCCTCTTTCTGGTCGGCTGCATCCGACTCTGTTTGTCGCTGAGGGGGTTGTGAGGCAGACCTTGTAAGTCGTCAGGCTCTGTCAGGAGTGGTCGCCATCTTGCCTCGATGTCTCCTGTCTACTTGCTGTGAGGGCGCGGGGATCGGTGTGTGGGAGCCGCACCGCAAGAGGAACTTTTTCATGCGGAGCTCCCCAGGCTGTTGAGGTGAGTGACGGAGGGGACAGTTTGTCCCTAGATGCGTGTGCTCCCTGTTTTGCGGGCTGTAGGTCCCGGAGCTACTCGCACCCTGTTTTCACATGTGCGGGCCGGAACCGGAAGTTGTTGCTCCTTTGCTATCCTGTCTGACTTAGGAGCCTCTGTGCTCAGAACATATGCAATTATATATCAATGTCTTGATTGCAAGAATAGGTATCAACCTAAATACTTTTCAGACAAAAAATTGTATATAATATATACAAGTAGTACAATAAAAATGTCCTTGAATTGCCCTGTCCTATTCAGCAACTTCTTTTTTATAACTGTGTCTAGAAATACTCCTTGACAATCAACATAGCCGCCTTTAAAGAGAGGGCCACAGGATGCGGCTAACCACACGCGGCCAAGCTCTGCACACACCGGTAACCACATTGTGTAGTCTCACCCTCAAACTTCTATAGTGGTTCTCATCCATATTTTCTTCACTTTTACTTAGCAAATCTGTTGATTCCTGTATCATTACAGATTATAGGAAGCCAAGGTGACAACTGACAACATGTATTTAATGGTATTGGCAACGGTACTGGTTGTTACCAAGATTTCACAAAAACTGGTGAACTTGAATTCAAAGCTTGGTAGAACTGGACAATGCCTTGATTAAAAACCACCTGCCATTATATGTCTACAGCTCCTATGTGCACCAATGTTTTCTCATAGCTAGAGATGTCAACAAAACCCATAAAATCTAATTATGCAAGTCATAAAGTGGCCTTACACAGTAGATGTACAGTACAGACCAAAAGTTTGGACACACCTTCTCATTCAAAGAGTTTTCTTTATTTTCATGACTATGAAAATTGTAGATTTACACTGAAGGCATCAAAACTATGAATTAACAAATGTGGAATTATATACATAACAAACAAGTGTGAAACAACAGAAAATATGTCATATTCTAGGTTCTTCAAAGTAGAGGTAGTCCCCTGAAATGGTTTTCACTTCACAGGTGTGCCCTGTCAGGTTTAATAAGTGGGATTTCTTGCCTTATAAATGGGGTTGGGACCATCAGTTGCGTTGAGGAGAAGTCAGGTGGATACACAGCTGATAGTCCTACTGAATAGACTGTTAGAATTTGTATTATGGCAAGAAAAAAGCAGCTAAGTAAAGAAAAACAAGTGGCCATCATTACTTTAAGAAATTAAGGTCAGTCAGTCAGCCGAAAAATTGGGAAAACTTTGAAAGTAAGGGCTATTTGACCATGAAGGAGAGTGATGGGGTGCTGCGCCAGATGACCTGGCCTCCACAGTCACCGGACCTGAACCCAATCGAGATGGTTTGGGGTGAGCTGGACCGCAGAGTGAAGGCAAAAGGGCCAACAAGTGCTAAGCATCTCTGGGAACTCCTTCAAGACTGTTGGAAGACCATTTCAGGGGACTACCTCTTGAAGCTCACCAAGAGAATGCCAAGAGTGTGCAAAGCAGTAATCAAAGCAAAAGGTGGCTACTTTGAAGAACCTAGAATATGACATATTTTCAGTTGTTTCACACTTGTTTGTTATGTATATAATTCCGCATGTGTTAATTCATAGTTTTGATGCCTTCATAGTCATGAAAATAAAGAAAACTCTTTGAATGAGAAGGTGTGTCCAAATTTTTGGTCTGTACTGTATGTCAGTCACAGCCTGCTGATTTCAGCGGACCGGCCTTCCAATGTGTATGGTAGCTTCCCGAATCTCCTTGGCTGATATTAAGGGGGGCTAGGTTTGAGCAAGGATTTCATCTGCTTAATTCTTTTGTGCTTTAGCCATTGCCAGAGGAGTCTGGCAGTGGTCCCCCCTCTTTCCAACTAGGACACAAGCTTGCTCAGGCAAGCTGAGCCAAGCAGACATGTGTATGAGGGGAAAGTGCTAGTGCTAGGGCTGGTGTCACCTGGTGCGGTAGAAAATGGTGTCACCCTCCCAAGCCCAACCCCCCCCAAGCAATATTTTTTTAGCCATATATGGGGGCTATGGGGGTGTTACTGTCATAGGTGGGCATCCGTTAGGTCAGCAGACCACCCCCAAGATCGCCGACTGGGGTGGGGGTGGGGTGCTAGCAGTCAGATCGCTTACCGGGCAGTGGCTGATCCAGACCCTGAGAGCCTGGTCTCGGGAGGGGCACTTTCAATGGGGACGGATCCGTTTTCTCTGTCACAATCTTACCCAATAAAAAACGGATCCGTTCCCCATCGTCTTGGCTATGTTAAAGATAATACAACCGGATCCGTTCACAATGGATGCAGACGGTTGTATTATCAGTAACGGAAGCGTTTTTGCTGAACCCTGCCGGATCCAGTAAGAACGCTGGTGTGAAAGTCGCCTTAGGGAGCTGTGCTCCACATCACCTGAATAATGCTGACATGTAGTAGTAAACTGAGGTTTTACTGTTTTGTTTTTCAGCTTGCCTGTAGATCTTGCTCAGTGCCACTTGGTCTTCCCCAAGGCTTGTCATCTGTTACTTGCAGTTTCAAACTGCTTTCTGTGTCTGTGTCTTGATGCTGGTATGTTTCTGCCTTTTACATGGCTGTCTGTCTGTATTTGTCTATTTCTGTATTATTGTGTGTCTTGTCTTATCTAGCTGAGCCTGTTACATTGTGTCTGTATGGTTTTCACTACGTATCTCTATTTTCCCTATCTCTCTCTATGTATTGCCCTATCTTTCTCACAAACATCACATGAGAGAGGATGCGCTCTCCACTGTGTGTTACAAGAGAGAGAAGCAGACCTGGAAGAAGTGGGCTGCATAGTGTAAAGAGATATGTATCAGGTTAGTCTAAAGGGTTTCTGTCACCACACTGCCATTATACATGTGCAAATGTCATCTGAATTTTACTCTGCATTTCTTTTTTTTTCAGTGTGTCTCCATTTTTGTGCAATTATAACTTTTATAATATGCTAATTACCCTCTAGGAGCGGTGGGGGCATTGCACTTGCTCCTAGAGGCTCTGTTCGCCCACCTCTTTCCACTCCCTTCTGTTCTTGATTGCAAGGGCCAGGCCAGCTTTGCTCTCCTCTTGCCGGCCCTGTCTGCCAGGGAAATCTCGCGCCTGTGCCGTCCCGTTCAGTATTCGGCGCAGGCGCAGTGAGGGAAGGATGCTCGCCAGCTGCCAGCTTCCTCACTGGCGAGCGTCCTTCCCTCACTGCGCCTGTGCCGAATACTGAACGGGACGGCGCTGGCGTGAGATTTCCCCGGCAGGCAGGGCCGGCAAGAGGAGACCAAACCTGGCCCTGGCAATCAAGAGTAGAAGGGAATGGAAAGAGGTGGGCGAACAGAGCCTCTAGGAGCAAGTGCAATCCCCCCCCCCCCCCCCGCTCCTAGAGGCTAATTAGCATATTATAAAAATGATAATTGCACAAAAATGGGGGCACATTGAAAAAAATGAATAGCAAAGTTAAATTCTGGTGACATTTGCACATGTATAATGTCAGCCTGTTTAATAGTGAAAAGTGTGGTGACAGAAACCCTTTAAGTGCGCCACATACACACCAACGCTACATAACCGGAATACCCATTGAAAGGGCCTTATTGTAGGATGCTGACTTTTTACAACAGCCTAGTCTGAACACTGCATGGGTTTCCCGTGTAGCAAAGTGCAGAAGCTTTGTTGTCTTATGAGTCTGACAGCCGGGCTTCTGTTCTAATGGCCTAGATCGGCAATTCTAACCATTTAGGAGCTTAGACATTTTGATACTGTGGTCACTATTGACCGTGGCATGAAAGCGGTTTCAGAATGGAGGTGACTCCCTCTGTCACCTGAATAAGATGGAGGGGTGCTGATGTCTTCATCGAGCAGCCAGGGGTCCAATGAAGGCCCCCAGGCCTACCCTCTGTATATGACTATTAGGCTGCGCCAGAGGTGCAGCCTACTAGACTGTCTGTCAGTTTCTACTGACAGCATAATACACAGTATTATATATATGTAGTACAGTGTACTATGTGAGCAATCAATGGATCACATGTCAAAGTCCCCTTGTGGGACTTATAATTGTAAAATCAAGAATTAAATAAAGTTCTACAGAAAAATATAAATTCTATAGAAAAAAAATGCTTTTCAATGGAAAAAAAATAAAACCCCCTCCACATAATTGGTATCGCTGCATCTGTCATGACCTGAACTGTACAATTATCATGTAAATTATTATCGGTCCTGTAAAGATTACTTACTTATGGTGCCAGCTTAACTGCTCCTTCTCCTCCAGGCCTGCGATGCTCCTCAGAGCTCCCTTGATGTAAACATCTGGTTGGACATCACCGCAGCCAATCACTGGCCGCAGCACAGACCAGACCAGATCCCCTTGAGTCATTTGATTTGGCTTGTCATGACGTAAAGGGATGTGGTGTTGTCAAGCCAGAAGTTTTCAGTAAGGGAGCTGGCCTTGAGAGAAGGAGCGAGGAGACAGCGTCGGGAAGTAGGTAAGTAATCTTCTCTTTTCAGAAGGGTTGGCAAAAACTCACCCAGTCTTGCACAACCCCTTTAAGGCAATTGTGGAGCTTTTCTGAGTTTTGTAATTATTTCTGAAAACCCCTTTGCATGGGGGAAACCGTGATTAATACTCCCAGGTGTCACATCAATGTTTCATCCCCATAATATATTCACATTACATTTTCAAGATCTGTCTGAAAGTAGCTTGGCCCAAGCACAAGATATCTTTCTGTAAAGTGGAAGACCTGCAGCAGGTAATGATATAAAACCATCGTCACGCCTACTCCTGGCCACATCCAGGGACCCTGTACCGTACAGTGCGATGTGCCCCTCACAACGCAGTTCACACATCTACGCAGGGAGCAGATATTTGCCGAACTATTTAAAGCTGAGTCCACACAACTGTCCTTCACGTCAGTCCCGCAAAAAATCTTGGCAGTCCATTTAATGAAATGGTTTTTATTAGGCATTGTGTAATTGAAACTGTACCGTCTCTGTGTAATTGTGCTGTATAATTAGATTGTGTAATTGGAGTCACATAACACTCCGGATAATTGAAAACAGGACCCAAAAACTAACAGCTGGGGGAGAGAGACACCCTGCGGAACAGGAGACAAGTCTTTCTAAATGTGTGATATCGGGAGAGTTATGTTCTGGTGCGTGGTGGCTTATGGACAAGACGTGCAAAAGTGTAGCATGGCTGGGTTTGTCTTTTGGCTCAGTTCACTGTGTGTTATCTGTGGTTTTACATAGGGCGGGAGTCTCTGTACTATCATGACCATTATAAAGTCAGATAAAAGGAGAACATGGTAGATGATTTATTTGCCCAGGGTGAAAACCATAGAATAACACTGACTTTGCATTACTATCAGTGTACCTACGGACATAATATGGGGGAAATACATTTGTGTGAAACTGGACTAATATGTGTGAATTTTGGTCTGTAATGGGGTGTGCAACATGGTAGATTACCAGCCCATCTAGTATTACAGTTGAGAGTCTTAATGGCGCATGAATGTGGTCTATGGCATGTTCCACACTGCAGGGCTGTGTCCATGGAGGTTGGGTCTCCATACTACTCTACATTTGCCGCTGTATCATGCTCTTTACAGCACCGTGTTGAGGACCTTTACTCCTCTATGGCATCAGATAGAGCAGTAGGAGTGTAGGACCCGTTAGCCGGCGCATGCGCATTAATTACTGTGATGCCGTACAAGGAATGGACATGCGCATGCGCTGGCCGACGGACTGAGTGCGCAAGCGCAGGATCTCGGCGAAACAAGAAGTAAGTAGATGGGCGGAAAGAGGGAAAGGATGGGCGGGGGGAAGCGACGATAAGGCTGAGCTGGCTGGGCACCTACGAGGGTAACGCCGCCCCTGGGCACTTGCGAGCCCTCATTTGCATATGCTACTAAGTTGTTTTTTGCCGGTTTTATAAGTCCAGGATTGTTCATAAAGGTAACGTTTTTATTAACTGTAAGGCCGCTAGAAAGCTATGGGAAGGGTTAAAAAGGTGAAACTTTGATGACAGACTCCCTTTAATTTATTTCAGTAACTCAATTCAAAAAGTGAAACTCATGCATGAAGTCCTGTACAATTTCCTGTTAGACGGCTGCGCTAACTTTGGACTTGACATAACACAGTGGACCAGCACCAGCAGATGACATGGCTCCTCAAACAATCACTGACTGGGGAAACTTCACACTGGACCTCAAATAACTTGGATTGTTTGCCTCTCCACTCTTCCCCCAGATTCTGGGACCTTGATTTTAAAAGGAAATACTAAATGTATTTTCATCTAAATACAGGACTTTGAACCACCGAGTAACAGTCCTGTCCTATTTCTCCTTACCCCAGATAAGACCCTTCTGATGTTGTCTCTGGGTCATGAGTGGCTTGACACAGAGAACGAGACAGCTGTAGCCTATATGTCTGTGTGTGGTGGCTCTTGAAGCACTGACTCCAGCCACAGTCCACTCCCTGTGAATCTCCCCCAAATTCTTGAATGGCCATGTCACAGTGTGGTCACTGTGACACGGGTTGCCTTGTTGCTCACGTTTGTGCTCTGGCGTACTGGCCATAGTGGATTCCGTTTATGCTGGCTGCACGGGCGACGTGTAGTAATGGCAACCTGTGTGTTTTACTGTCTCTTCCTTGCCTTCCCCCTCCCTGTCTCCTGGTTCATGTGGGGTTAATGTCTTGGTCTGGGTGTGGTCACTACCGTAGGTGCTTTATATTCCTGTTTTCTGTGGGCCTGAGGGTGTTCAGTCTGTCTCTAGCTTTGCTCAATGCAGGAGCTATCCACCTGCCCTGTATGTGTGACCACCTAGTAAGACATCAACCTTGTCTGATTCCATGTCATGTCTGTGACCGCCAAGTATCGTTATGCATGGGGTCCAGACATCTGCTTGTCTGGTTCCGAGCCTTATCTGTAACCCCCATAGAGTTAACATAGTTAACATAGAATGTGTCGGCAGATAAGAACCATTTGGCCCATCTAGTCTGCCCAATATACTGAATACTATGAATAGCCCCTGGCCCTATCTTATATGAAGGATAGCCTTATGCCTATCCCATGCATGCTTAAACTCCTTCACTGTATTTGCAGCTACCACTTCTGCAGGAAGGCTATTCCATGCATCCACTACTCTCTCAGTAAAGTAATACTTCCTGATATTACTTTTAAACCTTTGCCCCTCTAATTTAAAACAATGTCCTCTTGTAGCAGTTTTTCTTCTTTTAAATATTCTCTCCTCTTTTACCTTGTTGATTCCCTTTATGTATTTAAAAGTTTCTATCATATCCCCTCTGTCTAGTCTTTCTTCCAAGCTATACATGTTAAGGTCCTTTAATCTTTCCTGGTAAGTTTTAACCTGCAATCCATGTACCAGTTTAGGAGCTCTTCTCTGAACTCTCTCCAAAGTATCAATATCCTACTGGAGATATGGTCTCCAGTACTGAGCACAATACTCCAAATGAGGTCTCACTAGTGCTCTGTAGAGCGGCATGAGCACCTCCCTATTTCTACTGGTAATTCCTCTCCCTATACACCCAAGCATTCTGCTAGCATTTCCTGCTGCTCTATGACATTGTCTGCCTACCTTTAAGTCTTCTGAAATAATGACCCCTAAATCCCTTTCCTTCAGATATGGAGGTTTGGACTGTATCACTGATTTTATATTCTGCTCTTGGGTTTTTACGCCCCAGGTGCATTATCTTGCACTAATCAACATTAAATTTTAGTTGCCAGATTTTTGACCATTCCTCTAGTTTTCCTAAATCCTTTTCCATTTGGTGTACCCCTCCAGGAACATCAATCCTGTTACAAATCCTTGTGTCATCAGCAAAAAGACACACCTTACCATCGAGGCCATCTGCAAATTCGCTGATAAAGATATTAAACAATATGGGTCCCAGAACAGATCCCTGAGGTACCCCACTGGTAACAAGACCATGGTCTGAATATACTCCATTGACTACAACCCTCTGTTGTCTGTCCCTCAGCCACTGCCTAATCCATTCAACAATATGGGAGTCCAAGCCCAAAGACTGCAATTTATTGATGAGCCTTCTATGTGGGACAGTATTAAAAGCCTTACTAAAGTCTAGATAAGCGATGTCTACTGCACCTCCTCCATCTATTATTTTAGTCACCCAATCAAAAAAATCTATAAGATTAGTTTGACATGATTTTCCTGAAGTAAACCCATGCTGTTTTTCATCTTTCAATCCTTGGGATTTTAGACGTTCCACAATCCTCTCCTTAAGTATGGTTTCCATTAATTTCCCCACTATTGATGTCAGGCTTACTGGCCTATAGTTGACCGATTCCTCCCTACTACCTTTCTTGTGAATGGGCACAACATTTGCTAATTTCCAATCTTCTGGGACGACTCCTGTTGCCAGTGATTAGTTAAATAAATCTGTTAATGGTTTTTCTAGTTCACCGCTGAGCTCTTTTAATAACTTTGGGTGTATCCCATCAGGCCCCTGTGACTTATTTGTATTCATTTTAGACAGCTGACTTAGAACCTCTTACGCTGTAAAGACACATGCATCAAAAGATTCATTAGTCTTCTTTCCTAACTGAGGTCCTTTTCCTTCATTTTCCTTTGTAAAAACTGAACAGAAGTATTCATTGAGGCAGTCAGCTAGTTCTTTATCTTCTTCCATATACCTTCCTTCTTTTGTTTTTAATTTGGTAATTCCTTGTTTTAGTTTCCTTTTTTCATTTATGTATCTGAAGAATGTCTTATCGCCTTTTTTCTCTGACTGAGCTAATTTCTCTTCTGCCTGTGCTTTAGAAGCTCTTATAACTTGTTTGGCCTCTCTCTGCCTAATCTTATAAATTTGCCTGTCATCCTTGTTTTTTTTTTTTTTAATAATTCCTAAATGCTATCTTTTTGTTTTTAATGATTTTGGCCACTTCTGCTGAGTACCACAGTGGTCTCTTCCTTTTTTTGCTTTTACTGACAAGCCTAATGCAATTTCCTGTTGCCTTCAATAGTGCCACTTTTAAGTAGTCCCATTTCTCCTGGACTCCAATGAAACTGTTCCAATCTGATAGGGACTCGTATACCACTAATCTAATTTTAGAAAAGTCAGTTTTTCTAAAATCTAAAACTTTTGTTTTTGGCCTCATGCACATGACCGTTGTTGTGTTCCGTGTCCGTTGTTCAGTTTTCCGTGATTTTCTGCGGACCCATTGACTTTCAATGGGTCCGTTGAAAACTCGGATAATGCACCGTTTGTCATCCGCGTCCATGATCCATGTTTCCAGTCCGTCAAAAAAATATGACCTGTCCTATTTTTTTCACGGACAACGGTTCGCGGACCCATTCAAGTCAATGGGTCCGTGAAAAAACACGGAGGCACACAAGATTGTTATCCGTGTCCGCGCGTCCGCGTCCGTTTTTTTCCTACCATTTTCAAGGCAAACTTGACTTCGATTTTTTTTTCACTTTTCATCTCTGGTGATCCTCCAAAAATCAAGGAAGACACACGGAAACAAAAACGGATCACGGAACAGCTTTTTGCGGACCGCAAAAAAATACTGTTGTGTGCATGAGGCCTTTGTGTGGTGTGACTCAGTCACTGTACTTATAGTAAACCACACTGACTGGTGATCACTAGATCCCAAGTTTTCCCCTACAGTAATATCATATACCAAATTCCCATTTGTGAATACTAAATCTAAAATGGCCTCCTTCCGGGTTAGCTTCTCAACTACTTGCTGTAGAGATAATCCCAGTAGGGAATTTAGAATATCTGTACTCCTGGCAGAACTAGCTATTTTGGTTTTCCAGTTTACATCAGGAAGATTGAAGTCTCCCATAATGATAACTTCCCCCTTCAATGTCATTTTAGCTATTTTCTCAACTAGTAGATCATCTAATTCTTTGACTTGGCTAGGTGGTCTATATATCACACCTACATGAGTTACCTTATGATTATCAAGCGGCAAGGTAACCCAAACTGACTCTAAATTGATCTCGCTAACTTGTATCAAATTAGATTTTATGCTATCTTTCACATACAGGGCCACCCCTCCCCCTTCTTGCCTTCTCTGTCTTTCCTGTATAGAGAGAACCCTGGTATTGTTATATCCCAGTCATTACTCCCCTTGAACCACATCTCAGTAACAGCCACTACATCTATATTCTTAGATGCCATTATAGCCTCAAGTTCATTGATCTTATTCCCTAAACTGCGAGCATTTGTAGACAAGAATCTGAGCTTGTCATTTCTTAACCTTTGTGCTACTGGCATCTTCTGGCATTGTTCCGGGGAACAGTTGGACTGCTGGATTCTCACTCTTTTGCCCCCCTTTCCTAGTTTAAATGCTCCTTAGCAAATACTTGGAACTGTTCACCGAGGACATTCGTTCCCTTGAGAGAAAGATGCAAACCATCTTTCTTGTACAGTTCTTTTCCATTCCAACAAGAGCTAACATGAGACACAAAGCCAAACCCTTGGTTCAGACACAGGGGGGTGTTCAGTCTGTCTCTAGCTTTGCTGAATGCAGGAGCTATCCACCTGCCCTGGGATTATTCCACCTGCCCTGTCTGTGTGACCACCTAGTAAGACATCAACCTTGTCTGGTTCCATGTCATGTCTGTGACCGCCAAGTATCGTTATGCATGGGGTCCAGACATCTGCTTGTCTGGTTCGGTGCCTTATCTGTAACCCCCATGTGTCGTTCCGCATGGGGTCCAGAATTCTGCCTGTCTGTCCCTTGTGTGCAGCTATGTCTGTTCGCCCATGGACAAAATTTTATGGGGAACAGCTCGTTTGTGTCTAAAGCTTTGGTGAGAGGGTTTCTGGGCTCTCCGGAGGGAGGACATCTAGTGTGTGTGCAGCTCTGCCTGTGACCACCATGTGTCATTCCGCATGGGGTCCAGGCATCTGCTTGTCTGTCTGTTTGGGCAGCCCTGCCTGTGACCGCCATGCATCTTTTCTGCATAGGATCGAGGTAGATGCGTTTGTGCTGGTTCCGTTTGTCTTGTCTGTACTTTGTCCTGTGGGGTTATGTTCGGGTTCCAGTCCTTGTTTTGCGTGAACTGTTGGTGCTTGCACTGTCATTCTCTGCAGGTAAGTGGCCAAGTTCACCGAAACCATCCTGTGCGACCAGTGAGCCCACGGCTAAGTTCATCCCCACCATCAGGGGCTGTGTGAAAAATGTTGATGACTGCGTCTCTGCCCTCTGGGTTACACCCATGTCAATCTGGTGTATTTGGTCCAGTTGTATTACCTACCACTGGTCCTTTACCTGCTGATCTAGTTTTCGGCCATGTCTGTTCTCTGTAATTATTGAATTCATGGTGGTCCTTGCCTTGTCAGATTGCTTGCCTCCTGTTTGTTTGCCTGATATGTTCTAGCAGTCGGTAGAACATGACACGCCTTTTCTGGACAATCCTGTCTTGCTTGTGCAGCTTTTTCTCCCACACGTTTTCCTTCCACTCAACTTCCCATTAATATGCATGGATACAGCACTCTGAACAGCCAGCTTCTTTAGCAATGACCTTTTGTGACTTACCCTCCTTGTGGAGGGTGTCTATGACTGTCTGCTGGACAACTATCATTAGTCTTCCTTATGATTGTGGTCATTAGTCTTCCTTATGATTGTGTACTGAACCAGACTGAGGGACCATTTAACGATTTAGGAAACCTTTACCAGTGTTTTGAGTTGATTAACTGATTAGAGTGTGACACCATAAGTCTACAATATTGAACTTTTTCACAATATTCAAATTTTTTGAGATTCTGACTTTTAGGTTTTCGTTAACAGTAAGCCATAGTCATCAACATTAAAATAAATGAACACTTGAAATTGATCATCCTATGAGTTTAACTCCTTTAATTAAATCACTAAAATAAATAAACTTTTCGATATTCTAATTTATTAAGGTGCACCTGTAAACATCTATATTTGCTGTACGAGTGTAGCTATAGGGAGTGCAGGGTTGGGCCTCTTTCACATGGGAATCGCGGATGTGTGCTGTCCGTAGTCTCCATAGACATCTCACGTATCCATTGACTTTAATGCGTGTATTCAAACGCCTGTGGTTTTACGCAGACCATGTGTCTGTGGTGACACCCCAGAAACATGCCTTATTTTTATCTGTGATTACTGATCCCTCAAGCACATTAGTCCGTGAGTCTGTGAAAACCACAGACACAGTAGGGATGCCATCCATGTTTGGTATCTGTTATTTTGCAGACTATTGCTAGGATATGCTAACAGCCTAACAGTGTATGTAGAATATAATAGACACAAGGAGAGCAAAAAACAGAGACATGGACCAAGCACAGATCCTTCACGGATGAACCACTGACCATCTTGTCATGGATGCCATCATGGACGTTTAAAAGAGGCTGCAACAGTTCTTCCTTGGTCCAGGTGTCTGAAGGGCCTAAACACCCCTCTACGACATAAGAAGACACCACTATTATAGATGGCACATGGTAGGTCATGGTTAGAGTGGCAGAAATTGCTTTGGGGCATATAGAGCTATGTTATGCCCATGTGCATGAGGCTTTACGGTATCTTCTCACATTGACTATTTCCACCTGCATTTTCATTAAGAGAACAGTCATTGGTAATTGCAGGGAATATAATTTTTCCCAAAATTAGTTTTCACCAGTTGTATGGCTGGTGATTTGTAAACACCCTTTATTATTTTTACGAGCCTCTGTGCTGCCGTTGTAAAATATCAGCGTTTATGCCGCACTAAAGGTTTCTGTTTTACAGAGATCTCTCCCTTTATTGAAGTTGTGCACAGACATTACTTTATGCTTTGCTGCTTGTCAAGTTGTATCCTTATAAACAATGATGGCATGGAAGATTTAAAGCAATGAATGTTTATTCAATGTATAATGAAACTTATAAATACCTCTACTACCTGTTGGTGAATGGTATGATTAGGTTTTTTTTCATACAAAGGGGTAATGGTGTAGCCAGGGGTGTAACAAGTAACCACGGGGACCTTTAGCAAAACCTGGATTGGGGCCCCTCTTCACCATTCCCCCTGAGGAAGCTGACGCGAAACACGTGACAGGGGTCTCTAGGAGGTGCCACTAGTCGGGTCTGTATTGTGTATATGTTGTGAATCATGTTTTTTATCTAGGTGGGGGAGCCACATGGTTTGATTTTGTATTTATCTATACTTGTTTTTCCATCCCACCTTTTCCCCTACTTGCAATGCTATAACTTGATGTCCCGACGTATTGTGTGCACTCTCCATGTGGTCGTGTCTGTCTTTGCCAAGTTATCTATGTATTTTTTTTAATCAATTTCAATAAAGATATTTTTGAATATACATTTTTGTATTACATCTGTGTATATGCTGAGTGTCTGGGTTTGTCCCATCTAGGAGCTAGTCATTTTTGACACTTGCGTTCTATTTGTGTTGTACATCCGCATTCCAATTTTGTGTTTTATTGCTCATTGGTATCTCATAACCAACTAGCTTAAAAAACATATGAATATTTTGGTTTTCCTACTGTACGGGGTTAATGCACACAGTGAGGTCACAGTACAGGAATAATGCACACAGTGAGGTCACAGTACAGGAATAATGCACACAGTGAGGTCACAGTACAGGAATAATGCACACAGTGAGGTCACAGTACATTGATAAATGAGACTGGAAGGAGAAGCAGATACCAGGGTGCTGTCCTCAGACTAAAAACATGAAAACTAAATAATAAGATGGAAGCCTGGTTTGCGTTTCAAAGGCGGGCAGCCTTCCATCTTATTATTTAGTATTTATGTTTTTTAGTCAAGAAATGTTATTCTTTTTGAGGACAGCTCCCTGGTATCTGCTTCTTTTTCCAGTCTCATTAATTCAAGGGGTTCTACACGAATCACCAAGCAGTTTAGGAGCAGCAGTCCGAATCCTCACCGATATATAAATGATATAAAACTAAATCTGGTGAGTGTGTCTCATTCTACTGTAGACCTTTGTGTCTTTAGGGAGTTATACTATGGAGCTCAATGTATTCTTTTATCATCTAGACATTGCATTGATAAAGCACATAGTGAGTTCACAGTGATGGGAAAATCCGAATTTCCCTATGCTTTGTGGTAAACTGGTAACGATTATATTTTCCCTGAAATGGCGGTAAAAAAAAAAATCATTCTCACCTCATCCATTTGGGGGCGAAGAGGCTGCCTCAGCCATCTTGATTAAAGATCCTGTGTGAAATCTTGTGCGCAGTAACATATGACGTCACCTCGCCGGCCAGTGTGATGACGTTATCATGCACCGCATGAGATTTCTCGTTGGATCATCAATCAAGATGGCCACGGCGACCTCTTCGCACTCAAATAGATAAAGTGACTAGTGTTTATTTTTTATTTTTTCACCAATTAACCCCTGAAAGCCTTCATTTTCTATCTCAGATGCCGCGATGAGCAATGAATGTGGAATCTGAAGGGTTCAATGATGGGGGAGGGGCAGCGCAATCGCCGTTCCCCGTCATTCTGCCTCCTACTCACAAAGAAATGGGCTTCCTGATGATGTCATTAGTCATAAAGAAATTTTCTAAACTTCGCTCATTTCTAGTCACAGTATAGGGAAAATGCACACAGTGGTGTCACAGTACAGAGATAATAAACACAGTGATCTCACAGTACAGGGATAATAAATACAGTGATGTCACAGTACAGGGATAATACACACAGTGATGTCACAGTACAGGGATAATAAACACAATGATGTCACAGTACAGGGATAATACACACAGTGATGTCACAGTACAGGGATAATAAACACAATGATGTCACAGTACAGGGATAATACACACAGTGATGTCACAGTACAGGTATAATAAACACAGTGATGTCACAGTACAGGGATAATAAACACAGTGATGTCACAGTACAGGGATAATACACACAGTGATGTCACAGTACAGGGATAATAAACACAGTGAAGTCACAGTACAGGGATAATAAACACAGTGATGTCACAGTACATGGATAATAAACACAGTGATGTCACAGTACAGGGATAATAAACACAGTGATGTCACAGTACAGGGATAATAAACACAGTGATGTCACAGTACAGGGATAATACACACAGTGATGTCACAGTACAGGTATAATAAACACAGTGATGTCACAGTACAGGGATAATAAACACAGTGATGTCACAGTACAGGGATAATAAACACAGTGATGTTACAGTACATGGATAATGCACACAGTGATGTCACAGTACAGGGATAATACACACAGTGATGTCACAGTACAGGTATAATACACACAGTGATGTCACAGTACAGGGATAATACACACAGTGATGTCACTGTACAGGGATAATAAACACAGTGATGTTACAGTACATGGATAATGCACACAGTGATGTCACACTACAGGAATTATGGACACAATGGGGTCAGAATACATGGATAATGCAGTCATAGTGAGGTCATACTATGGGAATAATGGACACAGTGAGGGCACAGTACAGGGATAGGAAACACAGTGATGTCACATGTAGGAAGGAACAAGGGGCCGTCATTGATGGTCTGTACGTGTCACCGAGGTTCCTGGCCTCGGTGAGGTAAGAGCCGGTTTTTACAAGTGTCATTATTGCAGGTTGCAGTCTGACACTTCAACTGTTTAGTATGGCTGTAAAGCTGATCCGGGACAGGCCGGGTCTTGGCAGGCTTAAAAAGCAGTCAGCACTATCAGGTGGTGTGGAATTTACCTCTGACAGTGAAGCTATGGAGTCCTCTGTGCTGAAGGCTGAAGACTGCAAACAGGCATGCAGGCCGCCTAGAAGACTGACAGTGAACTTTTCTGTGGCTGAACATTCAGCCGGGTGTGAACTGACACCTAGGATTCCAGGTGAACACTGTTTTGTTTTTGCTGTGTATGAACAAGCACCAAGACTGTTATGTTTTGCTGAGTGTGAATAAAACACTAAAGTTTGATTTACAACCTGGTTCCTTGCCTCTATACTGCATCCGCTAACCTGTCTACCAGAGGAAATCCCCACACACAGTACAGGGATAATAAACACAGTGATATCACAGTACAGGAATAATGCACACAGTGAGGTCACACTACAGGGATAATGCACACAGTGATGTCACACTACAGGAAATATGGACACAATGGGGTCACAATACATGGATAATGCAGTCATAGTGAGGTCATACTATGGGAATAATGGACTAGAGCTGCAGCTAACGATTATTTGAATAATCGATTAGTTGCCGATAATTTCATAGATTAATCAGGAAAAAACACCAAAATGACAAAAAAAGGGGTTTATATGATTTTACTTGAAAGATTATGTTCAAAAACCATATTCAAACTAATTTAGAAGTTACATAATTATAAAATTTTTGCATTACAATGTAAAAAAGACAAGTTATGGGGGATCTGTGGATGACACTATTATGGGGGATTTGTGGATAGCACTGTTATGGAGGGGATCTTTGGATGGCACTGTTATGGAGGGGATATGTGGATGGCACTGTTATGGAGGATCTGTGGATGCCACTGTTATGGAGGATCTGTGGATGGCACTGTTATGGAGGGGATATGTGGATGGCACTGTTATGGAAGATCTGTGGATGCCACTGTTATGGAGGATCTGTGGATGGCACTGTTATGGGGGATCTGTGGATGGCACTGTTATGGGGGATCTGTGGATGGCACTGTTATGGGGGATCTGTGGATGGCACTGTTATGGGGGATCTGTGGATGGCACTGTTATGGGGATCTGTGGATGGCACTGTTATGGGGGATCTGTGGATGGCACTGTTATGGAGGATCTGTGGATGGCACTGTTATGGGGGATCTGTGGATGGCACTGTTATGGGGGATCTGTGGATGGCACTGTTATGGGGGATCTGTGGATGACGCACTGTTATGGGGGATCTGTGGATGACGCACTGTTATGGGTCATCTGTGGATGACACACTGTTATGGGGGATCTGTGGATGACACACTGTTATGGGAGATCTGTGGATGACACACTGTTATGGGAGATCTGTGGATGGCACTGTTATGGGGGGGATCTGTGGATGGCACTGTTATGGGGTGGAATCTGTGGATGGCACTGTTATGGGAGATCTGTGGATGACACTGTTATGGGGGGGATCTGTGGATGGCACTGTTATAGGGGGGATCTGTGGATGGCACTGTTATGAGGGGGGGTCTGTGGATGGCACTGTTATGGGGGGATCTGTGGATGACACTGCTATGGGGGGATCTATGGATGACACTATATAGCATCTTATGCTATATGTGTCATTGACAGATCTCCCCCATAACAGCGCCATCCACAGATCCCCCCTCATAACAGTGCCATCCACAGATCCCCCATAACAGTGTCATCCACAGATCCCCCTCCCCATAACAGTGCCATACACAGATCCCCCATAACAGTGTCATTCACAGATCCCCCTCCCAATAAGAGTGCCATCCACAGATCCCCCATAACAGTGTCATCCACAGATCCCCCTCCCCATAACAGTGCCATCCACAGATTCCCCATAACAGTGCCATCCACAGATCCCCCATAACTGTGCCATCCACAGATCCCCCTCCCCATAACAGCCCCGCCGCTCACAGCAGTAGACTATTCTGGCAGTAACTTTTACTTCAACTTTAAATCAGCGCATCTTTATTACCTGACAATGAAGCTCCAGTAACAGGCAGAGCAGGCGGCGGCGTTACGTCACTCACTCACGTGATGCGCCTGCTCCACCCACTTTATGAATGAAGCAGGCTGAGCAGGCGCGTCACGTGAGTGAGTGACGTTACGCCGCTGCCCGCTCTGCCTGTTATTGGAGCTTCATTGTCAGGTAATTAAGAAGCGCTGATTTAAAGCTGAAGTAAAAGTTACTGCCGTTTAAGGACCCGCAGGCATAGCGCCTGACCTCCCGCTCCCGCCCGCATAGCACCGAATCGGCCGATTATTCGATAACGGAATTCGTTGACACCGAATCCCGTTATCGAATATTATTGATAACTTTAATTAATCGTTGCAGCCCTATAATGGACACAGTGAGGGCACAGTACAGGAATAATGCTCACACTGAGGTCAAACTAAGGGAAGTGTGCTTACCTTCCGTTAAGGAGAAAGGAGCCACCACTGGGACCCGCACCTATCTGACATTAACGGCTTATGTCTGAAATGGAAATATCTGTTTAATTCAAGCGGATTTCCCCTTTAACAATGATGTTTTCTAACCTAATCACGTAGAATTTTCTACAGAATGTTATAAAACTGTTTCTGTCAATAAACACGAAACTTCTGCAGATCACGACTGAAAATGGAAGATGACGAGGCTTAGCTGCCTTATAAATTTATAGAAAGTTACTGGAATAGAAAGTTTGACATCATTCCTGGCATTTGATGGGTTGTGAGATGAATGAGGTACTTCTAGATCCTGCTTGGCATATACTATGTAAGGGTCTATTATAGCTACATTTGATCAGTACAATCACACCTGTTAGGAATACAATTTCTGGCACTTTTTACAAAGACATTCCTTTTTGATTGATCTTCTGCATCATACGATGAAACCAGTTTGCAAAGCAGTCTTAAGTATGAAGCCTGAAGATGACATGAGTTATTTCAGAGGCTCCAGACACAGAAATTCTTATAACATCTCAGTCACTTTGTTATCCTCCCCCTCACGATTAAGAGCACAGGCTGATGTGTTTCTGAAGGATCCGGTTGTCAACATGATGCAGATGTTTCTCCAACTTTACAAGTATTTGTTCCACTAAAAAATATTCTGATAATCTCGGTATGTTTTCTTCTAGTCTACAAGATTGTGAACCTGTCAAGTAATGATTGTGCCCTGTCTGTGAGCAGGATATGATAGATGAAGAGAAGCTGAGTTCGGGGGTATATAGGTTTATATGATTTGGAGCAGGATTTCAGAGTAAAAAGCTGACAGGACTCCTGGGAGAGACAGCAAGAGTCCTGATTACTCCACCCACACAGGATGATTGACAGCTTTCCTGGTATTAGTGTTTGTACGCAGAAGGCTGTCAATCATCCTGTGTAAACAGAAAGGCCGGGAGACGGCACCACATACGTAGTGTAGTACCGTATACACAATCGGTAATATCTCGCAAACAACCAGTGCAATTGCATCCACCTTATGAGGTTGTGAAGGACCTGAGCGGCCTGTATTGCAACCGCTGGATAATGAGATGTTCTTCCAGAAATCCTCCCACAGTCCCTGTCTCAGTAGTCCGGTATAACAATATTGCGTAGGTATCTCTACCTATACAATGTAACCATCCTGTGTGGGAGGAGTAATCAGGACTCTCACCGGGGGCATAGCTATAGGGCAGTGGCGGCGAACCTATGACACGGGTGCCAGAGGCGGGACTCAGAGCCCTCTCTGTGGGCACCCGCACCCTAGAAAAAAGTCTAAGGTGTAACAATCTGCCTTAGACTTTTTCTGCCATTCATCAGCGCAGGGCGCACTGTGAATGGCACAGGCAGCGCACTGAATGTAGGCAGACTATTATAGCTACATGATAAAGTACATGGAACATATACTATGCACTTTGCGATAAATAAGTGGGTTTTGGGTTGCATTTTGGGCACTCGGTCTGCAAAAGGTTTGCCATCACTGCTATAGGGGGTGCAGAGGTAGCAGTCGCTACCGGACCCAGGAGCCTGAAGGGGCCCAAAGACCCTTGTGCCACATAAGAAGACACCAGTATTATAGAAAGTGCATGCTGGTCAAGTTACACCTCTGGCAGGAGGGAAGGGGTTAGGGCACGAATTAGGCATGGAGGAGAGGGGGCGAATTGGCCATAGACCTTACAGGGAAACTTCACGAAGGGGCCGATTCCCAGGGAGCCCTCCTCACAGCCATCCAGTGGAAGTTTTGGGGGATGTATTTTGTGCTGGAGGCAGTATTTTGTGATGGACTGTGGTATTTGGCTCTGTTGGGGTGTTATAATGTTCCCCAATATGGTATTTTTGGCCCTGCCTTCCATAATTTGGACCCAACTACAAAAAGGGGGCACTTTTAGTATTTTTTTCAGGGCCACTTTAAGTTCCCAGTCTGCCCCTGGGGGTGCGTTTTAATTTTTTTTTGTTCTTCCCTGTCCCTGACCACAAAGCACTGAGGTAAGGGGGCCCAAGCTGAACTCTGCACCAGGGCCCATAAGCCTTTAGCTACGCCCCTGATCTCTCACGTCTCACCTAGAAGTCCTGTCAGGATGTACTCTGCTTCTTTTTCAGAAATCCTGCTCCATATCCTATAAAGCTACATATCACAGAGCCCAGCTTCTCCCCCTCTATCATATACTGCCCTCAGATAGGAGAGCAGAAATCCCCGGACAGGTTCACTTTAAATTCAATCAATCTGATCATATGAGCATGAGCTACAGTAAGAATACAACAAGCTCTCCAGTCTCTGTACCCAAAACTTATAGGGGTTTTCTAATCAAGCCCATTAGGGCATAAAGATTTATCGATCCAACCCATCAAAGCGTAGTGGTCCAGTAACTTCAATGGTCAGCATGTAATGCTGCATGTCCCCTGCGAGGTCACTGTAAGGGAGGTTTATGGCCAGTCACAGGTTACCCTCCTGATCATAGCTGGATCCAAAGTCATCAGCTGACCTAGGGAACATTTCAAAGTAAAATTGTGTATTTAAGAGGTCATACACAAGTACATCAGAAGATGGAGCACGTGACAACGTGACAGATGTCCTCTCTTCCAAATGTGACAACCAATCTGGCTATTTTTGAAGAGATGTTCACCAAGACTGGTTGGAAAAATAGCAATTTCTGTAAGAAAACCAAACATGATTAATACAATTGTATGCACCTTTGTAATATACTTTGCGTTCCACTGCCTCGCCAGTTTCTGCTTGCTTTCAATGAACGGAGATATTCTTGTTTAGACCTAGAGTCTGAAAAGAGGTTCAATACTAGACATAGGATTCACTAACAGCTCTAAAAGAATTTTCCGAGATCTTCTTCCTGATGACCTATCCTCTGGATATGTCATCAATACAGTATCTGATCGGTGGGGGTCTATCACCCGGGACCCCTGCTGATCAGCTGTTTGAGAAGGCACTGGCACTCATAGTAGCAGTGCAGCCTTCTTGCAGCATTCCCTAGGTCATGTAATGCCATGTTCATCAGTCACATGGTCTTGGCGCAGTGCTTGGTCAGCAAACAGAAGGCTGCAATGCCACTGCCAGCGCCGGTGCCTTCTCAAACAGCTGATTGGCTGGGGGCCCGGTTGTTGGATCCCCACCGATCAGATACTGATGACCTATCCAGAGGATAGGTCATCAATAAAAAGGTTTAGGAAAACCCTTTTAAAATGGAAACAGAATCCAAGCAACATTTTCCCCACTGCTTGGCTTGTAAATTTATAGTCCATTCTACATACGACATAAATACAGAAGCTTAAAGGGGTCATCCCATCTGAGACAATGGGGGCATATCGCTAGGATATGCCCCCATTGTCTGATAGGTGCGGGTCCCACCTTTGGGACCCGCACCTATAAGGAGAACGGAGCTCGGCTATTTCCGTCTGCTCCATAGAAATGAATGGGAGCAGTGGCCACGCATGCGTGGTGCACTCCCATTCACTTCAATGAGAGAGGCGGGGAGCTGCGCGTGGTGGTGGACGGACCCCGGGAAACCCAAGGTCCTCTAGCCACAACTCTCCCCGCTCCGTTCTCCTTGTAGGTGCGGGTCCCAGAGGTGGGACCTGCACCTATCAGACAATGGGGGCATATCCTAGCGATATGCCCCCATTGTCTAAGATGGGATAACCTCTTTAAGATCTTTTTGATCCTGATAAGAACCATCTGAGCACCCACGCAGGCACCTCCAATAACACTTCAGTTCTTGAATTTTTCATACAACCATGGGGACCCCCGAGATTTATCTTATAAATTCCTTCCATCCATGATACTTCGTGACCATTCACAGGTCCGTAGGTGTTTTGCGGTCCGCAAATTGCGGATCCGCAAAACACGGACACCGGCAATGTGTGTTCCGCAATTTGCAGACCGCACATCTCCGGCACTATAATAGAAAATGCCTTTTTTTGTCCGCAAATGCGGACAAGAAAAGGACATGTTCTATTTTTTTCAGGAACGGAATTGCAGATCCAGAAGTTCAGAACCGGAAATGCGGATGCGGACAGCACATAGCATCCGTTCCGGCCCCATCAAAAATGAATGGGTCCGCAAAATCCGGAACAGATCCAGAAAAAAATTGCGGATGTGTGAATGGACTCTTACATTGACCTTTCTCAGTAACTTAACTCCACAGACCTCAGCATAACCCCTGAAAACGTACTAGCCGCACTCACGCACATGAACTGGAGCGCAGACAAGAACAACATCTAGATTCATCAGGAAGGGAATGATTATTTCTCTTACCTGTCTCTCTGCCGCAGCCCTCAGAAGACGTTTATTACATTGCACATCTGCAATGTCATAAACTGAATTTTTAGTGTCTGTAAAATTTACGGGTGCAGAGCAATATCCTAAATACCCTTAAATGATGTGTACTGAACACTACAGCAATGCGTTATATGCTGTCTATGGCCTCTAGGGTTCACATTACATTGATACAACTGTGAAATTTGAACTTTGTAGAGCAGGGGTGAGCAACCTCTGGCATTCCAGCTGTGAAGCTACAACTCTCAGCATGCTCCATTCACTTCTTTGTGAGTTCTGAGAAGAGCAGAGCAAGTAAGCATGCTAGGAGTTGTAGCTTCACAACGGCTGGAGTGCCAACCACTGTTGTTGAAGAAGCTGGTTAGCTACCAGTGATTCCCATAAGGCTGAGCAAAAATTCCCAATTAGTATTGGACTCAAAGATCCATAGGACATAAGACAATAGTTTACATAACAGAAAATAAGTACAAAAAATATTTCATACTCATTTAGACTTCCCTGGTGGTCTGTGGTAGTAGAAATGTCAAGGGCACTAGCCCTGATGATTTTGGCAGTTGAAGGATAGTACCATTGCAGCGACCGGGCCGCAGGGGCAATAAATATGTGAGTTACGGTGGGCCGATGGGGGTAGTAGTAGTTCTGAAGAGCTGCCTGGGTCGGCGTGCAGTGAATGGAAGGAGAGCACCAGTTTCTTCGGGGCACACTCTGTTCTTCACGGACTCCCACCAGATGGTGGTTGAAGTGCCCTTGGTGGTGTGGTTTTTAAGGTGCCGTGGAGGCAGGGTCCCTGGTGTTCGTGACGCCCAGCACCATAAGGTGCAAATAGGTGATAAGTTCGCACAATAAGGAGACAAGTTCTCTGGACAAATACCCAGTACTTTACTGAAGCTGATCCAAAGGTCATCAATGTGCACACAAGTCATTTACAGCAAGGCTGCTTCTACAAGGTTAGTTCCCAGGTTAGTTCCCAAAAGTTCCCAGGTTAGTTCCCAAAAGTTGCATAAGGGGTTGTTTTCCTCTATAACAACCAATCCCTTGTTTCTCCAGGCTGGAGGGATGGACTATCTCTGCTGTACTGTATAGTCATATACTTCTGTATCCTCTTTAGGAATACTATCTCCTGACAGGTGGCCTTTCTGTCTTTGGTTATGGTGGGCAGTCAGTAGCTTAGAATCTCTCCACCAGATACAGTGGAGGCTAGAGCATGATAAACGACAATTACCTTCCTTTGCCAATATGATTAAACTCCTTCACTGTATTTGCAGTCACCACTTCTGCAGGGAGGCTATTCCATGCATCCACTACTCTCTCAGTAAAGTAATACTTCCTGATTGCATTTTTGAAATCTGAGATTTGTAAATTAACTGTTAAACAAACTCAGGCTGGGAATGTTGCAATGCCACTGCCACAGAGGCCCCCTAGAAATGTCGAAGATGGGTTACTGCAGGTTCTGGTAGACTGAGAGTTGTTGATAGAAGACCTTATCGGGTCCATTGAGCCACCGCCATTCCTGCATATCGGGATCATTCATCCATTCCGTTTCCGTGCTCCCCTGTTCCTGTGTCGCTGCCATTGGACTCCTTCCCCTCTTCGAGTAACCTCTACAAGCAATTGTGCAGGGAACCATAACAGAATAATCTGGCTCAAAAAATGGAGTCCGCGGTGACGCTTTTGAAAAAAACAAGTTATAGAGCTACAAGAATTCAGAACCACTTATCAGGAAGAGTTTTCCCAGTTACAAAGTGTGGTACAAGATCAACAAGGGGAAATAATCGCCCTACAGAGACAACTCCTGGAGGGGCAGGCCCCAGCTGGAGATACGCGCATGCCGCTCCCAGCAAGGTTTAATGGAGATCGACGCCAATTCCGAGGTTTTTTGAACCAATGTCGAATCTATTTCGAAATGAATCCAGCCCGGTTCACTACTGGAAAGATGAAGGTATTGTTCATCATCAATCTTCTGTCTGATGAGGCTCTCGCATGGGCATCTCCATATGTGGAGACCGACAGCAGCCTTCTGTGGGATCTGGAGACCTTCATCTCCGCCATAAGTCAGGTGTTTGATGATCCTAATCGTTGTGCTACTGCGGAACTAAAACGACATAATCTACGCCAAGGAAACCGTTCAGTGGCCGTTTACACAGCCGAATTCCGCCACTGGGTGACCGACACCACCTGAAATCATGCCGCCCAAAAGAGTCAGTTCCGGCGGGGGTTGTCTGAACAAATGAAAGATGAACTTGCTAGGACAGATATTACAGAAGACTTTGAAAACTTCATTCAACTTTGAATCAGAGTCGATCAGAGACTTACTGAAAGGAGGGAGAAAGCATGGGTGCAGGAACACCAACCCACCTATTTTTTCAGACCATCGGCTCCCCGTAATCCTGAGCCTGCACCGGAACCTATGCAAATCGATGTATTTTGGAGATCCATAACTGTAGCAGAAAAGGAAAGACGCATCTCAGAAGATCTTTGTCTCTACTGCGGAAAACCGAGACATTATGCTATCGACTGCCCAAGAAGGGTCCGTAGAATAAACGCGGTCAGAGAGATAGAAGAACAATTGGAATCAGAAATTCCATATTCCATACACTCTGAAATAAACTCTATTTCCCCTATTGCTTGGAAGAAAGACCAAACTACTATCCCCGACTCATTTCATGGTACCCATTCAGATCTTCACCTCTGAACTCGAAATCTCCTGCTCTGCTATGCTGGACTCTGGGGCCGGTGGCAATTTTATGGACTTAACATTTGCACATAAAAACCATATCCCACTATTAAAGAGAACAACACCATTGGATATGGAGACTGTGGACGGTTCACCTCTTTCCTCAGGTCCAGTTATGCAAGAAACGGTAAAGCTCCAAATACGCATCAACATTGATCACCTTGAGGATATCCATTTTTCTTTGATCTCTTCACTCAAATTTCCCATAATCTTGGGAATCCCATGGTTGGCGATTCATAATCCATCAATTGACTGGGAAAATTATGTACTACACTTCCCGTCGGAATTCTGTCAGTGTAATTGCCTGCAAGACCCTCAGTCTTCGGCTCCAGTGATCCCTCTGGTTCCGGAACAGTCTACAAGTGAGTTATTACCTCTGCCACACAAGAATTGTCGGGATGTTGGCGACAAGAAAAATGCAGATAAGCTTCCTCCTCACCGTTCTTACAACTGTCCGATTGAACTATTACCGGGAGCGGAAATACCGTTTGGCTGCATTTATCTGCTTTCTGATCCTGAATTGAAGGCTTTGAAAAAATATCTAGATGAAGATCTAAAAAAGGGGTTTATCCGACCCTCTACCTCTCCAGCTGGTGCTCCTTTTTTCTTTGTGGAAAATAAAGATTCCTCTTTATGCCCCTGTATAGACTACCAGAAACTTAATAGTATCACAGTAAAAAATCGGTATCCCCTTCCTTTAATATCTGAACTTCTCGAAAGACTGCGCACTGCCAGAATATTTACAAAACTCGATCTCAGAGGAGCATATAACCTGGTCCCTATTCGTCCGGGTGACGAATGGAAGACTGCTTTCCGAACTCGGTATGGACATTTTGAATACCTCGTTATGCCTTTCGGACTGTGTAATGCGCCAGCTACATTTCAACACTTTGTTAACGATGTGTTCCGGGACATGTTGGATCAGTTCGTAATAATATACGTGGACGACATTCAAATTTTTTCTGAAAGTCTGGAGCAACATCGTATGGACGTCTGCAAGGTTCTACAGAGACATCGAGAACACCAACTCTACATTAAACTCGAGAAATGAGAATTTGAAAAAACAACTGTTCAGTTTTTGGGATACATCATTTCTCCGAAGGGTCTAGGGTCCATTTTCTACAGGAGATTCATCCGGAATTTCTCCAGAGTCATCAAACCAATCATACAACTCACAAAGAAAACCATACACTTTACCTGGACTCCCGAGGCACAAGATGTATTTAGTCAACTAAAGACTCTGTTCACAGGTGCACCAATACTAATCCATCCAGATCCAGAACTACCATTCATGGTAGAAGTGGATGCATCTGATTCAGCAATGGGGGCGATTTTGTCACAACGTGCAGGAGATAAAGAGTTGCTTTATCCTTGTGCCTATTTTTCTCTCCAAATGTCCCCAGCCGAGAAAAATTTCGACATCGGGAATAAGGAACTACTTGCAATCAAGGAAGCTTTCTCGGAATGGAGACACCTTTTGGAGGGGGCCACCATTCCCGTAACCGTCTTGATTGATCACAAGAACCTTGAGTTTCTGCATAACGCCAAAAGATTATCCTCCAGACAGGCCAGATGGAGCCTGTTCTTTTCTCGTTTTAACTTTATTATTACCTACCGTCCAGGTTCTAAGAACGGCAAAGCAGACGCGCTATCCAGAATGTTTTCTGACTCCTCCCAAGAAAATAAGAATCAAACCACGATCCTGCCTGAAAGAAACTTCTTGGGGGCCACCCATTCGGGGGATTTATGGAAACTAATTAAAGACGGATATCAGAGTGACTCTTTTCTTAGCCACCCCACTAGTGAGGTTAACCTTCACTTCAAGGATGGTTATTGGATCAAACCGGATCATCAACTATATGTTCCCGAAATAGCTCGACTTGAAGTCCTTAAACTGGCTCATGATTCCAAGTTGGCCGGTCACTTGGACATAAAAAAAACTCAAGAACTGTTATCTCGTTCCTTCTGGTGGCCCAATTGTAAAGGGGATGTGAGGTATGTTTCTTCATGTTTGAAGAAAAAAAGGTATGTTTCTTCATGTTTGACCTGTGCGCACTAGAAGACGCCACGTTCTTCCCCTCTGGGATTATTACAACCACTTCCGGTTCCATCTCGCCCTTGGGGCTCAGTCTCTATGGACTTCGTGGTCGATTTACCTCCTTCTCAAGGAATGAACACTATCCTTGTCGTCATAGACCGTCTTACCAAGATGGCACACTTCATCCCTTTCAAAGGAATACAATCTGCAAAACAGACAGCAGAACTCATGATCCGTGAAGTGTTCCGGCTACACGGGATTCCAGACAAAGTGGTCTCTGATCGCGGAGTACAGTTCACGTCCAAATTCTGGAAAAACTTCTGTTCTGCCCTTGGAATCAAAGTAAATTTGTCATAAGCTTTTCATCCACAATCTAATGGTCAAACTGAAAGAACTAATCAAACCCTCGAACAGTATCTACGCTGTTTTATTACCCATTTACAAGATGACTGGATGGAACATCTCTCCACTGCAGAATTTGCGTACAATAACTCGGAACACAGTTCGACTTCTTTTAGCCCGTTCTACGCAAACACAGGCCTCCATCCAGTCTTCATTCCCCATCTGCCAATCACCACGGCCCTCCCAGCAGTAACCGAACAGTTAACTAACCTGCAAGAGGTACGGGGACAAAGTGTGGCTGTCTACAAAAAATATTAAGCTGAGAGTCCCTTCTCAAAAACTGGGTCAAAGATACATTGGACCAGATCAGATTTCGGCTCAAATTAATGATGTCACATTTAAACTCAAACTCCCATATTCGCTCAGGATACATCCGGTGTTCCATTGTTCACTCTTCAAACCATTTGTTGAGAATACTTTCCCTGATCGCTTTTTGCTTTTTGCCAGTCAGGGTGCATGGAGAAGAGGAGTTTGTTGTAGAAAAGATCCTGGACTCTAGAATTTGTCGAAGAAAACTGCAGTATTTGATCCGTTGGAAGGGTTATGGTCCTGATGAGGACTCGTGGGAACCCAAGGAGAATGTACACACTCCCAGGCCTATCTTGGAGATGCCCGGAGGTCATCGTGGAGGAGGGGGAGTACTGTCAGGGATCGAACCGGGAGACTCCGGCGTCCTAGGCTGTAGCCTTGCTCATTAGACCACAGAGCTTCCTGGACAGTTTCTGTTACTTTTTGAACCACCTCCTTGACCTGAATTCTCCTGCTTTTGGTTTGACCAATCAGATCTGTGTACGCCCTATTTATGGAAGACCATGTCACTTCCTCCCTTGCCAGATTATTGAGCTATCTCAGCCGTAGTCTTGCTTCAGCCTCTCAGTATTTGTCTGCTAACCTGCTCGTGTACCGAACTCTGCCTCCATTGACTACTCTCCTGCCTCATCCTGAATCCTTGTACCTGCCATCTCGTGTACCGAACTCTGCCTCCATTGACTACTCTCCCGCCTCATCCTGAATCCTTGTACCTGCCATCCCGTGTACCGACCCAGGACTGCCTGACTACTCTCTTGCCTTCCTCGTTCTTCGGCACTCATCTACCATGTGGACCTTATCGGGTCCATTGAGCCACTGCCATTCCTGCATATTGGGATCATTCATCCATTCCGTTTCCGTGCTCCCCTGTTCCTGTGTCGCGCGCCATTGGACTCCTTCCCCTCTTCGAGTAACCTCTATAAGCAATTGTGCAGGTAACCATAACAATGGCACTCATTCTAAGTACCATATTTCTCAATGTATTGTCACCAGACAACTGGCATAAATACATTTATAAATATGCTTCCCTTCCATTATAAAGTTGGCTGCCTGCATCCACCACTAGGGGGAGCTCAGTGCATAGGAATTTATACAGTTACCATTTACTGGAATGGAAGATGAAATAATATCTTTGCATTGAGCTCGCCCTAGTGGCGGCTGCATGAAAATGCAGTGTTTTCTTGTCAGGAGGTGTTTAGCGCTGGGCCCCCCTTCCCCCTGGGCCTCATAGCAGCCGCATGGTCTGCCTCCACTGAAGTTACTGTATGTCACTGCTCTAGTGGTATCATCCTCAGTGGGCAGGTGATCTGAAATATATGCTTGAAGGAGGTCCCTTCTTCTGCTGGACCCTATAACAGCGGTGTGTACTGCCTCTGTTGTACTGTTGGTATAGCACGCCGCTATTATATGTGAATGCAGAGCTCTGCATATCAAAAAAGAGCCATTAAATTCGACAGAACAGCTTTCAGTAAGAAGCGGAGAAATGTTTCATGTTTGGATCTGAGTGGAGGGATTGACTGCCTGTTGAACATTTTATGGTTTTGCAGGACTACACATAGCATCTAATGAAATGGTCATTGTGTTAATTTCTTCCCCAAATCCTTTTTTGAATTCTGATGATAGCAGCAGAGAGGAAAATGAGATTTTGCTGCGAATGTGTCAAAAACATTTTCTCCACCTTTATCAGTATTTCACTGCAGCCAAAGCCTTAATGCCTTAGGAAACCGCTTTTTTTGTAAACTTACCATCATGCGAAGCCTGAACACGTAATTACTTAATCTACTCCTGTGTGACACTGAGCATCAGGAAGCTGAAATATGGGGAGTTGTTAGGTGGGATTCTGGGGTCCTCACATTGTAGACCTGCTTTAGCTGTCTCTTTGCTTGTTACTGGTCGGATACAATGTATATGTGAAACTATTTTACATTAGTAGAAGAAAGGATATTTTTGCTTCATTAATGCTCGTTTTATTCCAGCTGATTTGTGATATCCTCAAATTTTGGTTTTGACTTTCGTTGTCTTATGGATGGGATTTCAAGTTACATTTCTTGGCTTCACTCACTAGGAAAAGGTCCACTTCCTCAAGGACACAACTGAAAACTTGGCTTGGTTCTACACACTACCTTGGCTCCAAATCAGGTTCTAGTTGCTTCGAACATCCTAACTTTGTTCTCACCTAAAATGGTCCTGATAATGACTCCAGCTACATAAATTCCTGACTTTTCGTGGCAGCAGGCAATTCCCATCTAAAAGTCGAAATCTGACAAGAAAATATTTTGTCTAACCAACAAGAACATTTATTTATGCATAATTTTAGACGCCAAAAAAAGATGTTACTACTGGATACTGTCTTCTGTGTCTCATCTCCTTCCAGGACCTCAAAGAGATACATCTCTAGTATACCATTGTTTTCTTATCTTTTTCCTTTCCAAATTTCTGTCGATTTTCTGTGTTTGACCCAACTTGTCTGTCGCTTGCATGCCCATTACAGAATTAGATCCTTGCTGACTATGTCTTCAAGCCCAGCTACTGTCACGAGGGTGTCGAGGACCACGCCTGACTCCGTTATACCCGGGGTCAGGAAGTCGCAGCGGTTGGCTGCACGCTCTATTTAAGATAGGGCTGTTTTCCTTATGGTAGCTTTCTGGGTTTGCTTAGCAAACCCTTTTGGCTCACTCAGGGATCCGTAGCTCCTTCTCCTCAGCTGTTCCTTGTCCAGCACTCCCAGACCTCCTTATATTTCTCTCTCACACTTCTCTGGTTGCCAGAGATAGAGCTTCCTGCCGGGACATCTATTCTGACCTTCTGGAGCTGTGTTGCTGCGTTCGCTGGTAGTTGGTCCAGTACGCTACCCTCCAGATCCCTGTTGGACCTTTTTGGTTTATTGTGGTCGCCCACCTGGGTGTATGTGTTTGTATGTTTTGTCTGTCCTCTCCCTGGTGTTTCCCTCTTAGTGATAGTGGTGTGGACTAGCGATCCCACCGGCCTGTTCACTATCCAGGGCTCATATTAGGGAAAGCCAGGGTTTAGGCACGCGATCGCCGCACGGGTGAGGAACCCGTCTAGGGACGTCAGGGCAGTCAGGTGCCAGCCGCAAGGTGAGTTAGGGGTCACCACCTTTCCCTCTCCCTTGGGCAGGGCTTTCCCTGTTTTCCTCCCTGTGCGTGTCGTCGGTCATTACAGCTACTTGGTCATCTACTGGAAACTATACTAGGAACTGCAAACTGGGTATTCAGTTGGCAAAGTTCACATTTCCTTTTGGGAATGAAGAATGGGAGAATACCTTAGATCTCATACCTCACATTAGCATACGTCAGATTTCTGTGCATTTTCACACCAATAACATGTTATTTGTGTTTTTTGGTGCAGATTTGATGCTGTTTTGCTTAAGATTTCACCTTTCATTGAAAAGGATAAAAACTGCACAAAAGAATGGCACAAAGAATTGGCATGCTTCAGATTTGTGACATCTCATAAACTTTGCTGGTACTGTGTTACGCTGAGGTTTTTCGGTAATTTGCAGTGTGTGCAGAGGGCCTAATAGTATCTTAGAACTGTCCTTCACTTTTGCTATCATGCTTCTTCCAGGCTCCTCAAAGTTGCCTCTGTCACTCTTCTCGCTGTGCAATTCTACACTCCTGGCCTGGCATCTGGCCAGGAGCATCTAATTTCACTCTTAGACTAGAGTTTGTGAAAAGCAATGCACTGTGGACTTTCTGGATATCTGCATAAGGATGCATTCACACGACCATAAGTGTTTTGCAGTCCGCAAACCTTGGAACTGCAAAACACGGATCCCGGCCATTCATGCCACATCCTGGTGCGGACCCTTTCATCTCAATGGGTCATTGGTCTGCCTGTTATGACAAAGTATAGGACATGTGCTAACTTTTGTGGCACAGCTGGACAGATGCGGAAGGACACAAAAGGGCTTCCATGTGCTTCCACATCCATGTGGCCACTTTGCACAAAATTGGACATCTTAGAGTCCATGGGACACACCATTATGCGGCGTGCACATGGCCGGATCTGCAGTTTTCGGACTTCAAAACACTTACGGTCGTGTGAATGCCTAAATTCATTCATCAGGTATCACACTGTACTGATCTTTTTTTTTTTCAACATCATTGGGCAAAGGTTAAATGGGCCTTCTAAGGAGAGACATTTGTGCCATATCCAATGTGGTAGTGGCACTTTTGGTGGGAGTCCCATTTCCCCATTTCCCCAACAATGTCATGGAGTTTCAGAGAACCAAATGTACTTTCTAGGAAATTTCTATAACTACCCTAGACTATTCTGGAGACAGCCGCGCACTATAGTGTGGCCCTGGGCAAAATTTAAAGTGGGGCCCCAAATCCTGAAATATTGGACCAGAAGTCTGGCAGGACATTGTAGGCACGGACAACGGTTGCAACCACAGCAGCTGATTGTACAGTAGAATGTCACATTATTTTCCTTTAGCCTTTTCACTGTAAGCTGCTGATCCTGCAGCCTCTTTGGGTATGTTCAAACAAAGTATTTTCTGTGCTTAAAAAAACCTAATGCAGAATCTGCATCAGGTTTTTTTGGATGTATTTTTTTCTGATGCATTTTATAACACACTTTTTAATGCAGTTTTGATGTGGATTTTCATTAATGCCCATTTTTAAAGGGAATTCTAGACATGAAACCCACATGAAGAATGGCCAGGGCACTTAATTTTTTTCATGGTGCAGTTTATAAAACCACAAGCAGAAAAAAGGGGTTATCCCATCCGGGCCCCTGAAGTGAAGGGAGAGAACAATGTGCATGCATGGTCACCCTCCATTGTACTATGAGTGTTTTGAAAAAAGATGATCACTGGCAATTCCATTACAGTGACTGGAGATAATGCTGCACATGCACACCGTTATGTGGGATCTGTGGATGACACACCGTTATGGAGGATCTGTGGATGACACACTGTTATGGGGGATCTGTGGATGACACACCGTTATGGGGGATCTGTGGATGACACACCGTTATGTGGGATCTGTGGATGACACACCGTTATGGAGGATCTGTGGATGACACACTGTTATGGGGGATCTGTGGATGACACACTGTTATGGGGGATCTGTGGATGACACACTGTTATGGGGGATCTGTGGATGACACACTGTTATGGGGGATCTGTGGATGACACACTGTTATGGGGGATCTGTGGATGACACACTGTTATGGGGGATCTGTGGATGACACACTGTTATGGGGGATCTGTGGATGACACACTGTTATGGAGGATCTGTGGATGACACACTGTTATGGAGGATCTGTGGATGACACACTGTTATGGAGGATCTGGCTGTGATACGGCCACAATGTGTGACATACAGTAGCTTTACAGATGCTATTTGCAGCCCTGGTCTTCTCCCCCCAAGTACTGAAAAGAAAAAGAAAAAGAAAAAAAAAGACACTGCTAATTTGGACCTCAGATTCTTAATTTATACTCCAATGCCCCCCCCCCCCCCAATTAACAATGAAGACCACCTAAACAATGCTGTCTTCAATAGTTTAGCTAGAGCATTCTATGGCCCAGACAGTCATGCGGTAATTGAAGGCTGCACGGCCAGGTCACAAGCACGCCGTTACTAGTTCATACTGGAGTCACAGGGATTATTACAGATAGGTTACACAAAACATAGACATACACATAAACAGTAATTAAATATACTATGTTAAATAGACCCGGAAAGAGTAAGTAAAAACCCACTCAGTGTACATGAATACACCAACCAACAAGAATAAACTGAGATAAACGGGTAGATCATCAAAAATAAATGCTTTATTGAATAAAAGATACATAAACGAGACATGAGACAACAGATAAAAAATGGCTACATCTGAGGAGGCATGTTAACACAAATGAGACATGGGGAGGGGGGGGTGGAGTATGCAATATAAAAAAGGAGGTAGAAAAAAGGAGTACAGTACCTCACTGATTTCTGTATGTGTAACTGCAACCACAGATATTCAATGTAGGGGCAAAAAACCCTTTGAAGATGCTAAAGTGCAAATGCTGAGTGGCGAAACGCCATATCAATAAGTGGTTGCAGATTACACCGCGACACGTGGATGTATAATGGTTCCAAGATGTGGGACGATATAACAGCCAGCAGAAGGTTAAAGTGCAAGTGCATAAGAAGTCACCATATCAATGGTCAAATACCACAATTGTGGCTGTGGTGACAGCTTAAACCTCCAAATACATAAAAATCTGGCTCAGGTGCACAGTAAACATCTACAAGTGGGTATAGCTGAGCACCTAGAGCCGATAAAAACACATCCCTCAAAGTCCACAACAATATAGCATATCTACATACCCATGATATGGAGATATATACCTCAGGAGAGCCACGTAACCCCGACGCGCGTTTCGGCAGATGCCTTCCTCACAGGGAGCACACACAGGGGGTACAAGGAGCTCACAGACAGCTCACAGAGGGGACACACCCCAGGAGCAGAGGGGACACAGGGAGCACATATGGGGGACACAGGAGGCACAGGGAGCACACACAACTCACACAGGGACTCCCACTGGGAGCACAGGGGGCACAGGGTGCACACACAGGGAGTGCGTATGATGTCTGTGGCAGCAGTATTGTAATGCTGCACAGTCAGGGAGGTCTGGTGAGACGGGGAGACTGTGCGGGATGGACGGCAGCAGACCGCTGCAGCATGTTAGAGTGCCAGTGACCTGGAGCAGGGGGAGGAAAAAAGACTTCCACCGTCCCCCACTTAACTTGCAAACAGCAGGGGGTCCCATTCAAAAATGGGGCCCTGCGCGCACATGAAGGACCAGCTTTGCCATGCTTCTTCACCTCTTTGCGGACACCACCGACTAGCTTCCACAATTAGACGGAGGTCATGGGACTCTGTTCTCCCCAAAGATAGAGGTCCCAGAGCTAGGACCCTATCTATGACCCCTTTATGGCACAATATGACTTGAACGACTGTAATAAAAAATTTTTTTTTAGTACTTTTACTTTGTAGAACCTCTTCAGATATCACCCGATTTCCAGGGCTTCTATCAGTGGGACACCCTGTGATCCCCATCCCGCTTGACCCTGGGGAGCTCACAAGGGTTTACACAAGTGTAAGATGAAAAATAGAAAAATCTACTACTTTTTATAAGCCCTTTAGGGAAATGAGATCTAAGATATGAACTGCGTCAGTCTGCTGAGAGGGTAATTTATAACTCAGAGGATGGCAGTGACAGCAAATAGGCAAGAATGAACTGAATGATGACAGACAGGAAATCTTGATGCTTGCCAGAAGACGTTCCTCTTTGAATCCGCTGCTTCTGTAGCCGCCTATTGATTCACAACAGTAATGGCCCTTATGGTAATGTACGTCTTAAATTATTTTAAAGCCTAAATATTTATCTGTAATAAAAGCCTGCCTTCTGTCACCAGTCAGCAGCGCGCCGTGTTTTCTAGTAACGTGGTTTCCTAAATCCACTAATACATCTTATAGCTGTCAGCAAGTTAAACAGTGGGATAGCGGCGTATGTAACTGTAGGGAGATTTTACAGACATGTGGCGTTCATACATTTGTGTTCGCTTGCAAGTAAACTTTGCTTTTCCTGTTGAAAAGAACCATTGTATGAAATGCCTCCATGTGCCAAAGGAGACAATAAGTCAATTAAAGATTAGTAGCGAGGAGCGGCAGGGGCAATATTCGAATTTGAGATATTGCGCAAATATTTTGTAGAATATCCGTCATATATTTCGTAATCAAGAATATTCTATTATATTCTTGATTGCGAAAATCGGCAATGTAATATTCGCGTAATGCGTGTGAAATACCAGCGTGGGTCACTTATGCTACATTTTTCAAGCTGGTATAAGTTTACTGGGACTGGAGAAAATGGTTGGCACGGCAGAACATTAGAATAGATTTATATGCAGATAGAGTGCTCCAATATACTTACGCTTGCGAATTTTTGGCAATTAATGATGCACATATTTTTTCGCAATACGTGCAAGTTGTGACATCACATCACTATGTCTGTAGCATGTATATATGGACAGCAGAACCTATCAGCTACTCTATAGATCAATCTCACCTACACTGACTATCTCCCCCAACTATCTGAATGATATACACTCACCTAAAGAATTATTAGGAACACCAGACTAATACGGTGTTGGACCCCCTTTTGCCTTCAGAACTGCCTTAATTCTACGTGGCATTGATTCAACAAGGTGCTGATAGCATTCTTTAGAAATGTTGGCCCATATTGATAGGATAGCATCTTGCAGTTGATGGAGATTTGAGGGATGCACATTCAGGGCACGAAGCTCCCGTTCCACCACATCCCAAAGATGGTCTATTGAATTGAGATCTGGTGACTGGGGGCCATTTTAGTACAGTGAACTCATTGTCATGTTCAAGAAACCAATTTGAAATGATTCAAGCTTTGTGACATGGTGCATTATCCTGCTGGAAGTAGCCATCAGAGGATGGATACATGTTCTCATTCTGTTTACGCCAAATTGGGACTCTACCATTTGAATGTCTCAACAGAAATCGAGACTCATCAGACCAGGCAACATTTTTCCAGTCTTCAACAGTCCAATTTTGGTGAGCTCGTGCAAATTGTAGCCTCTTTTTCCTATTTGTAGTGGAGATGAGTGGTACCCGGTGGGGTCTTCTGCTGTTGTAGCCCATCCGCCTCAAGGTTGTGCGTGTTGTGGCTTCACAAATGCTTTGCTGCATACCTCGGTTGTAACGAGTGGTTATTTCAGTCAACGTTGCTCTTCTATCAGCTTGAATCAGTTGGCCCATTCTCCTCTGACCTCGAGCATCCACAAGGCATTTTTGCCCACAGGACTGCCGCATACTGGATGTTTTTCCCTTTTCACACCATTCTTTGTAAACCCTAGAAATGGTTGTGCGTGAAAATCCCAGTAACTGAGCAGATTGTGAAATACTCAGACCGGCCCGTCTGGCACCAACAACCATGCAACGCTCAAAATTGCTTAAATCACCTTTCCTTCCCATTCTGACATTCAGTTTGGAGTTCAGGAGATTGTCTTGACCAGGACCACCCCCCTAAATGCATTGAAGAAACTGCCATGTGATTGGTTGACTAGATAATTGTATTAATGAGAAATAGAACAGGTTTTCCTAATAATTCTTTAGGTGAGTGTATATATAGGTTAACTGTCTAATGTAATAACACAAAGCAAAGAGCACAGCAATGACACTGATGTCTCTTTCATAACTGCAATAAACTTTAGAAAATAGCTGCTGGGGAGGTTCTTATATAGTAAGGGGTAGGCAACTTTTCTATTGGTTGCTAGGGATGTTGCTAAGCTGTGACAAAGCCTTCTCATTGGTCTACCAGCTAGAAGAAGGGAGAGATGATTACCTGATGTGTACTGTGTTAGAAAAAAATAAATATAATAATAATATTCGTCATTACAAATATATAACACTACATTCTAAATATTTGCGAATTCTCGAAGTGCCGATATTCGCGATAAAAATTTGCTTTTTGAATATTTGTGCTCAACACTATTAAAGAGCAGATTTGTACCTATGACACCGGCTGACCTGTTACATGTGCACTTGGCAGCTGAAGACATCTGTGTTGGTCCCATGTTCATATGTGTCCTCATTGCTGAGAAATATGATGTTTTAATATATGCAAATGATCCTCTAGGAGCAACGGGGGCGTTGCCATTACACCTAGAGGCTCTGCTCTCTCTGCAACCTCCGCAACCTCTCCACTTTGATTGACAGAGACATAAGCCCTTTAAATGTCACACTATGAAATATTATATTAGGGCAGGGATGGGACCAGCTGTCCTCCTGTGTTCATGCTTATCTTAGCTCAAATTTAGTTAAAGGGGTTGTCCAATCCTTTACTCAGTACAGGCCATCGCTATCTAAGCTGTTCTGCAGCAGCTCTGGCGCGGGAAATTAGCGCCGGACATACACTGCTCAGTCCGTTATGAGGTGGACATAGCTGGTTACTGCAGTGCTGCTTCCATTCACTTCAAGTGACCAGAGCTATGTAGTTCTGGCACCGAGTTTCAGTGGGGGTGCAGGGTGTCAGATGGTGGCCAGTCAGATAGCGATAGCCTATCCTGAGGCCTAACCAACTTGTACAACCCCTTTAAGGACTCGAATTTCTTATTCAACAAATGATCACAACATGCTAGCAAAACCCTTGATAGGCTGCAATTCACAACACAAACTATGGGTGGCTAAATGCAGACACATATAGGATAGACATCTTATGATACAATATCACAAAATCATGTTTTCTTTGTGTTTTTCAACAAAAAGATTGTATAGGCACCTTCAATACTGCACGGCCATTAAGAATTCAGACCGCGATCTTCAGTTAAATATCAGGCAGCTGTGGCCTAATTGGCTGTGCTGTTCTTGAACGGATCACAACCACGCCGTGTGGTTGTACCCTAATAGGGCCCTGTAGCTCTCCTCCTGGCTGAGGCCCATCATACATTTGGCTATTCATGTTGATGGCCGTGTTAGATGTGTATATTATATTTTTTTACCGCTCACAATTGGGTGTACCTAACCTAAATCTGTTGACTGCAGTGAAGAGTCGCTTGCAGGCAGTGAATACAGACTCCCATAACCCACCTGCTACCTAATTCCATTCAGTTCCTATTCATTCCATGCAGACGTTTACACCGTTTAGTTGGCTTTTGACCTATTAAAAGAAAATGCCAAACAAGATGGTGGAGATTTATTGCACCTGATTGATTTGTTGCGGGCGCGTGTATGATCACTTTTACAACAGTTGAAGACATGACAGAGTCCTTGGAGGGACAATCATTTATGCCGACATATGGAGAGGTTTTATATTCTACCTGCAGCCCTGTATCTTCTTTTATGCACAGAACCATTCACTTTGGTTAAACATGTGCTGCATTACAATGTGCCGTCCTGTGGGTCTGTCAGGAGCCGAAATTATTATTTTTTTTTTTTTTTTAGTTTGGTGGAGTTTTCTTTTGTTTTTGTGGCTTTAAAAGAGCCTAAAAAAACTGCAGTTTATCACAAGGGCATCCATAAATTTGCCACTTTGTACTGTTAAAAAATGTCATTGAAACCACGTTTCTTTTTTTGCATAATACATTTTTTATGGCCTCTTTCAGTGGTGTTTTTGTATTAACAAATGTGTAAATAGCGTTTTTTCAGGCATCTTTCTAGTGTTCAGGGAAGAATAAAATGCCTGAAAAATACAAATTCTTCAAAATGATGCCATTTTAAAAAGAAAAAGACACATGATATCTATATATCCATCTAATATATATATATCTATTTATCTTTTATCTATCTATCTATCTATCTATCTATCTATCTATCTATCTATCTATCTATCTATCTAATCTATCATCTATCTATCTATCTATCTAATCTATCATCTATCTATCTATCTATCTATCTATCTATCTCATATCTACCAATTTATCTGTTTTACGGGACTTTTAAAGTCCTCTTATAGAGGTCCTGTCTAATTCTCTCTATGTTGTATTGTTCCTCTGTTATTCCTCCTAGAAATGTATGAATACATTAACAACTGGATGTTACCATTCCCCGTATCGAAGAGATGTATCTCTGCGCGGTCTGACTCTGTTAGCCCTGATTGTGCAATGTGAGCATTCGCTCACACACTGAGTTCGCTCCATACATGGTGGGTGCTGGCTGTATAATACAGCAGTGCCCGGGATCCACTATGATGTCCCTCAAAAAATAAGGCCTCATATGGCTATGTGAATGAAAAATGTAAAAAGTTATAGATTTTGGAAGGTAGAAAAGAAAAAAAGATCACGGAAAAAAAGATAAAAAACATTCTGCACGATATGATAGCAAATATGCGGATGTACATGGCTACATTTAAAAAAGTCACAGAAAATAATGCACTAAAGCAGTATAGATGCAAACATAACATATGGACTAAGCCCTCACTCTCATGATAAAATCTAAGACTCTTAGCCAATATATTTTGATCAAAACACATCTGTGCCCACCTACCCGAGCCACAGTGGTCTCAGTCAGGCAGGTCCTACTCTATACCTACCTATGCAGTTGCGCATCCATGTTCAGGAGAGCAGACCCTGCACATATAGTGTGCTGCTCCTAGTTACCTCTGTGTGCACACACAGCTATATGTACCACCTAAGGTGGGTCTGGTCTCCTGAACATAGATGCACAACGGCATAGGTACTTATAGAGTAGGACCTGCCTGAACCTGAGACCACCTTAGCGCTGGTAGGTGGGCACAGATGTGTTTTGATCAAAGTATATTAGCTAAGGGCTCTTTCACACGAGCTGATGCCGTGCGTGTAATCTGCTGCATGAAAGAGAGCCAAGCCCCAGAGACACGGAGCATTAACATGATTGATAATGCTCCCTGCCTCTCTGTGACTTTTTTACTACAAAATCACAGTGAGAGAAAATTGTCCCCGTGAATTTGTAGTAAAAAGGTCACAGAAAAGCAAAGAGCATTATCGATCACGTTAACGCTCTGTGTCTCTGCTGTCCTGAACAGGGCTTGGCTCTCTTTCACGCAGTGGATTCCACGCACGGCAACCGCTCGTGTGAAAGAGCCCTAAGAGTCTCAGATTTAATTATGAGCTTAGTCCATATATTATGTTTGCATCTATTGCTATAGTGCATCATTTTCCGCGACTTTAGAAAAGAAAAAAAGAAAAACTGGCCTGGTCCTTAAGGGGTTAATGTTCCTTTTTGGAATATAACATAGAAAATCTGTTCTGAAGCCGTGTTTTAGACACAGTACTTGATTTCCTGAGGGGTGGCATCCTTTCTCATGCACATGTGTCTGCAGCTTTAGTATCGCTATATTAAACCATTTTAAGTCTTAACCAAATATTTGGCCTTGGAATTACTTTGAGCCCCCGAATGGGCGGATAATGCAAACAGATGAACTCTGGAATGGCCATGTGGATCTCAAACTTCCCAGACCAAAATAAATTATCTCCTTAGTATAAACAGATTAAGAACGCATCGGGGCTTCCAGTTTGAAGCAATTAAAATTCAGGGTTGTGGACGGCGAGTAACTCATCAGATGCGTGTCCAACGTTCAGCAGCGGATCCCTTCAATACTCAATTCATTAACCGGCAAAATGATACAACTTGTACCAGATCAATGACCTCCCAGGGTGAGCAGAATATGCTTCCTGCAGCTCTGGGGGAGAAAAGCGGCTTCCGTTAGAAAATGTTTTCGCTTTGCTCTTGACCGAGGTACAGGAAATTTATTCTAACATGTTCAGAGATAAAAAAAAAATAAAAATGTGACAAAATTAGAATCCAACCGAACAACTGATGATGGCAACGTCAAAAGCGTTCCGCTGGGATATACTGTAGGTAAAAAATAAAATATTATATGTAATATAATGCAAATAAGTGTTTGGTCAGTGTTTCATCAGTGATTACTACTAGGGCTCATGCACACGACCGTATGTATTTTGCAGTCTGCAAAGCAAGGATCCGCAAAAAAAAGTGTGACATCCGTTTTTGGCAGATCCATTGTAACAACAGACTTGCGGACGAACTGATATGGAATGCACGCGGAGTCATTTATGTTTTTTTGCAACCCCATTGAAATGAATGGTTTCACATATGGGACACAAAAAAAAACAGACGCGGACAAAAAGTACGTTCATGCGCATGAGCCTTTGGCCAAAACCAGGTGCATTACCTGATCTCTGTATTTTCATTATACCTGATCTCTGTTAAAGTCCACTTCTTGTTTTGGCTCACAATCGCTAATGGAAATCACTGATCAAAAACTGACCAAACATTGACTGCGTGAAAGTGACCTAAGGCCTTCTTCACAATTCCTATTTTCACTGAGATGTGTTTTCCGCATTTTCCACGTACAGTGTACGTACACATTGATTTTAATGTGTCTGTTCACACATCAGTAGTTTTTCACTGACAGGATCACTACTTTGTTCAGTGATGTGGACCCAACACGCCTATTGAAGTCTATGGGTCCACGAAAAACCACTGACACAACACAGATGGCATCCGTGCTTGGTCTGTTTTTCACAGACCATTTAGAGTGGATGCTCTGGAAATTAATTTTCAGTTCAGCAGTGTCATGGAATATGGAAGACACGCGGAGGGCAGAAAATGGGCACATGGACCAAACATGCATCCTTCATGGACATCTTCACAAATGAAATATGGATGGATTTTTCCATGGATGTCAAATGGACACGGAAATGTGAACGAGGCTTCTGGCTTCATGCCCGCAGCTGTGTCCGTATGTCGGTCTGCAAACAGCTGATCGGCAAAATCCGGATCCCTTCTCTGTGCCCTCTGCATTTTTCTCATGCCCATCCATAGAAATTACTATTCTTGTTTGCGGACCAGAAAAGGACATGTTCTATAATTTACAGAACAGCCACACTGATCTGAAAATGTATGGATACTTGAATGGGTCAGTGTGCTATCTGCAAAAAACGCGGACAGAACACAGATGTAAAATACAGCTGTGTGAACATGACCTAATGCACATCATGCAAATAACAATACCGTAAGCATATATATAAAAAATTATCTATGCAGGAGATAACTCAATTGTTTCAGAGCCAACGCAAACAAATGTGAAAAATTACCAACATAGAAACAAAGAAAAAAAAAACAATAAACAGATTTATTTAACCAATCACTGGTAACAGGAGTCATCCCAAAAGATTGGAAATTAGCAAATGTGCCCATTCACAAGAAAGGTAGTAGGGTGGAATCGGGCAACTATAGGCCAGTAAGCCTGACATCAATAGTGAGGAAATTAATGGAAACCATACTTAAGGAGAGGATTGTGGAACATCTAAAATCCCATGGATTGAAAGATGAAAAACAGCATGGGTTTACTTCAGGGAGATCATGTCAAACTAATCTTATTGATTTTTTTTTGATTGGGTGACTAAAATAATAGATGGCGGAGGTGCAGTAGACATCGCTTATCTAGACTTTAGTAAGGCTTTTGATACTGTCCCACATAGAAGTCTTATCAATAAATTGCAGTCTTTGAGCTTGGACTCCCATATTGTTGAATGGATTAGGCAGTGGCTGAGGGACAGACAACAGAGGGTTGTAGTGAATGGAGTATATTCAGACGATGGTCTTGTTACCAGTGGGGTACCTCAGGGATCTGTTCTGGGACCCATATTGTTTAATATCTTTATCAGTGAAATTGCAGAAGGCCTCGATGGTAAGGTGTGTCTTTTTGCTGATGACACAAAATTTTGTAACAGGGTTGATGTTCCTGGAGGGATACACCAAATGGAAAAGGATTTAGGAAAACTAGAGGAATGGTCAGAAATCTGGCAACTAAAATGTAATGTTGATAAGTGCTAGATAATGCACCTGGGACGTAAAAACCCAAGAGCAGAATATAAAATCAGTGATACAGTCCTAACCTCAGTATCTGAGGAAAGGGATTTAGCGGTCATTATTTCAGAAGACTTAACCCCTTAAGGACACAGCCTTTTTACACCTTAGGACCAGGCCATTTTTTGAAAATCTGACCAGAGTCCCTTTAAGTGCTGATAACTTTAAAACGCTTTGACTTATCCAGGCCGTTCTGAGATTGTTTTTTCGTCACATATTGTACTTCATGACACTGGTAAAATGGAGTCAAAAAAATAATTTTTTTTGCACCAAAAAATACCTAATTTAACAAAAATTTGGAAAAATTTGCAAATTTCAAAGTTTCAGTTTCTCTACTTCTGTAATACATAGTAATACCCCCAAAAATTGTGATGACTTTACATTCCCCATATGTCTACTTCATGTTTGAATTGTTTTGGGAATGATATTTTATTTTTTGGGGATGTTATAAGGCTTAGAAGTTTAGAAGCAAATCTTGAAATTTTTCAGAAATTTACAAAAACTCAATTTTTAGGGACCAGTTCAGGTCTCAAGTCACTTTGCGAGGCTTACATTATAGAAACCACCCAAAAATGACCCCATCTAAGAAACTACACCCCTCAAGGTATTCAAAACTGATTTTGCATACGTTGTTAACCCTTTAGGTGTTGCACAAGAGTTATTGGCAAATGGGGAGGAAATTTGAGAATTTCATTTTTTTGTCTAATTTTTCATTTTAACCCATTTTTTCCACTAACAAACCAAGGGTTAACAGCCAAACAAGACTGTATCTTTATTGCCCTGACTCTGCCGTTTACAGAAACACCCAATATGTGGCCGTGAACTACTGTACGGGCACACAGTAGGGCGTAGAGGGAAAGGTGCGCCGTATGGTTTTTGGAAGGCTGATTTTTATGGACTAGTTTATTTACACCATGTCCCATTTGAAGCCCCCTGATGCACCCCTAGAGGAGAAACTCCCTAAAAGTGACCCCATCTAAGAAACTACACCCCTCAAGGTATTCAAAACTGATTTTACATATGTCGTTAACCCTTTAGGTGTTGCACAAGAGTTATTGGCAAATGGCGATGAAATTTGAGAATTTCATTTTTTTGCCTAATTTTCCATTTTAATCCATTTTTTCCACTAACAAAGCAAGGGTTAACAGCCAAACAAGACTGTATCTTTATTGCCCTGACTCTGCTGTTTACAGAAACACCCCATATGTGGCCGTAAACTACTGTACGGGCACACAGCGGGGCGTAGAGTGAAAGGTGCGCCGTTTGGTTTTTGGAGGGCTGATTTTGCTGGACTGTTTTTTTGGCACCATGTCCCATTTGAAGCCCCCCTGATGCACCCCTAGATTATAAACTCCATAAAAGTGACCCCATCTAAGAAACTACACCCCTCAAGGTATTCAAAACTGATTTTACAAACTTTGTTAACCCTTTAGGTGTTGCACAAGATTTAATGGAAAATAGAGATACAATTTCAAAATTTCACTTTTTTGGCAGATTTTCCATTTTAATATTTTTTTTCCAGTTACAAAGCAAGGGTTAACAGCCAAACAAAACTCATTATTTATGGCCCTAATTCTGTAGTTTACAGAAACACCCCATATGTGGTCGTAAACCGCTGTACGGGCACACGGCAGGGCGCAGAAGGAAAGGAATGCCATACGGTTTTTGGAAGGCAGGTTTTGCTGGACTGGTTTTTTTGACACTATGTCCCATTTGAAGCCCCCCTGATGCACCCCTAGAGTAGAAACTCCAAAAAAGTGACCCCATTTTAGAAACTACGGGATAGGGTGGCAGTTTTGTTGGTACTAGTTTAGGGTACATATGATTTTTGGTTGCTCTATATTACACTTTTTGTGCGGCAAGGTAATAAGAAATAGCTTTTTTGGCACCGTTTTTTTTTTTGTTATTTACAACATTCATCTGACAGGTTAGATCATGTGGTAATTTTATAGAGCAGGTTGTCACGGACGTGGCAATACCTAATATGTATACAATTTTTTTTATTTATGTAAGTTTTACACAATGATTTCATTTTTAAAACCAAAAAAATGTTTTAGTGTCTCCATAGTTTTTTCAGTTTTTGGGCGATTATCTTAAGTAGGGTCTCATTTTTTGCGGGATGAGATGACGGTTTGATTGGCATCTATTTTGGGGTGCATAGGACTTTTTGATTGCTTGCTATTACACTTTTTGTGACGTAAGATGACAAAAAATGGCTTTTTTTACACCGTTTTTATTTTTATTTTTTTACGGTGGTCATCTGAGGGGTTAGATCATGTGATATTTTTATAGAGCCGGGCGATACGGACGCGGCGATACCTAATATGTATACTTTGTTTTATTTATGTAAGTTTTACACAATGATTTCATTTTTGAAACAAAAAAAATCATGTTTTAGTGTTTCCATAGTCTAAGAGCCATAGTTTTTTAAGTTTTTGGGCGATTATCTTGGGTAGGGTATGATTTTTGCGGGATGAGATGACGGTTTGATTGTTACAATTTTGGCGTCCATGCGACTTTTTTGATCACTTTTATTACCTTTTTTGGGAAGTAAGGTGGGCAAAATTTCAATTTCATCATAGTTTTTTATTTTTTATTTTTATGGTGTTCACCGTTCGGGTAAAGTAACATGACCGTTTTATAGATCAGGTCGTTACGGACGCGGCGATACCAAACATGTGTAGGGAATTTTATTTTTTTCATTTTTTATCAGTGATAAATGTGTTTTTTTATTTTTACTTTTTTTTCACTTTTATTCACTTTTTTTTGACCCAGACCCACTTGGTTCTTGAAGATCCAGTGGGTCTGATGTCTGTATAATACAGTACAGAACAATATATATTGTACTGCACTGTATTTTACTTACACTGAACAGATCTATGCCGTTTAGCACAGATCTGTTCAGCACCATGGACAGCAGGACGCCTGAGAGGCGTCCTGTAGCCATGGGAACCTTCCCCGTCTGCTCAGTTCTGGTCAGAACTTCGCAGACGGGGAAGGGTAAGGAGGGGATCTCTCGGGGGGCTGTCTGGGGGCTCTCTCCCTCTCCATCGGGGGGCTGCAAAGGCACAGCAGCCCCCCGATGGGAGAGGGAGCTCCCTGCGCTGTTAACCGTACGGACCGCTGTATGGAAAGGGTTAAACGGCTGACATCGCATCGCAGATGTCAGCCGTTTATACCAGGGTGCCAGAAATGTGCTGGCACCCTGGTATACCCACTAGAAACCAACGATTATACAAGGGGAGGCGGGCGGGGGATCGCGATCCCGCCTGCCGCACCGCCCGCCGCCCACACCGCCCACACCGCCCGCAACCCTCCCCCTGCACCTCCCGCCACCATAAAATCATTCGGGGGTGCAGGGGGGGTGAATAAAACGTTTTTTTTTAGGCATATAAAGTTTCTGATCCCCGCGGTCAGGGACTGCGGGGACCAGAAACTGCAGAAATCGCAGCAAACCGCAGGTCTGAATTGACCTGCGGTTTGCCGCGATCGCCGACATGGGGGGGTCACGGGACCCCCCCGCGCATTTAGCCTAGGTGCCTGCTCAATGATTTGAGCAGGCACCGGGTTCCGATCACTGCCAGCCGCACGGCAGTGATCGAAAATACACAGGGCGTACATGTACGCCCTGTGTCCTTAAGTACCAGGGCACAAGGGCGTACCTGTACGCCCTATGTCCTTAAGAGGTTAAAAGGTAGGCAGACAATGTCATAGAGCAGCAGGAAATGCTAGCAGAATGCTTGGGTGTATAGGGAGAGGCATTACCAGTAGAAAGAGGGAGGTGCTCATGCCGATCTACAGAGCACTAGTGAGACCTCATTTGGAGTATTGTGCTCAGTACTGGAGACCATATTTCCAGAAGGATATTGATACTTTGGAGAGAGTTCAGAGAAGAGCTACTAAACTAATACATGGATTGCAGGATAAAACTTACCAGGAAAGATTAAAGAACCTTAACATGTATAGCTTGGAAGAAAGACGAGACAGAGGGGATATGATAGAAACCTTTAAATACATAAAGGGAATCGACATGGTAAAAGGCGAGAGAATATTTAAAAAAAGAAAAACTGCTACAAGAGGACATAGTTTTAAATTAGAGGGGCAAAGGTTTAAAAGTAATATCAGGAAGTATTACTTTACTGAGAGAGTAGTGGATGCATGGAATAGCCTTCCTGCAGAAGTGGTAGCTGCAAATACAGTGGAGGAGTTTAAGTATGCATGGGATAGGCATAAGGCCATCCTTCATATAAGATAGGGCCAGGGACTATTCATAGTATTCAGTATATTGGGCAGACTAGATGGGCCAAATGGTTCTTATCTGCCGACACATTCTATGTTTCTATGTTACTAACCTGTCACCATGAAAATGCAGAGCAATCTGGCAGCAGTAGGTTATAGAGAAGGAGGAGCTGAGCAGATTGATATATAGTTTTATGGGAAATGAATATGATTCAGTCTCATCATCGACAATGGGGGCATATCACTAGGATATGCTCCCATTGTCTTTTAGGTGCGGGTCCCACTGCTCCCATTCACTTCTATGGGCTTGACGAAAATAGCCGAACCAGAGCTCAGCTTTTTTCGCCGGCACCGTAGAAAATGAATGGAGGGAGGCTGCGCATGCGCAGTGCGCCCTTCTTCACTTTCGGGGCTTCATTCTCGATATAGGTGCGGGTCCCAGTGGGGGGACCCACACCTATAAGACAATGGGGGCATATCCTAGCGATATGCCCCCATTGTCTGTCATGAGACAACCCATTTAAATCTCAACTTTTTCTATACATAGGAGTCATGTGGGCGGTCCTACTTAGTGATTGACATCCTTCCCTGTATACTGAGTCATGTAGAGATAGTTGTCAATCACTGATCCATGACTCCTAAGCATAGAAAGACAGATATTTTGATGAATTCATTGCAAACTTTAATGAATCATTGCCCAAAAATCTATATATCAATCAGCTCAGCTCCCCCTGCTCTATAACCTGCTGGCTGCAGAATGCACTGCATTTTCATGGTGACAGGTTTCTTTAAAAAAAAAAGCGATAATATACCATCTAAATGCAAAATATGCAAATGATTAATCTGATATATTTTAACCATAGTTCAATAAACACTATTTTATACCTACCTCTCACTAGAAAACTGTGGGAGCCATTAGATGTTGTTCCATTGGATTTTTGCTATTTTGTCCCAAGATTGCTGGACTTTATGCAGAACAGCTGTGTGGCAAGGTTTCCCTTTAATTCCTTGTAATTAGAGATGAGCGAATCGAATCCAACGACGTGGAATTCGATCCGAATTTCAGGATAAATTAGATTCGCTGTGAAGCCGAATTTCCTCGTGCTGCGTGGTAGCAAATAGATTTAACTGGAAATAGTGTAAAAAAATAAATAAAAAAATCATACTTACCTCCTCCATTTGCTCGTGACGGGCCGGCCGCTGCCATCTTGGTGAAGATCTCGGCTGAAATCCCATGCGTGGTGACGACGTCATCTTAGTCACGCCAGATCTTCAAGCAAGATGGCTGCGGCCGGCCCGTTGCGAGAAAATGGAGGCGGTAAGTATGATTTCATATTTTTTTTCTGTTAATTTTACACTGTATTATTACTCTCAAATGCCACGATCATGTATAATCTGAGAGGTACAATGATGGGGAGCGGCGCTATTGTAGCTCCCTGTCATTGCACCCACTACTTACAAAACAAATGTGCTTCGTGATGAATGAATTTGTCACAAAGCAAATGTTTTTTTTTAATTCGTGAAGCAGCTAAATCGAATTTTCCAAAACTTCGCTTATCTCTTCTTGTAATGTAGTTGGTTAGTGGTACCAGGTGCCAGGCCACTTTCCTAAGGTCTGTAGGAAGGCCTAGGAGGGGTCAGAAAGATATAAAACATCTAAGCATGTACCAAAGAGCTCCAGCTCCATTGAGGACATCATGAGGGTAAGACATGTCTTGCAATTACCACCTCTCTTTGTATCATAGGGTTGTAGCGGTAAGGGGAGGAAAAGACCACAGGGCAGGATTGAAATACAGTACAGCAGACATGGAGGCTGAAGCAGATACCGGCTTTATTGAAGGGCAAAATATAACGGCCGGAAAATCGGATTAACAGTATTGTGCCGATGCACCAGAGGTGTAATCGACAAATGACAGAAACAGTGTAAACAGGTTTACATAAATTTACAGGAAGGATAACTGAACTTTGCATCCAAACAAAATGCGCTCTAAACAGCAAACACATAAAAAATGCAAGCTACTCTCCTCTAATATTCTCCTGTCTGCCCCTGCTAACCAGGGCACGTTTCTAAAACGCACTGACTAAGTCTCCTGCTCTATGTCCTACCACAGATTAGCACCGGTGCACACTCACAGTTCTGTAGGTAGCTGCTTGTCTTGGTCTGGAACGTGAAGGCAGGTGCAGTCTGTCTCCTGATCCGGTCGCTTGCTTGTCCCAGCGCGGTCTTTTCCTCTCTCTCTCAGATTGCAGGTGCAGGCATCCACATAGTTCAGCTCTGACAGGAGTAACCCGTCCTGTCACAGATCTCTGAATTGAACACTTTGCTCCTCTGGAACACACTTTGCAGTCTCTGTTGATCTGTCCCACAGCAGCCAGGAAAAATCACTTTATAGTCCCTGTAGCTCTGTCCCACAACAGCAGACTCCCTCTGTACACCTTAGCAAGGATGCAGCCTCAGCTGTCTAAACCCGGGAACTTGAACTCCTCCTTCATCCTCTGGAACAACAACTTCATTTCTTTCTTTCTTAAAGACACAGTGGCCTCTTGTGGCCGGAAGAAGGCATAACAGTCTGTGTAAAATATTATCAGTAGAGATGCACTTGATAATTCTAGGGGCTGACCCTTACAGGGGTGTCAGCCAGATGCCATGATGGGAACTGGTTAATGGGCAGATTGATCATTTGTTCATGGTCTACTTACTCTACTCTGTATGTTATCCTGTATATATATCCTTTATATTTTCAATCAGAGTTTAGTAAACTTTTATGCACTTAAGCCTTGTGAAGCCTATTTAATTCCCGGATCTCAGAAATCACAGTAAAGCATCGGCCAATAGAAGTAACCACAGTGAGCAGCCCAACTTATTGTACAGTCGTGGCCAAAAGTTTTGAGAATGACACAAATATTAGTTTTCACAAAGTTTGCTGCTAAACTGCTTTTAGATCTTTGTTTCAGTTGTTTCTGTGATGTAGTGAAATATAATTACACGCACTTCATACGTTTCAAAGGCTTTTATCGACAATTACATGACATTTATGCAAAGAGTCAGTATTTGCAGTGTTGGCCCTTCTTTTTCAGGACCTCTGCAATTCGACTGGGCATGCTCTCAATCAACTTCTGGGCCAATTCCTGACCGATAGCAACCCATTCTTTCATAATCACTTCTTGGAGTTTGTCAGAATTAGTGGGTTTTTGTTTGTCCACCCGCCTCTTGAGGATTGACCACAAGTTCTCAATGGTATTAAGATCTGGGGAGTTTCCAGGCCATGGACCCAAAATGTCAATGTTTTGGTCCCCGAGCCACTTAGTTATCACTTTTGCCTTATGGCACGGTGCTCCATCGTGCTGGAAAATGCATTGTTCTTCACCAAACTGTTGTTGGATTGTTGGAAGAAGTTGCTGTTGGAGGGTGTTTTGGTACCATTCTTTATTCATGGCTGTGTTTTTGGGCAAAATTGTGAGTGAGCCCACTCCCTTGGATGAGAAGAAACCCCACACATGAATGGTCTCAGGATGCTTTACTGTTGGCATGACATAGGACTGATGGTAGCGCTCACCTTTTCTTCTTCGGACAAGCCTTTTTCCAGATGCCCCAAACAATCGGAAAGAGGCTTCATCGGAGAATATGACTTTGCCCCAGTCCTCAGCAGTCCATTCACCATACTTTCTGCAGAAGATCAATCTGTCCCTGATGTTTTTTTTTGGAGAGAAGTGGCTTCTTTGCTGCCCTTCTTGACACCAGGCCATCTTCCAAAAGTCTTCACCTCACTGTGCGTGCAGATGCGCTCACACCTGCCTGCTGCCATTCCTGAGCAAGCTCTGCACTGGTGGCACTTCCGATCCCGCAGCTGAATCCTCTTTAGGAGACGATCCTGGCGTTTGCTGGACTTTCTTGGACGCCCTGAAGCCTTCTTAACAAGAATTTAACCTCTTTCCTTGAAGTTCTTGATGATCCTATAAATTGTTGATTGAGGTGCAATCTTAGTAGCCACAATATCCTTGCCTGTGAAGCCATTTTTATGCAACGCAATGATGGCTGCACGCGTTTCTTTGCAGGTCACCATGGTTAACAATGGAAGAACAATGATTTCAAGCATCACCCTCCTTTTAACATGTCAAGTCTGCCATTTTAACCCAATCAGCCTGACATAATGATCTCCAGCCTTGTGCTCGTCAACATTCTCACCTGAGTTAACAAGACGATTACTGAAATGATCTCAGCAGGTCCTTTAATGACAGCAATGAAATGCAGTGGAAAGGTTTTTTGGGATTAAGTTAATTTTCATGGCAAAGAAGGACTATGCAATTCATCTGATCACTCTTCATAACATTCTGGAGTATATGCAAATTGCTATTATAAAAATTTAAGCAGCAACTTTTCCAATTTCCAATATTTATGTAATTCTCAAAACTTTTGGCCACGACTGTATATTACAGTTAGAAAGTAGCAGTGAGGGGTAAGAATAGCGCTGACTGGTGCGATGCAGAGCAGGAGAGCTGAATGCATCACATTACCCCAGTTCTACATACGATTAGCTAATCTGGGAATTATGTTAGACTTGGAATAAACGCATCTGGTTTTAATTTGTGGTAACAAATTGGATGTCTGCTAATAACATATGTTACAAATCTTACAATGTTCAGGAGAAAGTGGTTTTCTTATTTGCATAAATGAAAATATTTTTGTCTTGTGTTAGAATTTCTGAGACGCTGAGAAATATACTGTAAACCTATACAATTAAAGGGGAGTGGTCACATCCTTCAACATCTACAGCTGTCTGACTGCCACCTTGACAATTCATGGCATAAATACTGTAGTTTATCAGGAATCATTTGCTTACGATTGGGGGGTGGGGTGCTGGAAAAAAAATCGATTAAGAATCTTTGGAGTGGTTGCTATACCAAAGTATATACCTTAAGTGTTGTCCCTCTATTATTCCTTCTAGAAATCTATGAATAAATTGACAACTTGGTGTTGCTATTCTCTTTGTGAAAGAAAGCGTCACCACACAGTTTCACACTCATTGACAAGGTGAATGCTAACACCAATGCAGCGTCCCTCTACGTGTGTGTGGGCACTGCTTAAAAGCACTTTTTGATCTCAACAATTGCATTGTACAGTATGTTATAACTTTGCATTTGTGTATCTTCAAAATCCCTGTTAACAGGCCTATTAGGTGCAATTTATACATCCTACCACTAGATGGGGATAAAGTTCAGGTCCTATATATATCCAGGTCAGGCCTAGTGAGACAGGTTAGTGGAGACAGTTCGGTTGAGACCACAGGTCAGTGTGAAGATCAGTGAGTATATTGACACTGAGAGAGTGAAAAGGTGCAGATCCAGCACGTCAAGAGAAAAGGACAAATTCAAATTCATCCAAAATGATAAAAGCCGTAAACCAGGCATAAAGGACCTTTGGGATATTTTAGGTGAAGGATACCATAGCCCAGGGGCGTAGCTAGAAATGCATGGGCCCCATAGCAAAAATAATTTTATGGGCCCCCCCCAATGCCATCCACAGATCCCCCTCCCCTAAACAGTGCCATCCACAGATCCCCCTCCCCTAAACAGTGCCATCCACAGATCCCCTTCCCCTAAAAAGTGCCATCCACAGATCCTCTTCCCCTAAATAGTGCCATCCACAGATCCCCCTCCCCTAAACAGTGCCATCCACAGATCCCTCTCCCCTAAACAGTGCCATCCACAGATCCCTCTCCCCTAAACAGTGCCATCCACAGATCCCCCTCCCCTAAACAGTGCCATCCACAGATCCCCCTCCCCTAAATAGTGCCATCCACAGATCCCCCTCCCCTAAATAGTGCCATCCACAGATCCCCCTCCCTAAACAGTGCCATCCACAGATCCCCCTCCCCTAAATAGTGCCATCCACAGATCCCCCTCCCATAAACAGTGCCATCCACAGATCCCCTTCCCCTAAATAGTGCCATCCACAGATCCCCCTCCCCTAAATAGTGCCATACACAGATCCCCCTCCCCTAAACAGTGCCATCCACAGATCCCCTTCCCCTAAATAGTGCCATCCACAGATCCCCCTCCCCTAAACAGTGCCATCCACAGATCCTTCTCCCCTAAACAGTGCCATCCACAGATCCCCCTCCCCTAAACAGTGCCATCCACAGATCCCCCTCCCCTAAACAGTGCCATCCACAGATCCCCCTCCCCTAAACAGTGCCATCCACAGATCCCCCTCCCCTAAACAGTGCCATCCACAGATCCCCCTCCCCTAAACAGTGCCATCCACAGATCCCCCTCCCCTAAACAGTGCCATCCACAGATCCCCCTCCCCTAAATAGTGCCATCCACAGATCCCCCTCCCCTAAATAGTGCCATCCACAGATCCCCCTCCCTAAACAGTGCCATCCACAGATCCCCCTCCCCTAAATAGTGCCATCCACAGATCCCCCTCCCCTAAACAGTGCCATCCACAGATCCCCTTCCCCTAAATAGTGCCATCAACAGATCCCCCTCCCCTAAATAGTGCCATCCACAGATCCCCCTCCCCTAAACAGTGCCATCCACATATCCCCTTCCCTAAACAGTGCCATCCACAGATCCCCCTCCCCTAAACAGTGCCATCCACAGATCCCCCTCCCCTAAACAGTGCCATCCACAGATCCCCCTCCCCTAAACAGTGCCATCCACAGATCCCCTCCCCTAAACAGTGCCATCCACAGATCCCTCTCCCCTAAACAGTGCCACCCACAGATCCCCCTCCCCTAAATAGTGCCATCCACAGATCCCCCTCCCCGACGCTCACAGGAGCACATTTATAAACTAATTAGTAACTTGAACTTTAATCATTGACAGTGCTGAATGCTGATCTCTTTACTTGCATTGGATATCTTACTCTGCCTTAGCTCTGGTAACGGTAACAGCAGGCAGTGCGGGGGGTGGCGCTCACTCACTGACGTCACGCGCCTGGTGGGAGGAGCAGGCGTGTGACGTCAGTGAGTGAGCGCCGCCCCCCGCACTGCCTGCTGTTACCGTTACCAGAGCTAAGACAGAGTAAGATATCCAATGCAATAGGCTGTAGAAATGTTACTTTATGGAGTGTTCACTGAGACAGACAGGTGAGCTACAGGTTCCCCTTTAAATAACAGATGTACAGTTCCCTTCATCTCCTTAACAGTGACGACGGTATCTCTAAACCGTTAGTTCTGTTACTGTTAAAGTAAGTCTGTCAGCAGTTTTGATCAATGTTTAAAACTACTCACACCACTAGGTAGGTGCTGGGGAGAACAGTACAAACATACCTTTTATGGAGCTTTTATTATGATGAGTAGTGTGAATAAGAACTTTTATTCTGCCAGGTTCTGCTCCTGCAAGTGCACAGGGTGGAGATTCACTATGACTTGCACTGAACTTCTTCATAGCCCCTTGTGAGGAATATGGATTATTATTTTATGTCAGCTATGTTCCCACACCAGCCATCACCTGTCAGATAGCAGAGGCAGTGAACTCCACAGGGGGCCCTGCTTCAAAGCCCAGGCAAATGGCAGATAACCTCTAGCAGGCCACCGTTGTTTCCAATTTCTCACCTCCATTCAGCCAGCCAGGGACCCAGCTAATGGAACAGAAACAAACTATCTGCAGGGGGTCTAGGCCATTCCCCAGTTCAAAAAACATTATCAGACATCATGGAATTGCAATTTATAAGGCATTATGAATTGCCCGTCCATTACAGACATAAACCAGATGCATATTTGTGTCCCTGTGGCCACGATGAACAGGCCCATGGTCATAGTTTGGTGGTGTGATGCCAGGGAGGGGAGATATATATATATTTCCCCACAGAAACCAAATAACGGTACTATGCTTGGACTCTACTGGTAATCGTAACCCAGGCGGATCCATTGGTCCCAGAACCACCTCCCTGCAACATTCTGGTCTGGAGCCATGAGCCCTAATCAGTTTTGTGGCTCATGTGTTGCCAGCCCAGCAGAGGGGGAGTGGACCCCACCCAGAAGCTGGGAGGGGTCGGCTACAGGCTAAAAGGCTTGTGCCAGCAAGCGGGTGTGTCTTTTCTCTGAAGGGAGGTCACATCGTGCCATGTGTTTAGAGGGACCTGCAACCGGCTGACATCACTGCTTCCCATGTGACTACAGATAAGAATTCATCACAACCCAAAGGACTCATACCTGGTAAACTGACCTTTTTGTTCTGCTTAACCCTGTTTGTACCACGCCATCTGTATTTGTAACCTCAGACCATTGTATATATTCTTTGTGTGTATAGTGTTAATTCTAGTGACCCCTTAAGGCAATTAAATATATAATTTTATCTTGTGCTGTCTTGTATCTTGATCACGAATCCCGATTTCCATGTTTCGGCCTAGTAATGCGCTACCGCGGGTTGGTTTCTTACCCTATATCAAACAAGAAACTGGTGGCAGTATACCCGGGCTGAGAACGCGCTGTTTCACTGGGGCAGTGAAAAGGCTCCCTCAGCTTGTTGCCTCTCTGTGCCCGTGTGGACAGGAAGAATCTGTGAACACTATACCAAGCTGACCTTACCTACTCCTCAGGGACAGCGTAACATCACGCCTTGGTAACCAGTGACCATACCGCATCTCTCTGGCTCTACCAAGTTGATGTCCGACGTCAGTCGGGATACGGTATTCATCACACCCCTCCCCTCTGCTTTCTTGTTTGGATGCTAAAGCAGGGGGAGGGAAGATGAGGCAGCTCAATGCAGAGAGCACTTCATAGCGAAACAATACCTCCTGGGCACTTGCAGGAGCACTGCCTGGTGAAATTAATCTTCTTATTCACTCGTTTCCATGGTTACAGACCACCCTGCAATCTATCAGTGGTGGTCGTGTTTGCACAATATAGGAAAAAGCACCAGCCTATGTGCGCTCCCATGGTCCCGACCACCAGATAGGCTGATGCTTTTTCCTATAGTGTGCAAGCATGACCACCACTGATGGATTGCAGGGTGGTCTGTAACCATGGAAACGAGCAGTGTATAATGTGATAGAAAAATAAATCCAGCCAGCAAAGGAAGCAATATGGATAATAACAATACATTGGTAATTGGCTTGTATTAACTTTCTCTACATGATAAATGCCACTTACTAAAGTGAGACAACCCCTTTAACACCTTTATTACCATAGACCAATTGAGTTGTTACCATTAACCCCAAGACAATCAGTTATTGCCATTAAGGCCTCATTCACACATACGTGGATTTTCACGGACCACAGTCTGTCAAAACCCGTCCTAACGTCCTGCTGAGTGCACGGCGTCATTGGTTGCTATGACGCCGTGCGCTTCATGCCGCCGCCGCTGTATGATCTATACGAGTGTATTACAGTACAGCGGCGGCAGCACAAAGTGCACGGCGTCATAGCAAACAATGACGCAGTGCGCTCGTGCACCCAGCAGAACGGTAGGACGGGTTTTGACGGACCGTGGTCTGTGAAAATCCACGTATGTGTGAATGAGGCCTAAAGCAGCATTGTTATCACAGACAACCCCTTCTACACGGGAGCCACAGCTGCTCTTAGACGTCAAACAGTCGATTTTGGCCAGGGATGCTACGAGCAGATGTACCTACCGTGTGCATCCACATACGAACTAACTTGTGTGTAACCTACAGTTTTTTTTTACTAATTTTGCTGCAGATTGCACTCTGAGCATTGCAAATAGTAAAATTTGTTGTGGCAATCAGAGGCATTTAAAATCTGCACTGTGGTCAATTTACGCTGCAGATTGTTTAAGTGTCTGCGTGATATTTGCTAAGGCTACTTTCACATCTGCGTTTTTGCTGGATCCGGTGGGAGATCTGCAAAAATGCATCCGGTCAATAATACAACCGTTTGCATCCATTCAGAACCGATCCGGTGGTATTACCTCTAAAATGAACAAGATGGATCTGGCAATAAAACCATTGTAAGTCAATGAGCACCGGATCCGTTTAGTTTTTTTTTTGTGTCCGAAAAAACAGATCCGGCACCATTGACTTACATTGTGTTTCATGCCGGGTCCGTCTCGATCAGTATCCCACGACGCAGTTTGTAGCGGTTTTGTGTCCATTCATAGAACGAAACAAACCGGAACGGAATGCATTCTGATTCATTTCGTTACGGTTTGTTCGGTTTTGTCCCCATTGACAATGAATGGGGACAAAACTGAAGCCTTTTCATTCGGTTTTAAGATCCTCTGACGGATCTCAAAAACTGGAAAGGAAAACGCAGATGTGAAAGTAGCCTAAAATCTCATTATCTTTGTTCTAAAATGCTGCAGATTTACCATACTCAAATCCACCAAGTCTGACTGTGAAACTTCAACTTCAGCAAAGGCCTGACATTTCCTATGGCCTGGTACGCAGCTGACTGGTCCACCTACAAACTCAAACCCTTCCCTCCCTTTTATAAGTAATCCATCCATTTTTAACACACCCAAAACAGCAAATAGCAAACTAAATCACATTTAATGTCCTCTCTGCAAGAAACAAAGTTATTTCAATGTTAATTGTGCTTCATTTTACAGCTCACTATTCAAAATGCAGTTTGAGTTTAATATATTGTACAAATTATTCATTTGCGCTATCTGTTTGCCAGTATGTGACTATATAATCATCCTGCATTTTGTGTTTTCAGCAATTTCTCTCCGCACAAAAAAGACCATGTTTAATTTAAAGAATGTTTTTACGCTCCTGGCATAATTACATGGTCGGCCAGTTCACAAACCAATGAAATCAGACATTAAAAGCAAACAGAGCTCAGCGCGTAACTGTATCCTGTATGAACAGTGCAATGACGGCCGCGTGGGTGACTTGGCAAAACACTGACTTTTTGCTTTTTTCAAAAAAAGCTTCACGTCACTCATTGAGATGCCACCAAGGACACAATGAAATGTGCAATCCAATCTGGATCTGTGGGTAGCTCCAGGGCCGTCTTTAATATTGATTGGACCCTGGGCAAAAATTTACTTGGGCCCCCTGGATCCCGCTTTCCCACACCTTAGCAGGCAATCACGCCCTCCACCACAACACACACACAAGAAATCCACACATCTGGTAGAGTACAGTGAATGACTGTAAATACTTCCAGTTCTGAAGACTCCAGCGGCTCAGGATCAGTGGTCTGGGCAGCTGTGCTCAGGCTGGAAGTGGGCACCGCTCTGCAGGAAGGAGACCGGGGCTCGGCTCACCCTAGTGTTCCAGTGCACCCCAGAGTATGCAGTATAGCACCCTATAGTATACAGCAACCCACAGTATGCAGTATAGCACCCTATAGTATACAGCAACCCACAGTATGCAGTATAGCACCCTATAGTATACAGCAACCCACAGTATGCAGTATAGCACCCTATAGTATACAGCAACCCACAGTATGCAGTATAGCACTCTATAGTATACAGCACCACACAGTATGCAGTTTAGCACCCCACACTATACAGTACCCCACAGTATATAGTAGAGCAGTATAGCAGCCCACAGTATACAGCACCCCACAGTATACAACACCTCACATTATACAGCACCCCAAACAATACACGATACAGCCCCCCACACTATACAGTACAGCAGTATAGCACTCCACACTATACCGCACCCTCAGTATACATTATACAGACCCCCACAGTATACAGTACAGCAGTATAGCCCCCCCACACTATACAGGTCCCCCCACACTATACAGCCCCCCACAGTATACAGCCCCCCCATAGTATACAGGCCCCCACACAGTATACAGGTCCCCACACAGTATACAGGCCCCCCACACAGTATACAGGCCCCCCACACAGTATACAGGCCCCCCACACAGTATACAGTCCCACACAGTATACAGGCCCCCACACAGTATACAGTCCCACACAGTATACAGGCCCCCACACAGTATACAGGCCCCCACACAGTATACAGGCCCCCACACAGTATACAGCCCACCACACAGTATACAGCCCATCACACAGTATACAGCCCACCACACAGTATACAGGCCCCCACACAGTATACAGGCCCCCACACAGTATACAGCCCACCACACAGTATACAGTCCCCCACACAGTATACAGTCCCACACAGTATACAGGCCCCCACACAGTATACAGTCCCACACAGTATACAGGCCCCCACACAGTATACAGGCCCCCACACAGTATACAGGCCCCCACACTGTATACAGTCCCACACAGTATACAGGCCCCCACACAGTATACAGCCCACCACACAGTATACAGGCCCCCACACAGTATACAGGCCCCCACACAGTATACAGGCCCCCCACACAGTATACAGCCCACCACACAGTATACAGGCCCCCACACAGTATACAGGCCCCCACACAGTATACAGCCCCCCCCACAGTATACAGTCCCCCACACAGTATACAGACCACCACACAGTATACAGGCCCCCACACAGTATACAGGCCCCCACACAGTATACAGCCCCACACAGTATACAGCCCACCACACAGTATACAGGCCCCCACACAGTATACAGTCCCACACAGTATACAGTCCCACACAGTATACAGCCCCCACTATACAGTAGTTTACAGTATATTAACATAACAGCCCCTGTCACCTTTTTCTGATGTAATCTTCACACAAAAAAGCTCCACAGTTAACTTCTGCAACACTCCACAGGACCTGTGATGACCTCATAGCCATGTGACCAGTAATTGCTAGGTTACTGGTCACATGGTGATGATGTCATTAAGGTCCTAAATCACAACTTTAACACAGTACGATCATGATGCCTGGAATCCTGGTAGAGCTGACAGCCTGACACCTGGGGCAGTGGCTAGCAGGGCTCAAGAGGCAGCTGCCTTGGGCCCCCCAGGAGCAACTGGGCCCGGGGCAGCTGCCCCTTTTGCCCATTGGTAAAGACGGCCCTGGGTAGCTCAGAACTAGGCCCCTTACAAAACTAAGGTCCGATATCTGCTGTATAGTCAGCCTTGCTCCAGGCTAGCACCTAGAAAAAACTGCAGTATACTGTGCGTAGTCCTCATTTATTTCCACAAGTGCATTTCTGTTATTTATCATTAGAGATGTCCCGAACTATTCGCCGGCGAACAGTTCCCGGCGAACATAGCTTGTTCGCGTTCGCCGCGGCGGGCGAACATATGCGATGTTCGGTCCGCCCCCTATTCGTCATCATTAAGAAAACTTTGACCCTGTACCTCACAGTCAGCAGACACATTCCAGCCAATCAGCAGCATACCCTCCCTCCCAGACCCTCCCACCTCCTGGACAGCATCCATTTTAGATTCATTCGGAAGCTGCATTCTTAGTGAGAGGAGGGACAGTGTAGCTGCTGCTGATTTAATAGGGAAATCGATAGTTAGGCTAGTGTATTCAGTGTCCACTACAGTCCTGAAGGACTCATCTGATCTCTGCTGTAAGGACAGCGTCCTGACAGCACCCCAAAAAGCCCTTTTTAGGGCTAGTACATCAGTCTGCTTTTTTTTTTTCTCTGTAATCTAATTGCAGTTGCCTGCCAGCGTGTGTGTCAGGCTCACAGCGTATACTGTGCCCACTTGCCCAGTACCACCACTCATATCTGATGTCACAGTAGCTTGCATTTAAAAAAACTAAACTTTTTTAACTGTAATAGAATAGCAGCCAGTTGCCTGCAAGCGTGTGTGTTTCAGGCTCTGCCAGTGCACAGTATCACACCAGTGCAAATCATATCTGGTGTCACAGTAGATTACATTTAAAAAAACAACAACAATTTTGACTGTAATAGAATAGCAGTCAGTTGCCTGCAAGCGTGTGTGTCAGGCCTACAGCGTCTACTCTGCCATCTTCTGCCAGTGCACAGTGCCACTCATATCTGGTGTCACAGTAGCTTGCACGCATAGTACAACTAAACTAATCTAAAAAAAATGACAGGCAGAGGCAGGCCACCCCGCAGGGGCCGTCGTGGTCCTGGTGCTGTGATTCCCTTTGGCCCTAGAATAATGCCCAGTGTTCAGAGGCCACGTACCCTGAACTCGAATAGTTCCGAGGACATAGTTGACTGGCTAACACAGGACACCAAATCTTCTACAGCTTCCGCTCGGAACCTTGACGCACCATCCTCCTCCAGCTCAGCTTCGGGCACCTCTCAAGTTACCACTTGCCCGCCTGCCGCCACTAGCCACTAGCACCACAGCTGCTTCACTTGATCTGTCAGAGGAGTTATTTACACATCAGTTGGAAGAAATGAGTGATGCGTAACCATTATTGCCAGAGGATGTAGATAACAGGGATATGTCTCAGTCAGGCAGCATTACACACATGGACGTACGGTGTGATGATGATGATGTTGTACCCGCTGCTGCTTCCTTTGCTGAGTTGTCAGATACAAGTGAAGCGGTTGATGATGACGATGTGTCCGTGGATGTCACGTGGGTGCCCGCTCGAAGAGAAGAAGAACAGGGGGAAAATTCAGATGGGGAGACAGAGAGGAGGAGGAGACGAGTTGGAAGCAGGGGGAGGTCGTCGAAAGGAGCTAGTGGCACAGTCAGACAGCATGCATCGGCACCCGGGGTCAGCCAGACAGCACGCCAATCAACGCAGGCTGTTGCCACCACCAGAATGCCGTCATTGCAGAGCTCAGCAGTGTGGCATTTTTTTTGTGTGTCTGCCTCTGACAACAGCAATGCCATTTGCAACCTGTGCCAAAAGAAACTGAGTCGTGGGAAGTCCAACACCCACCTAGGTACAACTGCTTTGCGAAGGCACATGATCTCAAATCACAAATGCCTATGGGATCAACACATGAGTACAAGCAGCACACAAACTCAAAGCCGCCATCCTCCTCCTGGTCCAGCATCTTCAGCCACGTCAACCACTGCTGTCCTCCTTGCCCCCTCTCAACCATCCGCCACTCCGTCTCTCGCCTTCAGCAGTTCCTGCTCATCTGCCCACAGTCAGGTGTCTGTCAAGGACATGTTTGAGCTTAAGAAGCCAATGTCACAGACTCACCCCCTTGCCTGGCTTCTGACAGCTGGCTTGTCGGAACTCTTAGCCCGCCAGCTTTTACCATACAAGCTGGTGGAGTCTGAGGCCTTCAAGAAATTTGTAGCTATTGGGACACCGCAGTGGAAGGTACCCGGCCGAAATTTCTTTGCACAAAAGGCAATCCCCAACCTGTACTCGATTAAAGTCATGGCATGGCCTGTACTTCAAAAGGAAGTCATGGCATGTCTAGCACACAGTGTTGGGGCAAGGGTCCATCTGACCACTGATACCTGGTCTGCAAAGCACGGTCAGGGCAGGTATATCACCTACACTGCGCATTGGGTAAACCTGCTGACGGCTGCCAAGCATGTAATGTGTGGCTCTGCAGAGGAGTTGGTGACACCGCCACGACTTGCAGGCAGGCCTGCTGCCACCTCCTCTACTCCTCCCACTCCATCCTCTTCGATAACCTCCTTGGCTGAGTCCTCTTCTGCTGCTGCATCTTGCTCCACATCAACTGCACCCCCCCAGCTCCCCAGGGGCTATTCCACATCCCGGATACGACAGTGTCACGCCGTCTTGGGGTTGACTTGCCTGAAAGCAGAGAGTCAAACCGGACCAGCACTCCTGTCCGCTCTGAACGCACAGGTGGATCAGTGGCTGACTTCGCACCAACTGGAGATCGGCAAAGTGGTGTGTGAAAATGGAAGCAATTTGTTGGCGGCATTTAATTTGGGCAAGTTGACACATGTGCCGTGCATGGCACATGTGTTGAATCTGATTGTACAATGCTTTGTGCATAAGTACCCAGGCTTACAGGACGTCCTCAAGCAGGCCAGGAAGGTGTGTGGCCATTTCAGGCGTTCCTACACGGCCATGGCGCACTTTTCAGATATCCAGCGGCGAAACAACATGCCAGTGAGGCGCTTGATTTGCGACAGTCCGACACGTTGGAATTCAACACTCCTAATGTTCGACCGCCTGCTCCAACAAGAAAAAGCCGTCAACGAGTATTTGTATGACCGGGGTGCTAGGACAGCCTCTGCGGAGCTAGGAATTTTTTTGCCACGTTACTGGATGCTCATGCACAATGCCTGTAGGCTCATGCGTCCTTTTGAGGAGGTGACAAACCTAGTCAGTCGCACTGAAGGCACCATGAGCGACATCATCCCATTTGTTTTCTTCCTGGAGCGTGCCCTGCGAAGAGTGCTGGATCAGGCCGTAGATGAGCGTGAAGAGGAAGAGTTGTGGTCACCATCACCACCAGAAACAGCCTTATCAGCATCGCTTGCTGGACCTGCGGCAATGCTGGAAGAGGAGTCTGAGGAAGAGGAGTCAGAGGAGGAATGTGGCTTTGAGGAGAAGGAGGAAGACCAACCACAGCAGGCATCCCAGGGTGCTCGTTGTCACCTATCTGGTACCCGTGGTGTTGTACGTGGCTGGGGGGAAGAACAGACCTTCAGTGAGGACGAGGAACGGGACATGAGTAGCTCGGCATCCAACCTTGTGCAAATGGGGTCTTTCATGCTGTCGTGCCTGTTGAGGGACCCTCGCATAAAAAGGCTGAAGGAGAACGACCTGTACTGGGTGGCCACGCTACTAGACCCCCGGTATAAGCAGAAAGTGCCTGAAATTTTACCGAATTACCGCAAGTCGGAAAGGATGCAGCAGTTCCAAAATAAATGAAAAAGTATGCTTTACACAGCGTATAAGGGTGATGTCACAGCACAACGGGAATCTAACAGGGGAAGAGGTGAAAGTAATTCTCCTCCTACCACGACCACGCCGGCAAGGACAGGACACTTTACAGACGTTTTGTTGATGGAGGACATTCGGAGCTTTTTAAGTCCTACGCATCGCCACAGCCCTTCGGGGTCCACCCTCAGAGAACGCCTCGACCGACAGGTAGCAGACTACCTCGCCTTAACTGCAGATATCGACACTCTGAGGAGCGATGAACCCCTTGACTACTGGGTGTGCAGGCTTGACCTGTGGCCTGAGCTATCCCAATTTGCGATAGAACTTCTGGCCTGCCCCGCTTCAAGTGTCCTGTCAGAAAGGACCTTCAGTGCAGCAGGAGGTATTGTCACTGAGAAGAGAAGTCGCCTAGGTCAAAAAAAGTCTAGATTACCTCACCTTTATTAAGATGAATGAGGCATGGATCCCGAAGGGACTGACAGTGGGCGATACATTTGACTAAAAAAGGCCTGATGAGATGAGCTGCCTTGGGCTAAAAATGGTCCACACGCTGCTGTATTTTATCTCTGCATGCCGGATGACTTGCGTGACTTATCCGCCACCAACTAGGGTTCAAGCCGAAATGTTTTAGTGCACTTTATGCCTGGAAAACATCAATTTTTCTGGCCGCTGCTACAGCAGCGGCTGCAACAATTCCTGCTTTTTCAGGCATGTGTACATGCCTAATTTTTCTGGCCTCTGGTGCTGCACTGTGGCTGCAAAAACAAAACAAAAAAAAGGCATACATGTGTCAATTCCCCTTCATGATCGTTACCTTGTTGTGGTGAAGGGGCTTGCGCACAATGAAGCGACCACCTCTATGAGTGTGTTGGCAATGGCAATGTTGGCACACCCCAGATGATAAGGTCGTTGCTTCATTGTGAACAGACCAAAAGCGACTGGATAATTTTGCATAGAAAAAACATTAATTTTCTAAGGTGATCATTAAAGCCTACTAGGCCAACAATGGGCCCACACTGCAGAATCATTGTTTTCTGGGTCACTTAACTGTCACTGAACTACCTCAGCACGACCATAGGCTTTGAAAAACCCCCATCGCCTGCAATCTCCCAAACGTGCACACGAGCACAGTCATCACTACACCAAGATTGACGCATAGAGGAATAAAATTTATGTCATGAGTGTGTCAACTATTGACAACTCTTTGCGATTGTCTAAAATCTATTCCATACACGTCCCCTGATAGGGGACGTAACAGGGATTAAACTGATAGGAATAGTACTACTTAACACACCACTCATATAGGGTGGCACAGTACATTGCACGGCGCACGCGCAGTGCCCCAAATTGGAAGTAGGAGGACCAACCAAGCATCTTTTTCCATCTCCCGGTTCCTAAAATCAATTACATACACCGGCCCTGATAGGGGACGTAACAGGGATTAAGCTGATAGGAATAGTACTACTTAACACACCACTCATATCTGGTGGCACAGTACATTGCAAGGCGTACGCGCAGTGCCCCAAATTGGAAGTAAGAGGACCGACCAACCATCTTTTTCCATTTCCCGGTTCCTAAAATCTATTCCATACACGTCCCCTGATAGGGGACGTAACAGGGATTAAGCTGATAGGAATAGTACTACTTAACACACCACTCATATCTGGTGGCACAATACATTGCAAGGCGTACGCGCAGTGCCCCAAATTGGAAGTAAGAGGATTGGAAGTAACAACTTTTCCATCACTATTGTGGCCAGAAAGAGTCCCTGTGGGTTTTAAAATTCGCCATTGAAGTCTATGGCGGTTCGCCCGGTTCGCCCGTTCACGAACAATTGCGAAAATTCGCGTTCACTGTCTGCGAAAGGAAAATGTTATGTTCGCGACATCTCTATTTATCTTCACAAATTTTTTCAACCTACAAGACTTCTTCTGCGCTGCACCAATCCTCTAGCGTGATCTTTCTCTGTTAACACTGGTCTTCTTCATCTTTAAAGAGGACCTTTCACTGCCCCTGACATGCCTGTTTTAGGGTACTTTCACACTTGCGGTAGAGGATTCCGGCAATCCGGACTCTATAATGTGCCATTCCTTTATTATTCCTACTAGAAGTTACAAATGAATTGCTAGCAGTCTGCAGTAAGGGTAAATGGCAGCAGTGATTGGATAGAGTGAGTCCCCCCCCAACTGGTTACCACCGCTCTGTACCCTTACTGCAGACTGCTAGCAATTCATTTATAACTTCTAGTAGGAATAATAAAGGAATGGCACAACATAGAGACATAAGAACAGATGCTCCAGAATTGTTATTACATGGGGAATGCATGAAGCTATTAAAACAGACAGGAGTGGTGAAAGGTCCTCTTTAAAGGCCATCAGTCAGCAGATTTGTACATATGAAACTGGCTGACCTGTTACATCTGCGCTTGTAAACTGAAGGCATCTGTGTTGGTCCCATGTTCATATGTAACCGCATTGCTGAGAGAAATGGTGCTTTAATACAGATGTAGCAGAGTTAACAGTCACACTTGGTGAGTTATCACATCTAGTTAATGCGTTATGACTGTGACTGTTAACTCTGCTACATCTGAATATGCAAATAAGCCTCTAGGAGTAACAGGGGCATTACTGTTACACCTAGAGGCTCTGCTCTCTCTGCAACTACTGCACCCTCTGCACTTTAATTGACAGAGCCAGGTGTGATTACTTTTTCACTGCCTGGCCCTATCAACCAAAGTGCAGAAGGTGCGATCGTAGAGTTAACTATTCCCTATCAGTATGTCTTTGGAGTAACCAGGGGAAACCCACACAAAACACCGGAAAAACATACAAACTCCATGCATATGTTCTTCTAGGTCAAATTTGAACCCAGGGCTGCAAGAGAACAGAGCTGACGCTGAGCTACCATGTTGCCTATAGTTGGAAGCATTGGCTTAAATCAAAGTGAACCCCCTCTTACCAGAAAACACATATTATTTGCTGTAAATCTATTGCCATGGACTTCTGACCAATCCACCTAGCTGAACTCTTGTGACTGTTGCTATACTTTTAGTGGTAGTCGCAGCAATATACAGTACAGACCAAAAGTTTGGACACACCTTCTCATTCAAAGAGTTTTCTTTATTTTCATGACTATGAAAATTGTAGATTCACACTGAAGGCATCAAAACTATGAATTAACACATGTGGAATTATATACATAACAAACAAGTGTGAAACAACTGAAAATATGTCATATTCTAGGTTCTTCAAATTGGCCACCTTTTGCTTTGATTACTGCTTTGCACACTCTTGGCATTCTCTTGATGAGCTTCAAGAGGTAGTCCCCTGAAATGGTTTTCACTTCACATGTGTGCCCTGTCAGGTTTAAGTGGGATTTCTTGCCTTATAAATGGGGTTGGGACCATCAGTGGCGTTGAGGAGAAGTCAGGTGGATACACAGCTGATAGTCCTACTGAATAGACTGTTAGAATTTGTATTATGGCAAGAAAAAAGCAGCTAAGTAAAGAAAAACGAGTGGCCATCATTACTTTATGAAATGAAGGTCAGTCAGTCAGCCAAAAAATTGGGAAAACTTTGAAAGTAAGGGCTATTTGACCATGAAGGAGAGTGATGGGGTGCTGTGCCAGATGACCTGGCCTCCACAGTCACCGGACCTGAACCCAATCGAGATGGTTTGGGGTGAGATGGACCGCAGAGTGAAGGCAAAAGGGCCAACAAGTGCTAAGCATCTCTGGGAACTCCTTCAAGACTGTTGGAAGACCATTTCAGGGGACTACCTCTTGAAGCTCATCAAGAGAATGCCAAGAGTGTGCAAAGCAGTAATCAAAGCAAAAGGTGGCTACTTTGAAGAACCTAGAATATGACATATTTTCAGTTGTTTCACACTTGTTTGTTATGTATATAATTCCACATGTGTTAATTCATAGTTTTGATGCCTTCAGTGTGAATCTACAATTTTCATAGTCATGAAAATAAAGAAAACTCTTTGAATGAGAAGGTGTGTCCAAACTTTTGGTCTGTACTGTATATATATCGACCCTGGGGGAGTCATATACTTTGGGCTGGATGTGATGGACTATGTAGGTGATCTACACTAAAAATAGTAAATGCCATGTGGATATAATGCACTGATATACTGTAACTATGTGCACTGTGTCATATGCTGTACTGTAAAGGTTATGCTGCCATCTATGGGCCAACTGTATTATTAATGTTGGATAATATGTGTGGGTGCACAGGACCTTTAGAACATGTGACTTAATGTTTTATTTTTTTCTGTTTTATACTGATGACCTATCCTCAGGGTTAGACATCAATATCTGTTTGGTGGATGTAAAACACCTAGGATTTTTGCCAATTGGTGAGCCCTGCAGCCTCCTCACAGTTTACCAAGCACAGCATCGTACATTGTATAGTGGATCTGCATGGTATCTCAGCTCAGACCCATTCACTTGAGGCCACGTGACTGATGAATGTGACGTCACTGCCCTAGGGCTGCAAGAAGCCCACGTTTCTCACCGAAGCACTGCGGCCTCCTCTAACTGCTGATCGGTGGGGGTCCTGGATGTCGGACCCCCACAAATCGGATACTTTATGTAAAACTTGTTTACTCTTTAGGTATAGGAGAAGCATGTGTAGGAGGATAACTTACAGTGCGGTACAGACCTCATGTTAGTAGCTGACAGGTGTGCTGGGAAGATACAGTAGATTGAAGAGCGAGGTGCTGCTAGAAACAAAGCCAGCAATATTCATGTGTGCAGCTAGCTAGCAGTGGAGGTCATTGGTATTAGTCAGAAGGGTACAACATCTCAGGGCAGAGAGCAGCTGAACAGAATAGTTGAGGCCAGATATGAGGGGTAGAAAGAAGCAACCAAGGCATATAAAAATAGCCTGATTCCTTACACCATGGTAAAGTGGGGAGACACCAATAACAGTCAGGGCCAAAAAGATTCAACCCCCATAGAGGCTCCATAGATCCTGAGTGATGGCATATGGAATCGGTTTAGACCTGTATGCACTCTCTATGCCTCTGTATGCTACCAAGAGAGCATACAATTGTAATTAAACATGCAATGGAGTGTGCCACAATATTTCTTCCTACAGATACCTATAGAATCCATCAAAGAGAGCCTGTATTTTTCCATGTAAAATGTGGCAAGGCTGGCGGGGAAGATCAAACTGCAGCCTTTCAAGTTGTGCAGTCCTGTAAGTGCAAACTGTAAGCAGTTACTTTATATAGTGATGTAATATTGTATAAGGTGAGATAAGTTGAAATTAGCTTAAGTACTTAGAAAGAATTTCCGCATGATAAACCTGTTCCAGTACTTGAACGTGTGATAAAATATAATTTTCCAAGTATGAAATCTAGTACTGTATATGTGCTGAATAATACATTTAGGTGCACGCTAGGGAATAACCTACATTCTGCAATGAGCAACCTGATTGTCCTGCTCCTCTCATATGTGACACCATGATATAGTGCCTACAAGCTTTGGTATCAAATGGAGCGATCCACTTATGGGTTCACACAAGGACAAAGTAGAGAGTAACAGCGTCTATCCTGCACCTTCACTTTCTGCATCCTGATAGGAACATCACTGCATATAAATTATTTCAAACTCCATTGTCCCAATATTAAACCCGTGAAACGTGCATGTCCTGTATTTTCATTTTTAGAGTGAATGAAGAATAGTGCTTAACTCTGCAGTTTTCACACCATGATGAATAGGTGGTAATCTTTTAGGCAGAGAAGTAGGGCACCGATGTGATCTGTACTGTTCTCTACAGATAGGGTCAATATTTTCTCGTTCAGGTGGATACTTAATATTTATTTTAGTAAATAGTCAATATGTTATTTTATAATTATGGAAAGTATTTTATTTATTTTTTCCAGTGGGATTTCTGAATAAATTTTTAGGTAGAAAATGCACCTTGTCTTGCTTTCTAAGCATATTGTTTTTTTTCTTATTAAAGGCTTTGTTTGGATTAACCACATTTTCAAATACCCTATTTAAGAATTTTCAATTAAAGGAGTTGTATCACAAAACAAACTCTACATTTTTCAAACTAGCACCTGGATCTAAATACTTTTGTAATTGCAAAAAAATTTGCTATTCAATAAAATGCATCTGTATAGCACCACCTGCTGTTTGTATTTTTCCTTATTTTTTGTCCGTCTCACTGAGCTGGTCAAGCGTGCTCAGTTTAAATCTTCATCTGTCACCAGCCATATGTTCTCTTAGAAGCTGTGGCAGTTACAGGGAGAGAGATGCAGCAGAAAGGACAGGCTCCCTGAGCTGTCAGGCTGAAGATAATCTAGCCGAGCAAATGTAACAGTGAATGCGGAAACCTCTGGACCCATGTGAGGTACAGGGCTGGTTCTAGCTTTGTTAGAATGGTATTGTCATGTACTATATGCTGTCTGATTTCAATTTTTTGCAATCATGGCATAACCCCTTTAATTAAGGTGAGTCTTAATTCATAAGCCCCACCAATTAGCCAGAATGGAGTGACAAAGACAATTTTCTTCTCTGGAGGATCCAGCATGTATCTGGGTTACGTGGAGAGAATAATGATTCCAAGGGCCTCCATGCAGTGCTTTGTTTAGTCTGTTGTGGCACTGCAGGCTAATTGATTACTTGATGCCAAGTTCCTCCAAATTTTAAAGCTACACTTTTGGTGTCCCAAAAGGTGGACTTCATGTGGTCAACTTATCAAAAGGTTCTCATGCACTAGCCTTTATTGGCTGCACCTGCCATTTGCGGTGGCCCTCAATCTAGTGTGCAAGGGGCAGTTTCCAACTCTCCCCAAAAGATTATGTTGAGAATAGACGGTATCGAGCATATCGAATTTCAATGCCCGTTCCTCTTTTTCTCCTGGGAGATGAGCCACCTCCATAGGTGTCTGGTAGTGTCTTTCTCCTCTCTATGTACTGAACACATGTGGGAAAGATAGCCATCAGCAAATGTTTGTTCAGCCAACAACGATTGACAGCGTATGGGTATTAGGGGGACCCTGCTACCAAACGAGATTATCCAAAGTGGACATCCCCCCTGAAACATTATCTAATAATTATGCAAATCAAATGTATCTTTGTGCTACAGACTTCTGGAGAAAACTTAATAGGACTATGGCTATAAAATTGTATAATAATCTGTATTAGTCAAAATATATACTGTATTTTTCGCTTTATAAGACGCACCTGTTTATAAGACGCACCTAGGTTTTTGAGGAGGAAAATGAGAAAATAAATATTTTTAACCAAAAGGTGTGCTTTTGGTGGGTTTTGAACTAATGGTGGTCTGTGGATGACACTATTATGGGTGAAGTGGGGGATCTGTGGATGACGCACTGTTATGAGGGATCTATGGATGACACTTATGTGATTATACCTCTATCATCCTAGAGAATACACTGATGTACTGTAGGTACTGTACATTGGTGTATTCTCAAGGATGAGGGGAGTTATAGTCAGATTAAATAGAAACACTATCCAGGGACTGTTCTGTAATTGGCATGTGTTTATATTAAATATGACTATAACCCCCCTCATCCATAGAAATCCACTCATATACTGCAGCACATGCGTGGATTCCTATGGATGAGGGTGGTTATAGTCATATTTAATATAAACACATGACAATTACAGAACAGTCCCTGGACAGTGCATATATTAAATATGAACATAACCCCTCTCATCCATAGGAATCCACTCATATACTGCAGTATCTGGGTGGATACCTATGGATGAGGGGGGAAGGGGGGGGTTGTAGTCATAGATGACACATTTGCAGTAATTTTTATATTGCCCTGAGCTCCACTCACCCAGGGACTGGGTATAAAAAACCGCTGTACACAGCAGGAGCAGAGCTGGTACAGCGGGAAATTGGAAGGAAGCTGATGGAGGTGAGGGCAGCACCACTGCGCTCACCACTAATCAGCAGGACTAAAGAAGTGCGGGCTGACGGCAGCAGAGCACATTCATTGAAGCTGCCAGCCCGCCCAACGGTTTACTGTAATATCTCTTCAACTTCATTCACCTTCTCCTGGTACGGAGATTTCAGAGACTTCCACTTCTGTTTTACCTCTTCTACCTCTTGAATCAGTAACTCTGGGCTTGTCTCCTCCCTTTTGACAATGTCCGCTTCTTGTATGAATTCAGGAAGGAAGCTCAGGACTTGCAGCTGGCTGCACAGCATCTTCTGCTTTCTGCGTCGCTCCATGGAATAATCCACCAGGACTTTGGCTGGGATCTTGCCACCTTCTTCTTTACACCGCACGTCCAGACAAGTAGTTCGGGAGCAGGAAGCAGTGACAGGATGGCGGAGGGCTTTTGGATTCCCTCTCTAACCGCCCTTGTCTGGACGTGCGGCGTAAAGAAGAAGGTGATGGCGAGATCCCAGCCAGTCCTGGTGGATGATTCCATGGAGCGACGCAGAAAGCATTAGATGCTGTGCAGCCAGCTGCAAGTTCTGCACTTCTTTCCTGAATTCATACAAGAAGCGGACATTGTCAAAAGGGAGGAGACAAGCCCAGAGTTACTGATTCAAGAGGTAAAATAGAAGTGGAAGTCTCTGAAATCTCCGTACCAGGAGAAAATTCTGTTCAGTTTACTATAATAGCGGGTGGGCTGGCAGCAGCGGAGCACAATAAGTGAAGCCTCCAGCCCGTCAATCCCTGGTGCAGTCTTGTTAAGGAAGCGCGGGCTAGCGGCAGAAGCCTTTAGTGAAGCCGCCAGCCCGCCCAACAGTTTAATGGCAGGCTCAGGAGTTGTTAGTGAGAGCTCCTGAGCCACCTAATTTTAGTTCTATTCGTTTTATAAGACGCAGTGACTTTTCCCCTCCACTTTGGAGGGGAAAAAAGTGTGTCTTATAAAACGAAAAATACGGTAATTTGAATACACTAATAAGGAGAAAGAGGTACGATGGAAAGTGATCCAGAAAAGATATACATGGGGTACACAGATCAGATACAGCACTTCTGTCACAGATGTAATAATGGGAGGCAAACTCCAAACTCTTATATCTAGCTACATAGTAAAGCTAAAAAGATACCATAGAGTCCTAATAGTTATACTCCACCAGTGGGGGCAAAAAAATACACGCCCCAAAAAAAAGTTTTGTTGACCAAGCTAGATAATTCAGGCTCTCCACCAGGGCAACAACAAATAGAAGCCCAAAGTAGTAGATTAGACTAAAACTATAAGGCCCCTTGCAGACGAGAGTTCCTCCCGTCGCGAGTGCGCAACGCAGCTCTCGCCCTGACCTCCCAGCACTGACCTGGTCACATAGCATTATATAGATTTATGATGCTATGTAACCCTTAAAGTTCTGGAATGTATTGGATAACACTGGCATAATGCTGCCATTGCTATCTAATACATTCTAGAACTATAAGGGTTACATAGCATCATAAATCAATATAATGCTATGTGAATCCCGTCAGTGCTGGGAGGTCAGGCCGGGAGCTGCGCTGTGGACTCGCTACGGGAGGAACGCTTGTCTGCAAGGGGCCTAAGGCTGAGTACATATCGGAACTTAATGATACCAAGGGCTAGGTGCATAGATATTGCACAAAGAAATGAATGCTCCACTTGGCTACTGCCTAAATATATAATGCTGAATACATACAAAATCCACTTAGCCCTAAAGCTGAATACATATAAAGGCTTCATAATACCGGAAGATGAGTACATAAATATTGCACAGAGCTGCAGATACTATACTATACTAGACTTCTAGCTAGACATATATTTGCTGAATACATGAAAAGTACACAGAGTCCTAGGTGCTATGTTTCACTGGAGCAGTAGTACTGGTGCCCTGCTGAGTACATATAAATAATGACATATAGTAATCAAATCAATAGTTGCACACATACAGTACAGACCAAAGGTTTGGACACACCTTCTCATTCAAAGAGTTTTCTTTATTTTCATGACTATGAATGCATCAAAACTATGAATTAACACATGTGGAATTATATACATAACAAACAAGTGTGAAACAACTGAAAATATGTCCTATTCTAGGTTCTTCAAAGTAGCCACCTTTTGCTTTGATTACTGCTTTGCTGTCATGCCCCACTCTGACGATGTGCGGAGGTCGGCCAGGATTGCAGCACGAATTTAGTGTTTGTTTTGGAGTCGTGCTGGATCCGCCCCTCATCAGGTGCACCGGGTGGAGTCATTAGTTTAAATAGCTCCTCTGCTCAGTGCCCTGGGCGGATTATACTCTTCATTGTGGTCTTGGAAGCTAGGAAGGAAGGTTGGCTGTCTGTTCCAGCTCAGAAAGATAAGTGCTGTTTCTTGTTGGTTGTTTTGTGTCATCTATCCCATCAAGGTTCTGTGCGAGCAGGCTGCTCCTATTTCCCACTTCACCATCTCAGGGAATTCAGGGTTTTGTCAGCCCAGGCACGGGGACATCTCAGATCTACCTTCAAGGTCTGTAGGTGGGCTGAGCATTGGTAGGGAAAGAGGTCAGGGATTAGCTAGGAGGTGACCCTTCCCCTGTCTCTCGCCCAGAGCCTGGTTGGTGCGTTATCTGTTATACTGAGGGCACGCCCGCCGTGACATTATAATCTGCCATACTGTGACCGCCATTTCTCAGTGTTTATGTTATGGTGGCAATTGATGCACTGGTTGACCACATGCAGGGTTTGTCCCTGGAGGTTGCGGATCTACGTAGTACGGTCACACAGTGTCAGAGGGTGTTGGCTTCAGGTACAGGTCAAATTGTTGGGGAGCCTAAAGTCGCTCTTCCGGAGAAATTTGCAGGGGGTACTGATGATTTTTTCAGTTTTAAGGAATCATGTAAGTTGTACTTTCGATTGTGCCCATTTTCATCAGGTAATGAGGATCAGAGGGTGGGAATCGTCATGTCTTTGCTGAAAGGGGACGCGCAATCCTGGGCTTTTTCCCTGCCGCCCGATCTCTGGCTCTCCGGTCGGTGGAGGAATTTTTTAAAGCCCTGGGATTGATTTACGATGACCCAGATCGAGTTTCAATGGCAGAGTCAAAATTACGTAACTTACTACAGGGTAAATATACTGCTGAGGTTTACTGCACAGAGTTTAGGAGGTGGGCTACTGAGTCGGGGTGGAACGACCCCGCGTTACGTAGCCAGTTTTGTCAGGGGTTATCTGAAAGGTTGAAGGATGCTCTGGCTTTTCATGAATACCCTGATACTTTGGAAAATGCAATGTCTTTGGCGATACGTTTGGATAGACGTATCAGAGAGAGGTGTATGGGTCCCTCTGTGCAGGGGATTCCTCCCGCGTGTGGTTTTGTTCCACCAGCTGCCCAGGGAGATATTGCTTGTTATTCTGGCCTAGGAGAGGAACCCATGCAGTTAGGTCAAATATCTTTCCATTCGGATAGTAGAGACTTTCGTAAAGCGCACAATTTATGTTTCTTTTGTGGAAAGAGGGGTCATTTTGTTTTTTCTTGTCCGTATGTTGAACCACAGGGGAGAGTGATATAGAAAAAAGAAAAAAAAAAAAAAAAACTCGCTCACACTTGGTAGTATGAATGGTGTGGTAGAGCAAACTGGTATGCAAGTTCCCTGCAGTTCCTGTTTTCTCCTTTCAGCTATGGTGGCGCTAGAGTCTCGAAATGTGTTTGTGGATGTTTTTCTTGATTGTGGTGCTGGGGTAAATTTAATTGACTTTCTGTTTCTTGAGGGTTTGGGACTAAGTATTTGCACGTTAGAGAACGAGATTCGTGTTTTTGGCATTGATTCTTCCCCTCTTTCTCAAGGGAGCCTTACTCACGTTGTTCATGATATTCATTTAAGGGTGGGTGATTCACATGCTGAGATCAATTCCTGTTTCGTCATGAAAGATTTGCCAGCTCCAATAGTTTTGGGGTTGCCATGGTTGTCTAAACATAACCCAATTATAGACTGGCAGGCGAGACAAATCATTGGTTGGAGCAAGTTTTGTTCGGATAATTGTCTTGTCACATCTATTTCTGAAGTGTCCGTTACGGCCTTGCCTCAGTATCTCTCAGATTTTTCGGACGTGTTTGCGGAGGGTGGGGCTCAGGAATTGCCCACTCATCGTGACTATGATTGTCCTGTGAATGTCATTCCGGGGGCTAAGTTGCCTAAGTCTCGGCTCTACAACGTCTCTCAACCAGAGAGAGAGGTCATGCGAAAGTATGTCGCCGAGAGTTTGGCAAAGGGTCATATTAGACCATCTAAGTCTCCAGTGGCTGTAGGTTTCTTCTTTGTGAAGAAGAAAGATGGATCACTGAGACCGTGTTTGGATTTCCGGGAGCTGAATCGTATTACAGTCCGGGATCCATATCCTCTGCCTTTGATCTCTGATCTTTTTGATCAGATTGTTGGAGCCAAGGTGTTCTCCAAGTTGGATTTGAGAGGAGCATACAATCTGATCAGGATCAATGAGGGGGATGAGTGGAAAACGGCCTTCAATACGCACGAGGGTCATTTTGAGAACCTGGTAATGCCTTTTGGGTTGACGAATGCGCCAGCAGTATTTCAGCGATTCGTCAATGATATTTTTCATCATTTGGTGGGGAGGTTCGTAGTTGTCTACCTTGATGACATTTTAATTTATTCTCTTGATCTGAAGATCCATCAGGATCATGTGAGACAGGTTTTGACGATCCTTCGGGAGAATAAATTATACGCCAAATTGGAGAAATGTTTGTTTGCGGTGCAAGAGCTTCCATTTTTGGGATATAAGCTTTCTGATTCTGGTTTTCGTATGGACCCCGAAAAGGTCCGGGCGGTTCTGGAGTGGGACCGACCGGAGAATCAGAAAGCTTTGATGCGATTTTTGGGGTTTACGAATTATTATAGAAAAATTATTTTGAATTATTCCATGCTAGTCAAACCTCTTACTGATATGACCAAGAAGGGCGCTGATGTCTCTGTCTGGTCGGATGAGGCATTGCAGGCCTTTTCGGCTATTAAGGAGCGTTTTGCGTCTGCTCCCATTCTGGTGCAGCCGGATGTATCTCAGCCATTCGTGGTCGAGGTTGATGCATCAGAGGTGGGGGTTGGGGCGGTGCTTTCGCAGGGTCCTTCTCCTGGCAAGTGGGTCCAGTGTGCCTTCTTCTCCAGGAAGCTCTCGGTCACCGAGAGGAATTATGATGTTGGAGATAGGGAGTTGTTGGCGACCAAGTTGGCCTTTGAAGAATGGCATCACTGGTTAGAGGGGGCTTCCCACCCTGTTACTGTGTATACAGACCATAAGAATTTGGCTTACCTGCAGTCTGCCAAGCGTCTGAACCCTAGACAGGCCAGATGGTCATTGTTTTTTACCAGGTTCAATTTCGTGGTTACCTTTCGCCCAGGGGTCAAGAACGTCAAGGCAGATGCCTTGTCTCGCAGCTTCCCTGGGGGAGGTGATTCAGAAGATCCAGCGCCGATTTTGGCGGATGGAGTGGTGGTCTCCGCTCTGTACCCTGAATTGGAGATGGAGGTGTTGGGAGCTCAGGAGGGGGCTCCTGGTTCGTGTCCCCCAGGGAGGTTGTTTGTTCCTGAGGGCCTACGATGCAAGGTGTTCAAGGAACATCACGATACTGTTCTCGCTGGACATCCTGGTGGTAAGTCCACCTGTGATCTGGTGTCCCGGAGGTTCTGGTGGCCAGGTTTGCGTAAGAGTATTGAGAATTACGTGACAGCTTGTGAAACCTGCGCTCGGTCTAAGGTTGCTCATACTCGACCGCCTGGTTCACTTCTCCCATTGTCTATTCCATCTCGTCCTGTGACACATTTGTCCATGGACTTTATTACGGACCTACCGAGTTCCTCCGGGAGAACAGTGATTTTGGTGGTAGTCGATCGTTTCAGTAAAATGGCTCATTTTATACCACTAACAAGTCTGCCTAACGCTAAGACTCTTGCGCAGATTTTTGTGGATAATATTGTTAAATTGCACGGTATTCCTTCGGATATTGTCTCTGATAGGGGCACGCAGTTTGTTTCCAGGTTTTGGAGGGCGTTCTGCTCTCGACTTGGCATTCAACTTTCTTTTTCGTCGGCTTTTCATCCACAGTCGAATGGTCAGACGGAGCGTACCAATCAAAACCTGGAGACCTACTTGAGGTGTTTTGTGGCTGAGAATCAGGAGGACTGGTCCTCATTCTTGCCCTTAGCAGAATTTGCATTGAATAACCGTAGGCAGGAGTCCACGGGTAAGTCGCCATTTTTTGGCGCATACGGTTTTCATCCTCAGTTTGGTACCGTTTCTGGGTCTGGTTCCTCCGGGATGCCAGAGGAGGAGAGATTCTCTTCTGCTTTATCCTCTATCTGGCGGGGGATTCAAGGGAATTTGGAGAGGAAGGGTGAGAGGTATAAACGAATGGCTGACAGGAGACGTGTGACTGGTCCGGACCTGTGTGTGGGTGATTTGGTGTGGTTGTCCACTAGGAATATCAAGTTAAGAATGCCATCTTGGAAACTGGGTCCAAGATTTGTTGGTCCATATAAGATTTCTGCTGTGATCAATCCTGTGGCATTTCGACTTGATCTGCCGCAGACTTGGAGGATCCACGATGTCTTCCACAAGTCTTTACTAAAAAATTATGTTAAACCGGTGGTACCATCGTCATTGCCTCCTCCTCCTGTTCTGGTCGAGGGAAACTTGGAGTTCGAGATCTCCAGGATTCTCGACTCGAGAGTTCTGCGGGGTTCCCTCCAGTACCTGGTTCACTGGAGGGGATACGGTCCTGAGGAGAGGATGTGGGTTCCGGCGTCGGATGTCAACGCCAGCCGACTGGTGAGGGCTTTTCATAGGTCCCATCCGGATAAGGTTGGTCCGGCGTGTCCGGAGGTCACCCGTAGAAGGGGGGGGTACTGTCATGCCCCACTCTGACGATGTGCGGAGGTCGGCCAGGATTGCAGCACGAGTTTAGTGTTTGTTTTGGAGTCGTGCTGGATCCTCCCCTCATCAGGTGCACTGGGTGGAGTCATTAGTTTAAATAGCTCCTCTGCTCAGTGCCCTGGGCGGATTATACTCTTCATTGTGGTCTTGGAAGCTAGGAAGGAAGGTTGGCTGTCTGTTCCAGGTCAGGAAGATAAGTGCTGTTTCTTGTTGGTTGTTTTGTGTCATCTATCCCATCCAGGTTCTGTGCGAGCAGGCTGCTCCTATTTCCCACTTCACCATCTCAGGGAATTCAGGGTTTTGTCAGCCCAGGCACGGGGACATCTCAGATCTACCTTCAAGGTCTGTAGGTGGGCTGAGCATTGGTAGGGAAAGAGGTCAGGGATTAGCTAGGAGGTGACCCTTCCCCTGTCTCTCGCCCAGAGCCTGGTTGGTGCGTTATCTGTTATACTGAGTGCACGCCCGCTGTGACATTTGCACACTCTTGGCATTCTCTTGATGAGCTTCAAGAGGTAGTCCCCTGAAATGGTCTTCCAACAGTCTTGAAGGAGTTCCCAGAGATGCTTAGCACTTGTTGGCCCTTTTGCCTTCACTCTGCAGTCCAGCTCACCCCAAACCATCTCGATTGGGTTCAGGTCCGGTGACTGTGGAGGCCAGGTCATCTGGCGCAGCACCTCATCACTCTCCTTCATGGTCAAATAGCCCTTACTTTCAAAGTTTTCACAATTTTTCGGCTGACTGACTGACCTTCATTTCTTAAAGTAATGATGGCCACTCGTTTTTCTTTATTTAGCTGCTTTTTTCTTGCCATAATACAAATTCTAAAAGTCTATTCAGTAGGACTATCATCTGTGTATCCACCTGACTTCTCCTCAATGCAACTGATGGTCCCAACCCCATTTATAAGGCAAGAAATCCCACTTATTAAACCTGACAGGGCACACATGTGAAGTGAAAACCATTTCAGGGGACTACCTCTTGAAGCTCATCAAGAGAATGCCAAGAGTGTGCAAAGCAGTAATCAAAGCAAAAGGTGGCTACTTTGAAGAACCTAGAATATGACATATTTTCAGTTGTTTCACACTTGTTTGTTATGTATATAATTCCACATGTGTTAATTCATAGTTTTGATGCCTTCAGTGTGAATCTACAATTTTCATAGTCATGAAAATAAAGAAAACTCTTTGAATGAGAAGGTGTGTTCAAACTTTTGGTCTGTACTGTATGTACATACAAAAAAATAACAAACTACTCGGAGAACAGCCAAAATGCAGCTATAGCAACCTACCCACAGACATCATGTGCAATATGCTGAAGTATCACCCCACGCACAAACACCTCGACACGTGTTTCGCCCCTCAGGCGGTGAGTATACAATTAAAAACGGGGTATATAAAGGGAAAGGAGGCGGGCATTAGATGAATAATTAGAGAAATCACCTGAACAACAGCATGTGTAGCACGGCTCCATCATGATGGATGAACATCATCTCTCAGCGCGTCCACACGCTGCCACCGCGCATGCAATTCGTGATGAAAAAAACATGTTTAGTATATGTAAAAACTCAATAAGAGCATTTTTGCCCCATATACAAAAATAAAAAGTGAATAAATATCATAAAAATATATATATATAATTTATATAATATGTGACGCCATGTAAAGCTAGTGCACATAAAAAAAACATGAACGTGCGACAAGTGATAAAGTCTAGTTGTTAAAAAATATGTATATATTGTATGTGCTATATAAGACATATTGCCATCTAGAGCACACACAAATAAAGTGACATGTGTAATCTGACATCACAAAGTGAAGGATAAAAAAAGAAAAATATAAATACAGAAAAATGGTAGAAACTACAAACGTGAGAAAAATCGTGAACAAAAAACACGCAAAACTACTATAAAAAGTGGCAATATATGGGAGTGAAGTCCACCCATCCGGAAACCAGACGGATGCAGTGCACCCCCCCACATACTTCATGCTCCATAGTCAGGAGAATCACAAAGTAATAATATATGGGAGTGAAGTCCACCCGTCCGGACACCAGACAGGTGTAACGCACTCCCACACATTAATAAAGTGCATCGTCAGGAGTGAAGTCCACCCGTCCGGACACGAGACAGGTGTAACGCACTCCCACATATTAATAAAATGCATCGTCAGGAGTGGAGTCCATCCATCCGGAAACCAGACGGATGCAGTGCACCCCCACATACTTCATGGTCCATTGTTAGGAGAATCACAGAGTAATAGACCCCGTTGTTGCCTATTGATCTCACATACACATTTTCTTTATTTTTCTTTCTTTCTTTCTCTAATGTTCTGTTATTCTTCTTTTTCCTTTTTCTTTCAACATTAAGATCTTCATCTATAAAGCCCACACACCTCATGCATCATAGACATACGAAAAACATAAGGAGATCTATATAGAATCAAAAATAGAATAAATCTATCAAAAAGAAAACACAAATTCAACAAAATAAAAACATGTATATATAGCCCACATAAATTCACATTTTTACAAAAAAGATTTGAAGCTACTAAACTCATTAAGGCCCTTTGAAGTTACCGTATCTAACAGTACCATCCATTTAGTTTCTTTGCTTAACAGTGCTTGTTTTATGATCTATTTGAGGTAGTAAAAGATCTTGAGCTGTTCTCACGTAGGTTAATACTTAAGAAACACTTTAATAGAGGACAGGTGACATTCCCCTTACCATCCCCTATTGAACAACAAGCTGTACGTGATTTGGAGGCTTTATTGACTGAACAACGAGATTCTGATTATGGTAAATATCCGATGCACCTGCACCGGCGATCACAATGGTTCCCCCCTAAGTCATTATGTCCTGCAGTTGATATTTTTGTCAAGTTAGTGAAACAAGACCTTAAAAAGATAGTTCCGAATAAAATAAGAGACAACTTGACTAGGTCACAGAGACAAGCTGTGACGGAATAAAAAAATCTAAAAGATGTAATAAAACCTGCGGACAAGGAGGGTAACATTGTGGTCTGGCCGGTGCAGATGTACGAAAGGGAAGCTAAATAACACTGTTTGTTATAGGAAGCTAGATATGGACCCCACAGATTGGTTTAAATGTAAATTGGATCTGATATTACGTGAGAGATTTGATAACAATTCTATAAATCTGAAGATGATGGAGGGGCTGACTGTTGATTGTCCAGTCAGACCTACATTGTATCTTCTTCCTAAAATCCATAAAAACCCTACCAATCCTCCGGGACGTCTTATTGTCTCGGGGATTGGGGGTTTACGTACGAACATTGTGAGATTTATAGACTTTTTTTCTTCAAAGATGTGTGGAAACGCTTCCTTCATTTGTGAAAGACACAACAGATATATTATGGCGTCTGAATGATATCCATTTGGAAGGAGGATCATATTTGGTTACTTGTGATGTCGAGTCTTTATACACGTCTATATGCAACGACCAGGGAGTACGGGCGTCGAGGTATTTTTTGTCAATGATGGATCTTGACAGCGAATTGATTGAGTTGATTGATTGGAGTTTATGTTAACACATAACTATTTTTTGTTTAAGGATCGCTTTTTCCTACAGCTCCAGGGAACCGCATTGGGGGCATCTTGTGCGCCCTCATATGCAAATTTGTTCCTGGGGCTGTGGGAGAGAGAAATAGTCCACAATACTCCTGGATATTACTCTGTGATTCTCCTGACAATGGAGCATAAAGTATGTGGGGGTGCACTGCATCTGTCTGGTTTCTGGATGGGGGGACTCCCTCCTGACGATGCATTTTATTAATATATTGGAGTGCGTTACACCTGTCTGGTTTCCGGATGGGTGGACTTCACTCCCATATATTGTCACTTTTTATATTAGTTTTGCGTGTTTTTTTGTTCATGATTTTTCTCACGTTTGTAGTTTCTACCATTTTTCTGTATTTATATTTTTCTTTTTTTATCCTTCACTTTATTATGATGTCAGATTACACATGTCACTTTATTTGTGTGTGCTCTAGATGGCAATGTTCCTGGATGTTCGGGTTCGACGAGTTCGGCCGAACTTTCGAAAAATGTTCGGGTTCGGGATCCGAACTCGACCCGAACTTCATCCCGAACCCGAACCCCATAGAAGTCAATGGGGACCCGAACTTTTGGGCACTAAAAAGGCTGTAAAACACACCCGGAAAGGGCTAAAGGGCTGCAAAAGGCAGCAAAATGTAGTTAAATCCCCTGCAAACAAATGTAGATAGGGAAATGATGAGTTAACATAAAATAAATAAAAATTAAACAATATTAATTGGAGTGAGGTCCCATAGCACAGAATCAGGCTTCAAGTCACCCACCAATGGAGAAGGTCACTTACTATTATTTTGACCACAGCACCCAGACAAAGGAGAGAGGTCCCACAGCAGAGAACCAGGCATCATATCACCCACCACAGGAGTAGGCCACCATTTAGTTACTTTGACCCCTACACCCAGACGGAGGAGAGAGGTTACACAGCAGAGAATCAGGCATTTAGATCACCCACCACAGGAGTAGGCCACCATTGAATCAGACCCCGGCAACCATGTCAGATGGCACAAGCATAAGCTTTATATCAATCAGCACAGGAGAAGGCGACTTTGACAGACTTTGACCCCTACACCCGGACGGAGGAGAGAGGTTTCAAAGCAGAGAATCAGGCATTTAGATCACCCACCACAGGAGTAGGCCCCAATTTAATGGGACCCCGGCAACCATGTCAGATGGCACAACCATCAGCTTCATATCAATCAGCACAGGAGAAGGCGACCTTCAGTCCATGTGGGGTCTAAGACCTCATCGTCCTCTGCATCGTCTTCCACCCAGTCTCCCTCCCTGACCTCCTCCTGTTCAGTCTGCACACTGCAAAAAGACGCGGCAGTGGGCACCTGTGTTTCGTCATCATCAGAGAGTCGGTGACTCTGCTGTGGTGGTATTCCCATGTCCTCTTCATCTGGAGACATAAGTGGTTGTGCGTCAGTGCATGGTATGTCTTCCTCCACTGGGGAAGGGCTAGGTGGACGCCCCTGGGAAACCCTGGAAGCAGAGTCTTCAAACAGAAGAAGAGACTGCTGCATAACTTGTGGCTCAGACCGTTTCCCTGATATGCTTGGGGGTGATGTGACAGACTGATGGGCTTGGTTTTCAGGTGCCACCTGTGCGCTTTCCGCAGAAGACTGGGTGGAAGACCATGTGGTGAACGTGCTGGAAGCACTGTCGGCCACCCAATCGATTAATGCCTGTACCTGCTCAGGCCTTACCATCCTAAGAGCGGCATTGGGCCCCACGAGATATTGCGGTACATTCTGCCGGCTAGTTGAGGGAGTTCGTTCCCTACTGTGTGCGCCTGGGGCCGAACGGCCACGTCCTCTACCAGCAACAGAGGCTCCACGGACACCACCACGACCGCGTCCTCGTCCCTTAATAGTATTTTTCTTCATTGTTGCGATTCAACTCGCACCACAATGAAATATATTATTTTTTATAAGCAAAATCCCCTCACTGGAATACTTTCAGTCTTTTGACTGTATGGATTACAGATGGAATGACTGTTATATGTGAGTACCGCTTTCTTTGACAGATTCTAGTATGGGTACATATATGTTTTCCCAACCCCAGCACATTAGTTTGCTAATTCCAGATGTATGAAACGCAGGCCTAACTGTATCTAGTATATTGAACGCCAGATAAACTAACTTGGCCTTTTTTAAATAAAAAAAAAATCCCCTCACTGGAATACTTTCAGTCTTTTGACTGTATGGATTACAGATGGAATGACTGTTATATGTGAGTACCGCTTTCTTTGACAGATTCTAGTATGGGTACATATATGTTTTCCCAACCCCAGCACATTAGTTTGCTAATTCCAGATGTATGAAACGCAGGCCTAACTGTATCTAGTATATTGAACGCCAGATAAACTAACTTGGCCTTTTTTAAATAAATAAAAAATTCCCTCACTGGAATACTTTATGGCTTTTCACTGTATGGATTACAGGTGGACTGGTATTAGTAGGGGTGACACAAGCACACCCAAGTCCCTGATGTAGGATTTCTATGGCACAGACCACTATTACAAGTGATTAATGGACGTTGGGAGAGATTGTGCTGCAGCACTAGTCCCAAGATGGCCGCCGCCTATCAGCCCAGTAACATGTGCCACAAAATGGTCTGCACAACCTTTAAAAAAAATAGCCTTGGACTGTGCTGCTAAATCGCTATTGGTCTGAATCCCAGGTGTAGATGTCTGACTTGTTTGGAGCTTTGGAATGCACACTGTGGCAGCTTCTGCTGCAGCACTACAAGTCGCAAAATGGCGGCCGGCGGTCAGCCCAGGTACATGTGGATGGAAAAATCACTCTGGCCACTCTAAAAATAGCCAATCCCTATCAAAAAAGCAGCTCAGCTGCAGTTGTTCAGATGAATCACAGGTGGAGGAGAGAAATTTGCTTCCAGTTATTCAATTATCCCTGCCTATTCTCGCCCTAGCATCAGCTGCGTCTATCCCTGTTCTATTCACATCGGGAGTGAGCACGTCCCGACGTGCGCACAAGCTTATAAGAGGCTGAGTCACATGCTGCACTTGGCCAATCACAGCCTTGCCAATAGTAGGCATGGCTGCGATGGCATCTTAGGGCAAGTAGTATGATGCATGTTGATTGGCTGCTTTGCAGCCTTTCAAAATGCGCCAAAATACATGCCGAACGACGAACCCGAACCCGAACTTTTACGAAAAAGTTCGGGTTCGGGTCCGTGTCACGAACACCCCAAAATTCGGTACGGACCCGAACTATGCTCGAACTGTTCGCTCAACACTACATACAATATATACATATTTTTGAACAACTAGTCTTTATCACTAGTTACACGTTCACGTTTTTTTTATGTGCACTAGCTTTACATGGCGTCACATATTATATGAATTATATATAAATTTTTATGATATTTATTGTCACTTTTTATTTTTGTATATGGGGCAAAATTGCTCTTGAGTTTTTACATATACTAAACATGTTTTTTCATCACGATTTGCTAAATAATGGAGTTCATATTAACTGTATTATGTTGATCGATGTCCTTTATATACGATTATTTGGTATATCTGTATTAATTATAGGCCTTTATTTTGCATGGTGTGCCTAAGGCTACTTTCACACTAGCGTTCGGAGCGGATCCGTCTGATGTTTCATCAGACGGATCCGCTCCGATAATGCAGACGTTCGCATCCGTTCAGAACGGATCCGTCTGCATTAAAACTTAGAAAATTTTCTAAGTATGAAAGTAGCCTGAGCGGATCCGTTCAGACTTTACATTGTAAGTCAATGGGGAACGGATCCGCTTGAAGATTGAGCCATTTGGTGTCATCTTCAAGCGGATCCGTCCCCATTGACTTACATTGTAAGTCTGGACGGATCCGCTCGCCTTCGCACGGCCAGGCGGACACCCGAACGCTGCAAGCAGCGTTCAGGTGTCCGCTCACTGAGCGGAGCGGAGGCTGAGCGCTGGCAGGCGGATGCATTCTCAGTGGATCCGCCTCCATTGAGAATGCATTGCGGCCGGGCGGCTGCGTTCAGGACCGCTCGTGAGCTCCTTCAAACGGAGCTCACGAGCGGACACCTGAACGCAGGTGTGAAAGTAGCCTAAGTTATATACCAGCTATTCGATTTATTCTATCTACAGTCATTTTAGATTACTGTGGTCACATGATCACATTAAGACGCGGCCCGATACATGCTCTGGATGACCACATCTGGTTGCGCTCCGTCACACTCTACCATGCGCGTGATGTCACAAGTTGCACGTATTGCGAAAAAATATGCACATCATTAATTGCCGAAAATTTGCAAGCGCAAATATATTGGAGCACTCGATCTGTATATAAAGCTATTCTAATGTTCTGCCGTGCTAACCATTTTCTCCAGTCTCAGGAAACTTTTATACCAGCTTGAAAAATGCAGCATAAGTGACCCACGCCTGTATTTTGCGCGCATTACGTGAATAATACATTGCCAAGGAGGTCTAAGAATATTCACTACATAGGGCAAGTAGTTGGTGATGGTCGGATCCTCTCTCTTGAGGAGATTGTGCAGAAGGAAAACACAGGAGAAATAGTTTGGTTTAGATATTTTCAGTTACGACGGGCACTTTGTAGTATCGTGGATAGAACTTTACTAATTATAGACACGTCGAGTTTCTTGCACAGCCTAATAAGGAAAAAGAATTACGTTAAGGCTAAGATAGCTTACTGTTTCAAACACTTGCACGCTTTTTGGATTGTCTTTCACCGGGACAAAAGTCCTGGAGACTCACTTACCCTAACTTATCTTGGGAAAGTGTATTGAAGAATATGGGTTTGGTTTCTTTTAGTTTTAACCACATAGTTGTTCTGTTTAATATTATGCACAGGATATATGTAACCCCACTGTGGCTCCAGAGGCGTGGACTACAAGATAACTCCAACTGCATGCGTTGTGGGAGTCCGAATTCAGACTATCTTCATCTGTTTTGGGATTGCCCCCTTTTAGATGGCTATTGGGGCGCAATACAAGAATTTCTTGTGCTGCGACTGCAGGTGGAGCTCCCTCGCCAACCTCAGTTATGGATCCTTGGGGATCTTTCTGTTCTAGATTGTCAGAAGCCAGAGCAGTGCCTTACCCCCACACCATGCCAAATTATTGACCTAACCCCTGCCCGTTAGCCAGAGGACTAACTTGAAAATTCTGGGCCCCAGTGCAAAATCTATGCCAGAGCCCTCCCAGCACGCACGTTCTAGAATACTGGTGTCTTCTTATGTGGTACAAGGGTCTTTGGGCCCCCTCAGGCCCCTTGGCCCGGTAGGCACTGCTACCTCTGCACCTCCTATAGCTACGCCTCTGGCTATCACTGTACAAGATGGGAAGACCCCTTTAATATGTGTTCTATTTGCTGCATGACGCAAGACGAAGAGTTGGGGTTTTACAGCCTACACTACATAAACCTCATGATCATACACAGTAATAAACAGTCAAAAATGACAAAACCATATCACTTTATGAAAGATAAAGTTTAACGCTCCCCTTTAGGATCCATGAAGTAGAGTTTAACATCAGTTTTAGAAGCCCAACAGGGGATAGTAAAAAAAAAAATAATTAAGCACATCCAGAAGAAGTCCATTAAATCTAAGTGTGAAGTAACAATACCTGCGATGTAAATAAGTCTGACAAGCAATGAGATGCAATTACAGTTCAAATGAATTAATTTTTACAAAGTGGGTTTGAGTGCCTTGTGCAGCCTTTTCCTCCCCCGCACCCTTTGCTTTTTGATCATTGATTGATGCAGATTTAATTTCTATGGGATAGAAAGAATATATAAAAGAAAAAAAAAAGACAATAACCCTAATAATAGTTTGATATTATGTAGACAAATATATCACGGAACATAGAAAAGTACCTTACGCTCTAGAAACCTTGACTGAATCAAACTCTCCACCTCCCACCGAGAAAACCTTTAGATGTTTTAATTTAAGAGGGAATGTTCCTACAGAGATAATTATAAGCATGAAATCTGTGCAAAAAAAGCTATGATTCGAAGGCAAGCTGATTCTGAGAATGTCTACAGAGCTACTGTATGGCAGAGGAAAATCTTTTCACTGATTATGACCCCCCCCCCCCCAGCTTATTTGGTTGCCGTCCTGTCCACATTGGATGTGAATAGATAAATTGTTGCAGCAGACTGGAAGAAGGCTTCAGTGGTTCAGAACAATTCACACACAACAACACTGGAGATACTGTTCTTCTGGTAAACAGAAATTATCTGCATGTAAGATTCCCATCCGTCTGTTGGGTTCAATGAACTCTAGAACTGCAGCGACCAGATTTGCTACAATGAGATTAGTGTGTGTTGACCAAGAGCCAGATATTGAAGGAGGCTGATTTTTGGGGCAGCCCTTTCCCACCATTTATCAGAGCAGGGACGGATGCAGTTGTGGATTTGCTTTTATTTCCAGAATGTTTACATTTATAATGAGTGCTGGATTAGAAGCTGCTGTGCATGTTTTATAGACCATAGGGGTGATGACGAGTTACATGGTTGCTACATTGTATCCCCACAAAAGTTGTTAAAAGGGTTGTCCTGTTTCCATTGATGACCTATCCTCATGGCAGTTCATCAATATCAGATTGGTGGTCAAGCTCTTGGCACGCCCACTGATTAGCTATGGGCCGCAGTGCTTGTGCGATCACTGCTTCCTCTTCAGTGTCCAAAAATATACAAAATAGGCAAATTGGCTTCCTACTAAATTGACCCTAGTATGCATTGTGTGTTGGGGTCGATTGACTATATGGCAGCCACTGACTTCTCAGGGAGTCGCTCCAGCCACACAACTATCCCTTGTGAAAAAAGCAGATTACAAAAGATTGTCATTTGTCAATGTTTACTTGCACACTGTCCACTTTTGGAAGAGGAAGCTGTAATTACACTGCACCAGCACTACAATCTAGAGGATGCAGCACTGAAGGACATACAGCTACCTTCGGCTGAGGTGGTGGAGCTTTGACTGCCAGAAACCGGGTGCATGCCAGTGGGTGATGCAGCGGTTGCTGCGGCAGGCTGGACCACCACATCAGAGGCACGTTTCTCCCAGGCGACTTTATGGCGACGCTGCATATGTTGACGCAGGGCTGTAGTGCCAACATTGGCACCCTGGCCACGCTTCACCCTCTGGCCACAGATTCTACATACGGCCAGGTTCACCTCCTCCGGTGGCTACCACCGCTGCCTCCTTAAGCTTCTGCTCCGCTACTTCCCAGGCTGGTAGGCTCCCGCAAAGCAGGTGGTCTATGCCAGGCGCGTTTGTCTCCCGACCTTCCACTGCTGCCACCCTGCTGACTGCTGGCTCCACCGCTGCCTCACGGGCAAGCTGCCACCCTCTTCTCCCGATGATGATGAAGCCCCTAATTCACCTGGCTCCCAAGTGTGATCAGCTACATCATCATCATCGAGTAGTCTCTGCACGTCACTGATGTCCTCCTCAACCGTCTCTGGGTCAGGATCGCTCTCAACACCAGCTCCCACGCCGCTCTCCTCATCACTAGTTGCTCGCCTAGGCGAGGAAACGGCGGATGACTCCTCCACATCTTGGCTGTGTAGTAGCTGCTGACTGTCCTCTAGTAGCTCTTCCTCGCTGAAAAGTGGAGCAGAGCCTACAGCATACACATGTAGCAGGGGTAACACTCCAAAACTTTATTCAAATTTCATTATCTCATCGCGTTATCTTAAAACAAAAGCCATTGAAAAGCAATTGCTTAACGCGTTTAGTTAACTTTAGTATAGTTAACACATCTCATAAAGCATGAGTCTTAACCCTACTACATCCATATGATATTTCTCACGGTGGGGGAACAGAAAAGGACAGAGCCAGGTTGAGGACAGGTGAGGGCACAGGGCCAACTAAGGGTTGTGTCTGACAAACCCACTGACTCTTGGCTGGGGGCGTCTGATGTAACTTGCGACGAAGTCGAAGATCGAGTCAACCATTCAAGAACCGCTGGGTTGCTGGTCACGACATGAATGCTAGCAGACACTGGGAGCTCAGGCCTCTCAAAGTGACCCCTGCTGTCACAGCCCCTTACTCTGCTGCAACCTCTGCCTGCGCCAAAAATATTTAGGCCTTTGCCACTCCCCTGTGCAGCGCCTGGCACTTCTCTTACTGACATACTGTTAGATTAAATAACCTAACCAAATGTTAAATCAAATATTTTTTTATTTTGCTATACACGGCAAACAGGGCTTTAGAATATATCACTGCAGCGCTGAACGGCAATTGGGCCCTAATTTTTTTCTATTTTCACACAAAAGGCTTTTCAACAGATAAGTGCAACAATAAATGGCGAATATATTTGTATTTTGCCAGTAATACACGGCAAACTGGGATGTAAAATACCTCACTGCACCGCAGAGCGTCAAAGATATTCTTTTTTTCACTAAAACACCCAAAAAAGGGCTTTAAAACAGATAACTGCACCGCTAGGTGGCAAAGATATTCTTCCTTTTTCCACTAATACACGCAAAAAGGGACTTTAAACCAGATAACTGCACAGCTGAGCGGCAAAGATTGTTTTCATTTTTCCACTAATACGCGCAAAAAAGGGCTTTAAAACAGATAACTGCACCACTGAGAGGCAAATACATTTTTTCTTTTTCCACTAATACACGGAAAAAAGGGCTTTTGAACAGATAACTGCACCACTGAGCGGCAAATATATTTTACTTTTGCCACTAATACATAACAAAAAGGGCTGTAATTTTTGCACTTCAACACACAACGGCTAATAAGCCGTTTTTTCCCCACTATTACAAGCCAAAACATGCTTTACAACATATAACTGCACCGCACAAGGGCAAATAAGACGTATAAATATTTCCTTGTAATAAACCCTGTTAATGCCTGTGCCAAACAGCATTTGCACCCTAATAAGAACAGTTTGCTCGAATTACAGAGCTGTATAATGGCAATTTGGATCCCCAGTCAGTGCAGCAAGGTATAATAGGAATGTTCCTATTACCCAGGCTGTAACCTCCCCTACTGAACCCTGTTCAACATAAATTCTGTGGAATGATTCCTCCCTATCCTTTCCCTACACCTTAAATAATCTTTCCCTGCACTTGTAAATGTTGTAAATGTTGTAATCTTTCCCCTGCACTTGTAAACTGTCCCTAGAGCCTGCAGACGTCTCTCCCTGCACTAAGTACACTGGTAAATGGCAGAATCTAGGATGGCTGCACTATTTATAGGGCTGTGACATCACAAGGCCGGCTGGCTGCATGCATGGCATTATGGGTGATCCCGCCATCCTAGAGTTCCTTTCTCCATGTCCTCACACGTGCAGCAGCCATTTTAGGAAAAAATGTGATTCGTTACCACAAAGCGCGAGGAAATTCGCATGCAAATTGAATTTTTCCTGAAATTCAGAACGAATTCCACTTCGTCAGCTTCGATTCGCTCATCTCTACTTCTTACCACCTTTCCTTCTAGTTTACATCCTTCTTACCATCATCCTCCATTCTACTATACATCATTCTTTCCTCTCCTTTAGACAGGGCCACTAGAGGTGGAGGTGTTGCAATGGTCTTTCGTGAGCATCTAATGATGACAGCCCTTAAGAATGGCCCAATTTTTAAAACTTTCGAACACTTACCTATCAAATGCCAGAAGAGTCCAGAAGAGGCCTTCTCAATCTACAGGGTGGGCCATTTATATGGATACACCTTAATAAAATGGGAATGGTTGGTGATATTAACTTCCTGTTTGCGGCACATTAGTATATGTGAGGGGGGAAACTTTTCAAGATGGGTGGTGACCATGGCGGCCATTTTGAAGTTGGCCATTTTGAATCCAACTTTTGTTTTTTCAATAGGAAGAGGGTCATGTGACACATCAAACTTATTGGGAATTTCACAAGAAAAACAATGGTATGCTTGGTTTTAATGTAACTTTATTCTTTCATGAGTTATTTACAAGTTTCTGACCACTTACAAAATGTGTTCAATGTGTTGCCCATTGTGTTGGATTGTCAATGCAACCCTCTTCTCCCACTCTTCACACACTGATAGCAACACCGCAGGAGAAATGCTGGCACAGGCTTCCAGTATCCATAGTTTCAGGTGCTGCACATCTCGTATCTTCACAGCATAGACGATTGCCTTCAGATGATACGAGATGTGCAGCACTTGAAACTACGGATACTGGAAGCCTGTGCTAGCATTTTTCCTGCGGTGTTGCTATCAGTGTGTGAAGAGTGGGAGAAAAGGGTTGCATTGACAATCCAACACAATGGGCAGCACATTGAACACATTTTGTAAGTGGTCAGAAACTTGTAAATAACTCATGAAAGAATAAAGTTACGTTAAAACCAAGCACACCATTGTTTTTCCTGTGAAATTCACAATAAGTTTGATGTGTCAAATGACCCTCTTCCTATTGAAAAAACAAAAGTTGGATTCAAAATGGCCAACTTCAAAATGGCCGCCATGGTCACCACCCATCTTGAAAAGTTTCCCCCCTCACATATACTAATGTGCCACAAACAGGAAGTTAATATCACCAACCATTCCCATTTTATTAAGGTGTATCCATATAAATGGCCCACCCTGTACAGTATATTGTCTACCACCCCCCAGATTTAAAAACAGGATTTGATGATAAACTGCTGGAATTGGCCACATCGGCCTTCCTAGATAGTCAGAAGAACATCATTGTGGGTGACATAAATTGCTGGGCCGATGTGTCCAACATCCAAACCCAGCAATAATTAACATCCCTTGAGACCATTGGCTTCATGCAGGAGGTGACCTCCCCGACTCACAGGGGCAGCCACATCCTGGACTGGATTCTGACATCCGGGGTGGAGATACAGGTCCAATCTATACATGATCTGGTGTGGACTGATCATAAAAATATACTTTTTACTCAAACTATCCCCCCTTTAAAAAAAAAGCTCCCCATTTTCCAGTGAGAGATAAGACTCTCACTCAACAAAGAAATTTGAAAATTCTTAATTTGGAGGAATTTGGCAATAGCTTCAAGGAGAATCTGAATATAGATTTATTCCGCTCCATAGAATCCACGGAAGCAAAGCTAACAGCTTTAAATGATTGTATAGAGGCTACACTAAACACCTTAGCACCTATGAAACATAAACAGCAACCTCGTCCCCCTAATAAAAACCCGCCTTGGTTCACTGCTGAATTAAGAGAGGATAAAAAGACTACCAGAGCCCTTGAAAAGACCTGGAGAAAAAATCCCATAGAAGACACCAAAATTAAATACAAAGTAAGTATGAGAAAGTACAGAGATAATATTAAAAATACCAAAAGAACATACTACTCAAATAAAATAGGCAATGCGGCTAACAACTCCAGAGAACTTTTCAAAGTGGCTAAAGAACTAGCCAATCCTAGATGTAAGATTGCAACGACGGAGCACTCTCAAGCACTGTGCCAGCAAATGGCCGACTACTTTGCTGAAAAAATCCAGAAACTTAGGGACAATATCCCAACGGTTCATAGGACGGATGAGACACTTTCTTATTCACTTTAAACCTTACCCTATTCCCTCACAGAATTTCAGCCCATCTCTGAGGAGATAACGATTGAAATCATTGGAGCTCTTAGATCCTCCTCTTCGCCTCTAGACCCATGCCCGGCAGCCGTGGTGAAGTCTGCTGCGGTTGCATTGGCACCATACATTCGAGACATTATAAATAGTTCCTTTTCCAGCGGTCAGGTGTCAGCTATTCTGAAGCAGGCAGTGGTAACACCCCTGCCTAAGAAACCGGCGTTACCTGTGACCGATCTGAGTAACCTTAGACCGATTTCGGGACTGCCGTTCGCTGCAAAGATAGGCGAGAGGGAGGTTGTTGCACAACTACAGGGATATCTGGAGGCCAATCACATTCTTGACGACTTCCAACCAGGATTCAGACCTGGAAGGGGTACTGAGACCGCTCTGGTCAATGTCCAGGACGATCTACTGATGGCATTAAACCAGAACGATTCTATGGTCCTAGTCCTTCTGGACCTATCATCCGCTTTTGACACTATTGAGTCAAGTGTTACTGAAGCTGCTGAAAGTGGTAGCCGGATTAGATGGAAAGACCTTGGCATGGATGGTCTCATTTCTCCAGGACAGGGTACAACGAGTGAAGCTGGGGGTATTTCACTCAGCCGATCTCCCACTGTCCTGTGGAGTACCACAAGGCTCGGCACTATCTCCAGTCTTGTTCAACATCTATCTGAGACCATTGGCCGACATCATCAGGAGCCACAATCTTCAGTTTCATGTTTATGCGGATGATACACAACTGTACTTTAGGCTTGCCAAAGGAACAGTTGATCAAGTCGATCTGGCCGGATGTTTCTTGGAGATCGATCGCTGGATGAGTGCCAATTATCTAAAGCTTAATGGCACCAAAACTGAATGTATTACATTCAGTGACCAGAAAATTACACCCTCAGCACCCCAATGGCCATTGTCTTTTGGACCTGTCCCTGAGACAGCCATCCAGGTCAGGGACTTGGGAGTGGTCTTGGACTCTGGCTCCTCAGATAAATCAGGTGGTTAGTACCTGCCACTACCAGCTGAAACTTCTGAGGAGGATCTTAAAATACATCGAATTCCCTCTCAGGAAAGCCTTGGTCGGAGCAGCGATCAGCAGTCGGTTGGACTACTGTAATGCCTTGTACATGGGACTCCCTAAGAAGAACTTGCATAGACTTCAACTTGTGCAGAATGCCGCAGCAAGGCTACTAACGGGTGTTGCCCGCCGAGAGCATATCACTCCCTCTCTTAATGCCTTGCACTGGCTCCCCGTCCAACAACGGGTGATATTCAAGATTGGATGCTTCATGCATAGGGTATTCCATGGTGTGGGGCCCTTGTACCTGCGACGTAAATTCACCAGGTACGCCTCGTTGAGGACATTGAGGTCTAGTAACTCTGTGAATTTTAACATCCCACAAGTTAATAAGATCAGACGTGGAGGTAGATCCTTTTTCGGTTCAAGGGGCAAGATTTTGGAACCACCTACCTCTGGCCCTGAAAATGATTCCCAGTCTTCTCTCATTCAGACGTACACTGAAAACCTTACTTTTCAAACAGACATATGATCTTCCTATATAACACTTATTTTTGGTTCATATAATTTTGGGGGTTTTCCTAAATCTTAGTCTATAAATTCACGGTTGGTAATGTCCCTTCTATTTTAAAGATACCTTTTCCTCACGTTTATTAATTTAGTTCTTTTCAAATTTTCTATATCTCGTCCGAACCCTTTGAACCTTGAGATCCCCTTATCTTCCTTCCCTACCTTCCCTTTTTCTTGATTTTCCATTTGATAAGTGCTAGGAAATTGGTCTCTGGAATAGGTGCCTTATTCTCTAGGCCTTTGTGGCCCATGGCAAAGTGTCATGCCTTCTTCTCAGCCAGCTAAGCGCATCGAGGCCCTAAGGGTAAGACTGCGTGCACACAAGACTATACATCATCATCATCCATCCTTCCTTCTAGTACACATCTGTCTGACAATCCTTTCTTAGAGTATACATCCTTTTTACCATCCTTCTTTCTTGAATACATCTTTCCTTCTAGTATATATCTTTCTTTCTAACCTTCCTTCTGGTATACATCTGTCTTACCATCCTTCCTTCTAGTATACATCCTTTTTAAAATCCGGCCTTCTTGTATACATCCTTTTTACCATCCTTCCTTCTAGTATACAGGGAGTGCAGAATTATTAGGCAAGTTGTATTTTTGAGGATTAATTTTATTATTGAACAACAACCATGTTCTCAATGAACCCAAAAAACTCATTAATATCAAAGCTTCCAAAATATTTTTGGAAGTAGTTTTTAGTTTGTTTTTAGTTTTAGCTATTTTAGGGGGAAATCTGTGTGTGCAGGTGACTATTACTGTGCATAATTATTAGGCAACTTAACAAAAAACAAATATATACCCATTTCAATTATTTCTTTTTACCAGTGAAACCAATATAACATCTCAACATTCACAAATATACATTTCTGACATTCAAAAACAAAACAAAAACAAATCAGTGACCAATATAGCCACCTTTCTTTGCAAGGGCACTCAAAAGCCTGCCATCCATGGATTCTGTCAGTGTTTTGATCTGTTCACCATCAACATTGCGTGCAGCAGCAACCACAGCCTCCCAGACACTGTTCAGAGAGGTGTACTGTTTTCCCTCCTTGTAAATCTCACATTTGATGATGGACCACAGGTTCTCAATGGGGTTCAGATCAGGTGAACAAGGAGGCCATGTCATTAGATTTTCTTCTTTTATACCCTTTCTTGCCAGCCACGCTGTGGAGTACTTGGACGCGTGTGATGGAGCATTGTCCTGCATGAAAATCATGTTTTTCTTGAAGGATGCAGACTTCTTCCTGTACCACTGCTTGAAGAAGGTGTCTTCCAGAAACTGGCAGTAGGACTGGGAGTTGAGCTTGACTCCATCCTCAACCCGAAAAGGCCCCACAAGCTCATCTTTGATGATACCAGCCCAAACCAGTACTCCACCTCCTCCTTGCTGGCGTCTAAGTCGGGCTGGAGCTCTCTGCCCTTTACCAATCCAGCCACGGGCCCATCCATCTGGCCCATCAAGACTCACTCTCATTTCATCAGTCCATAAAACCTTAGAAAAATCAGTCTTGAGATATTTCTTGGCCCAGTCTTGACGTTTCAGCTTGTGTGTCTTGTTCAGGGGTGGTCGTCTTTCAGCCGTTCTTACCTTGGCCATGTCTCTGAGTATTGCACACCTTGTGCTTTTGGGCACTCCAGTGATGTTGCAGCTCTGAAATATGACCAAACTGGTGGCAAGTGGCATCTTGGCAGCTGCACGCTTGACTTTTCTCAGTTCATGGGCAGTTATTTTGCGCCTTGGTTTTTCCACACGCTTCTTGCGACCCTGTTGACTATTTTGAATGAAACGCTTGATTGTTCGATGATCACGCTTCAGAAGCTTTGCAATTTTAAGAGTGCTGCATCCCTCTTCAAGATATCTCACTATTTTTGACTTTTCTGAGCCTGTCAAGTCCTTCTTTTGACCCATTTTGCCAAAGGAAAGGAAGTTGCCTAATACCTATGCACACCTAATATAGGGTGTTGATGTCATTAGACCACACCCCTTCTCATTACAGAGATGCACATCACCTAATATGCTTAATTGGTAGTAGGCTTTCGAGCCTATACTGCTTGGAGTAAGACAACATGCATAAAGAGGATGATGTGGTCAAAATACTCCTTTGCCTAATAATTCTGCACGCAGTGTACATCCTTTTTACCATCTTTTCTTCTAGCATATATCCTTATTACAATCCTTCCTTCTACAAACCGGATTCCAAAAAAGTTGGGACACTATACAAATCGTGAATAAAAACTGAATGCAATGATGTGGAGGTGCCAACTTCTAATATTTTATTCAGAATAGAGCATAAATCATGAAACAAAAGTTTAAACTGAGAAAATGTACCATTTTAAGGGAAACATATGTTGAATCAGAATTTCATGGTGTCAACAAATCCCCAAAAAGTTGGGACAAGGCCATTTTCACCACTGTGTGGCATCTCCCCTTCTTCTTACAACACTCAACAGACCGAGGAGACCAGTTTCTCAAGTTTAGAAATAGGAATGCTCTCCCATTCTTGTCTAATACAGGCCTCTAGCTGTTCAATCGTCTTGGGCCTTCTTTGTTGCACCTTCCTCTTTATGATGCGCCAAATGTTCTCTATAGGTGAAAGATCTGGACTGCAGACTGGCCATTTCAGTACCCGGATCCTTCTCCTACGCAGCCATGATGTTGTGATTGATGCAGAATGTGGTCTGGCATTATCTTGTTGAAAAATGCAGGGTCTTCCCTGAAAGAGATGACGTCTGGATGGGAGCATATGTTGTTCTAGAACCTGAATATATTTTTCTGCATTGATGGTGTCTTTGCAGACATGCAAGCTGCCCATGCCACACGCACTCATAGAACCCCATACCATCAGAGATGCAGGCTTCTGAGCGTTGATAACAACTTGGGTTGTCCTTGTCCTCTTTGGTCCGGATGACATGACGTCCCAGATTTCCAAAAAGAACTTCGAATCGTGACTCGTCTGACCACAGAACAGTCTTCCATTTTTCCACACTCCATTTTAAATGATCCCTGGCCCAGTGAAAACGCCTGAGCTTGTGGATCTTGCTTAGAAATGGCTTCTTCTTTGCACTGTAGAGTTTCAGCTGGCAACGGCGGATGGCACAGTGGATTGTGTTCACTGACAATGGTTTCTGGAAGTATTCCTGAGCCCATTCTGTGATTTCCTTTACAGTAGCATTCCTGTTTGTGGTGCAGTGTCGTTTAAGGGCCCGGAGATCACGGGCATCCAGTATGGTTTTACGGCCTTGACCCTTACTCACAGAGATTGTTCCAGATTCTCTGAATCTTCGGATGATGTGATGCACAGTTGATGATGATAGATGCAAAGTCTTTGCAATTTTTCGCTTGGTAACACCTTTCTGATATTGCTCCACTATCTTTCTGCGCAACATTGTGGGAATTGGTGATCCTCTACCCATCTTGGCTTCTGAGAGACACTGCCACTCTGAGAATCTCTTTTTCTACCCAATCATGTTGCCAATTTACCTAATTAGTGTTAATTGGTCTTCCAGCTCTTCGTTATGCTCAAATTTACTTTTTCCAGCCTCTTATTGCTACTTGTCCCAACTTTTTGGGGATTTGTTGACACCGTGAAAAATGGATTCAACGTATTTTTCCTTTAAAATGATACATTTACTCGGATTAAACGTTTGATCTGTCATCTACGTTCTATTACAAAAAAAATATTGAAATTTGCCATCTCCACATCATTGCATTCAGTTTTCATTCACAATTTGTTTAGTGTCCCAACTTTTTTGGAATCCGGTTTGTAGTATAGATCCTTCTAATCACCCTTCCTTATAGTATACATCTTTCTTTCTGGTATAAATCAGTTTTACCATCCTTCCTGCTAGTATACCTTCTTCCTTTTAGTATACATCCTTAATAACTACCCTTCCCACTAGTATACATATTTCTTACCATCCTTCCTACTAGTATTCATCCTTCTTACCATCCCTCCTTCTACATCCTTCTTAACAACTTTCCTACTAGTGTACATCCTTCTTACCATTCTTTATTATAGTATACCTCCTTGCTTCTAGTATATGCTCTTCTTACCATCCTTCCTTCTAGTACATATCCTTCTTACAATCCTTTCTTCTAGTATACATCCATCTTACTATCCTTCCTTCTAGTATACATCCATCTTATCATCCTTCCTTCTAGTATACATCTTTCTTATCATCCTTCCTTCTAGTGTACATCCTTCTTACCATCTTTACATATAGTGTGCATATTTCCTACCATCCTTCTTTTTAGTATACATCCTTCTTACCATCCTTCCTTCTAGTATACATCCTTCTTACCATCCTTCCTTCTAGTATCCATCCTTTTTACCATCCTTTCTTCTGGTATACATCCTTCTTAACAATATAACAAAATAATAGCAAAGACAGGTGCACGCTGCAATCTTACTAAACCCTCAAACTGATTTTAAAATTGAGAGATTAGTCAACATATCCTACGGTGTAGGACATGTCTAAGCCCGGGCACCACGCCAAGGTTTCTCAAGTAGCCCGGGACCTAACACTCTCCTAACTGAGCCGTATGGGCGATACCAGGAGCCAGTGGGCAAATTACAGGAGCATGAGGCCGACTCACAAACAACTCACCAGTTACCTCCAGCATGTGACCATGCTTGCAGTGGGAGGAGGGAGGAGTCTGCGAGTCCCACTCAAGACTGGCTGATATAGCCCAGGCTTCACAGGTGCACCTAAATGTGACCTGTAGATGGAAAACAGGCACATTTAAATTGGAGTTTATACACCTCCAGGAATCTATACAAACTAAGAAGACAGGTTGGCATTAGCAGGAGCTGCTCAAACCCACATGCAGTCGTGCATATATATAGGTGAGCAAGTCCTGCACTTGTGGCCCGTTGCTAATGGCAATCCCCAGCAAACTCCAATTTAAATGTGCCTGTTTTCCATCTACAGGTCACATTTAGGTGCACCTGTGAGGCCTGGGCCATATCAGCCAGTCTTGAGTGGGACTCGCAGACTCCTCCCTCCTCCCATTGCCAGCATGGTCACATGCTGGAGGTAACTGGTGAGTTGTTTGTGAGTCGGCCTCATGCTCCTGTAATTTGCCCACTGGCTCCTGGTATCGCCCATACGGCTCAGTTAGGAGAGTGTTAGGTCCCGGGCTACTTGAGAAACCTTGGCGTGGTGCCCGGGCTTAGACATGTCCTACACCTTAGGATATGTTGACTAATCTCTCAATTTTAGAATCAGTTTGAGGGTTTAGTAAGATTGCAGCGTGCACCTGTCTTTGCTATTATTTTGTTATATTGTTATATTAATTATCACATCCGCACTTGTTACCTTGTGTAGGATGTCAATTGTGGTACTTGTGGTTCGCAGCGGGCATCCTCCACCGTATGCATTTTGCTGGGGATTGCCATTAGCAACGGGCCACAAGTGCAGGATTTGCTCCCCTATATATATGCACAACTGCATGTGGGTTTGAGCAGCTCCTGCTAATGCCAACCTGTCTTCTTAGTTTATACATCCTTCTTACCACCTTTCCTTCTAGTGTACATCCTTCTTACCAACCTTCCTTCTAGTGTACATCCTTCTTACCATATTTCCTTCTAGTATACATCCTTTTTGGCATCCTTTCTTCTAGTATACATCCTTCTTACCATCTTTCCTTCTGGTATGCATCCTACTTGCCATCCTTCCTTCAGCGATCAGTGATGAACGCCGCATCTGAAAGCTTCAACAAAGGGGGGCGGCACAAATGCCGTTCCCCGTCATTGTGCCTGCTACTTACAAAGAAATGCTCTTCGCGATGAAATAATAAATCGTGAAACTAATTTCTTTGTGAAATTCAGCGAAGCATCTGAATCGAATTTTTGTAAACTTCGCTCATCACTAGCTATGACCTCAGCAACTTCTTGGGTTTTTAATATTGAGTATATTATGATCAGGAGCTGTTGTCAGCTTTGCCTCTATGATGTTTATGATGTTTATGCGTGAAACTCGTCCTTTAAATCACCAACATAGTCTCTCTTCCATTTGACATGATGGTCTTTGTACAGAATGTAGGTCACACAAAGGGCAGCACTAGCCTTTCCCATCCTGCCAAACTTACAGAAAACAAATTGCAACGTGTGTATATATAGAGACGGCTGAGCAAACATATCTACCAGCTAGAAAAAAGTCTAATAAATACTTTGCACCGATCACTTCTCTGCAAAACATCCATTTTATTTCTCTTGCACAGTGAGACAGTCCCCCGACCCTACCTGCTAATCCTCTAATGATACCTCATTGCTTTACTGCAGCAAGTACCCAAACAGATGACATTTTAGATCTCCGCTCAGAATTTTAACTAGTCCCTAAGCCACACAACCCATAGTTCAATGTTTAACAATACACTGTCTGCATCCCAAGCAAGAGAAGATTTAATGTGCATGCTCTAAATTGAGGTTTTACAATTGCCACTAAAGGTTTCTGTGCACCGAGCAGGAATTTAATAATGTGCTGTACTAATTCCAAATGGATTAGCCGACTGCAGTCTGTAATGCGCCCGTGCGATAGATGGATGAAGTTTACTATGCAACTCTAGAAATTGATCTAGAAATAAATATATATGTCAAAAGTTATGAATACAGAATTGTATGTGTGCAGCTATGGCATCAGCACTAGAAATTAGTCAATCACTCCAAATTCATTGCAGGTTCGACTCCGTCGTATCAGTGGACTGATTCCATTTGAATAGATTTGCACATTTCTAATTAGCACCAAGCACCAGCTAAATCTGGGCAAATGCCAGTGTCCCCTGGGGCTCATGGAGATCTAGATAAACATGATCTATGCATGTTAAACAGATGTAGACAGGGGTCCAGTGTGACTCTTGTCCAAGAGACCTCATGTTAGACCCCACAAGGGTGACTCATTACTTCCACTAGGTATTTGACCAAGGGGCATTGACCTCAGGGCCGGTGTCAGCACCCGGTTCACTCGGGCAAGTGTCGGGGCCCACTGCTCCTGGGGGGCCCACTGTGCCCGATCACTCCTGCAGCTGTGTCCTGGTCTTCATTAAACTGCCTGTTCTGAATTCTAGGGCAGCTTCCCCCAGCAATGCAGACAATTTTCGCCATGTGCACTGCTGGGGTGGGCAGCCCAGGACTCAGAACAGAATAGATGGAGTTTCCTACTGGGCTAAATGACCTTCTTGATGTCATCCGCCCATGTGACCAGTGGGGGAGGAGCCGAAGGAGCAGAGAGCTTGCAACGAGCCGGACCGCAAAGGAAACACGTGAGGCTACGGTGGGCCGATGGGGGTAGTAGTTCATTTACTCATGGTTAGCAGACCCTCCCTGGGCCGGCAGTGCAGTGGATGGGAAGACAGCACCAAATCATCTGGGGCACTCTCTGTTGCAGGGAACACCAGCCAGATGGAAGTTGAGGTGCCCTTGATGGTATAGGTGTTTAAATGTGCTTTGGTGGCTGGGCCCCTGTGTTCGTATATTCAATATTCAAATTTGCGATATTTCGCGAATATTTTGTAGAATATTCATCATATATTCGTGAATTCACAAATTCGAGATTATATTCTTGATTGCGAATATCGTCAATGTAATATTCGCATAATGCGCGCAAAATACAGGCGTGGGTCACTTATGTTGCATTTTTCAAGCTGGTATAAGTTTCCTGAGACTGGGGAAAATGGTTGACAACACGGCAGAACATTAGAATAGCTTTATATACAGATAGAGTGCTCCAATATATTTGCGCTTGGGAATTTTTCGCAATTAATAATACGCATATTTTTTCACAATAAGTGCAACTTGTATATTAAGGCTAACTTTTCTATTGGTTGCTAGGGATGTTGCTAAGCTGTGACAAAGCCTTCTCATTGGCCCACAAGCTAGAACAAGGGAGGGATGATCACCTGATGTGTACTGTGTAAAAAACAAAAAATAATAATAATATTCGTCATTATGAATATACAGTATATAGCGTTATATTCTAAATATTTGCAAATTCTCAAAGTGCCGATATTCGCAATAAAAAATGTATTTTCGAATATTCGCTCAAAGCTACGGATAAATAGGAAATACCATACATTGCAAATACATTAGATAAATAGGCAGATGTTTAAAGTGTCCCTTTTACACACTTATGTGGGACGCTGTAAGCTGTGTTCCTGTACAGAGAAGAGAAAGTTTGGAATGTGGTAAGGCCTAGCTGTGTGTGTCTGTCACTGTGTGTGTCGAAGGCATTGCTTAGACTCCATAACACAGTCTAGCCAGTGCCTAATGGGTTACAGTTTAGACAACCTTCTGGTGCATGGTAATAATTCCTTTTTAAACCCCAGTCCATGTCCCCTCAGTACTGAGAATCAGTGGGAATCATATTGCCCTAATGCCATTTTGAAATATGCCAACTTGAATTCAATTTATGTAGAAGACCTCAAATCTGAATCCCATTGTGGTTCTTCTAAAAAATAAAAAATAAATGCACAACCCTTTTAAATTATACCTTTATTAATCTTATTTCTAGAAAAAATGCCCTAAGCATGAGAACTTCATTATATAACACATATTTACCCAAGTGAAATGAAGCTCTGCTTATTGACCTTTCTAAAGAATATAGACAATCATCTGAGACATTCCTCAAATGAATAAGATGAGTATTTTTTTTTTAACCGATTTAAAGTGGTATTCCCAGCACAGACAATGGGGGCATATTGCTAGGATATGCTCCCATTGTCTGATAGGTGTGGGTCCCATCTCTGGGACCTGCACCTACAATAAGAATGGAGCTGGGAAATGAACGGAGGGCGCACTGCGCATGCACGGTCGCCCTCCATTCATTTCTATGGGGCCGCGAAAAAAATAGCCAAGCCTTGGCTCTGCGATTTCCGTCTGCCCCATAGAAATAAATGGGAGCGGGGGCCGCACGTGCGGTCCCATTCACTTCTATGGGAGCAGCGGGGAGCAGCGCTTGGTGGTGGGCGGACCCCAGGAAATCCGGGGGCCTCCAGCCACAGCTCTCCCCGCTCCATTGTTGTTGTAGGTGTGGGTACCAGAGGTGGGACCCACACGATCAGACAATGGGGGCATATCCTAGCGATATGCCCCCATTGTTTGTGATGGGAATACCCCTTTAACCCCTGAAAGTCCTCATTTTTCATCTCAGAAGCCACGATCAGCGATGATCATATCCTTACATTGATTGATTAGTAGTATATACAGTTCCCTAGCACAATATATTCTTAGAAGGATTAGAAGGTATCCTGTCACTTTTGAAATGTGATGCAATTCAAAAAATTCTGTATAATTTGTATATTTACCAGTTAACTCTCTTTCTATGATCAGGAGTCCAGTGGGTGGTCCTGCTCCATGATTGACAGCCATCTGCATCTGTGTGCATACAAAAATAGCTGTCAATCACTTTGTAGAACCGCCCACTGGACTCAAACATAGAAGCAGAGATTTAATGGTAAAAAATTATACTGAATCTTTTACCACGTAACTATATATCAATCTGCTCAGACATAATGGGGGGGGGGGATTAAATAACAGTTTTCTGACCCAAATAAAAATATCTACAACCTTCATGTCTGCAACTTTTTAAACACCATTGTGCCTAAATGGCGTTTCTACAGTATGCTGCCCATGCCACTGTTACAAAAATTGGGCATGATGAAGGTGAGGCCAGTGGGCTTGGCATATTTATCTTCTTTTATGCTAGTTTTCTGGTGTAAAAGAAGACTGAAATCTACGCCAGCTCTGAGCTGGTATAGATTTCACTTTAGGCACACAGACTGGCAGAGGATGCTCCTAATTTATTTAAGTCCTGTGCTTAAGAGTTGTATCACGAAACATATTCTGCATTTTTTAAATCAGCACCTGGATCTGAATACTTTTGTAATTGCATGTAATTAAAATGTTGTATAGCCAGTGAGTTATTTCATAAAATGTATTTGTATAGCGCCACCTGCTGTTTGTTGTTTTGCTTATTTTTTGTCCCTTCTCATTGAGCTAGTCGAACATGCTCAGTTTAAATCTTCAGCTGCCATATATCCTGTTAGAAGCTGGGGCAGTTACAGTGAGACAGCTGCAGCAGAAAGGACACGCCACCTGAGCTAACAGGCTGAACATAATCTAGCAGAGCAACTGGCGTAGTAAATGCAGAGATATCTGGATTAGTGATGAGCGGGAGGTGCCATATTCGATTTCGCTATTCTATTATTCAAATTTTGATTATTCTATTTATCGCGAATAATATGTGATTTAATTATTCGCGTATTGCGATTTTATTTTAACTGTATATGGCATAAAGGCAACTTTCCTATTGGTTGGCTATGGCACTATGTCTATGTGTATTATACGAATGTTCGCTATATTGCTATAACTTCGTATTTTAGAATATTCGTAATATTCTAAAAAACGAAGTTATCGTGATTTCGTGATATTCGTTAAATTCTTTTCTATGTCGCTCGCTATTATGTGCGCACAAACGTATTGTATTCTAAATGATTCTAATTACTGATTTATAATTTTCCTCTTCATGTAAGATAGTTTATGTCATGCGATAAATCGGCAATTAAATATGCGAGTGAATCGCGTCGCATAAGGGCTGTATGCTATTGGGTTGGCTTGGTCGAATAGACGAAGATAGAGAATATAGCGCTATATTCGCTATATTCGACATTCAACAATTCTACCAAGCCAACAGTTACTTACGGTTGGCTTGGTAGAATTGTCGAATATAGCGAATATAGTGCTATATTCTCTATCTTCGTCTATTCGACCAAGCCAACCCAATAGCATACAGCCCTTATGCGACGCGATTCACTCGCATATTTAATTGCCGATTTATCGCATGACATAAACTATCTTACATGAAAAGGAAAATTATAAATCAGTAATGACTCATTACTGATTTCTAATTTTTCTCTTCCTGTAAGATAGTTTATGTCATGCGATAAATCGTCAATTAAATATGCGAGTGAATCACGTAACATAAACTATCTTACATAAAGAGGAAAATTATAAATCAGGAACGATTCTCATTACTAATGAGAATCGTTACTGATTTATAATTTTCCTCTTTATGTAAGATAGTTTATGTTATGCAATAAATCGGCAATTAAATATACGCGTGAATCGCGTCGCATAAGGGCTTTAAGCTACTATATGCTATTGGGTTGGCTTGGTCGAATAGACGAAGATTGAGAATATAGCGCTATATTCGACAATTCTACCAAGCCAACCCATTAGTGATAGTAGTAATTTTTACTAGTAAATTAATTTTAGTAAATTACTAGCACTAATTTAGTGATATTAAAGTAAATTACTAATATGACTAATGGGTTCAGATGGAAAAAAAAACAAATATTCGTTATAACGACTATATCTTAATATATTCGAAATATTAGCGAATTTACAAAGTGGTAATATTCGTACGAATATTTCGCTATTCGAATATTCACGCTCATCTCTACTCTGGATCTATGTGAGGTACAGGGCCAGTTCTAGCTTTGTTATAAAAGGTACTCTATGATGTCTACATTTTTATTTTGATACATCAATCATGGCATAACCCCCTTAAATTAGTTCCTCTGCTTGCATAGGAGATATGATAGAGCTAGGTAAAAGGCTAGTCTATGAAAAATCTCCTCTTATGCTAAACATGGGTTTCCTTTAACTGCAGGTTTATGTGCAGTGGCCGGGTTTGCGGTGGCCCCAACGCTACCCCTGGACACTGGACACTGCCGAGGGGTCACCATGTGTTGTTGCTCTCTGGAAGGGATGGTGAGGTCTGCACTAAACCAGTGTGCTTCTTTACCTGAGGAATTCAGGTGCAAAACAATACAGACAAGGCATAGGGCTGGCTTCTACAATCTCTTACCTGGAAGAAAAAGTTTTTGATGCTGAGGAAAGGCCCGAGCTAGCTGTCCTTCTCTATCTTAGAAGGCTAGTGCCCTGGTCAAAGGCTTGTGATCCAGGGTCTGGGGTCTTCTAAGCACTGATCCTTTTCTGCGGAACACTAAGGGCGCTGACTGCTCTCCTTATATACAGTTTCTAGCTGAACTAGAACCTTCTAGTGGGAGGGGTGGAGTGGAGAAACTCTGCACAAACAAATACAATGTTACACTTTACGTCTCTCATAGAGTTGCATTGGAGCTTCAATGATACTCAATTGCAATAACACAGCAATTTTTAGAGACTAAAACAGAATTTCAGACATAATAACATAGCAGCACCTGCCATTTAAAAGGTCAATCTGTTTGGGTTTGATAAACAAGTCTGGCTTTTTCCCTCCAAAATATGTTATTCTTTAACCCTTTCTACCCCCGGGTCAGTTTTCACCTTCCTCCCCAGGCCATTTTTTTGCAAATCCGACATGTGTCGCTTTATGTGGTAATAACTTTGGAACACTTTTACTTATCCAGGCCATTCTGAGATTGTTTTCTCGTGACACATTGTACTTCACGACAGTGCTAAGTTTGAGTCAATATATTATTCTTTTATTTATTAAAAAATCCCAAATTTAACAAAAATTTGAAAAAATTCACAATTTTCTAAATTTTAATTTCTCTACTGTTAAGACAGATAGTAATGCTTCATAAAATAGTTATCAGTCACCATTCCCCTTATGTCTGCTTTATGTTGGCATCATTTTTATAAATGTCATTTTATTTTTTTAGTATGTTAGAAGGCTTAGAAGTTTAGAAGCCATTTTTCAAATTTTCAATAGAATTTCCAAACCCATTTTTTAAGCACCAATTCAGTTATAAAATAATTTTGAGGGGTTTACATAATGAAAACCACCCATAAATGACCCCATTTTAGAAACTACACCCCTCAAATGATTCAAAACTGATGTTACAAACTTTGTTAACCCTTTAGGTATTCCATAAGTATTAAAGAAATATGGAGACGAAATTTCTAAATTTCATTTTTTATGCAGATTTTTCATGTTAATCAACTTTTTCTTGCAACACAGGAAGGGTCAACAGCAAACTAAACCTCAATACCCTGTATACATTACTCTGATTCAGCAGTTTACAGAAATACCCCATATGTGGTGGTAAACTGCTCTATGGGCACCTCGCAGTGGTCAGAAGGAAAGGAGCGCCATATGTATTTTGAAGGCAGATTTTGCTAGAATTGATTTTGGGCACCATTTTATATTTGAAGAGACCCTGACGTACCCCTACAGTGGAAACCATCAAAAAGTGATCCCATTTTGGAAACTACACCCATTTAAAGAATATATTAAGGGGGGTACTGAGCACTTTGACCCACTAAGCGTTTTACGGAATTTGAAAATGAAAGGTTTCATTTCTTCCAATAAAATGTTGCTTTAGCCCCAAATTTTTTATTTTCACAAGGGGTAGGAGGAGAAAAAGCACCCCATAATTTGTTACCGATTTTCTCCTGAATACGGCAACACCCCATATGTGGTGGTAATCTGCTGTGGGGGCACATGATATGACTCAGAATGGAAGGAGCGCCATATGGCTTTTGCAGTGCAGATTTTGATGGATTGGTTTATGGGTGCCATTGGTTTTTATTTTTTTAGTGATTGTCTTATGTGGGGGAATTTTTTTTGTGGGATGAGGTGACTTTTTCATTGGTACTATTTTAGGGTGCATAAGTGTCACAGCCAGACAGCTGAGAAGCGCTCACAGGAGCTTCTCAGATCCTCCTCCTTGAATTTCTTTGTTTTTGTTTAGTTTCTCATCTCGTTAGTCTATCTCAGCTGTCATGCAGTTGGACTGATTGCTACCCTTTAAGTTCCTCCCCATAATGCAGTAGTGTGCGGCTGATACAACTTCCTGGAGTGTGTGTGCATGCTGTCCCCAGTTCCCAGTTCCCAGTCCTCAGTCGTCAGTCGTCTGCAAGATAAGTGCTGTTTATGTATTTATGATTTTGTCTTTTCTGGATCCAGGTGACCCTGACTCCCTCCGTGTCAGTGTAGGGAGCCGGTGGTCGTGTCCCCTCACTATTGTAGGGTCTTCAGGTAATAGATAGCCGAGGAACGTGGATATGCGCCCATCCACCTTTGGGGTGTTCGCATAGGCTGAGCAGTGAGGGAGAGCGGCAGGTCTATTGCAGGGGTCTCCCTTTGTTCCTTAGTTGTGGATCCAGAGAGACATTGTTTATATGGTATTGTCTTGCTTCCTGTACACCATCTGTGACATTATCAGCCGCCAAAACCGTCTCAAGCATGGATCCGGTTTCACTTTTGGCTGAACGCTTTCAGGGTCTTTCTTTGGAGGTAGCTGATCTCCGTAAGACTTTTTCTCAGTTTCAAGTGACCGGTTCAGCTTGCGTTCATGGAGTTTGTGCTGAGCCTAAGATCTCGCTCCCGGATACGTTCTCCGGGGGTAGTGAGAATTTTGTGCGTTTTAGAGAGGCTTGCAAACTCCATTTTCGCCTTCTTCCCCATTCTTATGGTGATGAAGAACGGAGGGTGGGGATCATTATATCGCTGCTCAGGGGTAACGCTCAGTCCTGGGCCTTTTCGCTGCCGGAGGGGGCACGGCCCCTTCGTTCAGTGGATGAATTCTTTTTAGCCCTGGGTCAGATATATGATGATCCGGATCGTATTGCTCTGGCTGAGTCTAGACTACGTCTGTTATGCCAGGGTAAACAATCCGCAGAGATATACTGTTCAGAATTTCGGAGATGGGCAGCAGATACGGGTTGGAATGATACTGCACTCCGAAGTCAATTTTGCTATGGTCTTTCAGAGGGATTGAAAGATGCATTTGCCTTTCATGAAAGACCTACCTCCTTGGATTCTGCTATGTCTCAGGCTGTTCGTATTGACAGGCGTCTTAGAGAGAGAGGAGAGATCTCTCCTTCCTGTCATACTCAGTCCCGGGACAGTGCAGCGGTCTCATTCTGTGCACAGGGGTCTCAGTCGCTGTCACCCCCTTCTGAGCAGGAGTCCATGCAGCTGGGGTTGATTGCCTCTGACAATAGAAGATTCAGCCCGCAGGGGAGGGTTTGTTTTTGTTGTGGAGGTATAAATCATCTGGCAAATGTTTGTCCCTCTAGGAGATTCAGGCAGTTTTCTGGGAGTAATAAAGAGACAAAAGGAAAAAATCTTTTAAAAATGTTCCGCCTGTTACTATTGGCAGGGTTGAGGCGGAAATTGAAGGTTTTCCGTTTGCTTGTAGTTCCCGTTTTGTCCTGCTTGCTAGGGTGGCGCTAGAGAGCAAGAGCATTTTTTGTGAGATTTTTGTGGATAGTGGAGCAGCTGTCAACCTCATTGATAATCAATTTGCAATAACTTATGGTTTCCAGGTATGCACTTTGGGAAAGGATATTCCTGTTTTTGCTATTGATTCAGCTCCACTTTCTCAGAAATCATTAAAGGGCATAGTTCACAATATCCTTTTAATTGTGAGTGATGCTCATGTTGAGGATTTGTCATGTTTCGTCCTTAGCGGTTTGCCTACTCCTCTAGTGTTGGGGCTACCCTGGCTCACTAAACATAACCCCACCATTGATTGGCAAGCGAGGCAAATAAATGGTTGGAGTAACTTTTGACGAGAGAATTGCCTCATAACATCTGTTTCTGAGGTTTCTACTAAGACTGTACCACCTTTCCTCTCTGAATTTTTGGATGTCTTCTCTGAGAGTGGAGTTCAGGGTTTAACTCCGCACAGGGAGTATGATTGCCCTATTAATCTCATCCCAGGCGCCAAGCTGCCTAAATCTCGTTTATACAATCTCTCCCAACCTGAGAGGGTCGCTATGCGGGCTTATATCTCTGAGAGTCTGAGAAAAGGACACATACGACCCTCGAAGTCACCTGTTGCCGCTGGTTTTTTCTTTGTTAAGAAAAAATATGGTTCTTTAAGACCTTGTCTGGATTTCAGGGAGCTGAACAGTATCACTATTCGTGATCCTTATCCGCTTCCTCTGATCCCGGACCTGTTTAACCAGGTTGTTGGGGCTAAAGTCTTTTCCAAATTAGACCTAAGAGGGGCATACAACCTGGTTAGGGTCAGAGAAGGAGACAAATGGAAGACGGCTTTCAATACCCCTGAGGGCCATTTTGAGAATTTGGTTATGCTTTTTGGTTTGATGAATGCCCCAGCCGTTTTTCAGCATTTCGTCAACAGCATTTTTTATCATTTAATGGGAAAATTTGTATTAGTGTATTTGGATGACATTTTGATTTTTTCTCCTGATTTCAAGACTCATAAGGAACACTTACGTCAGGTCTTGCTCATCCTGCGGGAGAATAAATTATACGCGAAACTGGAAAAATGTGTGTTTGCGGTTCCAGAAATCCATTTTCTGGGGTTTCTTGTCTCCGCTTCTGGTTTTCGCATGGACCCCGAGAAGGTCCGCGCTGTGCTTGAGTGGGAGCTTCCTGAGAATCAGAAGGCGCTGATGCGTTTTTTGGGCTTTGCCAATTATTACAGGAAATTTATTTTGAATTATTCCTCTGTTGTTAAACCACTCACTGATATGACCAGAAAGGGGGTAGATTTTTCTTCCTGGTCGGTAGAGGCGCGTAAGGCCTTTTCTAATATCAAGGAGAGTTTTGCTTCCGCTCCCATCCTAGTACAACCTGATATTTCGTTACCCTTCATAGTTGAGGTTGATGCTTCTGAGGTAGGGGTAGGTGCGGTCTTGTCTCAGGGTTTCTCTCCTGCCAAATGGCAACCGTGTGCCTTTTTCTCAAAGAAACTCTCCTCTGCAGAGAGAAATTATGATGTGGGAGATAGGGAATTGTTGGCCATCAAGTTGGCTTTTGAGGAATGGCGCCATTGGCTAGAGGGAGCCAGACACCCTATTACCGTGTTTACTGACCATAAAAATCTGGCCTACTTGGAGTCAGCCAAGCGTCTGAACCCGAGACAGGCCAGATGGTCTTTGTTCTTTTCAAGGTTTAATTTTGTTGTTACGTTCCGCCCTGGGGTTAAGAATGTGAAGGCAGATGCCCTGTCACGTTGTTTTCCGGGAGGTGGGAATTTTGAAGACCCGGGTCCCATTTTGGCTGAAGGTGTGGTGGTCTCTGTTCTTTTTCCTGAATTGGAGGCAGAGGTGCAGGCAGCCCAGTCAGAAGCTCCTGATCTTTGTCCTCCTGGGAGGTTGTTTGTGCCTCTCGCTTTGAGACACAAGATTTTTAAAGAACACCACGACACGGTCCTAGCTGGGCACCCGGGGGCAAGAGCCACACTGGATCTCATCGCTCGGAGATTCTGGTGGCCTGCGCTTCGTAAGTCGGTTGAGGGTTTTGTGGCAGCTTGCGAGACTTGCGCTCGTGCCAAGGTCCCTCATTCACGGCCATCAGGTCCTCTCCTTCCTTTGCCCATTCCTTCCCGTCCTTGGACACATCTGTCCATGGACTTCATAATGGACTTGCCTCGTTCCTCGGGGAAGTCTGTGATTCTGGTGGTGGTGGACCGTTTTAGCAAAATGGTGCATTTTATCCCTTTTCATGGTTTGCCCAATGCTAAGACGCTGGCGCAGGCATTTATTGACCACATTGTCAAATTGCATGGGATTCCTTCAGACATAGTCTCTGATAGGGGCACGCAGTTTGTTTCCAGATTCTGGAAGGCTTTCTGTTCTCGCTTGGGGGTTCGGTTGTCATTCTCTTCTGCTTTCCATCCGCAGTCGAATGGCCAGACAGAGCGCGTCAATCAGAATCTGGAGACATATCTGCGCTGTTTTGTGGCGGAGAATCAGGAGGATTGGTGTTCTTTTTTGTCCCTTGCTGAGTTTGCTTTAAATAACCGTCGTCAGGAGTCCTCTGATAAGTCACCATTTTTTGGTGCATATGGGTTCCATTTTGGGACTTTCTCGGGAGAGGGCTCTTCTGGTTTGCCTGATGAGGACAGATTCTCCTCGTCTTTGTCATCTATTTGGCAAAAGATTCAGGATAATCTAAAGAGCATGAGTGAGAGATATAAGCGTGTGGCGGATAAGAGACGTGTGCCTGGTCCGGACCTGAATGTTGGTGATCTGGTGTGGTTGTCTACCAAGAATATCAAATTGAAGGTTCCCTCCTGGAAGTTGGGTCCTAGGTTTATTGGGCCTTACAAGATCCTGTCTGTCATCAATCCTGTTGCCTACCGTCTTGATCTTCCTCAGACTTGGAAGATCCATAATGTTTTTCATAAGTCCTTATTGAAACCTTATGTTTAACCTATTGTACCCTCGCCTTTGCCTCCTCCTCCGATTATGGTTGATGGAAATCTTGAATTTCAGGTCTCTAGGATTGTGGATTCTCGTCTTGTCCGCGGTTCCCTCCAGTACCTCGTTCATTGGGAGGGTTATGGTCCTGAGGAGAGGATGTGGGTCCCAGTGACGGACATTAAGGCCTCTCGTCTCATCAGGGCTTTCCATAGGTCCCATCCTGAGAAGGTGGGCTCTGAGTGTCCGGAGTCCACTCCTAGAGGGAGGGGTACTGTCACAGCCAGACAGCTGAGAAGCGCTCACAGGAGCTTCTCAGATCCTCCTCCTTGAATTTCTTTGTTTTTGTTTAGTTTCTCATCTCGTTAGTCTATCTCAGCTGTCATGCAGTTGGACTGATTGCTACCCTTTAAGTTCCTCCCCATAATGCAGTAGTGTGCGGCTGATACAACTTCCTGGAGTGTGTGTGCATGCTGTCCCCAGTTCCCAGTTCCCAGTCCTCAGTCGTCAGTCGTCTGCAAGATAAGTGCTGTTTATGTATTTATGATTTTGTCTTTTCTGGATCCAGGTGACCCTGACTCCCTCCGTGTCAGTGTAGGGAGCCGGTGGTCGTGTCCCCTCACTATTGTAGGTTCTTCAGGTAATAGATAGCCGAGGAACGTGGATATGCGCCCATCCACCTTTGGGGTGTTCGCATAGGCTGAGCAGTGAGGGAGAGCGGCAGGTCTATTGCAGGGGTCTCCCTTTGTTCCTTAGTTGTGGATCCAGAGAGACATTGTTTATATGGTATTGTCTTGCTTCCTGTACACCATCCGTGACAATAAGGCTGAGTTCACACGGGCGAGATTTCCGTGCGGGTGCAATGCGAGAGGTGAACGCATTGCACCCGCACTGAATCTGGACCCATTAATTTCTATGGGGCTGTGCACATGAGCTGTGATTTTCACGCATCACTTATGCGTTGCGTGAAAATCGCAGCATGCTCTATATTGTGCGTTTATCATGCAGAACCCATAGAAGTAAATGGGGCTGAGTGAAAATCGCAATCATCCGCAAGCAAGTGCGGATGCGGTGCGATTTTCACACATGGTTGCTAAGATGACAGTCTATTCACTGTATTATTTTCCCTTTTAACATGGTTATAAGGGAAAATAATAGCACTCTTTAATACAGAATGCTTAGTAGGTGGTCAATTAAGGGTTAAAAAATAAAAAATAATTAACCCACCTTCTCCACCGTGGTGATGGACCATGTGATTGGACCATGTGATCTGACGTCACCACAGGTCCTTTAGCCGGCAGTTCATGATTAAAGAAGTAAGAAGGTGAGTTAATTTTAATTTTTTTTTTAACCCTCAATTGACCACCTACTAAGCATTCTGTATTAAAGAATGCTATTATTTTCCCTTATAACCATGTTGTAGGTGGATCATGTGATATTTTTATAGAGCTAGTCGATACGGACGCGGCAATACCTAATACGGCACTGGGTGGGAAGAGGTTAAAGGCTACTGTATGTACACCATCGGGGTCAATTTTTTAAATTATTGCATTGTACCTATTAAAAATATGGAATCCTTTTTTACTGCACATAGCTAAGATGCAGTATCAGCAGCCTGTCAATTTTCTGTCTTTTCCGTCATCTGGGGAGCAGACGGACTTCTCATCTCTGCTCTCTGACATTATAAACACTCATCAAAGCTCATTTAGAAAGTCCCAAAAGTCTCTCAGTGTTTATTAACCCTTTCCACAGTGCCGTGCAAACACAGTGCAAATGAACAGCATATATATATCACAACATACATATAAAATGCAGTTACACAGTATTAGACAGTATACTGTAAGTAAGTGCAAGTTAACCCTTTAAAGCATAATAAAGTGAGGAGTTTATGACTTTTTTTAATAGGGGAAACAGGGGGAAAATGTTCACAAATGTCCAGACTTCAAAATACCCCTACTTCATGGTTAAAAAAATACTTCCTTTTACCCATTAAAGTCTACCGATCCAATATTTAACACATTAGCAACTGTTCACATCTACAAAGTGGTTTTATTTGGAATGAAAACCACTGGATCTGTCATATGGTGAATACCAATAGCTGCTGATAGATCCCACTGACATGTAATGGGGTCTGTCGGGTAAGGCTACTTTCACACTTGCGTTTGCATTTTCCGGTATTGAGAAAAACTGAACAGAACGGAATGCTCCAATAAGCATTCCGTTCTGTTTGGTTGCGTTCCCATACCAGAGAGCAAACCGCAGCAAGCTGCGTTTTTCTTTCCATCATGGTATGTGGAACAAAATGGATCCGGCATGACCCATAATGCAAGTCAATGAGGACGGATCAGTTTTCTCAGACACAATAGAAAACAGATCCGTCCCCCATTGACTTTCAGTGGAGTTCATGACTGATACGTCTTGGCTATGTTAAAGATAATACAACCGGATCCGTTCATAACGGATGCAGACGGTTGTATTATCAGTAACGGAAGCGTTTTTGCTGATCCATGCCGGATCAGGCAAAAACGCAAGTGTGAAAGTAGCCTAACACTGTGGTGTGCGTTGTTTTGAAGCATTGCATCCTGCGCTATTCTTTCCGTCTAGTAGGACAGAATTTGCGACACAGCCTAGCACAGCAATTTGCATCGCACGCTGGTTTAGAATGGCACACTGTACAGATACAATGGCTATCACATTATATAAAGGTACAGACAACACTTGATGTTGGAGAGGGACATTATCACAGAAGTCTTGACTCAGATTCATCATTGTTTTTATTGCTTTCATATTGAACAGTAAACTTGAAGCTAATGTGAATTGATGCCTGTCTCGTCGTCCCTTCTACAATAGCCCACACACCGATAATTAATTGCTGTGTGTATATTCTATCTCCAGAGATCTGCGGAATAACCTGATTAGCACCATCGAGCCGGGGGCCTTTTATGGACTTTCTGAACTCAGGCGTCTGTAAGTATTAATTCTGTTTGAATTACGTTGTAAATTGTGTTCACATCGACTTTTTTTACCACAGGGAATGGCAATATGTCACCAAGCAATAACAGCAGATCAGCTCCTGGCACCGGGCACAAAGTCTTACAGGGATTTTAGGACATTTGTGGATGTACTACAAATTATTGCATCTCCATGAAAGATGTTCTGCCCTTTATGTAGATGATTACTACATCCCTAGTGGAGATTTCACTAGTCCTACAGTGTAATGCTATTGTACAAGTCATGGGAGAGATGTACAAAGAGCTTAAGGATTGCTAACCTACAGATATATAGTGAATTAGTGATGTATACTGATAATATCACTACAGCAAGATTGTCACCTGGTATGATTGCTGGATAGGAAAACACCTAGGCTTGACGGTAGAGGGATTGTCTCGTATTGTCCCACTTCATACTGTATATGCTACATAATGTAACTCTCATTTCAATTTATTTTTAATATCATATAAGGACTAGGGTTGTTTTGGGTATGGAATTTTCTATACCCAATTGATACTTTGCCTGGTATCGATCTCGATACCAGGATTTGCCTTTTTTCGATACTAGGCTTCGTTATTGCGCAGTCTAGTATCAGAGAACAAGGAGAGCTCCGTGTTCTCCTCAGCAGCACAGGTAAGAAGGAAGCAGTCTCGCCCTCCCCCCTGTGCCGCTGCTGCCACCAATGAGGAGAGAGGGGCAGACGCACTGCGCCACCAATGAAAGTAAATGTTTAATACAAATCCCGGAGGCGGTTGCTGGTGGAAAGCTGCGATTAGCGTCAGTTAACCCCTCAGGTGCCGCACCCGCCTCCTGTATTAAATGCTTATTATATTATCATTAGTGATTATCATTGGTGGCGCAGTGCGCCCTCCCCCCCTCCTTCCCAGTATTAAAATCATTGGTGGCACAGTGCATCCCCTCCCAGTGCTCCAGATGGCAACCAAAATGGTCGCCAATGCGACTTAGAATTTACAAATGGCGACAAGACATTTGAGACTAGACAATATAGCTCTGCAGTTGAATACAGTGGCGGGGGCACAGGAGATGATAGTTCTCTGCCCCCTGCCGATGTTCTTTTCAGCAGCGCAGTGGAGAAGGAGTCTCTCCCTCCCCCTGTGCTGCTGCCGCCGCCGCCAATAAGGAGAGAGACAAGAGAAGGAGGGGAGGGGCTGTGGTCACTGTGCCACCAATGCTAATAACTGACCTGTTAATACAAATGCAGGAGGCGGGTGCCTGATTCAAATAGCCGGCACCAGACCTCTATGACAGGGAGCTGCGATCCGCTGCAGTTAACCCCTCAGGTGCCACACCCGAGGGGTTAACTGCAGCGGATGGCAGCTCCCTGTGATAGAGGTCGGGTGCCGGCTATTTGAATCAGCCACCCGCCTCCTGTTTTTGCATTAACAGGTCAGCTATCTTCATTGGTGGCGCAGTGTGCCCCCCCAACAACCCAGTATAATAAACCTTGGTGGCACAGTGCGCCCCCCCAACCCCTCAGTATTAAAGTCATTGGTTCAGTGGCAGTTCCGATCGGAGCCCCAGCAGTGTAATCGCGGGGCTCCGATCAGTTACCATGGCAGCCAGGATGCTCCTGAAGCCCTGGCGGCTATAGTAAGCTCCCTGCTGCTGTGTGCACAAAGCCCAGGGCAGCAGGGAGTGTGAAGTCCTATTCACCCTAATAGAGCTCTATTAGGGTGAATAGGACAAGGGTTCCAGCCCCTAAGGGGGCTAATAGTAAGTAAAAAAAACCTAAAAAAACAAACAAAACACAAACATTTTACATATAAAATATATAAACAATAAATAAATAAACATATTACATAGCGCTGCGTCCGAAAAGTTCAAACTATTAAAGTATTAAAAAATATCTCCTATGCGGTGAACGCCGTAACAGAAATAAATAAATAAAAACCTTGCGATTCGCCATTTTTTTGTCACCTTGTCACCCCAAAAAAAAGATAGGACTGTCTTATTATGGGCCGAACGTTTCATAAAATGCAGAATGCACGCTGCTTTTTTTTGGTGTTTTTTTTTTTTTTTTGGTGGAGTATTGAGTATCGCAATACTTTTTTATGGTGTCGAATCCGAATCAAAATTTTAGTATCGAAACAACCCTACGCCGATCTGATCGGTGTAGCGTTTTCACGAGACCAAAATTTTGATTCGGTTTCGATTTGGCGACAAAATTTTTCAGTTCAGGGGCCAGTGGCTACTAGGTATTTTTTTTTGTCTGGAGCATTGCCCCCTCCCCTCAACCCCCCACCAGTATTAAATCATTGGTGGCGCAGTGCACCCCCCAACCTACTCCCCAGTATTAAAATCATTGGTGGCAGTGGCCACAGGGTCCCCTTCCTTCCTCCTCATTGGTGGCAGTGGCAGTTCCGATCGGAGCCCCAGCAGTCGAATCCTGGGGCTCTGATCGGTTACCATGGCAGCCAGGACGCTACTGAAGCCCTGGCTGCCATAGTCAGCTCCCTGCTGCTGTTTGTACTATGCACAGGGCAGCAAGGAGAGTGTGAGCTCTATCAGGGTGAATAGGACAAGGGATTAAAAGATCCCAGGTTCTAGCCCCTAAGGGGGAAATAGTTTTTAAATAAAAAGTTTTTTAAAAAAGCACCAAAATATTAAGTATAAATCACCCCCTTCCCCAATTTTACATATAAAATATAAAAAAATTAAATAAATAAACATCACATATCGCCACGTCTGAAAAGTCCAAACTATTAAAATATTTAAAAAATGTCCTATGCGGTGAGTGCCGTAACAGAAAATAAATAAATAAAAACTGCGCGATTCACCATTTTTTTTAGTCACCTTGTCCCCCCAAAAAATAGGATCGGACTGTTCTATTATGGGCCGGACGTTCCCTAAAATGCGGAATGCATGCAGCTTTTTTGGTGTTTTATTTATTTTTTGCATGGTATCGAGTATCGCAATACTTTTTTATGGTATCAAAACTGAATCAAAACTTTGGTATCGAAACATCCCTAATAAGGACAGGATTGTTAAACATTTTTGTAATATACTTTATTAGAGAAATATTTTATTTTTACTAGAAAACGAGGTGTAAAGAGTTTTCTGCGTTCTACTGAGAGCTGAAGTTGTCTGTGTGCAACATACAGAGGCTTCCAGCCTGCCTATTCTCACTACACTAGTCCCTGATTGTTTATATGTGCCCTATCACTGACCATGACCCTGCCTATCTGACTTGTTACACACAGGCGTCTTCAGCGCCCAGTAGAACTGAAAAGTGAAGACAGACTCTCCTTAGTAATGCTCAGATACAGTTTTGCTAAGAAGACTCTTTACACTGTTTTCTAGTACAAAGAAACATCTTTCCCTAATAAAGTATATTATAAAAATGCTTCACATCCCTGTCCCTACACTATATGAAAAAATCAACTGAAACAGCAGTTATGTTACACATCTTTGCAATATACTTAATAGGTAATAAATGTTCTGTACTAGAAAACAGATTGTAAAGAACAACCTCTAACAGAGCATTGCTAAGGAGAGTGCATCTTCAGTTTTCTGAGTAATGAAGACTACAATGTATACATGCAGAGGGTTCCAGCCTGCCTCCTATATGTCCCCTATCTCTGTTGGGTTCCTGCCTAACTGACTTACTGTAAGCGCTAACTGCTGACAGCTCAGCTGCGCTCAGTCAAGATTGTGGATTGTGTCTCAGTTGGGTGCCATCTTACTTCCTGTTCCAGATATAAACCTCTCAAGCCTGTTACTCATTGCTTGAGTATTGTGTTTGAGCTCCTGCTTGTGCAGTCCTCTCGCCTGGAACTTTCTCTCTGGTTTGTTCCTCCTCCTTGTGGTTTACCCTGCTACTCCTGGACACCTGCTGACCGCTCGCTGGGTTTCCCCCTGACCTTTCGTCTGGATCCCTGCCTTCATCTCCATTCCTGCTACCTCCTGTGTTTGGGCCTAGTCCCTGCCATTGGATTCCAGCAGTATTCCACTAGTATCGTGACAGCTTCTCTCTTAGAGCAGGGATCTGCACTGCCAGTGCTTAGCAATGACAGTAACTATACAGTAACACCACACACTGTCAGCGCAGAACACTACAGCCCCGCTCCTGTCTGTGTCTTCCCTGTGTGTCTTCTAGCGCTGGGAAGATAGGAAGAGGCTACAACATGTGTTCTGACAGGAGGTGTGCTGTGTTACTGTGTGCTTACTGTCATCGCTAAGTGCTGGCAGTCCCGCTCCCTGTTCCTGCCTAACTGACTTGCTGCCAGAGATAACTGCTGACAACTCTGCTAGTTTAGCTCTTTTCCCTGCGCTTCTCTCTCAGTAAGCGCAGGGAATAGAGCTAAACTAGCAGAGCTAACAGCAGTTATCTCTGGCAGCAAGTCAGTTAGGCAGGAACATAGAAAATATAGGGCACATAGGAGATATAGGATTGGGTAATGACAAGAGGCAGGCTGGTGTGAGGGAAAGTGTAAAGGCATCCATTTTGTATATGTATTTAATTTAGTTCTATGTATAACCTGCACTTAGATAGGAGTGGGATTTATCATTG